>NC_045699.1:19186172-20437422 GCF_009834535.1 Camelus ferus
CATCTGCCCGGCTCAGGTGGCCTGTCCCGGCCCCAGCTGCTGGCTCGTGTCTCGGGCTGGGTGTTGCAGGGACCCTTTGTGCCTGTTTAACTCAGTTCTGTCAGTCAAGGGGTGCTCGGGGCAGATGTGAGCTTCGGAGGCCCCCCCCCCCATCCCGCTGGCCTCTCTGTTGGAGGTGAGAGACCCAGAGAACAAGCGCCAGTCCTCCTTTGCTACTCCCTCCCTGCGGGATTAGTCCCACACTGTTTTGCCTTTTCTTCTTTATTTTTTCCTTTTCTCCTACCAGATTTTTGGCATCTTTGTCTTTCGAAGAGGGCGATGTTCTATCAGAGTTCGGCAGGTGCTCTGGTTGGCTGAGTGGGTCCGTAGATGTGAGTTTTGGTGTATTTGTGGGAGAGGGTGAGCTACGAGCATCCTTCTACTCCGCCATCTTGCTTCTCTCTGACCAACAGTGACTTTAAAGCAACTATTATAAATACGGTTAAGGACGCAGAGGAAAATATACCATAATAAGTGAAAAGATTGAGTAGCTCAGTAGAGAAGTGGAAACTATGAAGACAAATTCTAGAGTTGCAATGTACAAAAAATGAAATTAAAAATTCACTAGATATGCCTAACAGAAAATTGGAGATGGCAGGAGAAAGTGTTAGTGAACTTAAAGATAGTTCCACAGAAACTGGCCAATGTGAAGAACAGAGGGGAAAAAAGAATGAAGGAAAATAGAGCCCCATGGACCCGTGAAAAAAAGTCTAATATACGTGTAATTGGAGCCCAGTAAGGAAAGAAATGAGAATATGAGAAAATAAAGGAGAAAATTAGACAGAAAAATATTGGAAGAAATAAAACTGCCCAACCTCCCAAAATTTGGGGAAAACAATAAAGTTCAAGAAGGTTAACAAACCACCTAGGCACAGTATAGTCAAAGTGATTAAATTAGTAGATTAAAAAAGATTTTGAAAGCCATGGAGTAATAAGGACTGGGTTTACTCTCTTGCTGTACATAACTAGAAAGCTGGACAAAATGTATGAAATGACTGTTTTAAGACATCAGACGACAGACAGTAGAGGGCTGTGATCCCTGGAAGAAGAGAAACAGATTATGAATGCCATGAGTTCCCTGCCTTCCTGCCTGGAAGTACACCTTGAGGTGCAGAGTAGGGAGGATGTATTAGTTTCCTGGGGTTGCCAGAACATAGTACTGCAACTGGTGTGTTGTCTAACAGTTCTGGAGTCTAGAAGTTTGAGACTGAAGTGTCACAGCCTTAGTGCCTTTGAGGGCTGTAGGGGTAACCTGTTCTGTCTGCTCCAGCTCCTGCTGGTTTGCTGGCTGTCTTTGGTGTCCCTTGGCTTGTCATCACTCCCATCTCTACTTTTATGTTCACATGGAGTTCTCCTTTGAATGCGTGCCTGTCTCTGTGTCCAAAATTCTCTTTTTCATAATGACACCAGTCAAATTAGATTAGAGCCCATTCTAATGACCTCAACTTAATCATCTGCAAAGACTGTATTTCCAAAGAAGGTCACATTCACAGGTTCTGAGTGTTAGAGATTTCAGCATCTTTGGGGAGACACAGTTTAACCCACAGCAGAGGACTATCCCAAGCAGAGCACAGCAGTCTGGACTAATTAATGAGGCAAAAAACAGAGTTCAATGAAGCTGAGGCACCTGGAAGTTGAGCAGAATTGTGGAAATGAGGGTGTTATGTAGAAAAAGAGCTCTAGAAATATGCATACATTCTTCCTGAGTCTTTGCCCAATTGAAGAATTACATGCATAGAGAAAAACTCTATAAGACTGAGCAAAGAGAAACCAGGGAGCTGTGAGCTTTAATATTCCCTAGAGTTCGAAGAGGGCTACAAGACCTTCCAGTTCTGACCAGCCAGAGTGGAATATCCTTGTTCATCATTGGAAGAATTCAGTAGAGACCCCAGAAGGGCCCTAGAGGAAAGACCACCATAGACCTGCCCTAATCAAATTTCAGAACAAGCTTTAAAAAGATCAGGTTAAACTCTGAATAACCTAACTACTTCAGAGAAGAAAATCCAACAATCACTAGAAGAAGACAACAAAATTGAGACATTTAATGGTATAAAATTTATACCATCTAGCATTCAATGACATCTTGGTAAGTCAAGAAGCAGGAAAATGTGACCCCTAACCAAGACAAAAATCAGTCAGTGGAAGCAGATCTAGAAATGACAGAGATGATGGAATTAGTAGACAAGGCTATTACAACAGGATATTAAAATATGTTAAATATTTAAAGTAAGAAAATGGAAGAGAATCAAATATACTTCTAGAAATGAAATATTTTTATGAAGTGAAAAATTCACTGGATAGGATTAATAGAAGATTAAATGCTATAGAAAAGAGATTTGTGAAATTGAAGATGCAGTAATAGAAATTAGCCAGACCAAAGCAGAGAGAAAAAAGACTGAAAAAAAAAATCAAGTGGTCAGACCTATGTTGGACAAAGATATGGTTACATGGGTATATCTGCCAAATGTGTATGGTTAAGATTTGTGCATTTTCCAGGAACTATATTCAGTACTTTGTAATAGCCAGTAATGAAAAAAAAATGAAAAGGAATATATATATATATATATATATATATATATATATATATATATATATATATATATATATACAACTCAATCACTCTGCTGTACACCAGAAATTAATACAACGTTGTAAATTGACTATACTTCAATAAAAAATACGTAAAATAAGCTACAAGGATATACTGTGTGACACAGGGAATACAGGCAATATTTTATAATAACTATAAATGGAACATAACCTTTAAAATTTGTGAATCACTGATTTGGACACCTATGACATCCTATTGTACATTAACTACACTTCAATAGAAATAAATAACTAAATATTAAAAATATTTGTGCATTTTAATAAATGTAAATTTTACTAAAAAGGATAATTGAGCAGGGAGAGGGGTGGGAAGTAGGTGGAAATACAGACCAGGAATGGCAAATGTTGTTTGTGGAAGCTGGGTGTGGAGGGAATGTTGTTCATTATGCTGCCCTGTTTACTTCGTACATATGTGAAATTACCCATAATAAATAGAGAGAAATCACATTTGCACTGTCTGAATCATTGATCATCAGAAATAACTCAGTGTCCAAAAGAACTGCTTTTCACCTTTTCATGTATTCTGCTTATTCAGCTCTATGCTTTTTCTCTAAGTTTTTTTTTTTAACAAGTATTAAAAAAACCCCTGCTGTTTCAGCCTGTTATTTGCAGATGTTTCCTCAAATATTTTATAATCTGCCCAACTTAAAAATTCCTCCTGGTAGGTTCACCTTTGTTCATTCAGCTCCACTGAAGTCAGGGATCACTTTGACTTGTACCCCAATTCCACCAACTTTAGTGTGGTCGCTCTGTACGGCAGAAACTGCAGTTATCCTCTCATATCTGCCCTCTCCTCCTTAGTGTAAGTAAAGCCCTGAGTTTTAGTTAGGTACACAGTCACTTGGAATAGAGACATTTCCCTCCCCCCCCTTTAAATAACGTGTGGACCATGTGATTCCATTCAGTGCCACGAGAGGGAGAGGGATGCGTGCCCCTCCTGGGACATGGCTTTCACAGAAAAGAACCTGCTCTTCTGCCCTTTCCTCCATCCTGCTACTGAGATCGTGTATGTGGAGCAAAGCGTCTTGTCTTGGCTCACGTAGATGAGGACAATACTTCCAGATGTCAGAGCATCAGGAGTTAAAAAAATAACCTTTTGCCTGGGTCTCTAGGTGACATGGTGGGTTGCCAGACCACGCCTGGAACGTCTTTTTGTGGACTTCTGTGTGAGACAGGAATATATTCCTGTCTTGTTGATCGTTATTTTGGGTCTTTACTGTAGGTTGCCGAATGTATATCCTAACTATGACAGTCCTGAATATTCCTTCCTTACTGAGGCAGCCTCCATCTGTCAGACAGCTTACTGTACTTGCCTTCACATCTGGACACTGACCATGGACAGTGTGTGTGACCACTCAGCTTGGATTGAAAATGCTCTTAGGAAAGTCTACTTTAAATAGGAAAAGGAAAGTAAAGACCAAAATTAATTTTAACTAAATCAAACCACCAAAATTACAGGTCATCTGCCTTTTCCATCACTAATCTGTCTTTCAGTGCTTTTAATCAAATATATAACTTCTCCTTAAAAACTTCCTTTGTACTCAGAATTGGTATCCCCCTGGCACACATGGAGTGCAGGCCCCTGTGCTTCTATATACATATTTATGTGCATGTCTGTGTGTGTACACAGCAGTCTCTGAGGTTTGCCAGCAGCAAAAGTCAAAAGAAGGAATCTAACACGAATTCCCACTGTGTATGTTCCCAGTGAATAATTATCCATGTTTTCACGGCTAATGAGAAAACCTGGCTCGTCATGGGGGTTCCTTTCTGTCACGGACGTTTCTCATTTGTTAAAGTAAAAGAAGTATCAATCATTCTTTAAAGGTGAGCAAGCTCTCTGTGTGCCACTTGCAAGGACACGAGGAACCGTGTGCCGACGTACTCCCTGCCTCTAGAGAGACCCTGTTATAAGCCGCGCCTCCTCCCCCTTGGCTTCGATGAACACATTAACATTGTTTCATGCAGTGGCGAGCATCTCTTTTTCTGCCTCCCTCCCAGCTACGTGAACACTGACCATTTCCATCCTCCCAACCTGAACGTCTACCCCAGGAAACAGTCCATCACCAGGGAACGACAGTGCTCTCTCTCTTAGACCTCGGGGATTACAGGTCCTGGGTTGGGTAGATGGCCGAGAAGGAAGGGAAGGCTGCCGGGCTAATCACAGTTCTGGCTGCAGAAAGCCCTGGTCGATCAGTGCTCCTTAACCAGTGAAAGAAAATACTGCCTTTAGGCCTCCATTCTGGGGTCCACTGTGGCTCTAAATTGAGCCAAAGCCTGGTGTGATTCACATATGTGTGAGGATTTTCCTTCTAGCTTCACCTCCTTTTTCCTTTTTTTAACCACTTTAACAGGAGAGCGGTAAAAATTTAGAATGGGGAGATGTGTACAATAAGAAATCAAATTCCATATGAAATTGCATCTGCTGGGAGTCAGTTTAGCTGTGACCTGCCATTAGTTGACATGCCTGATCATGTCAAATTGACCTCCCTGACTTTCTTCACTGTTGTCTCCTATTTCACATGAGTTCCTGTAACTAAAATAGCCTCACTCAGGGAAACAGCCTGAGTTCAACAGGCTGAGGGAAACAGGAGGAACAGGAAACTGGGAGGCCGGGTGGCCCTTGGCTTCCACTTTCTTGCACCTGCCGTGGAAGATGGAAGAGGCTGGCTCACCTTAAAGGGAGTGGGATAGGCTGCCTTTGACTCAGCCATCTAGAAAGAAGCCCTGACCTCATGTCGGGCATTACTTAGTGGATATGTCTGTTGAAGGGCTGAGAAGCAGCAGGATTTCTGGTCAGCTAAGAGATAGGGAAGCAGCTTGATTTGTGGGCTTCTTTGTAGGACAGAGCAAGCCAACTCAGGCACTCATCAGCGGCCTGTCACTTACGTGAGCCACACATCCGGAGTTTATTTTCATGAGTTCTTAGCCTTAATGAGAAGAAGGCAAGAGTTCAGACTTGGGTAGTCTCCCTTCTCTCCTCTCTTTCCAGCCAAAGAGCTCAGAAAAAGACAGCTGAGCTTGATAAACCGATTACACAGAGAAAAATGTAGATGGGCCGAAAGAGGTTTCCAAGGCAGGATGGTTGGAACATGGGGGTATGCCGCCTAAAAGAGGAGGAGAGGAAAGCAGGGGCTAGGGGTATTGCCTTATGTACCTGTCACCTAAAGGGGAAGGAAGCCGTGGCAGATTAGGACATGCTGTGCAAAGACAGCAACGACGTGGCGCTGTTACTTCATGGGCTGGCTCTGGGCCTGGCAGCATTTTCATTTTAATCCTGTATTTTTCACAGAGTTAAAACTTACTATAAAAATGATGTGTGCTGGGATGAAACTTGGCCCTTGGTGCAGTCAGTCTGGGAGTCCTTTCCTTAATTCAATTTTGCAAAACTAGAGAACACTCACTCAGTCCTTTAAAATTTATGGCGGGCTCTCCGTTCTGTGTGCGGCAGCTGGTGGGTACAGGCCTCACCCCGATGCTGCACAGGGGACCGGACAACAAAGGCAGGGCAGCGGCCTCACTGCACTTTCTGGGGGAATCTCCTTTTAGGTGTGGGGTCCCCACTGGGTGACAGAGCTGCTCTCTAAAGCAACACTGAACGAGTGGGAACTGGCAGGAAGCTGAGAGACGTGATTAATTCATGTCGGTAAAAAACCTCAGTTCCTTACTCCTCATTTGTCAGCTGGACCCCAGAAGGCTGTGGGAGAAGACAAGCAACTTTAATTTTCACTCTGATTTCTAGGACCTCCCAATACGCTGGTCAAATAAGCAGGCCAAGACTATTCCCATGTACATTTGCCCAAAGAAAACGAACATTAAAACATTCCTGGAAAAAAAGGAACTCTGCAAGCCCATTTTCCATTCCCCAAATGTCTTTTTAACCCCTTGGGCAAGCTGTGGGTTTCCATTGGCAGGGGGCACACTAATGTCTCCATGTCCCCGGGCATCTGATGGAAGAACTTGATCTATTTCTCAGCATGAGAAGTAGCTCCAGCCAGATTTATGACTTGGTGAAGGCCTTGCCTTCTCCAAAATGATTTAGTTATTGCTCGACCACTGCCCCCACCCATAACCTTGGGATCCGGTTATCTGTTGGAAGTAAGGAAGGTGAGGTGCTACTTAGGATGTACACGTGGACAGTCTTGGCCCTGAAAATGTGACTGCATTGTCTAAGTTAGAGTCCGGCAGTGCTGAACAACGTGCTTACCCAGCGGTGCCTGGGCCACCTTTCAGGGGAGGGGACTTTGGGAAATTGGTCCAATTTCTTTAAATTCACAGTAGTGTTGATTGGGACTGAAGCTATCTCAAGTGAATCACACACAGAGTTCCCATGCGTTCTTCTCTGCCAGCAGCTCTTGGCATAAAACACATCTTTAAAAACACATCAGCATTTTTTAAAAGTTTCAAATTTCTGGGTTTATAAGTCCCTGGTTGACTCTACCCTCAGGCTGCTGGCAGGTGCTACCTGGCCTGCAGGACGGAAGACTGGGATGACCCCAGAGGAGGCCTGGCTGCAGGCCGCCTGGGGCCTGGGGCTGAGGAGGGAGTTTCAATCCACTGATGAGATGGCCTTTGAATGAACCCCAGAATGCAGATCATACTTGGGCCATATCCACACTTTCGAGGAGGGTCCTCAGTCAGAACTCCCCTCTCTGTGTACATTTATGGATTACACCCACCGAGCCTAGATTCTGTAAGGAAGGAGATGGATAGTTCACATTTGGTCCAAAATGGGACAATATTTCAGGACTTTCAGGAAGTGCTCTGTATAATCAAGGTGCTACTGCTGTGAGAAGGAAATGACAGTTTCAGAGTAAAAGCCATGGGCTCTATGACTATTCCCTGCCCCTGAGTAATATAACCAAGTCACCCCCCTCACCGACTCCAGCCAATGGAGAGGCAAGTGAGAAAATATCCAGACTAGGTTGGGGAAAAAAAACAAAAGCCAGCAGCAGCTCAGGGCCAACAGGCCTTCAGGAACTTAGCCGAGGTTTGGCTCGGTTTATGGGCCAGAGCCTTTGCAAAAGAAATAAAACCCCACATACTCAAAAAAAAGAGCCTCTGCTCACGGCCTTGTCCACACCCCATTTCAGCTCTCTTCTGTTGAACCAAAGCCGCAGAACAGCAGTGGAGATGGAGAATGGCTAATTTTCCTAGCAGGTATCCTGAGAGGCCTCCCCAGGGCGTGCCGCAGGGTTCAGCGGCAAGTCACAGGAAGGAGGGCTGCCGACGGGGGCTCCAGAGCGAGCGCTAGCAGCGGAGCTGCCAGCCCAGCCTGAACACCTCTCCCAAATGTATGATGGCTCTATATGGCTCCTGGGGCTTGAGGCTCCAGAAACTTCTCAACAAAGTAAAGAAAACAATAAACAGTGTGAGTGAAGTGAATGGGGGCGGGCAGTTGAGCAGGTGAGCTGAAGCAGGGACACGAGCCATGAAGGGGGAGAAAGAAGTGAGCGTTTGTGAGGATGCTGCCTGCTGACTCGGCCGGGGGAGTCACAGGTTGTGGCAGGTGAGGTCTGGCCTTTGGCAGCCAAGCCTGAAGAGTGTGCGGTTTGTCAGGGGCCCCTAAATAGAGATGTCTTTGGAAGAAGAAGTCAGAAACCTACCACCCTGACTGGAAAGGCCAGGGAAGCGATGTCACGTGCATCTAAAGAGCGGAGAGTAGTTGTCCAGATGCCTCCTCCTTGTCTCACGACATAGATTTCTAGGACAGATTTGCTTTGGATCCTAATCCTCTTTGCATTTGGTTCCCAGATCTGCCTTGGTCCTGTATATTCCAGAGACTCCCCTGTGACATTCAGTGGGCTCCCTGAAGGCTTATGGGGGAGGTAGTATGGTTTGGATCCCTGGGGCCAATTTTGATCTTTGAAAGAACCATCTGGTTTTAGAGGCTCCTAGATGCAATGTAGTTTCTTTAGGAAACCTGGGACTCAGGACCATCTAGGCCTGAGTGTGGCCGAGCACACGGTGTGCTGTTGGGAACAGATAACTTCTAGATCAAACTCACTCTTTTTTGGGCTTCCGCATTCTCCACGGCACTTACACTGGGTAAAGGTGGAAGGTCTAGAGAGGAAAACGCACTGTGAAAACAGAGGTGTTTACCTGAACTCTAAACAGCTGCTGAAACTGAGAACTGAGTTTCTCAAAGGCATTCTGAGGACATCAGAGACATGAAAGCCTCTGTCCAGGTGTGGGCAGGGCAAGCACAGTGTGAGGGAGGGGCACGCACGTTATTCAGTGACCTCACTGGGCACCCACACTCCACTCTAAGACATGCCATTAGCGCTCCACGGGGGTTCTGCTCCTAGCGCTCTTTAAAGACTAAAGCTGGGAAACTCCAGAAAGCTGAGAAGAAAAGACAACTTTTCCCTAGAGTAGTAAGTTTTTCCCCCTAACATGCATATTGGGCTTCTGATTTTTGGACGGGGCGGGCGTGAAAGGAAAGTGTTTACAATAAAGTGCTCACATGTTGCCATCTCTTTGTCAAATAGTTTCTTAAAAATAAAGCAGTAGAAAGACTTTTATCATTGCTGTTTGTAAGGAAGCCTAGAGCAGGAGTTGGCAAATATTTTTTAGTAAAAGGTCACATAGTCAATATTTGAGATTTTGTGGGCCATATGGTCTCTGTCACAACTACTCAACTCTGCCAGTGTAACCTGAAAGCAGCCATGGGCAGTATCTAAATGAAAGGGGTCTGGCTGCGCACAAACAAACCTTACTTACAGCAGGTGCTAAAACAGACCTGGCCCAAGGGCCAGCCCCGGGTCCAGGGTATGAGATCATTAGAGTGTCTGTACCCTGAGAACACACCATGTAGAAAGTCACTAAATGCCTGTGCAGGATCTATTTTTACCTCCAAAGACAAGTCCCGTTTTCGTGAGAAGGAAGATAAATCCAGTACCTTCTTTGCCAATTAATAGGGTCAACTTGTCTTTAAAAATACCAATGCATGCTCATCACAGATTGAAAGTTAAGAAAAATGTAAAAATAAAAAAATCATAACCACTATATTGTTCCTTCACATATGTGTGTCTATCACTGAATAGATTAATAAATCTTGGCTAGTCTGTCTATCTGTCTATCTCATCCTTTTAAGTTGCTGCTTAAGATTTTGTATATGAATGTATCAGAACTTTTATTTGGTCAGGTCTCTATTTACAAACGATTACACTACTTCAATTTTTCACTAACATAATCTACTGTCTGGTGACATTTTCAGTATATACCTCTCTGTATCCAAATATCTCTTTAGGTTATATTACTGAAGTGACACTGCTGGTTTAAAAATATTGGTACATATTGTCAAGGTGCCCTCCAGAAATGTTATACTAATTTATATTTTGGGCAACAACGTATGATAGTACATGTCAACCAATTCTTGGCTATTGTGGCTGGCAGGCACAACAATGGCCCCTTAAAGGTGTCCACGTCCTAATCCCTGAAACCTATGACTGTGTTACCTCACATAGCAAAAGAGGCTTTACAGCTGTGACTAAGAAAGCAGGTGAGATGGGAGATTATCCCGGACTGTCCAGGTAGGCCCAATTAATCACAAGGGTCCTAACAGTTGGGAGAATAGAGGGTGAGGGTCAGAATCAGAGAGATGTGAAGAGACCAGCTATTGGTCTTGAAGACAGAGGAAGGGTCAAAGGGTATGCATGACTCTGGAAGCTGGAAAAGGCAAGAAGCTGGCTTTCCCCCAGAGATTCCAGAAGGAATGCATTCAGCCCACCTTGACTTTAGCCCAGTAAGACTCCTTTAGACTTCTGACCTCCAAAACTGTAAGAATAAATTTGTGTTGTTTTAAGCCACTAAATTTGTGGTACTTTGTTATACCAGCAATAGGAAATTAATACAAATTTCACAAATGTTTTCCCTCTTCACTAATCTCATATACAACAAATATCTCATTTTTATTTTTCCTTGATTAATAGTAAGATTAAATCGGTTTTTAACCTTTGATGTATAGCAAGTAGTGAATGTTGCTGGGTCACAGATCTCTTTGAGAATCTCAAGAAAGCTGTGATTCTGTCACCAGAGAAAAGCACCCTTGCACGTATACTAGGGGGCTTACAGAGTCCCCAGGGCTCATGGACCCCAGGTTCCCAACTCCTGAGCTAGAGAACAGGAGTGAAAAGTGTCCCAGCGATGCACTCGCCCATTCAAAGTCAGAGGCTTGAAACACGGCAGCATTCTCTGGCCACACAAGAACTGATCTTGTAAAAAGTGCTTGACCTAAAGGGCAGTCATCAGCACTCTGGCCAAGCTGAGCCTTCCTGCAACACAAAGTAGAAAGGGTGGGCACTGCCCAGGGCCCATTCCTTTAGTTCTCCCCCTGTCTTACTCTTTAGCTTCTAAGGTGGAAAGCAATGTGGTTGCTGTTTAGAAATTCTCACACCAGCACTGTGTAGGCGTTGAGGCAGTGGTGAGAGGAGATTGGTTTATAGAGCAAGCTTGATTGAGTAAGTAAATGCATTAAGGAGAGTATTACAAATATGGAAAGGGCGAAAAACAGAATAAATCCTGTGGTGTTAGATAAGAATTGGGGATACAAAGAAGGACTCATGGGTCCCAATGTACAGATAAATATGGAAATAGTGTGTTTGTGTGTGTGTGTTTGCGTATACATACATATATTCTTTACTTCTGTGCACTGAGAAGACCTGAGAGGAGTGACATTCCAGTAGCAACAAATAAACCTGACCTGGAGATCTTGGCTCCTAAATACTGTTCTGCAAAACTGGAGCAGGGCAAGGTCAAGGTGAGCTTGACCTGACAAAGTAATGAAGTTCTCAAAAAATGATATGGACATGTCAGAAGGTACAGGAGTCATCTTAAGGGGGCTCTCCTTGGCTAAATCTTGGATTATTTTTTTTTTTACCTCGAAATAATAAAAGGATAGCAATCAATTACAGCCCACTGGATATGACAGGAATCCATGAGTCCATGTAGATATAAAGAAGTAAATGAATAAACTGTAAGTTCAGTGAGGAATGAGGTATCTACCATAGTCTCAAAGCACCTTTTCACAAAATACTCATTACAAGAGAAAAAGAGTAACTTTAAGATCAAAAAGCCTGGCAGATACCACCTTGATCAAGTGACTGGAATTAACACCAGCTGTAATGGTAGAAAGGCAGTCATGGTCATGTGATCTGTGGCAACGAGAAAAGCCCAGCATCACTTCCGTGGTGTTCCTCCCAAAGATGCGTAACTTGAATATAATTGTTGAGGAAATATGAGACCAATCCAAATTGAGGAACATATTTCAAAATAGCAGGCCCATAATCTTCAAAATGGTTACGGTCATGAAAGCCAAGGGAAGCCCAAGGAATTGTGCCAGATTGAAAAAGACATGAGACGTGAGACATGACAACTCAATGCACTGTGTGATTAGGGGCTGGTTGCTTTTGCTAGTTAGGACATTATGGGGACAACTGGCAAAAATGGGAGGAAATATACACTGGGGGATGGGCTATCACGTCAGCTCTCAAATGGATCAGGTAGAAAAGCTCTTTGTATTACACTTCCCAACATTTTTTGTAAAGTTGAGATTCTTTCAAAATAAAAGTTTGGTAATTTTTCATTACCATAAGAAATTCTTGTACCAAATCAAGAAATAAAACAACATGGGAAAGGAGAGAGAAAGACCTGTTTTATACATCAAGACCTCAAGATCTGGAGGATTGGGGAACTGATAAAGGTAACCATTCAAAGTGGCAAAACTGCTGGTGACTCAGAAAATGAGTTGTTAGGGTTTCATTTCACATAGGTTTAATCAATTTTAATTATTTTTTTAAGACTTGAGAAGAAATCTCAAGCAGCATTTGAATAAGACAAAATTATTATGTTACAGACTTCGAATTGTCTGTGGTATTTAACGGCTAGAGAGGACCCATTTTCAGAGGAGAAGCTGGATGGAGAAAGGAGAGAAAATCCTTCAAAAGTCATGGAACAGGATGTGTTTGTTGGTTTCTTAAAAATACAAAAGGCTTATATTTAATGCTCAGTAAAGCCGACTTAGCACAGGTTTTATTTTGCCTCTAATTTAACTTTTTATAGTATTTTTTCCTGCTGCAACCATGCCATTTTAGGAATGATTTTAATGTGCTTGGAAGAAAGATCTTCAGCAAAATCTCCAGGCATTCTCCATCACCCTGTTAGGCATTTCTGAACTCATGCCGATGAGTCAGTGCCTGAACCATGGCTTTCAGCAAAGATCTGAGATGCCGCGAAAGTTCATTAAAGTCAAGAACAGCAGGATTACAAGAATTAAGAGGAGGTACAGCTGTATTGTGCAGAGAGGAACACTGTGGTCATTTTCTTCTGTGCCTAAATTCTTTTTCTGGGCTCAGGAAGCTGGCAGGACAACAGACACAGAGACTTGCGCTGGCTTATCTCTCCTGATAGCATTTCAAAGAGTCACACATTAGATACAACGGTCCCTGCCATGTTCCAGAAAGGGCCTTGAATGAATTTTTGGTCTTATCTCCTTAGCAACAGGAATTACAGGGAGCTCATTATTTCTGAGCAGGCACTGCCAACAAAGAGATGGAGAATTCCATAATCATAATGGATTTTTCACATAAAAAGATTCCCGACAGAATGTTTTTGGAATGAAACTTGTCTTTCTACATACCTCTCAGAGATAAAGTATCAAAGGTGAAGGATGAAAGAGAGTTTGAACTTTCCAATAGATGGAGACATATGACTAGGTTATGTTTCCAGAATAAGAGTACCATTATTATTTTTTCCTTTGGCCTAACCTACCTCTGGCCCAATCTACCTTCTAAAAGATTTGCTTTCATAGGCTGAAGTGGGTAGCGAAAGGCAGATGGTCAACAAAATCCTTTTTGAGCTGTATAGGTTTTCAAAGACAGTGCAAATCTCTTTCTATTTTCAGGAATGTTACCAGCAGCCCTGGCATGGGGGCATCCTGGCAAAATGTCTCCCCAGGAATGCTCATGAAAACACTGAAACAAAACCAGCACTCAGCCACACCGTGTGTTCCTTGTTGGGATCTTAAGGGTGCTGAAATGTGATTCTGCCTCTCTCCCCTACTCTCCTTTCTGCCAGCAGAGGGAGGGTGTCTTCCCAAGTGGTAGCCCTATGTTTCCATGAAATGGGAGGCCCAGACTGTAAGCTGTGTGACAGTCAAGATATCATGGAGTTCCTGGCACATAGTAGAGGTGTTAGAAATACTGGTGGAATAGAGCTAGGTTTCAAGTCCAGATTTTATTCATTTATTCTTGAAGAGTTAATATATGATTCAAAATTTAAAAGGGAACAAAAGGGAATGCTGTGCAATTCTCCCTCTCACTCCTTTCCCCCTCACGAACTTCCTGGTTCCTCTCCTCTTAGGCAAACAGCATTCCCAGTTTCTTGAGTATCTGTAAGGTACTTTTTTGACATGAAAAAGGATATTCAAATTGATCCCCAAAGAAAAATCATACCTTCCTCTTTTTTTTTTTCTTTTCAAGGGCAAACTATAATTAAATAGGCTTAAAAAAAAATTCTTTTCAAAACTCTGGAGGCCTTAAGGTCTAAGGAAGCCGTGACGTTAGACTATCAATGCCAACATCCACAGCCAAGGAGAGGATGTGAAAGGGTGGGTGTGGGTGTGAGACAGAGAGGTGGGAATGACTTCAAAACTTTTATCCAGAAGACAAAGGTATCCTAAAACAGAAGCTGGGTAGTAATTTTCCTGTTTCACAAAAGGTAGAAGAAACTAGAGCTAATTAGGGTAGGAGGTTAAATAAACTTGATCTCCATAATATTTGCCAAACTCAACTCTTCCAAATCTTTCCTAAAGACAGCAGGGTGTAACACATGAAAAGGTGGAAGACTGCAAACCCCCACAAGCGGCCAACAGGTGAGTGGAGGTGGAGATAACACCCTGCCTGAGTTTTGATTCCGGAACAGTCATAGATTTGCATGAAAAAACCAAGTGAATCCAGGCATCTGGCCTCCATAGACCAAGCACTGGATATAGAGCAGGCCCTTGTCCTCTGCTTTCCAGTACTCCAGTCTCACGTGGAGGGTCAGCTAATCCACACCCGTGTTCCTTTCCTGGCCTGTCTAATCCCATATCCTTCTTGGTGTCGCCTAGGACCCATTTCCCCATCAAGTCTACTCAGATGGGATGAGTTCTCTGTATTTTATGAGCGACATTCTCCAGGACAGTCGGCATCCTCTCCTAAGGCCCCTTAGGAAAACAACAGTGCAATCTGTATTCCTGTGAAGAGGAGCAAGTAAGGAAACCTTTCATCTCGTGTGACTCTCAAATCAGTCCTAGCAGACAGGTTATCAACCCCTTTCAGGCATGAGAAAGCTTGAAGACACACAAAGGTTGTGTGACTTGGCCTAATTCACCTCTGATTCATGCTCCTTACACCTGTCTGGGTTCAGGAGTGAGCAAAACCTCTTTCCTTCTTCTTGCTTAATTTACCTGAGATAGGCTGGGATTGTCAAAGGAACTTGACTAAAATGTATATTAAATTAACTAGCCAATATGTAAAGGAAATACAAGTAGCATAATATGGGTAAGTGAAGGAAAAGGTAGGTTGACTTGAGGCCTGAATCTAGCTTCTTTATCCCTGCCTCCAGGACCTGGCCCCCACGGGCATTCTTTTTTTTTCTTCTTCTTCTTTTCTAGCTTTTATTGACACAATCGACATATAATGCTATGTAAGTTTAAGGTGTACAAAGTGTTGATTTAATACACTTACTTATTGCAAAATGATCACCACCGTAGTGCCAGCTAACACCTCCATCGCCTCACATAATTACCATTTCTTATTGTGGTGAGAACATTTCAGATTTACTCTCTTAGTAACTTTCAAGTATATAATACAGTATCCCAGGGGCATTAAGTTCTTGTTCCTCTACTTCAGGAAGGGGAGGGCTGGGGCAAGAGCAGGTGCTGCCAAGGTAATGATGACTGAAATTAACCGAGCGCTCACTGCGTGCCAGGGCACAAGTGCTTTACACACATCACCTCGTTTACTCTTTTCAAAAAACCCTGGGGGTATATACAGTTATTACCTCCACTTTACAGTCAAAGGCAGAGGAATTCCAGGACTTGCTCAAGGTCATGCAGCTGCTGGCATGTGGCAGAGCCAGGCCTTCTGGCTTCAGAGCCGGTGCTCCCAGCTGCTGTGCTCAGCGAGCTCTAATGCGCATGTGAAGGGCCCCAAAAGACAGCATGGGGCAGATGGAGAGATGGGAAGAGAACTTCTAGGAGAGGAGGGAAACCTTGGTCTTTTATTATAAATTCACAGCTATTCTTCCTCATGGACTTACCACTGCTTCCCCACCATTCTTTCTCTGCTGATCTTTTCTCTCTCACTAGATTCGAAGTTCCTTTATGTCAGAGGACACACCTCATGCTTCTCTGCTCCTACCCAGAACCCCGCACACAGTGAACTCTTCTACAAGGCACCGATCTCCTGAGTGATTTTCAACCAGTAATTCACACTCACAATGGCAACACATTCCTATAAGGAAGAACTTGTGGCAGATCCTAGTGAAGAAGAGAATGGAATGGACTTCTTGGTTCACAGTCAGTTATGGAGGCAAGAAGTTAACATACTTTAGGACCTACTTCATACCAGGCACTAAACTGGGCAGGCTGCAGATGATCTCTCATTTAACCCTTAGTATAATTATTAATTCTGTGAGATGGGCATTATTGCTATGGTCTGCATGTTAAGTGTCTCCCCCTGCCCAAATTCATATGTTGAAATCTTAATGCCCAGTGTGATGGTATTAGGAGGTAGGACCTTTGTGGGGTGCTTAGGTCGTAAGGGTGGAGCCCTCATGAATAGGTTAGTGTTTTTATAACAGGGACCCCTAGTCCCTTCCACTTTGTGAGGACACAGCGAGAAGCTGCTGGCTAGGGATCAGGAAAGGGGTCTTCACCAGCGTGTGACCATGTTGGCACTGTGATCCTGGACTTCTGGCCTCCAGAACTGTGAGAAATAAATTTCTGCTGTTTATAAGCTACCCGGTCTGTGGCATTTGTTACAGCAGCCCAGACTAAGACAATTATTTATAAATGAGGAAGCAGAAGCTGAGGGTTTAAAAATGGGTCTCCTAATTGAGGTGCCCCCTCCTCTCTTCTACAAAGTGTCCTGTGAAGTGTTCTCTCTACTCAACAAAGTGTCCAAGCAACTGAGGCAGGAGGAGGTCTTAGGTCACGATCCTGCTTTGCTCTCTACCATGTGCCTCTGGGCCCTGAGGTGGCTGTAAACCTGCCTCTAGCACCACGCAAAGAAGCACAGAACCAGCGTGGGTATTTTCAAGAGCCGGTTCAGGGCTGAGGAAGGATTTATTAGGGAAAGAGTAAGAGTTCCTCATTTTCCCACTGATGGGCTTTCAATACTGTCTATTTTAGGGACATCCAACTCATTCACGTAATTCCTGTCAAACATGGTGAGGACGGCAGATGGCCTGGGAATTGTGTCCTGGTGCCAGGAAAGGGCAGGGGCAAGTGTGTGTGAGTTTCTCAAGGTCCCCATTTCCTGACTGTTTGGAGTCTTAAAATAAGCCCGTGCCTGGATGCTTGCTGTGGCCTGGAACAGTGGCTAGGCAGGGAGATTTACTGCCTTGCTTTTTGTGTCCAACTATTTTAAGGGTCACTTATGCTCTGGTGTCTTTTTAAATTTACGAATGTTCACTCCAGTCCAAAGAGCCGCTCTGCTCCTTCCTGTGGCCCCCTCATGAATGCCCGCTGAAATACTGATTTCGTTTTACACTCTGTGTGCTACAGAGCTTCCTGCAGTTCCTATGTGCTCTCTAGTCTCTACTTGGGATTTTACTTAAAAAAAAAAAAAAAAAAAAAAAAGAGAGACACAAAGTACATAAACATGGGCCATAAACAACCACAAAGTGCTGACTTTTTGTCTTAATAGCAAAGCATATTCTCTTTGTGGGTAAAGCTATAGGAAAACAGAAGCAGGTTCCATGTGACATAAAACGTCAGGGTCCCAATATAAATGAGGAAACAGATGCCAACTCATGTCTCTTTGAAAGGGTCAATTCCTCTTCTTTCCCTTTCCGCATCAAGTATGTGAGCCTTCTCCTTCATGGTTTTTAAAAACCTTTCCTCTGCATCACTTTCCATGCCACGCCTGCAGTTTCTGATGGGGAGCGGCCCCCACTGTGGATTAATTTTTACTTAACCTTTGACCATCAGAACTTGTTGTTTCCATAGCCATCTTTAGAGAGGAAGCAGTGATGATCTAAGTCTTCCTAACCATCATAGGAAAAGTGGCTTTTCAACAGGTGTGGCCTGGGGTCCTCACTGACTGTTGCCATGTGAATTTCCTCAGAATTGGGTTCAGGAAGTGCCCAATCTAGTCTGTACCAGAACAATCAGGAAGTGCAGTGGGTGGGGTGAGGGTGGAGCTATGTGGGACAGATGACAGAGCTACGATTATAATAGAAATAAGAGGTGGAAATGACTCACAAGGACTTCTAAGCCAAAGCTCTGCTCCCTAGCCCTGTTTTAAATTACCTGAGAGTCTCTAAGGAGCCTCTTCTCTCCCCAGGACCCAGGATCTAGCTGGGAGACGCAGGTGAGGAATACCTTTAGTAATACAAGGCGTTGTAGGTTAAGTGTCTCATCAGTGGTCTACAGACAAACCATGGCCTGGGGGCCAAGGCCAGCCTTGTTTTTGTAAATAAAGTTTTAGTGGACCATGGACACACCCATTCGTTTACTTATTGCCTATGGCTGCTGTACACTACAATAACAGAGTTGAGTCTTTGCAATATCTTATGGCCCTCAACACCTCAAGTTTTTCCTATCAGCTCTTTATCACAAAAGTTTGTGCATCCCTGGTCTAGAGCAGGTCCCTTAATAGGCATGCAGGGAGAGATCACTCACGCTAGAGCACTGCAGGAAGGCTTCACAGAAGGGCTTGGCTGTGCCTTGAAGACTTCTAGGATTTAGCCAGAGAGGAAGATAAGGGAGACAGTATTTCAGGCAAGGAAAACTCAAGGCCATGCAATTACTATGGAAAAGTTTGACTGGAATCGGGGGGGGGGGGGGGGGGGACTCCAGTCAGCCCTCTGTATCCACAGTGGATTGATTCCCTTGCCTAAATCAAACCCTCAATTCCTTTATATAAAATGGCATAGCATAGTTGGCCCTTCATGTCTGTGGGTTCCCCATCTGGGGATTCCACCAACTGCAGATGGAAATTTTAATCTGTGGTTGGTTGAATCTATGGATGCAAAGCCAGCAAATAAGGAGAACCATTTGTATATTTATTGGGGAAAAAATGGACATGTAAGTGGACCCCTGTGCAGTTCAAATCTGTGTTGTTCAAAAGTGAACTGGATTTGACTCAGGAATAAGATGGAAGGATGGATGAAGCGGCTAAGTCTGGGTAGCACAGAGCCTTGAATGCCAGGCTGAAATAACTGTAAATGATAAAACATACTATTTTCCAATACCAGCCTCTACATGGGTAGAAGAGGAGAAGGAAGTGACTTTGAAATTCCATTCAGGTTCTGAGAATCCATTTTTAAAAATACTGATGCCTAACTCCACCCCAGACCAGAGATTCCGTCTTAATTGGTGGAACACTTTTTTTCTTTTTGCTTCCTAAGTGACTCTACTGTATAGTCAGGAACCCCTTCCTCGATGCAGGAAATAGCCAGGCACTTGCCAGCAGGAGCCCAGCTCAGGGCCAGGTAGATGTAGCAGGTGCACAACACATGTGAATCAAATTAAGCCAGCAATATTGGCTTGTACCAGAGCCAGCCTGATAAGCCTGTGTTTTACTAGAGTCAGCTCTATAACATTCAGTTGGCCACATGGTTGCCAATAAAAGAAATCACTTCTGCCTGCCCTTCCCTAATCCTGGAAAAGCCCGTGATGCTCAGTGCAATATTGAGTCTGTTTATAAATTTGGGCATTTATAGATTTCTTTCTCACTGTTATTTTAACATGAGCATTTACAAGGCCTTACACAATCTGTCCTCAGTCTTATTACCTCTGATCTTCTCTCTCCACACACAACCCTGATGACTCTGCTCCCGCCACCCACACCTGCCTCCCTGTTGTTCCTTGAACACACTGGGCATGTCCCCGCCTCAAGGACTGCACGTTTGCCCTTTCCCTGCCTACGACGCTCTTCTCTTCCTCCAGACATGGCTTGGAGCTCACATTCAAGTCTTTGCTCAAGGATTCCTGTCGCAGTCAGTCAGTCCTCTCCTGCCCATCTAATTTAAAACTGCATCCTATCCCACGTAGGCTCTAGCCATCCTTCTTCCCGTAGCACTCACCCCATCTAACATACTCTGCCTTTTACTTAATTATGTTTATTTTCTATTTCCCTTACTACAATGTAAACAGTGTAACAGAAGGGATTTTTTTTTAAACTACAGTGAGGTAGCACCTCACACTGGTCAGAATGGCCATCATTAAAAAGTCTACAGGCAACAAATGCTAGAAAGGGTGTGGAGAAAAGGGAACCCTCCTAAACTATAGGTGGGAATGTAGACTGGTGCAGACACTACGGAAAACAGTATGGAAACTCCCTAAAAAACTAAAAATAGAGTTACCATATGATCCAGCAATCCCACTCCTGGGCATATATCTGGAGAAAATTCTAATTCAAAAAGATACACGCGTCCTAATGTTCATAGCGGCACTATTTACAATAGCCCAGACATGGAAGCAACCTAAATGTCCATCAACAGATGACTGGATAAAGAAGATGTTAAAAAAAAAAAAAATATATATATATATATATGGAACAATGGAACACTACTCAGCCATAAAAAGAATGAAATAATGCCATCTGCAGCAACATGGATGGAACTAGAGATTATCATACTGAATAAAGTAGGTCAGTCAGAGAAAGACAAATATGATATCACTTATATGTGGAATCTAAAAAAAAATGATACAAACGAACTTATTTATAGAACAGAAACAGACTCACAGACATAGAAAATAAACTTATGGTTACCAAAGGGGAAAGAGGTGGGGATGGTTAAGTTAGGAGTTTGGGATTAGCAGATACTAACTACTATATATAAAATAGATAGACAACAAGGTCCTACTGTATAGGACAGGGAACTATATTTAGTAGCTTGTAGTAACCTATAATGAAAAGGAATATGAAGAAATATATATATATGTATAACTGAATCACTTTGTCGTACACAAGAAACTAAAACAACATTGTAAATCAACTATACTACAATAGAAAGGTAACAATAATAGGAGAAGGGATTTTTATCTATTTTGTTCTCTGCTGCATCCCCGGCGCCTTCAGTGGTGCCCAGAACATAGAAGGAACTCAGCAAGTATGTGTTTATTGCATCAGTGCTTGGAAGGCTTTTACTCATCCTTCAGGACTGAGTTTGAACAGTTCTTCTGTTAAACCTTCTCTGATTCCCACTTTATCAAAGAAAGAGACCCCCCTCCTCTCTTCCGTCTGACTTCTTCTGCAACTCTTTAGAGCTTTTCTGTCTGTCTTCCTACTTCTCAGTTCCTCCAAGGCTGGGAGTGGGGCCCAGGACCTAGCATCGATGGAGACTGAGCAGGTGGGTGTTAAGGAAATGAGTCACGATTTAACAACAGAAGCTTTGGACAAGCCTTCTCCTCATCACCACCCTCTGTGCAGTTGTACACCTATGTAGGTCTCCATTTTTATCTAACACCTTTACTTGAGTGGACTGAAATGCGTCATCACCACATAGGAGGTCCAGTAGTTGCAAAGAGAAAAGCCTAAACACTCAGATGCTTTTACAGGAACCATATTCAATATCTTGTAGTAACTTATGGTGAAAAAGAATATGAATATGAAAACAAATATATGTATATTCATGTATGACTGAAGCATTGTGCTGTACAGCAGAAATTGACACAATATTGTAAACTGACTATACTTCAATTAAAAAAAAAAAAGGACGTATTGGTTGTGTGGATTATCTTTCCCTTCCATGTTAATCTATTTACCAAGTCCCAGTGGTATTACTCCCTACATATCCTTGAATTCATTCACTTCTTTCCATTCTCTCCAGTTCTCTAGTCTAAGACACGGTTATCTCTTACCTAGGATACTGCAGCCACTCCTAAATAGTGTATTTATCTAGTCTCTTCCCCTAGAATCCACCCTCTATGTTGTGGCCAGAACGGGCTCTTAAAAATGCAAATCAGATGATGTCCTCTCCTGCTTTTAAATCATGCAGAGACTTCCCATTGCACTTAGAGCACGTGTGGAAGTCTTACAGTGGCTCAGAATGCCAGCAGTTTTCTCCCACTGCCCTCTTCAGCCTCATCTTAGGCCCCTCTTCCCTTAGTCTTTACTATGATGGTTCCTCAGATGCTTTAGATGTTCTTGCTTCAAAACCTCTGCTGGTTCCTCTGCCTGAAATGCTGTGGAATTTGTGTCTGGAATGCCCTCTCTCCACTTAGGTAACTTCCACCCTGTCTCCCAAATTCAGCCCAAATATCCCCTTCTCTGAGAAACCTTCCCTAAACTCAGATCGGGGGTGCTGTCCTGACACAGGCCCCCCAAGCACCCAGTTCCTCCTCTTTTAATCACAGTCCTCTTGAGTTACTTTCCCCACCAGACTCAAAGTGCCCCCATTAGAATTCAAACTGGCACAGAACAGGCTCTCAACAAATATTTACTGAATGAGTAAGTCGATCGATCTTTGACATACTGCCTTCTTTAGGCTCTTTACCAAGGCTTTCAACTTCGAACACTGATATTTATTCAACTGTCTAATAAACCCTCCTACCTTGAGGGGTTGACATGTGAACAGTGACTGTAAACTCCACCTTTGACTCCAGACCCAGGTCCCCTAAATTCCAGCTCCAGCTGCCTCCTCACTGTGAGAGGATCTGTAGGAGCCGCCCAGTCACAACATCAGTGTTGGACAAAGAAACATCCTTTCACCTTTGAGCATGAGATTTTGGTCCACCAGAGCATCGGTGCACTTAGCAGAGACATCTGGAACTGCATCTCATGCCAGCTGGGCTCTGTGGTTCTCAGCCCATCAAATGAGGAGAGGGGAACCTGCCAGAAGGAAACCACCACTGCCCGACTGTGGCCTGTGGGCCACGGCCCGGCTTCTCTGGGGCTGAAAGGGCTCTGAGAAGGGAAGCTGTTCCCTGTGCAGGGCTAGGCCAGGGAAGCAAGCTGCTGCTGACGCCCAGGGGCTTCTGTTGTGTGTTGGCTGTGACCCTCGAGTCCCCAGCTGGGGAGAGGGGCCTCGCACAATGATTTCTTTTATGGAAAATTTTGCACACTCAGGTTTGAGCACCTGAATTGCTCTCCTCTTGGTAAATCACAAAACGTGAGAAAAGGTGTGTGCAGCTTGGCTCCCTGTGGCCCTACATGATATGAATTTCCAGCAGAGATGCACAGGAGTCCCTCTGACTGGGCACTGGAGCTTACTCACAAACCCTTATGTATATATTCCCTGAGACATTCTAACGGGTTCTGGACCTAAAGAAGCTATACGAAAAAGTACTGAACTGCTTTTCTTAAGCCACAAATCATTACCTGTATTTTTTTTTTTTTTTTTTTTTTTTACTGGAGGTCCCTGAGGTCATCTGATTCTGATAAAAGTCCAGGGCCTTTATAATAAGATTTTCTCTCTTTCCTAGACTTCCTGGGGAAGAACACTACTCCTGTTAAGTTATGTTCACTTTTCTCTTTCAGGCCCTTGTACTTCATGGAGAAAGAAAACACAGTGGCAGGATAGAGGACAGAGTGATCCAGACTATGATCCACCTCGGGGACAGGAGACATGTGACCCATACCACAGACCTCGGCATCCTTTCTGCATAATGAGCAGGGTGCACTTGATCAGGGGCCAGCAAACATCTCCTATAAAGGGCCAGATAGGACATAATTTGGCTTGTGGGCCACATGGTTTCTATAGTAAGCACTCAGCTCTGACATATGGTGTAGAAGCAGCCACAGTCAATTCCTAGGTAGGTGAGTGGGTGTGGCTGTGTGCCAATAAGGCTGTATTTACAAAAACAAGTCGTGAACTAGATTTGGCCCCTGGGCCATAGTTTGCCAACCCTGGAAGACATTATCTCTTAAAAGTAACTATGTAATAATCCTAGAACATGATTACCAAACTTGGGTACCAGCTTGATATATTTACTTATATATATAAAATATATTATACATATATTATATATTTTATATACATACATTATATATGTATGTGTGTGTACACACACACAAACACACACACACATATCTGTATCTGACCAAGATGGAGTAACAGAGACTGGATTTACCCTCCTGACCAAAATAATAAGAAAGTGAACAAAAAATGAAGCAGTGGTTTTCAACACACCGGACATGAGGCAATGAAGGACACTGATCCCTGAGAAATGGGTAATAAAATGAGGTGAGCCCTATGCTGCCCTGGCTTTGTGCCCTGAGAAAATTTCCAGGCTGCAGCCAAGGGAGACCCAGGTGGACTCAGTGGACTTTCTGGGTTTAGGAGAAGGAGCTGAAAGGGAAAATTTCCTGTTCCCATGAGCCAGCCTGGAAAACCTCATGATTCAAAGGGCATTGGCTAGAATGTGGTTGAAAGTGACAAATACATCATTGAAACAGAATAGAGAGTCTAGAAATAAACCCACACATATAAAGACAACTGATTTTCCACAAAGGCACGACGACAATTCACTGGAGAAAGAGTAACCTTTTCAACAAACAGTAATGGGACAAGTTGTGTACCCATATGCATAAACATGAACTTTAGTATAGACCTCACACTATATATACACAAACTAACTTAAAGTAAATGAGAGAGCTAACTATAAAATGTAAAATGATAAAACTTTCAGAAGAAAATATGGGAGAAAGTCTTTGAGACTATGGAGTAAGCAAGGATTTTTTAACTGTAACACCAAAAGTATCATCTGGAAGACAAAAAAATTAATAAGTTGAACTTCATCCAAATTAAAACCTGCACTCTGAAAAACACCAAAAGAGTGAAAAGATAGCCACTAACTAGGACATAATATTTGGAAAACATTTATTTGATAAAAGACTTGTGTCTAAAATATATAAAGAACTTCCAAAACTCAATAATAAGTAAACAAAAAACCCAATCAAAAAAACACAGAGCAAAAGCTGAACAGATACTTCACCAAAGAAGAAATCAGGATGGCAAATAAGCACAAGAATAGAAGCTCGACACTATTAGGTGTTAGGAGAATACAAATTAAAATCACAATGCCATGAAACTAGAAATCAACAACAGAGAAACAAAGGAGAGAAAAAAGGAAAGCATGGAGATTAAACAATATGCTATTAAAAAACCAATGGGTCAATGAGGAAATCAAAGCTGAAATTAAAAAATACCTTGAGACAAATGAAAATGAAAGAACAACCACACAAAATTTATGGGACACAGCAAAGGTGGTGCTAAGAGGGAAGTTTATAGCGATACAGGCCTTCTTCAAAAAAGAGAACAAAAACCACCAAAAGGCAGCAGAAGGAAGGAAATTATAAAGATCAGAGAGGAAATAAATACAACTAGAGATTAACAAGACCATAGGAAAAAATCAACCAAACCAAAAGCTGGTTTTTTGAAAAAGTAAATAAAATCGACAAACCTCTGGCAAAACTCACAAAGAAGAAAAAAGAGAGAGCACAAATTAGCAAAATAAGAAAGGAAAATGGAGAAATTACAACAAATAAAATAGAAATACAGAATATCATATGAGAATATTATGAAAAACTATATGGAACCAAACTGGATAACCTAGAAGAGATGGACAAGTTTCTGGAAACATACAGTCCACCAAGACTGAATCAAGAAGAAACTGACCACTTGAACAAACCGATCACTAGAAATGAAATCAAAATAGCAATAAAAAACCTCCCTACAAATAAAAGTCCAGGACCAGACGGCTTCACCGGGGAATTCTACCAAACATACAAAGAAGAACTCATACCAGTCCTTCTCAAACTCTTCCAGACGATTGAAAAGGAGGGAATACTCCCAAACTCATCCTATGAAGCCACCATTACCCTGATACCAAAACCAGGCAAAGACACTACAAAAAAAAGAGAATTATAGGCCAATATCACTGATGAACATAGACACCAAAATCCTCACCAAAATTTTAGCAAATAGAATCCAACAACACATAAAAAAGATTATACATCATGACCAAGTGGGGTTCATCCCAGGGACACAAGGGTGGTTCAACATATGCAAATCAATCAACGTAATACCTCACATCAACAGGAGAAAGGACAAAAACCACATGATCATCTCAAAAGATGCAGAAAAAGCATTTGATAAAATTCAACACACATTTATGACAAAAACTCTCGCCGAAGTGGGTATAGAGGGAACATATCTCAACATAATAAAAGCTATATATGACAAACCTACAGCCAGCATAGTACTCAACGGTGAAAAACTCAAAAGCTTCCCACTAAAATCTGGGACAAGACAAGGATGCCCACTATCACCACTCCTATTCAACATAGTCTTGGAAGTCTTAGCCACAGCAATCAGGCAAGAGAGAGAAATAAAAGGGATCCAAATTGGAAAAGAAGAGGTAAAAGTGTCACTATATGCCGATGACATGTTACTATATATAGAAAACCCTAAAAGGTCCACACAAAAACTACTAGAGCTGATTGAAGAATTCAGCAAGGTGGCAGGTTACAAGATTAACCTTCAAAAAATAGTTGCATTTCTTTACACTAACAATGAATCAACAGAAAAAGAAAGTAAAGAAACAATCCCGTTTACAATAGCACCCAAAGCGATAAAATACCTAGGAATAAACCTAACCAAGGAGGTGAAAGAATTATACGCAGAAAACCAGTGATGAAGGAAATTAAAGAAGACTTTAAAAAATGGAAAGATACCTCATGCCCTTGGATTGGAAGAATCAATATTGTTAAAATGGTCACACTGCCCAAGGCAATCTACAGATTTAATGCAATCCCTATCAAATTACCCAGGGCATATTTCACAGAACTAGAACAAATCATAATAAAATTTACATGGAACCATCAAAGACCTAGAATTGCCAAAGCATTACTGAAGAGAAAGAAAGAGGCTGGAGGAATAACTCTCCCAGACTTCAGACATTACTATAGAGCTACAGTCATCAAGACAGCATGGTATTGGTACAAAAACAGACATATAGACCAATGGAAAAGAATAGAGAGCCCAGAAATGAACCCACAAACTTTTGGTCAGCTCATCTTCGACAAAGGAGGCAAGCCTATACAATGGAATAAAGACAGTCTCTTCAGCAAATGGTGTTGGGAAAACTGGACAGCAGCATGTAAAACAATGAAGCTAGAACACTCCCTTACACCATACACAAAAATCAACTCAAAATGGATCAAAGACTTAAACATATGACAAGATACAATAAACCTCCTAGAGGAAAACATAGGCAAAACATTATCTGACATACATCTCAAAAATTTTCTCCTAGAAGAAATAAAAGCAAGAATAAACAAATGGGACCTAATGAAACTTACAAGCTTCTGCACAGCAAAGGAAACCAGAAGTAAAACAAAATGACAACTTACGGAATGGGAGAAAATTTTTGCAAATGAAACTGACAAAGGCTTGATCTCCAGAATATATAAGCAGCTCATACGATTTAGTAAGAAAAAAACAAACAACCCAATCCAAAAATGGGCAGAAGACCTAAATAAGCAATTGTCCAAGGAAGACATACAAATGATCAATAGGCACATGGAAAAATGCTCAATATCACTAATTATCAGAGAAATGCAAATCAAAACTACAATGAGGTATCACCTCACACCAGTCAGAATGGCCATCATTCAAAAGCCCACAAATGACAAATGCTGGAGAGGCTGTGGAGAAAAGGGAACCCTCTTACACTGCTGGTGGGAATGCAGTTTGGTGCAGCCACTGTGGAAAACAGTATGGAGATTCCTCAAAAGACTAGGAATAGACTTACCATAGGACCCAGGAATCCCACTCCTGGGCAGAAGGAACACTACTTCATATATCCAGAAGGAACACTACTTCAAAATGACACCTGCACCCCAGTGTTCATAGCAGCACTATTTACAATAGCCAAGACATGGAAACAGCCTAAATGTTCATCAACAGATGATTGGATAAAGAAGAGGTGGTATATTTATACAATGGAATACTACTCAGCCATGAAAACCGACTACATAACGCCATTTGCAGCAACATGGATGCTCCTGGAGAATGTCATTCTAAGTGAAGTAAGCCAGAAAGAGAAAGAAAAATACCATATGAGATCGCTCATATGTGGAATCTAAAAAAAACCAAACAAACAAAGCATAAATATACAAAAATAGATTCATAGCCATAGAATACAAACTTGTGGTTGCCAAGAGGGCAGAGGGTGAGAAGGGATAGACTGGGATTTCAAAACTGTAGAATAGATAAACAAGATTATACTGTATAGCTCAGGGAAATATATACAAGATCTTATGGTAGCTCACAGAGAAAAAAATGTGACAATGAATATATATATGTTCATGTATAACTGAAAAATTGTGCTCTACACTGGAATTTGACACAACATTGTAAAATGATTATAAATCAATAAAAAATGTTAAAAAAAAAAACCCACAATGAGAAACCACTACACACCTAGTAGAACGTTTGAAATTAAAAAGATGGACTATAGCAAGTGTTGGTCAGAATGTGAACTAGAACTGTCGGGCACTGCTGGTAGGGATGTAAAGTGGGCAACCACTTTGGAAAACAGTTTGGCTATTTCTTAACATGTTAAACATCTACCTACCATATGATCCAGCTATTTAACTTTTAGGTGTTTAATCGAGGGAAGTGAAAGCATGTGTCCATACATACGGAAGCTTCATTTGTAACAACCAGAAATGGGAAATGGTGTCGCTCCACAGGTGAGTGACTGAACAAGCTGTACTGTATCTGTACCATGGACACTAGTCAAAAATAGAAAGAAATGTGCTACTGATGCAAGTTACAATACGGACAAATGTCAAAATAATGATCCTGAGTGAAAGAAGCCAAATCTCCCAAAAGTATGATTCTTTTTATGTAACATTCTAGAAATCCAATCTAATCTATACTGACAGCAGATCAGTAGTTGCCTGTGGTGGGAGTGGGTAGGGCAGGGGTGTGAAGGAACAATTACAAAGGGGCACAAGCTAACTGTTGGGAATGATGGATATGTTCATTATGTTGATCATGGTAATGGTTTCATAGGTGCAGTCATGTCAGAATATAAAATTTTAGACTTTAAATATGTATTATTTATTGTACATTAGTTATCTCTCAATAAGGCTGTTAAAAAACGTAAAAGCTTCTATGTCATATACTCCCATGTTCACAACAGCATTATTAACAATAGCCAAGACATGGAAGCAACTTAAGTGTCCACTGACAGATGAATGGATAAAGATGATGTGGTATATACACACAACGGAATACTACTCAGCCACAAAGTCAAATGAATTTTAGCTATTTGCAACAACACTTATGGACCTGGAGGGTATTATGCTTAGTGAAATGTAAATCAACTATACTTCAATAAAAAATTTCATATCAAGCATACCTATATATTGGATGTTAAAAATCAATAAAATAGGTTAAATACCTATTAAAAAATGGACAAAGAACCTGACCAGGCAATTCATAAATGAATGTAAATGACTGATAAACATTAAAAACAAAATTATTGAAAAATCATAATCAAAAGATAAAAATTATACCACTTTTTGTATTTTATACTACTGTATATTCACCAATTAAAATGGTAAATGTAATAACTCTTGGTTATTGTTGATAATATTTGGGGGAAATGGGAATTCTCATATAGTGCTGGTGGATATTAACAGGGGTAAAAAACCTTTTTCGAGGGCAATTTGACAACATATTGTAAAAATCTAAAATATACAAAATTCTTGCAACAGTAATCCCACTTCTAGAAATTGATTCTAAATAAACAGGGATGTACACAAGTATTTAGGATTAAGAGTATTCATCATATCTATGTTTCTATATTAGCAAAAGATTGCACAGAATTGGGAAGTTCAACATTAGAGAATTTGTTGAATAAGATATGGTACCTCCTACCAGTGCAGCCATCAAAAACAAAATTATAGAAAAATATTTAGTGACAATGATTGGAAGACGGTTGTTATATACCATTAAGTGAAAAAAGTTACAAGTAGTATTTAGAGTATGATTTCATTTTAGACCAAAAATACATATAATGTATATATTAGTGGCCAGGAAAAAGATAGTTGCACTGGTTACCTCTGGGCTAGGTAATTATAGATCATTTTCATCATCTTTTTGCTTCTATTTTTAACTGCTCTACAATGAAGATGTATTGCTTTTAAAATAAAAACTCCAATACAAGTTATTTTTCAAAAAATATCAAAGTTAATGCCCTATAAGTGGTACTGTGAGAAATATTAGTGTTGGGCCTTAGTGGCCACAAAAAATATTGAACAGAAGGCTGCAAAAGGGTGCTTTGGGGAAGGCATTTGATGCTGCTGCTTTAAAAATGGAGCCCTGCAGGGTACCGCTTGGGCCTGGAGGTGGAGGCATGGGCATTGGCCTTGCCCTCCAGAACAGCTGGTGCAGTTTCGGCCTCCCTGCACAAGGGACAGCTGGAAAACAAGGACAAAAAAAAAATGAGGACTTGTCTTGCCTGGGACAACAGATTCAGTGAGGCTGGGTCCACTCTGCACAGCTGAGCCTCTACTGGATATTTTCCATGTCAGAGAGCAGAGTGTGAGGATGGCAAGGGACTCACTAGTCCCAAGTCTTCATTTACAGTTATGGGACGTGAGGCCAAGATGAACCCATGCATGTGTCACTCAGTGAACACTCCTTCTTGAAAGATGCAGCAGTGGCTTGAAGTGAAATCAATGCCAGAGTGTCTGAAAACTGAAACAGCCCTTTCTGCAACAGACGCACCTACTGGGAGTCTCAGCACTCAAATCTTTATGGAGAAGAGTTAGCTCTGACACATGACTTTAAAAACCCCAAATCTCCCTTCTCCCCTTCCTCCCACGAAACCATAGAATCAAAGCCCATGAGTTATTGTCCCTGTGCCACAGAATCACGGAGTTCTTTCAACGTGTTGCAGCCAAATACCTCGTAGATGGGAGAAATACACAGCAGTCTCTATATTTACTGGCTGCAATGGCGCTGGCAAATGGCTTTTCTCCTGTGTATCAACTGCCAGTGTGCTTCGTGGGAATGTTAAGATGAATTCCAAGTCAGAGCCTGGGCTGAGTGAGTGCCATGGATTGATTAGGGGTGACTTGGCTGTGGAAGGGGTGATTAACAAGGCTCTTTGCCACATATTTCCATCCTGATCTAGAACATCTGTTACCCTCAAAGTAGTGTTTCTTCATTAACTCTCTCCCACTACTGATTACTCACTCTTATAGAATGTCAGACTCATCTTTCAAATATTACTTTAACTGCATCAGTCTCCTACTTAAACACCCTCTGAAGATCTTTCCACACAGCAGATCTATTTCCACAGTCTAATAATCAAGGTCCTCCGAGATTGAATGCCGTTTACCATTCTACGTTCCGAGCAGCCCTGTGCAGAATCTCTTCTTTGGCCTCTCTTTGGCCTATTTCATACACCCAGAATGCACACTCTGGTCTGAAAGGACCACCAACAGGAGCCAGGGATGGGAGCCGGTCCAAACGGGAAGGAACAAACTAACAGATCAGGATGAGTCACTAGCCGGGAGGCTCGAGATAGAAGGAGGCTCTTAGAACATTTGTGGTAAGGGCTGGAGTCAAACCTGAGTGGACAAGCTCTGGCTGAGGCTTGTTCCTTTAGAAGGCCTACTTTCTACCCCAGTTTAGCTGCCTATCATCAGTTTTAAAGGAGAGGATTTTACAGCTTTTTCTGAGCAGATACCTGATATACATCCCACACTTTTCATCTCTGGGCTCATGGCATCTTCCTCACCGTGAGTGCCTGTTTCCTTTTCTTTGTGCCTATTTGAATCCCCACCCCAATTCCTTCAGTGCTCAGCTCCAAAGCCTAACAATGAGGCTATGTCTCAGTGACCTTCTTCTCAGAGTCCTGGTACTTGACATCATTCCCTAATTCATCTCCACAATTCCACATGGATCTCTCCTAGTTCTATAGTGTTGGCAAGATACTGACATTGACCACTAGAGTCCATTTTGCCCACGCAGTTACTTTCAGGGGCTTTATGGATACTGACTCAGTGGTTTATTCAAGTAGAGCAGTCTGTGTACGAACTAAGGCATTAAGATATCTCTTAATGGTCAGATTTAAATACCAGTCTAAGGTAACAAAGCCCCATAAACTGGAAATGGAATGCAGCAGCATAAAGCACACTGAATTCTTATTGCCTAAAATGAGACAAAATATTATTCCAGAATACGGGAGAAAGAAAGTAAAGTGGAAAAATATGAGCAGGTTAACTTCTCCAGGATGCTGAATGGCACCGAGTGACCCAAGAGTTACTGATTTTGAAAATAAACTGTTGCTGCACACCCTGCTAGTGACTGGGCTATGATAAATAGTTATGACAATCTCTCAGAGTGACGGGTCTAAAATAAAAAAGGTTTACAATGCACACATTTAATCTGTAATAAATTTACCACTAGATGCACCCTCTGACACCCCTCCCCCCCGCAAAAGAAGCAGTTTTAAACTGTGAATTCTGATCAACACGACGTGGAAACACTCAATGCCAAGTTCCTGTAAGTTATGAGAAACAGAATAGGGCTGCCTTTTACTCTATCTGTGTCTTATTTTCACCCAGATCAGGAACAAAGAAATCAGAAGCTTTTTCCCTATGCTCATATGCATTCTTCGCTAATTTCAGATAACAAAAACTGAAGGTAATCTTCCTGTGTTATCGCCCTAAAGATACCAAGCCTTGTAGCCATGTTATCACTAGTATGACTGGGAACCCATGGGCCTCCTGTTCCCTGCTAGTGGGTGAGGGTAAGGGTAGAGGTAGAGGAACTTTCCACACTGAACCAAGGGAATAATTCTGGTTACCACGACCAACATCTGGGGCCAAGACTTCCTCCATTTTGTGGACCTGATTTTCCCAGGCCTTGAAGGCCAAAGAATTCTTTTCCATCCCGACCATCTCCAGAGGTCATGCTGGGATTGTAGAGGTTGTTCTGGCATCTCCGTGGTCCTGGTGTGAGGGGCCCAGGACCTGGATACAATTCTCTGCTACACGAGGGCACCGGCCATGTGGGCAATAACTGGGTGAAGGTTCCCAATGACAGATTCCAGGGAAATTGTACCTGATGGCAACCTGATGGCATTAAACACTTGCCTTGAGGAGTCTGTCTGGGTTGGTATTAAGCCCTACCTACTGAAGGAGGCTTAAATAGATTGCCTGGCCTTGGAGAGGTACTGATAATGCAGTTTTCTCCTTGAAAGCTGGTTATAGCTCTAATTTAGGTAAGAGGAGGTCATAGGGGAGTCCTGGGATACAATTGGCAAAGGGAGATGAGATACAGAAGCTGTTCTTTACTGCTTTATCGTTCTCAAAGTTCAGAGCATCAATCTGATTGAGAGGATCTGGACCGTGGCATCAGCCCCAGAGGATTCAGAACAGAGCCACATTGGACTCTGAACAAGCTGGAGTCCAGACTAAGAACTGCATTCACCTCAGATGGAAAGTCAGCCAAGTTTCCACTAGTGAGTCTGGATCCTGTAGGCAATTTAGTGATTTCCTGTTGGCCACCCCCCACTGCTGCCTCCCTCCCACCTACAAGCAGTCACCCATCCATAAATCCTGTCCAGCCCTGGATTTCTGCCTAATGTTCCAGAGGGTTGGACTCACCAAGGAGAGCGGAATTCCCAGGATCCAGGACCAGCTGTGTTCCCACAGGAGACGTCAGCACCGAAGGAAGGTTCGGTCCAGTGGCTGAAAGCATGGCCCTGATGTCTTCCAACTGCGAGGGGACGTGGGGGGGATCTGTGAGAAGGCAGATGGTGGATCAGGCAGGTTGAAGCATCACTGCTGTTTAAGGGGAGAAGGGAGAGGTGGGCATGCGTGTAAGTGTGTCTGTGTGTAAGGCGGGCATTACTACCATTGCCTTTAATATTGTTTTTCCCATAGAGAAGATGTTCCTATCAAGGTGAGTCAGAATTTCAAACATATTTGGTGCCTGAAACAGTAAAGTTAGTAATAAGCATCAGGCATGTTGATTTCTGGAACCCCTCACTGTATACCACTTATACCGCGGTGCCACTGGGCACGCTATAGACGTGCAGGTAAAGGGAAGCACACTATAAGGACACGTGAAAAACCCAGCACTTCTTCAGCATTTACTGTATGCCAAGTCCTGTGCTAAAATATTTTATACTCCTTGATTTATTTAACTCTTAGAACATCGTTTAGAGGGAGGTACTTTCTTTTGGTCTCCACAGACGGGGATACACCACAGGAATTTCTTATGTAAAAGGATCCTGTGAGTGTTTTTTTCTTTGAAGAAAAGGGTCCAGAAAATTGTGAAGCTGGCAATTTGCTTTGTGATGTGGATTTTTATGCCCAAGTAGGACCAGATAAGGACAGGGATGACTTGTTATTCAAAATCTTATAAGGAGTCAGGGCTGACATCATTAGGAACCAGTTAACCAGAGCTAAAAGTGACAAAAATGGGGAATGTGGTGACTTGTTCACTATTTCCATATAACAAATAAAGAGGCAGGGACCGGCTAAATGTAGTGGTAGGATGACCCCAGGTTCTCCTGGGAAGGAAGCAGGAGCCCGTCCCCCTCTTGCTGCGTCTCCTGCAGCACTGCAATTCACATTCCAAGGCCAAACCCCCAGCCCTTTTTCTCTAGAGCACTTGTTGCAGTGGAAAGAGAAGCAGGAATGCTGCCCTCTAATTGATGGTCATTTCAGCAGTGTTCAGTGAGGGCCTACTGTGTGCTTGCCACCTTGTTCAGTACTTGTTAGGGATGGCAAATAAATCAGTCACAGTGCTGTTTGAATCTACTTCAAGCCTTGGTAAAAGACTTTCACATACAGAAAACAATGATGAGCTTGATATATATAATTTAAACATTATAAAAACATTATATATATATAATGGATAATCTAAAAATATTCTTTACATGGTATACTGTAAAAACATCATGACTGGATTCAAGGACCCTCAGTGTGAACTCTGGCTCTTTTATTCACTAACTTGGGCAAGTCACTTATTCCAAGCCTTAGCTTTCCTCATCTATAAAAAGATGACAAACCTCATCATTCCCAAGGTCTCTTTCTACTCTGAAACACCGTGATTTTAGTGGATAGTGACAGTTTATTCACACCTAGACTTTCCTCCTCTCTTCCTTTTTAATATTCCCTCAAAAACATTGAAATTGAATATTGAGAGACATGGAATTCCCTCAAGACTATTGAAATTGAGTAGTGAATATTCCTTCAACAATATTAAGCTCAAGAAGCCTTTGTTTATTTAGTAAGACACAAAACGGGAGGTTATGTCCCCTCTTCAAAACCATCGATCTTTCTGAGCCAAATGTCAGCCCCGCCGGACGCCCTCACAGCTTCTATCATAATTTACTTTTTCAAGGCATATCCAGACAATCTTCCTAGGGGAACTGTAAATTCCCCAAGGACAGAAGTCACCACTTGTATTTATCCTAAAGCTCTACATGGGACTTAGAGGCAACCCTTAATGAATATTCGTCCAATGGGTATATGAATGCAGGAATGAGAGTCAGCCTCACGACACTTCAGGTCTCCACGTTACAGGTTAAGTCACACACTGTGGCATCAAACCTCAGCTTTACACAGGAAATCCCTCATTTAAAAATGAAGTCACATTTTGGGCTGATTTAAAAAAAGAAAAACATTACTCCTAGGTCTATAAAGTACCTATAAAAATGAACAAACTGATGAATAAAACCAAGACGTCTGATTGAGGAAAGCCCTAAAATTAAGGATCTAAGTAGTGATTTTTCCCCCATCCAGTTTGATTAAAATAGGAAGCCATTACGCTCTCCAAACGCCACGTGCACGGTCACAGCGAATTGGAGCTGGAACGCGGCAGCCCCGGCTCCCGGAGCCGGCACACTTCATCAGCGGAGCTGCAGTGGCTGCTACAGGTCCCATGCTTTCATCTCTGCTAGCAGAGGCCACGAGGAAGGGCTATTAAGGAGGAAAACCCCATGGCAGGCACCGTAACTCAGTGTGGGGCAACAGTCTCTGGGCCTCGGGCTCCAGACTAGCAGCGCAGCCAGATGAAACCCAACACGAAACAAATGACATCCTTCATGGAGCTGATTTTCTGTGGCTTCTTAAGATGACTAGAGGTTTATGCAGCCACTGGTGAGATGAAAACCCATCTGGGCCTCTCTGAAATCTGAGCGGGCAGGGGCTGGAGACTCTGTGCTTTGGTATATCATCAATTTGGGGTGGGAAAATACAAGCATACATACAGTTTACTTATTTTCCCTGAGGAAGTCCATCATGTGTGTGTGTGTGTGCATGTGTGTGTGTGTAATTATTCTCACATTTTCCTTTTTTCCCCTAAGAATGATGGCTTTCTCTTAGATAGCTAGCATAAGTGCTCTAATAATTGACTTTTTTTTTTTTTTTAAAGTAAGACAAAACAAGCTTCTTTACCGCATCCCACTAACTTCCAGACTCTGTGAGGAAGAGAAACAGAGGGTTCCTAATCCAGGGGACAAAAGGGTTATAGCTAGAATTCAGCCTCGGGCATCAGTGAGTGTTGGGTGGTGTCCCAGCAACTGTTGTTATTTTAAAATAACTATTTTATGCCAGGAACTGTGTTAGACTCAGCGGTTCTCATGTTTGGGGGTGCTAAAGTCTGAATGTTTGTGTCCCCCAAAATTTGTATGTTGAAATCCTAACCCCTTCAAGGTGATGGTGGGGCCTTTGGGAGATGATTAGCTCATGAGGGTGGGGCCCTCATGATGGGGACTAATGCCCTCGGAAAAGAGACCCCAGAGAGCTGGCTCTTCCCTTCTGCTACAGGAGGGCACAGCAAGAAGCCATCACCCCTCAGCCAGGCAGAGGGCCTCCACCATAGCTCCACCATACGGGCACCCGGATCCTGGACTTCCAGTGTCTCTCAGTTTCTGTGAGAAACAAATTTCTGTTGTTTCTAAGCTACCTGGTTGGTGGTGTTTTGCTATAGCAGCCCAGATGGACTAAGACAGGGGGTACAAGTGTGGACGTGAGGTGGGCTGGACCATGAATGAACTTCCTGAAATTATTTGAAAAATTTTGCTTGCATCAACTTTTCTGGAGAAGGTCTTCTATAGCTTTTTTCTGATTCTCAAAGAAGTCCTTAACACAGGAGGTAAGAATAACTGCTTTACTTCCATTGCCTCTGTTTGCCACATACCACCCCAAATATAGGCAGTCCTCGCACTGCAGGTTTCTACACAGAGACCAGCATCTACAGCTTAGCAAGGTTAAGTGTCTTGCCCAAGGTCACACAGTGAGTAGCAGTAGAGCCAAGGTTCAAACTGATGCCTGCTTGGCCCCAGTCTGTTTTCTCACTAGCGGATGGCCCCTAGGTGAGGGAAGAGAAGGGGTATTGATTCTACCTTTATGCACTTAACCAGATGAGGGACAAGAGGAGGTGGAGAGGGTGGGTTAGACAGGCCCCCCAGCGGGGTTCACCGGGGGCAGCCAGCCTCGAGGTGTTTACCTAGGATCAGTAGCTGGGTGTTCTCGGTCAGCTCCCCATGCAGATTGGCTGCCCGGCAGGAGTACAGGCCCTGATCCGAGGAGGACACGGCTGTGAGCAGCAAGGAGCCCTCGTGCAGATGGTAGGGGGAGCCCAATTTGCTTTTATTCCTGAACCAAGTTACTTCAGCTTCAGGCACACCTAGGAAGAAAAAAAACAAACTCATAGGCCAACACATTCAGGTGATCCCTGAGACATTTACAGCCTCTAGGCGGGCCCGCCCCGGGGCTGCCCTGCAGGAAGCACCTGCCTGGGCGTCTTCTACTGTCCTTCAGCCAAACTAAATAAGGCCTCTGACCTCTCAGCTGTCTTGAGATCTTTTGGTTTTTAAAACTGACACTGATGAGGCAGGAAGAGAGAGGCTGGTTAAAAGAAGAGGAAGGAGGCAGCTGGGAAAGGGCACTTGCCAGGATGGAAGAAGGGTACCCCAACTCTTTGGAGAAAACACCTAAGAATCAAACCTATATATCAGTGAAAATGAATGACTGAGACAGGAAACAAACATAATGAATTGACAGAGACAGGAAACAAACATAACACTCTTTTTTTCTTTTAATTGAAGTACAGTCGAAGTATATCTATGTGCTAGTTTCTGGTATATAGCATAGTGACTCAGTTTTACTTATATATATTCTTTTTCGTGTTCTTTTCAATTATAGGTTATTATAAGATACTGTGATATCTTCCCCTCCCCCTTTCCCCTTTGGCAACCATGTTTGTTTTCATATTTTTTTCCGTTAAGGGTTATTACAAGATATTGAATGAACATAGTTTGCTGTGCTATACAAAAGAAACTTAAAAAAAAATCTATTTTATATATAGTGGCTAACATTTGTAAATATCAAATTCCCAAATGTATTCTGCCCTCTCCTCAATCCAAGTTCACTGTTGTGAGAGTGAGCTGGGGAGAGTGTGGGCACATGAATTGGGATGGGGTTCCTGTCTTTGGAAGTCAGGCTCTGTCCTCTAGGAGTGTTTGGGACTGAATGTGTCCTCTACAGATTCATATGTTGAAGTCCTAACCACCCACAGTGTGATGGTGTTAGGAGGTGGGGCCTTTGGAGATTTTTAGGTTTAGATGAGATTATGATAGGGAAGGGGCCCTTGTGATGGGATTAGTGCCCTTGTAAGAAGACACTAGAGAGCTAGCTTGCTCATGCTCTCTCTCTCCATCATGTGAGGAGATAGCTGTCTGCAAGCCAGACAGAGTCCTTGTCAGGGACTGAATGGGCTGGCACCTTGATCTTGGAATTCCCAGCCTCCAGAACTGTGACAGACAAACTTCTGCTGTTCAAGTTACCCAATGCATTTGTTGGAGCAGCCTGAATAGACTAGGAAGGGAATGGCTTTAATTCCTGAGGAAGTTTTCCTGTGGTTAACATGCTGGAGGCTTCAGTATAGGGCAAGCCTTTGGAAGTGGAGACTTCATAGGTGGCCAAGCTCTGAGTGAGCTGAGAGTCAAAAAGTATGTGGCATTAATCCACAGGTCTCCGGGGAGCAGAAAATTCCATCCCTTGCACTATCTAGGCTGCTGACTCAGCTCACAGTATTTGCTCGTAAAATTCTTAGGACATGTATTCAGGGCATGTTTAGAATGTCAAAGCCAGGAATAGTCAGAGCCAGAACTTGAGTGCTTTCCCTGAGTTGGGGCTGGATTTTGCCCTTAGGGTGAGGGCAGCGCTACCTTTAATGGGCAGCCTACTATTGAGAATGCAGGTGCCTTCAAGAGTTACTTGTGTACCTGTTCGTTGTCGTCGATGAACACAATTACCCACAGTCCACTCTGTGACAGCCAGCTCATCAGCCCTCATTTTGGTCCCTTAAGCACCTGTGGTTCCCAAGATCCAAGTGGCAGGAAGCAGAGAGGGGTGGGGTGCTCTCCTGCTCCCTCACTACCAGTAAGCTGCCTTGTGTGAATTCACTGGTGTCCCAGCTGCCCTGCTGCTGTAGGTGGGGTTTCCAGTGGTGGAATGGTGGCCTAAGGTGTATGGCCAACGCGGTGAATCTGAAGGGCCTTTCTCCCTGTTAATGGGGAACAGAAGAGTGAAGCTTGGGTCCCCTCTTTTGTTCAGATTACCCATGATTCAGTGTGAAATCATTAGGGACTGGTTAACCGGCTGAGGAAGGAGGCAAGGCTGCTGAAAAGAGTGGAGACTTGGGTACTGCAGCCCCAGTCCCATCAGGGAGGGGCACACACTGCGATAGTTAATGCTCAAGTGCACGAGAGGGCCAGGCTGGCACTGTCTCTAGTGTACCTGGAGAAATCATGCAGGTAAAAGACAGAAGAGCTGAGTTTTCATTGCAGCACCACTAGGGAGAGCAAGAGCATCATGATGCCCGGCCGTGCCAGCTAGGACTTTGGACCCTGAGATCCAGTTTCATGCCGGAAAAAAAATTCCACAGTATTCAGGGGAAAGCCTCTGAAAAGTAAGTTGAAGGAAACCCTCCTAGTCATTTCTCTCCTGAAAGTGCAAGGAAAAATGAGGGCCTACAAACCATCTTCTGCCAGCACTCACCCCTTTCCCTCACCGTGAACTGCCCACGTACAGCCCCGGTGGGCACCTTCCTCCGAGGAGAGCCGTGGACAGCAGGCAAACAATCCCTGATAGGAACTGAGGCTGTTCCAGAGCGAGGAGGCAGAGTGAGAGAGCTGCACTAAACGGGCTTTCAGCTCCACCAACAAAAGCTGCTGACTAAGTGAAGGGTGGGGGTGAATGCTCTCGCTCTAAGACTGTGCCCGTGGACCACGGCGTGTGCACCTCCAGGGCCAGCACTCGTGGCGCCTTCTCCACATGTCACACAGGCAGCTCCTGCTGCTCCCCTATGTGTCCTTCTCCGGTCAGGGACGGGGCCCCTGCAGGGCAGCCCAGGGGCAGAGACAGGGATGGTGAGAAAGAGGAGGAGGAGGGAGAGAGAGACAGCCTAGGGATAGAGCCATTTCTCAAGTCTCCCGGAAGTGGCTGTAAACATCTTCCAGTCCCTTCATCACTCTGTACCTCATTCCTCTGTGAGATCAAGTGTGTTTAACAGGATAACACAGGGTCTTTACCTAAAGGGCTGAACTCCTCAGGTGAGAGCAGAGGGGATCATGGGAGAAATGGAAATGTTCAGGACAACAAAGGGTTGAAGGAAGTGACCTCCAGTCTCTGTAACACTGGAGACACAGAAGCAATGGCAGTGCCAAGGAAAGACAAATGATTTAGGAATTGTTCCTTGATACATATGCTAGCAAACCTCTCTGAGACTCGGTCAAACACGGGCCTGTGTCATGAACTTGCCGATGGAGGTAGAGTTGCTGGTGTCACATTTTGGGGGAATCCTGCCTAAGACTGTGAGCCTTAGGTAGAGAATGGCGTCAAGAAGATGCTTCAGAATGACAGCCCATCCTGCCATGACTGGCTCTGACAAAGTCGGAACAAGGGAAGAGGAAAAATAAACAAGGCATCATAGAGTTCTTTTCTTTTTCTCTCAAGAGATGACAATGATGCTTCAGAAAGTATCACCAGCCCTCATGTATGCCAGAGTCCCTTGAAAACGCAGCAGATATACATGTCTGACACTGACGTTTCGAATGCCTAGACATCAGGAATGCACTGAGGTCAGGAGCTATGCCCAAGCATCCTGAACATGTCAGAGGGAGAAGGAATGTTTGCTGAGTATTTGCAATAAGCCAAACATTTAATAAGCATAATCACTCCTGTTTCACAAAGATCCTATGAAGCATTATTATCAACTCCATTTTACTAAAGAGGAAAATGGGACTCAAAGAAATTGAGAAATCTGCCTAAAGTGACTTAGTTTGGATTCCTGAATGATTACATGGGCTCAAAGCCCCTGTACTCCCCCCTACTCCCTACCTCGCCGCCAGTGACCTACAACACGCAGGTGGGGATCCGATCTTAGATACATCTGATGCCACAGATTCGCATCTTAACAAGGATGTGGCACTGCCTGCCCTTATACCAGACTGCCTCCCTCGAGAAGCTCTGATGGCTGCCTTATTATTTCTAGTGCCAAATCCTTAAATATTTTCTACCTTTGGAATTTACCTTTCTGCTGTAAATGTAACACCAAGACTATTGTTAAGAGGGAACTTTCTAGAATCCACGGGTACTGCTTGGTAGTGCCCTTGTTGTTGAGAAGCTTGGTCAGGGTGTGGAAGATTATTATTTTTTTTTCCTAGACTGTCGTGATATGACAGCACATTCTACAGACAGAAAAGTCTGAAAAATGAGAGAAAATATACTCGCACACAGAACAAAGTCCAAAGCTGTGCTGCTGACAAGTTACGGGGACAGGCTCCACACTCTGGACTCCCTGGTGTGACCTGTGTCTAAAAAAGGAAAAGGAAAAGGACCAGCCTTTACTTTTCCCCCCTGGTGACATACCTTATCAGCAACACAGTGCCCTCTCTGCTGCTCAAAAGGATCAATAAATGAGCGTAGTCATAATGGGTTGTAACTTGACATGATTATAAGGATTAGTGTCTTTAATCTCCACTGAACTGCCAGGTCGGGTGATGCTGGAATATTCTCTTTTAAAATCCCAGACAGGATCTTCTTGTTAACTAGACCGCTTGCTGTACTTAGAAGGCGCTTGCCCCATGGCAGAATCAACACCTTGAAGTAGGGCATCCACTGAAAGGTGCGCCTTGACATAAGTTTGAGAAGCCTCTTCAAGGGCTTGGTGCAAGACAAGGAAAGGCTAGTGTAACTGCAAAGGCAGCCTTGGCAATTAATGTAAAGAACCATGGAGGTCTGGAGGGCAGGTTTTCAGTCCTCCACGTTTCTGCACGCTGACTGAGGCAGATGCTGATGGCTGTTTCTTCTCCTTCCTGGGCACCCAGCCAGCCTACACATCCCAACATACCTTGCAGCTGTGAGTGGCCACGTGACTAAGAGGGACTGTGAGAAGTAGTAATGTGTGCTGCTTCCAGGTATGGCCCTTAAAACCTTCACAGCCACCCTCCACACTTTGCTTTTCCCTCTTCTGGTCGGCAGGAGTAGAGAGAGCTTCTGGGGAGACTTTGGAGGGCATGTGTTCAAGGTCACAGGGCCACCAGTGCTGTGTGATGCTGAGTGACTGTGTGGGGCAGATTCTCTCCAGCTGACTCAGGAATACTCTTTGGACTCCTACATACGCAGTAATAAACTTCTATTGTTTATTGTTTGAGTCATGATACATTTGGGGGGTCTACTTGTTACCAGAATCTAGCCTACTCTACCTAACACACTGCCTATCATTGACACCTCAACTAGTGATTTCTACATGGCTAGTCCTGGCAATTTTATCTCCTAAGTCTTCAAAAGCTTCCCTTGTTCCAAACAAACTGTACCATAGTCTAGGAAAGCATGTAATATCTAGACCTTGCCTCCTCTCCCCTACCTCCCAGCCACACATCACACTACTTTCTTTTCTGTTCTCCATACTAGAGCCACACCAGCCATATTTTACTCTTTCAGATGTAACACATTCTTTCTACCTCAGGCCCTTTGCACATCCTGTTCCCAATGATTGATCCACAGTCCTCCGTTCTACCAGCTGAGCTATCGAAGGGTGCTTCCCAATGATTGATATACTCCCTCCTCCCCCAACCCTTTATCTCTGATTTATTTTCCTGAATTCTTCTCAGAGAACAAGTATGGGACTGGTATAATGGATTGGATCACTTTTCAAGAAGAAGCTTCATCTTATTGCTTAGTGCTTTTTATGCTTAAGGGTTGGGAAGAATTTATGAGGCTGCATTTTACATGTTGAAAGCATATGTGTGCAAAAAGTTATTTAATGAAAAACTGCTAACAATTCAAACATGTAAGACATGAGTTACTTTATGTAAATTATATAATATTCTTAAAAATAGACTATTATATAGCCATTAAAATTATGTCACAAGAGAGCCATAAAAGCCACTTGAAGCATCAAAGTACAAATAGTTTCCTCTGCCATTCAGCATTACAGCTGTCAGTATTTTGACTAGAGACAACTCAAGAATGATTTCTTTGTCCAGTACATTCACAGACCAACAGTTTAATCAAAAGCAGGCTCTTTCCCATTTGTGTTGAATAAAAACTTTATTTAATAAAAAGCATAATGACAGAGATACACAAATTTATTTTAGTTAACCATGATTAACGCAAATGGTTCTACGAATAAAAATTAAAACAAAGAATGTAATGGGCATGGCCAGGTAAACACTGGACTTAATAACCTAGGATTTCCCCATCAGATTACCAAGAGTGAGTCTGCATGAAGTCAGGAGACATGGCCCTAGGCAGCATGGAAGAGTTGACCAAAGCTGGTTCAACTGTCCTGGGTTCCCCATGATAAATACTTCTCTACCTGGATTCTGGCTCTCTCAGTCACCTTCAAATGCCCAGTTCCTTGTTCTGCTGTCCTTTGCTTTCCATTCATTTAATCCTACCAATCTCAAACCTCAAGAGGAGACCCAACATGGTCCATTAGTTTGGTGCTCCATCTTCAAGGCACATGTTCCTAGTGATCAACTGGGGAGTGAGGATTCTGCACAAAGGACCCTGCCTTTGTCATCAGTGCCTGCATGGAGGTGCAACTCATTCACGGGAAGCCCTGTCAGAGGTTTCATCTTACTCCTGTCTGGGAGTACAGAGCCTGAAGGGATTGAGTTCTAGAAGCTTTCACTGATGAGGCTGGATGCACAGGCCAAAGGAAGCCTTAACAAGAAGAAGCTAAAGTATGATGAAAGAGAATGATTTATAGTTTTGGTTTTCTGGAGCTACCAGAATATTCCAGAGAAAACTAGACTTAGCTATTTTTTGCAAACAAGCTCTAGCTTAAGATCCTTCTCCTACTTACTCTAAAATGGGTTCTCTCTCGCCTTATAAATCACAAGTGGAGGTAAACCTTCCAATGATGGGGCTGAGATCTAAGATGAAGAGACCCTGAGAGGAGGAGACACCACTGTCTGTCCTTTCTGCAGACAGGGTCTGACCAGGGAAACCTGTTTTGGGTGCCAGTGTTGCCAGAGCTGCACCAGGTCTTTGCTCAAAACCTGCCAACCCCCACCTTCAGCAGGAGTTAACATAAATCTTTAAGTCACAGGGTCTGAAGATAAGAAAGGAAGCTAAAGTGAGAGATGCACAAAAACCAGATGGAACTGGGTGGAACCAAGAGGTGACGAATCTGACCTCCAAAAGACTCTGAATCTCATTATACACTGATTTTTACTACATTAGCATATTAAATGACACATCTACCAGTGGCCATGACCAGAAATGGACTAAAAAAGGATAAAATGAGGGTGGCACCCAACTCCCTCAGAAAGCCCTGCCCCTTCCCCAGGTGACTAGTGCACATGCCTCCTCCTCATCAGCCTCACTCCTCCTCCCTTTGTCTTTACTTTTTAAGAACAAATCCTTCTCTAAAGAAGATCCAGTATATATATAAGATGGGAAATGTGGTGTGTGTATATATATGAGGTTGGATGCACAAGCCAAAGGAAGCCTTACCAAGAAGAAGCTAAAGTATGATGAAAGAGAATGATTTATATTTTATATACACACACACACGCATGTGTGCACACACACACACACAATGGAATACTACTCAGCCATAAAAAAGAATGAAATAATGCCATTTGCAGCAACATGGATGGACCCAGAGATTATCATACTAAGTGAAGTAAGTCATGAAGTAAGACAGAGAAAGACAAATATCATATGATATCACTTAGATGTGGAATCTAAAAAAAATTATTCATTTGAACTTATTTACAAAACACAAACAGACTAGCAGACATAGAAAACAAACTTATGGTTACCAAAAGGGAAAGGTTGGGGAAGGGGTAAATTAGGAGTTTGGGATTAGCAGATATAAACCACTATATATAAAATAGACAAAAAACAGGGTCCTACTGTATAGCATAGGGAACTATAGTCAGTATCTTGTAATAAACTATAATGGAAAAGAAACTGAAAATATAAATATAAATATAAATATAAATATACATTATCTATCTATCTGAATCTCTTCGCTGTTCATCATAAACTAACACAACATGGTAAACCAACTATACTTCAATAAAAAAGACAACCCTTCTGCCCCACCCAAAACCAAAAAATTCCTCTCACCATGTGGGTGAGAAGTTGATCGGTGAATTTGGTTCCTGTTTTTCCATTCTTTGGCCACTGAATAAAGCTTGTGCTGCATTGATCTCAGCTTCAGTTTTGTTATTTGGGATGTGAACCTGAACAGTAAAACAAACTTTTCCTGCCGAGGCAGAGGACTTCGACTGGGCTAGGGCCCGAGTAGGGTTCAAATAACTTAATTCGTAACTGCAGTAGGGTATATCTGATGAAGACAGCAATCAGGGGCCTGTTGCTGGGCCCCTGCACAAGAGCCACCCACTTCTTCTCTATGTCTGGGAGTGAAAACCCTTAGGATGGACATTACAAGCTAGCAGTTCAGAGGAAGGGAGCATCGGTGGCTGAGCTTTGTTCTGTTCTATGTTGGTGTGTTTGTTTTTTCATTGAAGGTAAACACCTTTATGAAGAGCATACTACCACCTCCTATTGTCTACTACTCCTCCACTTCCCTGTGACTTTCTGGCCCCTATAGGCCTCTGAGTTTGCAATGCCTACCCAACAGTAATGCCTAGATCGCAACTCCAAACAGAACTGGCTGTTTTCATTAATGACTTCTACCTACTTTTGATGTGAGTAAGCTCCAGGCTTCTGTTGGTCTTACCCCTACCATCCACTCCTGACTTTTCACCACCACTGCCCTTGAGACAGGCTGGGACCTGGGACCCTTTGCTGCAGTGCCTACACCTAGATTAACATCTCCTTGAGCAACAGAATACAAAGAAACTATAAGGGATAAAAATAACTGTGTGCGTTTGCAGTTGGGACAAATGAACAAGATACAAAAAAGACCAAAAACACAACTGCCACTTCTGAGGTGTTGGGAGCAAAAGCAGGGTACTGCGCATGACCCCTGCACACAACACCGCCAGGGGAGGGGGCAGACCACCTAAGCCACCCCTTCAGCCAGACCCCTGAACCCACCCCTACCCTCACCCCATTTAAGGGACTGGCTCCCCCTGCCTCAGGGAGCAAAGAAGGGAACCTGTTACTTCTTTTTGCTCCCTTGTGCTGCAGCACGAGTCCCTGTAAAGACTTGCCTGAGTTTCCTGTTCTGGCCTCTTACCAATTTCTACCAATTAAGGAATCCAAGAACCTGGCTCCCAGTATCTCTCCTCTAAACTACCATGATGGCTTCTTAACTGGCCTCTCTGTTTCAGTATTTCTTTTCTTCGTTTCACTTCATGCACTGCATGGCTCCTTAACGTCACTCTGAATTTACTTTTGTCTGAAGCCCTCATCCAAGCATTCAAAGTCTCCCACAGCACAGTTGCAACCCACGCTACTGCCCTTCCACACCATCTCTGCACTCTGGGTTCCAGCCAGACCAAAGCACACACTGTTCCCTTAAAGTCCTGAGGCTTTCCTACTTTCATGAATTTTCTCACACTACTTCATCCCCCTGGAACACGCTTTGCCCCCATCTCTGCATGCACTCTACCAGTCTGCAAGACTGCGATGAAACCCTCTCTTCTTCATCTGCCACTGTTTTCCTCTTCTAAACTTCTGCAGCACTTTCTACTTTCACAATGACTGAGGGTCATGCTTCAGCTTTCCTACTAGTCCTAAGTCTCTTAGAGCAGAATTTGTACATATCTTCTTATTCCCCAACCTAGCACAAGGCTCCATTAATACCTGAACAAGTGAATTAACACAGGAATGAATTTCTCACCTGCAACTTGGCAGTTAATAGTCACATTGACTCCTCCCACTGTTTTGATGGTGCTTCCTACATCGACTGTGATGGCGGGCTCCTCTGTGTTGATCACCGTCCCTCGGGATGTCTTCACTAGTGGCTTTCCTGAGGATGAGAAGGAATGTGACATTATATTAGATGGTGGTAGTGGGCATTCCCTTGAAACATGAGATGATCAATGATGAACAGATGATATACCCAGGCTTTTTCCACTGACCATGTTTTCCTTTGAAGAAACTGTAACTACACAATATGAAAACCATTCATCCACCCATTTACCCATCTAGCTACCATAGAATTCTCAGAAAAAGAACAAGGACTGAAGAATCTGAGGACAGAGCATGGAATCTAACAAGTGGGGATGATTTGTGTTTCTCATCATTAACAAACGATCCAATGCATCCCACTTTTTTAGGGTTAGTCAAACTCTTCTACCTTGAGATCACTGCAGATTCACATGCAGTTGTAAGAAATAACACAGAGCAATCCTGCTTACCCTCTACCCAGTTTCCTCCATTGGCAATATCTTACAAAACTAGAGAACAGTATTATGACTATGGCACTGACATCCATAACGTTAAGCTGTAGAACAACATTCCCATCACTACAAGGATCCCTCATCTGCCCCCAACCCTGCATTAATATTTTGGCAAACTTTAATTTGGTCTCCATTTCTATAATTTTGTGATTTTAAGAATGTTATGTAGATGGAATCATACAGTATGTAACTTTTTTGATGGGCTTTTTTTTTCCACTTAGGATCATTCTCTGGAGACTCTTCCAGAACTCACATGGTACCAGCCACAGTTACATGTATCAATGGTGTGTTCCCTTTTATTGCTGAGTGGTATTCTACAGTATGGATGTGCCAAGTGTGTTCATTCATTCACCTGCTGAAGGACATCTGGGGTTGTTTTCACATTTTGGCTATTCAAATAAAGTGTCTATAAACATTCCTGTTCAAGTTTCTGTGAACATATGTCTTCATTTCCTCTGGGATAAATGCCCAGGAGTGTAATTGCTAGGTCATATGGTAGTTACATGTTTAGTTTTTTAAGGAACTGCTGAACTGTTTTCCAGAGTGGCTGGATCATTTCACATTCCCACCAGGAATGTATGAATGGTCCAGTTTCTCTGCATCCTTGCCAGCATTTGGTGTTGTTATTAGTTTAAATTTTAGCCTTTCTAATGGGTATGTAGTGGTACCTCATTGTGATTTTAATTTCCATTTCTCCAATGGCTAATGATACTGAATATCTTTTGATGTGCTTATTTGCCATCTTTACATTCTCTTTGATGAATAGTTCTTCATGTCCTTTAGCATTTTCTACTTGGATTGTGTGGTGTTTACTGTTGAGTTCTGAGCATTCTTTACATTTTAGATACAAGTCATTGTCAGATACATGGTTTGCAGTAACTTTCTCCCGGTCCATAGAGTCTACTCCCCACTCTTTTAGTTTTTGTTTTGTTTTGTTTTGTTTGGTGGGGGGTGGGGAGGTAATCAGCTTTACTTACTTAATTACTTACATACTTAGTGGAGGTACTGGGAATTGAACCCAGGACCTTGTGCATGCTAAGCACACAATTTACCACTGAGCTATACCCTCCCCAACATCTTAACAGACCCTTTCACAGAGCAAAACTGTTTAACTTTGATGAAGTCCAATTTGCCAAGTTGTCCTTTCATGGATTATGCTTTTAATGTTAAATGTAAGAAGTATTTTATCTAGCCTTAGACACTGAAAATTTTTTCCTACTTTTTCCCTAAAAGTTTCATAGTTTTACATTCTACATTTAAGTCTGTGCTACATTTGGAGTTAATTTTTGTATATGGTGGGAGACTTAGGTTAAAGTTCATTTGCTTTTTGCCTATGGATGTGTCATTGCTCCAACACCATTTACTGAACAAGCTCTTTCTTCCACTGAATTGCTTTTGTATCTTTGTCAGAATCCGCTGGGTATATTTTTGTAGTTTTGTGTGTTCTCTCTTCTGTTCTGATTTACACGTTTCTCTCTCTACCAAACCACACAGTTTTAATTATTGTAGTTGTAATTGCCCTTGAAATTGACTCTTGAGGCTGATTCTTCCCACTTTATTCCTCGCTATTCTAGTTTCTCTGCCTTTCTACACGAATGTTAGAGTGACCTTGTCTACAACTATAAGATTTTGCTAGAGTTTTGACAGGAATTACACAACTCTGTATATCGATTTGGAGAGAACTGACACCTTTGGTGTGTTGAGCCTTCTAATCCATGAACACTGCATGTCTATTTATTTAGATTTCCCTTACTTTCTTTCATCAGAGTTTTGTAGGTCCCAGCATACAAGTCCGGTACATATTTTGTTAGATTTATACCCAGTTATTTTTTCCAGGGATAGTAAACGATACCGTATTTTAAATATCAGCATCCATGTGTTCATTGCTAGTTACAGAAGCAGTTGAGTTTTGTGTGGTGTGTGACCTTGCTGGACTTACATACTCGTTTCAGAACTTTTTTTGGGTAGATTCCTTGGGATTTTCTAAGTAGGTGATCATTCGTTCTGCAAATAGTCGTACTCCTTCATTTTCAATCTATATGCCTTTTCTTTCTTTTTCTTGGATTATTTCACTGGATAGAACTTACAGCACTATGTTGAATAAAAGTGGTGAAAGTGGGGTTTTGGTATTTTCAGTTGAAACCTGGACATTTTCACATTGTATTATGCAACTCTGGATCTTATTTAAATCTGTTTGAGCCGGCATTCTCTGAAATTACCCAGGTCAGGGAGCAGGGAGGTGCCGCCTGGTTACTACCCAGTGAAAGCAAAAGTCCAGGTCCTCCACTTGGCCTCCTCTGTGACCCATTAGGGGCTCCTCACTACTGCTGGGCACGGGTGGAGCTTCTGGCTCTCCATGTAGTCTCCCCTAACACTGCCGAGGGAGGGGCCTTGTTACTGCTGGGTGGTGGTGAAGACTCAAATTCTCTAGGAGGCTTTCTCTACCACCACCCCAGAGGGAAGAGTAAGGGGGGCGCTGTGGGGGGAGGGTGGAACTCCAGGATCCCCATGTGGTCTCCGCATTGCGCCCTTGTGGGAATGAAATCTGTCTTCTCAGATACCATGTCTGTGGGGGTGCTGGGGAACCTCATTTCAGTCTGACAAGGAGTCTAGTCTCCACACTCAGGCTTTGCTGGTGTGGGTGATGGTGGATCATAGTGTTTTCTGTGATGTTTGGAGTAGAGAAATAGTTCCTAGAAGTTTTCTGTCTTGCTAGGTTGCCCTTTCCTAGTTCTTTGCCTGCAGGAAGCAGGCTTTCGTTGAGACATTCTGCTGTTGTCATTCCTGTTGTATTTCCTGGTGGCTGGCTTCTTTAGCTCCAAGTTTAGGATTTGTGAAGAAAAAGGAAACCCCAAGGAAGTCACAGTTGTATCACTCCTCAGTACCCAAGGTCCCTAGCCAGTCTGCTTTCTCCTGTCCACTTTTTGGTCTTCTTACATTTGTTTTATATATAATGTCTGAATTTTAGCTGTATTCACTGAGAGGAAGAGGGAAAAGTGCATCTACACTATCTTCCCAGAAGTAGAAGTTCTGTGCATGTTACATTTTAATTGGCCTTTATCAGCTGAGGATAAAAATACAGCACACTTCATGTACATGACCACAAAACACAATGAAAAGATTAATTTACTGAGCACCTTTGGGAAATAAGGGTCCACATGAGATCATTTTCATATACCCAAAGCTTAATTTTTTTGTAAGCCAAATGGATTTAATTTTGTTCCAATCATTTTACAGGCAGAACAATCTACAATGGCATTCACTCTTCTGTGCCTTCATTAACAGTAAAGAAAACCATAATTAACAGGGCCCTTTGCAGTCCTGTACCTGCTTTTCAGACTTTGTTTTCTTTGTCATCCATTTATCCTTTCTTTCTGCTTGCACTGTCACACAGCCTCGTATTAGAAGCCATCCCTCCTTCTTCTCCTCTCCCTTTTAACTGCCTTCTAGGCACAGGTTATTAGCTCATTAGATCTACGTTTAAGGACAGAAACTTGAGTAAGGTTCTGAGGAGTTCACCTTTGAATATACGCATAGGCTCTCTCTACCTATTTGGGGGCCTTTTCCCTTATATCACTTATTTCACTTATTTTCAATACTTTCGAGATTATGTATGGAGAATGCAGTATTATTCCAGCTGCATTCTCTCATTAGCACCTGCATTAATTAGTCTCAGAAATCATTATAGTATGAAATCACTCATCTCCACATCAGATCATACATAATCTCAAATGTATTGAATATAAGTGAAATAACAGTGAATTAATGCTAGCATCTTTACCTTACCTCCCTACCCTAAGAAGCTCTAGCTCCAAATATACCTTAAATCTAACCAGCCCCTCTACTCCTATAATCTGATGCTGCCATGTTCTCTCTGGCTGGATTACTCCACAGCCTAACAGGTCTCTTTGCTCCCACTGTCCCTTCACTATAGTCTCTTCTCATGACAGCCAGGGTGACCTTTCTAAAACATGAATCAGATCACATAATTCCTATGCTTAAATTATTGTGTGTGTGTGTGTGTGTGTGTGTGTGTGTGTGTGTTTCAGTGCAGTCAGGACAAAATTTCAAGCCCCTTTCATGACCAATCATCCCCTACTTGTTCAGGCTCAGCTGTTGACCCCTCCTGCCTCACTGAGGCCACACTCTGCATCGATCACTGCTGCTCTGGCCACACTGGCCTGTGGTCCCTGCCTCCAAAACATCAACACATCTGTCCCAGACGTTCTCTCCCTACAGACATCCACCTACAGACTTCTGCACAGCTATCTTCCGGTCATTCATGTCTCCACGCAAATAGCAGCTTCTGCTGGAGCTTTTCCCAGCCATCTCATCTAAAACGTGCATCCCTTCACTCCCCCGCCAGCCATTACGTAGCTCAATGCCAATTTTGTTTTCTTCCTACGCACCAGAACTATCCAAATTTACCTTATTTATTTGTGTGTTCTCTGCCTCCCGCCCATCACCATGTAACTTCCATAAAATCAAGGATCACATCCCTCTTGTCCTCTTCTTTATTCCTATCACTTAGTCCTACACATAGTAGGTCCTCAAAAAATGTCTAGTAAATCAATCTAAGTGTACATATGGTGTGGTATGTGCATTACCTGCATTTGTTTTTTTGTCATAAAAACCCTGAGAGGCAGGTAAAAAATTTCCCATCTTTAATATAGATGAGGCACTTAAGCTAAGAAAAGTCCCATGGTTTGTCCAAGGCAAAAGAACAAGCAAGTAGTAGAGCTGAACAAGACCCCAGAACTTGGACCTCAAGTCCAGTGCTTATAACTGGAGATTCCAAACCCTGTCTGTGGACTGGCTGCCTCAGAACCCCCTGGGCACTTATTAAAAACATAATCTGTCCTGCTACATAAATAGTTGCCTCACTGTGTAATAAAAACAACTGTCAATGGGGAGAAGCAGGTTAGGGACCAGAGAGCTTCAGACTCACAATTACCAAGTTATTTTTCCTACAGGAATTTTAATAATAAAGGTGGTTTTATAGTTGCAAGTGTATAGCTATAAAATTCAAATGTCACTGAATTAAATCCAGCCCTTAATTAATTATATTGAGCTTCTGCTGAAAAGTAACGGCCTTTTGTCCTGTCACTAGAGGCACTGTTGTGAACACGTCTCCTTATGCATTCTTATTACCTTCATAATCCGTTGTTAAGACAAAGCACAGTTACCCAAGTACCTATAATTGAAATTTAGACTGAAATGATGCTTCTTAATCAACTGACCCTCTAAATCTATTAGAAAAACCTTGCACGTATTACTAAGTCACATTCTTGGACCTACGAAACCTGAATCTCAGGTGGTGGCATGGAACCTCTAGTTTCTATTTTGAATGACTTCCCAGCTGATTCTGACTTGCAGTCAGGTTTGTTAATTAATTAATTACACAGTGTTAGTTTTTCTTGATTCCTGGTGAGAGCTGAGATTTCTTTTGAGAGACCACTACTTCTCTAGCAGAAAATTCCAAGTTGGAATTCTTATTTCAATGGTCAACTACAAAACAAAACAAAAACACTTAAGTCCATTTTAGATAACCTGGGTCTTCCCTCAGTGAGTGAGTACTGCTGTGTGATGCCATGCCTCTGTGCTCGATTACAACCCCATTAACTAATATTACTTTACATGGAAGAAGAAAGAAAAATAAAGAAAAAGAAAGAGAGATGCAGAGGGGGAGTGAAATGATAAATTATGTATTTGTGCTAAGAGAATGCTAAAAAAAAAAAAAAAAAGTCACAGCATGCCTGGCCAAAAAGACTTTCACTATAGATTAAAGGAAAAAAGAGCATGAAGAGGGCTGAGCGATGATCACAGAGCCTCGGCAGTGTGTGCGGAACCTCAGCCGTCAGGCCCACGCCCACCTGTAAGCCACCACATCATCCCTGTGGGTCAGCGTCAGCTAGCAGATTACATAAGCATTCTTTTACGGAAATCGATGGGGTTTACTGCTTACTCTTTCACTGAATCTGTAAATCTGTGTTAGTTGCATGAGAGCTATACATCTAAGGCGATTAAGCCTAGTTTTATATCTAGTATACACTTATGAAAAATGAGAACATGGAAACAAAGGCAAGCTTTTCAATTTATCACGTCCAACATAAGCAATCAAGCCTCTTTAAGAGAGTCAGATATAGAAACAGAAGCATTAAGAGAATCATTTATTGTTCATTTCCTTCAGGCCTCATCATACCCTTAGATTTTGGATTCTGGCTCCTGTCGAAGTGACAAGGAACAGGGGATTCAGAGCCTCAGTGGTAAGTGGGTGAACCTGAGATGAGTGAACACTCGCATGTCAGTATCCATTGATGTGGAGCCGTGGCACCTTGGGATGCCTTTCCAGCAGAGGTGTTTGACTAAACAGGCACTGTCCTGACCCTGAAGGACCAGTAGCTGGAGAGACCAGCAGGACAGATGAGCAGCCCCAGGAGCAATGCTTGGAAATACATTCCTGTGCATAGTCTGGGTTCTGCCTCACGCCTCGTTCCCTCGTGTGTGACTCTGGGTAAGATCAAAACCCAATGGGAAAAAAAAAATCTAAACATATGTGCTTGAAAAATATCTTTGGCCCAGGAGAAGGGTGACTGAGAGAGGAGCCAGAGGAGATGAAGGTTTGTTTTTTGAGTGCAGCCAAGAGCAGACAGCACTGTAAGTAACTCTCAGGCCCAAAGTTCAAGCCTCTGCTAAGAGAAACTTTGTTTTCAACAGCAAGACGCCTTCCATTTTAGAAGCCCTGGCTGAGACAGATCTGCTACTAACCAAATCCCTTTCTTCTTCTTCCAGGGCACACAGTGGGGTCATGTCCCAGTCTCTTTGCAGTTAGGTGAGGGCAAGGCACTGAGTTCTAGCAGACGGAAGGCAAGCACAAGTCAAAGGTGCCACTTCTTGACCCAAACCATAGAAACCCTCTGGTGCTGTAATTTGAGACATGATGTGAGCAAGAAATAATTGACTACATTTTAACCATCATATATTTATGATTTTGTTTGTAAAGGTGGTTAGCAAATGCTAATTAATCCAGGTTTAATGAATATTTTTGATTCATTGATTGAAGGAATCAAATCGGTTCTCTTTCAATCCTTCGAACATTGTAAGTCACAAACGTCATTTAAAAATGGTTCTTTATGACCCTTAGCCACCAAAAATGAACTGAAATTTGAAGACTTCAGATTCTCCCTCTTAAGCTAGAGGTGATTTATGCTAGGAAGCGCTTATGTGCTTTCATTCCCAAGGAGAATAAGAAGACTTGTTGAAAGTGACTGGGAAACTGGGCAATGACAGAAGCCGGGACTGCAGGACGCAGGCTTGGAGATAACCTGAGAGCTCCAGGAAGGATGCCAAAATGGCAATTAGGTTTGAGATTATGATGCCTAAACTAGCAACTGGCAGAGTCTTCTTGGAGGTCTGCTCAGATATGGATTCTGGGTTATATTCATGAGGATTGAGCAACAAAAGTGCGTGGTAAGTAGTGATGCCTGAAGCAGGCAAGGGTGTGAGAAATGGAACCTATATGATAGGTGTTTAGACTCCATCACAATAGCTAAACGGCCTTAGGCAAGTTATTTAATCTCTTTGTGCCTTGGTTTTCTACTTCTACTGGCTGAGAGTACATAAGAGAGTACGGTAAGTACACTAATGCTTGTAAAATTGTTTGAATGATTCCTTCCTTCGCACAGCATGAGGTCTGAATAAATGTTAGCTATCATCAGTGTTATCTCCACTATGATACAGGAAGAAGGCGCTGATAAGCCGATACTTAGTTTTCGATAAACCAAGAAAACACGCAGGAAGGGCAAGTTTAAAGAAACAAGAAAAGGCAGGAAAGAGGAAAAGAAACAAATCCATTAGTGAGAAGGAACTTGACTGCTTCTATTTTGAAGAACTGTGCGGGTTTCGGGATAATTAGAAGAAGAAATACTTTGACTTCTCCTGAAACTGGTATCAGTCTCTGGACAGAGAGAGAAAGCTTAAGGATGCTCTCGTTGGATACCCCAGGAAGTATCTACTTCCAGAGAAGCTGTGAAACAACATCCGCCAGGCTGACTTGCTGGGGACGCCCACAACACTGTTCAAGAAAATTGTAGGGGCACCCACAGGAGCCCCAGATCTGATTTCAAGAGAAAAGTGAACAAGATAGTGATGCCCACTAATTAAAATATTTGAATATACGGCAATACGATGCTGTAAGTTTCACACACTTTCAATACCTAAAACTAAGTAAATTATATTTCATCCAGCTTTAATCAATGGATAATGCCTGTAACAAGTGAGACTATCAAAGCAATGCCTTAAAAAATGTTAGCCTCTACTTATACTGCAATTATCATAGGCCTCTTGTAAGGGCCACTAGCGTTGAATCTGTGAAAACTCTCTGAAATGAGAATTTCCAGTTGAAGAATTAAAGAACTCATGAGTCAAATAAAGTTTAAGGGACCACAATCAGTGTGAACCAATGAAAGCTTTTATAAAAATACTAACAACATCTTATACATTTGAAATCAGTAATGAAAAATCCTGGCTAGTCATGTCCAGTTACCATCCCATGCTGGCCAGAAACTTCAGAGGATCTGGCTACCTGGCAATTCAACAAGAGTTGCTTTGTTACAGATAATAGTTTTACATTAAAATGCATGATATTTTCCTTAGTCTGGTTGTCCTTCCAAATGCCTTTCACTTTTTATAGCTCAGGAATTCTTAACTCCTTCTTGTCCTGCTGTCTCTCTTGCAAGGTCTCCTTCATTCCCACCTGCTGAGTCAGTGTTTGACCTTTTAGTCAACTTTATCCCCTTTCTCTTCACCTATCCTACGATACCTTTTCCCTTCATCTGTAATTTTTCCTGGACTTCATTACAAAAGCTCTACTTCTTTGCCATCTAGTCTTCTAGTCTCCCAAAGATAAAGGAAGTAAATTAGTAAATGTTAGAATTTCAAGTGAGGGGAGTTTATAGTTGGCAGTGGTGGATGGAGATTGCTGTTCTTTATTTGTATGTAAGAGATTCATGAACTCTTAGGTCAAAAAAGACCCAAGTGTGCATCTATTGAAAATCCCCCCGTTTACAGTAAGGACACAGGTTTATAATTCTAAATCTGCACTTAAGTTTTGTAATGAGGCAAATTCTGTCCCCCAAATCTTACTTATTCTATTATTACAATAAGGTTCCTTTTTAATAGTAGTAAAAAACAAATATTTCTCTCCCATCCAAATCATTACCTGGTTTTAGTTAATATAATTTATAATCTAATAAAATAAATGATTACACTTTGGTAACACTCTAACTATACTGGGGAATGAGGTATCACATAGGAGCAGAGAATATAGAAAATGGAAAATTTAACCAGAGGGCACTGGTAGCCTCCAGGCTATATTCAGATCACTGACATGTTTAGTCTGGAAAGAATTTTTAAAAATTTGAGTTAGTTAGGCTCAGTGAAAAATGGAAAGATTAAAAAAAAGATGTGTGTGTTCTGGTTTGGCTTATATGGAAAAACTGGAAGGTCCATCAGAATTAGATTTGCATTTGTCTTTGAGGCGTCTACATCCTAATCCTTGGAATCTGTGACCATGTTGTATTACACGGAAAAAGGAAATTAAAATTGCAGCTGGAATTAAGGTTGCTAATGAACTGACTTAAGATAGGGAAATTATCCTAGATTATCTAGGTGGGCCATCTAATCACTCGAGCTCTTAAGTCAGAAGAGGGAGACAGAAGAGCTTGTCAGAGAGAGGCAATATGAGAAAGACTCAACTCACCATTGCTAGCTTTAAAGGTGGAGGAAGAGGGCCAAGAGCTAAGGAATGCAGCAGCCTCCAGAACCTGTTTACAGCCAGCAAGAAAACAGGGACCACAGTCCTAGGTCACAAGGAGCTAAATTCTGCCAACAACCCAAATGAAAAGGAAAATCACTCTCCCTTGGAGCTTACAGAAAGGAGTGCACCTCATTGACACCTCAGTTTTATCCTGGTAAGGCTATTCCTGACTTCTGACCAACAGACTCTTAACATGATATATTTGTGCTGCTTTGAGACTCTAAGCTTGTGGTAATTTGTTATAGCAGCAATAAAAATACTAATATACAGGCCATATACACTGTCTATATCACCAAAGTTGCTACTGCAACAAATAAGATGTGTAAACAACTAATAAGCGTATGAAAAGATGCTCAACATCATTAGTTATTAGAGAAATGTAAATTAAAACCACAATGAATTATCACTTTACATCCATAAGTATTCTAAAATTGAGTGTGGTGATGGATGCACGGGTCTGAAGTGCTAAAAAGCCACTGAGTTGTATATTTTAAATGGTTGACTTATACAGTATGTTTTTAAGAAAGTTTTTAGGAAAACAACAACCTTGGCTTGTAGTGATGGCTACACAACTTAGAAGATTTGCTAAAATATCACTGGATTGAAAACTTACAATGGGTGAATTCTATGGTATGTAAATCGCACCTCAATAAAACTGATAAAATAGTTTTAACCTAATTTAACCTTTTCTTGATGAGTCACGGTCAGCACTGTGACTACTAATTAATTATCCCGCACAAAAAATGAGGAAGAATTGATACTTCTTTGCCCTTGAGATGCTGTTTAGTTGGCGTGCCTTCAGTATAAATATCGCAGGGCCCTTAGGATCTAAGGAAGTAGGGAGGGCTTGGACTGCCCTTTCCTGAACATCCCCAGGCTGGATGGCTTTCTTCTGTTCCCTTGTTTCCACTGCCATTCCCTAAAGACATTTTTTGCCAATGCCAGTGTGTTCAGCTATTCAGGTTACTGTCACTATCTCTTCTAATTATGCAATTGAAGTTGATGACTCCTCAAGATGCTATGGGAGCAAGTGATGCTGTCATAACTTCTTTCGCATGTGCCACTGCAGGGGCCCACACAAAGACCCCACACCTAGCACAGCTGCATGATGCTGCAGCCTCTCCTAGAAACAACTGGCCAAGGATACAGTGTATCCCACTGCCTGTCCAACCACCCATCCTTCCCTCACCCCACTGGACAGATGTGGTAATTGCTTTCTCAGGATGTGCGACAGGCTGGCCTAGAACACTTGTACTGCCCTGTTTGTCTCCTCTAACCTACTAGGGAGCAGAGTAAGCTGGATTCTCCTGCTATACTCTAATTCCATTTTACCTAAATTCTATCAACACCAGGCCTCTTTGTTGGGCATGCTACACATCTATACAGATGGGGGAAAACTTAAGGGCCTTGGATACTAAGTATTGGATCAGATAATGAGGTACCTGGACGGCAGCGTGAAGTAGTTAATGGCCACTGCCCGTTGTTCAGAGCACCACCAGGAACAGAGCCCAACCTGTGTGCCTTTCTCTCTGATCTAGTGCACCGAGCACACCTTCCTGTGTCAGTCTCTGCCACTGATGACAAAGCCCTTGCTGAGTCTAACTCTCTATGAAGCCAAATCCTCCTCTGGTTAACAGAGCTGCTAGATGAAAAATTCAGAAATGCCAATTCAAAATGACTTACATTATGAAAACCTTACAAAACTGCTTGTCTTTTATTGTAGCTACTAAGTCATAATGAGGAAGGGGCAGAGAAAGAAGAATTTAAAAAGAACACAATTGCCTTTTTATTTTTATTTTCCCAGTGAGGTTTCTGTGATCTCTTTATTAGACACAATATGTGTCAGTTATTCAACTCATAAAAAAGCAGAAAAACATGCCAGGAAAGGAGAAATATTTTCTGTCTCTCTTTTCCTGTGAAAACTTTGGGTGAGCTCATCTGTCTTCTCTCCTTTCAATGAAAGATACGCTCATCCCCCAGCCCCCATCTTCTCATTTTCCATTGATGATGTCAAGCAGGCCTTACAGTATCTCTTTTGTGATCTTATAAAATCAATGACAACCGAAAACGTTTCCCTTATGGTTATGACCTCATCAGTGGTCTACACCTGTGCAGGCCTCATCTGCATTGCTAAGTAGATCGCCACTCCACTGATCCAGCCTGAAGCAATTTACCAGGAAACTACTGCTTTCCTTCAAAACGCTGCCTACCCCATTCAGATCTGGAAGCTTTCTGAGCAACCTGGCTGAGTGCTGAATCTGACTAGTTAAGATGGCTCTTGAAACTTTTCTTTGTGCCCACCAGACACGCTCCTTTACCTAACTCTGTTTATACCTGCACACACAGTATTCAGGTGTTCAGAATGTTACGTATGTGACATTTTGGTGATAATCTTATACTCCTCCCTACCTCCTGCTACCCTCCCTTCTCATCGACAACCTGTGCAGTGAAACAGGCATCCAATTAAGTCAACTGAGGACAGAGAGGAACTCTGTGCCACTGGGTTGACATGGCTGTGAGTTTCCTGGCCCAGGGAGGCAGATACAGAAATATTAGCCTTCTCCATGCTGAGAGATACTTGAAAAGTACTCTCAGATCTCTGCAGCTTAAAAGATAAAATCAACACATAACTGGATGAGTTCAGAGAGAAGCAAAGGGCACTAAAAAACACATTCTATAGGCCCAAAGAGGGCAGAGCAGGGAAGGTCTGGCTGTGTTGGTATGTCTAAAACTAAATGGTGTTTATATATTTAAATAAAAATTCTGTAGAGAGTAGCAATGGACCTACAACAAACCTGAGAGGCTGAACTGGCAACACACTCAACTCAGGGTGGGGCAACTCAACGGGAGAGGTCTAGTCACGGACCGGGGAGAGTTCACAAGGCCCCCCTTCCCGTGGCCCGTGTGAAACAGTCCTCAGTGAACTCACCTCCCTTGCCCTGAATCCAGGCACTCCAGCCACTTTTCAGATGGCTAATTCAGCTTCCCCCTTGATACTGAGACACTGAGTTGTTAAGACATTAGAGGGGGGGGGGCTCTACAAAGGGTTTCCGTCTCTGAAAAGGCATCTCCCCTACTGTGAAAATAACCTGGCTTTTGTTTTATCCTTACAATAATAATCATAGCTAACAACTATTGAGTGCTTGCTACATGCTGGCACATGCATTAGCGTTTTACAAGAATAATATGCATTTCATCTTCACGAGAACCCTCTGAGTCAAACACCGTTATTACCACCATTTTACAAATGTAGTCGGAGTTGGGGAGGCTGAAGAAGCCACTCAGGGTTACGCAGTTTGGAAATCACAAAGCCAGGATTCAAATCCAGACCTTGCAGGCTTATCTGCCATGCTCTGCCTGCTCTTCTGAATTACTGTAAACAAATTTCCCCACATCTGGTCAACTCAGGTGCATTGGTGAGACCAAAGCCCACACACTCCTTACAAAATCATGGGGACACCTGAGTGCTTTGAGCCTCAAAAAAAATTTTTCCCCCTTTGGTCTACATTTATAGTGATGTCAAAGAAAAAAAAAATCCACAATGTCTTTAAAGTACAGAAACACTGAGATATATGAGGATTTGATTCCAGGTAAGCAGAATCAGCTCCTAAGTCCACACTAAAGAATTTTCAGTGTGAAGACACAGTGAAATATACACGGAAGCAAAGTTGGGCTAATGTTTTACATATTTTAGAATCACTTTCAGGATGTGTTTCATTTTAGAAGAGCTAGAGGAAGGAAAGGAAACATTTATTGAGTGTGAACTATGCGCCTGGCACTGGGCTAAGTGCTTTTTCACACGTGCAATCTTATTTAACCTCACAACAACCCTGTAAAAGATGATTAATTTCCCTTTTACAGATGAGAACGAAGACTCAATGAGGTTATACACTTTGCTCAAGGTCACACAACTAATGAACAGTGAAACTGGTAATCAAACGTAGGAATGCATGATGTCCATCATCCCCACACCCCCACTCTTATTTACATTATATGTAGGTTGTATATACATCGCTACCCAGGATTGTGATGAGTACATTTGAAGGAAGTTGTAACTATTTCTCAATTCTAGATAGTCACATATACATCCAGCACCTTCACTAGTCTGTAAGCATCACGGAGCACAGAACTCAAGTCCTACTGCTGCTATACGGCGGTAATACTTGGCAGAGGGTGCGCTCAGAACAGTAGCTAGTGAGTCACTTAAAACTGTGCGTGTAGACGCTGACACCGGGGTAGATGATAATCCCAGGTAAAGACACAAATATAACATAAACCTTTGAGCCTTAACTTCTAGAGTGACTGTTTGACAGATTTGCCAGCAGACCTGAACAAAGCCCACCAGCCAAGCACAAGGACGCAGCTCCCTAAGCCCTGGGTGTGGTCTTCGTAAACTACTTCATCGCTCAGCCCCTTTCCCCCTTTCCCTGTGCCTCTTTGGCTGCTCTCTCTCTTCCCCGGCTTTGAACATTTTGGCAGCCTCCAACAGCTCCTTTTCAAAGAGCTGAAGACAACCCTGATTTTACAATTGCCTTGCTTAATTCCAGACAGGTTTCCATGAATCGTATTAAATTCAGGTGAACAAAGGGTATTTAGTCTGTGACAGAGCTGAACCGTATCTGGATAAATATAAACAAAAGAGTTAACCTTGTAAGAGCCACTGTTTGCCAGCAGTTGGAAGGACGTCAGCAGTGCCCTGGCCAAGGCAGGCCGGAGGAGGCAAGGCAGAAGAGGTTTAACCAGACTGGTGCTGAGCATCTGGGCTCGGTATAAAGAGGGGCATAAAGATCGTGACTGGAATACATAAGGGGAAAAGCAAATGTTCTATTCACAAAAAAATACACATTAATAATATCAGTCTTTAATCTACCCCAGGACCACTAAGCTTGTCTTTTTCATTGTTGGCTTTCATCTTCTCTGCAAAGCCTCCTGCTCAAGGTCCCTTCACAGATCAGTCGCAGGTCGAGGGGCAGGAATACTGTTGCTGAACAGATATGCAAGGGAGTAGCACGTGTGACTGGAAAACAGTGTGACAACATAATCCCAGTGTGGACCGATGAGGTCAGTGTGGGGTGATGCGGCTTTTCTAGCATCTACTGAATCATCCGATGGGAGCGGCGATTGAAAAGAATAAATACAAACACATGCAACGTACCGCCACAAAGGCTGCACGGCCCAGATCTGAGAAAGGGGATCCCGGTTTGGCAGGATCGGTGGGAAGGTGGACGGAACAATGAGCTGGGAGTGAGGAGACCTCAGTTCCCCTCCCCCTGCCACCAGCTGAGTGTCTGTGTGACCTCAGGTTGTCTGGCCTCTGAGAATTGAGGGCCCTGATCCAGCTGGTATCTAAGGTCTCTCTCAGTTTCAAAGGCAAAGATCTGTCCTACGTAAGAAAGGTTTTATAAAGGAACATTACTACAAGATCACAACCTTGGGAGGCACTGTGCTCTGAATTGCAATTTTCTGCAGTTGTCACTGAATTTCTGAATATTTTGCTAACCTCTATGGAAAAAGGCAAAGTATTGGCAGGTGCATTACAGCAAGAGGTTGAAGTAAAAAGAAAGAAGAACACTTCTGCTCCAACCCACAACCACAGAATCCCAGCTACCCAGGCTCTTACAGGCTTCTTTGTAACAGGTGGGACAAGGAGAAACAGAAAGACCATTCAGTCGTGTCAGAGTCGCGTCAGGTCACGTTCATGTTCCCCAGCAGGCTACTTAGTTGTACACGTCTCCTCTGCTCCGTGTTCTTTCTGTCTGGAGTATTTCTCACACTTTCATTTATCAAAATTCTGCTCCAAGTCTAAGACCTCCCAGGTGGAATGAAACTGCACCCTCATTGGTTATCAGCACGTACTTCATATTACACATTAGCCCCCTTTAATTACAATGATAGATGATAAACTTGCTGAAGGCAGGGTGTGGATCTCGTTTACACATGTGCCCCCCAGCCCGCTTGGTATGCTGCAGACACCCACTCAGTGATCTCTGAATTGAACGGGGATGTTCATATTACCTGCTAATGTGACGGCAATGGAGACAGAGTCATATCCCAAGGCGTTTGTGGCATTACAAGTGTAGAAACCCACATCAGCTTCCACAGGTGACAGGATCTGTAAGGAATCATCTGGCTGTAGAAGAATCCTGGAGCAACAGAAAAGAAACGTAGACCTGGTCAGGTCGGTTGACTCCTTTCTGCCATTTGTTGTTGGTAAAGCTGGCAGGAACCTCAGGGGATATTCAGAACCCTGTTTTAGCAAGTGGCACAAACGAGCCACAGGAAATCAGCCTCTCTTGCCACTGTGATTGGTTTGATTGGTGTGATTCTGGTGGCAAGCCTAAATACGGAGGTTTGGGATTGCTTACGTGGTGTGTCGATTACTTGGTCTAAATGCTAAGAGTTGTTGCAGACAGTATATGCGCACTGAGTACATATAACACACACATCAGGGGTGAGAGGAGATGCCAGAATGGATGGTGCAGATCAATTTGGGGAAGGCTGATTAAGGAAAAGGCAAAGCTATAATATAAGGAGAAGTGGGGCTTGGATAGATGGTGGAAAGTAGGCAGAGCTTCCACATATGGAGAAAGGCACCTGTTAAGGCTTGGAGGAGGGAGGGAGGCAGGCAGGAATCAAATGCTGACAAGAGAATTTTGGCGCACACATTTGAAGGAAATTATACATGTAACTATATCTCAATTCTACTGCCTTCATTAGTCTGTAAATATCATCAGGCAGAACAATTAGATCTTATTTATTGTTTTATTTCCCACATGACTCGGTAGAGGGCTCTTATTCTGTGAAGAAGGTGCCATCAGAATGGAGGCAAAGTCTGCCCTTCAGGGTCATTCCAGAATCATCACCATATAGTTCAGATACTTTGCTTTACCTGAAAGGAATGATAAGACTCAAATTGTGAATTTCTACCATGAACTTCAAAATCCACTCCTATCTCAGTCTACTGTTTTTTTCTTTTCCAGATTGATGCCGTTTCTAAGAACTACCTGCAACATTAGGGCAGCTTAGCAGATGAATGACTAATGATGACCTGAAGCTGATGTCCTGGTGACTTGCTGAGGCTGATGATAAGTGCAATGTGTATGTGGAGGTGGGACCCCAGAAGCATTGTGGGGAAGGACTGGATGGGAACTTTGGAGATTCAGTGCCGGACCTGGCAGGGGTTTAGGTCAATAAATCATTCAACAGCACAGAAATGATTTAGTGGCAGCTTTGGGGCTCCCAGAGTCAGTCATTTCCATCTTCGTGATTATTTCCACCTCTCTAGTTTCCAAAGGCGCCAAGAACTGTTCACCTAAGACCATGTTAACATTCATCCATAGGACGCAAGCAGGTAAGGAGTCATTTTTCAAGAAAGGGGAAAGAAAAAAAAAAAAACATGAAAAGGTCAGGAGAACTCAAAAGACTTGGTGATGAAATTAAGACCAGGAGTCAGATCCCCTGTCCCAGCCACACCGTCTCCCACTTTTTCTCCACTATGTCTCTTTCTGGGTCCCCTCCAGACTCTATGGTATTTGCCATTTGGCACCGTCTCTAGTCAGCTCTTAATTATTCTGAGGTGGGTGACTAGTCTGGCAATGAATCAGGCCTCCTCACCTCTGCTATTGGCCTTGGGCCCATTGCATTGCTTTTTCATACCTCCTGTTGGAGGAAAGGCAGGAGACAGGAAAAGCAAAGCTTATATCAATCATTCTTCAGTCTGGCTATGTGTATGGGCAGCTCTGGTAAAAATGGGAAAGGAAAGAGAAAATCTTAGCCAAAGGGAAATTTCTGGATGGTGTGTGTTTGATTCAGTGCCATTCCAGATCATCGCTGCTCTTACAGGGACAGTCTGGCTTCTGTGGCCACTGAACTAGAGTTGAGGCTTTTCGAGGGACAACATAGAGGCTAAGAGAGACTGTGAGAGAACTCACCATTCCTTCATCCACTCATCCATCAAAATTAGGGGTTTTCTCTCAAAGTCCAACAGTTACATGCTAATTGGTTAGTTAATTTCAAACTGCTAATAAGAGAAAGATGATATACAATTTACTTATCTTTAGTAAGCCATACAATATTTTAAATAATAATATCACTATTTTAAAAACAGGAATCTTCATAGATGCAACACAGTACCCCTGCTAAATCTTTTCAGGTGTTCAGGCTGTTTTAGATTTAAAAAATGAAACACTGACTTTATGATTTAAATCTTTACGATGTCCCAGGAACATGGATGACTCCAAAACAATTTCCAGGCAAGAATCAGGAAAACAAGCTTAACCAAATTTCAACAGAACTGACCACTTAAGATGACTGAACTTAGTAGATCATTACTCAGTTTTAGCACACTCAAAAGGCAGGGATTAAATCTGCTAAACTCCCAAGTCCGCTAGGATAGTTGCTTCCCTATCAGAACCTTATCAGAAAGGGTTCTTGAATTGAACGTTCAGAACAGGAGGCTAGAAGCCAAGTCTTTTGAACTTTATTTTGTTTCTAAGATTTACGTCATCACTGTTGGCAAATCTCTTCCTCTACCTTTCAGCTTATCAGCTTCTAAAATGCAGTTGAAGTATGTTTTCCTGTCCAGCAGAGGGAACTGTTAAAATGAAGTGTATAAGGAAGCTCTGGACCACCTTTTGGTATTTCCAGAGACCTTCCCATTGGTGATATTAGACATTCCAAATGGAGACGTAAATGCGAGCAAGGGGGGGGGGATGAAAAGACTGTGAGGAAGGAAGTGAGAGGGGCTCAAGATATTGGTCCACTTCCCCCCCCCCCCCGACAATTTATTAACTCTCTATATTCTGGTCATTTTTCTCTGCATAGAACTATTGCTCCTGCCTGATCTCATGCAGAGCGTCTAAGCCCCACTCCCATGCTGGGCCTGAACCACCTCAATTATTTTAAGTTGGGCTTCACTTTTACAACTGCATCAGTTCCTCCAGGCACTGGTGCTACTGAGCGAGCCATGATGCTCTCTGCCTGTATGAAGCCTGGAGAGAATTCCCACAAAGCTGGTGAAGAGAAGGGGGCAGGATCCACCACACTGGGCACAGAGCCATCAGGGCCTGAACTAGGTTGGGAATAATGGAAATGGAAAGGAAGGAATCTAGATTGTAAGCCTTAGCATTCACATTTTCTTTTATTCCATAAACTGTCTATACAAAGATAAAGAAGCTGAAGTATTTGCCTTCATAAAACAGTTTAAATATTGTCTTAGGACAAAATCTATGTGTGACAAAACCTGAATTTCTCATGTATTGCGTATACTTATTGTTTTTATTCATAAAACTGAACTCTTTAGCTTAAGGAAGTACATAGTTATTTGGTGTTAGAGTCATTTCAAATAGGGTTTTTCAATCCAGTACAAATCTATCTGTCGTGTCTTGCATATGCCTGTAAAATCAGTAGATGGGACTCTGGAGGCTGCCACTAGGGGGAGCAATACTTCCAGAGAGGGTTCCAATGCAGGACTCTCTAGGAAACATGACGAGGCCAAGGAAAGGGCTTGCTGGAGACTGAGGCTTGCTTTAGGCTCTCCTATCTAGCCTGGCAACTAAGGAGAGAGATTCTTGGAAAAAATATTTTTTCTTTGTTTTTCAGGCATCTACTCTATTAATTTAATTAAATTTGTTGGTAGCTGATTTCTGTCAGCTTCTATTTAGGTTTCAGACTTGACAAGCCTGTTTTAGAATGCACAGGCACAGAAACATAGTGCTGCTTTCCAAGCCAAACCAGAAAGATTTCTCGGGTTGTTTTGGAATTTAAGGAATTAGAAGATGAGGGGACACGGAATGGGGCATGATGAAGACCTACATTGCACATAGTACTGTGGTCACATTAGGTAGATTAATACTTGCTGCTTTCGTCCCATATCCACATTCCTGTTTGGTTTACTGGGCTAAAACTTACTGCTTTATTTCTCTGGCCATTGTTCTTCGCTAGAAAATGAAGGAACATTTTTGCTTTTCTGGTGGCCTTTACTTGTGTCTTTGTGACAGCTTGTCTTCTCAAGCATTCTACAAACGAAGAACCATCTGAGAGAGTACAAATAATTGTTTTAGTTACACATGGAAAGTCCTTGTCATCCACATGAGGAGGATACAGACAAAGCACTTGTGGGCCGGTCCTACCAAGCACGAGCTCCCTGAGGGGATGTGCTCTCCTGCACTGGCCACGTACAGAGAGCAAGTATGCTCATTTGAAAAGGAGACCGCTCCGGGTGTCTAGAGGAAAGGCTCTCACAATCCTGTATGTGGGGAGCTATCATGATGCCTTCTAAATCCTTGGCTCAACAGTGACACCACTGTCTTCTGCAGGCCTACCTCTCACAGTACTGTCCACAACCCACCCTGTGAAGCTAGAGTAGAGGGGCAGGTTTCCTGACTTCAGTCAAGAGACATGGAATCGCGTGGTGGTCTTGGGCAAGCCTTTCAACCCTATGAGCCTCTAAGTTCCTTCTGCAAATTGAGGACCTCAGAGAGTTCTTGTGAGGATCACAGAAAGGAGTGAGCTAACTGTTTCTATGGAACTATTTCTGAGAAACAGTTTCTTACTGTTTTCTAAGTAAAAAAGCATCAGCCTGAACATCAGATGCATCTAATAAATTAGTAATTTTTAATGGTACAGGTGGTGGTAACCTACATTACCATCTTGAAATTCTTCCTTGTCATTCCCAGTTGTCAGAGGAAAATTTCAAGCTCTGGACACAGAAATACCCATCTGCTCCATGGGCCATGATGTACCATCTCAGGCCTCTCACCCTAACAAATCATTCTTAAATCCATTTTAGGTCTCAACACAGGGCTAGAACTTGTATAGGTATATCCTCTCTCTTTAGGACAGTGTCTTCCTCATACTTGCAAAGTCACCTGCCTCACTTCCCAACACAGACTTGTCTTTCCACTCAAGGTGGCCTCTTTGACTCTCCTTGCACAGCTTTGGGCTAAATTCATGTTCTTCCTCCTGGTGATCCTTCCAAATTCTCCCCATTTCTTAAGAACAAGTTCAAGTTCAGCCTCTTGGGTTACCACAGTCCACAAGTATCCCTCCCTTTCCTGATCTTCCAGAGTTGTTCTGAGTTGTACTACAAACCCCTTTTCACTCTACAACGTTTCATTCCTTCAGTTCCACTGTCAACAAATAGTTCAAGGGCTGGGACTCTTATTTCTTTTATAGTTCCTTCTTCAGTATTCAGTATAGTGCTAGCATGCTGAATAAATACTTAATAAAACACCTGTGTAGTTACCTTGAAAGAAACGGAGCTGAAAATGATCATTTTGACAATACAGCTCAGTGGTTCAGAGCACAGACTCCTGGGCCACAGTGACTGGACCCCACCCCCAGCTGTATCACTCAGTCGCTTTATAACCTTGGACAAGTCGCTTACTTCTCAGGGACACAGTCTTCTCATCTATAAAATAAGGAGAATTACTGCCCTACCTAGGGCTGTAGTGATAATTCTGCAGGAGTTCAGGTATTCCAAGAACACAGAAAAGTACTTGACGTGTAGTAAATACTGTGGAAATGCAGTTATTATTATTATTTTCTTGTTGCTGACATCGCCATCACCATTATCACTCACTCCTCTTGTCTCAGCCTATGTATTCTGGGCACTGGGAGGAGCTGCTTTGTCATGGATAAATTACGGAGAAATGGAGGGTTTTCAAGAAAAAAATCCGTAAGTCAGGGCCATGCGGAAGGAGCAAGGGGTTTTCTGAAGGAGAGAGCAGGGCATGGGCCACAGAGTGTTTACCTTGGTGGAGGCACTGGGGGTGGGAAGAGAAACAGAGGACTGAGGCCACACGGCACACTGGGTTGGCAACTGCCTCAATTCTATTCTTGACTCAGGAATCTTGGAAAGAGGACAACTAGTTATTTCCATAACTGTTTTAACATTATTAACCAAATACTGAAATTTTAGAATACTTAAAAAAAAAGCCAGAATCCTGCCCTTGCAAAAAAAAAAAAAAAAAAAAAGTATGTCCATATTAAGAGTAAAAGAATGAGAAGAAGCAAGTAAGTTAAAGGGTACCAGGCAAAGAATATCAGCTCCAAACTCCTAGGAGTAGATGAGGTCTTTTCCTTACCCTGAAATGCAGATTTTTTTTTTCCTGCTGAGGGTTGTCTAAGATTAGGATAATCAAATCTACCACAAAGGGAGAGTGGGAACAGGTATTTAGCAGACAAGTGTACTAGCTTTATTAATTTTATTCTATCATGTGACTAGATTGTTACTATGATCCCATTTTAGAGAAGAAGCAAAGTTTAGAGAAGTAACTTGCTCAGCGGGTGCAGGGACTCAGGAAGGGGGAGCGACCTTTGACCTTTTAAAAACTGACTATCCAAGCATCCACTGGGGTCTAATAGGAAGGCACGTGGTTTGGCTTTGTTTTTGGTAGAAGGTAATTTGTGCCAAGATTTGTAGTTACTCAGGGAAATGGACAATCACTAACAAGAATATTGTGGATTTTAAATAGCTGGAAGGCATGTGGTTTGGCCTCGTTTTCCGCTGGGGGATAATTTGTGCCAAAGTTTGTAGTTACTCAGGGAGATGGACAACCACTAACAAGAATATTCTAGATTTTAAGTAGCTTGAAGCTGGAGGACACAAAGAACGCTGTGAGAAGACGTTCTCTGTGAGCAAGAATTTTTTTCTAAAACCAAAAATTATAGTAGCCCAGAGACTTGTAAGGGAGAGCTTTGTTTTGTTCAGATATTTTGGGGAACAGATTTGAGGTTCATGAAGAGTTTCATATCACCATTTGGCGAGGGCAACTCTTTTTTTTAATCTTTGCTGTTTTTAATGTAATTGCCAACTAAAAGTTATTTAATGCCGGAAGCCCCATGATTGCTCCAGGTGGAAATATAGGAAATATTTCTGGAATGGGAAAGGCCACCTGACCACACATTCTTAACCCTGTCCTCACACTTTCTTCCAAACCCTTCAGCTTCCTTCCCTTTGGAAAGTCCTTAAGTCTTAATTTGCTAATACGAGTCGTTTGATTTGCCTGCTGGGTCATTCATTTCAAACTACAGACCCGGCATAAAATGACTGACTGGGTTTCTTATTTACCTTGAAGAGAGATCATCAAACTCCAGTCAGCTGCCACCTGCTTTTGTAAATAAAGTTTCATTGGCACCCAGCCACACCAGATGAAGTACTCTCTGTGGCTGCTTTTAGGCTACAATGGCCGAACTGAGTGGTTGAGACAGAGATAGAGAGTCTGCAAAGCTAAAATGTTTACTCTCTAGCCTTTGACAAGGTTAGTTTGCTGACCCTGACCTAGAACACGGAAGAATCTTCACTTCTGGTTTGTTTCAGTGTCTTCCTCATTTATACAAAAATGTTAACCACTTTTTCAGAACTCTACCATTTGCTAGGATCATTTTTCTAGAAGAATAAATTAACCACTAGGGGAATTTTTTGAGACCTTCTAGACTTTCAGAGAACAGACAGTGGCTGGTTGTCACTGAGTCTCGTGTCCTCTCATATTCTCTGCTTTTGATTCATGCTGGTCATTTCCATGACCTTGCAATGATCTTCTATACTTTTTTTTTTCTGGGCTAAGGCCAAACATATTTACTGGGATGGCTCCTTTTTCTTCTGACTTGCTATTCTTACACTTTTCAACTGAGAAAAACATTTGTCATCCCCATTTCCTTTAGTTCCATAAAGGAAACAAGCCAAACCAAATTGAAACTGGTTTCTCCTTCTCTCCCTATATCTGCCCAGCCTCTAGTTTTCCTATTATCTGTAAACTTAGAAACTGCATTTCATGTGCTTATGACTTTTACATATAGCATGATTCACAACTGCGGTTCTGAAACTGACCCTGGAGGCATTTTCCATCTGATTCCCTCTTCCATTCTAAGAAGTTTCCATCTGTGGATACTCTGTTGCCCAAGCTAAAGCCTTCCAAATACTCCTTAATTCATCTCCTATTCAACACTACTTTGGAACACTGTCCAAAGCTTTCTGGGAAGTATAAACATTCAGAGCATACAGATTTCCCTGTCCTACCCGATCAGAAATGCCAGCCAAAAATTGTCACTAGAGTAAAAGCATTCTCTCCTGTTGTCTGGATTTAGGCTGAAAATTCTCCATCACACTGTGTTTTCCTAGACACCTTTCTATTTCTACTCTGAACAATTGACCAGGAGTCCCCCAAGTAAGAGTGAAGCTCCTGATTTTGAGACATCCTGGAAGACGGTTTGGTAAATTGGTCTCATATCTAAGTGATACTGATTATACAGTCAAGTGAATATCCACTGTGTGCCAGGTACTTTCCAGATATTATTTCTGTTCTTCACACCCTTGCTCTTGTGCAGGGAGGGTACGATCATTTTAATTTAACTAATGAGAAAGACAACGTTCAGAGAGGTTAGAGTGGACTCATGTGGCTACTAAGTGGCAGAACTGTTATTTGAACCTAACCTGCTGTGATTCTAGCCTTACTGTCCTCTACCACTGCGGGCTGTCCTCAGTGTTTGCTCCTCCTGACGAAGGGGGTGGGGCGAGTGAAGTGGGCACACCCAGACCCAGAAGAGAAAGAAAGCAGGGGCAGGCTTTTCAGGATTAAAAGGCAGGAACTCCTCGGCATTAGCCTGCTCCCTAGGACTCCACATGGATGGGGTATCACCTCCGAGTCACTTCTCCACCCCTAGGAAGGAATCGGCATTTTCTTCAAAGTATATAGTTTCATAGTCTTTTTCATGTTCACCTGCATTCCTTTGAAAAATCTCATACCCATTAGGAGAGTCTTGTTTAAATGCTTTAAGACTTATATTAGCTGAGCTATGAGTAGACTGTGACTATCAGCTCCCTCTTGGACCAAAGGTGTTGACTAGCAAGCAAAGATTTCCCTGCCAGTGTGCGGCTGTCAGTAGTATTTAGATCTTTCTCAGAGGAAGGGATCAATCTTCATCCAGCTTTCCTTCCCAATTTGGTAATCCAGCTCCCTGCGCCAGTTTTGGAGAATGTGGCTTTTCTTTTCTGTTAAGAAGTTTGCAGTGTCCTTACAGTTATTGTTTCTGGAGTTGGATTCAGATGTAGGAGGACTGAACATGTATTTGTCCATAATTACATGAGCCTCCTGGTATCTGATGTGGGGAAGAGTTATGGACAAGATTTTTCAGCTAGGGCTGCTCCTTATCCAAATGTAAATTGGAGTTGGCTTTTGCCTGAATCTTGACTCAAAATGTAGTCAAGAGTAGAAGGACCCAATAAGTGTTCAGTATTTATAAACAGTGACTGAAAAGCAAGGAACAGTTCAGCTTCATCTTGTTTGTGGTCTATGTATCTAAATACAAACGTGCACAGGCCATCAACACTGTAAACATACCCAGTTAGACACAAACACAGATGTGACAGCGACAATGTTTACTGAGTGCCTATTAGGGGTCCAGCACTGGGCATGTTTGCAGCTGGGTGCGTATATGTAAAGGTAGCACAAATGATAGAAGAAAAGGCTTTCCCTGAAACAGGTATGTCACAATAAAAACAGAAGCCTCACAAATTGGCAATCATCTGGCTAGAAAATAGAATGTTAATTTATGCGAGGTCTAGCTGACCTCCCACCTGCCCCACTGTGGCTTCTTTCTAAAACAGTGGCAAGTCCACGTATTCAACTAAGGTTAAAATCGATACAAAGAAACAGTCCCTGGAGCCAAACTGAATCTCACATCTCTGTGCTTCAATTTTAACATCTGTAAAATTGGGATAGTGACCTCAGAGGGTTATTGTAAGAATAAATGGGCACCTGTAAACACTAGAACAGTGTGTAGCTCCAAGCAAGTGCTCAATAGTTAGCAATGATGGTGAGGATGATGACGTGATGGGAGACAGGATGCCATAAGCAATCTACTCTGCACTTACTCAACAGCAGTGATTTGTAAATTATACAGCTGTGAGCCACAGAGCCTCAGGGTCCTAAAACTTCTCTAGTGGAGAACATGTGGGCAAGGCAGAAATGTTAAATTGGGAATGGGTACCACTCCAGAACTCTGCCATAATTGCACATTAGAGACTGGAAGTTCAGATTATGCAAAACCATGCAGACCACAGTCTCCAGTGATTAGGAAACCTCCCTCCCGATCACTGGCACTCATCATTCCTTTATTCATTTGGTCACCAGTTTCTTGTTCGTTATGTGTCTGCTATGTTCTGGAATGGTGGAGAAAATAAGAACATTCTTAAACATCTGCCCTTGAGGAAGAGTAACAACATCCAGAAGGTAATATACAAAAATAACTAATTCTAATACACAGTGGTAAGGCTGAGAGAGAGTATTACACAGGGTGCTATGTGGGTCGTGGAGGGGGTCATCTGACCCGGGCTTGAGGGGTAGGCTTCCTGTCAGGAAGGACAGGATTAGGCAGACAAAATGGGTTGGAAGTTCTAAGGCAAATTCGTCAACAGCAATTAATTGGACACTGCAGAAGGGCAGAACTTAGTGGGGTGAAGTGAGGGGGTCTTGTAGGAGATGAAACCAGAGAAGTAGGCAGATGTCAGGTGATAAGAGGTGCTTTATATCATGCTAGGGTGTTTGGAACTTATCCCCAAGTGCTGGAAGGCCATGAAAAGAATTTTAAGCATGGGAGCAGCATGGACAGTTTTGCTAGAAAGATGCTCTAGTGGTAGAATGGCAAATGATCCAGAGGAAGAGTCAGTAAACTTGTTCTGGAAAGGGACAGATGGCAGATATCTGAGGCTTTGAGGGATACCTATGGTCTCTGTTGTATATTCTAGTTTTTGTTTATATATTTTTATTAACCCTTAAAAATGCAAAAGCCATTCCTTTAATAATCCTTTAAATAAATTGGGTTCAAATCCCAGCTCCACCACTTATTAAGTGCAAGAACCTCGATCAAGTCAATCAAACAGCTTTGGGCTCGATTTCAATGGCTCTTTTAATGATCCTTTAACGGCCATTCTTAATAGTCCTTTAAAAAATGTAAAGCCACTGCCTGCCATCTGCCAACCCCTGGTCTCGAGAAGGCAAATATAGTTAGGAAGCTGCTGCAATCCTCTAGAGCTGACAAAGGTAAACCATGTACAGGGTGAGAACAGAGGGCAGTGGAGGGGTGACAGAGCCACAGAGGGGCCAGAATGGTCTAGAAGTATAGGCAGACCTCATTCTATTCTGCTTCACAGGTACTTTTTTTTTCTTTTTAATTGAAGGTTCGTGGCAACCCCATATTAAGGGGTGCCATTTCCCCCAACAGCATGTTCTTACTTTGTTTCTCTGAGTCACATTTTGGTAATTCTCACAATATTTCAAACTTTTTTCATCACTATTACATTTGTTACGGTGACCTGTGATCAGTGTCTTTGATGTTACTCCTACAATTCACTAAAGGTTCAGATGATGGCCAGCATTTTTAGCAATAAAGCATTTTTAGATTAAGATATATAGGTTTTTTAAAAAGACATTAACACTATTGCATGCTTAATAGTCTATAACAGTGTAAATACAACTTTTATATGCACTGGGAAACCAAAAAACTGTGTGACTTGCTTTATTGCAATATTTGCTTTATTGTGGTGCTCTGGAACTGAACCTGCAGTATTTCCAAGGTATGCCTGTATTTTGGCTTGGAAAGCTGAATGGATGGGGTACTCTTTACTGAGATAGGGATTCGGGAGTTTAGTTTTAGAAATACTGACTTGACCTTCTTGTGGAGCATCTGGGCTAGAATGCCCAGTGGACAGCTGTACATCTGAGTCAGAAGAGAGATTTGCTTTGGTGCCAGATAATGAGTGTCACCAGCACACAGGGGACGCTGGGGCCATGGGATGATGAGTGTAAGTAGAGTGAGATACCTAAGAGGGTAGCTAAGAGGTGGGCAGAGGAAGAGAAATCCACAAAGATGCCAAGAAAGAATAATCAGAGAAGTAGGAAGAGCTAAGTGCGTGTGGTTTCTAAAGTAGTAAGAAACTGTTTTTAGGAGGAAGGGCTCAGCCTGCGCAGAATGTTGCTGAGAGCTCAGATGAGATAAGAAATGTTGTGAGAGACAACTTTCTTCTCTTTGAATAAACAACAAATAACTTTTTTAGGGGGACAGCACTTTATCCAAGAGAAGTGTATGTTGCATGCAGCCTGAGTATATGAGGTGGGCAAACAGAAGGCAACTCTGTAATACACTGAATGGAAGTATTAGGGCGGACTTGAAACATTCATAATTAACAACACTGGGGGGTTAATAAGATAGACTTCTGTACGTGAAATATTTCCAGGAAATAAACTGGCTACTTGGAGGGTATAATATTAATGTTATCAAACTACTCAGGTACCAATAATGCACTCAGCCCATGAAGTGAGGCTGCAAGACCTGTCACAATGCAGCAACACGGAGGAGCCAGTCAATTACGGATACACATGAGCTACGCGGATTCAGTAAAAAAAGCAAAGGGAAAATGAAACAGAGTTCTCTTGTTTTCTAAATCAACTGGCACACAGCTCTCCGAAAAGGACTTTCCAACTCACCCCTGATGACTGAGCCATGAAGTCCAGTCCTCTTCTTTGTATTCAGGCTGAACTACCTGACCACACTTAGTAATTAACCTCTAACCTCTAGCTGGTCCAGAACTTTTCTAGAAAATTGGCAGATTGGGAGTCTTAACTGCCACCATATCTATAGCCTCCATACACACACACTTCGTGGTCTCTCTCAAAACCTAGGTACTATAGGAACTAAATCTAACCCACATGCAAGCTGGTGGAGTCTGGGAAGGAGGCAAGAGGATGGGAGAGTGCTTGGAATTCCTAAGTGTCATTTTAGCATGGAATTCTGTCTGACTGGACCAAATCTTTTAATAGAAGTGATAGCAAGTGCATAATTCTACTCAGAGGTTCACCTTTCTCCATTTACTCTCTCAGCTCTTCTTAAACATGTTCCTTGAACCCTGAACCTCAGAACCACCTGTAGGGCCTGTTAAGATGCAAATGACCGGGCCTTACTGTAGAAAGAGTTTCTAGGGTAGGGTAGGATGGGGGTGTTTGCATTTCTAACAAGTTCCTGGTATTTACTGTACACACTGAATATGGGAACCCCTCCTCTATCTCCTTTTAAAAGTTTAGAAGTTTCAAGAGAAGTACTGGGACCACTGGGGTTTAAAACAGACGTGAGGCCCAAGCTGTTGCATTCTCCATAAACCCTTCACTCTGTCTTAGTTTCCGCGGAGCAGGGACCTTTCCTTATTTACCATCTCACTGTCTGGTGCCTGTCACTGTATCTAATGCTCAACAAATACTTGGAGAGTTGAAGGGACAATTGCAAAGGGCCCCTTACTAACCCCCCAGCTTCTGCTCATGCTTCTCTCTAATCCACTCACCACAAAGCAGCCAGTGTGAGTCTATAAAAATGGAAATTAGGTCATTTCGTTTTCCTGGCTGAAATCCTCCAAAATCTCCCTGTGGTGCTCAGACTAAAACCTAAACTCCCTTTCCTGGTCTCTGGTCACCCTCGTGGCCTCATCCCACACCACCTCTACCTTCTGCCTGCTACACTACGACCAAGTGAACTCTTTTTGGGTTCTTTCAACACAATAAAGTCATTTTCCCCTTGGGAGGGGTGGGTGGTTTGCATTGCCTGTCCCTTGCCCAGAAACACTCTTCCTTCTGATGTCATATTGCTGGACGTTGGTCATCATTCAGCTCTTGGCTTATAGGTAACCTCCTCAGAGCACCCATCTAACGTGGTCACCAGATCATTCCTTATCAAAGACCTGTTTTAACTTTCTGCCCAACACTTTGTTGTGTGCTTTTCTGTGTTTATTGTCTTGCTTCACACTCATTCATTAATTCATTCACTATTTACTAAGAACCTGTTTAGTGCCAGGTACTCTTCCCAGCACTGGGGACACAGCAGTAAAGAAAGTCTCTACTCTTATGGACAGGCAATCAACATGTAAATGTGGAATATGTTAGATAACAATTAAATTCTGTGCATAAAAGAGCAGAGTTAAAGAGTTAGAGAGCGATGAGGAGTGTTCTTTCAGATAGAGGGATCAGGGAAGGCCTTTGTGATGTGTGCCCTCTGAGCAGATATCTGAATGCGTGAAAACTGCAAGAGAACATGGACTTTTACTTCATTCACTATAATGTTTCAACAAATAGGTATGTATCTAACATGTAAGAGGTAGATTAATAAACACCTATGGAATGAACAAATATGCATACCTCTCTCTTAGCACCTCAACACTGCAATCACTTCTCTGGTTTCCTAACTAGTCTCATTGACAGTGAATGAGCCTCCTTTTTCTCCATCCCTAGTATCTAACATAGGGTCTGGCTCAGAGTAAGCACAGGAGAGTTTGTGAAGTAAAGGAAGAAGCAGGGATTATAAAGAACCAGTCTCATAATACACTGAGGGACATCCTGTAAACTAGTGTTTGAGAGGCCGACATGTGCTTCAAAGAATCATGTGAATTCATTTTAACTAGTAAATTACATATATGATGATATGAATAGTATCTGAATTGTGAGTGGTTCTGCAAACCAGTTTCTTTCAAATCTAGCTCTGGCATATTTCAAAGCCAAGAAGTAACAGACTTCAGTTTCTTTCTACCTTGACCTATCTTGCTGGCTCAGGCTACTTAGAATATACTTTAATACATTTGCAAAGTCCTGTAGACCAACAGCCAGCCGAAGCTGGCAGACTCTTTCAGAAAGATGGATTTGGGTACTAAGCAAAAACAGACTAACTGAAGTATCACACTGGGCATTTCAGCACTTCTCTGTTCGAAAGTAAATGAGCATTTCTGAGCTGCTACCACAGACAGTAATGATGACAAGCAATGAAACCCAACACAAAAGAGGTCACCAACAGCCCAGAGCAATGCAGTCCCAATGGCAGCTCTGTGCCTCCTGCGTGCTCTGGGCAGATACATCCACTTCTTTTCTCAAACAGCACTTGGAAAACTGCAGAGAAAACTAAACTTCAGCATTATTTCTTACTAGCCAGCTAAGCAAAATGGAAAAATTATGATGTGAAAGATCAGAAACAGAAATCTCTTATTTTTCCCCACTGCATGCCATTAACTTGCATTACAAAGCTCCGTCAAGGCTACAGGTAGGAAGAAATCATGATAGTGGTAAAAAATGGAAAACTGTTTGCCCATTTCCCCCCACCATGTGCTTTCCCTCTTAATGTTATCCCCACTCCCACTCTGACGAATGTCCTGGTGCTTGAAGACACAGGATTTGCCCTCTCCTCTCCTAGGTCTAGAACTTTTCGTAACTTTAGCACCTGACCGCCATGTTTGTTTTTCTAGCTGGATGCCACTGAAACTTCTTCATCTTAAAGCCGTTAGACTCTTAATGCCCATGAAAGTGAAAATTAAAAGGCAAAAGTCATATTTCTAAATGGTATGTCAAGAATGATTGGTATCCTTGAGATTCCTAGGCCAAAAAATTGTTCATTGATCAAAAAAGTACTTGGAAAACACTGCATACTATACCCACTTGGAATATCACAACACACGTTGTAATGCTTAGAGTTAAAAAGTGGAGAAACTAAAATGATATTCAATTGAGGGGTAGTTAAATGCATTCAAGAAAAGTAATCAACTGTTAAAAAAGGTGATACATACTACTCTGAAATGTCTCCTAGACATGTTGTTGAATAAAAATCAATTCAAACTTCTAAACATGAGTAACATCCCATTAAAAAACATGAATCCTACGTGTGTATATGTTTTATATGTAACACAATAAAAGACATAACAATTCCAAAAGGATGTATACCAAATTATTAAGGGTGACAGCCCCTGGGGAATAGGGTTGGGGGCATGAAGGAGACTTGCATTTCTGCTTTATAGATTTAGGTATTATTTGAATTGTTTTATAGCCTCTTTATTACTTTCATAATAAAAAAGAAAAAATCAAATACTATATTAAAATAATAGAAGTAAAATCCAGCAGTAAATACATCTGTTTAGCTTTAAGTGAGGTCGTCCCCACTGATTCCTGCGATCAATGAATCTCTACTTTGTAGAGCACTCAGAAACAAATTTTTCAACAAATCTTGAAGTTACTGTGCTCAAGGCTGTCCCCACTCTCCATCAACACATGGGTTTTAACCTCTGTGACCTTCTGTGAATGAGCAAAGGTGGTAGATGGGACCTCAGAGATGATCTGCTACAACTCCCTCATTTTAGAAATGAAGGGATTAAGGCTGAGGAAAGTGAAGGGGTTTGACAAGACAAGCCTGAAGCCCTCAATCCTCATCTAACTCCTTCCACATCTTCCCTAGTCACCAGGTGACATCAATGGCCCATGATCCTTGATTTCATAAAATAAGCTCTAGCACTCAAGGAAATTGTCGGGACCTCTGAGGAAGCCATAGACTCAATGTTCTCCCCGTAGTTCCAGGCAGAGCAGAGCCCTGATCGTCCCCTCCCCCTTCCCAATGGCCTGCCTTCTCCTACAGCTTTTTGGAGGAAGTAGGCTCTATTCAAAGGAAGGGACCCTGGAAAAACCTGGTAAAAAAACAGCAGGGGTCTTGAGGCAACTTGGTATCCCTAGTGAAGTATAGGAGATGCGTGCAAACATGAACTTTTTCACGCAAAACAGTAAGAGCCTGAGTTGGGCAGGACTGGGTTTGAATCTGTTCTTTCGATTCTGCCTTTTACCAGCTACCTAACAGTGGTCAACTTCTTTAATTATCATGAGCCTTGGTTTCCCTACCTCTGAAATAGGGATATCTGCTCATGTGTTACACCTTGCAGTGGACATTAACTGAGTTGATGGCTATGGAAGTTGCTAGCATGGGGGCACAGTTACATTACTTAGTAAAGAAATGTTAATCCCTATGTTCTTCACACAGCCCACTGTGACTCCTTTCGATCTAAATAGTACCCATCCTGGGCAACAGGCCCAGGTAATACACATAAAACAGTACCTATACTTGAGAAACTGGCTGGCGGGAGGCATGCATGATTTGGGCACAATAGGTGTGACTGTGCAGTGACAGAGGTGAGTTCCACTGCACCATGCACCTGAGCACCAGGGTACCACTTTCAATCAGAACCCATCATCCTGGGGTCTGACACCGGCACTGCTTCTCCATGACCCAGTGGCCTCAAGGGGATTGACTGCAACTTTGGTCTGACTCACAAATTCCTTACAAAGATTTCTAGAAAGAACTGCAGGGATCTGATCAAGCAGTTAAGCTCATCAAGGAAAGTATAAGCTGGGGACCGAGAAGCAAACAACAGGAGCGGTTACCATCCCAGGCTCTCCAGGCACATTGTCTGCATCCAGACCTTATCTTCAGTGTTTATATGCGGGTCCAACACCAGTGCCTCAGCTTTCTCACTACCCATGTGGTAACAATAATGGTACTCACTCCACAGGGTTTTTTTTTTTTTCCATAAGATTAAACAAGGTAATACCTTTACAGCATTGAGCACAGTGTCACAGAAAAAAATTCTTAGATTGTTATTAAAGCTATTTGATCTGTAAGTACTCAGGCTGAGAGGCACTATTATTGGCATTTCAAAAGCACAAAAGACATGGGCAGGACAGATACAGGTCACAATTTGTTCATTAAGTCTCAGAAGAGTGGACATCAAATCTCAGTAGAGTCCAAGGAGTACTCTTTTGGAACCACGTAAATCTGATATTGAATCCTTGGTCTGGCTCTTACTAAAGTGTGATCTTCTGGGAGCTCCTAACCCTCAACCATCTATGTGAAACTGGAGGATAATGTCACTCTTGCAGTTGACAGTCAGAAGAAATGCAACAACATATAAATAAATGTGGCATTCTGCCTGGCACAATAAATCCTGGCTTCTTTCCCTCATTACTCAAAGCCAGCAAGCTAATGAAAAAGATTAGCTGAACAATAGCATTTCAAAGTACATTTAATGAAAACAGCATTCTTCATGGATTCAGAGAGGATACAAAGTTAAAATGAGGACTTTGGACTGGAGGACCTTAAAGGTTCCTCTCTCATCCATAGTCTACCCTTCTCCCATTGGCTGTTTATCTTATTTTTGTCACATATCTTGGCTCTGCCACCTAATAAATATGATCTTCAGCAAGTTGCTAGACTTTCTTTCCTCTTTTGTACACCTAGTTCTTAGGACTACTGTTAGAAGTTGGTGAGATAAAGCACAAAAAGAGTTTACACTTGCCTGGTAGATAGTTACTACTCAGTCAATGCCAGCTTGTTGTCAGGGCCACTATAAAGATGAAAAGAGGATGTATGTAGGAAGCATGGCATGCTGCTTGGCACATAGGTAGTATTCAGAAAATACTATCATTATTATTACTTCTTCCATCACTATTGATTTTACATTGTGAATGGCCATAGCCCAAGGAAACCAGTAAGTAATACATGCTGTCATCCCAGTAAAGACATATCAAAACAGAGCTACCAAGAGATACTAGAATACTTAATCACAGGTCTGACCAGGAATAAAACCTTTCTGGAATAAATAGTCTTGTCCAGTCCAGACAGAGGATGGGTTCACCCACGGGAGCAAAAGAAGCTGGCTGCACTTTCTCCCCAGCCCTGGGGGACCACACACATGGAGACAGCATCCTGGTGTGTAAGCTTTTCAGCAGTTCATCTCACAAAATGGTACTGTAATAATATCTTGGCCTGGAATGATATCTTTCTGCCAAAAGTTCAAAGCTATCCAGAAAGTATCTCATTAATCTTTGGGAGCCTATGGGGATTGGGGTTGGTAGGCATTCTCACTATTATTACCTTATAAAGATGAGAGCAGAAAGTTTAGAGAAATGAAATAGTTCGTCTTTGTTGCAATGGTCTATCAGTGACGAGAGAGGGCTTGAAACCCAGGATGCAAGCAATCTCTGAGGCCCAGTGCTTTAAGCCACAGCCTTGGAAACACCTTGAAGGAAGAATGAATAGGTGCCTCCCGCAAAATGTGGCCCCTTGCCCTCCTCCCTTCCCAGCCCAGGTAACTGCAGAGCTCACCTGTTGCTGAACTGAACCTCTTCTCCGTTCCTGGCCCAGCTGATGGTAGGCTTTGGGTTGCCTATGGCCTCACAGTGCAGAAGCACACTCAGTGTCCCGCTGGCCAGGGCCACAGTCTGCCCCAGGTGGGTGACCACCTCGGAGGCTGAGAGCTGCTGGGCGGCTGAGATCTTCCGCAGGATGACGGGCTTGCGGTGTGGCCGGCGAGAGCCGCCCCCCGCCTCCCCGGTGGATGAGGTCCGCAGGAAGCTGCTGAAGCCTGACACGTGATTATGAGGAGTGATCGCCACTGGAGGAATCCTTCGCTCAGGTGGCTTGAGGAGCACATCCTGGTGCTCTAGGTGGCTGCGGAAGATCTCCTGGGCCAGCTGGGCCACCAGGTGCTTGCTGTAGATGTCGCTGAGCTCCTTGGGTTGCTGGGAGAGGTTCCGGAGGATATTGTCCAGGCGCTGCTGATCAATCACTATGGCGAAGGGCACAAGGGCCTGCTCGGCGTTCTGGTCCTCCTCTGAGGACGTGTTCCTTTCTGTGGAGTCCTGGACCTCCCACGAGGCCAGGGGCTCTCCAGGCCTATCCCTCTGCTCCAGCAGCCGAGAGACAAGGTCATCATAGCGGCTCCCAGCATCAGCAGGGAGACTCCGCTTCTCAGTCTTGCTGCCGTTGGAGAAGATCCCGTTCTGGTGTTTGTGGGTCTGCAGGGTCTCCTTCGGGCTGGCCTTCCTCACTGCTAGGGCCTCCTCCTCGCTCCTCGGGCTCAAGGGCCGGGTTACCAGCTTCCGGTTGCCTCCAATGAGCTTAATCACAAACTGCTCCCGGGCAGGTCCCACTGAGCAAGTGTAGATGCCTGCATCAGAAGGCTTGAGGCGGTGGATCATCAGGTACCCAAAAGGGGCCATGGTGACATGGGCAGAGCTGATGAGGTGCTGGCCGTCTTTCTCCCAGGTGATGAGGGGCTTGCGAAAGCGCCGCGTGGGGCACCGCAGCACCACTGTGGTCTTGGGGAGCAGGTAGGCAAATCCCCCTACAACGAAGTGCAGCTTCCTCTGCCTGCGGGTCTGGATGTATATCTTCCTGGCTGCTGCTATGTGAGGACTGTGCTTTGTGGATGGCCGTCCGGGCCCTGGAATGAAGCAATGAAAGGGAAGCCAGATGGATGGAGAAGGAATATTGGACAGCAGAGAAATAGGAGTGAGGTGCAGTGATGAGAGAAGACAAAAGAGAGGGCGAAGAGAAGAGAAAGTGAGATGTTGGGACAAAAGAGAAAAGAGGGAAAGAAGGCACTTCAGAGTTTGCTTCGTCCAGGGCCTTCATCTACCACCTTCTGTTTTCCAGGAGGAACAGGCTACCAGCTGTGGACCATCAAGCTGCTGCCACCATCAAACCCTCGAGAACTAATGGGATGCACTGGGGCAACCTGCTATCAGCCTGTTGAGCTTTCTACCCCTAAAAAGCTGAAATGCAAGATTCTAGATGGAGGGTGATCCCAGGGGAAAGGCAGTTCCTCTCATTAAAGGGACTTTAAAAAAAGAAAGAAAGAAATCGGTATCATAAAAAGAGGCAGAGGACAAGAGAAGGAGAATGTCTTCCTTTTGAGTCCTGCAGAGCACCAAGGCACAGATGTACATGGAAGAGACCCGAGAAGTGTTATGCCTCTGCGGGTTAATATTAAACAGAACAAATCTGTTTAGAGTAGTTTAAAACCCTGGAGTGGGTAACATTAGACTTCATTAGTAATATGCTGACTCCAGCTTCCAGATCTCCATCTGCCAGCAAGTGAACTTTGCTCTACCTCCTGCAAACTGTTTTTCCAGTGAAAAGGAGCATCCTGCCTATAATTAAGATTCCTTTTCCATCTCCAGCTGAGCTTACCAGCCTATTGCCCTCTGTGGGCTTTACTGACCATCTTCCGTTTGTTGGTCTGGGTTTAGGGAAAGCTACTGCTCTTGGCTCTGGCCGTCTCCCTACCCCCCCAAGCGCTGGTGTACTCACTTGCACAGGTGGCCAGCATACAGGGCCTGATAGACGAGGAGAACGGCAGGGGAGGGCACAAGGAGGAATTGACAATAGTTGAGACCCCGGTTTTCAGCACCTTTCGGCAAATGGCACTTCGAGTCTGGGTACCCTCCCCGCAGCTCGTGGAACACTGGTGGGGAAAGAAAGGCCAAATGCTTGTAAATGCAGGAAACTAGAGGATAATAAGTTTTGTAGGGGCTCTCAAATTCACCAAAATATGAGAAAAGCAATAGCAACTGGGAGAGAGAGAAGTATTAATTATGTAACAATGTAGGAAGACACATCCACATCGCAGCCAGGTTCTAGTCTAAGATCTTGCACTCTCACATTTCCTGTGGACATTTCACCTGCTTTTATTTTTATTGGGCTGGGCTTTAGAGTTACACATAGATCCTGTGTTCAAATCCTACTTTGCTATTTCACTAATTGGCAGGTTACTTAAATTCTCTGCATCTGTTTCAAACTTCTTATACTTATTTTGCAAGACTGGGAATTCATATATTTTATGAATATATGATATGATATATTGTAAAATTGCACACATGGAAATGACATTTAACTAATACTAATCCCTTTCTCCTTCCTTTACAAAAGAACACTATAATATTCATATGTCAAGTATCAGATAGTTGTTATGCAGCTACTTTGTTAGGGGGTGGGGTGCTAAATGGTATGAAACAGAGATGTGCAAGATGGTTCCTAACCTCCAGGAGTTGGCATCAAATAATGAGAAAACACTGAAATCACTGTTAAAATGAAATAGCATATTAGGGACACAGAAATCAAAACCATAATGAAATACCACTTTATAGCCACTGGAATTTCCATAATCAAAAAGACAGACAATAGTGTTATTATTATAAGTGAGGATGTGGAAAAATTAGTGCCTTCCTATATTGCTGGTGGGAATGTAAAATAGCATGGCCCTTTTAGAAAATAGTTTGATAGTTTCTGAAAAAGTTAAACATACATTTGCCCTATGACCCAGCAATTTCATTCCTGGGTATCTTTCCCAAGAGAAATGAAAACATATAGCCACACAAAGACTTGTATGCAAATGTTCATAGCAACATTATTTAAGATAGCCAAAAGTGGAAAATAAGAAGGGGAGAAGCAAGATGGTGGAGTAGAAGGACGCTTGTAGCTCACCGTCTCCCACAAATACACCAAAACTCACATCTACGGACCTACTCAGCCAACCAGAGCACCTGCTGAACTCCCAAAGAACATCACCATCTTTGAAAGACAAAGACGCCAAAAATCTGGTAGGAGAAAAGGAAAAAAGAAGAAAAAGCAAAACAGTGCAGGACCAGTCCTACGGGGAGGGAGCGGCAAAGGAGAACTGGCGCTTGTTCACTGGGTCTCCCCTCTCCAACGGAGAGGCCAGCAGGATGAAAGGGGAGCCTCCGAGGCTCAGATCTGCCCGGAGTACCCTTTGACCGACAGAACTGAGTCAAACGGGCACAAAGGGTCCCTGCGACACCCAGGACACCCAGCCCAAGACGCGAGCAGGCAGATGGGGCCAGGACAGGCCGCCCGGGCCGGGCGGAGGACTGGGGCGGCTGCACTGAGGCAGCCCAGAAGGACTGCAGGAGGCTGTGTGCCATGGCTGGTGGGGGATACAGAGCAGAACAACCTCGGTCCCCCATAAATTGCGAAAAAAAAGCAAAGCGGAGCCACGGCCGCCACCTCCTCCTGTGCGCAGCGCCCGGGCGGGGGAGGGGCCGAGCCCTGAATCCGCACCCGGGTGTTCCACAACCTCCTAGGTAGGACTGAGATTTGTTTACATCCTGAGGCGTATAGGATCTTTCTGTCCTGGCACCTCAGAGAATTTGCACCACCAAGACAAACAAGGAGCTGAGATTTGGCATGGATCAGGGGCGGGGCCGTTCCGCGGACTTCCCCAAGCCCACCTTCAGAGCGCCGACCTGAGGCGAAGCAGGCACTGCACAGAGCAGCGGAGCGACTGGCTCCAGGAGAGGGCGGGCGGCCACCCCCACCCACCCCTGTCCTAGCAGGAACGCAGCACCTGACCACGGTGCTGGGAGGAGGCACAATCCACCCACCTGCCTCCCCCCGCCCCCAGCGCAGCATCTGAGTGCGGCATCGGGAGGGGGAGTGACCTGCCAGCCCACCGGTTAAAAGCTCAGCTCCTGACCCAGTGTTAGGAGGGGGTGCGATCTGCTAGCTGGACAGCCATTGGGGGCAGCACAGACAAGGGCACCAACAGAGGGCCTCTGGAAACAGTAAGCTGAGTTCGTGAAACAGGGCGAAGACACAAAGACCTCTCAATAAAATCATTAAGAGCACACCGTCTTCAGCAGAACCAGATAACTGATACTCCTTAAGCCACAGTACCAGAGAGATATGAGCAATATGAAGCAGAGGAACCACTCCCAATTAAAAGATCAAGAGAAAGCCCCTGAAAGCACAATCAAGGAAATAGACATAGATGGCCTACTAGATCAAGATTTCAAAAAAGGACTGATCAAAGTACTGAAGGAACTAAAAGAAATAGTGTTTAGCGATATTAAATATGTCAAAAATGAAATGGAAGCTATAAAGAAGAACCAAGTAGAATTAGTAAACTGATTTGCTGAGATCAGAGCTGACCTAAAGGCTGTGCAAAGCAGGCTAGACAATGCAGAAGAAAGAATAGGTGACCTAGAAGACACGGCAACAGAAAGCACCCAATCAGAACAGTTGAGAGAAAAACAAATAAAAAACAATTAAAATAATATAAGGGACCTATGGGATAATATAAAGTGTGCCAATCTACACATAATAGAAGTTCCAGAAGAGGAAGAAAGAACAAAGGGGATTGAAAAGGTATTTGAAGAAATCATGACTGAAAACTTCCCAAACCTAAAGAAGGAATCAGATATCCAAGTACAGGGGGCTCAGAGGGTCCCAAACAGGAAGAATCCAAACAGACCTACACCAAGACATATCATAATCAAGATGGCCAGAGTCAAGGATAAAGAAAGGATCCTAAAGGCAGCAAGAGAAAGACAAAGAGTGAGTTGCAAGGGAACCCCCATAAGGCTCTCAGCTGATTTCTCTACACAGACACTACAGGCCAGAAGGGAGTGGCAAGATACATTCAAAGTCCTGAATGAAACAAAGATGCAGCCTAGGATACTCTATCCAGCAAGGCTATCCTTTAGAATAGAAAGAGAGATAAAGAACTTCACAGACAGGTAAAAACTCAAAGAGTTTAGCAACACTAAACCCATGCTAAAAGGAATATTGACATGTCTACTCTAAATAGAAAAGAAGCAGGATGCTACAAAAATGAGAAACTCGTAAATGGAAAGGAGATAACTGCCACGAATTACAAAAAGAATAAACACAAAATTGTAAAAGAAGACATCTAAATAATTAAGAGTGGGAGAGGGAAGCAAGGAAAGCCATTGTGGAAAACAGTATGGAGATTCCTCAAAAGACTAGGAATAGACTTACCATAGGACCCAGAAGTCCTGCTCCTGGGCATCTATCCAGAAGGAACCCTACTGCAAGGAGACACCTGCACCCCAAAGTTCATAGCAGCACTATTTACAATAGCCAAGACATGGAAGCAGCCTAGATGTCCATCAACAGATGACTGAATAAAGAAGATGTGATTCTTCATTTTTTTATTGAGTAATAGTTATTTTACAATGTTGTGTCAAATTCTAGTGTAGAGCAGAATTTTTCAGTCATACATGAACATGTATATATTCATTGTCACATTTTTTTTTGCTATGAGCTACCACAAGACCTTGTATATTTTTCCCTGTGCTATACAGTATAATCTTGTTTATCTATTCTGCATTTTAAAATCCCAGTCTGTCCCTTAACACCCCCTGCCCCCTTGGCAACCACAAGTTTGTATTATATGTCTATGAGTCTATTTCTGTTTTGTATTTGTTTTGTTTTTGTTTTTGTTTTTAGATTCCTCATATAAGCGATCTCATACGGTATTTTTCTTTCTCTTTCTGGCTTACTTCACTCTGAATGACATTCTCCAGGAACATCCATGTTGTTGCAAATGGCATTATTTTATTATTTCTTATGGCCAAGTAGAATTCCATTGTATTAATATACCACCACAACTTTTTTATCCAGTCATCTGTTGATGGACATTTAGGTTGTTTCCATGTCTTGGCTATTGTAGTGCTGCTGTGAACATTGGGAAGAAATGTTCTGATAATGCGCTACAACACTGATAAACCTTTGAAGACATGCTAAGCTGAATTTTACAGTATGTAAATTATACCTCAATAAAGCTATTAAAAGAATTAAATAACAATAAAATAATTTAGTAAAAATATAAAACTAGAAGACGTGAAGTATTATAAAATTAACACTAACAACTGGTGAATGCTTATTGTATACCAGTGGTTTCTGGCCTAGTCTTGATGATGGCTGAAGTCTGGATGGGTTTAGAGAACCAGGGCTATGCATGGGTGGCAGGGAAATATCCAGAATCAAGGTAGAAGAGTTCAGTGCACAAGTTCAAGGTAGGTTTGAGGGCAGAGCTAAACCAGCTTGACTGAACAGAGGGGCCAACTGGAGAGTGTCAGGAGCTCAAGAGGTAGTTTGGGGCCAGACATTGGAGATGTTTAATTTTCAGACAGCATGTTTGGAACTATTCCATAAGGCAATGAGGAGCCATTAAAAAAGAGAGGAGTGAAATGATGAAAGAGGTGTTTTGAGAAGGTGAATCTGGCAACGGTGCCTGAGAGGGTTGGGAGTAGGAGACAGATGGCAGGCAGGGATGTCAGTTAAGGACGTTAAGCCACAGTAGTCCAGGCTTGAGATAATAAAGGCTTGAACCAGGGTCATGGCAGTGTGCCACGTTAACTTGAAAAATGACAGCAAAAGCCTCCAAAATACTATCTTCTATTTCTAAGTTTTATATGCTAGCCCATGGAAATGAACTATTTCATGCAATGCACTTTGATTTCTACCACCCTGAAAGACACTTAAGATGAAAAATATGGGGATGAGAATCAAATCAATTGCTTTTGTTCCCTGATGATGGTGGATTCCAGATTCCACCCACCCCTTATTTTCTTGTAAATGACAGCATAGCACCAAATCCAGGGATCAGGTGGGATGGAGGTAAAGAGCCTGGAAATTTTAAAAGCATGGTCATTTCAGTGCTGCCAAGGAGAAAAATGGAAAAATAGACTGGCTGTTAGAAGATCAGTTTATGATTTTGGTCCAGTTCTTTCTCTAGGCTCAATTTCCACATCTCTAAAACAGGGAAACTACCCTAGAGCCGGGTTTTCAAACTCTGTTCTTTAACATGTTGAGGAAATGATTTAGTGGCTTCTCGGGTGATCTGGAGACCCAGCCACTGGAGATCCGGGACCCCTTCCCACACTTCAACCAGGACAGCTTTGATTTGTTCTGTTTTATATTTCTGGCTTCATAGTAACATTTCAATTGAAAAAAGGGTTTTGTGGCTTTAATTTTTAAAAGAACAACTAGGCTATCGGCTCTTCTAAGTTCCCTCTAGCTGCAAAATTGACTATTCTGACTTTAACTTCTTTCATAATTTTGGGAGGGAGGAATTTCTAGAAAAATATGATTTAAAGATATTTAATAGCCAATTTTTTTCCAAGAGATGCAAGTGTTTCTTTTAAAGAAAAGAAGTAAGGTCTTCTGAGAGGTCTTTTCTCAGCATAGAATCTGAAAGCAATTTTATTTGAAGTGTTTAAAACTTTGGCTTAATTCTGTCTCTGAGGGAGTCTGTGCAGTAACCAGGAGATTAAGCCCAGATAGCTAAGGATGCAAAACACCCATAGATCATCCAGGTCTTCCTCTCTCCAGGGGGAGTTGTGTGGGGGTTGTGGAATGAATGTCTCATCCTAGCCAGAGGGCCAAGGGCAGGGATGTTGGGATGACAGGCCCACCAGAGCCTCTGTGAAGACCCCCAGGAGCACTGTGTTGTGACACCAGCTTGAGTTTAATCCTAGCGCATCAGTGATTACTTCCCACCACTCCCAGCCCCCTCTCAATGTTTGGAATTTCCATTCATCTATCCAGATAATGCAGACCCGAGTAACATTCTTTGGATGATGGCTAACTATTCCTAGTTCCCCAAATGGAACTTCTGCCTCCTAGGAAGACCAGCAAAGCTGGTGGGGGGCCTCGGCCATGACCCTGGGTTCAGCCAGTCAAGTTAAGTGCTTTCTTTAATTTCTTCTCCTTTTCCTGACAATGAGGAAGGATGGAAAAAAATCGTAACAATAATAATGGTTAACTTTTACCAGGCACAAAGGACTTTATACATATCATTTAATTTAAGCCTCCCAATAACCATGTTAGTAGACACTATAATCATCTCCAATATTTAGCAAAGCACAGTAAGGCCTAGAAAGGTGAAGTAATTAGCCCAAGATTATACAGCCAGGAAGTGGCAGAGTCGGGAATTGAACTTAAGTTTGCCTGTCTTTGAGTATGAACTCTTCACTACACAAGATATTGTTCTAAAGGTCTCCTTTACTTAAGGGGACTCATGGGCTTTCAATGCAGCCACCTTCTTCCCTGACTGCCTAATCACAAGGGCCAATCCTTCAGATTTCTGCATCCCATATGCTCAGAGGCCACAAAACTCGAGGAACACACAAGTGCAATGACACACACAAGTCCGTTCATCAGCATGCCACTCATGGACGTTGTAGACTTAAGAGAGCCACATCTTTTCCAACATGCCCCCAAGAGAGCCACTCACCTGGCAAACACATCAGTGCTCTCTCCCACTCCGCTAGTTTCCTTATGATTTTTTAATATACGATCCCACACCCCAAATCAACAGTCTGTGGAAGAACTGTCACTAACATGTTCATGCATGCTCATACACATACACCCACACACTCATCCCACACACTTTTAATCTTCTATCCCTCTGAAATAAAATTGTTTCTAAAAGATGAAATAGTAATCACCTCCCTTCTGTTCTGAGACACATGGGGGAGCTTCCATCAGAAGGCAATTTTACCGCCTGATTATAAAACCTATGGTGATGTGGGTTGACTATCAATGCAGTGCCCTCAGTAGGTACCATCTGATGACCTTTACATGGGCTGATAAAATACGGGGCAAGAATTCTCAGAACGTAGGTTGAAAGACGGGGCATCTTCATTTTCAGAGGCAGCTTTCCCTGCTGTGGAAGCAAGTGTCTCTGGGACGTATTTCAACCAGCAGCAGCTCCCTCCCTTGAGCTGGATATCATACAGAGGCGGCGATGAGATCAGCGAGGCCAATCCAGATGCTTCTATGCAAGAAATGGGAGGGTCCTGAACCTGGTTTTGACACAGAGATTTTCACTTCAGGCCTAGTAATTCTGTTCTTGGCTAAATCTGCTTGTGAGGCAATACTTTCAGGGGGATTTCTTTATGGAAGATACACAGGTCTATGAAGCAGGGGGGAGTTGTAGGTAATTTAAAGAAGGAAGCGAGGTGGAAAATAAGTTGAAGCTGGGTGGCAACAAATTAATTTATGCTTGTGTTAGAGTAGGGATGATTTAGAAAAGTAGGTTAGTTGGGGGTGTATCCCTAACTCTGAGGTAAGTCAGGAGTGGTAAGGCGGATGCAGTCATCTCCCCAAATGCGAGGCAGCAGGGGAAATCAAGTTCTCCTGCTGGGAAGCTTCTGACAATTGAGAGCCAGGAAACTGACAGGAAAGAGGCAGGATTTCCTTGGCCTTCTTTTCCTAATAAATCATGTTCCTTGTTGTCTGGTAACTTGGAAGAGAAGAACGAGAGAGGCTTTGCCCTTCCTGAGGAGAGACAAGAAACATCTGGGAGGAGGAGAGGTAGGGAGATCAGGAAGGCGGGATTGAAGGTAGAGGGCACCCAGTATTCTGAGCAGCACCCAGTATTCTGGTGTTGTTCCATGAAGAGCCCATTTGCCACTCCTTGCTTCTGACTGTTGAGTAGGGCCGGCCCCTTAACTCATGTCCCTGCAGCCTGGTTAAAACCTAGTTACACACTACAGTATAGATGCTTACAAAAATTCTGTTCCAAAATGTTAGGAGGATTCTCTTGTTCTGTTCTTGCCTTCTATATGTGTAAGGTTGAGTGCCTCCTTTTTTGTCCTTATTTATCCTTTGTTTCTCCTTCTGAGCCTACATACCTCTGTCCAGTTAGAGAGAAGCCACTCGCTGGGACAGTCCTCTTTCTTGCAGGCTTGCTGGGAGGCTAGTTTGGAGGCTGAACAGAAGGTCTCAGGAAGCTCCAGGAAACTGCCATCAGCCATGCGCTGTTTGCAAAGGACCTCCCGCTTCTGGGTGCCCCCTCCACAAGTCCTGGAACACTGGGGAAGGAAGAGAACGTGGACTCAATGTAGGACAGCAGCATGTCTGACTGTCAATCCTTACCTTAGCCTTGGCTGAGTCAGGAGTGAAAAAGGAAAGGAAGAAAAAAAAAAAAAAAAGGAAGAAAACCCAGGAACCAGTTCAAAGGATTTTACTTCCTCTGCTTGAAAAGAATATTGTAGCAAGATCTACACCCTCCACAATCTTTTTTTGAAGTATTCTATTTTACTTTATGTTTTTAAATTTTTAAAAATTTTAAATCTAAGTATTGAATTTTGAATGAATTTTGTAGCAAGATCTACCCCCTCCACTCTGAAACTCAAGTATTTAACTAGAGCATCCAGGAATTTCAAGGGCCTTTAAATCTTAGAAAATGTCTCCTAAAGTATGATTTGCTGTCACCCAAGACAACTGGTTTAAAAGGTTAGTATAATAGGGTGTTAAACATTTATGATCCAGTGATAATAATCTGTACTGTTTCCAGAATGAACAAGACAGAGCTCCTGCCATCAGTGTCAATCCGGAGGAATGAACCTGCAGAGAAGGCAGCTCTTTCTCCCTGAGTGTGAACATCCACTCTGCCCTAGTGGAGGGGTGGTAGAGTTGAGGCTTGGTTTTCTGAAGAACTCCCTGGAAGACCTTTCTTGTAGGACTGGTGATTTCTTAGGGCAGTGGGACCAAGAGCCACTGAAATTTGGGATACAAGAGAAATATTCTTAAGTACTATATATATGAACAAACAACAAGGTCCTACTGTGTAGCACAGGGAAACTATATTCAATACATTGTAATGGCCTATAATGAAAAAGAATACGAAAAGCAATATATATATATAATTGAATCACCAATATACCAGAAATTAACACAACACTGTAAACTGACTATACTTCAATTAAAAAAAAAAAGAAAGAAAAATATTCTCATTTTAGTGGTTTTCAGAAGGACCCCAATCATACTGTTTACATGTAATTTAATAGTTCTGATCTGGTAGCATGAGGGGTCAGGAGGCTTTTATTCCAAGTTTTTGTCCCCTCCCTTGCCACTGCAAAGAAACCATCAGTTTCTAGGTGAGCACATGACTTTCTGGCATACAGACTGTATTTGCTGACCTCCCTTGAAGGGGCATGTGACTAAGTGCTGGCCAAAGGGACATTCATGGAAGGGTTGTGTGCAAGTCCAGGGAAATGTCCATAAAGAGGGTGTGAGATCTTCCCCTTTCCTTCCCCTCCTTGCTATCTGGAATGTGAACATGATGTCTAAAATTTAACATTCCCCTTTGGACAGTGCTGGGCAAAAAGGTAGAAGCAGCCTAGCTTCCTGATTGTGAAGCCACCATACCATCCCTGGGCGGCCTGTGTTTGTATGAGAGAGAAAAACGCTTTTCTCTCTTACTTAAGCCACTGTGACTTTGGGTGTCCTGTCATTTTTAGTCAATCTAACCCTAGCTAGAAAGACAAATAGTGTATGATATCACTTATGTGTGGAATCTAAAAAATACAACAAACTAGTGAATATAAGAAAAAGGAAGCCTACTCACAGAAACAGAAACCAAACCAGTGGTTACCAGTTCGGGGTGGGGAGACTATCGAGGTGAGGGAGTAAGAAAGAGGTACAAGCTACTGGGGTAAGGTAGGTTCAAGGATGTACTGTACAGCACAGGGAATATAGGCAATATTCTGTAATGACTGTAAATGGAACCCTTAAAATTGTATACAAATTTTTAAAACGTAAAAAAAGAGGCATAGGTACAAAAGCCAAGAAATATATAAAAGAAAAAAAAATCCAACCCTAGCTAATCTATCGACCCATAACTACTTTTTACAGCAGAAAGTCTAAGTAGTGCTCTGCTTTCTTCAAGAATAGTTCCTTTTCTTTAACCTGCTGCCCGTGTGCTTGTTGAAAATTAGTCCTGGGTGTGCAAAGCCTGGGAATTTGTGCTGCAGGAGCATCTCCTGCTGTGGCAGTGGCCTCTCAGAACTCACGGGGGTCTGTGCTCAATGGGCTGGACTCAGAAGCCAGGAGGCTTTGTGCCCATAGTGATACGATGTCCTGAGTACAGTCAGAACACTGCTGGGGCCCAGCTGGCACCTCTGACTCAGTGGTCCCAATCCTGATGTGCTTTAAAATCACCTGTTCTAAGTCCTGGGCCCCATCTCAGATCCATGAAACTCTGGGACGTGTGTCCCAGGCATTAACTTTTTAAATTAAAAAAAAAATTTCTTTAAATCTCCCACGTATTCCTGTGTAACCAGGATTGAGAATCATCTCTCCAAATGAATGTCCCTCCACCATTTCCAATGGGAATAAAATAAACCTGGGACCCAGGGAAGCCTTGGTTAGAACTGGTAGTTGCTTGGAGCCCCAACTGAGGAACTCTGCACTTTGTTTGCAATATGAATGGCTTGAGGTCACAGAGCTATTGGGTAATGAAATTGGAAAAGCGATCAACTTCATCTAATTAGGGCATTTAACCCTAGAGCTTTTCAAACTGTCCCAAACTATCCAAACCAGTGGTTGAATGACCTTTAGTTATGCTTTAAATGTCTAAAATTTGGAGTGAAAAGAATTTTCTTGAGTCCCACAGGGGGAAAAAAAAGTATTTTCTTGTGGCTGGATTCAACTGCCCACCCACTGAATAAAAGAAGGCTAACAATAAAGGTGAAACCACTCTATGAAGCAGACCTTGTCTCCACTTTACAGATAAAGAAGCTGAGGCTAGAGGGGTGAAATAATTTACATGAGGTGAGACCTGGTTTGTTTCCACTCCATGCAGCACTCAACTACCTCCCACTGAGAGCATGCTGTGGACTGGGAGGGGTGGACACAGCCAGAAAACCTGGCCTGTCCTTCCTGTGGTTGTAGGAATGCCTCTCTGCTTGCAGTGGAGGGGACCTGGCATGCTGCTTCAAGCTGAAGCCCCAGGCCTTCTAAGCATCAAGGCTGCCAAGAGGCTGGTCTCACTCTTTCCCCTAAATAGACGGGAGATGCTTCCCAATTCAATCCTAAGCCTCTACTCTAGGCCCAGAAGCTGGCCCACGATCCAGGTTGGAGACAAACCTTCTAAAGAAAACTCATCTACATGTGGTTGCCATGGAAACATGTTCTCCCTGGATCCTTTGATTTCTGAGTGGCAAGTCTACATCTGGACACAGCTTCTAGGCTATGCCACAAAGCTGGGTGTGTAGGTGGACAACAGGCAGTGGTCTACAGCCAACTGTTACTCATCACAAATCCAAAGAGTTTCTTCCAAGGGCTGGTCTAGCACATCATTTAGCCCTAATTAAGGGAAAAAGAAATCTATGGCCTCAGAGCTAATGATTCAAGCTGTGAGTGGCCCAGACCTTTGGCTTCTCCAGCTTGTTTCTGTGATTCCTTGGCTTTTTCATTTAATGGAGAAAACAAACATTTTAGTTCTTGTTTAGTAGCAGTCCAAGAAACTCTTAAAGGATTTTACTTCTTTAATGCATTTTATGCCCATGAGGCCCTACACTGCCTTCTACAAATGTAAATCCTCAATAAATATTTGTGGAATTGAATTAAAGTTGGTGGTTGGGGGAAATCTAAATTAGTGGCTAAGAATTCCACTTACCTAGAATAACCCTTCTTGTCATATGGACAACTCAGATTTTAAATTTGGTCTTCTGCATGACTTCTTAGGTAGCCTTCTCTATTTCTGTCAAATTCTCACTCTAACTAACCAGTTATTCTATCATCAGATTAATTATAAACCTTTATTGTTCAGCTGTTTTTCAAAACTCTTTTATAACTAGACAACTAATCATGTGGATTACTGATTCCTGAAGATTTGCCAAATTTAGGGACTGTTTTCTCCACAATTCTTTCCATTCAATGAATTATTAAAATTCTTCCATGAACTTAATGTAATTTTAAAGTTGTTCAAATGATAATTGTTGGAATAAAAAGTCAAAATTTTAAAAAATAAGTCAAAAATTTAAATCTTAAGCTCCGAGTGACCACTCCTCTAGGCCTACTCAACATGTCCACTTAAATGCAAACAGGCATCTTGCCCTAAATATGTCCAAGATGAAACTTTTGATTCTGCCTCTCCAACCTCACCCCAAATCCTCTCTTCTCCCGGCTTTCCCCATTCAACTGAATGGTGCCACAAGATCCAAGATGAAAACCTGGGAAATGTCCTTGAGTTTTTCCTCTTTCTCGCCACGTCTTCCCTGATACACAAACCATGAGCAAACACTTTCAGATTTTTCTCCAAAATAAATAAGCTTCACTTCTCTAATAAATGATAAAGTAGGATGCCACCATCTCCTGCCTGGACTGCTGCACAGATTCCTAACCAACCTCCCAGTTTCTAGTTTTCTCAGTTAGGGCCCAGCAGGAGAGAGATGGTGCACTCAACTTGAAGACAGCTAATCTCTTCTTCTGATGGCCTGCTGGGAACATCATTGGTTGAACACAACCAGAAGCCAGAGGGTAGAGGCTACACCAGTCAGCCTCCTGGGATACAGGCGGAGAAGGTAGATAGCGGATCTATAGGAGCGGCGGAAGATATTTAGCACATCATGGGATTGTGAGGGTTAAACCAAGCCATATATTTAACATGCGTGGCCTGAAGTAAGCCCTCAAGAAAATATTACCTGTTATTATCGTTCAAAAAAAAAAAAAAAAAAAAAGGCCTGCTTAGGCCTTTGATCATGTTGTTCACTCTGGGAGCAATGCCCTTCACCTCTTTGTCCATCCAGAAACTTCCAACACACCCTTGAAGGCCCAGCTCAAAGACCACTTCTTCAGGAAAGCCTCTTCTAACCCCTCTGCCTCATGGTGTATGAGTCCCTGCCCACCCCTCCCTGCCCTGGAAGTGTCCTGCCTGTCCCCGCTGAGGGCTGGTTGCTGCTAGGCCTGCTATTTTCCTCCACCTCCCTGCAGGCACACAGGATTGCACCTTTTAAGGAAAGGGAATGCACTCATCTTTCTATTCCCCCAGTGCCTAGTGGAACGTCTGGCAAAGACCATACACTTCATAAATGTTTGCTGAACTGATGATAGGATGAACAAAAGAGCCAACAATCCAGATGTTTAAAAGATGTAAAACAAACATCCAGCTGATGGGCTGAACATCCACCTTTTATCGGGCTGTTTCATCATTAGCCAGAAGCTGCTTCTAGGTAAGTGAGCAGTGGGTTTAGGCCAGATGCAGCGTGTGCTCTGCTGGGTGCTCCAAGCCCCCAGGTATGGTGGACGACCATCTGGCTGAGCTAGTGTTGTCAGGGATGTGGCTTTCAAACGCTCATCTCATCTTTGCTCAGTAAGTGTCCCTGGGGTGTATGCTGATGAAAAGGTGGTTTTCAAAATTTTGAAAAACCAGAGAAGATGAAATGTCAAATGAATAAAGGTTCCAAAGTCTGTGATGACTTTGTGAACATGCTGCGGTTACCTGGTGAGGTTGACTGCTCCCAAGTGAGAGGCAGAATGCAAAGAAGAAAAAATTTTAAATGGAACAGCAAAAGAAATTTAATAAAGCTAAATGAAAAATGTCTGCTTTATGAATCATCATTGAAAATAATATTGCACTATGAAGAGAGAGATCTCTGGTAATGGGTATTATTTTAAAATATAGGCCTTAACCAGAATAAACAACCCAAAATAGCATTCATATTCTTTATCCTTGTTGCCATGCATATTTCATGATATAAGGTCATCGATTCATTAGTTTTCTAAGAAAATTAAATACTATACAATAAAAAGAACACTTAAAAGTTATCTTTCTATACAAAAATGCAATGGCCTGAGTGTCTTATACTTTTAAAGATTTTCCCATGATCAGTACATTAATAAATTCTGCCTGTTTTGACATTTTGGGTTTCATGTTGGTAGTTTAATTCACTGAGAGCTGAGATCATTTCCTTGGTACCTCAAGACATGAACACAAAGTTGTACTGAGCCCAACACAAAGTGATGGCTACATTCTGTTTCTTAGGTCAACTTTCCAATTTTAACATAATGTGCTCTGCTTACAGCTTCTAACTCATCGCATTAATTTCTTCATTCACTCATTCATTCTTTCATCAAACATTTACTGAATACTTGCCGAGTGCCAGGCATTGTATTATGTGCTAGGGAATTAAGATGACCAAAGAGTGGTTACTATGCCTCAGGTATCTGCAGTCCAGCTGGGGAGAAAACATTACTCTAAAATGGGATCAGTTTTACAAAAGAGGGACTACAGAGGAGAGTGCAACTAAGTCTTTATGGAAAGTTGGGGAAGGCTTTGCAGAGGAGGTGACAGAGGAGGGGTTGGCCAGGGAGATAGAGAGAGCAGGCAGAGTCAGACCACATGTGCGTAGATGGAGGGTATGAAGGGCGGCGTATCTGTACATCTCTGAGGAGTCCTGAGAAGTCAGAGCTGAGGGCTCATGCAGACGTGTAGCTGGGAAACGAGCCCAAGAAGGCAGATGAGCAGCAGATAGTGAAGGGCCTTGGACGACATAAATGGACATACTCTTTTGTTTTGAGGTATAGTTGGATTTACAATGTTGTGTTAGTTTCTGGTGTACAGCATAGTGATTCAGTTTTTTTTATATACATGTGTAAATAAATATAATATATATATACTTTTTCATTATAGGTTATTACAAGGTATTGAATATAGTTTCCTGTGCTATACATGGGACCTTGTTGTTTTATCTATTTTACATACAGTAGTTTGTATCTGCTAATCTCAAATTCCTAATTTACCCCTCCCTACCCTTTCCTCTTTGGTAACCATAAGTTTTTTTTCTATGTCTGTGAGTCTGTTTCTGTTTTGTAAATAGGTTCATTTGTGTCATTTTTTTAGATTCTACATGTAAGTGATACCATGTAATATTTGTCTTTCTCTGTCTTACTTCACTTAATAGGATCATCTCTAGGCTCATCCATGTTGCAGCAAATGGCATTATTTCATCCTTTTTTATGGCAGATAGTATTCCATTGTGTGTGTGTGTGTGTGTGTATGTATCAATCACATCATTTTAATCCAATCATCTGTCAATGAACATTTAAGTTGCTTATGTGGACACACTCTTAAGCCCGTGGGGTGTCATTTAGGATTTTAAAGTAGGGGGTAACATGATCCAATTTGTAGAAATGATTCAGGCAGCAAAGGTAAATGGTTTCCAAAGAGTTCTGCCCTGTGAGGTCTGTGTGCTATGGAGAAAAGGTTTCCTGGTCAAATAACTCTAAGTGACAGTGCATACCATATCCTTATTTGGGGGTTTTTAGCACATATTCATATTTTAAAGACTTGACAGAGGGTCTCTAGTAAAGAACCACTGATACCAGGTTGGGAAACACTGGATCAGCATTAGGTGAGACAGCACAGGGAGACTGAGTATGAAGCTGTCTATAGTGGTTTGGTGAGCGGTGAGGACTGGAAGCAAGGCAGTGGGGAAGGATGAGAGAGGCAGAGAGCAGTGGGGGTTGGGGAGACATAGGAAGTGGGATCAACAGTCCGCGGGTGTTGACTGAGTTGAGGGACAAAAGAGGCTGAGATGGCTCCCGCTCCTCACTGGAGAATGGGCTAGATGGTGGCCTCAGCCACACCACAGGACCCATGAGGAAGACTGGTCTCCTGGGGACTGTGGCAGGTAGATGGGTTCTCGACCTTGGTGTTAGACCTGTAAATTTGAGGTAACTTTGTGATCTATGAGATCGAGAGTTTCAAAGAACAGTTAGAGAGAGGGCTTAGCAATATAATGAAGTCAAAACTGAGCCGAACAAATGAAGGCTCAGAGAAACAGAAAACGTGAGGACTGGAAGCTCACTTACTAAACAAAATTATTACATGAGAACAGAATTTCTACTCCAACCACTTTTGGATTAAAATTACCTTGTTTATCAAATGTCAACCAAGCTTGCTTAACCCTGGAAGTACAAAGGGTGTACAGTGTATCTTCTGGATTTACTATTCTTGCTACTACACGAAGCAGGGGGGTGCATCCCCACCAAAATCCAGAGCAATTATTAGAAAGAGTTTTCCCCTAATATTAAAAACAGTAACACCTCATGTGTGAAACATGAATTCTGATCTCTGCTTTGCTGACATTTATAGTTGGTTTCTAAAGGTAGGATCATTTCTTTATGAAATACATGGCTAAAAATAAAATTAATATCCCAATACATTTTTTTTCTCCCCAGATACAACATTTTAAATAAACATGGTCTCTAACTTATGAGGATTTATATTTTGGTCACTGGAATATAACAAAACTGATGACTACATTGACTCTTCTTGCCAGAATTCAGCTCTCTAATAGAGACCAAAGTCATTCTTTGCTGTGTGTGTATTTCAGTCTAGAAAATGAAAAATGTAATCCTCCAGCATTTATGGTTATCATCAAAATTCTTTTTTTTCCTGAATATTACCAGCAGGGACTCTTCTCTCATATATCTTTTTACACAGCAAAACTATAGGCATGTTGAATTGTAATTCTGATTTAAAAGAAAAAAAAAAGGTTCGTAGGGAAATGGTCACATAATCACAGTTTTAAGCAAGGGGGAAAATACGAGCTGTGGTGACTGTTTCAGTTTCTACACAGATGTGCGCAAGATGTGTGTACAGTGGGTGGGCACAATCCTGAACATGAAACACAGGCACATAGATAAACAGAAATGATGCTTCAGAGTGGACTCTCTAATTCATTTCAGTTTAATCTTTCTAGCATCCTTCTCTTTTTTTTCCTCCTCATTTTGTTTTAAAGTTTTTTTTTTTTTTTGAATAAGAACAAATAAAGAAGAAGATTGGTAAGTACAAGGTCACAAAAAGTGGCAAGAAGTAGAAGACGGACTTGTAATCTCAAGGACCTTGTGCTAATTGAGACGTACAGGGGAAATGGGGTGAGTCAGCCCACAGGAGAGCAGATGGTAGTAGGCTGAGTAATGACCCCAGAGATCTGTGTCCTTACCACTCGTTATCTGACATGGTAAAACGGACTTTGCAGAGGTGATTCACTTACAACTCTTGAAATGGGGAGATTACCTGGATTATCTAGGTGGACCTGATGCAGTCACAATGGCCCTTCTAAGAGGGTGGCAGGAAGATCAGAGTCAGGGAGGGAGAGTGAAAGGACAGAATCTGAGTTTGGCATGAGGCACTTTGAAGATGGAGGAAGGGGCCATGTGTGAAGGAAGTAAGTAGCCCCTCGAAGCTGAAGAGGCAACTTAACAGATTCTCCCCTAGAGCTTCCAGAAGGAACGCAGACCTGCCAACACCTTGATTTTAGCCAAGGGAAACTGATTTCAGACTTCTGACCTCCTGAGCTCTAAGAGAGTAAATTCATGTTGTTTTAAAGACCCTGACTGTGTGGTAATTTGTTACAGCAGCAGTAGGAAACACACACAGATTAACTGCCCTCAGTAAGGCAACAGGTACTAAGTTTTATGTAAACTGCTGATTTTAGAGCTGGCAGAGATTTAACACTTTAGAAAAAAATCATGAAGAGGTCTTTGGAAAGCTGCACCACACAATGGAAAAGAGAATGGGTTTTGAAGCGTACAGACCCCTTTTCCATTTACTGGCTATGTGAGCCGGGGCAAGCGCATCTGCTCTGAGCCTTATTTCCTCAAAGGGTTGTGTAAGGATTAAAAGAGAAACTAAAGAGCGGTAGAACAAGCCCTACCACATCAAGCCTGAGTTCATGTTAGCCTCACAGTGCTTCAGTTTGCTCATCTGTACAATGTGAATAATAGTAGTAACTATCACATTAAGGTTGGTGAAGAGTAAATGAGTTAAATACGTAAAGCGCCTAGAGTTACACTTGATACAGAGTAAGTGCTGCTCTTATTAAAACTCGAAGAAGCTTCTGAAATGTAGCAAGTGTTCAGTAAGTGAATGGGCACATGTGCTGTCTACCTTTCCAGCACCATCCTCTATGCTGTTCACATACCTGTGCGGGTGCTGTGGGGTCTCACTGAGAATCATCGCTGCTGTCACTGACCTGATGCTTTAACCTGGAAGTCATGGGAAAGCTCCTGTTCGTGGGAGGGGTATGTGACTGGTAAGTGAGCAGCACTGACCATGAAGCCATGTGGCTTCAGTGAGGGAGGACAGCAGAGGAGTCCTGGTGGGAGATGTAGAACTCCTGCTGGCTTTACAGGCAGAGGGGACGGGAACCGTGCGTGGACAGGGAGGAGAGCGGGTAGATAGGAATGTATGAGCAGGGATGGGAGAACCACAGTTAGAGATGGGCAGAGGCAGGTGTGCAACGAGATGAAGGACTGACTAAGCCATCTGGCTTGATTATATGGCAATGGAGAGTCCCTGAAAAAAATCCTAGCTGAAGACTCATGATCAAGGTGTCTCAGACTGCTTTATGCATATGTAACAGTGGTTTTCAATCATGGTGCTGTAACACACCAGTTGTAAAAATGATCTTTCGTGAGGTGTATAATAAGTAATATACAGCCAACACCGATGACGATGATGATAAGTGTGTGTATTTAATAAATTAGAGAGGATTCAGAAGACTAATGCACTAAATATGTAAGTGTTTCAAAAGCCAATCAAAAAACCCAAAAAACTATTATAGCTAAATTGATAAAGATAAATCTTAAATGATTCCTTCACACAAGACCAGAGATGAAAACCAAGGGTACAGTATTAAGAGGTAGAACTGCAGCAACGACGGCCCCTTAAAAACAAAGCTAGAATGAAGAGATTAGATCTATGCTTCACTTCTGCTTAACTGTTTCTAAACTAAAATTCTAACATAAATCCTTGGACTTCGTATTAGCCCCCTCCAGACCTATAGAATGTGTAAATTTTGTCTATTTGTTATACACCAGGCAAATGCTCTATGAAGGACAAAGGAGGTTGCATTCCTCACTGGCAAATGACAATTCACATAATTTATGACCCTTGCCCCAAAGAAAAGCATATGCATGAGGTCAGTGGTAGCCCAATGTTCATAAAGCAAGGAGGGGGAGTTTCTCCCTTCAGACAGGCCAAGGTCCATCAGGTTGTTATCTGTCTTCCTTTAAAGGAAGTATTTGATCCCCCTTCTCCTGTTCTTTCATATGAACAAAGACTCTAAACTGGGTGTTGAAGGATGACAGACCTCAGCACTATCCCCTGGTACATCCAAGCAGCGCACAGAAAAGACCCTGTGAGTGCACAGCAGGTCCCTTTGTCCCAGCAAGGACTGCCAAGGAACCAGAGGGCTAACCGGGCAAATGCATGGTCCACAGCTGATGTCTTACCTGAGCAGTGTCCCAGGACAATAGCTGATCAGCCCAGAGACACTTAAATTACTATTGACTTATTCCATACAGCATGAACAATGACTTCCTCTCTCTTAATAAATGGTCAGTAATAGCTGATTTTGCCTAAAAAAACAATTTAACTCAAGAAGTAGGATTCTAGGAAATAATGTGAAAATAATAGCCTATTGTTTCCTCTAGGTTCAGAGAGATTCCTAAAAGTGACCAGTAACCTAAAAGTGATTCCTATGCACCAAATGCTTAACAGGGCTTTTTCTCTGGAAGATAGAAACCTTGGTGGCTTTCAAATTGTGTTCTTCATTTCTTATTATGTTTGAATATTTCTCACAATTATTATGTGTTGGGTATGAAACAAAATATTTTTAAAGGTCCTAATAAAGGTCCTTCACTGGATAAACTCCAAAGAGTTTTTACTATTACTTTCATGATCTGAAAAACAGACTTAACTCTAACTCATCTCAAAGGCTTCTCCCTAATGGAAGGAAATAGAAAAAGTTTTCAGAATAAATTCATGTCCTAACAGGCCCAAGACTGACGGAAAATGGAAGAGTAAGTGACTCTTTAGAAATCTATTGTTTCAAATAGGGACACTGGGGTGGGGGTGGGGGTGCTGGCAATAGACCAAGAAAGGTCATGTGTATGGATGTGCTCTAAAAATGGAAAAAACATCATACATGCAGTACATGTGGCTACTGAAGGAGGTTGGTGTTTGAGTGACCTTCATGGGTAGGTCAACATTATGACTTATAACTATGCAACAAACCTATCAGTAGGACAAAAAGTAAAAAAAAATTTCAGGACTTGTGGGTAATACTGTTGGTATATTCATTCATCTTACTATTCAATAAACAATCCATCCAGAACTTACTATGTACTTCATAGTAATACACAACTAATAATACAGAGACTTAGTTTCAACAATAGAGGTTGACTTGGGATGGTTCCTTGTCTTGTGTTATCATGGGTTAGTGGTACAGTATAAAGTCATGGATTCACACGAACTAAAGGTAAAGGTATAAATGCACTTGAAATCAGGAGACATGGCTCTGGATCAGACCTGATGATCTTGGGCAAAACCATACCTAAGCCACAGTTATACCATCTGTAAAACAAGGAGGCTCATACAGAATCCCTGAGGGCCTTTTCAGCCACAGTAGTTTCCAACAATGGGATATAGTAGAAAGGATCACATAAAACTCAGCTGATGTCCAACCCTAGATTTGCTGGCTCTGTGAGCCTCAGTTTCCTCCAACCTAAAATGAAGAAAATAAAATCACTTTTCCCTAGACTCTTGTGAGGATTAACTTCAATTAGGTATGTAATAATATATATATTTCTTAACAGAACACTGGTATCTAGATGTTAAAAATACCTAACATCCTCTTGACTTCCACAGACCATCACACAGTAGCATGGAGTTTATGAACTTAGCCACATACATTCAAGTGCTAAAAGGATATATATACACACATATATATACATACACACACACACACACACACACACACACACATATATATATATACAGTCAATGTTTGTTTCCAGATGCTTAAATGTTTGTGTTTTGCTCACTCATTACTATTTGATTCTTTGAGTGCTTTCCTAAGTCAGAGCCCAGAGGAGGGCAGGGAGAAGGAAGGGCTGTGCCCACTGGCTGTGAAGAAGGACAGACAACACGTGGAAATGGCACTCACCGGCTGCCACTGTGCAGGATACCAGGCTGGGGGGCAGTTGAAGCGGTTACACGCTTGTACAGTGCTGGGCTTGGGCTGGTGACACATCTCATCAGCCAGGATGACTGTTTCATTCATCTCTCTGGAAAGTAGGTGGGAGCAGAAGACATCTCTGGTCTGTAGGCCAACCCCACAGGTGAGACTGCACGGACTCCACTTGCCAATCTCCCACCTGGAAAGAAATCAGAAAGTAGGAGAGGGTGATAAAGTGGAACATCCAATTTTTACTCACAAAATCACCAAAAAATGATACAACCATGTCTATTTTGAGGAAACATATAAGCTTCGTCAAAATAAGGGGGTACGTTAGATAAGCTATAGGTTGAGCACATAAAGGCTTTGGGTATCACATATTAAGGGGTAGGTCTAGAAGAAGGCTTCCTGCTTATCGCTCTAGTCCTCATTCTTAGTAAGACTGAAACATTTGTGCTTTGTTTTACTTTGGCTTCAGAATGAAAGGTTGCTGGGTCCAACTTTCTTCAAACTTCCATCACAGCATGGAAATGTCTCTGTCTTATGCATAAATATTATCACTGCCTGGGACTGGAGAATGTAACAAAAGTGCAGGTTGCTAAATCGATCAGTCTTCTTGAGGGGGAATCAGTGGAGGGACTACATGGAGAGAACAGCTCATTAACTGGAAGGAGGAAGTCAAATACACACAGATGAGCCGAGTGCAGGAGTGGGCCATTCCAAATGGCCAAGTCTTGACAAGTCCATTTAGAGTGAGCTAAGGGCCTATAAAAACATCCCTCTCACTGCATTTCCCTGTTGACACAGCCTCCAAAATGGGAATGATAAAAAACAAAAACAAAAACAAAAACAAAAAAAAAAAAACCCCCCAAAAACCCCAAAAAAACCTCAGCTGCTTGGGCTTGGAATGAGAAGTGTTCTTTAATGATCCATTTTAGAAAGTCCTGTTTACAAAACGAGGCACAAAGATTCTACAAACAGAAGTTAGCCAAGAAAAGCATGGCAAGTAGACCCCTCGGTAGCTAGGCCTGCCCAGCTTTTGTAGCCAGCCCTGAAAACTGGTTTAAGAATCTTTGGCTTTAATGTTTTCCATCAGACTGTAAAACTGAGGGTAGCTCTCAATCTTCTCCTATTACTCTGATCTGTAACTACCTTTCCAACCCTGTATCTTAGCCATATCTATACCGAACTTCTTTGTTATTCTCAGTTCATGCCTCCTGGTTTTCTAGCCCTGTCTTAACTCAAGCTGTTACTTCTAATTTGGAAGACTTTTGGTCTTTCCCTTGCCTCTCAAAATTTCTTCTATTTCTATGTAACCAAATGTAAACCATATTTAAAGGATTGTCTCCATAACTGCTCCAGACGTTGACCATTTTCTCGCTTGTACTGCAGTTATCCTGCCTGTCAAGGGCCCTACTGGAATATACACCTCTTGAAGGTAACATCTGTGTGGGAGTCAGTTTTGTATCCCTTGCAGAGTTCATCATAGCACTTTCTAGATAGTTAATGTATGTGGTTAATATTTTTTTTTAAAGAAATGAGCAAATGGAAGGGTCCTACCATCATAGTGGACACATTACACACATCATTATCTCTCTTAATTACATCCTGACTATCATGGGGTGGGCTGTACTGATTTTGCCTATTTTAAAGTTGAAGGGATCTAAGAATCAAAGAGGCTGCTTGCCCAAATATCCGTAATTATCAAGTAGTGAATTCAGAATTCAAACTAGGGTGTGTCTGGCTCCAAAGCCTTTGTACTCTCTACTGTACCATCTTATCTCCAAGAAATACCTTGAAAATTACTGTCTAAACATTCACTAACTTAATTGAATTAAAGAAGACAGCTTGGGTTGAATATATTTCTTTTAGATCCTTGTGTGAATGTCTATAAACTTACTTTTAGACCCCTAGCTTGGGTAAATCCCAAGCTTTCAAATGTTGTGGGGTTATTGGTTTTAAAATCTGCCTACACATTCTTTGCCACTCCTCCATTCTGAAGATGGAGTTTTGAGTATGGGCTGAACTTATTGGCTCACTTGTAAGGAACAGTGAGGCAGATGTGACGCTATGGGACTTCCAAGGCTAAATCATAAAAGGTATCTAGACTCCACTTGGCCCTCTCTTTGCTCACTCTGGGCGAAGTCAGCCACCACATCACGAGGACCCGCAGACAGTCTTGAGCAAAGTCCACATGCAAAGAAACTGAGGCTGCTCACCAACAGTCAGCACCAACTTGCCAGTCACATGTGGGAACTATCTGAAAGCAGCTCTGCTGGACCAGGTCTAGCCTTCAGAGGATTTCAACCTCATGAGAGACGTTGAGCCAGAACTGCCTTTCCAAGCTGCTTCTAAATTTCTCATTCATTAAACTGTGACAGGTAATAAATGTTTATTTTTGTTGTGAGCACTTCAGTTTGGGGGAAATTAATTATGGAAATAGACAACTAATACAAGTATATATTCTCCCTCCACCCCAAATGTGCATATATGTCCATCAAGAGACAGATACAAGAATATTCAAAGCAGCACTATTCCTGCTAGCCCAGCTGGGGAACAACTGATAAGTCCATCAACGGTTGAGTGGATAAATAATTATGATATAGTCATACAAAACTATAAAACAATGAGAATAAACTACAATAAGCAACATGGAAGAATCTCACAACCATAAAATTGCGTGAACAAAACCACAACTGCACAAATTCATACTGTGATTCCACTTACATAAAGCTAAAAACTCCAAACTAATCTACAATGTTAGAAGTGAGGGTGGTGGTCGGCCTTGGTGGGGTAGTAACTAGGAGAGGATGGGGGTGGGGTGGGGGGCTTCTGGGATGCTATCCTGATCTGAGTGCTGGATCTGCATGCACTTTGTGAAAAATCACCAGGCCACAAGTGGAGAATTTGTTTATTTTTCTCTATATTTGTTATGTTTCAAAGAAGGGTGTTCTCCCCTCCCTCCACTTTCAAGTGAGATACTCAAATGTTGTGGGTATAAAATAAAATCCAACAGCTATGTCCAGTGTTGATGACCATTCTGTGTACGTTTCGTAAAGGAGCTGCCTACACAGCTGTCCCAAGGTCAGAACTCGTACTGTCATCTCTGCACCTCCACAGCCCACTTCCGCCCTCACCTCCCGCAGAAAGTCAGTGTCAGGGATCTGGAAGCACGGGCATCTGGCAGGCGTGAGGCCGCTTCAATACTGCTGGCAGAACTCTCAAAATAGATGTATCTGCTTACTCGTGATAAAAGTACATGATATTCTCAAGGAAGGAGGTCAACAGAAGCTATCTGTGTATTAAGCGCTTGGCTGATTCTAGGTCAAAGTGGTTTAATCAATTTAGGCCAAAAGGGGAAAACAGACTGTCCCACTACTCCCCTCCTGCATGGGGGCTTTAATTGTGAGCACTGGCTCCTGCTGGCTGCAGACAGCTGCCTCCCTGGATTCTGTGCTGTGGCTGTTTCTGAGGGAGAGACTGTAGGCCAGTAGGAGACAGTCTGGGGGCAGGACTGGCTGTGGCTGGCAGCCTGGGAGACTTACGGGCTTTCCCTGGAATTCTGGTTCTGGTTTCCCGTAAGCTCAGTGCTGAAGAGGACAGAGGCTCTGGGCATCAGAGGGCGAGGGCATTAGTGCCTGTTTCCCCACTTTATCTGATCGACTTTTACTCGTCTTCTCATCTTCATTGAAAATGTTACTTCCTCAGGGAGGAAACCCTCAAAAGGGTAAAATTCTCCTCTACGATACAGTTCCATGAATACTTCTTCACTCAGAAATTCTCAACACACTTGTTGTTTTCTGTTTGTTTCAGTGTGGTAAGAACTCATAACATGAGGTCTATTGCCTTAACAATATTTTAAGTGTACAATACAGTACTGTTGTCTGCAGATGCTGTGTTGTACAGCAAATCTCTATAACTTACTCATCTTGCTTAACTGAAACTTTATGCCTGTCAATCATAACTCCCCATTTCCCCCTCTCCCGAGCTCCTGGCAACCACCACTCCACTCTTTGATTCTAGGCATGTGACTGTTTTAGATTCCATCTCATTGAAGTGGGATTGTAGTATTTGTCCTTCTGTGACTGGTTTATTTAACTTAGCACAAAGTCTTTAAGGTTCATACATGTTGTTACACGCTGCAGAATTTCCTTCTTTTCTAAGGCTGAGTAATATTCTACTGAATGTATATATCACATTTTTCTTTGTATATCATCTGTCAATGGGTGTTTAGGCTGTTTCCACATCTTGGAAAGAGCTACTGAGAATAATGAGTGCTACAATGGATGGGAGAGTGCTAGTACCTCTTCCGGGTCCTGATTTCAAATCTTTTGGATCAATATCCAGAAGTGGTACTGCAGGATCATATGGTAGTTCTATTTTTAACTTTTGGAGGAACCACCATGCTGTGTCCTACAGTAGTCACACCATTTATTCTCTCACAGTATTCACCAGTATTCTCTCACAGAAAATAAACTGTGGGAGAATAAAGTGCTGTTGTTTTAAGCCACTCCGTTTGTGGTACTTTATTACGGCAGCCCTGGGAAACCAATATACCCTTGCAACCTCAGTGCCTAGGATGGTGCCTGGGACAGAGAGGATGCTCGGGAAGTCCGAGGGGACTCAGAGTGGAACCCAGTGAACTGTGTGTGTCCCTCTGGGCTTGTCACTTGGCTGGTCAATCTCTCAGCTATGTCCTCTAAACAACTGCCCACCCTCAATTTCAAATTCCCTAAAGCTCTGAACACCATGAGGTTTTCTTCAGTGTGGCACAAACTATTTGGTGACAAAGCTGGACCTGATGCCTTAACAGGCCACATCTCATTTGGTGTAAATATTTATACATTTTACTGCAGCAATATTAGCCTGTTGGATTATGGTATTTTCCACCCAGAACTTACTATGGGTGTTACATACTTTGTCTTAGTAATGCTAATGTATTTCTAAAATGTCCCAAATTCCGAATTCCAAAACACATCTGTCCCAGTGGTTTTGGCTAAAGGATCGTGGTCCTGTTATCTGGATAATGTAAGCATGTTCACAATCGTTTAACTTCTAGGCTTTGGGTGTTGGTTTCATTATTGGGCTCATGGCCAAAATGTTAGGGAAAAGGGTTCCCCCAGAATTCCTTTTCTATACTATTTTCTTTCCTCTGAGTCCTTTTTCTCCACATTCCTGTTTCTTTTTGCCAAAACCTGCTTGTAGGGAAGGCTCTGAGTCAACAGATCACAGTGATGTCTTGTACCTTCAGGCTGGACCCTGCCAAGCTCCTGCAACTGCCTCCTGACCAAGGGGAGGCAGGAGCCAGAAGGTTACCTGGCACCCACTTCCTGCCCCAAGGCTGGAACTAGTCTTTCTGCCCTCTGCCCAGCATCAGGTGTACTTGGGTTGGATTTTTGACTTTAGGCTTCGTTTCCTGATTCCCATTCTGTTTTTCTAATGGTGCTGGAGTTCTGCTCAAAGTCCACCTTACTGGAACGTGGTCCTGTCACTCCGTATCTGGCCAGTTCCTGGCCTTGGACAAGGCAGAGACCCTTTGCCATGAGCCATGATGTGACAGCAACATATTCAGCTGACATCATGAATTATCGCCAATAACAATACTAACATTTACCAGTGTTTACAATGAGTCTAATACTGTGCTAGTTGCTTTAAATAGGTTGCCTCCTTTAATCCTCTCCACCTGTGAGACATATGCTGTTATCGTTCGCATTTCCACAACAAGGAGCTGAGGCCTGGATAAGGTAAACGATGACTGTGTCAATGCCACCCCCATCACATCCAAGTCTCCCATGACTTGGACATGTGGGTGCCAAGAATGGGGCTGCCCCTATGACAGAGGTCAGCACAATGGGTTCTCTAAGCGCAAGTCTCTTTCACTGAGGTCCCAGCAGGACTCAGGGCTAAGCTTACCCAAGATGTGGGATACGTATCTGAACTTATGTACTATTTCTATCGACTCTACAAAGAAGGCCCTATCAGTTCTCCCATTTTATAGGGTGACGGAACAGAGGCTCTGGCCAGTTGAATAACTTGTCCAGAGTCACACAGCTAGTAAACAAGGAAATCAGGATTCAAACTCAGGCAGCCTGGCTACCTCTTCTTAAGGCAAGGATGACAAATCAGCAGTAAAAAGTAGATCTGAGATGCAAATTCGAGGACCCCTGGTGCTTACAATCTCAGAAAGCGACAAATGACAAAATGACAGATCTATTCCTCAATAATAGGAGCGACCACACGGATGCTGCCCAAGAACATGAACATACTGGTGGTTGTTTTTCAGTGAAGCAGCAGTGGAACTTGGCAGCCATAGGGAAAAAGCAGAGTGTGGTCCCCCCAAGCACATGTTTGTTTTTGTGAAGGTGGCCATCAGAGATAATTTGGACAATCAAGGACCCACGGTGGTTGGCGCTTCTTAGTGGCTCATGTTTGTATTTGCTACACAAAAGGAGGAATTTTTGCCTTCCTCTGGACAAGGGCTCATTATGTGAGTTGCCAAGGTTTTGCTCCCTGCTCTTTTAGAGAGGCCTCCGGCAACTCACTATTTGTTGCTGGCATAAATGCACATAATTTCTAATGGCAGACTCTCCCCACCCCAAGCTATTATCCTAAGAACCTTGTCTTACCTTTGCTTTTGCAGCAAAGTAGGGTTTGTTTCTCTATTAAAAATTTTAAATTGCAGTTTTATTGGGAGGCAAAATACCATTATAAATTCGGCTATTTGTGAGATGCATTCTTTAAACATGTGTGTAATGCTCCAACTTGACTATCCTGCCCAACATTTCTATCCTGTGATTTTTGTTAAGGTCCCCCTCCAAAGATACTTGTTTCCTTTAGAATGAGGTCAGGAGGTAGACAGCAAAAGTCAGTAATAAAGCAGACACCATGGGGCGTGGCCAGCTCTAGAAATCCTAAGGTAGGCAATAGAGAATCCTTTCTCCAGTGGGGCCACTGTCTTTGAGCCGGTCCCACTTTAAGGTTCTTGGACTATTATGAGTGGCTCCTAATGGATCTCCACGTCTTCCAGTTTCCAATCTATCCGTAGCCTGAAGCTGCCCCAATGTCAGTCCAAAATGTGAATCTGCTCACTTTACTTCCTCTGATTATAAGCCTCCCTCGGAGTCCAAGCTGAGCTTTCAGGGGAATTGGGGTCAGTGTGCCCAGGGCTCGGCTTTGGCCCAGTGCACCCAGTAGGGGTCGGGGTGGGGGCACTGTATGGCTGGAGCTAAACTTTCTAACTGGCTTTTCCTCCTTCCTTCCTTCGTCCACTTTTTTGGCCTGAACTTGAGCCTGAGGCTTGGTGGGGAGCGGTCCATTGGCCTGTGACAGGACTCAGCCCTGGGCAGGGATAGCTGGGGATCAAATGTTCAGTGAGGACTGAAGCAACACATACATACATGAAGGAGAATGGGAACCAGATTTCTTACTGTCAGAGAAAGGAGTTACAAATACGGGAAGTGAGAAGACAAGGATAAACCTTATAAAATTAGATTGGTATTGAAAATAGTGTGAACTCATGACTTTTAATGGATAGATACTTAGATAGACATAAATATATCAACAGATACAGACATACATATGTATATGTTTACATTATTTCTCTTGCTAAGAGATCTAGAAGCAATGACATTCTAGTAGTAGCAAGTACAGCAAGTGCCCAGATCCTGGATTCTAAACATCATTTCTCCTCTAAGGAACCAGTTCCTATAAAAATGCCTCTTGGACAGGGGCTGGGAAAATAAAAGGTGAGCCTGGAAGATCTTGTAACAGGAAACTGGGGCATACTCAAAGAATGATAGTGTGTAACTCAAAAGGACACAGGGGCCAGTTTGGAGGGGCTCCTACCAGCCTTGTCTGGGACAATTTGATTGTAGTGAATTTTAACTCTTTGAGTAAAATAGAAATTCACAATAAATAAATGAGAAAGCTCTACCTACAGTAGAATGTCTACTAATAATCAAGAAGGAATGACAGAATTTAGAAAGTCACCATTTGTCAGTCATCATTGTAATAAGAGTAATAATTGATTCAGGCAAGAATCATCAAAGGATATTAACACGTGGGTGAAAAGCTGATGAGAAACAGGGTGTTTAGCTAGATTATCTCCCCTCAAAATATTTATTTGTTACTTACTATTAATATGTTCAACGTACTTATTAAGTTTACAGTGGAAAACCTGGCTGACATCATCTTAACCAAGTCATAAGAGCTGACCTCATCAGTCACGGGTGGAATGGAATACCATTCATCATCTCCTAATAAAGTGCACTAAGAAGAACACAGCATACTTCTGCAGTGCTTCTGTCAAAATTCAAAAATCATGAGGGAACATGAAGCAAACCCAAACTGAGTGACATCTTACAGAGTAACTGGCCTGTACTCTCCAAAAGTGTCCAGGATAGGAAAGACAAGAAGAGACTGTCCCAGATTGAAGGAGTCTAAAAAGAAATGGCAGCCAAAGGCAACAAAGGCCCTGGACTGGATCTCGGGCCCATAAAGGGCACTTGCTGGGACACCAGGTGAAATATGAATGGAGTCTGTGCATGAGATGGCGATACTGAATCCACGTCGTTTCTTGATAGATGCTTAGTTGTACGAGAGCATCCTTATTTTTAGGTAATCAGCACTGAAGTGTTAAGAGGCACGTGGGCTATACACCTGAAATGATTGTCAAATGGTTCCCAAATGTTAACAAATATGGAATTGAGGGGACAGGTATAAAGGAATTCTGTCTACTATTTTCACAACTTAAAAAAAAAAAGAAATTATTTCAAATTAAAGGTTACAAAAAGCATCCATTGGTTCCCTGTTACCCACAGGCCAAGGGTCAAATCTTATAATGTGCTTCACAAAGTAGTCCAAGGGTTATCTTCCTGGTGTCATCAGGAGTCACCCCTATACTCAGCTTGGCTGAGTACCCAGCAGAAGAGCACTGCTCTTCTCTGACTTGCAAACTCCTCTGCCTCTCAGGTTGGATCCTGAACATCCTCCTCCTCTCTGAATACTCTTCTGACGCCCCTTCCACAAGGCAGAGCTAGACCCTTCCCTGTATGCTACTGTCTCTTTTCTCCCAATGGCATTCTTTTCTCCGGCTCACCTTCATTGCACTGTAGTCATTTGTCTACTTATTTATCTCACTCACCAGACTCTAATGGCTGACTTATTGATTTTAACATCTCCAGCACCTACTACAGTGCTGACACATCGTAGGTGCCCAGGGTGGCTTTGTGGCACATAATGAAGCAGACCTTTGGCTCTGGAATTGGATTCTCTGTGAATTAACTGCACTCTGCCACTCTCTAATTGCATAACCCTCAGCAAGTTAAACAATTTACTCATATTTAAAATAGCAATAATAGCAATCCTCCCTTCAAAGGGTTGTTATGAGGTTAAAGTGAAAACATCTATGGAAAGGGCTTAAGCGCAGCGCCCGGCACAGATTAAGGGCTCTGTAAACATTAGCTAATACGAACTGTTATTAGTGGGTTCTCAGTAAATATTTGTTAGATGCATGGATGATTATTGTGAAGATAAAGTTTAACGAGCAGAGTGAGAATTCTTCCTAGATTGAGTCAGTCAAAGAAGGCACAGGTTACGGACACCAGGGGAAAGGACATTAGTGACACACCCACATGAACTTAGCAAAGCATACACTGCTAAGCATGGTGACAGATTCAGAAGGCGGAAATGAGCTCACCACTTTCAACATGATTTTAGCAAAGATGGGGAGAACTGACAAAGACCCAGGACACAGGGCAAACAATGTTAGGTAAGTAATAAGCTAACTGCTAAACTATTTGTCTGAAGCATGAACACTGCAGAAATTCAGGAGGCAGGCAGTGTGGTGCTCATAACCATTTGTAGTTATAGGACTGACTGCAAATCACAAAGTCTGTTCATCTACGTTATCTCGCTTGATGTAAGCAAAGCAGGCATCACTATCTCCATTTTATAGGATCAGCAAGCTGAGGCTCAGAGAAACAGGGGCTTTCCCCAAAATTGGGAAGGCTACTCAGCTTACTCCTTCTACCTTGCTAAGTCACTAAGGGATGGAGAAGGAACTTGAGAAGGGTCAGAGAGGACAGAGAAGTTAAGAAAAGCAGTTACTCTCCACAGCAGATGGATTTGCTACACCCTCTGTGTTTTAGAAAGCTGCTTAAAGGGGCCTAGGAAAAATAAAATAAAAGATCAAAGGAGATGTTAAACAATGGAGAGTACAAACATGTTTGAAGGCCAAAAATTAACCAAAAGCATACATGGTAAATAGCGTCAGTGAAAATCAGGGCTCTCTGTAAAAGAGGAGCTTACATGGCTCAGGAAACAGGAGATAGAACCATGATTCTCTTGGAAGCCAGCCTGCTTGGCATGAGGTTTTGGCTGCATAAAAATACTTATAATCAAGATTACCAACCACCTGATATGATAAAGCACTTATTTCCACTGGAGAACAGCGTGGTCAAAGTGACGACTTTAGCCATGCTGGCTGGCCTCACCTTCTAAATCATTTCTTAAAAAAATAATCAAGGTTACGAACATTGCAAATGATTTTTTTTTTTTTTGCTATTAAAAAAAAATAGATAGCTCTTGAAAAAAAAAAACCAGCACTGGCAGCAAAATACACATTTACTCTCTCATTACTAGCACGCCATGTGCTTTAAACCTGCTTCCTTCACGGAGCATGTCAAAGAGCACAATGGTCCCCAAATGGCCCAACTGTACAGAGCATCCCCAGCCTTCCCTCCCAGAGCCCAACATTTCTCTATGGCATCCCCCCATTGTCCAAGAAACACCCATGTGCTGGTTTATCCACAGGCAGCTTGATTTAATTAAAACTTCTAAATTCTGTTTTCAGGTCCCTGCTCACCCCATCTTCTGGGTGACAGGACATTCAAATGAGATAAAATTTCTGCTGGCTGTTGTGATTCAGAGAGGATTCCTGAGAAATAGGTTAGTAGGGTAGATGATCTGCCAAATCACTTTCGCCTTTACGAGTTTGAGATTTTAGTTGGCTTGCTTAGAATTCTAGGTAGACAATTCCTCTTAAAAATAGTTGCAGGGTAGTCCTCCTTGTGGTCATGATCCTAGAAGGAATTACTCTGATCACAAACACAGGTGTCATCTGGCACTTTTCCTTTTCTCTAACACCATCTTTTGGGTTTTATTCTAGTTTTCTCTACTTTATCTTAATGGATTAGCATCCTCAGAGTGCTAACTGAAGGTCTTCCACTAAATGAACTCCCTTCCTTTCCAGAATTACATTCCTCAAACAGAGTGAGCTTCTGCCCCGCTTAACTACTTGTTGGCTTCCCAAAGAACCATGTTTCCTTGTTCACATCTGTGAATTTGCTTCCAATTTTTCCTTCCTGGAATGCTCTCCATGTTCCCATGTTCAGATCTGATTCAAGCCCTTCTTCAGGGATGGTTTTCCTCACCAACTCAGCCCGTATCAACCACACCCCCTTTGCAATCCTACTGGATTTACTGTTATTTGGCCCTTGTTTATATTCTAAAGCACTGACCATGTAGTTGTTCTAAGCCAAGTCTAGAGCATCGTATCTGACATAATTCTATTTGCTTACATGTTTTTCTCTAGTAATCATACCAACTAGAATATAAGGTTTTAAGATTTGGGAGTTCCAAGAGCATTGTTTGGCATCCATGAAATCAGGCCATAAAGGTCTCCATCTATTTGTTGATTTGCAGGTGACATTTCTCACTAAGACCCTACAAACCTAAGAGTTTCTCCCTGTTATGGGTTAATAATGTCCTCCACAAAAAATATGCTGAAATCTTAACTTCCAGTACCTCAGACTGCGACCTTATTTGGAAATAGGGTCTTTACAGAGATAATCAAGTTCAAATGAGGTCATCGGGGTGGTTCCTAATCCAGTATGACTGGTGCCTTTATAAAAAGAGGAAAGTGGATACAAAGACATAGAAAATGACCATGTAAAGATGCAGGATTAGACAGATGCATCTTCAAGCCAATGAACATCAAAGATTGTTGAAAAACCAGCTGAAGCTAGGAAGAGACAAGAAGGATCCTTCCCCTACAGATTTCAGAGAGCATGGCTCTACTAACATGATTTAAGACTTAGCCTCCAGAACCGTAAGAGAATACATTTCTGCTATTCTAAGATACCCAGTTTATGGTACTCTGTTACAGTAGCCTTTGCAAACTAACACACTCCCCACCCCGTTTGTTCTCTTTAATCCATGTATTTATGTTGTAAATGGAAGTCTTTCTGGACATCTATATTCATGGGTTTTTTCTCCGGGTGAAATGCTTGGGAAGGCCAGACCTTTGTGTCGGGATCCACAGATCTGATTCTATTCTCTCCTGCAACATTCTGCCTCCTCTTTCCTTTCATCGTAATTGCTTTTGCAGTCTTGTAGACTTAACTTTTCTTCCACCCATGTATTTGGCCACTCATATACGCACGTGTGCCTATGGCCATGCATTCACTGAATGAAAACTTACTATGTACCAAGTATTATGCTGAATGATGGGGATGCAGAGATTTAAAAAAAACTGTTGATCTTAAGGGCTTTCAGAGACAACTGTAAGACACTCTAGTAAGTGTTAGTCATTTATTTATTTATTCAGTGAGTGCTTATTGAGGACTTTATGGGGCCAGGCTCTAAGTACAGGAACAGAGTGGTAAAGGAGACAGAGACTCTATTTTCACGGGACTTACAGTTCAGTCTATGAGATGGATAAACACAAGGTATAGGAAAACACAAAAATACAGCCTGACAGTCAAAAGGGAAGTGATAGTCATGGAAAACTTGCTGCAGTCAGTGATGCCTGGGCTGAGTCCTGAAGGGTGAGTTACAGGTGGCGAGGCAAAGGCAGAAGTAAAGAGAAAGTATTCCCGGAGTGGGGAGGTGTAAGAAAGCATGACGCTTTGGGGGAATTCTAATTTATTTATTTCTATGCTCCGGGTTGGAAAGAACACTGAGTTGAAAGCCTAGTAAGTTCTTGGAAAATTCTGGTTCTCACTTCTCTCTGTTTTCCTCGATGTAGTTATGGGCGGGGAAGGGAGCCTGGGAAACAGGCACTCTGGGCAGCCAAAGCCCTAATGACAAAGGTGACTTTAAGTTCAAATGCACTGCCCCCAGGATACTGCTGAGTAGCACACACCTCATCAGCTGAGGGCTGAATGCCCAGCACCTTCCTTTCCGTCCATCCCAAGGGGTGCTAGGCTTTGGTGAGAATTCCAACAGGCTCACGGCACAGGGTGACACAGTGCTTCAAACAGATCCTACACCATGTTTAATCAGACCACAAATTTCACTTCAAACTTGGTTTGGCAGAGGAAAACAAAAGATAAAGCCATTTCCCCTGGGGAGATCTCTCTGTCTCATAGTTTGATATGTGAGGAGCCCGACAAAGCAGCAGCTAGCTACTGACGCACGGTGAGAAGAAATCCATCAGCGCCGGGACCCAGGACCGCACACACACGCATGCGCACTGCTGCAGGCAGCGCCCGCTCTTTGCAGACCAGGAATATTTCTATTTGCACGTACATTTCTACCCACAGGATGCGAAGAGCAGTGGTCCCTGCACTCTCTAGCCCTGAAGGCTGTTTACTTGAGGAGAAAGAGTGAGGCCATTCACAAATGTTTTCATATTTGACCACACAAAAGTGACCTAAAATTATTTTTCAAGTTAGGTTCAAAGATCTCTTCAAGTAGAATGTATGTTTTACTCTTTGATGGTTTGTTATCTCAGGGTGAGTTAAGGGATTATCATCAGGCTAACGTCTAAATAAATTTAAACCCTCATATTAGGATTTATATTGGCTTATTAAATCCCTCATTTGTTTTTGATTATCCATGATGCTCATTTATTCCCGGCCCTTTTATCCCTGGAACACTATTTTAAAACATGCCTGGATCTGAATAGCACTGACGAATTGCCCTAAATCCCTGAGTTATGTTCATAAAGCAGGAGACACAGGAGCATGACATCAAAGAAGCAGACTGATCCAGAACTTTGGATTCCAACAAACCAGAGACAGAACCTACTTCCACTTGTGTTTTATAACTTTGGCCAAGCAACCCATCTTGAATGTTAACTTCCTTATCTGTTAAATGGGACAATAACTGCAATAATAACTTCCAATAGTTACTGGATGCTGGTTACTCACGAGGTACTGATGTAAGGATGTCCCATGTACTGACTCGTTAATCCTCACAGCAGCCTAAATTAGAGGTACTACAATTATGCCCTTTTGTGTACGGGTTAACTGAAGTAAGGGACCCAGGTCACACAGCTAGTCAGTAGGGATCTAGGATTCAATTCTAAGTGGTCTCCAGTGTTTTAACTGTGATCTTACTTGCTAGATTCTAGATTACACAGGTGCTGGGAGGAAATACCACATGGTAGCTGCTGTGATTACTACTGCTGTCACTGTTACTATATTATTTCTCTTACACAAGAGAGGCAAATGGGAAGAAAGGGTCTTTCAGGATTCTTCTGTGTGTGTGTGTGTGTGTGTGTGCCTATTTGTGGTTTCTTGGAATGACCGCTATTACTATACTGAAATCAGAGGAACTGTTTTGCTACCCAGTTGTACTTGCTTTATTCCACCCACTTACTATAAGCAGCAGTTTGGTTTCATGCAGCTCAACATGCCCCAGGCCACAGAGAACTTTCTTGCTGCCCTCTGATCCTCAGAGCACACTATTTTTCCCAGTTAAAAAAACAGAAGCAGTGGGGCAACCTGATAGCTGAATTCTGAGTAAGAACGCTTGGATCCATATGACTTCCAAAAAACTGTGGGGAGGGTTTCTACCCCATGTCACATGAAGGTCAACTGAATTCCTAATTAGGGACTATCACTCACTGATACTAAACTACTAGAAAAATCCCCATACTCTACGAATGCAGCTGTTTTCTTTCTTCCCCTTCCATGTCCCACTTGACCCCTTATCCTCTACTCCTCAGACTCAAAGAGTAAAGAATGCTTTTCTAATGGATCGACATGCTATCTTCAGACAGGAGAAAAGACTTCTGGCCTGAGGTAACTGCTGTCTTCTCAGCTGTACATAAAATACTCAGTACATTTCTATAGTGTTCCTGAGGCACAGAGAAAGAACAAAAACTTCAATAGTTTGGTGAGAAAACCCTTTTTTAACCTAGTTAAGAGTGTATTATGTCCACTTCTGACCATCTGGGTCCCCTACTCTGTCACCTGATTCCAGCTCTTAGTGCATCTCCATCACCTGAAACTCTCAGGCAGCGCCTGTTCTCCAATAACCAGGCACTCTCATCAGTGCCTTACATATATTAACTCATCAACCTGCACAGAATCCCTATGAGGTAGGTATTATTTCATCCTTATCTTAGAGTTAAGGAACCAAGGACAGAGAAGAGTTAAGTGACTTGCTCAAGGACACAGAGTCGATAAGTGGCAGAATCAAGATTTGAACTTAGGAAATCTGGCTCTAGATCCTACATTCTGTCTCCCTGGACAAGTTTCTGGAGCCTACTTATTTACGATAAGCACTGAGCTTTAAGTTGAGAAACATTACTGTTCAGGCATGTAGTTTGAGCTCTGCCAGTCACATCATATCTTTGACCTCTCTTCTTTCACAGATAAAATGAGGGAAAAGTTACCTTCTGGGATTCTACAACCCCAGTCACTGAGAGAGACTCACTTGTCAAATGTTTAGATTCTAGACAAATCTGTTAGCCAAACTCCTTGTCACTCTCTGGCTTTTTTGAGTGTAATGAATGAAGCCTTGTGACATAGCTAACTGGGAACTGATGAGAATTCAATTCCACCAAGGTCCTCATGTGACCATGATGCCTCAGTCATCGGAAATGAAAGAAACAAGTTTCTGGTAACTGGTTGGCAAAATTGTTTCCTACAACAAACATGGATTCCCAATGATATTTGAGGACTGTGGACTCATGGTCAAGTCTCTGAATCCATCAGCATCACCTGCCATGGCCCTGGGTGGGAATTTCGAGTGGAAATCCACCCACGCTTCAACTTTTTAACTGGCTTTTCAGGTGGAGAGAGTTCTCTGTGAACAAATGGGTACATCTGCTGTTCAGAAAACCCATCCATTTCAGACACTGGTCTGTCCACAGAGGAGAGTTTGAGGCTTCCAAATACAGTAAATAGCAAACAATTAAACAGTTATGGGAATGGCATAAACATCAGGACAGGCTTGCATTTAGAGCCTCCCCATGCTCAGAGAGGTAACGGGAAGGGAACTGTATACATCTAAGGATGAAAAGATGCAGCAAGATGTCCTGACGAAGCATATAAGATTTCAACATACTACCGCCCTGTGTGTCAAGAGAAAGGAATCCAATCCCTGGGCCCACTTTCTAGACCTAAATCTTCAGCTGCAGCACAACCATGTGTGGTGAAATGCGGTCTACCTCTTGCAAACCTTGTTCTGCAGGACTACCCTCCTGGGGAAGTTAAGTAGGCAGGGGTGAGCTGGAAAACAGCACTTTTCTTTTCTAGATCAAGGGAGGGTCAATCCAGCCCACATGTGGTTTCACTTCCCTCTACCGTGGGTAAGACCATCAACCTCCATTAGATGAAGCACATGACAGTGCCTGTTTTCACAGGAGGCGATTCTAGGTGTGCCTGGGATGGGCCAGAAGGAAGAGCCTAGCAGGTAACTTAGGATAAAGAAAAGAAAAATGGAAGCTTTCCTGGCCCCCAAACTGGCATCTTACTATCTCCCCCTAGCTGACAGCCTACCATTAGTGCCAAAAAAAAAAAAAAAAAAGCCATAAAATTAAGCTTGACAGTGGGGTGCATCTTGTGAGGAAGATCTAGCCCCACTATAAGCCTCTCCCCCACTTCATAATTCTGGCCTCATTTTCCTCACAAAAACAGCATTGATAAAAGGTGTCTGTCTAGTCCTGGTGGATTCTACATCAGTAAATATCCTGCTTGTAACAATTTCCTTCTGTGTTTTTCCATAACTTGATGACTCCAAATAATGGACAAGATACAGGCACTGCAATCTTTAATTTTGCCTGCGTGTCAGTCTGGGGAAGGGGCTGAGGCAGGAACAGTGTGGTAGGTAGGGGTGGGGTGGGTGACAGACCACCCTCAGAGATTTTTTTAATTTCAGGAAATTCCCCCAGTAAAGGCATCAGTTATGTGTAGGCTTCATTTTCTACGATTGAGAGCTTTAATTCAGTTTCTCAAAGAGCATCCTGGATGTATTCAGTAACGATCTACAAAGTTCTCCCACATATACTTTTAATCTGAATAAAGGAGAAACCCACATTTGGTATGTGGGGTTTTACCAAGGCCAGAGGATGCATTTCCTTTATGTTTTCCCTTTAAACCTCAAAACGGTGAGAGCATCAGTTCCCAAACTGAGATTTCTTTGTAACATTGCTGTTTCTGTGTGTTAAGCAAACCTTCCAATGACATCTGGACAATAAGCAAGTATTCAATCAGGACTGATTAGATAGCTGTGTCCTAAAAACCAACCCTCTGGAACATCTCATGGGGCAAGAGATGAAGAGGTGGCTTAAAAGATGAGATGAAGGTAGAGTGATAACTCAGTATCTGGTATTTATGTAATACCAAGTGTGCAGAGAACTTTACAAAATTGTATAATCCAAGAGCTCCTGACCCTGACTTTACAGCTGAAGGAAATGGCAGGATATTAGTGGTCCTTCTGTTTTTCAGAGTTTTCTACCATTGCCTGAAGATGCAACACGAATACACTGCCTCGTGTGTTCTAGGTCCCTCTCTTGAGCCATCGAACTGCCTGAGAGCAGCATTGTACCTTGGAGAGGGCATGGAGTTACAGACAAATGATCAAGCTTCAAGTTTCTGTGTCTCCCACAGGGACAGAGATCCAGCAAATCTGGCAGTAAATAATCTGACGTACTTTAAACAGTTGGTATAATTGTTATTGCATTACATGTTTATGGGCCATAAATGTGTCAGCTCCATGGTAATTAACTGAGAGCAAACAGAGATAGTCTTACACTACAGGGGAATTAGGTACTGTAGGCTCATCTGGAAGATTGAAAGGAGACAGAAAGCAGGACACAAAGCTGCCCCAAGGGCTTTTGAAATACTTGGATTGGGACTTTAGAGGGAGTATCTAAGTAGTGTGTCAATAATATGTTTGATTAGAATTTTAGGAAGAAAGATTTTGACATATATAAGAGCAAGAGACTCACCCAGCTCAGTGGTCATCTCCTCTGGGCCACCTTCCCTGACCTAGATTAGGGGACCCATCTCAGGATTCCCAGAAGACAGCCATTCATATCTCTGCTACGGCCATTATGACAGTGCATTGTCATGATCTGTTTGTGTACTGGCCTCCCAACTAGCTGTTAATGCCTGGCCCAAGGGTCTATGTCCTAGACTTGTTTGTTTCTTCAGGGCCTACAACACAGCAAGAATTCCCTAAACGTTTGCTGAACAGAGCTAGATTTTCCCTTAACCAGCAGAAGAAGCTAAACCATCTGCCTAAGGCCAAGGAGAGAGTAAACTGTCTGAACTGGATTTCATCCTAGATTTGGACTCCTAAACCCATGCTCTTAAGGCTGGAATGAAGGACTGGGAATCAGTCACTTGCACCTTAGTAAGAATTAACTTAGGTAGTTTTGTTTTCCTAATTCTTACTTGAGTTGAACTGAATGAATGGGAGTGAGGTTAAAAGGAGATGAAAGAATTGGGTTCCTGGTATAAGTGGTAGAGAAAAGTCATCTGGAAATTTGAGTCAGTGGGCAAGGTGATTAGGATTAAGTCTCTGGGGGAGAGAAGACAGAGGTACGATGAAAGAGTCAGAGAAGAGAATGGCACAGAAAAGGAGGCAGGGACCCAGGGTCGCATGGGGGACATGGAGGGAAGAGAAATAATACATAAAGCATGTGTGTGTGGGGGGGGGGGGGGGTAGAGAGAGAGAAAGAGAGAGAGAGAGAGAGAGAGAGAGAGAGAGTGTGTGTGTGTGTGTGTGTGTGTGTGTGTGTGTGGTAGAGAGAGAGAAAGAGAGAGAGAGAGAGAGAGAGAGAGAGAGAGAGAGAGTGTGTGTGTGTGTGTGTGTTGTGTGTGTGTGAGTAATGGTGCTGGCAATTTACAGCATGAACAGGCCATCAACTAAGTGGTTGTTAGTAGTGGCAGAGCAAAGATGCAAATCTCCAAGGCAGTCACCAATGTCTTCCAGATTCATAAGTCCAGGCTGCATCTTTCTGGATGACTTAGTATTTCTTTATAAAAATGTATTCTTAGGAACTGAGTATTTTGCCTAATGACTCAGTGCTGAGTTCTAAGGCATTCACTTTAGGTCTATTTGATTTCTCTCTTAGCATAGTTCATTCCCAATACATTTGGCTTTGCCCTGAGAAGTGTGTACTCTAATGAATATTTCACTATCCCTTAACTGTTAGCTTTCACCAAGAGCCTAGTTCTACCTTTGGCAACTGAGACTATGAGATGAAGGTTATCTTCTGAAAACAAAGAAAGAAGAGCCTGTTAATTTGTCTGGGATCTTCTCTAGGTTATAAGCTACTGTGGGGCTAGGAGGACTGGATCTTTGCAATGTGGTAATTCCTAGGCCTAGAGCTTGGTGCCTAGAATAAGTCAGGGATGGACGGATATAGGCGTGGATGGATGGAAGGAGGGAAGGAGGGATGGAGGGAAGGATGGAGAAATGGAGGGTGGGGAGGAAGGAAAAATGGAAGATGTATAAACATCATTAACAGAGGCAAAGACTGAACCACGAGCTCTTTTGTATCAACTTTAGAGTTAAACATATTTTGTTCCAAATTTGAACCTGCCTCTAATTAGTTACATGATCCCTCTAAAGGCTCAGTTTCCTCAGCTATAAAGTGAGGATAGGAATAGTAAATCTTCATAAAACTATGGGGAAGATTAAACAAAATAATGTATGCAAAGTCATGAGCCCAGTGCCTGGCATCTTGTAAGCTCCCAATAAAGGGAAACTCTTAGGGACAACCCACCTTGCTCAAAGATGGCCCATGAAGATTAGCAAGGATGTGAGGCCAAGATGCCCTGAACTTCTCTGTACCCTGGGATGGATTTTACTTCTTTCCTTTCTTCTCTTTTCCACGTCCTTCCTTTTTCCCTTCCCTTCTCTTCTCTCTCCCACAAGTATTTGAAGAGACAACTGGCTAGGAATGACATCATTAATACAAGCTTTCTGATTTCCCCCTGACTTGTCCCAGGCTTTTCAGACCATCAGGACATAGCTGCTCCTTTCCAGGACTCACACCTCACTTGCCCACTGGCCTGACTTCCTTCAGTCATGTCACACAGGATATTAACTTTTTAGGAGTATTTGGACTCTGTCGCCCCTGCTCCCACTTCATCACCTCATGGCTGTTCTTAAAAAACACACCTTATTGGATTAGGTGTTAAAATAAAACAGAATATCCCAACACCTGCTGCCTTTTGTGGGCATGGTGGAATCCTTGAGAACCAGCTGCTTTGCTTCCTGTTCTAGAACTGCCCAAGAGATCGGGCAAGAGCTGCGCTGAAAGCGGGCTTGAGGCTAGGTTCTAGCCACACCTCCTCTTTACTTTGCTTCCACACTAGCTGATCAAGAAAATTTAGGACTAAACTGCAATGACTCTAAAATAAACATGAAGGTCTTTTTGTATCATGTTTTCCTGAATAGGGAACTAAGAAAGAAGGCAGACCCTTATTTTTTTGAGCATCTGCTGTATGGGGTAGGAACTAGTTAAATATTTTATGAATGTAATCATCTTTACAACACCCCCTCCAGCCCCTGATCCAGCCAATTATATCTGTTTCACAGTTAAAGACAACTGAATCTTAGAGAGGTTAAACTGACTGACTTAAGGCCACAAAGCAAATAAGGAAGTCAACATCCATCTGACCTTAAAACCCACAATTTCTCCCTAATTCCAGGCAGCCTCACTATTCCTGGTGGGGAATAATTAGCTTTGGTGTTGCCAAGTCTCCTTTGGTTCTTGTCTTGAAGTCGCCCCATTCCCAAGTGTGGCTTAGACTCCTCTTAGGAAAAATGTGGTGTCTGATTAAAAAAAAAAATCATGCTAAGATGATAATGAGCTACACCTCTCCTAGAATGTCCCCATCAAGGCACACCATGGCTTCGGTACTTAACACCATTGCTAAGAGTAGAATAAGTATCAAGTCTATGCAATCTGGGTCGAGGGTCTTTTTTGGCTCTTTGAGTGACATGAGGAGCTACCTCCTGTCAGCCAGAAAAGCAGTTGTATGTACCCACTCAGGAACCAGAGTTGACAGCAGAAGTTACGGAGAATGCACCACCTTCAGCGGTTCTAGCCCAGAGCCAACAGCCTGTGTTTGTGTCTGCCTAGGGCTCTGTGATGGTCACTCCACAGGTAAACCCAGAGCCCCATGAGAAAGCCATGAGCGTCTGCAGGGTCTGGGAGGGAGCTGGGTTAATCCAATGACAATCATTCGAGGCTTCTTTGTGTCACTAACACAAACACCAAACAGAATTGCTAGCAGTCCCGGTAGAGATAACTCGGCAGAACAATGAAGGAAAAAAAATGGTAAAGACAAGAATAAAAAAGGACACTGAGTCACCACAGGAAAGAGGTAGTTGGCTGGGCTCTGCTTTCTGACAGAGCTTTCTGTAGCTGTGGCAGGTATGCTAAGAACTTCCTGACCTTGGGCTGGCACCACGTCAGGAATGATATTTCTAGAACGGTGCACTGTTTCTGAATGGTATCCCCCAGCTTACTGGGCACAAATCAGAGCATTCTCTTTTTCACTCCCTCATTTTTATGTTGCCTAAACATCTCTATCTCTTTCTCCAGGCTTCTTCCCACTTCGTTGTTTTCTAAGTTTAAGAAACTTAGTAACAGAGCTGATTCCTAACACTAAGGTCACGGAAAAGCTCTTCATCTCAAATTGCGTGAGGCCTTCTTTCAAAATTTCCAAAGAAGGCATCGGGTACACTTAGGCAGCAATAATTCTCATTTCAAAGCTTTGGCTAAATCATGGATTGCCTTTAAATTGTTACTTCAGGACTTCAGAAACACTGGATTATAGGGAAAGGCAAAGAAGAAAAGTAGACAAGATTTACTTTGGGAGTCTCGACTCTACTTCTGCTGATTGCTTTGTAAGCTGATGGTTTGTGAACTGTAAAACTCCACTGTTTCATCACCACCTCCACAGCAGAAAGCTGTTTGGCAGCGTTATTTCCATACCCATGGTGCTTACAAGCTGTGGGACTGATGACTGGTACAGATATGTCAGCTGTCGGAGCAGTGACGAACCCAGGAGGTTGTTTAGTTTAATAACTATCTTTAGAGGGGTAGCATTTAAAGTCTCCAAGATTAAAAAAAAAAAATGTAATGGCTTCTCCAGGACCATTCCCCAAACTCTGGCTCTACCTGCTACAGGGAACAAAGTGGGTTTGTTCATTCCTGTATCCCAAGCACAATGCCCAGCACACAGTAGGCAGTCAATAAACAAAGGTGGTCAAGTAAATATCTGCTCAATGGAGGCTGAATAAAGAGAAATTCCAGTTTTCTTAAAGAGCACTATAAAATTCTAAATCGAGGGATGAAGGGCATTTTGTGTCCTTTTACACATGGACAAACACCATTAAGGTACTCTACAAATACTCATCATTTCAGTGTTGCACCATCCTTGTGTCCTGAACGCTCTCACCTAGATTTTTCTTACAGAAATGTAAGTCTTGTTCTCTGATTTCTCCCGGCTCCTTAATTGATAGTTAAAGCCAGTTCCTGTTTTGTGACTGAAAGAGGTGCTTTGTCTTTGGGACTTCTATTTGACTCAAGGTATTTTCCTAACAGAAGTCTCCTTTATTTTCTCTCTTGAAAAACTTCAGTTTTGCGGATAATTATCATTCCCTTCAGGGAACTAGAATGTCAGACCTGGAAGGGCCTCGGGGATCATCCAGCTGCACCTCTCATTCCCACCCCTGTGATACCCTTACCTGGACTCAATCCTCCTGCCAGGTGGACTAACCAAGTCCACATCACAGTGCGTTGATGCTAACATACCTAGGCCGGAGGTCTTTTAATTACTTTTAATGAAGATATAAGGATGTAGGTTACACCAAGTACGCTATTTCTTTGTGACACTACACGAGAAAAAGTGCAGGTGCCTGTAAGACAACAAAAGCTAGCCACTGTTACCACTGCACCTCTGCTGGAAGTGCAGCCAGAGTCATTTCTCTCTAAGCAAATCTATCTGTTGTACTCCCCCGTTTTACTCCTCTTCACGGCTCCCCGTTGCCCTATAGGACATAAATACCAAACAACTTAACACAGAGCTGGCACCTGTCCACCCTCTAACACTAGCTCCAAACTCTTGTCCTTTCCTCCATGTTCATGCTTTTTCCTTCTGCCTGTAACATCTCTTCTCGCTCTTCGTCACCTAGATAACCCTTCCTTATGCTTTATGATTCAGCATAGGCATCGCCTCCTCCAGGAAGCCCTTCCCTCAGCCTCACACTCCCACCAAATCCTGTGCTTGTTTCAGTCAAAGCAGTGACAGTTTTGAAATCTTCCTCCTTTGTTAACTGATAACGCTGTTAGAATGGGGTTTATTTTCTTAGTCGTCCCTGAGGACCAGATACAAGCAGATCACTGTTCGTGAAGATACCCAGTGCATTTTTATTTTTTACTGAATTAAGATGTGAAACACTTTCATATACTTTGGGCACAAGGTTAACTTCAGTCAGTGGTCTATATAAGGACTTTGCCAGGGTCCAGGCAGAATTAAGTGGTCCAAAGGGCTGTCCAACTACACAGATAGTAAAAAACCAGGGAAGCTTCCCTCTCAGGACTTAACAGAATGGATTTTCCTCAAGCCGATGTTTCTATCTTTTTGCAATGAGTCATCTGTGCTTTCAGATGATAAGATGAGAAGGTTGACCCAACCCCTTGATTTTTACCCCAGATTCATGCAACAACTAAAGCTGTGCTTGCCAAGCAACTTTTAGTATCATCAAAGCTCATTTCACAGAGGTCTGAGGTTGATAAAAGAGGTGATGTGTAACCATGGAAAGGGCTCTCGTTAAGAGAAATGAAGATTGAGGCCCCGAGGCAAGCAAACATGTGACGTTAACCCTTCTTGAAATCAAAACACTGCTGAGGACAATTCTGATCACTGGGCCAACACATTCCTGGGCAGAGAAATAGCAGAAGCCACCACTGGGCCAATCAGGCCCTATTGTAAGAAACAGGTCTTGGCAAGTTCTTCTGTTGTAACTTGTCCATCAGTGGAAGAAAAGAGAGAGACAGTATGATTACGCACCTGGATTTACCAAGGAGGAGGATGACAATAGTAATAGCATGAGCTCTCCAAAGGCGCCTGAATATGGCCTCTAAATCTGGACTCAATTTCTGTGGACGCCAGTGAGCTTTGGTGTGCTTTCACTTTAAGCACTGAAAAGTTAGTCAGGACAGAGCCAAAAGGCAGCATATGGAAACTTTGGGAACACAGCAGAAAATAAACCATTATTTTGAGAGCATGTTGAACAGTAACCCTTAAAACAAGTTGTCCAAGGGGATGGTGCCTGTAAGGCTTTGAAAACTCCACCAAGTAAATTAAAACATGATTGTGCAAAAAGGCAACACCTTCTGCTGTAGCCATTTTAGGCTAATATAAAAGAAAATTAGAAATTGGAAATCCTTCGCTGCTAGTCTGCATGGATTTGGTTAGTGTACAATAAAATAGGCATTCTGAAGTTTGCTTTCAAAGAGAGACTCAGTGACCTTTAAGACTGTTAAGTTTTCCTTAACATTCTCGTCTCAAATAAGGATTCTCAAACTTCTTTTATATTTCTTACTGGTCCTACGAACCACCCCAGGTCTGAGAAAAGGGAATGAGGTTGGGGCAGGGGGCAGAAACCAAGTCCTGTTCCTGGAATTAAGGGCATTCCCCCCACCCCCTTTGACTGTTTATCTATTCTGCACCACTCAGCTGTTCTCTGTTGCAGAGAAATAAAAGTTTAGTTTAAAAAGTATGTTAGAACAAAGCTGCAGAAATTGCCTGGAATTTCCTTCATTTTCAGCCATCTGGCTTTCATTGCTTACTTCTCTCCCCTCCTCCACATACGTTTACCAAATCTTTTCAACACACACTGGCCAAGCTATCAAATGCTTATAATTAATAACAGTCAGACTCTTTTTTTTTTCTTTTAAGGTAGTGCTTTCTAGCTTTCCTAGGGCTGCTCATGTCACAGCTCTTATAAACCAGGGAGAGGATTGTGAAGCTTAATTATTAAGATTTTGTCAAATCAGAGAGAAAGTCAAATCAAATTTAAGTTCTGAATACAAACCCAAAGTATTTCTCACCCAAAATGAAAGGGAAAGGAGTGGAGAATTAATTTTTCTGAGTGCCCACTAGAAACCTATTTTAGAGATGAAGAATCTGAGGACCACAAAAGGTGTATGACCTCTCGAAGGGCACACAGCAAAACATGACAGAGCAGGATTTTAACACAGGTCTTAAGCTACCTGCAGGTTTTTATTTTGTTAGTCTTAGGAATAGAAAAGACCTTTAGTGCTTATTATTAAGGGAAAGATCAGGTTGCCAAACATTATATACAGTACGATTCCATTTACAAAGGAAAGAAACCCTGATATGTTTGTATATGTTCATATATGTATATACATTCATAGAGAAAGGTCAGGAAAGGTATGTATGATGCCATTAACCACCGTTATCTCTGGGGAGAAGGAACTGGGGCTGGAGAGCATGGTGGTGACAGGGGAGAGTATGCCTTTCTTTCTTATTTCTATTGTGCTTGAGCGTTAAAAATAAGAATATTCATGTAGTACTTGTATAATGACAACACTCAGCTTTTTAATTAGGAATAGGGGGCTGACCTCTTTCCTAATGACTGATTTTAGCTCTGTTTTGGGTACTTCTCCCTTAAGCGGGTCTCACCCACCAGTGAAGGTGGGCAGTGTGACAGGGCTTCTAGACACAGATTACTCAGAGGGTGGCAATGGCACCTCAAATAATTTTCCTTAATTGTCATGAGACCTTCTTTGTTATCAACTTTGGTGCCAAATTCTCACCATTGTCAGCTCCCAAGCAAAAATGGTCCTCATCTCTTCTGGCCAATTTCAAGCAAGGTTGTTAAGGGATTAACACCTGTCCTGGATGTATGACCTCCCGTCTCTCCACACGATCCAAGTCCTCCCTGGGTAATGCTGACAACCCCCTCAACCTCCATCGTGTCTGCGCTCCCCTCTGATAAAGTTTGTCCTCATGTTCTTACTTTGGGAACACCTGGTCATACGTGGCTGCTAACATAAAGGGTTATTTATCCTGAGGCTATTTCTGTTTTAAATCGGTAATTTAAAGCCTTAAATGTAAAGAAGAGACTCGAGTAACCGCATTTTCAGTACCACCTGGTGGGTGGGTGGGATGGGATAAGGGGAATGGAGAGGAGAGAGCATACTGGGGTCTCCCCAGCTATCGTTAGGGTCTAAACATGACTCCTAAAAAACTGGCTCCAGTCCTTTATATTCATTTATTCAGTAAACACTTAATAAGCACCTACTATGTGCTGGGTATTATGCTAGGCGCTAGGTGGTTAGAGAGGAGGAGAAGACAAAGCTGACAGCAAGGATGTGAAAAACTAGCCTTCTTCAATGGATGACTCTTTTTTTTAAGGGTCCTAAAAAAAAGGCACACAGTTGGTGTGCACATGGACACACACAAATTGGAACAATCAGGATAGCTCCTGCTTGAGGACACACCCTTCCTGCTGTGAACAGCTAGGTCTGAGACCATCTGCCAAAACCTGGTGAAGGCTGGACAGGCGCTCTGACACTGGCTCTGACAGTCACACAGGCCACCAGGAGAAGGCGCCTAGAGAGGACACGCCTTCCACGGCCTTTGGTAGTCTCTGTGCGAGCTGACAATCTGACTGCACGCAAGAGGAAGAGCAGGTCCCTAACTGGTCTTCCGTAAGACTAACAGCTTCCTGGAAAAGCTCCTTATCTTAACCAGTGCCGCCTCTAAGAGACACAGCCTGGTGACTAGGACTCAGAGCATCATTTCTGTGTATCTCACAGAAAATGCTATGGCTTTTTTGAAGACACAGACAGCAGCAAGAGTCAAGAGCCCAAAAGACAGTGTATGCAAACTCGGGGCTCATCAGGGGACACACCAAAATGTGCAGGGAACACTGATCCACGCACAGTAAAAACTGGGAATTAAAGATTTAAATGAGTCCTAACTGACTAGAAAGTGCTTGGGAAAACAACACACTATCATGCTCCTACTAAACACATTTTCTCTTTCATACACATCTGACATCGACATTCAGAAGGAGAGATCCCCCCCAGACCTCATGTCAGACTGAATATTTCACAGGAGACGCACCTCTGTATCTTTCTCACTGTTAAGATAAAAATCTGCATTGGCTCTTGGATGGATGAGAGATGAAGAGAGCAGAGCGAGTCACATCAGGCCACTTTGGCCCCCTTTGTTGTTTCAATCAGCTTCATTCTACAAACGCTCAACTGTGTATAGTTGGCCCAAGAAATCCCCAGCTGTGCCCAGGAAGAGGTTCTGCCTGTCAGTCTGACAGCTGGCTGGTGGAAATTAAAGCACTGTGTTTATATGGAGCAAATGCAATGTTAAGCCCAACAAGAGTCCTTGTTTTGGAGTTAAGGAAAAGGTCATAGAGTAAATTAAGCTTATCTAATTTAACCAGAGTCAGGACCTGGAGGATGGGATGGACATCCTGTGTCCTATTCCTTCTGTTGTCCAGGAAGGGAGGGGCTGAGTGGCTGCAAATCCCGGAGGATTTTGTTTGCCTCAGGTACTGACTCCTCAGCACTGCGTCAGCTCATCACAGCCCTTGGATATCATTACAACACTGGAACGTGGTTCCAAAGACCCCCATGCTTGTTTTTAAAGTGCTGGTAAATAAGCAGAGCAGAAATGACATCAATTATCAGCACGAAGGAGCAGCAGCAGCAGTCTATGTTTCTGCCTGCAGAGTCAGGAAGAGCTATGGGATTATTTGCACAGGACATGGTGATGGCAGACTGTCTACTACAGCTAGTTCACTTTGCAGATGTGGAAACAGAAGGGGCAGACATCTTGCCCAATGCCACACAGCCAGTGGGTGGCAGAGTGAGGATGAGAAGCCAGGCTCCCTGACCTGCTAGCCAGGGTCCTGGCAGGCTGCCCCAGCTCAATCCCTTCTGCTTCTTCCTGCAGTCAAATACAGGGGGTTTGGACCCCTTGCCCATGTAGTAAGGTCTTAGGCTCACTGGAGAATGGTGAGGGCAGAAGAGAGATGTAAGCAGGGACAGAAAAGGAGGTTTCTCAGAATTCTGTGCACTGGATCTAGGCTTTTCTTGGATGGCCCTTGACTCTATTTTACTGGCTGGCTGATTTTCCAGTTGCCTTGGAGAGCAGGGCACTAGTGGCCCTCTTCAGGCCTGCATTTGAAGAGAGAAGCCAGGCCCACCCTTCAGATCAATATACAGAACGACTTTGGTGACGAGCAGGACAGAGTCACTGCAGGACTGTGCTCTGATCTGATCCCAGGAGGCCTGTAATCTGTATCCTCTAAGTCCCACAGAAAGACATCTAGTTGGCGGAGAAGTAAGACAAACAGCATTAGCTTCACCAGAAAACTATCGTCAATTCCCATAGGCAACACATTGTGTCTTGTGTGATATTTTACAGAAACGCAAGAAATACCATTCAGAGACAGCCACCCCCATCATACCCAGGATATGATCCAGGAACATTCTTCCTCCCATCAGCAGACTTGAAAGTCTGGCTTTGGTTCTTTAAATGTCCCTCTTTGAATCCAAAATCACAGATGAGATGGCAGAATCATACTCACTCCAAACAAGTACCTGAAGGCAAGGCTCTCAAGACACCAGAAAATTGTGGGACCAAAGCATCCAATCCATTGGATAGATTAAGACTCAAGGCTTGGTAATAAAGAGACCCAGGCAGGGTTGAACAATGAAATGCTGTAACTGATTTATGTGCAGTGAGTGACACACACACAGCCCACAGCGTGCTACAATGAATCTATGTGCTGCGTGCATACAGATTTCACAGTGGATCAATTATACCGCCCAGATGCTTCAGTTCCTGCAGGCCACAAGCCCATCCATTACTAGGGTGCGAAGGCGTGGGACACAGGCTAAAAGGTGGCAGAGACCATCAAGTCTGTGGTCAGTCCACGTTCCCTTTAGGAGAAAGCAGCAGTGTGGTCTGTGCACATGCCGGCCATGCCACGGGGCTTGCTTCAGTGCATGGAGCTTTCTGGACCCTGAGCATGACCACTGAGCTGGAATTCCAAAGCCCTGGTTTCAATTAAATTTAAGTGGATTTGACTAAAAGTTTGAACTGATGCTAATTGGTTTTCAAAACACTGGATAACAATAAGCACTCTGGTCTTGCCCACGGACAGACGCACCCCATTCTGATCACGCTCCTTGGCAGCGGGGCAGGCAGCGTGCCTCTTACCTTGCTGGGCAGGGATCCAGACTGCAGGACTTCAGGAGCTGGGGGGGCCGCCGGCTGGTCACGCACAGGTCCTCATCAGTGGGCTCCCGCGTCTGTTTGTTCAGGCAGCTCACCACAGCCTCCTGGACACCTGTGCACAGATCACACCATCAGACCAGAGTGGGCATGTGAGGGGTGGGCAAGGGCAGTAAAGGTGGCTGGTGGGAGGTCTCTGCGATTGGGTGGGTAGATGGGGGCCTCCCTGCATGTCGGGAGTTTAAAGCCTGGATTGCCCATCTTGTCAGGCGTCTCTCCATCTGCAGAAACACTCCTAGCTTTGTGCCTCTTCAGGAGGGCAACTCCCCCAAAGAGGACAGGCTGCCACCAGTACTGCTGAAAAGCTTAAAAAAAAAAAAAGCCACCAAGCTATCTAGCTGCCAATGCTGAAACAGGGTAATTTAATGCAGAAGGGGAGAAGGGTGACCCAAAAATGGCCCCGAGAACTTCACACGTTATATTTTAATCAATAGGATATGGTTGTATTTGGAAGAGGGGCTCAGAGCCATGTTTTAATATTCAACATTTTGTAAACTGGACTTTGCTGGTTTCCTTCTGATTCTGGTTCATTTCTATAGTGACCAAGAGCAGCTTAGGAATTTGGAACAAAGAAAGAGAACAAGATGATTAATAACTGCATTCATGGAAGACAATCTTTTCTGCATTCAAGGAAGACAGTCTTTTCTACATCTGTGGAAGACAATCTTCCTACTGACACCCACACGCCCCAATCGCAGAGCTAACAAATCACGAGTCTGAGGAATGACTGGCAGAAGGTCACTCGGCGGGTCTTCCAAGGTGGGGTGCAGGATCCCTCGTGGAGACTTTCATGGAGCAGGGACACACGTAACCAGGTAATGTAATGTCCAGACATTGCAATCTGGTTCCCGGAGTCATAACAGCAAAAGCAAAAATCCACAGGGTGAACATTATTAGCCAAGTATTGAGTCTAGGAACTTGATATGCCCCATTCAATCCTCTCAACAACTCCATGAGGCAAACACTATTTTTCTCCCCATTCTACAGATAAGGAAACCGAGGCTTTAAAGGGTGAAAAGACTTGCTAAGGTCATACAGTTGATAAATGGTGAAGCTGTAATGGCTGTGCCTTAGCACTGGAACTTTGATGACTGACAGCACTAACATTCAAAAAATACTAAGAGGCTGTTACATCTGCTGCAGATCTTCAGGAATAACCTAGACATGCATCTGGAATCATTTCAGTGGAGTTCAGTTTAAGGAAGAGGAGAGAAAGGACATTCTTGATAGTTTGCTTTCAGTCACACATAGCTACGTATATAAACATATGTACATCTAAAGATATCTGTTGTTAAATATTTGTATACAGTTGTAGCAGAGTATGTGACCATCTATATAGTTTTTTTATAGAAATACACATCCATTTTCTTTTTAAAATTTTCTGTGTTACTTCGTTAATTAGTACCTAAAATAGTACAACGACCTATCACTAATCAGCCCTTACTTCTTTCCTTCTAGCTACCCTTTCTCCAAGAAGTTATCACCCCATTTAAGAGTGACTGCTTCCTGAGGTGATGCTACACTGACAGAAAGGTTATCCAGCAAGACCTTCATTTAAAAAGTGACATTTTAAAGCCAGAATTTGAATTGCCTTTCTTTTTTCCTAGTAAGTCTGATAAATCAAACATTAAAAAAGAAAAAAGTCACCATATTTGCCCTTTTGCCATGAATGACAATTTTCTTTTGTCCACGCTTTTTAAAAAGTTAAAAAAATGTTCTGGGGAGGAGGCCAAGATGGCAGAGTAGAAGGATGCTCGTAGCTCACCCTCTCCCACAAATGCACCAAGACTCACATCCACAGACCCACTCAGCCAACCAGAGCACCTGCGGAACTCTGACAAAACATCGTCCTCTTCAAAAGATAGAGATGCCAAAAAATCTGGTAGGACAAAAGGAAAAAAGAAAAGAAAAGGCAAAACAGCGCGGGACTGGTCCCGAGGGGAGGGAGCGGCAAAGGAGGACTGGCGCTCGTTCGCTGGGTCTCCCCTCTCCAACTGAGAGGCCAGCGGGACGGACGAGGGGCCTCCGAGGCTCCGATCTGTACAGAGCAGCCCTTGACCTACAGAACTAAGTTAAACGGGAACAGAGGGTCCCTGCGACACCCAGACCGAGACGCGGGCCGGCAGCTGCGGGCAGGGCCAGGCTACCCGAGCCGGGCGGAGGACGGGGGCGGCTGCACTGAGGCAGTCGTGGGGGACTGCAGGGGGCTGCGCACCATGGCTGTGGGTGCACAGGGCCCTCCATAAAACAACACGGCTGCTGTGCCCTGGGGGGAAGGGTGCACACCCCCATCTCTGAAAACCCTCGGAACGTTTTCGGGGGAAGAGAGGCGGGGCTCAGGCACAGCCGCCATATCCTCCGGCGCTGAGCATCCAGGCAGGGGCAGAGGCGAAACCTGCATCCACACCTAAGGGCTTAGCAGCCTCAAAGGCCAGACAGAGACTTGTCTACAGCCCGAGGCAGATAAGATCCTTCTGTCCTGGTCCCTCAGAGAACTTGCTCCGCCAAGACAAACAAGGAGCTGGGTTTTGGCCCGGAGCAGGGGCAGGGCTGTTCCTCCATCTTCCCCAAGCCTGCCTGCGGAGCGCCAACCCAAGGAGGAGCGCGCAGCGACAGAGCAGCGGAGCGATGGGCACCGGGAGAGGGCGGGCAGCCCCCGGCCTTTCCCACAGGCACGCAGGCCTTGACCGCAGTGCTGGGTGGGGGCACGACCCGCCCTCCTACCTGGCCAGTCTGCAACATCTGACTGCGGCATCGGGAGGGGCAGTGACCCGCCTGCCCACAGCAAAGGAGAGCTGCACCTGACCCAGTGTTGGGAGGGGGTGCGATCTGCTTGCTGACAGGCACTGGGAGCAGCAAAGACGAGGGCGCCAATGGAGGGCCTCTGAAAACAGCAAGCTGAGCTTCCAAAATAGGACAAAGAAAGACTTCCCATTAAGAGCACACAGTCTACAGGAGTACACCGCCCCCCCTTCCTTTTTTTTTTTTTTAAACTGTTTTTACCTGTTCTATTTTCTATTTACCCTTTTAATTTTTACTTCTTAAACAATATATACCCCCAGTTTTAATTCCTTTTAAATTTTTTATAAATATTTTTATTATTGTTTTTAAAAATCCACATTTCATTTTTATTTCTCTTGCTTTTCATGTCCTGTTATTCATTATACACAGGTTTCAAATACATTTTTTCCTCTTTTCTCCTTTTTTAAAGGTTTTTAAAGGACGTCTCAACCCGATTGCTTTTCTGCTTCAACTTGCTCTTCTATTATTCATTATACACTGTTTTCAAACCTTTTTTTCTCCCTTCTTTTAAAATTCTTTCTCTCTCTCTCTTTTTTTCAAGTTTTATTCCTGCATAGGCATTAGATAGATAAACTCCTTAAGGACCACAATAGATAACTGATACTCCATAAACCACAGTGCCAGAGAGGTATGAGCAAAATGAAGAAGCAGAGAAACCATTTCCAATTAAAAGAACAAGAGAAAACCCCTGAAAGAACGATAAATGAAACAGACATCGATAGCCTACTAGATCAAGATTTCAAAAGAGTGATCAAAGTACTGAAGGAACTAAAAGAAATAGGGTTTAGCAATATTAAATATGTCAAAAATGAAATATAAGCTATAAAGAAGAACCAAGTAGAATTGGTAAACTCATTGGTTGAGATGAGAAATGATCTAAAGGCTGGACAAAGCCAACTAGATAACGTAGAGGAACGAGTAAGTGACCTAGAAGACAGGACAATAGAAAGCACCCAATCAGAACAGCTACAAGATAAACAAATAAAAACAAATGAAAATAGCATAAGAGACCTATGCGATAACATAAAGCGTGCCAATCTTTGCATAATAGGGGTCCCAGAAAGGGAAGAAAGATCAAAGGGGATTGAAAAGGTATTGGAAGAAATCATGACTGAAAACTTCCCAAACTTAAAGAATGAATCAGATATCCAAGTACAGGAGGCTCAGAGGGTCCCAAACAGGAAGAACCCGAATAGTCGCACACCAAGAAATATCATAATCAAGATGGCGAGAGTCAAGGATTAAGAAATGATCCTAAAAGCAACAAGAGAAAGACAAAGAGTGAGTTACAAGGGAACCCCCATAAGGCTCTCAGCTGATTTCTCTACACAAACACTATAGGCCAGAAGGGAGTGGCAAGATATATTCAAAGTCCTGAATGAAACAAAGATGCAGCCTAGAATACTCTATCCAGCAAGGCTATCCTTTAAAATAGAAGGAGAGATAAAGAATTTCACAGACAAGAAAAAGCTACAAGAGTTTAGCAACGCTAAACTCATGTTAAAAGAAATTTTGACAGGTCTACTCTAAATAGAAAAGCAGCAGGATGCTACAGAAATGAGAAACTCACAACTGGAAAGGTGATAACTCATAAATTACAAATAAATAAACACAAAATTGTAAAAGAAGACATCTAAATCACTGAGAGTGGGAGAGTGAGGCAGGAAAACATAGAATATGTTTTTCTTTCTTTTTTAAATTTTTTGTTCTCAGTAGGATAGCTTTGAGATCATGTTACTATCAATTTAATAAAAACAGTTATAGTAATGGGCTAATAGACTTACAAAAAAGAGCAACCACAAGCCAAAAACTTACACGGGAGTCACAAAAACTAAATAAAATCCATGATAATACAAAGGAAAATTACCAAACCACAAAAGGAAGAAGAAAGGAACAAAGAGGAAATACCAAATCAACTGCAAAGATAAGTTCAAAATGGCAATAAACACACATCTACCATTAATTACTGTAAACTGACCTAGAAACGTTAATGGACTAAATGCTCCAGTCAAAAGACATAGAGTGGCAGACTGGATAATAAAGCAAGAACCTTCAATATGCTGCATACAAGAGACCCACTTTAGGGAGAAGGACACATATAGATTGGGAGTGAAAGGATGGAAAAGGATATTCAATGCAAATGGAAAAGCCAAAAAAGCAGGTGTAGCAGTACTGCTTTCAGACAAAATAGGCTTTAAAACAAAGGCCATAAAGTAAGATAAAGAAGGACATTTTATAATGATTAAAGGAGTAATACAAGATGAGGATATTACACTCGTTAATATGTATGCACCCAATATACGAGAACCTAAATACATAAAACAATTACTAACAGAGATAAAGGGGGATATTGATGGGAATACAATCATAGTTGGAGATTTTAACACCACATTAACATCACTCTACAGATCTTCCAGACAGAAAATAAATAAAGCAACAGAGAAATTAAATAATACAATAGAAAAATTAGATTTGGTGGATATTTTCAGAGCATTACACCCCCCAAAAATAGGATATACATTCTTTTCAAGTGCACATGGAACATTTTCTAGGATTGATCATGTACTTGGGCACAAAAGAAACCTCAATAATTTTAAGAAGATAGAAATTATCTCAAGCATCTTTACTGACCACAATGCCATGAAACTAGAAATTAACAACAGAGAAACAAAGGAGAAAAAAAGGAAAGCACGGAGGTTAAACAATATGCTATTAAAAAACCAATGGGTCAATGAGGAAATCAAAGCTGAAATTAAAAAATATCTTGAGACAAATGAAAATGAAAGCACAACCACACAAAATTTATGGGACACAGCAAAGGCAGTGCTAAGAGGGAAGTTTATAGCGATATGGGCCTTCTTCAAAAAAGAAGAACAATCTCAAATAAACAATTTAACCCACCAGCTGAAACAACTAGAAAAAGAAGAACAAAAAACCCCAAAAGGCAGCAGAAGGAAGGAAATTATAAAGATCAGGGAGGAAATAAATAAAATAGAGATTAAAAAAAACCATAGAAAAAAATCAATCAAACCAAAAGCTGATTTTTTGAAAAAGTAAATAAAATTGACAAACCTCTGGCAAAATTCACAAAGAAGAAAAAAGAGAGAGCACAAATTAGCAAAATAAGGAAGGAAAATGGAGAAATTACAACAAATAAAATAGAAATACAGAATATCATATGAGAATATTATGAAAAACTATATGGAACCAAACTGGATAACCTAGAGGAGATGGACAAGTTTCTGAAAACATACTGTCCACCAAGACTGAATTAAGAAGAAACTGACCACTTGAACAAACCGATCACAAGAAATGAAATCAAAATAGCAATAAAAAACCTCCCTACAAATAAAAGTCCAAGACTGGACTGCTTCACCGGGGAATTCTACCAAACATACAAAGAAGAACTCATACCAGTCCTTCTCAAACTCTTCCAGACGATTGAAAAGGAGGGAATACTCCCAAACTCATTCTATGAAGCCACCATCACCCTGATATCAAAACCAGGCAAAGACACTACCAAAAAAGAGAATTACAGGTCAATATCACTGATGAACCTAGATGCCAAAATCCTCACCAAAATATTAGCACACATAAAAAATGACCAAGTGGGGTTCATCCCAGAGACACAAGGGTGGTTCAACATATGCAGATCAATCAGTGTAATACATCACATCAAAAAGAAAAAGGACAAAACCACATGATCATCTCAATAGATGCAGAAAAAGCATTTGATAAAATTCAACACTCATTTATGATAAAAACTCTCACCAAAGTGGGTATAGAGGGAACATATCTCAACATAATAAAAGCTATATATGACAAACCTACAGCCAGCATAGTACTCAACGGTGAAAAGCTCAAAAGCTTCCCACTAAAATCTGGGACAAGACAAGGATGCCCACTATCACCACTCCTATTCAACATAGTCTTGGAAGTCCTAGCCACAGCAATCAGGCAAGAGAGAGAAATAAAAGGGATCCAAATTGGAAAAGAAAAGTGTCACTATATGCCGACGACATGTTACTATATATAGAAAACCCTAAAAGGCCCATACAAAAACTACTAGAGCTGATCGAAGAATTCAGCAAGGTAGCAGGTTACAAGATTAACCTTCAAAAATAGTTGCATTTCTTTACACTAACAATGAATCAACAGAAAAAGAAAGTAAAGAAACAATCCCTTTTACAACAGCACCCAAAGTGATAAAATACCTAGGAATAAACCTAACCAAGGAGGTGAAAGAATTATACACAGAAAACTATAAACCAGTGATGAAGGAAATTAAAGAAGACTTTAAAAAATGGAAAGATACCTCATGCCCTTGGATTGGAAGAATCAATATTGTTAAAATGGTTACACTGCCCAAGGCAATCTATAGATTTAATGCAATCCCTATCAAATTACCCAGGGCATATTTCACAGAACTAGAACAAATCATAATAAAATTTACATGGAACCATCAAAGACATAGAATTGCCAAAGCATTACTGAAGAGAAAGAAAGAGGCTGGAGGCATAACTCTCCCAGACTTCAGACATTACTATAGAGCTACAGTCATCAAGACAGCATGGTATTGGTACAAAAACAGACATATAGACCAATGGAACAGAATAAAGAGCCAGAAATAAACCCACAAACTTTTGGTCAACTCATCTTCGACAAAGGAGGCAAGACTATACAATGGAATAAAGACAGTCTCTTCAGCAAATGGTGTTGGGAAAACTGGACAGCAGCATGTAAAGCAATGAAGCTAGAACACTCCCTTACACCATACACAAAAATCAACTCAAAATGGATCAAAGACTTAAACATAAGACAAGATATCCTAGAAGAAAATATAGGCAAAACATTATCTGACATACATCTCAAAAATTTTCTAGAAGAAATAAAAGCAAGAATAAACAAATGGGACCTAATGAAACTCACAGGCTTCTGCACAGCAAAGGAAACCAGAAGTAAAAGAGAACGACAACCTATGGAATGGGAGAAAATTTTTGCAAATGAAACTGACAAAGGCTTGATCTCCAGAATATAAGCAGCTCGTAAGACTTAATAAGAAACAACGAAACAACCCAATCCAAAAAAGGGCAAAAGACCTAAACAAGCAATTCTCAAAGGAAGACATACAAATGACCAATAGGCACATGGAAAAATGCTCAATATCACTAATTATCAGAGAAATGCAAATCAAAACTACAATGAGGTATCACCTCACACCAGTCAGAATGGCCATCATTCAAAAATCCACAGATGACAAATGCTGTAGAGGCTGTGGAGAAAGGGGAACCCTCCTACACTGCTGGTGGGAATGCAGTTTGGTGCAGCCACTGTGGAAAACAGTATGGAGATTCCTCAAAAGACTAGGAATAGATTTACCATAGGACCCAGGAATCCTGGTCTGGGCATATATCCAGAATGAACCCTACTCCAGGATGACACCTACACCCCAATGTTCATAGCACCACTATTTACAATAGCCAAGACATGGAGACAGCCTAAATGTCCATCAACAGATGACTAGATAAAGAAGAGGTGGTATATTTATACAATGGAATACTACTCAGCCATAAAAACCGACAACATAATGCCATTTGCAGCAACATGTATGCTCCTGGAGAATGTCATTCTAAGTGAAGTAAGCCAGAAGGAGAAAGAAAAATACCATATGAGATTGCTCATATGTGAAATCTAAAATAAAACCAAAAACAAACAAAGCATAAATACAAAACAGAAATAGACTCATAGACATAGAGTACAAACTTGTGGTTGCCAAGGGGACAGAGGGTGGGAAGGGATAGACTGGGATTTCAAAACTGTAGAATAGATAAACAAGATTATACTGTATATAGCACAGGGAAATATACACAAGATCTTATGGTAGCTCACAGAGAAAAAAATGTGACAATGAATATACATATATTCACGTGTAACTGAAAAATTGTGCTCTACACTGGAATTTGACACAACATTGTAAAATGATTATAAATCAATAAAAAGTGTTTAAAAAGTTCTTTTTTTATTGAAGTATAGTCAGTTTATAATGTATCAGTTCGGTGTACAGCATAGTGTTTCAGTCATACATATACATACACATATTCGTATTCATATTCTCTTTCATCACAGGTTACTATAAGATATTGAAGATAGTTCCCTGTGCTATACAGCAGAAACTTGTTGTTTACCTATTTTATATACAGTAGCTAGTACCTATAAATCTTGAACTCTCAATTTATCCTCTAAGCTTTTTCTGAGCTTCAAAACTTTAATTTAAATAGATGATGGCCAGTTCAGGGTGGGGCATTTGAGATTTATGCTAGACACTGAAGATATTCCATCATATTCTGTAATTCTGACTACAGGATGTTCTCGTGGTTGCAGCTGGGATGAGCCACTTGAAATTCATGGTATGATGATATAGCAAAACATTTCACAAGAAATTATTGATATTGTCACTGATACTTCCCACTGGAATAGTCTGGCATTATTAAGGTCATGATGACAAGACGCTGGATGAGACAAACTCTTCCAGACAGACTCCAGAGCTGTGGTTCTGTTTGAAATAAAGTTTCTAATTCATTTGCCTACCTGGTGGTATTCCAGAGATTCTAAATATTGCTCGAAAATGAAATCTGTTTTGGCTTTAGTCAGCTATTGAAAACCTTATGAATTTGAGTTGACAATCCCTGAGGCAGGAAAGGACCACAGGGTTTTTTGTCATTTGCCTTACTTGAAAGGGTATGCTTCAGGGGCGTCTGAGGGGTGTATGAGTGATAGGACCTCTTTCCACTTTGTGAAACCCTTGTTTGTAGAACTGAGGTTCTTTCAAGACTGCAAGGAATGGGGTCACAAGGGTTAAAGTTTTTAAAAGGACATCAATAATCTTCTAACTTAGACATGTAGAACACATTTACATGACCTCAACCAATAATCTTAGATCAGGATAAAGATCACCTTCAGGGTGCTTAAGTGCTGACATTAAGAAGCATTCTATTGCCTTGGGTTACCAAAGGGGAAAAGGGGGAGAGAGGGATAAATTAGGAGTTTGGGATTAGCAGATACAAACTACTAAATATAAAACAGGTTAACAACAATGTCCTACGGTATACTATAAGGAACTATATTCAATATCACGTAATAACCTGTAATGAAAAAGAATATATATATATAGTGTATAACTGAAAAGAAGAGAAGCACACACAAAAAGGAAGCATTCTAGAGTTACTACATTCTCATCTAACACTTTCTAGAACAATGCCCTCGGCTTCCACAACCCTGTGTGTTCAGGGTCTGCTGTCATAAGGGCCAGTGGCCTCAGCATTCCTCGGTGGGGCTGGAGTTAGGGAGCTAAGGGCAGAGCTCTGTCGTGATGAAGGAGTATCTGGGACCAGCCCTGTGGCCAACACACAAGGCATTTTTGTGGCATGAACGAATGAAATGTCTAAAGGGCAGGGTGTTCCAAGCACAGTGTGCAATTTAGGCCAAGGGGTGGTGGGAATGAGGGCCTGGAGGAAGGAATGTGGAATAAGGGAGTGGCCCTCAAATGGGGGGCGTGGGAACTTGGAGGAGGGAAGACCCGTGAAGACTTCACCTGTTAGTTCACAGGACACTTGGCTCAGGGGAGTCAGGCCAGAATGTGAGAAGTGAGCTCACGAAACTTGTGTTCTTTCCAAATGGGCTAGTTTATGCTTTGAGGACATTTTAAACCAGCAACGAACACATTTAAAGACCTTCCTTTCTGATTCTGAGGTTTTCTTTCTTGACAGAAGCATAAGGAAGAGGGAACAAGAGGGACAGGATTTCACCTTTTATTCTTGCTGAAGTCAATGTCCAGTTTTGCCTCAGCTAGATTTTAATGTCAATTTTACCATCTAGGAGGCCAGTATAATAAAGCTGTTCAGGTTCAAATCCGCTCTCCTTGACCATATCTATCAGTTCACGAACGGGAAATTAAAATATAATAAGGAAGTGATAGTGGGACACAGGACACAGATCTGAACAGGTTAGGCTCACTTTCCGCCTTCCAGAAAATGGGATTTTCAGTGTTTATATCTCCCAGAAGAGCATCATTGTTACATAACATTTGACGACAGTGTGGGGAAACTCAGCCATCAACTCCAGCCTAAATTACTAACTAGTTCCTTCTGGTTGTTCCCAATGCTAAGTGAAAGGTTAATTTCGTGTTTATCCAATTCCATTTCTTGAGATGACAAAAACAATAAAATTAGCTTGACCGGTCTTATCACCCCAAATTGATTTATAATCTATCTGTTAATCCAGCATATTTTTGATTGGCTTCAGCAGCAATGATTAAAAACATATATAGCCTTGTGGGTTATAGTCTAGTGACAGATCAAAGTTGGTAATACAATAAAATGTTACTGCCAAACAATGACTTCAAAATATACGTCTCGTACCCTTAAAGAATTTTTAGTGTGTATGGACATCAACACGGACCATAGAAACTCATATACTTTCACCGCTTTGGAATTTTCAACTCTATCATCTCAGGCATAGATATACAACTGTAGGTAAGTGTTCACAGTTGTTGACACTTAAAGACCTAAGACATTTCAGTCACTTCACACTGCCTTGGGTATAAATAATATCCACTTTATGTTATACAAAGATGCTTGGTTCCTGTAAGCAGAGATCAATTATATATCAAATACACAAATGTCATTTCCAAATCATCATTTCCCGAAAACATTTTAAATTAAAAACATCTGGCATACTCTTGACACTGAATTTTACACCCCTAGTTGATCAGCAGAATGGTGAGAATCTTAGAGATAAAGGTATCTGGTTATTTACATATTCCATTACTGCATCATTTTCCCCATCTGCTCATAAAGCTCCAGGCTTGACTTATAACTGACAATCATAACTGAAAAAAAAAATTATGATCTCTCAAAGTACATTCGTTTTAACCAGAGATTGTGATCGTTCCATTCAGGTGATCATGGAAACTGGGGATAAACACACACCATCTGAACCCTTGAATCATTCATTAGATTGGAAAGAAGCCACTGTAGCCACCGGCTGTGGCCTTTCCACCTGACCTCTCAGCTCCTACCCAGGCTCGGAGATCATCAAAGCGGATTTCACACTTCTCCCTCATTAAGCACGGAAGAAGAGATGTTCTCACTGTGAGTGGGAGCACCACAGGAACGCAGATTAGCTGAGTTCCAAGAAACTGTCTTCCAGAATCAGATGGAAAAATTGAGGTTTTAAAATAACAGGCTCTCCATTAAAATACTTTGGAACCCCACGGTTTGAAATTGGAAGACTTAGAAACAAATGAGAACTTCGAGGTCAAGACTAAAAAACACGGATAAAACGACCTGATGGAGAAAACTGATTCTCTGCTTCTACTTGTTCCACAATCTGCTCCTTTTCAACTGCATGTAAACAATGTGGGCACGTGTATTCTTACATTCCCAGTCATGATGAGAGATGCTTTTTTAAAAGAGTTTCCAAAATGTCATGGTTTAGAAAACAGTTTGGGAAATAATTTAAATATATATATATTTTTATACCAATTCAGTAAGAAACTATGCTGAGAATGCAGAACCTTAGCTTGACAAAGGGGTTACTGACAGCCACCGAGAGGGATTTGATGGGAAGTCAGCCAGCACGTCATCGCCTAGCAAAATCTCTTGGGAGTAGACGTGAGACGGTGGTGATACCAATCTAATGTATTTTCCATAGCAGTACAAAAGGTCATAATCTTGAAGAATTAACTGTTGATTTAAAGGCCTTCTCCCACTACAGTTCCATTCATAATACCTGAAATAAACAAAACAAAACAAAACACCTGGACTACACCTAAGAGAAACAGGTCAATATACATGGGAACGTTTAACATTATTTAAATAATATTCATCTGATGAGAAAGCTTCAGGAACTTTCTAAGGGCTTAAAGAAGTGTGGTTTGATGGAAAGACTTTAGACAGAGAAATAAATAAATTTATTAGCCGTCCCAACTGTCACTCACTAGCTATGTGATCTCGAAGAAGTCACTCAGCTTCTTTGTATCTTAGTTTTCTCATCTGTCAAATGGCGGTGGGGTCAGCCTGGCGTCAGCCTGTCATCTTTAAACTCCTTTCCAGTTCCTGGTAACCACAGTGTTAACTGCCCTTTACACCCTGTCCCCGAGGGGATCAGCTGAGTAAAGCAGAGGGACGGCAGCCTGTTCCCAGGAACAGCAGACGCTTGTCGTCTTGGGTCTTGGTTTGTACCACACGCACTGAGGCAAGGGCGTAGATAAATGAAACTGACCGTTGACAGCACTGCCAAGTCGGTGTCAACTGTGTTTCTCAGTCAGATACCCTCGGATAGAGTGCAACAAACCAGAGTGACAGCTCAGAGTAACAGCATTAGTTGTGTCCACTCATAGCTGACAGTCTGAAAGCCACTCAAGCCAAAGGAGAAAGACATCTGTGTTTCATTCAGAACGCTTTACATTTAGATTGGCTTGCTCCCTTGACTTACTGGTCTTGGACTAGAGGCAGTCGTGTGACATGGTGGCATGCAGGGAGGGAAGTGACAGAGAAAGGACAAGAAGATGGCGAGGATCCAAGCCAGGTCCCCCCGCCTTACCTCCTCCACACGTCTCGGAGCACGTGGTGAAGCCCTGGTACTCCCAGTCGTAGAGCTCGTCGACATCCTGCAGGGCACGCAGGAGGGTGCTCTCTTCCGGGGTCAACTCCGTAACATCTCCGTGGCAGGGTCCTGCGTAACAGGGGCGCTGGGATGCCGGCCTGGGCCCTTCACACTCGTCGACAGGCAGGTCAGCCACGGATTGGGAGAAAGACAGGAGCACCTGGCACCTGACTATTCGCACCTGGGTCCCCATACCACAGGTGACCGAGCAGGCCGACCAGGCCTCTGGGACGAACCTGCAGTCCGCAAGCAAACAAGAGGACAGGATGAGAAGCCCCAAGCCGGAGACCGTGGACAGCGTTGGGGGCTGCATCCCGCTGGCTACCGTTGCCCAGTGCTGTGCCCGGATGTGCTCAGGGCTCCACCACTCTGCTCTGTGATGGGCGCTTCAGTGTGGCTGATGAACTCATCTGGCCCTGTTTCTGGATTGGTCTCTTCCTGAGTGTCATAGGAACTCCCAGCTGTAAGACATTCCAGCTACATACCACCTGCTTTCTCCCTGCTCTGCACCCACAGTGGCAGCTCTTCCGAGTAGGGAATTGGTTTCTTCTCTCTCAATCTAAATCCCAGCACTTGTGCCTCTTGCAAGATGCTGGCTATTCTTATAGCAGACCAATACTGATACTAAAAACTAAAGCAAAATAAGCCCTTAGAGATATTTAAGGAAGTAAATTTTTTTTTTTAGTCTGGATTTCATATTCTGTAACTTTCTTTGCTTTTCTGCTCAATGTGCCTCCCAAGATTTATTTATATATAGAAAGAAGGCTTTTTTTTTTTCTGTAAGTTTCCAAGAATGGTGCAAAGCCTTGTTCCTCACACATTCTTTGAATTAGTCTGGACTGCAATGCTTTTTATATCATAGAGAAAAGCCATGCTACGAATTTAAATCTGCAGGCATGTCACAGCAAATGAGAGAGCTTCTGCATTTGTACTGGTCTGGTCAACAGCCTCTACCCCCTCCCCACCGAGAGAACCACATGAATGAGAACTTGGTTTTTCTCTGAGTTTCTCCAGAATGTAGGACAATATCCAAATTCTGGGGTAAAAAAAGGCTTTTTTCCTCCCACTGATCAATAATGGTCAAAACAGCAATGACCTTGAGAGGGGCCTAGGGAACAGCTAACATTTTTTAAAAGTACACGTAAGAATCTGGAGAAAGGACTTTGGAATAAAATTTTTAATTTTTCCACGATCCTTCTGCTTTCTCACAGGGAGTCATGCTGCGGAGGCACGCAAACCTGGCTCTTTAACCTTGGCTTTGGCAGAAAAGGAAAGAACTGATAAGGCGGTTATAGAATTAAGTCCCAGCAAGTGCAAATGGTTCCTATCTAGTTAAGGGAAACTGAAATTCTAACAGGAGACCAATCCAACTTTTCAAATGGGAAGAGGCACAACAAAGATGTGGCCTGGGTCTGGGCCGTGTGTGGGGCAGGGAGACTGGCCAGGAGAGCCAAACTTATATGTCTGAGGCATGGAAGGAACCCTTTCGAGAAAGACCTGATGTCTGATGTTTTGAAGAGTCATCCATCTCCTAGGAGAGAATGAAGGTCACATACAACCTTGTCAGGGAGGTGGATGAGGGAGGAAGGGCCACTCAGAATTATTTCCAAGAAATTCTCATACAATATCACCTCCCTCTTTCATTTCTGAATTCTTAACTCCATCTTCTGGCACCAAGAGAACTTGGGTGGGGAAGGGTGGAAAGCATCCTAAAAGATGAAAAAGTCTCTCTCTCTCTAAGTAATGCTACTTGCAGCAGTTTTTTAGAAATAGAAAACCAAAATCAGCAATCAAAATAATTTTAACCCTCTTATTACACATTCACATATATCTGCCTGGGTCCTGGAACAAAAATCGTGACAAATACACCAGCACTGAATTTTACAGGCGCAGACAGAAAGGAAAATGCATGCAAACTATTTTGTAGACGAGAGAAGCCCAAAAGCAAATGATAAGCTTTCCAACTCTGACAAGAGTGTGATGAATAATGTCCTATAATAATGTGGTGCTGAACTGTGTTTCCAAATAAAAAAAGATGACAAGATCTCAGAAAGAACAGCACTCTATTGGCTTCTCCCATACAGCAAGCATCACTGTTCTGTCCACAGTAACAGCCCTCCTCAGTGACCATGACAAGAAACCAAGGATCAGATAGCTTTTCTGGTAAAGGGCCAGATAGGGAATATTTGAGATTTTGTGCAACTCTGTTGTTGCCACACTCAATTCTGTGAAAGTGGCCCTAGGCAGTATGTTAACAAAACAGGTGTGGCCGTGTTTCAGCAAAACTTTATTTACAAAAACTGGAGTAAGAAGATGGGACGGGTGATGGAAGGGTCTGAATACAGTCTGTGGGCTACAGTTTCCCAACTCATGCTACAGAACGCTTACTGGGGATCCCGAGCACACTGAAATTCATGGATAGTCTTCAAACTTCTTTGAGGTCTCTTGTTTCCACCTTTCCCCAAAAATATAAGCTTCCACATGTGACAAGTAGCTATACAGATTTGTTTTATTTTCCAGATTAAAAGTGAGTCCCAGATGAACTCTAATATGTGAAGGACACACAAACGGAACCCTCAGCTCCCCGTGCCTATCAGGGGAGCCACTCTGCATTTGCTCCCTGTCCAGGGCTAGGAAGACACACCAAAAGCATACAAAGCAGAAAGGGTGTGCTACCAGGGCCCTGTGAACTCGGCGCAAAGACTGAGACTTGTTATTTTAAAGCAGCATCGAGAAGAGAAGAGAAGAGAAGAGAAGAGAAGAGAAGAGAAGAGAAGAGAAGAGAAGAGAAGAGAAGGGAGAAGAGAAAAGAAATGTGTGTGTATTTTTGACTATCTGGATACTTAGGGTTAATCTGCTTTATGTCTCCCAAGTGAGAATCTTATCAAGCGTCAAATAGCCTTACTGGCTTATCTCCCAACCCACTATCCTGAGGTCTTCATCAAGTTCACACCAATTAAGAACAATTTGGTCTTTAAGTGGTGCTGTCCTTTGGCAGTCATTTTAATTTCTCTAGTGCATACACTGGATGATATAATATTCTCTCTCATGGAAGGCAGGAGATTATATTTCAAAAGAAAAATATCTAATAGTGCAAATGGCCAAGTGAATAATAACTGTTTTTCATATGAAACTTTCCGCCACATCCCTAGATCTCTCAACTCTGTATTTACTATCTTGAGCTTTCTGGCCCCAAGTGGGAGGAAGGAAGGTCAGGGAGAGGGCAGTCAAGTGAGGAAGGAGCTTTAACTGCAACGCTTAGAAGACTCATCTTGAATAGTTTTTGCTGAGTTAGAACCTTTCAAGTGGGGATTTTAAAATGGAGTCAGCATGGTTTTTAAAATCAGTATGTTAATCATTTTCATGTACAAATGTACAGTGTATTATTGAAGTTTAATTTGGGTAATTTAAAAATTCTTTTTGTTAGCAGCACCATGACCACATGAATGAAGAATGGCTTGGATAAGTGAGTTCTTTAGAAAATGGACTTGAGCTTCAGAAATGATATGATTTCTGCATTTAGTTTTCCCATCTCTAGGGTAAAACCAACAAACAAAACACTGGCAAAGAAATAATTTAGGATTCCGCCTAGACTTCTGTTTACAAGCTTAATTGTTCATCTCACTAATAAAATGCTTATCCTTTAATTAGAAAGATTACCATAGTCCCTATTATGAAATAGAAAACAGAGATAATCAAATTCACTTGTAAAATAACCAAAGTGGGTTACTTTATTAGTGGCTATTATGGAGTCAGAAGCAAGGACTGAAGTCATAAAAACAATCACTTTCTTAATATGATGCTAAACAGAAACAATTCACTCTTGGTTAGTCTCATGTCAGTGCAGATATTAGCCAGAGTTAACTCCAGTTTTTGCACACATGGTCTGATATGTAACTTTTCCTTTTCTCCTCTTCTTTTTCTTTCTCCTCCTCTCATACCCATTTGTTCAAAAAGATCACCGGGATTATTTAAAATAAGAGTAGCTCTATAATTGTGTTATTTTGATGCTGTTACTAGCCTCACTTCACTCTCCAGTTTCAAAATGCAAATTGAAAGCTGCAGGAAATTCCATTAGAAATACTTGATTTTGGTTTAGTTTTCAATCATACAACATTTGAGTTATAAATTGATAGGGGCTGTGGATTTATTTTTCCTCTTTCTTTTGGTGATTTTAGGGTGAAGGGGAGAGGAGGGAATGAACTGAATAGTGTAGGAAAAAATTATGAAAACTTTAAAATGGACCCAAAAGATGACTGAGTATTCTGTTAAGTGTGTCCTTCCTAGTTACTTCAGTCTTTCGTTGACAGTGAGTTATTTCACCACTCTATAAATTGCAGAAAATTGATAATGAAAATGATTCTTGCCCATAGAAATGTAGATGAACCGTGTCTAGAAAAATGCAATTGGTTGCCCTGTGGATAGACTTATTTTACATCTATCTGTAAATTCATTTCAGCATTCTTATTTGCCTAAATATGTTTGGTTCTTTTACATTTCCTTTGAATTGTTTGTAATATCTTCCTGGTCTCCTCATGAATTAATGAAGTAAATACAACATATGACAGATGTTTATTTTATATTTGCATGAGATTCATGGTTATTCCCTTTCTAAAATTTTCTCTTTTAACTAGAGGCCATAGAGGGATCTGGAGAAGAGTATATTGGAAAAATAAAATGCTGTATAAGTAATTCCATAACAAATTAACCAGGAAGTCTTTTACATAAACATGTCATTGTGGGGGGGGGGGGGTGCTGAAAAAAATCATCATATGCTATTGGTAAAAATGGTATTTCATATTACCTCATCTTATTTTTAATCCAGTCTTTCTCTATTCTTTTTTGTTAGTTTTGAAAAGCTCGTTCTTCTCCTGACTGTGGACAATCCTTGAGACAGTAAAATCTTTAGGAAAAGGTGCAGTTACCTAAACCTAGCTGGGCATTTGGGCATCTGGACTAAAGAAGCATTTGGATCTGTGAAGAAAAAAAAAATGTTTCTGGGGGAAAGAAACTCAGAAAGGGAAAGGGAAACACGTACTTTCACCTACTTCCTTATTTAGTTATTCAATGTCTCTCAATGAAATTAAAAGGAAAGACTTTGGGGGGAAAAAAAACCCCCTCCAAACTAGTAAACAAACAAAAACCTTTGGAATGCTACAAAGGGACTGTAATTGAATCACTTTAGGAATTTTAGAATTGCTTGTAAAATCCATCATACTAAGACAAACTTAGAATGATTATTTAAAAATAGAGCTTGAGCATTATAGTTTTGAGAGAACACTTATCCAAAATATGCCTCCGCATTCACTGAGAACCACACCTAAGTCTTTCCAAATAAATGAGAATCGAACTTATTGTGAAAGATCTTTAGTCAAGGATACTTGATCTGCATGTGGAATTATGAAAATATTTCTCAACTGCTGTTGTTAGCTTACAGCTGTCTGGAACTGCAAATAATTCAAATAATTTATGCTGGTTATGCAATACATGTTGAAGTCTCCAAGCAAAATTTTACAAAGGTGTCCAGGACACCACTCTACAAAGCATCTAATAGCACCACTTTTTTCCATAGGTTCCTCAAATCCTTAAGTGTCATGCCTGAGTTATGAGAGTCTTCAGCACTGGAAGGCACCCGGTAGTATCACCAAGAATAGAACAGTTCTAGAAATTAACATGACAAAACAAATGACAATTTTGGTGCAGTCACCAATACAACTATCTGGAAAAAACAAAACAAAACAAAAATAAAAAAACAACCCAGTGATTGTCCTGTGTAGTGCTGCTAACCAGTGATGTGAAGAAAGGACCCAATACTGTAACACTCTGCAGTGGGAGTGTTATCTTTAGAGGTATTTTCCACGCAGCTAACTTCCTTTTCTCATGATAATGATGCCCTTTTGGATTGAGAGGCAGCTGGCCTCTGCAAGAATGCCTCAATGTCTTTCTTGCAGAAATGCTCAGTGCTGGAAGTGGGGGAAGAAAGGCTGACTGCATTAAAGAGCACATTTTCCTTTCAAAGAGACTTTGTACTAGAAGGAAATGCTGTGGGAGATCAGAGTTCTCTCAAAGTTCCGATGAGTCAGAGATGACTGGGCTCTTTCAAAGTCCAGGACCTCATACATTCGAGCACTGTGTTCAGCTCATCTTGTAGGTCTCATCCACCTTCCTGCACTGTGGTTCCAGACAAGGTATTAGGAGGAGTCCTACTAAAGGAGGGACCTTACTGACCATCAGGAGGTTGTTCTTTAACAATAAGAGAAAAGCCAGCAGCAGAGAGACAGTGAATAATCAGTGTTTAAAGGGTATTGGCCCCACACTGCTTGGGATTCCCAATAAATCCAGTCCTCAAAATTATCTTGTTCCCAATAGCATCCAGCACACCTGATCATGCCTTTTTTCTCTAAGTACTTTCTTCTCCTGACTTACATGACACCTAGCGCTCCTGGTTTTTGTTTTTCTTTTCTGGTCATTTCCTACACAGGCTCCTTTTCTAGATTCTTCTCCTTTCCTCAAGTTAGACTCTCCTCTCCATTTTCTTATAATAGTGATCAGTCTTCAACAATCAAGTGTGAATCTTTCTGGAATAACTATCTCCTTTACTAGGCCAAACCTCTGTGAAGGCAGAATTCACATAATAGGTGCTCAATAAATACTTTTTTTTTCCCCAAATGAATAAGTGAGTGGATAAATAGGAGGGTAAGCGTTGATGTCATGAGGGATTTGATATTGGGCTTCTTCTTGAGCCCAAGATGAAAACCAAGCTAGATAAAGAAACAACAGCTAACAAAAAAACACCTGCACTCTAATGTTCACAGCAGCACTATTTACAATAGCCAAGACAAGGAAACGACCTAAAGGTCCACTGACAGATGACTGAATAAAGAAGTTGTGGTATATTTATACAATGGAATACTATTCAACCATAAAAAACAACGTAACGCCATTTGCAGCAACATGGATGTCCCTGGAGAATGTCATTCTTAAGTGAAGTAAGCCAGAAGGAGAAAGAAAAATACCATATGATATCACTCATATGTGGAATCTTAAAAAAAAAAAAAAGACAAATGAACTTAAATATAAAACAGAAAAAGACTCACAGACATAGAATACAAACTTGTGGTTGCCAGAGGGGAGCGGGGTGGGAAGAGACAGACTGGGAGTTCAAGATTTGTAGATACTGACAGGTATATGTTGAATAGATAAACAAGTTTATACTGTATAGCACAGGGAAATATATTTAAGATCTTGTAGAAGCCCAGGGTGAAAAAGAAAATGAAAATGAATATATATATATTCATGCATGACTGAAAAATTATGCTGTGACACCAGAAATTGACACAACATTGTAAACTGACTGTAACTCAATTAAAAAAAAAAAAAAAGAAAGAAACAACAGCTTAAAAACTCAAAGAAATTAAATCCTACTTTTCAGTTCCAGGCATTAGCATGGAAAAATCCAAAAAGCTCTTCCTGTTTTAGAAGTTTCTCATGATCTTTTTAAAAGTTATTGTGCCCAAATTTCGTAGCTGTAGTGGGTTTATTTATTTTTATTTCTTATAGCTGCCCTTGAGCAGTCTGTGCTGGCCTCTGTTCATCCTGGTGGGGTGCTAGGTTATCCTGTAGCTTGAGGTGTTTCAATCCTGTGTCTCTCATACTTCAGTTAAATCTCAGTAAAAATGCTGTTTTGTAGAATAAAAGGATTTGAGGGCAGCTCTGAGCCACAGGCTGCCTTCAGTAATTTATGCATGACTCTGGTCTAACATTGCTTTATTATACAACCAGCTACCCAACAGTGAAGGCTCCGGAGCATTCTGGAATTGTTCCTAGGTTACAGGAGCCCAAGGAGAACTCCTATTTTTCTGTCTACGCTTTAAAACTCCATACACACAGAGCCTTGGGAAAAAGAAAGACCACTAACTGTACGTAGCAGATACAGATGGAGCCAAATTATTCTCTTCACAAATGAAAAATGAGACTATTGAAGGAGAAGTAATAAAACGGCCACACTTAGGCTAACAGATTGCTTATTCTTATGTTTGCCCTTAAAACGGTCAACTAACCTGACCGACTGGTTGCTACTCACAGCTCCAGGCCCATTGCTAAAATAAAGCTATTAATTCTACTGTTTCTATTTAATTCCCGTAATCAACAGTAATAACCATGCTTGGTCTCTGAGTCATTCTCCAGGGAGAAGGTCACAACATTGTAACCTTACAAAATAGCCTGAATTACCAAGACCACACCTTGGGCGCTTATAAGATAGAGATTGAAAGAGTGACAACCACTAGCCTTTACAAAGTTGGTCACCTGGAGACACCATGACCACTCTGAGTCTTCTGAGAAGAAAATAATTCTGTTGATTGTTATCGATGCTTTATTGTTTAAGCTATGGCTATTTAATCACCCTGCCCCATTCCCAAGGTGGGTTCACAGTTTTGAAGGCACTAGCCTGCTGTGAGTCCCCTTTGCCTGGCAAAGTAATAAAGCTGCCTCTTTTCTTCTAAGCTCCAAGACCCTGTCTCTGAGTTTCTGTTTGGCTCGTCAGGGACGGCGGCCGATCTTCCACAACACTTTGACACTCGTTTCAGGCCACCTTTCTCTCCATTGCTTTTCTGATCCATATGAATAGAAAATGATTTAAAAGTTTGGTTTTCCTGAAGGTTAGTCTGATTATTTAAAAAGCCATGTCCTGGGGACTAAAATGCCATTATAGCTTACAATGCTATTAGTGCATTTGGAGTTCTCAGCTTAACAACAGAATGTAGATTTTAAGTCATATTATTTCCCCTGACTTTGATAAAAATCTAAAATATTGTAAACTCGGAATACTTTTCATGAACTATTTCTTCTTCACATGGACTGGAATTGGTTTATCTTGCAATTTTGTCAAGGTTTCTTTCTCTTAATTCAACAAGTTTGGCAAAGCTTTCCAAGGAAAAGTTCAGTTCATTAAAAATGACCTTAATGGACTTAACATATATTGGTGGTGACAGGGTCCATGCTTTATTTTGGCACACAAGGATCCCATTAATTTGTCTCTGCCACTCTCTAGGGCTCAGCTGAGCAATAGTTCAGATTTAGCTCGGAAAGTAGCTGTAGCATGAGCATTAAGTGGAGACAGTAGGTGGGGCTGACAATTTTTGAACTTCTTGGTTCTTTGCAATAAAGGCTTTTTCTAATGATTACATTAAAATGGCTCTGCCGGCTCTTTTGAATTTGTTACTGGTTTTTCTGTCTCAGCAAGCTAGGGGATCAACTGAATATAACTCAGAGTTGCGAGAGGATGCTTTTCCACTCAAGCTTTCTCTAAATTTTCCTTATTAATTTTGGCAGTATGTTATAGATTTCTTTTTGCTCAAATGAAAGTACCTAGCCCTTGTCCCTTTGTATAAATTCTTGGTAAAATTCAAAGTGTGACCCTTACTAGAGAGTCTTCAAAGAGTCTCAGCAAGAGAGCAGAGATGCAGGGAGAGAGTATTAACCGGGGAACCACTAGCTGAATTTGGGGTTATTTGTCCTTACTTGTGGTTCTCTCACATGCTGTATGATACAGCCTGCATGAGGCACAGATAACACCTGTCTCAATTTCGCCAACTGTAAATGAGTGATTGCTCTACATTCTCTAGGAAGATGAATGATGCTCGGAATGGCCCAATCATAATCACAGTTAACACCTGAACAGAGTTTCCTGTCTACTCCGTAATCTGCATATAACTTAATCCACTCGATAGCCTTATGATGCAGACACCATTATGTTCATTTCTCACACGAGGAAATGAAGGCCTATGGGGTTAAGGGACTTGTTCAGGGTCCCCAGTTACTACTGGGGGATCCATGAGTCACACCTAGGAGATCTGTCACTGGAGCCCACACTTTGGACCACTGTGCACGCTGCTGCTCTACGTGTAGCTGTGGTCAATAATTAGAGTGTTTTTCCTGTGATTCCAGTAGGGCTGTATTCCTGTAGGAGCACACACACACACAGACTCGCCCTCTCTCATCAACTCACTGTTGGCAGCATGATGTATCTAAGCAAAATTTCAAATTTTAGGAAATGATTTGTGGTTTTAGTGATCTATTTTCAACATCAAGGTAGCAATCACCAAGGTACACCTACCGATAACAAAATATCTGATAATTTGCTATGTAAAAAGATCTAATCATCTTTCCTCAGGAGCTAGTTTTGCTGTCAAAGTCAGATGCACATAAGTTCTATCATAATCTGCCAAACACCCGTTCACATTTACATCCCCCTAAACCCTTTCCATGTATATTACACTCCTCTTTCATGCATTTCTCCTGTTTGTGCATCAACACATGTACTAGCTTGACTCTCTTAAAATTGTAGCTCCTAGGAACATATAGCAGTGGAAAGAGTTTGGGAATTCAATAAATAATTCTCCTACACTCCTTGTGAAATCAGTAACACTACCATGCTGTGCACACCCAGACATCAAATGGCATTTCTTAAAAATAGCTAGCTCATTTGTTGAATCTGTGGATGACTGGCCAGTACTCAACACGCTGGTCACAATCTTATCATTCCTGTGGTAAGAATGTACTCAAGGTTTCTTGAGGGCAAGGACGATTGGGTTTATTTTTACAATACCTGCACCTGGCACAAAGTCTGGCCCAGAGCAGGTGATTTATGAGTGAATTTCACTTCTCTCATTATGAGGTGCGAACAATTAGCTGGTCCAGTGACTCTCTAAAATTATCTAAAATACACAATCAGCCAGAGACTTTTTATATTAAGCATTCTGCTGCTGCAGAGGATATAAGGGATGAGAGCCATTTGAGTAGATGGGGAGACCAGAAAGGAAGGAGGTGGAAGTGAGAGAGGTCACTATCCTTATGGGGATAAAGCCTGATTCAGTGTGGCCGGGATGAGGCTTTAGCCTTGCCACATGGCAAGTCTCAAAATGAAACGCTTTTGTGTTTTTTATCCTGTAATTCTAATGCCAACCATGTTCTGCTTGAACATCCTTTATGTTGGTTTAATGATCTGCAAAGAGTGTTTACATTTCTCAATCTCAGGTGAGATGACTTGATTCTTAAGAGATATATCTTTACACACACACACACGATATTTCTTTTTATTTTCTGTGGCCAGAGATTCACAAAGAGAATGTAACTAAGGCACCTCATTTTGAGGATATGAACAGCAAAACTATCTGGATGCATTACCAACGTTTGATTCCCTAAATATCTTTTGGGGGAAAATATAAAAACACGTGTCACACAATTAACATTTCTAACCACTTAAAAAAAAAAGTGAATTCACATTCTTAACCACTGAGTTAAGCCATCCACATTCTCGGACAACTTACTGGGTATAAATATGTACTAATGTAAACATATGCTTAAATATTATATATTTAAATACTATTTTCAACAAGGCAAACAAGCCATTTAATGACTACAGGATCACCATGGTGACTCTTATTGGCTTTTCTTTCTGTATCTGATTCCTTGTGGGTTCTGCTCACACAGCTGCATGACAGGAATTTCCCTGTGCCTCTTATTGAATCAGCCCCATCACTAAGCTGATGCCATCTGGCATCCAGATATTACCACTGCCTTCTGCCTGCTTGCCTCCCTCCTCCTTCCTTTTTAAAATGGCTCACACCAAGGTTATTTATGGCAATACGTCTAGGGCTGGGGTATTGTGTTGCAGGACAAAAATGTTTTCCTAACCATGCAGTAAAGCTGCTCACTGAAAACCTAATAAGATGACTCAAGATTTTTTAAGTGCAAGATCAAGAAGGCACTCAGAGGACCACCCCGTTCTACCTCTGAAAGGACACACCGTTAAGGGCTTCCACCTGGTGTGCACCCAGGTTTGATAGTGGGATGGTTGGTTAAAATGACAGTGTTGGTAGAGTGGTACCCAAAGGAACCGCCTGTCTCCCGCGATTTGTTCTGAGCCATCCAAGCAGAACTCCTGGTGACTGAAGTAAATCTTGGGTGGGGTGGGGGAGGGGGGACATGGCTTCCCTAGTCCTACCTTCCTCTCCCTGGGATGACTTGATTCAGAGAGCAGAAAGTCTAGAAAGAGAAAGGCAGGGCATCTAGAGCATCCAGGACACCCCTTATCCTTATGCCTGCCTCCTTTAACACATCACACCTTACAGGCACTGGGTGGCTTATAGTGGCCTGAAGGAGTTAAGGAAATGAATAATTTCCTTCCTATCTCAAGTCAGATTAGGTTTTTTTCAAGAAGGCCACCTGAGTAATTTCCTGCACAGCAGAGAAATGAAAAATTTTCAGCCTTTATGTATTTACGTAAAATTTGCGTTGTAATCTTTAACCACTGCCTTTCCTCCAAAGTTCTGCATTGGTTAGCTGCTTCTTCTTAAAGTCTTTTCTCAAAGAAGTAGAAAATACATGCTGTAGCAACTTTACAGAAATAATCGATGTTTTGCTTATTGTCCTTTTAGGTAAGAAATGTGTCTCCTTATATATAAACCATGTTTCTGTGAAATCAAACGACTAAATACTATTTGTTTACAAGTGAACTTTGGTCATTGTACTAATCTGTATTTTGGATTTTTTTTTTTTTCAATTTCTTGATTTTTTTTTTAGGGTGTGATTCAGAGACACAATTGTGTTCTGGCAAACCGTATCAGATTTAGATTCAAACAGGATGAGTCAGAGAAGATTCTAAATTGCTTCTGAATATGTAGATTACAATGTTAATTTGGTAAAATTAAAACTACAGATTGAATTTGGAAACCATTTCATCTCCTGCATACTATATTGTGAGCTCCTGGAGGGTGGGTGACATAATGTGCCTTATGTACCAATGCATAGCACAGAGCTTAGTACTTGTATTAAAGAAATTAACCTAGAAAATCATCAGTCAGAAAAACTGCTTTGGTCATAAATGAAATTTCTCAATAAAGTGCTTTCCTATATTTTTAAAAACGATGTGGCAAATAGGCCTGTCAGTGTATTCTAGTAAGATCAATATATAGTTATTGGTCAGTCAATCAATCAATCTACGTTAGTCTCTTCCTTGTTTCCTCTTCTGAAAAATCTGTGCCTAGTGGTCTTACAAGTTTCATGGCCTTGATCATACTAAGCAGGTATGGCTCCATGAACAAACAGGGCAAAGACCTGGAATCCATCTGATACCAACCCCAGGAAGAAAGGGTAAGAAAAGCTAATAAACTTCCTTTGCCCTCAGATATATTTTTCTTTCTCTTTCATTTTTGTGAGTGGCTATATTGCAAAAAAGCTGGGAGGTAAGGTGGGTAAAAAGCTGCCCAGAATTTCCCATCAAACCTATGCTACAACATCAGATGCTGCCTGGACCTTCTCACCTCTGGCCCCTTGGCAAGAGAAAAGAGGATGTTAGATTTTGGAGAAGAGGGTAGGCACGACTCTTTCATTTTCCTAGTTCAAAACTGGAAAGTATTTAGAGAGCAATCATAAGTTTTGAGAAACACCTTGAAACTGATAAATTTCCAAAGTGACAGCCCCAAAGCCTCATTTTACCCTTAGTAAGAGGAGTACACTTAGTTCAAAACCCATGAAAGGCAGTCTTCCTCTAAACCAGTCAGCTTCAAAAGCAAAACAACTTGTGGTTTGAAAGCTTACGAGGGTTCTTCCGACACAGCGGCTCCTTCTTCTAGTTCTTGAGCTTGTTTGTACCATGGCAGCTTGGCCTCTACCGGAAGTTTTTCTGAGAATTAAGTGAATGCACACAAGAGAGAAGAAATAAGAATCAATGCAGAATTTCAGGGAAATTCCATTTTCTTCTCATCAGTTCTTGATTTTGCACTGCCTAGAAGTTACAATGTTGATAACTGCAAACAATATGTTTTTAGGTACATTTCTGCCTGTGATGATAGCTATATGAAGAAAAAGAAAATCCGATTTTAAAATGTTTAGTAACACTAGTCTTTGTGTATATGTGTCCCCTTTATTATGTTGAAGAGCAAAGGAAAGTCTTTTTATTACCAAAGTCATAACTCTAGGCACTCAATACGCAGTTAGTCATCAAAGTATCTTCACTATTGCCTGTTGAAAAGACAGAGCACTACCTACCTTTTAAAACAAACACAAAGTATCATAGGTTAATCATAATACTTTCATAACTTCTAACTTGTCTTTTACCTTTTGGCTAAGTGTGAACCATACCATATTGTGAAAAATAAAACTGCTACTCTGAAATTCACAAAATGTTGCTTGAGATATCTGACACATTCAGTGCCAACCCAAGGCTCACTGAACAATTGAACAGGAGCGACTTAGGGTCCACGATCCATAATTTGACTTGTTTTGCCCATTTATCTAGCTTTGACCAAACCATTCAGGATGAGCTTCCTAATTACTTCCTGGGGAAAAAATGTGGAAAGGAAAAAGAAAGGGAGATTATAAGTGCTTCTACAGAAGTAACTGCCAAGATCCCCATTCTGACGTATTTATTAGAATCATTTATAGGCATATTTCCCTTTATTGTAGGAGCCAGCGAAGCTCTATCACCATTTTATAACATATAATTGGAAAGATGAAAGAAATGTGTGTATATATGCATACACCATTGGATGACATAGCTTTTAATGATGTTTAGAAAGCCAGACTCACTACTTAGTTGTGAAAAATCCAGATTTTATTCTTGATGGTTAACCACAATCTGCTTTTCTTTCTCTGAAGTGGCTTTATGAAGATGAATGAATACAGAATTGACTATTTAAGTTAGGGGCATCACTTCTCATCCTCTATGTGCAGCAATTGTTTATGGTTAGAAAACAAAGCAAGTGAGAAGTATAAAAGCCAGCAGGATTTGCTAACATTTTGAACCCAGCAACATGGTTTCTAGATATACATCATTTTACAGCTAGCCCACCTCTCCCAGACAAATGACTCAGTCCACGAAGCCACCTGTGACAGCTCAGGCCATCCTTGCCTTTCAGTAATAAAGCACTCAGCATGACACCAATGGTAGGCTTGTAATACGTTACTGTCGTTTTGAACTGAACCCTGTCAGCTGTACCAGTGGCCACTTCCTCCTGCATTTGAGGATGCTGATGGAAGTCAAGAGGTGAAGATGACACTTGTGGAAAACTTACTATACGCCAGGCAGTGGGTTAAACAGCCTATTTGCATAATATCTCATTTAACCCTCACATGATCTCAGACATAGTTACTATTAGTATTATCCTCATTTTACAGATGAGGAAACTGAGGTTTAGAGAGGAACATACTGATTAACATGAATCAGGATTTCTGGTATATTTTGGGGGTTTTTGGTTTCCTTTTATACTGTTAATTTAGATTTCATGATACTGTTCACTCCCACCAAGGACAACCTACAGCATAACAAAGAGCTACACTGTGGCTTGTTTTCAGAGAAACTGAATGGTTTAAAGAAATAAATTAAGAAACAGATGGGAATCATCTTTAATCTTAAAAATGGGAGGAAGATTTTTAAAAAAATTTTTAAAGACTTGATTGTTTAATTTGACTAATTTTTTTCTTTTTTAAAATGGAGGTACTGGGGGTTGAACCGAGGACCTTGATCAAACATGCTACGCACACACTCTACCACTGAGCTATACCCACCCCCTGGGGAGGAAGCTTTTAACGGGGAGTTCTTCTAAATGGTTTGTGACTTCAGAATTTTCTATTTCACTGACACAGACTATAAGAATATTAGCAATGAAATCAGACGAGTAGTCAAGCTAACCTGAGAGACCTAGTATAGTAATACATCTTGCTCACTACGTAGAACTTTTCTAAAATTTACTTTTTACAAACTATTTACAGCATCTATTAAATTCCAATTTATTCCAATTCCTCTTTCCAATTATGATTCTGAAATCCACTCTCATGTTAATTTTTAAATTTTCAATATAAAAAGCAACCACTTTCTGTTTTGTTGGTTTGACGTATGAGGCGTCCCTATGTATTTCACGCTTAGCAAAGCAGACAGCCTTGGATTCACTACCTTGTTTTTAACAGCAAGCAATGTGGATAGTAAGCCACACATACTTCTACAATAGCTCTATAATATCTCCTTTCAGGCAGATATATCTGACATTTTTCAGCCACAGTCTTCAACCAACTTCCTGACCTAGGAGTGAATCGTATCAATATGTGGTACTTAAAAACAATGTGCAAGCAAAAAACCATTTGAAACATTTTTTAAAAGAATTAAGTTCATTTACTAGGGTCTAAGGTACAAAGAGTAGTTACTAAGAACACTTTGGGATACTTAAAAGTATTCTAAGTTGAAAACAGCACTGAACGCACATGATAGTAGGAAGACTAAATAGAGTTCCCATCAAGTTACCTTTGGGTTTGTAGCAGGGAGTGGGTATGACGCATTCCTCCTTTATGTGGGGCTTGGTTTTCGGGCTACAGCCTCCAGTGTGCATTCCTCGATGGTCGATGCAGAGGACTACCCGGTATCGGAGGCCCTGGCCACATGTCACTGTGCACTGGAAGGAGAATGCAAGATAGGAGACTCACAGTCAAAGCCTTGTTGACTTTTCTTCATTTCCCACCTGAGACTTTTTAAAGGGCTGCTTTTAAAGTGGTGGATTTATACCACTTCTTACAAGTCCTTCCCAGGACTGGTAAGCCTTGTTCTATTTGGCTATTTCAGGGTGACGCTGGCTGCAAATTAAATCACCTGCAGTTTCTTAGCTTAGGATTCATCAGTCAGCATTCTTGAAGCACCCACTGTGTGCAAAGTCCCAAATCAAGCAGCAAAAAGAAGGAAAAAAGAAACTGTAGCATGTGCCCAATCTTGATGACCAAGACTGCACTTTGATTTTATTTAGTCATTTTGTTAATGACTGTCAAGTCCAAAATATAGGAAATGCCAGCTCCCATGTGGACGTCAAATTTTTTTAACTTCCATCACAGTTAATTTATATTGCAGCATAGCTGATCCAATTGATTATAGTGACATGCAAAAAAGGTTCAAAAGAACTGTTTCAATGGCCAGACACAGACGGCCCCTACCAGTAGCTCTACTCGCTTGGGAGCAAGTCGAGATAGAGAGAGGTCACACAGCCACAAGGCTGAGTGAACAGCCTTCTGCCATCTCTGTGGCTGGGGGCACAATGGCCGGTCTCCTCATCTTTCCATCTCTTGCCATTTCATACCTTTATGCACTAGCAGCCAGGAACCCCCAGATAACATTTCATGTTTAAGCTGCTGTAGTTGCTTCCCTCATGTCTAGAATGTTTGGGTTTTAATTAATCCCACCTCACCTTCATTCTCATTATGTTGCTATTTCCATTTCATCTTTTCTTCCCAACAAATCATAGACATAGTTTAATCTTAATTCACTCAAGACACTTTTTCGATATAGACGAAGTATACAAAATAAAAAAACAAAATCAAACTTTTGGTCTCCTGAGCTCTACCGTAAGAGCAGCTTACACTGCTTTGGGCTCAGTTATCTGGTCTCAATACTCTTGACAGACATTTGCCTCCCCTGTCCCTAAAGGGAACGTTACTGGGAGTGAAAGAGGCTTCTTGAAGTCACTTGAAGAAAGATGTATGTATACATACATACATACATATTTTTTTCCCTTACTCATTTACTTTTGGCTATGCGCCAGTCAGGGTAAACCTACTCCAGGGGCTAAACAGGTAGGCTTCTAGACCCCTTCTAGAGAAGTGGGAGTTGCACGGGGTGGCTGGTGGGGTCATGATGAGGAGAGGGAAGAGTGGACTTACTCTCCTAACGAACAAAGAAAGAAGGCACAGTTACCGGAGACCACTCCTGTGCCAGCCATTTAGGGCAGTCAAAAATGTTGCAGGGCTGCACGATGGGCATCTTAGGGGTGTACATGCATTTCCACTCTTCCACTGAGGTGACATGCCCCTGGATGTCCTCCTCCACACAGGAAACTGCCCGGCTCTGGATGCCCCCCCCACACGAGGAGGAGCACGCGGTCCACGGGGTGGCCTCCCACCTACAGAAGCAAGGGGAGTCATCAGGGTAGACACGCACACTGCCAACCTCCTCAGCGAGCTCTCCCCCCGACCCCGGTCCCAGTGCCCCTCGGGACGGTCAGGTTCTGAGAGGCTACGGCCCCAAGGACCAAAAGCCAGCTACTGCCTGAAATCTGATGAGTCAGAGGAAAGGACTCAAGGCTGGCAGAAGTGCTCTGTAAACCTCGAAGCTCTACACAAATGGAAGACATGGAGGAGAGCTGTCTACAAGGATACCTTGTGCCACGTGTAACCTACTCAAGAGAGGGCTTCTCAGTCCTTTAGTTTCAGTACATATTCTGGGTGAGGGTGTATGTGCATATGTGTATTTATGTAATATTTCTATTATTTTACATTTTATCAATATATATTCTGCATAGCTATCTATCCATCTATCTAATCCATCTATCTGTACCTATCTATCTCAATACTAAAATTGGTTTTGATCAGTTAACACTAATAGTTTGTACCTGGACTGATAGTTTTGACTTTCAGCACAATACTTTACTACTTAGCATGTGGATACTTTGACATAAGAAATTCATGAAAGATTACGGGAAACCACTCCTTCTCCCTTGCTTCTGCAGTCATCAACTTTGGGACTACATGGATTCAGCATAATTCTGAGGTTCAGACTGTGCCATCATTACTAGAAGGAGCCCAGGGGTGAATATAGCCATTGTCCTCTTGTTCCCCAGCTGTTAAGGGGTACTGACAGTTAGCAATCCCCCCTGTAAAGGCTGATGGCACTGGAATCTACAGATTCAGTAAAGTAAGGGAAAAAATAACAATACTGTCAATAGCATTTAAGAGAATTTCATTGATTTTTCAGATCTCTACACGGCTCTGAAGCATTTCAGACCAGATGACGAGAGAGATCTTTGCCCAATTCTTTTATCTCTTCCTGCATATTTAGAGAATGTCAAATTAAAAAAAAAAGAAAGAAAGAAACACTTGCATATAGTCTGCTTGTTGGTAAAAACTGCTAAGGAATCTTAAGATTTCCTTTAGAATTATGAGGGATATCATTGTAATGAGAGAAAAAACAAAATGTCAGCAAGTTGATCTACTTGAAGAGTTAAATTTAAAAATACTGCACAGGCATACTGTGGAGACATGAAATATTATCTAAGCAGGATTTTGTGTGCATTATGAGCCTTGTTTCTCTTCTGCATGAGCCTGGATAATGTGCATTTCCCAGTAACAGAGAATTTTCCTCCACATTTTCTCTGTACTGTTCAAGTCTAGGCAACAACTGTTATCTCTACTGCCAACAGCCTAAACGTGCTGCCAAGTACAATATTTTCCTATACATATTTCCCCAGGAGACACAGAAGACAATGTTATTTTGGGGAAACTGAGGCCCTCTGTTTAGCCCTTTAGGAACTTTCTGTTCCCTTTCAAGAGAAGGAAGCAGCTCTGTAGAGAGTTTCTCCTCCCAAAGGGTAAAACCAATTCTCATTTGCCTCCATGTAAATCTCTGGAGAGCTTCCCTCTGGAGGTGGATAACAAGTCTGATTCAGACGGAAATTGGGCAGAATGTATAAGTACAAATTCGCATTAAACTTGATTTGACAGTGAAATGGGACTATGGTTTTGAATGTACATTTAATCTCTTAGAACATTAAGATGCCATCAAAAGAGCACATTTTCTAATTGGTAGTCTAACATTCCTAAATGTGACCCTTCTCAGGAAAGAGTGATTAATTTCTGTCTCAACACTTGATCTGACCCATAGTGTAATTTCACCAAAAGTAGTATTTTTTTCAGTGCCAGAGATCACAGAAAGACAAATGATGCTAATATTATTGTAAGTATTTACAGTATGGTTCTAGCATTCAACTATAGTTCTATATGTAAAAAATTATCATGTGAATCCTTTACATAGTAATAGTGATATGTCAAATTTCAGAGCAAGACATCTCTGGGTGCTTTAAAGAAAGTATAACAAAAGCTGAGAGAGGGCATCATTTAGGATATCTTACAACAGGGACCAGGTAAGTGCTTAGAAAATTAAAACGCATGTCCAAGAATCTTATTCTGGAAGAATAACAGATGAGTTCATATATCATATATTTTAACTCCCTTGGCTTCTAATTTTTTAAGTACACAGCATGTTTAGATTAAAATTCTCAAAATTCAGGCTTATGGGGAAAAGTTTATGTATTAATTATAAATTAAAGATAATTCATCAGACTATATTCTTACAGTACATTCAGATATATGTTATAGTCAAAGACTGAGAGCAAGAAAAACAATCTAAAAAATCATTAGTTGTGTTCTGTATTTATACTTGTGGTCTAAAATCCACTTAAATAATTTCAGTAAGTAAAGCCTTCTGCCGTGAAGGGTAGACAACTGCCCTCTTAGAACTGTGTTTAAGCCTCAGTTCTTAAGAAATGAAAACACTTTTGTAGAAATAGCTTCCATTTACTAAGGCTTTATCAATAAAACAGGGTATCTAACTTTAGAATTAATTTAGTAATAGAAGTGCAGGGTAAGAAATACAGTCTGATGATCTGCTAGTCGGCCTTCCCAATTGCGGTGCTTGGACGGAACAAAGCCTATATGAGACAAGGTACAAACAAACAAGGAGGTTCATTTCAATCTGTCGGTGAGAATACTGAGCTTCAGACATCTGGGGGCAGGAAACCAAATATATACGAAATCAAGATTAACCTAAAATAGGCATTAGTCATACCAGAGAAATATAAACAAGAGAGATCATGGATACAAGAAAAATAATAAAATAAAATAAAAGAGTGCCAGTACAGGAAAAACATAAACTTGGTGTTCTCACCCCTGACACTCAACTGTGCCTTTATCTTGAAATACATGGCCTTCACACAAACAGACACAGGAGTTCTATGGATACTTGTTTTACAGATAGAGGAACTGAAATCAAATGAAATCTTGGCTCAGTTAAATTCATCTTTTATATTTTCATTCCATTTTTTTTTCCAACTTTGGTTCTGGATCAAACTAGCAGGGTACATCTGTAGCATTCTAAAGTCATTTATTGTCTTTATCAATATAGTCATAGGAAAGTGGGAGGGAGCTGACTCATGAAGTAATTCCTTAGCAGAAGAACTTAAAAAAACCCCAAACAACTACATACAGTATAAATCAAGCGCTCCTCTCTATGTGCTACCATTAGAATGGTGAAAAGTGAGTTTCCTGCCAGTCACTGGAAATATTTAAGTAGAAGCTGGATAACAACTTGCACTGGTCTATATGCATTAATTAAAGACATATGTGTGTGTGTAAGGTGTGAATACAGCTGCACTAAATACACATACATGCATATCTGTGTAAGTACATGCATTTATACATGTATGATGAATGGATGTTGTTGGGGGAGGAGTGAGAGAATGAAGTCTCACGGGGGAGCTGGACTAGATGACCTCAAGGTCCTCTCTTTTTGTATTTCAATTCACTAAGGATTTGAAGGTTTTCAATCACACTTTGCTTTCTTTTACAGTTTAGAATAAAATCATTTTCTGGGCTTTGTTTAATTCAAGATTGAGTAAATCACTGGGGATTACTTCCAACTATCTGTGATCTGATTTAAACCTTGGGTTCTGAATAGCAGCTGACTCCCTGAAGTCCAAATGAGCAAGAAGAATACACCAGAGGTCTTTCATAGAACAATGGTAGCTTCAAACCCAATTCTCACTTCTGCTCCCTAGGGAGCTGTTTCCAATGTAGCTGCTGGTGATACCTTCCGCAGCTAGCATATTTTCAGCTTCTCCAGTTTTCTTATGAATATATTAATAAAGGGAACAAGTTCTTTTACAAGTTCACCATCACTTTAATGATTTTTTTCTAGTTTTAAAAAATACTGTACTTTAAAAAAAGCAATATCGTGCATGGAATTTAATGTTTTGGAAAAAAAAAAACTCCCCTCCCTACCAAATGTTCTGAACAATAAGGATATGAAAAAACTGCCTTTTTGTATTTAATTATAATTTCTCTGGAACAAAAAAAGGATACTCAAAGCCCCTATGCAGAGTAATACCACATCTGGAATTCCACATTTGTGGTATTGGGATAATAATTCAGGCAGTGTTTGTTTAACAGTTAGCAACAGTGCTTTAATGACCAGGGTCCTATTGCAGAGGAAACATAGAAAAGGACAAAGAGAGTGAAAGAAAGACATAACATAAACCCACACACTATATCTAATCAGAGTGAATTACTGTGTCCACTCCAATGGAATCCGACCCTATCTTAGAATGGTTTTTGAGTGACAAGCTTACAGGCTAGTGTTATTCGAAAGCAGAGCTCAGGATGGGTTGCAAAATATACTATCTACTATCTTATTATTACAGAAAAACACAAAATCTATATCTATATTTTATATATATATATATATATACATAAAAGAAGCAGAAGACTAATTTACTACTTCTAGCATCAGGACGATTGATTTACGTACCGAGGAAGGGGATGGTAGAGGTCATAAGGCATGATCTGCTTGTATCCGTCACTGTTAGGAACAATAATGCCAACCCTCTGAGTAGAAGGTACACACAATAAAATAAACACTAAATGATTACATTATACATTTTTTTCAGACAAATGCAAAACAGTATTAATAAACTATCTCTGAAAAACAACACTAAAACAGTTCAATATCTTTATGCTAGCATGTGCTTCAGAATGAGGCAAGTTCTTTGAAAGGGCATCATTTACTATAATTAGTTCTCTGATCCAAGCAGGAAATACCAGTGGAAAGGGTGGTGGCAAGAAAACTTGGCACCTCATCATTAACTATGACACAATGAGCTTGTAAATGTTCTTTAATACCCCCCAATTATACATCCTCTGAGGTCATTATCATCATCATTATTAATGTTACTTCCAGATGCTCGCCAAGCACTTACAGTAACTGTCTCACTTCTGATGAAAGAGAGAGCTACATGTAAGAGTGTGTACCTGGGAACTGACAGTACTATGTAATGTGCCTTAGCAAATAGGTAATGTATCCTTGACAGATCTAGGGGTTTTAGTAATATCTGGAAAACAGCCACTTGGTTATTTTATAAAGGGAAGCAGAACTAGGGAAGGAAGTAGGCAACTGTCAACAAAAGTGAGTTCTCTACCAAAATAAAGGGAGAGCAGTTAAAATGAGGTGATAAACATGAAAGATCTTTTTTGTGGTCTATTAAACGTGACATAGTGCTAACTGCTATTATAGAGGTAGCTGTGATTATCTGACTGTTGTTAGTAGATGTAGTGCCCTGGGAAACCTGTGAGATTTAGAGACAAAAGTGAAAGGAGCCATAGGACAGGACATTTTAGGCTGTGTGGCTAATGGGATTCACAAGAAACGATACTACAGACTGTATGGGAGCCCTGAGGCCTTCAGGACTCCAATAAAGAACAGTAATCCAACCCAATGATTCCAAGTAAACCCTCCAATCGGCGAGACGTTGCTCTTGCTGAGCCCCCTAGCTTGTGGAAGATTTATTACTCATGAGTCTCAGATAAAAAGGCTAGTGCAACAGACACTCCACCAAGAGGGGCAGACAGAGAGCTGAACTCATGGATGTGGCCTATTTGCTGGGGCAAAGCATGGAAGGGCATGAGCAGAAGACACTTACTTTACAACTGACCAATGACAGCAAGTCCCTCTTCTGAATACTGAAGGAACCCACATACTCTATTCTGGGATGAAGGGATGGGTATATATTTATGTATTCATATTTACTATAAATGTATTCATATTTAAATAAATGAATTAAGACTTGCTTTGATCCCATCCTCTGACACAGTTGTGTGTTCTTTTAATATGGCAAACAAGCCCAAGCTTTTGGGTAGAGTGAGCGAGGCATGCTGTGGAACAGAAAGATAAAAAATAGCGCTGACTGGACATCATGACAGATAAAGAGGAAAGAGGGAGTGATAAAGGGTAATTTCTGAAGAAATTACCGAAAGGTAACGGAGAGATGAGAGAAATTAAGTTTGAAAAAATGGGAAACCAATCTTTGCATATAGATTTCTATTCCCAAGAGGGACAAACATTGGAGTACTAATTTAACTTTGTTTATCCATGAGTAAGTTTTGGCAATCATTTCTATGACTAAACCTTCACGGTGTTTGCATGTGCATTACCCTTAAGTAACAATGTTCATGAAGATGGATGCTGCCTTTTGAGGAAGCTCAAAATCCCATGGCTCTAACAAACCCAAGAACGGGACAAATATGAATGTGAAACATTTCTCCTTGTTTTCCCAAGTTGGAGAAACTTCCTATTTTCTGCCTTCTTTTGACAGGAAATCGGATGTGAAAGGTTAACCCTGTCTTTTGTTAGAATCATGTGATCTCTTTTCAATAATTCTTAAGTCTAACAATGAAGGAAATTTTCTCTCTAAAAGAATTGTATTTCATAGAATTCCAAACTTCTGAAGTTTATAATAACTTTGATCTGACGGTAGTTAATTAATGAACACACAGAAATGACTTTGCAGCTATGTTTGAGCTAACTCTCGCATCTTTGCTCCTGCTTACATCCAGATCTAGATGCAGAAATGCCTATCAGGGCCTTCTCTCCCGAAAAAATTTATAGCTATGACTTGTCATTCTCAATATGAGAACAAACTGCTACAGATCTCTGCCAACTGATTTATCAGCTGATGACATTTAAAGCGGAGGCAGTGACATTGAAAGAAAGAGGCCAGAAGAAAAGCAGGGGGATAAAAGAGAGAGTGTATAGAATTCAAGGTGTTGGGCTTTGCATTGGGCTGATTTAGAAATTATGTTTTTGTTTGAATAAGGAGCTTGAAACCTGGATTCAGCAAAACTATAGCTATATTTGTCTTTCTATGGCATAGGTCATGGTGAAGACTCATAAAATGGCTCTATGGCACCTGTGAAAACAGAAAGATATCAAAACAATGGTGCTCTGTCTAGTCCTGTTAATGCATATTCATGTGCATGGGCTCTGCTTTCCCTTGGGGTTCATGCCACGGCCCTGGCCTTTCACCACACTGTCAGAGGGGCAGGCAACGGTGCCTGAACCTAACTTTCTATTCCTTACTTTTAAGACAATCTTTTTTCTTAGGCAAAATGTACCCATTGAAGAATGATGAAAAAGGATGTCCTTGAGGGACTTTAAGTTCTTCCCATGTTTAGGTCTTGATTTGTATTTGAGTGTGTGTACATGCCTGAGTATTTATGTGTCTGAATACATGGGGAGTGGTGAAGATTGTGCAGAAATGATTTTAAAAAATGATCACGAAGGGAAAACTCAATAAACAGTTGGTTTAGGGGTAAAACCACTCATTCTCCATTGCCTTAACTATTCTGATCACTCAAGCACTTCCTATACTGGGCAGTGATCTGATCCCATCTAAAGTCCCCCAAATCAGGGGTCGTGATAGGAGAAGAGAAGAGGAGGATGAAGACGTGGTAATTCTGGATTCATGTGGTAGGAGAAGAAAGACATTGCAAAGCATCCTCACACACATTCAAGTACACACCTTGCGGACCTGTCCAACGACCGGGGAATGCTTCAGTGTTCTGACTGGCTCGTGGAATAAAATATTATGCAGCATATAAACACAAAGCTTTTTGAACCATTCTTAATGACATGGAAAATATTCAAATGTAATGTCAACTGAAAAAAATCCAATACAAAATAGAATGTACAATGTAATCCACAATATTAAGAAAATTCATGTATTCATACATCTATATAGTCATTTTCATAAAGTCTATATACATGTGTGTATGTGTGCACATGTGTATGTATTCTCATATGTTAGAAAAGGACCAAGGAGAGTTGTTAGTTCTTGGTGTTTGGATTATGGGTGGCTTTTTTTCCTTTCTTCTTATGTTTCTCTGTTTTCCAAGTTTTCTGTAATGTACAGGAATTAGAACATTTAGGCAAGACAAAATTCAAGTCTGAGAAAGTATAATACAGAAATATTTGGAAATATGATATAAATGGATGAAATGAGGCTATCACCTTAATTTCCCATGTCCCTTAAAGATGATTAAGTCTTTGTCCTGAAATCATCTCCAAAGCTATTTTAGGACAATATCCCTAATGAATAATCAACCCATATTGATTGACTCAAGTGTGAGATTTACACGTTGTGCTAAATCTTTCTTAAGAAAAAAATCCTAATGCAACTAACACCACGAGCACCTAATCTGCAGGATTCTGGGTTCTTTTTACAATGGAAATGAATCAACAGGAGTCCATTTCATGGTTTCAACCATCTCTTTGAGTGCCTCTTGCACGACCCCACGACTCTTTTCCTGGGCTGCAAAGCCTCTTTCTGACTTCCTGATAGCTGGATGTGCTCTCAATTTGTTCAGCTTTGTGTGTCCAGACAATTCACTATCTTCCCCTGCAAACTGCTTCTTTCCCTGTGATTACTGTCACTGTTCAGAGCACTGCCAACCTCCCATACTCCCAGGCTGGATACCATGGGACATCTTTGCTTCTTCTCTTTCCCGTGTTCCCTACACATACAGTTCCTTCAGTTGTGATGCCTGCCAAATACATCTCTGTGACATGAATTTAGACCCTTTTGCATCAGTCTCCTAATAGATCTCTCTGCCTAGAGGCTTTGCCTCCTCCAATCCAGCCTGCTCATTGCTGTCATAGCAACAGATAACATGATGCTCTAATGCTCAAGGAAATTTCTTAGTTAAGTGCTACCTCTTCTAAAGCCTGTCGTTATTTTCTCTCAACATCCGGCCAGAAATTCTCTCTTCCTCTTCCAAATACCCACAGCACTAACTCCCTTCATCACTTTTAACTATGTACGTATTTCTAACTAGGTGTAAGTTTTCCCTAGTTTAACACTATGGGGCAAAATCCATATTGGTTCTTTACTGTATCTTTTAACACAGTGCCCCGCCCAGAGGCAACTGGTAAATAATCATTCAATGAAATCATGCCACTGGTGCGAAGGTACAAGAGCAAGAAATACAACTACCGTCCAGAATGAAGCAAGCAAGCAAACAAGAACAAGGTTAAAGAAACTCCCAAACAAACTGCTACTCACAGTGAACATCTTTAGTCCTACTCCTTGCCTTTTGCTAGCTCTGTCATCTGTGTGAGGGGAAGGCTGCTTTAGGGGGTAGTTTGGCAGCCTAGGAAGGCTGCTTTGGCAGACAGAGGTGGTTGGGCGATCTAGGGCAGAGAAAGGACAGCTTAATGGCAACTGTGCTTCTAACCTGCTTGGCTTAACTCTACATCTCTTCCATTGGGGATCTCCCAGAAATAGCCATGACAGCTTTTAAAAAAGTCTTCTATTCCCTGTCTGTCTCACGTGTCTCTCAGATATCACGCTGCTCTGTAATTGTATAACTTACCACCCCTCCACCCCTTGGCAGTGTTGTGGGCCATACTCTAGAGGATTCTTCTTTGCCTTCACCATGGTACTAAGCACAGAACTTGGCACAGGATTGGTACTCAATAAAAAAATGAATGAAACTGTGGGTGGTGGAAGGAGTTCTGGCCTCAAAGAGAGTAATTCATCTCTCGACAACTCCAGGGCAAGAGAAACCAATCTCCTCCTAAACAACAGTTTAGAAAGGGGGAAGAGAGAAGCAATAAAAAGCTGGAAGAAACTGAAGCATTTGCTTTTTCATGAGTGGCAGAGTACAAAGGATCATGGCACAATGGACCCCCTGATGAGCTGGGAGAGGGAAGGTCAGTTCTCCTCTCTGCCAGCTCTCTCTCTCTGTGACCTTGAGTACATTATATTTGGACTTCTGTGTTGTTCTTCTGCAAAATCTATGTATTGGATGAAATCAGGAGTTTTAAGATGAAGTAAGAATGGGTGCCTGGAAACCCACCACACTTGGCCTAATCCTATCTGCCCCCCTTCTGGTAGCTACTGAGGGCAGAAATCAGAGCTCTGTGGACCATAGATCGAAGACCACTGAACTAGGTAGTCATCTCAAAATCTCTCCTACTTTAAAATTTGGTGACTTTATGAAACACAGTAGGGTTCCCTATTATTTGAAGAGGCAAGTTGGGAGCCAGCAAATGAAGAAATATTCTGTAAAGGTCACAATGAAAAAAAAAAAAACAAAAAACACAGTACCTACTAGGCAACGTTCATTTATCTTTTGGAACCAGACCAAAAGAACACTGCTTCGTCGTCTAGGATTTGAAAACTTTCTAAACGTACATATCTTTTTTTCTGCTATAAAACGGACTACTGCAGGGTTTTTGTTCATTTGACCCCAAATACCATAATTCTCTCACACTTATATTTCTGTGGATAAACATTCTTGATATTAAAGAATGCAGTTTTGAACTGCTTTTAAATAAATGGGACTAATATTTCCTTGGGCTCTGTTTAGCTCTTCCTGTATTGTCTAAATGATGTGGACATTGTTTGATTTGAGCAAATATCAGTATTTATGCTTATATGAAAGAGGCTTTGCTTAACTTGGGTATATGGTCAACTCAAAGACCCAGGGCACCAAACTCTGCATTGATACTATGGCTGGCAGCTCTGTGCTGGCTGTGGGGGTCTATGGTGGGTTTAAACCAGATCTCAGGGGTTGATGAAGGCATCATGCAGAACAAGGGTACCCATGGGATATGATGGCTCAGGGATCAGTGACCTGACTTATGTAATATAGGAGATACTCTGGAACTGGAAGCACTCAGGTTCACGACTTCATGACTCAGCTTTCTTTTGCCACCCTAGCTTGGAGCAGGTCCCATAACCTCTTTGGGCTTCAGTTTGTTTTAATCTGTAAATACAGATGATAATCTCTGTCTTCCTCATCTCTTAGAGAAGGTAAAACCGAACTGAGATGATAGATGTGAAAGCACTGTAGAAACTTTAAATAGAAGTAATATTAGGCAAGTCACTTTTCAGGTTTAGTTTTCAATAATGACAGCTGTATTGTCATATGACTTTCGTTGAGGGCTTGGCATTTTGCTAAGAACTGTACATGCATCATCTCATGTACTCCTCCTAGGTACTCTCTGACTGCAGTACTGCAGTTATTTTACAGATGGCAAAAGTAAGGCCTGGAGAAGTTAAGTACAAAAGTTATTTAGCTAGTAATGTCAAGCTGATAGACTGAAGTTAAAAATGAGGATGATGATAATACCTGTTCTATTAACTCATATGTCAATTAAAAGAACTGCATAAATAATTATACTTTCAAAAAGTTTAAAATATAAGAAGTGATCATTATTGTTAGTGATGAGCTGGCTTGGTAGAAGAACTAAACTGCCCTAATAACTGAGTTATAGCTGATTGTCTGAGCATGTGAGGTAGGTCTGTAATCTTGGGAAGAGTATGGCTACACCCTCTAAAAAGCACCAAAACTCTGCTTTATCTCATCATAAATGCATAAAAGTGCAAACGGGACTTCTGGATGGCATTTTTTATTGCTTACTCAGGAGCTGCTCGAAGTGGTGTATTTCAATGAAGTTGATCAAAAAGAAGAAAGTTGTTACTTTTCTACGTCACTGAGCTATCATAATAAAACAAAAAGAGCTTTTGAACAGGGAAACATTTCATTATACTGTAACTGCTAATTGAGTTAAACACTTTCTAGTCCCCTGGTACTGAGTTCTCCTTTTCTGGAGATGAGACATGGCACAAAACCCATGCGGACTCAGTGGCAATGGCTCATAGCTGGTTACGTGGGGATTATTAGACATTTACACATTGGGATTTCAGGAGTTGCTTCATTTCTTATCATTTCTCATGGCAATGATGTCTTAAAAATCTGATAAATGTGATTTACTTTCGTGAAGCTATTTCCTAGGAATCTGTGTCTCCTACTGTTATAACAACAAATAGAGAACTACTTTTCCAGACCCATGTAGAATGCTAGAGTTCCGTCTCCTTCCATGGAGAAGGAAGCGGGTTTCTGAAGAGTTTAGGAGTTTCTCTGAGGCCACGTCAACATTAGCATGACCGTGCTCTTAGTCACCGCAGCTGCAGCAACTAGCATTTACTGAATGCTTATCACATGCCAGGCACTCTGCTAAGTTCTTTAAGCCTATGACACCATGTATTCCTCATGACAACTCTGTGAGGTAAGTAGTTAACAGCCTTACTTCAGAGGATGAAAAAACTGAGGCTTAGTGGGAACAAGTAATTTGCCAAAGGCTACTCAAACCGGTAAGTGGCAGAGCCAGGATCCCAGGCCAGGCTGTGTTGCTCCAAAGCTCCCCTCCTAACCACCAGGGTACAGGGATAATCACTGCATCGCCATTGGTCTAGTCGCTCACCAAGTCGGTGTGGAAAGTTAGTGCGGTTGGGTTTTACATGCTCACTGCACACACTGCCTCTAATGATGCAGACTCTTCTTCTAAAGTCGCATTAGGACTCAGTTCTGAGATTTTGTTCACTATTTGGTCCATAGCCAGGGATGGCTTACGCAACTTGCTGTTAAATTAAATGGAGCTGGACAGAAAGAGGTCACTTGAAGTCACCAAGAACTGCTGCTTAGGGCATACACATTTGGGCATTTGCTTAGGGCTGTTACTCTGAATTCCTTCAGAGAAGGGGGAATCTGGGTGCGGTTTCAGCTAAAAACAGATTTGCTTGCTAATGATTGTGACCACGACAGTGCGATGAGTGAGAGCTTTTTTCACATGACTAACCCTTGCCAATTTAAGCCCCCTTCATTACTGCCTTGGAGGGAAAAGAAAAGGTCTGTGCCAAAAAAAAGAAAAAAAATCTGAAAAGGTGGTTCTCTGACTGTCTCACAAACAACGTCTTGCACAATTTCCCCCAGGCAGCCTTAACAGTCTCACCAGTCTCCTAGACTGATATCTAAGGCCAAATGGAGCATATTTTGCATTTAAAGACACTCTGAAAACATAAGGTGCTCATTAACTGAACTAAAACTCTGCCTTGTTGTTGCTGAACCACAGGCATACATTTGGAGACTTTCTGACCACATGATAGATTTTACCCTTCATCCAGAGGCAACAATGACACAAACCATTGCACAAATCAGCAGGCACTGTGTTAAAACAAATACTTTCCCCTTGTGCAAAACAGAGGCTATGATTATAGCATGGCAGGCACAAGGAGGCTTTATATTTCATTAGATTCCAAGTGTCTTAGCTATATGCAAAAGGGTGTTAAATGGGTGAAGCAGAAAACAAGTGAAACATGCCTAGATCTCTGGCATCTAGGACAGGCGTGCCTCTGGACTTCCAGGAGAGCCCAAGTGAGAAATATTCTTAATTTTAGCTAAAAGTCATTAAATTTTTAATTTCTCTTCTTCTTCCCTCCCATTATAAGCATCATTTTGGCTTCCTTTTTGAGATGGCTCCGGGCTAGGAAACAAAGTATTTTATCATTTCATAAAAATGACTGCATCAATGACAATGCAGCTAGGTAGGCTCAAATGTTGGTCCTGTAGTGAAAGGAATCCAAATTCCTATCTCAGCAAAATGTCAAGTTTTTACTTGTTACTACATGTCCTGGGCAATCAGGCTTGCTTTAGAGTGGGGGAAATCAAGAATGCTAAGTCACTGAATTCCAACTGTCTATTATATACAGAATGATTTCTCTATGTTATGAGCTATAGACAAAACTGGAGATAGAGCAAAAGTATTAACAGTGATTACCTGTGGGCACTGGAGATTATTAGTGAATTTTATTTTCATTATAGCCTTTGAACTTACCCACATTTCTGAGTTAGCATTAAGAATCAGGAAAAAGACATAAAAACATAAAGATTATTTTGGAATAGATGTCAACAACCTCATTAGCCTAGAAACCACTAGATAAATCAATCCACAACCATCGAAACCAGTGGATGTTGTTGGTGAGTGAAACGAGGAAGTGACAGCATTTATTAGTTCAAATATATAGTATCTACTTATTATAAAGCAAATTACTGAGAACAGTGAGGCTATTCTGGTAAACAGAAACATTGGATAGCAAGGATTATGGCTAATGGTTATCACATCCAGTTTGTTTCTGGTTTGTTTTGGTCTTAGATGGGTAGTAATGAGAAAATTCTTATCACAAAGAAGTAGATGCTAATAGTAATGGTTTTTATAGCTTACCTTGCAATCTTAGAATACTTATTTTTTCAATTAAACAGATGTGTTCAAGAACTTTAACAATGAGGGCAAAAAGTACTCCCTTTGTTAGTTGTTACAACAACTTCTACAATTTAGCTTAGTTTGAACAAGTTAAAATTAGTTTATGTTTGAATATACTTGTTGTGAGTTATTGTTTAAAGATACTTCAAAATATATAAAATGAAATTTAATGAAGCAACTCTGCGGAACAATAGGTTCTATAGACACAGTTTGAAAACCACTAATTTAATGCAACAAGTAACTCTCTCACCTCCACGTGTGGGTAGGAAAAATAAGGCCCAGAAGGGTAAAGCAATAAAGCCAGGTTACAGACTTTTTAGTGCCCTTTTTGCTGTCCATGGTACTTCCCAGTCTCGACAAGGAATAAACTTGGCTATCTGAATGGGATTTTGCTTTCATGTAATAGGCCAGAAATCCTAGTCTACTATACGAAAAGTGAAGAACTATCTCAATGGCTAGATAAAATAAATTTCTTTTGAAATTTCAAAATGTGTGACTTTATCTGTTCTAAAAACATCTTGTGTTTTACATTTTGGGGCTTCAAATTTTGGACACAAAGGTGTTGGTTTAATGTCATTGTGTCACCCTTGATTTTACTATTGGACAGTTCAATCTGGAGTAAGAAAACAATTCCTTGCGTGTTTGACTCTACTTTGGCAGATCTATTATCTCCTTTTCTCAGACCACCACTTCATGATTTCTCTTGAAATTCAGGAAGGTTGCTTTGATCCCAGGTATGCAAATCAGTTCACTGAATTTTACAGCAATCCTAAAGTATCTTAACCTCAGACTAGCATATCTACATTTCCTAAAGCAACTTCCTCTTAAACCTCTCCTACTGCTAAGTCTTAATTTTGACAGCTTTGTTTAACTACCTGTGTAATAAACAAGCAGCTTCCTGCCATTTGCTTCTAACTTTTTTCTCCTTTTCTCCCTTTTTTCAATCGCCATCTGTCCCGACATTTATACATGTGCTGTATTAGATGTTTTAAAGTAACATAGACATAGAAAAAGCATAAATTTCACAAACTTCTTTCAATGTAGAATGGCCTTTTGCTTTTGAATAATAACAGGTCAAAATATCACTCCAACAGAAAATATAGGTAAAAATCAGAAGCCAGAAAAAAAATGAGTAAATTTTTTCCGACTATAAACATTTTCATAAAATTGTTAACCAAATGCCTTTATCTCACAACTGTTTTTTATGGCCATCTCTTCACTGAATTTTTTTTCCAAGGGGGGGAAAAAGCTTTATGCGGTTGTGGGAAGTGAATCCCTATTTTCTCCTAGAAATACACACATGAATTTTCATGGAAGTGTGTATAAGACCTTCAAAGTCTCTTTATGGCTAAGTCAACTTGTTTGAATTGGGATAATTATGCTTTTCATGCACTGGTCTTTGTGGTATGGATATGAATAAAGATATATAATAAGCAGAATAATTTTAAAATAGAGTTGAATTGCATGAGCTAGAATTATCTTGGCTAAAAATATCCCATGCCTTAATATTTTCAAAGTAAAGAAGTCCAAGCTAAATTTAACACCTCATTTAGTTTTTATACTGTATTCAATCCTAAATACAAAATTTTCTGGTGTAATATGAAGCTAAATTAAACTTTACCTAAATTATATATTTATAAAATATCTATTCATCTGTTTCTTTAATGAAAACCTGTTATTCTAAGTTCACTTTTATCAGCTAGGTAGTAGAGTTTCTATGAGTAAGTAACAGCAATTTCACATCACGTGTAGACTTTAGAATTTATGAACATGAGGTAGAAAGAATATAAGAAAAGAACTTTTAAAAAGTAAACAGCAGAAAACAAAACTTAAAATCACACTGCCTACAATTCAAGATAGAATGATTTTCATCCACATTATTCACATTATTCAGTAGTAGTTTAACTATTCAAAGTTTTGTTTTATGAATATATAATTAAGTAAACTATGATTTTAAAAAATAACCTTGAAGTATTTCTCAGAAATCCAAGGGACTTGGAAAGGATTCTCCATTTTCTGGTCTTTGTGATTAGTTTTGCAGAAGAGTTTTCACATATCCTCTCTCATGTGTTGAGGATGAGTAAGCTAAGTTAACCAAGAGAGTTACCAGGAAGTGTTGCAATGAAAAAGGCAATTGCTCCACCCATGGAAAGATTCCTGACCTGCACTTCTGTGACTACTCATGAGATGTTTCATTCATCAGTCTGATTCTTGATCCTGCAAATAACTGAGGGCTAATTATGGCTTCCCCAAAGCAAACATATGTGAAAGTGTCAAATATCTCTTTAAAGCTCTTAATTAAAAAGAACTTTTAAAAAAATTTGACTGTTAGAAATAAGTCCTGCTTTCTCTTCAACGAAGGCTGAGTTTATTTAAATGCAGAAGAATTATTTTAAGACTGGTTTGGACTCCAGGGAGTCAGCACGGACCAGCACAGACTAAAAGGGGTCCATTGTGACCCTGGAATACGGTCTGCTCTGATTCTCTCACCAATCTGGTGACAGAGGTAACAGGGAAGAATCCTGACAACAGCGTGCCATCCCATTTGTTAAGGTCAGAACAAGTAACCAGAATGAAAAGAGATCAGAAGAGAAGATGACTCTACAGAGTGCTTCACCTTGTAGCTTCACAAACGGGAAATTCATAGACCCTGCGATGGCATTGAACAGCGGCCAGAACAGGGGTGTGGGCTCTAATAACACAGGACAGGGATGGATACTGGGCAGCAGCACTTATTTATTGTAAATTCCATTTTACTTCTAATTAAAAAATTTTAACTTAAGAAGCTTATCTGAACCTGGTTTATGTGTATGCTAAACAAACTGGTAAATTTGACTGACCTGGCTGGACAGGGATCCAAGTTGCACTCCTGAAGTTTGGGCTTGGGTTTGATGTTCTCAGGGTAATAGTGACAGTATTGGTCAGCAACCACGCGATTGCTCCGAAGATCGTAACACTCAGCCGATGTCAGCTGGTAACCTGCAAGTATCAAACCGTTCGGGCAAGTTTAAATGCACAGATCAATGCCATATATTCCCTTAGGCTTTTTGGCCATCTCATATTCATGGACATTTTCCCCCAATGCTCCAGTCATTTTCAGGACAAAAGTCAGATAAATAGAAGGCTCGTTAATTTTTGTAGACCTCAAATACTGTGTTTTTCCACACAAATTTTAATAATTATAGGGCTCGAACTACATAAGAATATAGCTAGACTGTAAGACTCTGTTCTAAGGACCATTCTTATTAATTTGTTTTGTATAATCTAAAAGTCTAACAGAATTCTGCATCAAAAATAGATAATATTTGTTTACCAACCATCTTATACAAGGGTGCAAAATTATCTCTCTTGCACCTGGGGCATCAGGTAGAAAAAACTTCTAAATTAAAAAAAAAATCAATACTGCCCTCCTTGTCAATGGGGGACCATGGAATATAACACAGATTTGGGTCCTGCCAGCTGCCTAGGAAAACTGTTTTTGGGGGGTTTTTTGGTGCCTTAATTCAACCTGAATGGGTTAAGCTGAGTAAATGGATGACTAAGACCCCAGCAATAACCATCATGAATCCCAAGTTTCCCTGCACAACTTAAAAAAATACTTCTTACTGTTCAATTTTTGCTTTAAAATCTTTCATTATTTCTCTAAGTCTCGAGCCAGTATTTTTTGGTTTCCATGACCAAATCTCCACTGTTAAGAGAATCCTCTTTTTTTCTTTAATAGTGTTGCTGAGTAATATTTAATTCTACTCATTATATGTTTTACCTCTCCTACCGGCCTCTCTCGTTTTGTGGATTTCTGGTGGGGTGGTGATGAGAACTTAGATTCTTGGGGTGAAAAAGAAATGTATATAGTGTATTTTTTCTAAATTAGGCTTTTTATATCATTCTAACCCTAATCAACCCCAAAATATATCCTCCCTGGGCAGTGGCTGAATATTGTTATTGCTAAATGCGTGTTAGAAAGTCAGATTTAGAGTGGTTAAAATTCTTGGGGAAGATTTCAGGAAATCAGAAGGACGCTTATAAACCAGATTTCCTGGCTTGAGGCTGTGTTCTCAGACTGTCCACAAAAATTAATTGTTCTTTAAAGACCTAAAAAAAGACTTTTTAACAGTTTTACTATAAAGATGAAAAGCATGAAAAGTAATGGATAAGAACACATGTTGCATTTAACTTTTTGTCTTATAAGAAAATCAAAAAGCAAAATAAGATTTTAGAAGTAAAGATACTGTTGTCTTTCAATTACATCATACCTAAAGCAGAGAATTTGCTAACAAGCTCATTATTTTATAATTTTTCCAGAAAGTAATTTCTACTCAAGGACAGAATGTATCATGGAGTAAAACACAGGCATAAGCAGTAAGTAAGCTGTAAATGTCAGGTTGCGATTTTTATAAATTGTAATTTGTCAGCTTAAAAATGTGGCTGTGAAGCTCTTCTCAAGTGTGTGAGATGAAAACTTCGAATAAAAATGGAACACATGACCACAATGGTCAGAGAGTGTTTTTATTTCAAGTTTCACAATATATTTGGAGTAGGAGTTCTTTGCACTTAGCAAAATAGTCAACTAGCTGAATCTGGAACAGAAACATAGAAAGGAATTTAGAGATGACTTCTTTAGGAATTTTCAAACTGTGGTCCACGGACGGGGAGGAAGGTTGGTTTCCAGATCCTTTAGATCTTCATCTGACCAGTATTTTTTTTAATCTGCCTTCCTAGTAAGATTTCCCTGAGGAAAGGGTTTGATAACTCAAAACATTTGAAAACCACTGATGGTTCTACTTTTTCACTTAGACAGGAGGCAAATAAAGCCCTAAAGAGGTAGGCTTATATATGAATCTAACATGAACTGCCTCCTTATATAGCAAGCCATTATTAAGCTTACTGAAATCACAGCCCAACAGCAGGTCTACGTGAAACTGGCACAGCAGGCATATTATTGAATTGTTCCTTCTTACAAAACATGGTTTTCATTTAAGAAGAAAAGAAGCAAAAAATTATTTCCTTAGATTTCTTTCTTTGAAACTGCTTCCTGTGCTAGTCATCAACAGGTGTATCAAAATAACATATTCCCATAAATATCAAGGTAATTGGCACTTTATTTTTAAACAAAGTAATTTTCTGTTCACCACAGACAAAGCAACTGGAAACACGATTTTACTGAAATGCTTACAGTGTTGAATTAATTGTCTTGTAAAATCAAGTGAAAGGACTTGATGGTATTTTTCACTGTTTTTAAGCTACAATCTAACATTGCTGTATACAACCTCACTCTCAATGATCTATTCACATTATGTAGACACAGGTAACACAGCTGAAGATGAATTACATCATATGCTGTTACTGTTTTACAAAAATTAATGGATAATCATTTGTCTCCATTTTGAGGCACTATCCTTCTTTTCTCTTGTCAAAATAATCTAGCGGTATCTATGTGGACTAGCTACTTAAAGCAAGCCAATTAACAGGCTTCCATGAAGTGGGAGCTAGAATTTATCTGATGTGCTCATTTTTAAATGACTATACATACAACTTTATATCCATTGAATTACCAAAACTTTAAAAAATGATAGTTCACAAATACTGACTCAGCTGGCAACAGAACTTAAATAGTCATAGAACTTGTTACCCTTCTGGAAAGAATTTTGGTAATATATGCCAATAGCCACAAAAATTCTGAAACTCACTCTTGTGAATTTATTCCAAGGAAATGATTTGAAAGGAGAAAAATATTTAGATATTAAGTTATTCATTACATTATAATACAGAAGTTTAAATGAACTGAGTATCTTCTATAGGGATATGGCTAAATGATTATAAAATAACTCAAAGAAATTACTATGTAACCATTTCAGTAATTATTAAAGAAAAATAGGTGGAGGGTGACCTTTTCCAGTAACACAAAATGTTCATGTTACAGACATGATGGAGCAGAGACAGGAATTCATGCAGTAACTCTTCAGGAGAGATGTGTTTTAACGTGTAAATAACACAAGTGGCATTCCTTTTACCACAAGGATGACGGGACAGAGCCCCAAAATAGCTAAGCCTATCTATGGTGCTGGGACTTTTTTTTTCTGGTAACAAACTACTTCCTTGAATTAAATTAACCTCTGCTTCTTCTTGGACACATCATGTTATGTAGTAGGCCTGACATGCTTTACTTGAATCCTGATAAATAAGTTAATTCCACCAGGTGAGTAGTTTGTTCTCAAATGAACAGAATCACCTCAAGAGTAAGCTGTTGCCAGGCTGTGATATTCCCTGTCCTGGCCTCCCCTGAAACAACGAAAGGAGTAAACACCATTTCATCTGCTGGGATTCTACAGACAGAATATGTTCATGGGGTGTCTACATTATTGGAGGCATCTGCCTCACAGGAAGGCTTCAGGATCTGGCCTCATCCAGAAGAAAGGATGTGACCCATCACTGGACTACCTGTCTTCCCTGTCCAAGTGACTCTATTCTTCCAACAGCTGAGTCTTCCCTGGGAGAGGTCAATAGCTCCTGGGCCAAGCAAACACCATTACCTCCTCCACAGGTTGCTGAGCAAGGGAAGAAATCCGTCTCCCTCCATCGGTGGATGATGGGCTGATAGAAGATGAATTGGACTGTGCTGTCAGCAGGCCCCGAGTTGCGGATCTGCGGGAGACAATGGCAAAGTAGAGGAACAGGGTGACAAAGAGGTGCTCTCTGGGCTTCTTGCAACTTGGACAAAGATGTGTGGTAGGACTGATGGTCTGAGGCTGTGTGAAGGATGGTACTGGAAGAGAAGGGGCAATGGCGGTACCACCCACCTTCTCATTCAACCAGCAAAGGATCCTTGCATTTACCATCATGATCACCCTCTGCCCAATTCTGTCGACACAGAACAGGGGATAGCAGTGTCTCAACTTGTGATTCTAGCAGGACTGTATCCCAAGCCACTTATTCCCTCTCTTTTATTTTCAACCTCTCTGTGTAACAGGTAAAATTCTGTTGATTTTCTAATATAGGTTCAGAAACAGACAATTTATTCTAACAAAATTATAAACGCAAAGTGCTGCAAAAAAATTAAGATACTGTCATTGGGTAAGAGAGAAAAAGAGTTAAAGAATTAAGTAGCTCTTCCCATTCAGAGACATACTTGGAGTTTCCCGGCAACTTAGTGATTCCTATACCTTAATGTGCACAGCTACCAATTGGAAACTTGCTAAAATGCAAAATCCTGGGCTCAAGACCAGAGATCCAGGCAGTTCAAATCTAGACAGTCCAAAAATTAAACTTTGAAAAACACCAACTTACACTACAAAAGCATTTACTTCAAGTAAAACATGTGTTTATGGAAATTACATCTTTTTTTTTTTTTTTAAAGGGGGGATGTGAGGCAATGCTTCTTTAATGGTTTAAAACTACCAGGCTGAGGAAAACACTCAAACTGAAAAAGAAGAAAAAGTATCCAATAGGAACAATGCCCTGATTTCATGAAGACAGAATGACATGTCATACAACAGTTAGACAGCTGGGCAAGGGCAAGGCTTGGACTACTCATTATACTAAAGGAAGCTGCATGGACAACCGAGAGGACCACCTCTTACTCCAGCTCCATCACAGCAATTAGAGAAGCATCAGGGTCAGCAGAGCCACGTGGTCTAAGTCTCTTAATGTTTCCAAGCCACAGCACTGTCCCAGCTGCTGTTTGTCTAGGTTCTAGGTTAAATGGGTGGACTTGGGCTTCAGATTTTTTAAAAGATAGCCTTACTTCTTTCCTTTTCTATTACTGAGCTTGCAAACTGGATTAAACACTGAGGGTGCACAGGGAAAGAAACAGGGACTAGGTGCAAAACCCTAGATCAGTTTTTGGAGTTGGGATGAGAATATGAAATGTTCCCTAGAAAATCTGGAAGGCCTGGAAAGGAGAAAAAAGAAAGAGAAAAGCTACAGGATATCTCATCTTATGTTAGGATTCTGACCCACAAAGCATCCAGGTCTTTCCTAATTAGAATAAACAGTGATACGATTCCCTACTTTAAAGCAAAAACAGCTGAAGCAATACAGTGTCTTTCACAAACGGGGAGCATGGCTGACAGATTAATATTTTTCAGTCCTATGTGTCAGATACAGGATATCTAATTGCTTGCTTAGGGAGGTGGTATTAATCACATTCTTTGGAAAGCTCTCTCTGTCTCTCTCTTTTTTCCTTTCTTTCTTTTATTTTAGCTCACAGAAGTCGATAGCTCTCTTGGGATGTGTGGTTATCATGCTGGAAAGCTATTAGAAGAGGACTCTCATTTGAACACAAGCTCCATGAAAAAATAAAAAGGCCAGAACATTTGTTTAGATCTGGAGAGATGGATTATTTTGCAAGGGTCCCCTCTGGGATGCTAGAAATTAAACTAAGTCCTAGAAAGGTATGCGTGTGGGGGGAATCAAAATGAGGAAGATATAACATCAAAATACTGGGAGAAACCTTGTTCCAGAATAAATGTACAGGGTCTGGGCTTATCTTTTGGTTTGGTTAAAGAGACAAAAAAATGCAGCAGGTCCTTTTTTCAGCTCCCTCGGAATTATCAATAAAAGCACCTCAAGCTCAAAGAAGAAGGAATGAATGACAAGAAATGTTAGCACCAAGACAGGAAGGTTAGTAAACACCACACTGAAGGAAAAACAGGAAACTTAGGAAGAATATTGTTCTTAATGAGTTCAATGAAAATGATGGACAGTAACCACAGATGTGGAGACTCTATGCCCAGATTTGAAAAGAGATTGGAAATAACTCAGACATCTTATTTCAAATAGATGAAACCAATCATGATGCATCCAAATCTCTGAGCACATAATCTTGTTTGGTTCCTTCCACTCTGGTAACATTCTTGCTTCTCCCTTCTTTACACTCACCTTCTTCCTTTAGTAATAACAACTACAATTACCACAACAACCAGCAATTATTACATTCCTATTGTGTGCAGGGATATTTTATTTATATTAAACTGAATCTTAAAACTATTCTGTATTATATTCCACATTTACATTACAATGGGAAAAATGAGGCTCAGAGAGGTTAAGTGACTAGCTCAAGGCTGCACAGCAAGAAAACAGCAGAGCAGGGATCTGAATGCAGGTCTGACTGGCTCTAAAGCTGCCATCCTATCCATGGAACTGAGAATTATTAGCATTGGGAAGATAGACATTTATCTTTAGTGGTATCCTTATAACTCTTTTCAGTATCCTCTTAACTTTACATTTACACTTTAGAGTAGAAACAATATTTTAAATACAAAGAAGAGGCTAAATGGATGTCTAAGTTTTATGGCTTAATTGTTGCTTACAGAGATGAACGGCCATGTTCCTCTTCCTGGCTTTATTAATTCTGGGCTGCCGGGACCCTTGTTATCATTAGGGCTGGAGCTTCAAAACCCCTAAATTCTCAAATATCAGGTTTTGGTTCCCAAGTTCACGTTGAAAGCTCAGTTTGACACATAAGAAATATGTTTTAGGGAGCTAAACGATCTGGCATATGTAATTTTGACCTCTTCAAGTTAATAAGGAAAAAGAATATTCTGAACCAAGTTTTTCTTCCTATAATTACAATGGTTCAGTGTTTCTAACCCAATGTAATGACTTATCACATTGAAAGTAAAGGAGAAGACAAAAACCTAGGCACTTTCCATAGCAATTGATCTCACGGTCATGGCAGAGCTTCAGGGCAGTACAAATGTGTGTATGAGTAACTGCTAAGCTTCCAGCTTCCAGGCCATTGTAGACTCAAAGGAATCAAGGACAGACTTCAAACACACGAAAGACTTCAAGAACACACCAGCTCTTCCAAGTGAAGCACTATGAAATTCCATACTTTTTCTTCTCAGTTGGGAAAAGGATAATTTGTGAGCCTTGGGAAGGTCCCCAACTATGTTCCTTTCTCTTTCAATGTAGAAACTTTTGCCCCAGATGGGCGGGCACAGGAGCTGGTAGTCAGGGATCCCCCATTTGTCTTGCCTGCAGTTAAATTGTGCTCTTTGTGAGGACAGGTGGGCAAAAGGGAGCCATGGGCAGACCCGTCACTGTGCACCTCCAAGCTGGGACCCACAATGGGATTCGTCTTGGGCACCTGCTCTCAGGGCAGCCAGGGATATCATGGCTTGGGAGGGCTTGGACATGGGGGAAATAAATCTATAGGCCTGCTAGGGAGGGAATAAAATAGAAAACAGGTGAATCTATTTATTAAATGCCTCAGTCTACTGAATTCAATTTTGGGCTATTCTGCTGGTGGATGGTAATAGCAAATCCTCAAGAAACTGTAAAAATATTTTAAAATGCTCTGGTGGGCCTTCAAGGATATGCAACAATAATAAGATCTTTCTTAGAGCACTTACGTGTTTACAAACACTTAATATGGACATAGTTGTTATTTTATTGCCTTTCTCCTCCATACTCTGTAAACTCTGTGAAGGCAGGTACCATTTTGCTGATCACTCTTCAGCATCATCTATAATGTCTGGCACACAGCAGGTATCCAAATAATTGCTGAATAAATGAATACATGAATGAACAAGCAAATGAATTACATGCTGATCACAGTCCTTTTAAGAGATGTGCCTTTGCAAACAGTGGGTGTAATATTGGCTAAGGAGCAAATTATACACTGATTACAAAAGCATTTTAAAATATTTTTAGTTTCTTGAGGATTTGCTATTCCCATCTACCACCAGAACAATTTTGGAATTGCAAACTATAATTCGTGACAGACTCCTAGAAGAGTTATCTTTTTATATGTATCTGTCAGTTTTCTTGAAGATGTTACTGATCATTTCTTGTTGATAAAATGTTGGTAACATTGATAATGTTGATAAAATTTATGAAAAGAAGCAGTATTGTTATAACATAGCCCTTACCCAATAGTACTTTCCACCCTCCTTTGAAGGCTGTCTCCTTAGGTAGAGTAGGGCTTTAGTGTAGCAGAAAGGGCTTGTAAAAATGCTATTATTGGAATAAAACAGAGACTCAGTTATTCCACTGTTTTAACAGTTGGAAATGCTAAGATTAGGGATTGTTCAGTAAAAATAATGATAAAAAACTGTTAGCACCCAACTTTACTTTTACACTTCTTACTTTAATATAGTCTTCTAGTCCTCCCAGATTGCCAGACCTCAACACTGGGAGATACGGCAGTCCGGCCCACAGGCCTCCAGTCTCAGGGTTGCATGAGAGATGCTGGTTATGGATTTGCTGCCCACAGCCCTTGAGTAGTAGATCAGAGATGTGTCTTTGCAAATCATGAGTGTAATACTGGCTAAGGAACAAAGAGGTGGAAAAGATGTCACCACTGGAAGGAGAGTCTCAGTGCTTGGATAGAGAAGGAGGGCAGAAAAGAAATGACCAGAGTGGAGCCGGGGGGCTGGACTGGGCAGGGGTCTGCCACTCGCAGTGTCAGAGAAAGGTGAGGAGTTGGTTCTCTAACTCTGTGTCTTTACCCTGGCTGTTCTACTGGTAAGACAATGTGGGAAACCCAACAAGAAATGCAGTGTATTGTAATGGGAATCAATCAGCATAAAGAAGCGTATTTATTGGGGGAATCACTACCCGTAAAAGTTGGGTGGGAGGGTGGGAAAATGAATCACTATTAATTACATGCTTCTTTTCTTTCCTTTAGTTAATTTAGACTCTTCCACTCTAGAATATTTGGCTTACAACAATGATTCTCCCCTTGTAAGAACACAAGGGTGACTGGAACGGGGTGGCCATCTAGAGACAGGTTGGGTGGCAGGGTCAGAGCAACCTGGGATTAAACATTTGCCAAAGCTCAGCCTCCACTGGAGAAAAGAATTGATTATTTCAATCCTACCTGAGATTCACAGGCTGCCTAAGTTTCACAAAGCCTGTCTTAATCACATTAGCCCGTAGCAAGTAGCTACAGCTTTTACACACGCTATCTCATTCAATTCCTCACAAAGACTCTATGGGGGGATATTTTATTACCATTTTTCAAATGAGTGAACAGGCTCAAGGAGGTAAAACAACATACTCAAGGACACACTAAGCAGGAGAATATACAAGCTTCTAGAGTGCTTATCCTTTCTACCACTTTATGCTAGCATTGCCAAAAATGTTTGTACAGCCAGCATATGAAGTACAAGTTTTTGGAAGGCATAATCCCCTAGAAAGTAAGTTGAGAGTTTAGTCTATTTTTGAAGGTAGCCACAAAAGGAGATTCTAAAACATAATTTTGCAATCAATGGCAATTTGTAACAATTCTCACTGTGAGAAAAATCTTCCTTTCATGCAAAAAAAAGCCTTTTCCTCTTAAATAAACAAAAATGGTATTTTGGCAATAAACTTCCAGAGATGCTGCCAAAGACCATTCGGATCCCTGTGTATCTCATTCAAAAAGGAAGTCATTGCTTAAATTAATGTATAATGCAAAAGAGATTACACCTCAAATGATACTGAAAACTGAATTACAAACTGTGTGTATAATTTCTAAGCACCTGAATCACCAAAGATGATAAATTAACAAATGGTAATCTTTCATTTTTAGCTATTTCCTGGGGAAAATTAGGGAAGAAAAGGTTGCTTCATTATAAATCACTGGGGAAAAAAGGTAATTTTCTCCTTTTTGTCTATATCTTCATACATCCTCTGGCTCACTTGCAAGTTTGAATAAATAAATTGAAAAATTATATCATCTATTTTAGAATAACTTTACATTTATATGATTCTGATATTTTCTAATTAAACCTTATCTCCTCTCATTTGCAACCTGAAGCTAGGTTGCCAGGTAGGATATAATGCAAAAATCACTAAAATGATAGCTTAGCCTGTCTCTGAAAGAAGATCAGGTGCTAGGTATCTAGGAAAGTGTCAGAAATGCCTTTAAAGTCCGTATGTCCTTTAATACGTATAGTTACATATAGAAGAAAAAAGATACACTCTTAGAAGCAACAGCATACTAAAAAGTGTTGTGGGCCGTAAGTAAGGAGATCAGTGGCAGAGGGAGCACGTGCTCAGCACGCACGAGGGCCTGGGTTCAGCCCCCAGCACCTCCACTAAAAACAAAAACAACAAAAACGACAAGTCAGTAAGGAGATGCGATACTTGGCCTTGGCTTATCATCAGTGTGAGCTGGCACACCACTCAACTTCCCTCAGGCTCAGTTTCCTTGCAGGTAAAATAAAGATGTCACATCTGGCCTACTTCAGCAATTGCCATGTGGTAAAAGTCCTTTATTCATCCAGCACTCCTTGGTGCTTATTGGTTTTTGTTTATTTGTTTTTTTGTTTTCTATGGAGGTACAAAGACAGATACAACTCTCTATCTGCCCTTGAGGAACACACAATGGGTAGATGTGATGTAAACCAGAATTTGAGGTTGAGTCACAAAATGCTGCTGTGAGGAGAAAGTCTCCGGTACAAGTATGAGTTAGTGAAGAAAATAGAGGAAGCAAAGACAAGAGCAGCAGTGACAGAGGGCACAGCATTATGCAAAGATAAAGAGTTACGCGAGTGCACGCGGCTGGGACCTGTGAGCAATTCAGTTGCTTGAAACAGGAGGTAAAGAGTCAAAGATGAGGCTGGAAAGGTAGACAGAATCCAGGTTACTCAGAGTAACAGATGCTATGCTATGGGTTTGCATTTTAACCCCAAAGTACTGCATGCAGGCGGGAGGCAATGCAGCATCACGTACAGGGCAGCTACAGTTTTAGAAAATCCACTCTGAAGGCAACATGGACAATGTCCAAGGCCACGAAACTAATGCACAGTCCATGGCATTCACTCAAGTGAGACGTACAAAGACCTAAACTAAGACACTGGCAGCAACGATGGAGAAGAAAGAACAGTTTTGAGAGACGGTGTGGAGGCAGAGCTTACAAAGTTTAATGTCTAACGAGGGGTGTCTAAGGGAAGGTGAACTGGTGTGAATCACAGGTTTCTGACTCGGTGGGGTAAATGGTGTGTTATCCCACAAGATAAGAAGTAAAGAAGATAAAGTAGGTTTCTAGGGCTAGACAAGTCCGATTTTGGACATTTTGAGCTCATTGTGCCTATGGGACATCCAAGTGGTGATGTGCAGAAGACAGCTGGACATATGAAATGCATTTGACAATGCTGTGAACTGTTCAGATGTGGACAGTATTACTTAAATTCAACTCCGTATTTTCAGTATGTGCATTAATTCTTGCAAGGCCACTAGGGAAATTAGTTTCAGTGCATCATTCAACAGTACTTTGAGGGCTTCAACAAATTAAGACACCTCTTGCCCTTTTTCTTTTTTTTTTTTAACTGTATTTATTTGCTCAACTGAAACTATTTAGTTACCTACAACATCATTTCTATTGTAAGCTATCTCTCATGGTTTGTGGCTTCCCGTCCATGGTCATGTGGTTGGCATCTGGACTGGATTAAAAAGGGCTACCATGCAGATGGAGACAGAGGACAGAACTCTGGACCCCTTCTCCCAACCCACCTCACTGCCTATTCCATTTTCCTGTACACATTCTTCCTTCCAGCTGCCATGGGGTCATCAAGCCTTAGCTTAAATCAAATGTCCTCTGGCTCCAGGTCCCATGATGAAAAATTTATGAAGTCCTGGACACATTACAAGTTTTACAGCTTTACAGCTGAAATCCTTCAGGTCCTTCTGACCTACTGAAGGAAAAAAAAATGTTTTTATTTTATTGTGATTCCCAAACATTCTTCCAGTGTGTACATTTTTCCTACAGAACGTGTATGTTGCTTCCAGCAATGTGTTTTCTATTACCTTGAAGACCAGGGGAGCTCTGAAGAAGGAAACAACTTGGTCTTGCAGCCAGTACAAGAGAAAACAGAACTTGCAGTTGGAAGCATGACCAAGTCTGTGGATTATTCATTTGTCTTTCTCTTTGACCGAGGACTCCTTACATGATTCAATGACTATATCCTAACTTGTTTTAAAAACAGTTTGTATCCCCCAACTAATGATACAGTGGTCTTTTTTATTAACTTACACACACACAAATACATATATATATATATATTTCCCTAGAACCTTATAATTATTGCATATTCTTATAAAGTCCAGGATGTAGCTCAACACCCTTGAATTAAACATTTCCTGGATAACAAGCTTTTCGAACCTATGTCAAAACCTGAAGTCTCTCTCTCTCTTTAGGGGATTATAACACCGGTTTGGATGGGACTTGAAAACAAGATACCTAAACGGGCTCACCTTGACAATGAAATCTGCTGTAAGTGGTCCAGCCATTCTCAGTATCTCTTTGTCTGGAAATTTCTGGAAGTCCACACTAGAATTGTCCACAAGAAAGATGCCTGTAGAGCTGAGACTGTTTTCACCTTTAGCCCCCTGGAGGGTTTTGGTTTCCAGATCTACATAATCAAACACATGAAGAGGAGAGAAGATGTTCCCAGGGCTACCACAGACCACAGGCAAGCACATCCCATGTGGCAGAGTCTAGAGCTACGTAAGGGAGAAGCATCATTCCTTACACGGCTGACACCACTGTATGTGACAGGAACAAAATATACAGGCACCCCTGGGTCACACAGGAATTTACTCAGCAAATGAAATTATTTTAAAACTCATTAGCCAAGAATTCAAGGCTCCCTGTCAAAACATCTTTGATTCCCCAGATGACTTCATTTGGGTAACCGACTTTACTGCAGTCCTATTCCTTTGACTAAACCATATCCCGTACATGTCTCATTGATTTCAGTCTTTATGGCCCTCGCTCTAGAATACTCTGCAGTTTTCCTTTTGCTCTGTGAGACCCAGAGTGCATCTCTGAGTTCCTTCAGCGTTCACTGCATGCATTACCTTGTATTTATTTGTGCTTTCTGGCTACTTATTGCATGTGTGTTAATGCTCACAATGAAGAAACTCTAGTGACTTAAGGGCAGGGAACTAACTATCTCCTTTACTTCTCTGTTTTTTAAAATCCTTTTTCTTAATGCATTTTGTCTTGTATGTGTACATGATATTTCATAAGAACTTAAGACAGAGAGAAGAACTTCTTGATCCCTAGAGCATTCCAATCTAAACCTGGCCAATGACAAAGCCCAAGAAGAACTTTTTGTTTTAGGAAATCAGAGCATGACAGGGATGAGGGTCATTATGATGTGGATCTCAAAGCAGGTTAAATTCTCATGAGATTTAGAGGTGATTTAGAGTAACTGCCTACTGCAGGAAGGAAGATGGATACACTAAGTCTAACAATGGTTTCTAACACTTGCACAAGGGCCCTAAGTTTTGACAGGGGTTACTGAGCAGAAAGTTGGGGCCCCTGGGTGGGGCTCTGGGTCTCCTACCCCACATCCCATCAGAAAGACTTCCCTCTTACATGTTTTGCAGATGGAAGTTTTGGGGTTAAAGACAACTTTAAGATCACTGGAGGTATTAAAGTACTTAAAGAATTTGTACTTAATTATTCTAGATGTTATCCACTCCAAATTCTCTACTAGAAGGAATAGCAACAGGCAGAAAATATCGATATCCTATTAAATCCCTATGCCCCTCAGATGAAGCCATGCAGCCCTTCTCTGGGCATAGGTCTGGCCTTCCTTCCCTGCTCCAGAGCAGAGAGGACCTCACAGAAGAACAAAGGCACATGGAGGGGATGCTGGAGTGGCAGAACCACAGTGGTGTCATCAGAGGAAAGCATCTCCTTCCTTTAGCTTTCACACTTCCAGCTACCTTGGGTGTCTTTGCACTAATTTGTGGAAAAATCTCCAGGACATAAATTCACTTAGATCTGGAAAAATCTTGGAGGTCTAAGCCTCTTGCTCCGGTTTGGCCCTAAATATTTAAGGCTGGCCCCATACTGGACCAGCTCTTCTGGGAGTGAAGGGCAAAAGGGTTTCAAGAGAAACAGGTTCACAGACTCATGTTACTGAATTATATTCCAAATACAAAAACAAAAGAGAAACTTCCTTATCTATACACATGTCACCAACGTATGTCTGTGGGGGAAAAAGCAGATTCCATTTTGCTTTTCATCACCTGTGAATATCACTTGCAGCTGTACCTATGAAATCCTTGGAACAATTAAACCAAACAAGGCCAATGCTTCAGCTTCTTAGCGATCACGTAATTAGGAAATCTGGGAGGCTAATCCATTTATAAAAATGAATTCTCCTCCTACATCTATTCCTTTGGGTTCTTTCTTCTGCAATGAAGAGTAAGTCCCACTTGGTGATGGTCTTGATCTGGATGTTTTATTTTAGCCTGTTGCTGCTCAGAAAAATACTGTTTTTGACTGAAGTTGTTACACCAGCAGTTAATTCTGTCCAATTCTTAAGGGGAAAAACAAATCATTTCAATGGTAACAGTGTACACACATATATCATCCTTTGACATGTGAACAATATATTTTTGGGAGTTTCTCAGGGTTAGAAAAGGACTTGGATCCATATAAGGTGACTGATCAGCATCTTTTAACTTTGCCTGAACTATACCTTACTTATTCCTTTACTTCACACGACCTCTCAAATCCCACCTTTCCTATGAAGGGTGTTTATTTTTATTTTTAGAAAGACTATAGTAGGCTATCTGAACTTTTACAGGCTCCAATTTGTCTCCTTCTTGTTTGTCTTTCTGGAATGATTTCATTTATAATCCAAATGCCAAAAGATAATGCTTGCTACCTAAATTGGCTTCTTAGGCACGTGTGTGGGAGGGAAGAGAGAGCAGAAGATGACAGATGTCTTTGTAGGAACTAGGGACAATCACAGCAGAGGAGATCAGAAATACTCAAGGGATCAACTGAAGTGGAAGTCTTTCAGTGAAACTGAATTTTGCAGAACATACTAGCATATCTTCTCTTACCCCTTCCCTTGTTTGTAGCCTATAATTTTCTGTTTGTAATTTACAGGTCTACATCTAAACAGCACTAAATGGCAATTAAAAAAAAAAAGATGTGGCTGTGTACTGCTGGCTTGGCATGACTGAAGACAATTCTTGTACAAACTCTTTCTTGTACAAACTCTGGTGGGGCCATGCTCCCATTTGATCTTTGGGGTTATGATTATCCTTCAATCCTGAATCCTAATAGTTATGTTCAAGATATCAGGGCCCTACATTATCTTCAATACATGGGATGCTTAATTACACCATGTGGTTCTCTTTAAATGCCATGGGATTAAGATTGTTTGGTGTTTCTATGTTCCCCAGAATTGATGAAGTAATGGAATGAGAGTAAGAATTAAAAGAGAAAGAACGAAGGAAAGGGAAGAAAGGTTGGAAAGAAGGAAAAAAAGAGGTGAGGCAAGGAAGAGACTGAGATTGATCAGAGAGGAAGAAGAAAGAGAATGAGAAGTAATATTCACAAAACCATGTGCTTAACTCATGAACAACCTATTGGGAGCATCTATTCTGTGTTTTTCTGGATCACGGTGGTTAGAAGTAATTACCACAGAGGTTTTGCTGTCTCATCAGGCAACTAGAAGACAAACACAAGTACTCCAAGTATCCTATTATGATACAGGAGAAAGATTTGTATTTCTGAATTTTAATCTCTTCTGGAAACAACAAAAATGTAATAATGACTAAAATTCCCAGTATCCAAAGAAGAACAAATGAGTTGACTTACACAAGTGATCAGGTCCTTTTAAGACAAGGCGAATATGTCTACTTCCGTAGGGAATAGCAACCACAGTATCATCCACTAGAGAGAAACAAAGCAAAGTCTTAAAAGCATGTAATTTGATACAAAATTACTGATTGTCCCCTATATAAGGGCACTAACTTACATACACCCCAAAAATAATAATTTGTTAAAAAGTTTGAAACGTAAACACCAATATATGTGAATCAAAATTTCCACTTTCCTCAGAATTAAACATGTTCCAAAAGCTGGTAACCAACTAACTCATGGGGGAACATGCCTGTTTAAAAATACATATTGATATACTGAAAAATGGATTTGCGAGTTTTAGTTTCTGATTTTAAGACCTGGTCTTATATTCTGAAATTTCTTTACAGTGGAGCAACTGTGTTGAATTACAAAAAGCCAATAAATTCTAATGTCCAAAGGAGAACTTTATTATATCAAAAGCTAGATTTCTGTCTAGTAAAGTAACTGTCTTGGATGAGTAGGAAAGGTAAGAATATTTGATAAAACATATTTATGTTTTTTAAACTTTCTAGAGCAGAAATCATGCTTTCCATTTCTTTAACATCCTTCACACTATCGACATCTAATACTACATATAGTGAGTGTCCATAAATGATTATTAACATTCCCCCCACACTCCCACTCTATTTCAAAAATTCTTTTTAATTGAATTACAGATCATTTAAAAATGGGTTACTTTTCATCTTCCTTGAAAATTGAACCAAATTTCATTGGAAGCAGTCCCCAAAGGTACATTTGTTAAAAAATTAGAGGTCTATTACACGCATCCCAGACACATCATAGGCATTCTAACTTAGATCTCTATTTGTGACAATAATACCTTATATTTCCAAGGCACTGAAGAGTTTCACCTTCACCTAAATTACACTATTTATTCCTTCACCTCAAACTTATAATATGGGCAAAGAGGATGCTTTCCATTCTAATTTTATAATGAAGAAATAAAGCCTCTAAGAAGTATAATGAGTAACCCAAGGTCAAAGAACTGGAGGACATTCCAGAAGACAAAGGAAGGCAGGTATTCTTAAACTGACCAGCATATTCAGAAGCTCTGTGGGATTCTGTTTCACATATATCTTTCCAATATTGTACATTACTATTTTAGCACTAGAAGAATTTCGTTTGAATAAAAGAATCCCAAAAGGTAGCCAATTTCTCTGAACCTTAACAGTATCATCCTGTCTTTGTCTTTCAATAAATGAATCTCAGAAATTCCCTAGCTTTTCTGATCTTTAGTTTCTCTGTTTGTGAAAGAGGGAAAACAACACTTTCCTCCAATACTGTGTGAGCAGAGATAGGTATGAATGTAGATAAGGATCCCATACGTAGATACACAGTCTGGAACACAGCAAGTATTTTGTAAATATTATTTTTCTCTCTCCATTCCAAATCTCCTAAAGGACAGAAACTGAAATACTGTTCATTTTGATGATGTTTTTAAATGCTTCACGGCCCCCCAGCACAGAGCCAGCTGAATGAGAAAGAAGAATCATATGCTCTCAATTCCTTCCCTAAAAGGTTACATTTACCACGTTTTCTACAATATTGAATTCTCTACTCACACTACAACCTGCTTGCTGTTTTTAAGGTCATACATTGTTAAGGAAAAGGCTGCATCTCGGATAGCTAAGAGTGTGTTGCATATAAGAACAAAACACATAAGGGAAACAGAAAAGGAACAAAAAGTCTTCAGACTGGGCCCACAGAGCTTTAAATGTCTTGCATACAGACATGGGGTTTGAAGTTCACAAAAGAAACTCAAAGCAGTTAAAACAATGGGATTTCTAGAAATAGAAAGTCTGTTTATCCACAGGTCAAGTAAAGTGCAAGTAAAAGGAAAGCTTTCTGTTTGGCCCTGCAATGCTCAGCGGCAGTCTTCTGACTCCCGCACGGCTCAGGCAGCCTCCCTCTTGCTCTGCTGAGAAGTCACTCACATTCCATACACTGGGGCATTAACGCTAGCTTTTGACTGACACAGTCCCTTTGAATACTCTCTCAGGAAGACGAGGAGGAACTAGAAGGCTGTCAAGGGAACAGGGTGGGTTGGAGAGAACAACCCAGACAAGAGTGGAATGTCTCCAGATGCCCCTCTGGACTTGCCAAGTCAAAGACAGATACGGAAAACTCAAGCTGGTGCAAACCTGAACAGTCAGCAGCACACAGCACCAGACGGTGGAAGAGCCATGGCCTATTCTCTGGTTCTGTAAAGCGCCAACCAATGACTGGCAGGCCGTCAGGCAATCAGCAAGTTCATTATTTTATCCCACAGATCGTTTCTGAGTGTCTCCTAGTGTCAGGCTTCATACTTGGTACTACAAAATGGGTAACCAAGAAGACAAAGCCCCACAAGATGGTTCCTGAAAAAGGGACCTAAGATAAAATATGTGGGGAAGTATCACATACCATACCCCAGTCATGGAAATTCCCAAGCACGTTAATTCATTTATTAAGATCCATGAGCTGAAGAAACTCATTTCACTCTACTTAACCTAGTGTGTTCCCAGTGTGTTTACCCAGGGAAACCTCTTCTTACATGTCATCTATTGACGCCAGCTGATATATCTAAGAATACTTTAAGATATGGTGCTCTTAGGAAAGCAAGATAGGAAAATATTTTAATTTTATTTTCTGCACGCTGATAAAAAGCTAGTCTTTGAGTTGTCTATGTATTGTTAATTGTCTCATTTGATGATAAATTCTCAATGATTAGGGGTGGGTTGGAAGTGCCTTCTACTTGGCATGTACTACAGTATTGTGCACAGAGGGGTGTTTAAGACATCAGAGGATGGGTGAGAAGTTTAATTTCTTCACCTGTCTCCTCAATGATTGATTCAGTCAGTATGGCCGGCCATGCAGGTGGCTATATCCCCTCTTACCGCGACGGGCATGTCTCTGGGTGCCCTTTCCCATGAAGGTATGCTGCTCTGTGATCAAATGTATCTGCTCTAATCTACTCTGGCTCTGTTGATAGAACCATGATGCCAATCTTCAGAACATATTTCTAGGTTATTAATCAACCATTCTGAAAGACCTGCTTCAGAAATTACATAACCTCTTTCTCAGTTCAATGGAAACACTTTCCATGGGAATCATCAGTTCTGTCACTTCACACAGAGGGCTTGCCAGTGCCTTTTCTCAAGGAAACTGTTCTCAGGGTTTGTACCTAAACTATGCCCTCAAAAATCTACAGCTGTATATCTAGTCCACATCTTTCTACAGAATATTTTAGATTTGTTTTTAGTTTCATCATATGTGGATTGATTGGTGTGATTTGCTGTTGTACCAGAGAAAGGTGACAATAATAATTTTTGAAAGGACAGGATTTTCTAGTCTCACATCTGAGTTTGTCTTAGTTTTAGACCTGTTGATAAGTTCATGATTTTAAAGATTCCTCTCTAAGTCTATGAGGCTGATACTTAATCTTATTATTATTTTTAAATGAAAGAGCTACTGTTAATACAGTTGGCTATATATACAAATAGTCTTCCCATGAAAACAACCTAAATGTCCATCAATGGATGAATGGATACAGAAGATGTGGTGTATATATACGGTATATATATACATATATACATACGTATCATCCATATATATCTATATATATAGATATATATATATATATCTGGTCTCTGTCTCTATCTGTATATATAAGATGGAATACTACTCACCAGTAAGAATGAAATAATGTCATTTGCAGCAACATGGATGGACTTAGAGATTATACTAAGTGAAGTAAGTCAGACAGAGAAAGATAAATATCCTATGGTATCACTTATATGCAGAATCTGAAAAAATGATAGAAATGAACTTATTCACAAAATGGAAACAGACTCACAGATGCAGAAAACAAACTTATGGTTACCACTGGAGAAAGGTGGGGGGGATAAATTAGGAATTTGGGGTTAGCAGGTACAAACTACCATATATAAAATCAACAACAAGGATTTACTGTATTGCACAGGGAACTATATTAAATATCTTATAATAAACCATAATGAAAAAGAATCTGAAAAAAATATAAATGAATAACTGAATCACTATGTTGTACGCCAGAAACTAACACAAAATTGTAAATCAGCTATACTTCAAAAAAAAAAAATTCTGCCAACCTTGAGGAGGTTTTAATGGTGTATTTTTTATGACAACTTTATTATTCTTAAAATATATCCAATAAACTAAAGTGAAACCAAGAATATGAGCCCTTCAAATCCCCCTTTTCCCCCTGACCCCCAGTTTATCAGCAGTTGCACATGGAGGATACACACTGGACAGGCCAGCCAAGGTGCATCCTCCCCTCACCCTTACAGTTGCTTAGGCCAAAAACTTTACTTCTAGTCAGTTAGAAAGTCCTACTGTCACTAGAGTTAAAATATCATATTTAACTGATTCTAAGAGGAACAACCTTTCAAATTTTAATGTATATGAAATCAGAATACACTTCACAATCAATAGTGTTTATAGTCTCTCTCTCAGGCAGAGGGAATAATCCTGTTACAGTTATCACTGCCTGCACAGGTGCCACCATCAAAACAGTCAATACGCCAAACTTGCAAAATGAATGTCAGCAGCTTGGAAGAAGATTCCAAGACAACAGTGGAGCACACTCTAAGAATCGAATGGTGGAGGGTGTTGAAGGGCGATAAGAAATCAGTCATGCTTAACGACATTCCCAAAGCGGGAGCCAAGAGTAGGCTAACTTATATATTTGCAAACCTGAATTATGAACCGAGCATCAAGACTTCTGCTTCCTGTCTAGATGAAGCAACAGGACACAGCTTTAATATCCTGCCCAAAACAATCAAAAAGTCAGAAAAAGTGATATGACACAATGGCTTTCATAACACTGGATGGGACAAAGGAGGCCAGTGATTCCTGAGATTCAGGAACCATGAATTGAACCCTAATACTGCCCCAGCCTTCTGCCTTGGAAGACTTTCCATGCCACAGCTCAGAAAGTGAGTACTTGGGTAGAACCCAGTGGATTCCCTGAGTTGAGGAGATAAAGCTAAGAGTCTAAAGAGATCAAGGTGGCTAGAGTTTGAAGGACAGATTACCAGATTACTTCTCTGTATCTGGAGAGGGAGGGACACAGAGACAATCTTGGAGACTTAAGAGGATTCCCTTTAGGTGTCCAAACTAATGGCAGCATGAGCATCCTGATCAGTACATGCATGTGGCAAAACTCCCTGAGGCGAGGAAAACCACACAAATTGGGCCACACAGAATAGAACCCATACATAAAGGGCTGGGAATGGTATCTTATTTCAGCCACCAGACTGGAAATAATTCATGGGACATCAAGGACTCATAAAAGTCTTGCTTCAGTAGTGGGGCACAATTACCACTAATCCAACATGGCTCTGGTCTTGCCTCCCAAATTTTCAGACCCCAAAGGATCAAACTGATTTCAAGTAACCTGACTGCCTCTAGAACAAAACCCAAGAATATTTATAAGAATACAAAAATATCTAATATCCAAGAAGTTAAAATTTGTAATGTCTGGAATCAGGTAACAAATTACCAGGCCTGCAAAGAAACTCCCAAAACACAATCCATATTGAAAAGAAAAAAAAAATCAATCAATCAAAACACAGAATAGACATTAAAATAGTTACTGTAACTGTATTCCGTATGTTGAAAAGGTTAAATATAAGATAAGCAAAGAAATCTCCAGGCCCAGAAAAGTTCACTGGTGAATACTACCTAGACTTTAAAAAAGAAGTAACATCAATCCTGTAACTTCTCTTCAGATGTACTGTATCTATGTTCAAGCCAATCCCTCCTCTAACAGAAGGGAAGGAATCACACTTTCCAACTCACTGTATGAGGCCAGCATCATACTAATTATCAAAACCAGACAAAGATGGTATAAAAAAGGACACTATAGACAACTATCTTTCATGAACATAGATGTAAAAAGCCCACAAACAATTCACTGGCAAATCAAATCCAGTAATCTAAATAAAGAGTAATACATTACGATTCAGTGGAATTTATTCCAGGATTGCAAGGCTGGTTCTTTATTTGAAAATCAATTATTGTTATCCATCACAATAAAAGTCTAAGGAATTTTTCACATGATCATATCAACTGAAGCAGAAAAGGATTTGACAAAATTCAACATTCATTCATTGATAATAATGCTCAGCAAATCAGTAATAGAAAAGAACTTCCTCAAAATGATAAAGAGCGTCTACTAAAAAAACCTACAGCTAATATCATACTCAACAGTGAGAAATTGAGTACTTTCCCTCTTAACACTGGCAGTAAGGTAAGAATATCCACTCTTGGAACTTCTGCTCAACATTGTATTGGACATCCTTGTCAGTACAGTAAGGTTGTAAATAAATAAGTGGTTTACAAACTGAAAAGGAAGAAGTAAAGCCATCCTCATCTGTAAATAAAATGTTTACGTAGAAAATTCAAAAACCCTCAGAACTAGTAAGTGAGTTTAGCAAGTTTGCAAAATATATGGCCAAAAAATAAATTAGTAATACATAACTGAAATTGAAATACAAAATACAAATATTTGCAGTAGTTGTAAAATAGTGAAAGTGGTATAAAACTAACTAAAATATATACTGAAAACTAATAAAGATTGATGAAGAATCAAAGAAGACCTAAATAAATTGATAGACATGAAATGCTCATAGGTTAATATCTTATAGTAAAGATGTCAATTCCTTCCCAAACAATCCATAGAACTAACACAATTATAATAAAAATTTCAGCAAGATTTTCTGAATATATGGACAAACATATTGTAAAATTTATATGAAAAGTTAAAGGAATTAGTACAGAGTAGCCAAAATGAGGTTGAAAAGAAGAATAAAGTTAGAGAAATCTTACTACCTGATTTTAAGACTTACTTTAAAACTATAGTAACCAAGACAGCGTGGAATTGGTGAAGGAATCGACACGTAAATCAGAATAAAGAGCCCAGAAAAAGACCCACATAGAAACAGACAATGAATTTTTGGTAGTTTTAAAGGCAATTCAAGGGAGAAAAGATCATCTTTTTAACAAATGGCTGGAAGAATTGGACATCCTTATATAAAAAGAAATTCAACCTAGATGTAAACCTTACACCTTATATAAAAATAAACTGAAAATAGGTTATAGATCCAAAGGTAAAATATAAAACTATAACACTTTTAGAAGACAGAGGAGAAGACTTTCTGACCTGGGATTAGGCAAGGAGTTTTTAGACATGATATTAAATGCATTCTCCACAGAAAGAAAAAAAACAGTAAGTTGGTCTTCATCAAAATTAAATCTTTTGCTTTGTGAAAGATAATGTTAAGCAATTTTGAAAAAAGAAATTACCTACTGAGAGAAAGTATTTTCAAATCACATATTCAATGAAGGACTTGTATTCAGAATATTTAAAGAACTCTCAAAACTCAATAGTAGGTTGGTGGGAATGCAGTTTGGTGCAGACATTGTGGAAAACAGTATGGAGATTGATCAAAAGACTAAAAATAGACTTACCATATGATCCAGCAATCCCACTCCTGGGCATATATCTAGAGGGAACCTTAATTCAAAAAGACACCTGTATCCCAATGTTCATAGCAGCACTATTTACAATAGCCAAGACATAGAAACAACCTAAATGTCCATTGACACATGACTGGATAAAGAAGTTGTGGTATATTTATACAATGGAATACTATTCGGTCATAAAAATAATTCGGTCATAAAAAATAAAATAACACCATTTGCAGCAACATGGATGTCCCTGGAGAATGTCATTCTAAGTGAAGTAAGCCAGAAAGAGAAAGAAAAATACCATATGATACCACTCATATGTGGAATCTGAAAAGAAAAAAAAAGACAAATGAACTTCTTTATAAAGCAGAAGCAGACTCAACGGACATAGAAAACAAACTTATGGTTAGCAGGAGGGAAGAGGTGGGAAGGGATAAATTGGGAGTTCAAGATTTGCAGATACTAACTGGTATATATAAAATAGGTAAACAAGTTTATACTGTATAGCACAGGGAACTATATTCAATATCTTGCAGTAGCTTACAGTGAAAAAGAATAGGAAAACGAATATATGTATGACTGAAGCATTGTGCTGTGCACCAGAAATTGACACAACATTGTAAACTGACTATACTTTAATTTCAAAAAAGTTAAAAAAAAAAAACAACCCAAAACAAAAAAAACTCAACAGTAGGAAACCAAATACACTGTTTTAAAAACTGGCAAATGACTTGAATTAACACTACATCAAAGAGGAAATAAACAAACATGTGACCAACAGAGTAACTCCTCACCCCACCCCCTGCAAAAGATGTCCATGTCCTAATGCCCAGAACCTGTGAATGTGTTATGTTACATATAAAGGGGGAATTAAGGTCACTGATGAAATTAAGATTGCTAATCAGCTGATCTTAAAAAGATTATCCTAGATTATCTGGGTAGCCCCAGTGTAACCACAAGGCTTCTTTAAATTTCAAGAATCAGATACATGACCATGGTCCAAGCCATCCATGGCCCATCTTACTGCCTGCTTTTCTCACCTCCACAGTAAGACCCACTATAGACTATTCTCAACAGAGAAGACAGAATGATACTTTTGAAAAATAAATCAAATGTAAGTTATTCTTCTGCTCAGAATCACCCTTTGACTTCTCTTCTCATTTAGACCAACAGCCAAAGTCCATATAAAATCCTGTAGTGTTTGCCATTCTTCATCCTGTATCTTACAGTCTTCCTGCTGTCATCATTTCCTTTAGCCTTCTGTAAACTGACCTTACTTCAATCACATCAGCTTCTTGGCACTTCAAGAAATATGTGAAGAATGCATCTACCTCAGGGCCTTTGCTCTTGCTTTCTCTATGCCTGGAATTTTCTTCTTCCTGACTTACATGTGGTACCCTACCTGTACGTCCCTCAGATCCTTGCTCAAGAGTCATCTTATCAGTGAGTCTTACTAACCTTTTTAACTGCAATCCCTTCCAACACCTTTGCCTGGCAGCCCATCTGTATCTCTGGTTCTTTGCCTTCTTTATTTCATTTTTTTTCCATGACTCCTATTGCCATAGGACACATATGCATTTTCTTTAGTTATTTGTTTAGTTCCTTTATCTGTCTGTCCCTCACACTAGTATGTAGGCCTCCTCAGAAAACTAAATTTTTTAATTGAAGTATAGTCAGTTTATAATGCTGCATCAATTTCTGGTGTACAGCATAATGCTTCAGTCATACATGAACATACATATATTTGTTTTCATATTCTTTTTCATTATAGGTTACTATACAATATTGAATATAGTTCCCTCTGCTGTACAGGAGAAACTTATTATTTACATCTTTTTTATATATAGTAGTCAGTATCTGCAAATCTCGAGTACCCAACTTACTCCTTCCCATCCCTTTTCCCCTCTGGTAACCATAAGTTTGTTTCCTATGTCTGTGAGTCTGTTTCTGTTTTGTAAATAAGTTCATTTGTGTCTTTTCTTTTTAGAGTCCACATATAAGTGTTATCATATGGTATTTTTCTTTCTCTTTCTGGCTTACTTCACTTAGAATGACATTCTCCAGGGACATCCATGTTGCTGCAAATGGCCATTATTCTATTGTTTTTATGGCTGAGTAGTATCCACTATCTCTATATCTATGTATATATCTATACTTATATCTGTATCTCATGTCTTCTTTATCCAATCATCTGTTGGTGGACATTTAGGTTGTTTCCATGTCTTGGCTATTGTATACAGTACTACTATGAACACTGGGGTGCATCTATCTTTTTAAATTAGAGCTTCCTCTGGCTATATGCTCAAGAGTGGGATTGCTGGATCATATGGTAAGTCTATTTTTAGTCTTTGGAGGAATCTCCATACTGTTTTCCATAATGGCTGCATCAAACTACACTCCCACTAATAGTGTAGGAGGCTTCCCTTTTCTCCACACCCTCTCCAGCATTTATCATTGTGGACTTTTCAATGATGGCCCTTCTGACGGATGTGAGGTGATACTTCATTGTAGAGAAAAATGGATTTTTGTCTGTTTTGCTCTTTCCTGTGTTTCCAGCACCTAAAACAGTTCCTCAGTACAGAGCAGGTACCCAAGAAATAGTTGTTGTCAAATAAATGTATGAGTGAATTGCCGCTAGATGAATGAATGAGTGGCTTGTAAGCATAGCCTGAAATCAGGTGCAAGGTGGAAATTTCTGTAAAGTTTTGTGCTTTCTTTAAAAAAATCATATGTAGTTTTCACTTTATAATATATAGAGCTGTATCTTATCATAAATATCGTTTATCTCAAAAGTCTTTGAGCCAGAATGATAGTCCAGGAGTACGTTAACCTATAGCCATTATAAATCAGCGTAAGCACAGTCTGAGAAGGAAAGCGAGCTACTAGGAGCTTCACTTTCTCCTGATATAAATTAATTTATCTAGTTCTTGCCACTCAAGGGAGAGAGAGAGTGCGCTTTAGGATAGCCAGGTATTTTCCAACATGCAGACACACTGGGGAGGTTTGCAAAGTTGCAGACATCAAATTGATGGCAAACAGGCCAGCTCTGGGTCTAAGCATATTCTGAGTATAATTGGAAAACACAAAATGTGGTACAAGGCAATACTATTTGAGAAAATGAGCCTTTAATTTCAAGAATCAAAGTAGGCTAATGTTAGCTAAATTTGATTCTTTTTTTGGTTGGGTTGGAGAAGTAGGGAAAAAGCTACCACGAAGAATGAAAAGGCCAAACGTGATCAATGGACCACCATTTTCTTTAAAAGGGGAAAACAGTGCCTTGATCCAGCTCTGTATTTCTGTTGTCTGTCTTTGTATCAGGCAATAATGTCTTTTAATACAAAGATGGTTACTTTTTTATTTGCCAGCAAATGGCAGCCATGTGCTAAGTTCCTCCTACTTCTCCTGTTCTTTCTGGCACTTTCCACCATGGTCTTTCTCTGCTCTCCTATCTTTTCTTTGTTCCCCTGAGGCTTGATAACATAAGGAAAAAACTTGGATATAAGTTCAGAAGAAAATGAGTTCAATGTGGGGAATCGGAGTGCAAGGGGTTTGAAAAGAGCACGCGGCTGGCAAGGGGTTTGAAGAGATCGTTTTGGCTGAGCGCAGGGGAGGGACCTGGCAGAACTCCTCCAGGCCTTCCCGGGTGGAAAGCTGCTCACCTGGAGGGGACACTGGGCCCTGTGGAGCAGCCTGCTCTCCCCTGCCTGTGGGTACCTTCACAGTCTGTAACTTTGGGTAAAAGGTTCTTCTGGGAGTGCAGAAAACATAAATGAGGCTGTCTGTTCAGCATCTGCTATAGATTGCGGTGAGGTGCATGATCTGCTGGGCTTTTCTGACATCAACCATTTTGTCAGGAGGCATTGTCAGCACTAAGGTATCAATTGCGTTTTGTCATTATGGACCATCATCAGGTTGTGTATTATATCATTTACCCCCAGCCAGCCTTGAATAGAACACTTTGGAAAAAAAAAAAAAAAAGGAGCTACTAGGGGTTAAACCCAGAACCTTGTGTGTGCTAAGCACGTGCTCTATCACTGAGCTATACCCCCCACCCCACCCCAAGAGCGCTTTTCACTGAGGTGTCTGTTTTCAGACCTGGAGATGACTTAGGGCTCTCAGTTTGCTCTAGTTTGTTCCTTGGTTCCAGTGATTCAGGCCCCAGTCACCCCTTACTAGGACAGTAAGAAGAATATGTGAGCTGAATGTTCAGGCTTTCCTATGAGGACAGGAAGGTGGGGGATGCGAGGGGAAGTAAAGGAAGGATTCCCACCATGAAAGCATGCCCTCAGAAGTCACTGTACACCGGCCACGGCACAAATGCATTTGTGCCTAACAGACATGACTAGATTCCTACACAGCGAGCGCTGATTCAACTATGTGACACCAATAAAGGCTTCAGCTCTTCTAGAATTTCTTAAAGAGTTCTATAAAAGTGACCTTTTAAATGAACTTTTTCCCCCAAATATCTCGCCGTGACTTCAGAGACTTATAAAAGAATTAAGCCTCTATCCTTCCCTGGTTTCCATCTTCTAAATTCTTTAATTTTTCATCTTCTAGAAGAAGTTACCAATACACAACCACAGCAAAAAAATCTCACCTGAATGTACTATATCAATGTCTAATTTACCTCAGCATTCATCATTCTATCTGCTAGAGTCTTTTTTTCCCCCAGAATCACATTTTTCACTGCTTGACGGGGTGTTAGAATGGACAGAGTTCTGTAAGCTGGCACCTCCAAAGTTTCATGTGTTTAAAAGTTCCTAGTCTTTCTTCCTACTCCCCTTCTTCCCCAGAGCCTAGTTCCTTTTGGCAAGCTACCTTTTCCTGACTTCTCGGAATAGTCTTCCAGTGCACACTACTTTTTTTTCTTGACCTACAAAGCCACAACTCCCCCATATGTCAAATGTTTTCCTCCAGCTAGTCAACAAGTAAAGAGAACAAAACCACATTCAGTAAAGATACTCATTCTCACTTCCCGAACCAGGGGAGACATGTGTGAAGAGGTACTCAATTGAAGATCTATTGGAGGACTCTGGATAACGGCAAAATTGAGACAATATGTCAAGCAAGGTCAAATTATTAAAAAAAAAACAAAAAACCTCATGAGTACAGGGTTTGCTCTGTTTCTATCTCTATCTGTTGTAGATTAGAACAGTGATTGTCACAGAGGAGAGTGTATGGTAAAATGATCTGGACTGCTGAGTGACTTTGTTTTTGGCTTGGGTATCATGAGAACATATACCATCTACCCTAGCAGGACCCAGTTGGGGAGATACTTGAGGTATCTTGCCTCCATCCAGCTAACTGCTTTACAAATGTCCCGCCATGGAAACAGTCAGCAGGGTTGTTGGACAATCCAGAGGAAGATATAAGTGCTTAGGCTCTGGAATCAGACTCTGGGCTTACATCTTGGCTCTGATACTTTATAGCTGTGTAACTCTGAGCAAGTCATATAATCTGTCTAAGCCTCAGTTATCTCATTCATAACATGGGGACAAACAGTACCTTGCTATAAGGTTGTTGTGAGGATTAAATGGGATGATTACGTAAAGTTCCCAGCACGTACATGTACAGTAAGCACACATTCATTGCACTGATGCAGAGAGACTAGGACACAACGGTCAATAAATGGCTTCACATCATCACTGTCCTGTATTAATTCTGGAGAAATCTGTGATCAGTACTGATCAAATATCACTTTTTAAATGAAGACCCTGTGATTTCACAGCGGTAGGAGAGAATTTGTTCTGATCCTCCCTCTCTCTCTGCTCTATTCCACCAGGCACGTCAGTCTACAGATCAGTCAGGGACCAGAATGCACTCTGTCTTCATGTTGGCCAGCAAAGCTCACGCTTGTACATCAAGTGTATCTGGATCCACATCTAGTTCATACCTAATGTGCTCCCTAAAGAAAAAGTTTCCTCCCTGGGGTTGCAATAGGTGACCTGACTTGTCCCACCTAAACGAATTCATAAAGCAGGAACATAAATCTTTCCACATTGTTTGATGGGGGTGTTATCCCCTAGTTGCTTCAGGGAGCTAAGCCAGGGGAGTATAACAGGTCAGAAGGCCCATGGATTGCCCCATCCCTGGAGTGGCTTACGTTTAGCTGCGGAGAGCTGGGATTTATACTGCCCTCGGACCAGCCTGCAGGTGGACCCATCTCCGTTGCAGACTCCACAGTTATCTTCCTTGATGGTGCTTCCCAGCTGGTGATCGCAGCCAACAATCTAACAAGGAAGAGAAGCAGAGAGGTAGGTAATTCAACCAGGTGCCTGCTGGTGGAGGGATCTGTGGTGAAGCCCATTGCCCCCAAATGACCCTCCTGTTATCCTTGAGGAGGCTAAGACATGCTTCCCATGAAGGGGACTGAATTCAGCTGGAATCGAATGAAGCTAAGGAAAAAAAATGTAGTATGGGTAAAGATGTTTTCACAGCTCATATGTACTGAAATATACAGGGTTAGGGAGTGAGGGAGAGGGAGAGGGAGGGGAAGTAATGGAGGGGAAGAGAGAAGGAAAGGGAAGGAGAAGGGGAAGGAGGGAGTCAAGTGGGGGAGAGACGGTGAGGGAGAGACAAAGATACTGAACTATTAATATTAAAGAATCTTAATTAAAGCATAATTCCCACTGTCAATAATTATGATTCACCCCAATCACAGAAAGAAACAACTGTGAGGCAACTGTAGCAGGAAAAATTTTATGAGTAATCTCTATATATTCCTTAGAATGTAATTATGCATAAGGGTAGGGGTTTTGTGCCTTGAGTTCACTGATACATTTCAAACAACCAGGACTGGCAAATTGTAGGATTTCAGTAAATATTCGTTAAGTGATAGTTAAAATATCTCCTTTTCTAGCTAGCATTTCAATGAAGAAAAGAGAACAGAATCACTGTACTAGCTGACAGAACCAGATAAGTATACGTGTACATGCTGGGAGGGAAGGGTTGGTGTGGAGGGCAGCGGAGAGAGCCAACAGTGAAAGCCTGCTGTTGCCTGGCCCTGTGTTGTACCAGGCACGACACACACATCTCATTTATTCTCAAAACAATCATGCGAGATATCCCCGCTTTATAGCTGAGGTTATGAATCTTGCCAAGGTCACTTAGCTAATAAGTAGCTGAGTTCTAAATACGTCTAACAAAACGTTTGTGCTTAACCCAAGTCAGGCTTAACAAAATCACAAGTCTTCATCAATTACATGGGCAAATGTATTTGTATCTCTGATCTTGCCTTTTCAATGTTCAAGTTACAAAAAATTCCAATCCAAACTCAACCAGGTTGGACTTCAAGAGTTCTAGTTAGATCTAATATCAAAAGATCTATTCCACTCCCAAACTACTTCAACTACTGTTTTTGACAAAATAAAATGATAACTGTAGTGACATTTGAAGGGGCTTATGTCTACAATGTCCTCACCATCCATCCTGCCTTTCAAAAGCCTGGTTGTTGATATGACCTTTCTTTGAGGCTTGATTTTCTTTTTCTTTCTTTCTTTTTTTTTTTTTTTTACCTTTAACTAATAATCGCAAACATATGTTTAGGCAAAGGTTTAAAAAATAAAAAATACAACTATTGAGTCTTGTGTTATATATGTGCTCTATTTTTAAAATGTGGTCATGTGTACATTTCCCCTAAAAGCATATGGGCATCTTTTAAAATAAATGGCAAAACAACAACTCTTTCAGCAGTCACACATGCTTTGAAACTTGAAAATGTCAGGAGAACATTGTGCCTAGTTTTTAAGTAAGGAGTGACGGGGGGACTGGTTCCATCCCATCTTTATGTGTTCACTGTGGTCAAGCTGCAAATGACCTCAGTATGTCCAGAGGCAACAGTTAGGCCATTTCAGAATGGATGCAACCTTCACCCACGCAGAGCCCAGTGTGTGCTGGCTTAAGACTTCTTTGATGAGCTTCTCTATAATTGCAGTGAAATTATTTTCAAATCCTTATTTGTAGATGAACCCACACACAAGCTGAGCAATTTTGCATTCATTCTTATATTCCAAGCACAGTGTGAAGTGGAACGCAGAAGTAACTTATTTACAAAGACAAACAAATTATTTAATCATTCAGCTAATAATGATTGCAGACCTGCTATGAGCCAGGCGCTGTGCTAGGAGTAAAATCCAATGGTGAGTTCAAGCACACGTGGGTCCACCCTCAGGGGACTTAGAGTCTAGTGGTGGAAGCAGATGTTACCCAAATCATCACACACAATACATGCAGAATGATAATCATGACGGAAACTATTAAAACACAGCTATGCGGTAGTCTGAGAGCATAAAGTATGGATAACTTGATCTGTTTAAAAAGGCCAAAGAAGATTTTCCTGAGGAAGAGTCTTCTGAGCTGAGAGAATGAGGAGTCAGAGTTAATGAGATGAAGGGGAAGTGTTGCTAGGAGGTTTAGTCTATCTTAGAGTACTGCCTAGCTAATTCAAAAAAAACAAATTTGCCCCCCACCCCAAATCATACTGTATTTGACATCAAAAGCAAAGACAACAAAAGCCAAAATAAACAAGGGGAGGCTATGTCAAACTAAAAAGCTTCTGTACAGCAAAAGTAACTATCAACAAAATGAAAAGGCAACCTAACGAATGGGAGAAAGCATTTGCAAATCACATACGTGACAAGGCATTAACACCCAGAAAATATAAAGAACTCATACAAATCTATAGCAAATAAACCAAACAATCCAATTTAAACATGCGCAGAGGATCTGAATAGACATCTTTCTGAAGAAGGTAAACAGATGGCCAGCAGACATATGAATAGGTAATCAACAACATTAATCATCAGGGAAATGCAAATCAAAAGCACAGTGAGACATCACCTCACATCTGTCAGGATGGCTGTTACCGAAAAGACATCAAATAACAAGTGTTGGCGAGGTTGTGGTGAAAAGTGAACCCTAATACACTGTTGGTGGGAATTTAAATTGGTGCAGCCACTATGGAAAATAGTATGGAAGCTCCTTTAAAAACTTAAAAATAGAACTACCATATGAACCAGCAATCCCACTTCCGGGTATTTCTCCAAAAGAAGTGAAATCACTATCCTGAAAAGACATCTGGATCCCCATTTTCATTGCAGCATTATTTTAAATAGTCAAGACATGGAAAAAATCCAAGTGTCCACAGATAGATAAATGGAGATACATATATATATATATATATATATATATATATATATATATATATATATATATATATGAAAAAAGAGAGAAATCCTGCTATTTACAACAATACAGATGGATCTTGATAGCATTATGCTAACTGAAATAAGTCAGGAAAAGACAAATAGCACATGATCTCACTTACATGTGGAATCTAAAAAGACAAACAAAAAAACTCATAGATTCAGAGAACAGATTGGTGGTTGCCAAAGGCGGGGGTTGAGGGTGGGTGAAATGGGTTAAGGTGGTTAAAAGAGACAAAGTTCCAGTTACAAAATAAGTCATAGAGATGTGATACACAGCATGGTGACTGTAATAAATAATACTGTATAGTATATTTGAAAGTTGCTAAGAGAGTCAGTCTTAAAAGTTCTCATCACAAGCAAAAAAGATCTGTAACCACGTGTGGTAATGAATATTAACTAGACTTACCACAGTGATCATTTTACAATATACACAAATATAAAATCATTATTTTGTACACCTAAGACTAATATAATATCAATTATATCTCAATAAAAAAGATTATCAGAAGACTAAACCATCTGATTGCCTTAATAGAGCTGAATTCTTTGAGGAAATACGACTATCTTAATTTAGGCAGTATTACTAAAGAAATCACTGACTCTACTGTTGTTTGGGGTTGAAGACACATAATCTTAGAAGATACTCAGCTCCGTGGAAAGGCAGTGGGCATGGGAATTTACACTCTCAGGTATCTCGAACCTAAGTTTATTCTTTCAGTGAAAGAAATTTCAGATTTCTCAAAGGATTTAACTTTCTCTGGAAAATTTTTAATGGACTCTGATGTCTCTAAAGGAGCCCAAAAAGGAGATCATCATGAAAATCTCTCTCTAATCTGAAATATTTCTTATGATTCCAAAGCCATTTTAAGAAAAGAACAATCCAGCTTCACAGATCCAGAGTGACCGTCATATTAGGAATAGTTAATAGAAGGTGACATACTGTAAGGCTGACATGGCCAGACCACCAACTTAGTGCTCCCCAGTGTGAGTTTATGGGCCCTAAGATATGAACCAAGTCAGTTCTCACTGGGCTTTGTTTAACTTCAGAATAGAAAAGACAAACACCTCTCTGACACAATAGTTTTTTTTTTTTTTCCTTTCTGTATTACTTTCTTTTTAAGATGCCAAAATATTCTAACTCAATTGTTTTTAAAATATGTAATACTTTATCATCAGATAAAATGTTCTTATTTTGGTCCAAGTGGAAAATTATTTGCAATTATATCAGGAAAACCATTGCTGACATATCTCAATCTGCTGACCTTAAGTAACTGTCAATTAAAAATTAGTTAAATCATTACTTAAAGAGCTATCATTAATAACTGAGAAGAAATAAACAGGAATACAGAAATGGGCTTAGTTGGCAGGTGTAATGCCAGACCCCTCTGTGCCTTTGCATATTTCTGCCTGGAGTGCTCTTTCCCAGTTCTTTATTTGGCAGACTCCTGTTCATCCCTCAAATCCCAAAGTAAGTGTCTCCTCAAAACAAGCCTTTTTCAGATTCCAGACTTAACTACTTTAATGTTCTATGCCTCCTCAGCCTTTTGTTTATAACTCCATGCAGCAGAGAGTACAAACTGCCACCTCATAGCCATCTACCCTATTTTTCTCAGTAACAGAACTCCAATTTTATTCAGTTGAAAGAATACATTGATCATTGGCTATGTGATCAAGTTGTAATTAGTGAAATAATAGTGAGAGTGTTATGTGGGGCTTCTGGGAAGGCTGCTTACAAGAAGCTCCTTGGTTGGGGAGGGTCCCTTTCACCTGCCTTCCTTTCTATTGGCGTCAGTTGCCATCTTGAAAAATGAGACGATCTTGAGAATGGAAGGATGGCAGAGCAGAAGGATAGAAAGAACCTGGTTCTGGAACCGCACGTGGGTTGATTACATTTGTACTTCTCTTTTTGTGAGGGAGTAAATCCTTTAAGGGCTTAAGCCACTATTTTGGGGTTTCTTTTATCTGTGCTCAATTCAAATAGTTATGTAACTTACACTGAGTTTATATTGAGTTTAATCTATCAGCTTGTCTGTCTCCACAGCAGATCACCTGTTTTATTAATCTTTCTCTTTTACCTTAGCACAGTGCCTGGCATTTGAGATACACAGTGAATGCTGGCAAATCAATGAAACATGGCCAGTGTGAACCCATCTAAGCATGTCAGTCTGGGCCACGGTATCTGCCTGTGGATCGTGTTTATTTACATTCTCCAATTATCCGTAACATAACATAACACCAAACATACTGGTTTGCTAATAATTCCAGTGTAGGTTATAGATAGGCAACCTTAGACACAGCCACTGATGACATACATGTGTACCAAAATGTGCATATTTGTTGGTATGTGTGTTTCCATGTATCTGTGCACTCAGAGAAACAGACATACCATTAATGACAGTGAGAGGTCAAATCTAAACCTTTGTCCTGGTGCATGAACAAGAATTACTTTTAAGGGCTCGTATTTTTAAGAGATCCAGGTGCACCTATGCTCATTATTAGTAAAATGTCATGAAATGCAATGTTCAGATCACTGAGTTCCGAGACCCACCCCAGTCTGGACAAAACATTAAAGTGAGATAATGACCGCTCATAACTTTGGCAACTACGTGGAATTTTTTGTAAAGGGTGGAAAACTAACGGAATATTTTGGCCTAATGCAGCTTATTAGTATTCTGCTAGTAGGTGTCAGCTCAATACAGTGGTGTAACCTCCTCCCAATTCAAAATAAATGCATGGTGGTGCAGTTTTTTTAAACAAAACTTTTGTCGCAGGTGATATAAAAGGTGAGAAGCTCCAAGGTGTTTTTGTTGTTTAAACATTCATGGGCCTTCAACATTTTCTTGTTTGTCTTGAATATATGCTTTTTGCATACATATATGTACACAGGCACACAGACAGGCAAGGCAGTTCCTCGTCTTTTGAGGGGAACACATACGCTTAACACTTAATTTTTCTTTATTCTTTTTCAGAATTTACTAAGGGGAGGGGAGAAAACGCTCCCTAAACAAAAAACTAGAATTATGACATGCAGTCCAAGTTGGCTCACAGATCCTCAGCACGTCCTGCAGATTTCAGGCATCAGGCCTGGAGTATGTGGTGATAGGAGTTTCTTCCTTTACACCTTACATAACTGATAGCAAGTGAACAGGCAGAACACAAGACTGAAATTCTCTAGACACTGAAATATGTATAATAAAATGTCTTCACTAGGAGCCACAGGAGAAAGAAAGATCACTGCACGGATAATTGGAGAATGTAAATAAACACAATCCACAGGCAGATACCGTGGCCCAGACTGACATGCTTAGATGGGTTCACACTGGCCACGTTTCAAATGGTTTCCCATAAGGACCTCAACTTCTAGCATCAAATACTGAGCCAGTGATGTCAAGCTTTTCTTGATCCAACATCATGAGGTAAGAAATTTTTAAATCCCTTTATTTTCAGCACTGGGAAAGACAAATATGGAAAATGAAACTCTGCAAATCTGATCACAGCTGCTTTTATTTATAATTATTTAATTCAGATAGAACTTTATGGGGGAAGACTGTGCTCTGACATACATTATATCTCATTTACTATTTATGTTAATAGGGAAAATCATCTATCTCCAAACTTACCTTCAAAAGAGATTTAGACATTGATCGATCTGTTTATGATTTAACCTTTCTATGAAAAGATTTATAGCATATACATGTTGTACAACATAATTAAATTAAAAAAAAAGGGAAATAAAAGTCAAAAAGATGAGTTAAAGCCAGAAAGAAAGAACAATACAGAATGCACACTGTGAAGTCCTATGCATTTTCTAGTTAGGGGTCATGGATCTGGATGTGAAGTTTCTAGAAAAGAGGGAAACATGAGCAGTTACAAGGGTCACAGCATCTGCTGGATCTTTTAGAAACTGTACAGGATAATGCATTCCTTATAGTGGACACTCAGTAAGTATTGGATCTTTTAGAAACTGTACAGGATAATGCATTCCTTATAGTGGACACTCAGTAAGTATTTATGTGACAAATGACAAACTGGCCCAGGAGAATCTTAATTACTCAAAGTACTGAAATCCTAGATATATCTGGTGTGACTTTCCTGAAAGACAATGCCACATAACAATGCCCCAGTAACAATGAAGCAAATAAATATAAGAAGTTGCAAAAGAGCTGGCTCTTCAATAATCGTCAATGAACCCTAGTGGTCGGGGAACATTTAGTGAAAGCAAATTTGAGGAAGCCAAAACAAACCATCCAGGTACAGAGCATTGTGATGGTCCAATTTAATCGAAGGCTAGAATTTACAGCACTTAGAGCTGGGCTGGCAAAAATACGGCACATGTGCAGCAACTTTCCTGCCAGGACCCACAGCAGACATTACTAACCAACCGCAGCACTCTTTGCCACTGAGATTTTATGCGCCCCTGGACCCTCTATGAGATTGAGATCTAGAAGCCAAATCCAATAGACTGCATGTCTTGCAAAAAGACTAAACCCATTTACAACTTTGGAGTCAGAGAAACTTTTAGACAATTCTCCACATATATTTCTCTTAGGATGAAGGTTCTCTGAAGATATAAATGATTTCAAGTATAGACTGCAACACCGGGTTCAGAGAAGATAAACAACTTTGCCAAGGTCACACAGCTGGTAACTAACAGAACCAAAATTCCAACGTGGGATTCCTAACTGTAAGTTATAGTAGGATGCCAATGAACCATGCGAGGATACACTATTCAGTGTTTATTAGGGCAATGGTGATAACAACGTTGAACATTCTTATCAAGACAACCATCACCAAAGCCAGACTTATGCACAGGGGTAAACAGATGCCTTCATCTGTACTCTGTGACGTGGAAGCACATAGAGGAAGTAAATGGGAAGGGACTACTTTTCATCTATACTTGTGCTCCATGCCTCTTCAATACAAGAAGATAGGATCCCTAGTCATTCACAAAGGTGCTCATAGTGGTCCATGAGCTAAGTGTAATGTTTCCAAAAGCCTAATGGATATATGTTTACCTGCAATAAAACTACATAAGGTCACCAAAACCTCAACCATCTCATTATACAAATAAGCTGAATCCTGATCTTTATTGCACTTATTTTAAAATTGTACTCAGGTTTTTAAGTCTTAAAACAAGAGGAACATTATTACTTAATACATGCAGTGTTTTGAATTGACGGAAACTTTCAAAACACAAGGCCTATACAAAATAATAATAAATGACCCCTTTGTGTTAAAAAGTTGGGGACCACTGGTATAGTCCTTTGTGCATTGTCCAAAAGCCCTTGGGGGGAGTAACACATGAAGTTGTTGATGATGCTTAAATTAAACCAAATCAACTGAGCATAATGCATTATGCTAGCTATTATGGTGCTGTGGGGAATACACATTAGGAGTAGGCATGGTCCCAATCTATGGTGAATGGGTTTAATCAGATCATTTCCTCAAAACAGGAGAGAACATAAAGAGAGCAAGAACACTAAGAAGCCTAAGGTCACAGGGGTATAGAGGAGGAGAGACAAAAGGGAAAACCACGTACAGAAGGGAAAGTAAACTAGTGTTTGCCAAACATCTGCTATACTTAGGTACAGTATATATCTTCTCACTTAACTGTTTTTTAAATTGAGATATAACATTAGTTTCAGGTATACAACATAATGATTTGCTATTTGCACATACTGCAAAATGATCACCACAGTGAGTCTAGTTAACATACTTAATTCTTAGAATATCCCTAAAAATTAACTGAAATTATGTCTATTTTACAAAAATAAAACTAGACTCAAAGATTCAACAATTTGCCCAAGACCACATTGCTAGGAATTAGTGTTGCCAGAGCTGAAATCCAGGCTGTAGCACCATGCCATCCATGAGCGATCCCTCCCGTCTATGATGTACTGTGTTCCTCTTAGGGGTTAAAAGGGCAGCAGAGAGATAGGAAGAATAAGGATGAACATGTTTCTTTAAGCCACACCTTGTTGCCAAAAGCAACAGCAACCTACAGCTCTCAAGTACTAAGATTAAGCACCAGGGAAAAGTGGGATCATTGCATTCAGTAAGTTTGAAAGTCTATCTTTAATGGGTAGCATTTCTTTTTTGAGGGGGCAACTGAATTGATTAAAAACAATGAGTTGCGGAGGTGAGGGTATAGCTCAGGGGTAGAGCGCATGCTTAGCATGCCTCCGGTTCTGGGTTCAATCCCCAGTGCCTTCATTAAAATAAATAAATAAGTAAATCTAATTAGAAAACAACAACAACAACGAGTTGCTTTTTTTCAATAGCACAGATGCATGCCACAGGGAAACAGTGATAAATACCCACAGGCTATTAAGCTAAACGGATGATGTATAGTTCTCTGACACTCTAATACACTATAATCTGGAAAACATTTATGTGATGGCATTAACCCTCTTTCCTCCAGGTAAAGAGTTTCCAAAGGGATTCTCCCCATATGTGGCACTCTCCTCTGGGGTTTACCCATCACTGGTCGTACTTCTCAATTTCCTCCTGGATTCACTGGAGTCCTTATAATGTCCCACAGGGTCCTGTACTATCTGAGTTACCTCTTTGACCCCATCTCTCTCTGGGTTTCTCCCCTTGCTATTCTTCAAACACTTTCTTATCTTAGGACAGCACTGGTTGTTGCCTCTGGAACATTCTTCCCTAGACACCTCTAGAGCAGCTGTCTTGCTGCCTTTAAGTCTTTACTGGAAAATTTCACCTTACCAATACTGCCTACCCTGACCAGACTATTAAACCTGCATCCCTCCCCAGACCCAGGTTCTCTTACCCTGTCCCATTTTTTTCTTTTTACTTATGGCACTCATTTTATAATACAATATAATTTACTTATTTATTAAGTTTATTGTTTATTTTCTATCTCCTACTAGAATGTAATACCACATGGCCATAGTGTCTAATCTTATAATAGGCAACTAATAAATATTTGTTGTATGAATGAATGAAGTCAGTACATGGGAAAGGCCTCAGGTGTCAGGCAGGGACTGTGGTTTCAAAGAATTTTCCTCCTTGTCTTAACCCAGAACACAGTAACAGCTTCCATCACTCATGCTTTCTGCCACTAGTTTCAAAGACCAAAAAAAGAGCTCTCTGTCAAAGAGAAAAAGATCCCCACGGACGCATCATTTTACAGCAGTGTTATCTGAGAGTTTAATTTCCATTCTTCACTCTGCCTGCTATGTCTCTAGTCCTTCATCCACTGCTCCAGCATTGCTTGGAGCTGTGAATGCTTATTTTTGAGTGAGTCTTCTTATGACCTCTTATCCTCTGGGCACAGGGCTCTAGGCTTCACGCCCTAGTTCTGACACCAACTCTGGACCTGGAAGCTCATTGTATCCTTGATCTCCTGAGTGGCTTATTCTTGGCTCTTCCTAAGGGATGTGAGCTTGCACAGTCCCTGGCCTGACTCTTCTCATTACCCTGTGTGAGCTCAAGCCCTTTGGCTGGTCATCTGGCTGGACCAGAGCCACAGTCCTTCTCTACATCCAACCTACCTTCCCCTACCCTCATCAAAGGGTCAGGACTTCAACCTCCTCTGTGGTTAAAGTCTAAAGGAGGACCTGATTGCCTCGGAATGAGATTTGGCTAGGTGCTGTTTTTAAAGGGTCCGAGTTCTATCTTCTTAGTTGTTTGAGATATTTTCCTATGCTCCTTAATAGTATGCTTACCCTCTAGTTCTAGAGATGTTGAGGAACCACCAGTGGTTATATGGTATTTACCTCTTTATATTATAAGGTAAATGGAAGAAAGTGGAGAATGTCAATGTTAGGGGTATGAGACAGCTGACAGAAAGGGTGGTGAATTGATTAGATTGAGAATGTTTGTAAGAATTTTTCCTGTATTGCCTTTCTTGAGATCAAGACTCTCATCCAACCAATGGCTGGATAAACACTCTAAAAGGGAAACAGAGAATGACTAAGCCTTATTTCTAACATTTATTAAATTTCTTAGATGCCACCAGTCTGATATTATTTTGCTCCTTTCTTACTTATTTCAAAGTCTGGGCCAAATTCTTGTGTAAATTTATTGCTAAAACCATCTGGTTTTTTTTTTTTTTTTTTTGGCGTATTGTTTTCAGTTAAAATAGTTTTTAGTTAAGTTTGTCTAGTAGTCTTCAGCAGAAATCCCAAGAATTAACCTAGTATAGACATCTGTGCCTACGGACACCAGAATTCATTTTTGGCATATGGTCGAGTGACTTTTCTTTAACAGGCTGTCTTCTCCCTCCCCTGATTCCAAAATTAGGGTGTCTGGAGAATGCGAAACAAAATTATACAAAAGCCTGACCTCTGACCTTGCTCCTGTCTCGAAGACTGTAAAGGACCCAAGAGGGAAAGTGTTGAATTTGGCCTCACTTCACATGGCATTAACTGTAATTCTTTGTGAACTGTGGTGACATCATGGTATACTTTGACATCACTGCTCAGACGCCCTTCTGCTGCTGGGCATAAAGTACAGAGATTTTGTTCCAACACAAGAGTCCTTTGTTGAGAAGAAAGGACAGCAGCTGGTCTTCTGCCCTGGTACAAATGTAGATCTTACTGGAATGTGCCTGTTCAGTAAGTTACCACAAAGTAGCCATTCTGCTATGAAGTTTAGAGCTCACTCACACCATAGCTCTGGACAATTTAATGAAAATTTACATCTGAAGAGTTCAAAATTCCACCTATGGGCCCTAATTCAGCAAAATTCTGCTATGATAAACCTTTCATTTACAGGTCTGGAGATGTCATCTGAAGTCAATATTCTCAAAGCAGTAGTGTGCTTGCTGTGTGTGCGTGTGTGTGTGTGTGCATGTGTGTGTAAGGCTAGAGGTAAAGACAAAGTTACAGTAAAGAGGGTGGTTCTATCTCCCAACAGTTCTCTTCCATTGTAATTGTTCAGGTATCTCAGATCTCCAGCCAGGAGGGCTTGTGCCTTGGCTCTCAGGTCAATTTCTGGTTACTTCCCTCAACACACTACTTTATACTAATTTGAAGCTTTCGGATAGTGCTATTAGTATTTTTATTCAAAGTCAGTCAAAGATGTCTTCAAATGATCTATTTATTTGCAGTTCTTTTCCTGGGTTCTCCACTGCCATTTCTGTCTCAGGGTAAAGCCTCAAAAAATTAATAAAAAAAAGTTTATACAAAAATATCATCTGTAAAATAACTCTGAACTTCTGTCCCATGTGGCTCTCGTGCCTGCACAAAGCAGAAAAGTTTCAGATCAGCTTGAGAAACTAGAGGTTATTAATCTCAGATTATTCCCAGAGGAATAAGTCATAGCACAAAACGTTTCAGTGGGATAGTAAACTACTTTTGTTTTTAAAAAGTATGTAATTTTTTATTCTGTCACAGAACAAACAGAGTCATGACATGACCCTCAGTTCTACCATGAGACTTACAGTTGGTAAAAGTATAGTTTTCACCTCTGCAATGTTCCCCTTACAGCCAACCAGACCATGGTGTCCCATCTCAGCCTTTCATCCACACATTCACTTCCCTGGCCATTTCTTACCCTTGGAGCATCATTACTTAAGCCAAAAATCTACATGTTTTACAGCCCTAAACCATGAGAGAGGCAGCATGAACTTGTGGAGGTGAAACAATGACTAAATTTGGATGTGATCATTTATCACCAATTGCTTGGATACATCACATATTTTCAGTGTGTGATTCCGTTCTCTATGAGGATAATCAGATGTGCTTTATCTACGTATCAGGATTTGAACTGATACCTTATATAAAAAGTGGTCTGGCACATAATGACTTTGACCACATATCCTAGAATTTCTGTAACAATTCTGTTTTCAAATCTTCTATTTTATAGTCTTTATAATTATCAGACCATGTGTCTTGGTCACTTCAGGGGACTATGGTTATTGTGCACATAGGATTTATTTGTTCTTTATGGGAAAATATGTCTGAAGCTGTAAAGTGTGACTTAGTGACTTGATCTCCTGCAGATTTATCCCATAGTGCTAGGTACAGGGTCAAGTTTGCAAAAGCTCAGATCCATTTCAGTTTTTGATGACCACAAATATGAAGTAAGATCACCACCCCCACCCCAATCCTGTACAAGAAATGGACTCTTCTTAAGAGGGCAGAGTAGATGGAACTTCACTGAAGAATGGTTTTTTAACTTCCCTCTACTCTGCTAAAGTAGCCAATGAAAGAGCAGCAAGCCTGTTGGGCTCTTTGGGAAATGACCTCTGGGAGTTTTAAAGGATTCTATGAGAAATGCAACAAAACAAAACAAAACACAAAAAACCTCTTTGGATTTGCTAAGGGGTAGCAAATTATCTCCTCTCCAGTTCACTTAAATGAAAGAGGAATGCTTAGAATTCTTAAAGCATCCTTCCTTAGATTTCCATTCTAGACCACCCATCTGGAGTTAATTCTGGGCCACTTTCAAATATGTAATGGCAAGTAACAAACATTAAATGTAAATATCAACACAAAATAGAGATTTACCAAAGTCATTCTTCTAAAACCTGAAATCCAGGGAAAGATCTATTTTCAGGGACTGGAGCAAGAGCTGAGAGTTTTCTCCATGGGAGCCTGCACCCATAGGGATGTGTTGATATGACAACTGAATTTAATGAAAGCAAGTGAGTACTCAGCAAATTCATCTTGGTATAGGTAATACTTAAAATCTATTTGTTTCAATGGGGAAGAAACCTTGAATCTGAAAGTGTAAGCCAAAAACAAATTTTTTTAAAAAAGGAAAAGTAGCCTGAAACTGAGAATCTGAATTGCTTATTAGTCACAATTACGAAATAACCATTCAATCAGCAGTCGCAAAGATCTAAGAGGCATCCGAATGTTCATAGCAGCATTATATACAATAGCCAAGACATGGAAGCAACCTAAATGTCCAACAGATGACTGGATAAAGAAGCTGTGTTATATTTATACAACAGAATACTACTCAGCCATAAAAGAAATTTAATAATGCCATTTGCTGTAACATGGATGGACCTAGAGACTGTCATTCTAAGTGAAGTAAGCCAGAAGTAGAAAGAAAAATACCATATATCACTCATATGTGGAATTAAAAAAAATAAAAAAGGACACTATGAACTCATTTATAAAACAGAAACAGACTCACAGGCATAGTAAACAATCTTACAGTTACGGGGGAAAAGGAGTGGGAAGGGATAAATTCGGGAGTTTGAGATTTACAAATGTTAGCCACTATATATAAAAACAGATTTTAAAAAAAGTTTCTTTTGTATAGCACAGAGAACTATGTTCAATATCTTGTAATAATCTTTAATGAAAAAATATGAAAACAAACATATGTATGTATATGCATGATTGGGACATTGTGCTGTACACCAGAAATTGACACATTGTAATTGACTGTACTTCAATTAAAAAAAAAAGTCCTAAGAGAAAAGTGGATTGATTGATTTTTTTCTTATTTGTACTGGAGTGTATTTGATTTACAATGTTACTTTCAGGTATATGGCAAAATGATTCAGATATATATAAATATATATATATATGATATATATAGAGAGAGATATATACACACACACGTATATATTTTCAGTTTCTTTTCTGTTATGGCTCATTACAAGAAATTGAATATAGTTTCCTGTGCTATACAGTAAGTCCTTGCTGTTTATCTATTTTTATATATAGTAGTGTATATCTGTTAATTCCAAACTCCTCATCTATCTCCTGCCCTTCACCCCTGGTCACCACAGTTTGTTTTCTATAGACTGGCTGATTTTTAATGGGCCCTCAAATTCCTGAGCCAGATGAGAGGTTAGCTGCTGGACTGTGCTGGAAGAAGGCTGACAAGGATCAGTCCTGGCCGCCCTTTCAAGCTCTAGGCTTGTGGGTTTGGGATAAGCAGCTGCATTCTGCTGAATCACTGCAATACTGACCGTAGCAAAATGAAATGCTGTTTCTTTCTTTTCAGACAAAAACAAATTCACTCAAGGCCCCAAGATTAAAAAAAGCAATGACTGCATACATTTTTTCCCATTCAGAAAGATTAAGAAGATTCCACTAGCCACCCACTCACATACATAAAAATGAATTCCGATTCTTTTCTATCACAGTCCTAGTTTAAAATCAGCTGAAACTAGACATTTCAAATCTGACAGAATTCAACATGCAGCCTGTGTCTAATTCATGAATAAAATTAAGCTCACACTTCAATGTGGAAATATTTTAAAATTCACGGGCGGAGGGGCATAGCTCGGTGGTAGAGCATGTACTTAGCATGCATGAGGTCCTGGGTTCAATCCCCAGTACCTCCATTAAACAGACAAACAAATCTAATTCCTCCCCCTTGGCAAAATAAAATAAAAAATAATAATAAAATAGCTCGACAAAAACTTTTTTAAATATTTTAAAATTCAAGTTCGTATAATAGTTGTAACTGGTTTTTAGTCAGTTTTTAAAAACCACCTAAAAAGAGCTAACACAGAAAGCTTATCCATGTGCTGTCCTTTAACTGTTCCAAAGGGACCCAAACGACCTGTCTCAGGGCCTTCACCTTACTGCTTCCTGGTGGACCATGGACAAAGAAGAAAAGAAATTTTTGTGGTTCATGCAGCAATCATAATTTGGCTACACCAAACAAAATAATATTTCTTCTGCACGTCTTAGGTATAAGGCATATAATTTGAGATAATTGGCTTATATTTTAAAAATAGGCAATCTGTCTTTACCATCACATTTATGTGAATCTAAACAGAAAATCCCCCAATTCTGTAAGTCTGGGTCTGTCAAACACCACATTTGTCAGAAAAGCAAGACTTAACCATTGATTTTAGAGTTTTCAAGTGTTACTCCAAATGGGTTTTTTTGCATGGTGTTGACCTAGTCTTCATGCCTTATTCTTTTTCCCCATTAAAACTCCACTATTTTAGGCAGGTACAGGTGTGTTACAAGGAATCACTTTCTGGGATATATATCAGAGAGTAGATGAAAACACTTGTTAGTATCAGCATGAGAATTGTTATGAACATGATGCTCCCTGGAACATCTGGGCATTGAATTCTCTGATGATTTCCAGCCCTCAGTTTTGAACTCTTTCTAATGAATATGTCAAGAATAAGGGGATAGGGATTTTTCTAAGATGAGAGCAGTGCCTGTCTCAGGGAGATGTGATCTTCCCAGCTAAAGTCCACGAGGCCTCTTGTTTTGTGGCTAATGAGTGGACGTTATGTCTGATTTGGCAGGATGGTAGAAAAGAAATACCACTAGCCACGATTATTCTGAAGAGCGAGAGATTAGGTAACTGTAGGCTGTGGTAATGGATAATTCTCACTGATCAAATCTGATGTCAAGAAGAGACAACAGCAAATAAACCATGAAAGGGATCTTGAGCCTTATGAAGTATCTACTAAGGGCCAGGTTCTGACAGGTGTTTCACAGAGTTCATGAAGCCTGCACACAAACTCTGGGACTGCACAGATGACAAAACCAAAGCAACTTCCTATGTCACCTACTCAGAAAATGGCAGAATTTGGATTCCAACTTCTTTCTAATGCATCATGCCTACTACTCTGGGCCACTTAATATACCAGAGGACATTTAAGTCAACAGTGTGTATATTCAAAAGAGTAGGGCTGCATCACGTGGCTGCAGCTGCTACTCACACAAGAGTACTCTGCTTTAAAAATGGTTTCTTTAAAAAAGTTTTTATTCAAGTATAGCTGATTTACAATCACACTTACACAATTGTAACTGTGTAACACAACTGTGTAACAATTACAATTGTGTTAGTTTCCAGTGGACAGCACAGTGATTCTGTTATACATCTATATTCTCTTCCATATTCGTTTTCATCATAGGTTATTACAAGTTATTGAAAACCGTTCCCAATAAATAGTTTCTGAGGGAATGTTTATAGCACATCAATTATATAACCACTGTATATCAATAATGTTCATGAAGTTTGTTTCTTTGCACCCAGCTAACAGTATTCGAGAGAGGAAGAAACTCCTGAAAGGCAATTTCTTGGGAGACATAAACTTCCAAAAAGATTCCAAGGTGTTTTCCAATAGTATGAAAATCAGCCCCCCGTAAATTTATTTTCAAGGCTTGCCTGGAGCTTGGCTTCAGCACTAAGTAGGTTATTACCTTCAACAGAGGGAAAACCATCTCCAGTAGCAGCTGGCAAGGCGGAGGAGAAGGGAGGAGGGAGGCAGGAGGAGGGACGGAGTGGAAACACACTGAACTTGGCCCAGACACAGCCTACGTCTGCGCCTAACCCGGCAGAGACCTCACAAACTCTGCCAATGACCCCGGAGGATGACCTCCGTGTGAACTTGGGATCTATCCCACGCAGTGTCAGGGAGGAGGAGGACACCCGACATGACACACTGTCAGCTCTGCAGGAAGCTGACTCGAACACTCAGCTCACACAGACAGTACCTGCCTCTGCTATACGAAACCAGCTGGGCCAAGCACCCACGCAGGATGCAGGAAGAGTATGTTCTGATGTCAAAGCACTTTTACCCTCAGCTCTGACTCTGTCAAAGGTCAAATAAAAACATCTGGACAGCATGGGAACAGAGCATTTTCACCTTAGTTTTTATCTGCGAACCTCACATAATTCCAACAAGTAGAGAAACTGGCAGCTTTAGCTCTAAAAACGATCAAGATTACAGGAGCCGGGGTGATGCAAGTACAAAATGAGGACCACAGGAAGCGTTCTGTGGGAAACTTGCATCCCACATATACTCCCGAAGGTGCAATTCTGTCTCCAGGCTGAATCAAAGAGTCATCTCCCTGATTTCTGTTCAGATCTCCTCAAGTGACGGCAGAGTTCATTGTGGAATACAATCATGCGTTGCTTTAAAATGTATACACTGTCAAGGTTATATTCCTGGACCAAGTGCTTATCTGACAGTTCCACGAGTGATGAGTTCTTTTGCAATGGGATTAGAACTCTGTTTTAGACAACTGCTTTCTAAACTACGGTGCTAGCTACTGGGTCTAAACAGAGATTAAGAAGAAAGGCTCCATTCTGTAAGCAGTTCATTGAAAAGGCAGCTGTGGATTCAGCCCGCAGCACAGGTACTTGCTACCATAAATCCACACCCACACCCCACAGCAGGCCACCACTCTGAAACCCGTCTCTGGCTGCAAAGAGGCACAGCTATTCTTTTATTTCCTTCCTGCAGACAGTATCTCACTATTGGCAAACTACTTCTTTGAGCCTGGGAGCAGCAGAGGGAAAGGTAGGGCAGAGTACTGGCCACAGGGACTCCACGCCCAAGCGTCTGTCAGTTGCCTAGAGAAGCTGAAGATGGTTCACATCACAGTCTCCATCACAAGGAGCAAGTCCTGCACTGCACCCCCTTTCTGGGAATGGTACTGTATGAGCTATCAAAGTGTAGAAGCCTGCAAAAGTCACAGCCCTCTTCACAGGGCTTCATAAGCTAGAAGAATGTGTGGAAGAGTAGGAAGCAGAGCTGGTGGGAATGAAAAATGGTGCAGCTGCTGTGGAAAGCAGTAAAAAGACTCTTTAAAAAATTAAACATAGAATTACCGTATGATTCAGTGATTCCAATTCTGGGTATATACCTGAAAGAACTGAAAGCAAGGACTTGAACCAGTATTTGCACACCCATGTTCTCAGCAGCATTATTCACCATAGGCCAAAGGTGGACACAACTCAAGTGTCCATCAACAGGTGAACAGATAAACAAAATGCGGTATATGCTGTTAAATTAATTAAATGAGATGCCATGAGACCTAGGGGGCTCTAACACCATGGCAGACTATGTAAGCAAACCAAAATCTAAGCCAGTAAATGCTTACAAAATCAAGCTTACAAAATCAAAATGCTAAGGACAACCAATCACAAACAGCCCGTAAGCTGTAAGCTGCAGCCGGTCAATTTTCTTTCTTCGTTCCTGCACTTTCCCTGTAGTCTTGGCCCTGGCTCCTGTCGTTGGAGCGCTCTGAACCACATCTGGTTTGATGTTGCCTGATTCTAATCCATAAATGCCCAAATCAACTCTCGACATTTTTAATATGCCTCAATTTATCTTTTAACAGTTCAAACAACAGAATACTATTCAAGCTAAAAAAGGAATGGAATTCTGACACATGACACAACAGGAATGGACTCTGAAGACATTATGCCAAGTGACATAAACAAGACACAAAAGGATAATTATTGTATGATTCCAATGATATGAGGTACCCAGAGTAGTCAGAGAGACTGCAGAAAGCAGAAAGGTAGCTACGAGGGGCTGAGAGGAGTCATTGTTTAATAGGTATGGAGTTTCAGTTTGGGAAGATGAGAAGGTTCTAGAGCTGGATGAGGGTGACGGTTATACATCATGTGTATGTACTTAATGCCAGTGAACTGTGTAACTAGAAATGGTTAAAATGTTAAATGTTCTCTGCTGGAGAAGATGTGGAGAAAAGGGAACCCTCCTACACTACTTGGTAGGAATATAGTTTGGTGCAGCTGTTATGGAAAACAGTATGGAGATTCCTCAAAATATGAAAAACAGACTCACCATGTGATCCAGCAATTCCACTCCTGGGCATATATCTAGGAGGGAACTCTAATTCCAAAAGATACATGCACCCCAATGTTCATAACTGCACTATTTACAATAGCCAAGACATAGACACAATCTAAATGCCCAGTGACAGATGACTGAATAAAGCAGTTGCAGTATATTTATACAATGGAATACTGCTCAGCCATAAAAAAGAATGAAATAATGCCATTTGCAGCAACATGGATGGACCTGGAGATCACCATTCTAAGTGAAGTAAGCCAGAAAGAGAAAGAAAAATATCATATGGTATCACTTAGATGTGGAATCTAAAAGAAAAAAGAAAAATGAACTTATTTACAAAACAGAAACAGACTCACAGACATAGAAAACAAACTTGTGATTACCAGTGGAGGAAGGGGGTGGGAAGCACTAAATTGGGAGTTCGAGATTTGTGGATATTGACTGATATATGTAAAATAAACAAGTTTATACTGTATAGCACAGGGAACTATATTCAATATCTTGTAGTAACCTATAATGAAAAAGAATATGAAAACGAATATATATGTATATGTATGACTAAAATGTTATGCTATACACCAGAAATTGATATAACATTGTAAACTGACTATACTTCAATTTAAAAAAAAGTTAAAATTTCTCTTATGTATATTTTAACCACAATAAAAAAAAAAGAACAGGATGTAGAAAAGTAACAGACACAAACAGTTAACACAAGGAACACATAGATGAAATGGGGTGAAGAAAAACATACATATAAGTAAACATATGCTATGTCTGTTTGTTATTGTTGAGGAGCTTTATAGTTATTCCTTTAACTTCTGCTCAACCCCTGGCCTCCTACCTGGACATGGACAAAGCCCCATGTGTTTGCACTCCGTTCTACCGCTGAGCAAGCTTAAAAAGGGGCCCAACCATCCTACACTGTGAAGTGCAGTGTAGCATACATAGTATAGGGTGGTAGAATCTGGGCTGGGCTGGGAGGGGATAGTGTAACAGCTTTGGAGCCAGATGGATCTGACTTTGAATGCAAGCTCTGTTACTTATTATCTGCATGACCTCGTCCATGTTACCACATCTCTGATATCTTGGTCTCTTCTTCTGGAAAATGGTACCAATCAAATCACACCTCCAAAGGCTGTTCTGAGGATTCATTGTAAGAAAGTAAAGCTCTCAGAGTTTAACAATAGGAGCAGCTCTTACTACCATTAGTTACAACAACAATACAACTATGGAAATTGAAGAATTGTAAAGGGACAGAAAGTGGATACTAATCTGTGTTTTAAAAATCATTCTTTGCTGTTCTTTAAAACTCAAAAGTGGAACTTTCATTTTATATTAAAATAAATATTCATCATTCAAATGACATGATTTGTTCTCTCAGAAGTTGCCCAGTGATCTAAGATGAGGGGAAAAAATGGAATTATTCAGGGTGTAGGTATCAAAAATTCAGAAAGAACCGACCATCACAAACACACTGGCTGTGCCCTTGGTCAGCTTTCCAGTCCTGCTGACTCTCAGCGTCCAACTTAATTATCTCCATATGCCATACACATCTCCACGAGGAAGAGAAGTCTCCACAGACCAGACACAGTAACAGATCATCTACGAGAGCACACTCCTTTATCAAGGTGGACAACTGAGAATTGTCTGTCTCTATTTATTTGAATGGGAGAAATCAAAGGGTCTTCTGTACTAGATTTGGGGTACAGATGGGGCTGATTTCTCATCAGAAGGGTTGATGGAAGAGGTGAGATGTGAGCTGTGAATTAAAGAATGGCAGCAATACTTCAAAACAACAAAGGCAGGCTGCCAAGTCTCCCCTCCCCCTGGCAAAATTGGAAGCAGACTCAGAAGGCTGGCATAGGATTTGAATCCAAGTAGATTCCGAGTCCAGTGCTGGTACCATGCTAGACACATTCCTCTTGACTGCAAACCAGAAACTTCATTCTTATGGCCCCACAAAAATCTTGCTGGAATCCATTAAGACACTGTTTGAACCCTGGTGAACTTTTGGCTGAAGAAGAGAGAAGATTCCTATTTGCAGCTGAAGGTTCATCTTGTCTAGTAGGAAAAGAGTTTAGTGTGAACCAAGACAGAAGTTTCCCATGGCTGGTCTATCACTATTAACTTCTGAGCATTTCCAACTCATCAGATTCACCCCTCAATGGATGGAGGATGCACTCACTGTCCAGGGAGCAGAAGGATAAGGTGTAACTACTCTGTCACAGGCGGTAGCAAAATCACATCCACTTCTTAACCAGGAAGACATTTCTTTTTCTTTTTCCAGTTGAATTATAGTTTATTTACAATGTTGTGTTAGTTTCTGGTGTACAGCACAGTAATTCAGTCATAGATATTATATCTATATATATTTTCTCATTATAGGTTATTACAAGGCATTGAATATAGTTCCCTGTGCTATACAGTAGGACCTTGTTGTTCATCTAGTTTACATACAGTACTTTGAATCTGCTAATCCCAAACTCCTAATTTATCACTCCCCACCTTTTCCCTTTGGTAACCACAGGTTTTTTTCTATGTCTGAGTCTGTTTCTGTTTTGTAAACGAGTTCATTTGTGCCATTATTTTTTAGATTCCACACATAAGTGATAGCATGTGATATTTGTCTTTTCTGTCTGACTTAACTTCACTAAGTATAATAATCTCTAGGTCCAGGTGTGTTGCTGCAAATGGCAATATTTTATTCTTTCTTATGGCTGAGTAATACTCCACCATATATACAGACCATATCTTTATCCAGTTATCTTTTGATAGATATTCAGGTTACTTCCACGTCTCAGCTATTGTAAACAGTGCTGCTATGAACACTGGGGTGCATGGATCTTTTTGAATTGGAGTTTTCTCCAGGTATATGCCCAGGAGTGGGATTGCTGGGCCATACGGTCATTCTATTTTTAGTTTTTAAAGGAATCTCCATACTGTTTTCCATAATGACTGCACCAAATTATATCAGGAAGACATTTCTTATGCATGAGTCCATGCTGCAGTCCCCTGTTAAAATTACTAATAATCCTGAAGATGACAGAAATCTAATGTAACTTGTAAAACTATCATCTTAATAATAGATTACTTCCTATTACATAAATAGATCCGGGATATTTCTCAGACTGAATCCCCTTTGGGGAAGGGTCCAAAATACAAATAGCTAGTGTCCAGGCTACGTAGGTAACAAAGGAGGCCCGGAAGTGTTGACAGCACCTCAAGGCTTCAGGAACTATTCAGCTCTGTCAATGGTCACCATGCAGACTACACCAAATACTGCACCTTTAATCTTTTTCAAGGCTATGTTGTGAATCAGATTTTTATTGGTAGTAGTATATTTAAATACTGGCAACTATTTCACATTTCCACAAAACCACACTACACGTACCAAACAAAAGTTGTCAGTGGGATATACTTGGTTGTTAGTTTGCAACCTCTGCTTCTGAGCCATGAAAATCATCTGGGAGAAAGTGAAAAAAACTACAGGCCAAATTAGAGAGACTCTTGGGGAATACTTAGGAAATTAAGAGGCTAGACTCACACAGCCTTGATGAAATCATTCTACGCACACACTGACTAAGAGGGAATGTTCAAACTGAGTGTAAAAATATTTCTCTGGATTAAAAAAGAAAAGCCCATGCATGAAGAGACTCAGTGCTCCTCTGGCCTGATGGGATCTTACCCCTTCTAAGCTGTCACCCCCTCAGCACTTGCCATATATGCTTGTCCCAGAGTCCACCGTGGGGAAGGACAAGTCAGGTACCAGGTGAGCTGCATCCACTTTACCACTGAGTATGTCTCTGCCTTAGCTAACGAAACATATCCTTTACCCAAGCAAGGATATCTTTACTATTCCTATTCAAAAGAAGGACATTATACTGTGTTGCTCAATAAAAGGCTGTTGCCTGGATGGGTGAATCAACAAATTAATGATCTTTCTGTCAATCAACAGTGATCCTGAGGTTTCTGCCTTAGAAGGTCAGAGTCATCTAATGGGAAGAATTTCTCCCTCTCCAGGAGAATCCCAGGGGACTGAGAGAGGACAGTGGTCAAGGAGAGTTGAGGACTTTGGATAACAAAACACTGGCTATGTTCTTTCATTTTAAAGTGACCTTGGCTACTTCTTCCCAAGCTTCTCTACCCTCCTTCTCTTCCCCTGAAATGTTTGTTTTTTAAAAGCACCTATAACTCTTCTGGCAAAGAAACTGAATTGGTATGTAAGTGCAACTGTCAACCTAAGTACTCATGGGACTAGCCCGCCACCAGCTCCTGGCCCCTGTGTGACTGCAACAGTTTGCAGGTGCTGTGGGTTTGTACCTGGCGTTTCTGGAGGAATGAAAGCAGTGGGGTGCGTTAAGTTTTTTAGAATGTTTATTGCTGGCAACGTTTTCCACTCGCATTTTATTTTATAGTACAACTTTTAAGCAAGTAGAATGTTCTGTGATAATTTGGCCATACAGGAGGGAAATTTAGCTCAGAGACTGAAATGCACTTAGTAATGGTGAAACAGACTAACAAAATAAATAAATAATCCAAATCAAAAGAAAATACTTCAAACTCTTGAAGGTTCTTAAAAACTCACATGAAAGGCACTTTAACTTAACACAAGTGAAACAGCCCTGGATTTGGAACCAGAAGACGGGTTTGAGTCTTCTTGGCTCTGTTACTTACTAGTGGGGAGACCATGGGTAAGTCACGTGCCATCTGCTCTGATGCTCCGTGTCTTTAGAAATAAAATGGGGAGGGCTTAGTTGGTGATCTCCAAGGACCCTTTCAAAGCCACTGTTTTCGTACTAGCTTTTCAAAGAGGCTCAAAACATCTTGAGAGGACGCTGACTTTGTCTTGGCCTCTGTGGTCTATTAACCACACAGAAAATTTCTTGCCTTTCTCTCTAAATTTTTCAGGTTCTTAAGTGTTCTCTTGGATCACAAATAGGTAGCCCACAGCAATAACACTTTGTTCCTTCTTGATGTGAACTCCCCAGGGCAGTCCAACCAAAGAGGCAACAGAAAGGACAGGTGGGGTTTATTATACTAATTTTAGGTGCTTGGGTGGACTTTCCTGACCCTGGCAAGTGGCCCTTCCTAGTGGTTAGTGGTGTTTCAACAGAGTCTCTGGCAACCACGAGTGTGATAAAACTTGAGTAAAGTTCTGTTCATGGCCCAAAATCTGGAAGGGTCTTGATACTTTAAATTGTTTTTCTTAAGGATTTTGACAATTAAATAAGCTACAACTTTATAAAAAATTAACCCTTAACCTAACCTGCTATTGCCTTGGAACTATGCCAATCAGCCAAGGGATATTTACTAATTGCCTTTTATATTTGGATTTGATTTTTAACATTTTAAAGGAATAATGAAGTGTCTTAAGACATCTAATTTCAAAAAGGCTTTCTATTTTTGCTATTTTAATATATTTTAATACTTTTTAAAAAATATTTTAATAATATTTTAATACTTTGCTATTTTAAGTTTTTTTTTTTTTAAACCTAAGGCAAAGTTTCAAACCCTTCAAATTTCTGATATACTTAAACCTTGCATTTCAAGTTTTTGGGAAAACCAGCATTTTATAGCTGAAAGCTTGAGAGATGGAGAGAGCTGAACTAATTAAAATTATGTCTAAAGATCATCTGATTTACCCATGGAACACCCTGTAGGAGCAAATCATCTTCCAATTCATTTTCAAATATACAGTTGGGAAAGAAACTACATCACACTGGAATCCTGGTTGATACTTATGGCCTTAGGAAACCTGGCATTTTGTGAGTTTAATCCCAGGAAGGATCTAATGGCTTCAGCAGTTAAGAGTTCATCCAGAGAACCTGGTTGATATACTAAGGAAACCAACAGTTGTCTTGATGGAGAAGGTTCTGGGTAGATCTGAGCCATCTGCTAACCCATGGTAAATAAAGAGTGGATGGCTGGAGACCTCAGATTCAAAATTATTTCTAGTATCATAAAACAAAAACAAAAACATTTAAACTCATATAAATGGACTTTGTTTCACAGCCTGAAGGAAATGAGAACACAACAAGGCCCAAATAAATTAAAAGATTAAAAAAAGACATTTAGGATGAATAATTTATGTGATTTAGAGAGGACTCGGTCATCAAGAGACAAAAATAGTCAACAGAGAGATTTATTGATGTGTTGACCATTCTATGCAACAGTCTTATATTGAGTAACTCAATATAAAGAAACCAAAGATGAGTAAGACACAGTTTCTTCCAGTTAGGAGATCCCAAAGAATAGGCTAGTTGGTTACGAAAATCAATGTAAGACAAAGGAAACAAGAGGAAAAACAGGTGCAAGAGATGGGAAGGAATATCAGTTCCTCTGTGGAGTCTCACTGCAGGACTGGGAGTGTCGGGGAAGAGGGTGGCTGAGGGGCAGGAAAGCCTTCCCCATTCCCAGAACTCAATGACAGCACTCCTTCTAAATGCTCCTCCTATCTGCTCCCATTGCATCCTGTACTTACAGCTGCTTTCCCAGGGTTTAGCATAATGCCTAGCATTAGTAAATGCTTAATAAATATTTCCTGAATGAATGAATCAACAGTACTTAATCTCTCTAAGCATTATTTCCCTCCTCTCTAAAAATGGTAAAAACATAATGCTGTGTGGGCTCACATGAGGAGTAAAGGAGATAACATATGCTACATGCTTACATAGCAGAGAACCTGGAACATACATGCTCAATAAAGATCAGTTCTTCTTATTAATATTAGGCATCATTACCTCTATTTTTCATGAGAAATGAGTCTTAATTAACCTAAAAAATTAGTTTGTGATCACACAGATAGTAAATATGAATGTCAGACTTCAAACCTGTATCTGCCTGAGTCCCCAACTGAATTTCTTCCTCCCATCTCCTGCTGCTGCTGATTATAATTATTCAACTTTCAGCTTCATCACCCAAACACTGGAAGCTTCTTCAAGACAGCGATCATGACATTCACTTTCACATCCTCATAGAGCAGCCCTATTTTAAAAACCTACTGAGCCTATCTGGGCCTGATTAAACTGCAAGATTTCAAGTTCCCTTTTCAGTTTCAAAATAGTCTTATTTGAAGTCATTCAATGAATGAAATAGCAGAGTTAATATATAATGTAGCTAAATGAATAATGCTTTGTTGAGAATTTACTGAAGAAAAGACCTTCTCAAATCCAAACTTATTCCTTGGGGGAAAAAAAAAAAGTTGAAAGCTATCCAACTTCCAGCCAGATACCACTATCCATTCATTTAGCATATATCCATTAGTAACCTGTTGTGTGCCAGGTTCCAAATCAGTTTTAACACACAGAAATGAAAGAAGGAAAGAAGGAAAGAAGGAAAGAAGGAAGAAAGGAAGAAAGGAAGAAAGGAAGAAAGGAAGAAAGGAAGAAGGAAGAAGGAAGACAATAACCAGAACTCCTAAAGAAAGAACGAAAGTACAATAAAGGTAAGACTCCATGCATGAAATTAGAAGAAGGAATGCCTACTGACGGAATTGCATTCAAGGGAAGAAGGCAGAACACGAATGAAGTCAATGCCGCTACCATGCCGCCTTCCTCCCTCTTCACCATCCCTTCCTCCTCCTCCCCAGGAAGAAAGAAGAAGACAGGAAGAAAGAAAGAAAGAAGCCTTAGGGTTATAAATGACTTCTTGGAACAATAACAAATGAAGGGGACACCCACCTAAACTAATGGGCTAGTCACATTAACTCTGTCAAAGACTGTGCTCAGGTCACTCACAGCTAACACAGCCTTTGTATTTAGTCCAGACTTTTGAATTTTTGCACTACATTTTAAAAATGTCTTTTTTTGAGATATAATTCACATACCATAAAATTCACCCATTTAAAGTGTACAATTAAATAGTTTTAGTATATTTATAGAATTGTGAAAACATCACTAAAATCTGTTCAGAGGTTTTCACCATTCCCAAAAGAAACCCAGCGCTCACTAGTCGTCACTCCCTGTTCTACCTGCACCCCCAGCTCTAGGCAACCACTAATTTATTTTTTGTTTCCATAGATTTGCCTACTAAGGACATTTCACACAAGTGTAACAATAGAATATATAACCTTCTGAGACTGGCCGCTCTCACTTAGCATAATGTTTTGAAGGTTCTCTTATGTTGCAGCAAGTATCAGTACTTCATTAGTTTTTATTGTGGAATAATATTCCGTAATACGATTAGACCACATTTTATTTATCCATTCATCAGCTGACAGACATTTGGGTTGTTTCTGCTTTTTGGCTATTATGAATACTCCTGCTTTAAACATCTGAGGACAAGTTTTTTGTTTTGTTTTGTTTTGTTTTGTTTTGTTTTGGTGGGCATACGCTTTCATTTCTCTGAGGTAGATACTTAGGAGTGGGATTGTTGATCCATACGGTAACTCCGTGTTTAACATTTTGAGGAATGGCCAGGCTATTTTCCAAAGCAGCTGCACCACTTTGCACGGAAAGGGTGACACAGATTTAATAGGATTTGAATTGTAGCTTTGCCTTTTTCTAGCTGCATGATCTTCTATGAGCCTCAATCTCCTTATTATAGATAGTAAAGATACCTCAAAGAGTTGGCACAAAGAGCACATAGTGACATGAATGATGCACTGTGCAAACTATCAACACAAAAAGCGATAAAATTTGAAAAAATTTTTTTCTAAATTAGATTTGCTCTGCTTTCATCTACTTCACTGAATCTCTTTAGGAAAACAAAACCAGTGATTTTGTCCTTCCCATTCTATGCTTAATTCCAAAGGAAAAAGTAAAAAGCTTTTCTAAGAAAGCTATAGAAAGAAAGTTTCTCAGAAATTGAATATCACGATGGAAAAAATTCCAAATAGCAAAGAATTCCTTTCATGAGTAGAGGTGATATATAAATAAAGGACCCAAGAGAGGTGGCAGGAAGGAGATACTGTGAGATGAATGAATCCCTACAGAGTGCCACTTTCTCTCTCTTAGCTATCCAACTAGGGAGGATACCTCTCAAGGAACTACATGCTAATTTAACTTCAGTTTTTCCTAAGAGTGACGAACACTTAAGTTGACTTGTTATCAAACTAATGGGTTGTCACAGAAAAAGATGACCTGACAAGTTTTAATCATAAACAGGACAGTGACTATACAAACTTATTGGAAACACACCTTTCAATTAAGGCAGAGTTAAGAGGGAGGAAGAAAGGATATGAATTCACTGAGTGAAAGTCACTTGGCAGACGCTGCACTATACAAACACCGTCTTCTCATCCCTCACCACTGCCCCAAACCAACACCTGACCTTTCTCCTCTGTTCCACATCCCAGCGAACAGCAGCACCAGACTTTGCTCAAAGTAGAAACCTGAATATCATCTTAAATTTTTCTCTCCCAACGTATCTCAACATAATAAAAGCTGTATATGACAAACCTACAGCCAGCATAGTACTCAATGGTGAAAAACTCAAAAGCTTCCCACTAAAATCTGGGACAAGACAAGGATGCCCACTATCACCACTCCTATTCAACACAGTCTTGGAAGTCCTAGCCACAGAAATCAGGCAAGAGAGAGAAATAAAAGGGATCCAAATTGGAAAAGAAGAGGTGAAAGTGTCACTATATGCCGACGACATGTTACTATATATAGAAAACCCTAAAAGGTCCACACAAAAACTACTAGAGCTGATGGAAGAATTCAGCAAGGTAGCAGGTTACAAGATTAACCTTCAAAAATCACTTGCATTTCTTTACACTAACGCTGAATCAACAGAAAAAGAAAATAAAGAAACAATCCCCTTTAAAATAGCACCCAAAGTAATAAAATACCTAGGAATAAATCTAACCAAGGAGGTGAAAGAATTATACACAGAAAACTATAAACCATTGATGAAGGAAATTAAAGAAGACTTTAAAAAATGGAAAGATATCCCATGCTTTTGGATTGGAAAAATCAATAGTGTTAAAATGGTCACACTGCCCCAGGCAATCTACAGATTTAATGCAATCCCTACCAAATTACCCAGGGCATATTTCACAGAACTAGAACAAATCATAGTAAAATTTATATGGAACCACAAAAGACCTAGAATTGCTAAAGCATTACTGAAGAGAAAGAAAGAAGCTGGAGGAATAACTTTCCCAGACTTCAGACATTACTATAGAGCTACAGTCATCAAGACAGCATGGTATTGGTACAAAAATAGACATATAGACCAATGGAACAGAATAAAGAGCCCAGAAATGAACCCACAAACTTTTTGTCAACTCATCTTCGACAAAGGAGGCAAGAATATGCAATGGAATAAAGACAGTCTCTTCAGCAAATGGTGTTGGGAAAACTGGACAGCAGCATGTAAAGCAATGAAGCTCGAACACTCCCTTATACCACACACAAAAATCAACTCAAAATGGATCAAAGACTTAAACATAAGACAAGATACAATAAACCTCCTAGAGGAAAACATAGGCAAAACATTATCTGACATACATCTCAAAAATGTTCTCCTAGAACAGTCTACTCAAGCAATAGAAATAAAAGGAAGAATAAACAAATGGGACCTAATGAAACTCACAAGCTTCTGCACAGCAAAGGAAACCGTAAGTAAAACAAAAAGACAACCTACGGAATGGGAGAAAATTTTTGCAAATGAAACTGACAAAGGCTTGATCTCTAGAACATATAAGCAGCTCATACAACTTAGTAAGAAAAAAACAACCCAATCCAAAAATGGACGGAAGACCTAAACAAGAAATTCTCCAAGGAAGAAATACAAATGATCAATAGGCACATGGAAAAATGCTCAATATCACTAATTATCAGAGAAATGCAAATCCAAACTACAATGAGGTATCATCTCACACCAGTCAGAATGGCCATCATTCAAAAATTCACAAATGACAAATGCTGGAGAGGCTGCGGAGAAAAGGGAACCCTCCTACACTGCTGGTGGGAATGCAGTTTGGTGCAGCCACTGTGGAAAACAGTATGGAGATTCCTCAAAAGACTAGGAATAGACTTACCATAGGACCCAGGAATCCCACTCCTGGGCATATATCCAGACAGAACCCTACTCCAGAATGACACCTGCACCCCAATGTTCATAGCAGCGCTATTTACAATAGCCAAGACATGGAAACAGTCCAAATGTCCATCAACAGATGACTGGATAAAGAAGCTGTGGGTTTATTTATACAATGGAAAACTACTCAGCCATAAAAACCGACAACATAACGCCATTTGCAGCAACATGGATGCTCCTGGAGAATGTCATTCTAAGTGAAGTAAGCCAGAAGGAGAAAGAAAAATACCATATGAGATCATTCATAAGTGGAATCTAAAATAAGAAAAAACACAAACAAACAAAACATAAATACAAAACAGAAACAGACTCATAGACATAGAATACAAACTTGTGGTTGCCAAGGGGGCGGGGGGTGGGAAGGGATAGACTGGGATTTCAAAATGTAGGATAAACCAGATTACACTGTATAGCACAGGGAAATATATACAAGATCTTATGGTAGCTCACAGTGAAAAAAAATGTGACAATGAATATATGTATGTTCACGTATAACTGAAAAATTGTGCTCTACACTGGAATTTGACACAACATTGTAAAATTATTATAAATCAATAAAAAATGTTACAAAATTTTTTTTCTCTCCCATTATATTTCACCAGTCACCAAGTCCATGGAATCTATCTCCTGATTCTAAAATCTCCGTTTTTATCCCAATACCAATTTTTGGCCCACTCTAATCCATTGCCCTCAATAAAATACACATCTTACCTTATCTTGCATTTGCTTGAATTAATTCACTGGCACCCTTCTGCCCTCAATGTTACAAAAACCCAACCTTTTAAATGTAACTTACTTATCTCCTTCATGGCATAGGTCCTGATACCTCTGCAGCCCTTTACCTCTTCACTCTCCTTCAATTCTACGCACTAGTTAGGTCTTTCCAGCTACCTCTTCCTCTGAGCATTTCCTGATCTACTTACCACAGGCTAAACTTCTCCCACTGTGGCTCTACAAACTATTCAAAATTATATATACATAACTCAGTGGTAGAGTGTGTGCTTAGCATGCACAAGGTCCTGGGTTCAATCCCTGGTACCTCCATTAAAAAAAAAAAAGAGGGAGAGAGAGAAAAGACAATGATTTAAATATATATGTACATACACGTATGTTTGTATTATGTATATGCATATATGTATATGTTTGTACCATATACAAATACACAGGGACATGTGTTATTGTCAGTTGAATTGTGTCCCACCAAAGATATGTTGAAGTTATAACCCCCAGTGCCTGTGAGTATGATCTTATTTGGAAATAGCATCTTTGCAGGTATAATCAGATTAACATGAAGTCATACTCAATTAGAATGGGACCTAATCCAATATCACTTGTGTCCTCGTAAGAGGAGAAAACAGAGACACTGGAAGAATGCCACGTAAAGACAGAGAGATGCACGGACGCAGTGGGAGATGGAAGCAGACACCGGCAGCTGCCACTAGAATCTGGGAAGAGGCAAAGAAAGATTCTACTTGGAGCCTCAAAGGAAGCATCGCCCTGATGATACACTAACTTTGGACTTAAAGACTCCACAAGAGGCTAGAAGCAGGAGAATAAGTTTCTGTTGTTTCAAGCCACCCGGTAAACAAAGCTACCATGTGAATAAATGTGGGCTTTCCATATCCTGAAGGAGAATTCAATTGAAATGATTCAAGTAGATAAGAAATAAAGTTAAATCTGTGTTTTAGAAGGAAAACTCCTCTTTCCACTGTAAACTCCTGTGTACAGTGAGGAGAATACAGCACAATGATGACAGTAAACTTTCCTGTACTCTTGGCTTATCTCCCCTCACAGTATCAACTCTGGGAGGGCAGGGACGTGTCTTTTTCTGTCCATTCTGTATTTCCAAGATCAAGCACACTGCTAATTTCTAAGTAAATATTTGTCAAATAAACAAACAAACTGAATTTTTCACAATAGCTCTACAAAGGTATCATTCCTGAGGGATGATACTTAATTCTGTATCCTCAGTCCCTATAAGAGTGTTGGGAAAACAATGTTCAGAAACTATCTTTTGTTAAAATTCAACTAGTAGGTAGTATATAGTTCATTTCATCTTCACTGTATCACACGAAGGGGAGAAAGGAAAGATGATGCATTAAATCTTTGAAGCAATGCCCTGCTTCCATATGGAATTAGATTACAAAACACAGAAGGAAAAACAGCCAAGTCTGTGTTTCTGACATCACCACCTTTAGAATAACCGGTAGACATTTGATACTAGTGACTCGGGTCACAGACAGAGATGGAGAAATAATCATTCCATTCAATTCATTTCGAACTACTAACCACAGGAGTTATTAAAAATGGAAAGAACTTCTTTGTTAGAACTATGGTTCACTATAACGTAGCCACAGTAAAGACGCCAAAACTCTGTGATTCAATTTATCACTTATTTCTTTACTGTATTATTCTTTTTACAACATTATCTAAGGCATTACTTGAATTCCCCTTTTCCTTTCTGAAATGCCTTGTTTTCTGAAATAGCACTACAGTATTACAAATATGCAAATTCATTACAAAAGAGCTGGCTTATACTTGCACTTTGTCTTTTGATATATGTATATTAGGTATCAACTGATGAATTTCATTAATTATAAAAATAAAACGCAATTCTCTGTATTTGACTTCAAAATAATCTCAAAATTGTTTTTAACAGCAGCACATGTTCTAACCATAAATTTCTGCTACTCTTTTTTTATACTGAAAACAGAAACTGGCTTTGTGCTTTATAACAAATATAAATGGGGTAATTTGGATAATGAAAATAAATGAGTAACAGCAGTACTAATAGAGCTGATCCTATTTGTGATGGCTCATTAACTCCGTACAGGATGCAATTCACTGCCCTGGATCAGAAGTTGACAATGGTGCAACGTGGAGCTATTAGCAGAAGAAGGTCGCAATAGGAAATTAACAGAAGGTCTGTTCATTCGCTGGGAAGTCAGGATCCCCTTTAGTATGTGTAACCACATTAAACCATGTAATCAAAAAGGCCACAAAGAGGGAAAAATCAAAGACAGAAATAATTTGGATACGACTATTACTACAAGCTCATAATAAGCACTTTAGTGCATTTGATTACTTAACTGTCACAGCAATCCTATCAGTCAGTTACAGATACCCTCATTTTGCAGATATGGAAACTAAGGCTCCAGAACTTGCTCAAAGCCATACATTAAAGAGTGGTAGAGCTTAGATTTAAACCTAGGCAGTATGACGTCAGAGCACTGATCTTAACTCAAATTGTCTTCCTAGCTGTGCCTTATCTCCAACATCTAGTCTAGAATGATGCTGAGTAAAAAAAAACTCCAGTGTTTCTCAGTCTGAGATGCAAAGTGGGGCAGATACCAATACAACCACCCTACTTGGGGATAAAGGTCAGATTTCAAGGGGGAGGGACAGGGGAGAACATGGGTGGAAAAGATATTCACTAAACCTATTGTTTCCATGTATAAATGACAGAATTAAAACTGGACAAGATTTTAGCCCGTGGCAGAGGCTCAAGAAATAACACAGGGGGCATAGTTTAAAAATGCTGATAAACAGTGACATTCTCTGACCTCTAGTCTGCCATTAACTAGCTGGAAGATCCTGGGAAAATCGCATAACCTAGTGCAGCAATATTTCTCGGGCCGGACTAAATGATCTCAAAGGCAGTGCTTTTCAAATGCTGGTCTGTGTAGTACTATTAGTGACAATTTCTGTGCTCTGGAGAAAGAAAAATAAGTACAGGGGAGAGACTTTCTCACAAGAGAAACTATATTCACTTTAAAAGACTGTCCTTTATTCTGAAATTAGATTCTTACTGCTTTCTTGTTACTAAAATTTCATTTCTGAAATGATGATGGTGAAAGGACATGAGAAAAGGTCTCCTTTTCTTTTTGAATGTTCACAGCAGATGAAGAGGTTGGTTACTTTATCTCATTCTATAAAGGTTTTTGAATTGTTACAGGGTTATGAAACTCCACACAGGGTACCACTACTTTGATACATTTTGCAACTCAAAATGTTCAGGGTATTCTCCATTCCCAGGGTACCTGACAACTCCTGAAGCATTTTCACATGCATTATTATCTCACTGGGTGCTCTATAGTCTGCGAGACAACCTTATTTTCCAGAGTGAAAATAGAATTTAAGAAGGGTAAGTAACTCGATCAAGATTACACACATCATAAAAGAAGAGCCAGAGTCTAATCTGTGTCTTTTGACCTTAAATCCTGTCTGCTTTCTAATTGGTAAGTGGTTCATAAATCTGGTCAAACATGAGGGTCATTAGGATAGTGTTCTAAAAACATTGCACAAATAAATCTGAATTTCTGGAGGGTGAAGCCTGAGAGTTGTGTCTTTTAAGGGCTCTCCAAGAGTTTCTGGAAGGCAGTCAGGTTTGGGGACTCAACATTACACTGCCTCTATCCCCCTGGCCTCACCAGGAGGAACAGGAAATTTGAGGTCAGAGCTGGGTGTCTCTGGGCAAGTACCTGAGCATCAGTCCTTCACCTGTGAAATGAGGATCATGTCGTCTAATGTGCAGAGTTGTAAATATTAGAAAAAATATATGTAAAGTGACTAGATAACATAGTTACTCAAAATGGAGGCTGTTTTTAAATTGTTGTTGTTGTTGTTATTATTATTATTAAGATTACTACTACTATTAGAGTGCATATGCTGCCTAATATGATGCTTTAATCCTACTGAGTAAGAATAAGGAATATCTTATAAACAGCAATGATTCTGGAATTTTCCCAAAGGAAGTTCACAGCAAATATAGATAACCCCTTCTTCATGACATCTCTAGCTCCCAGTTTCTTCCTCTGTGCAACAGTAGTATCTGTGAATTGCTAACGTATTTGGGGATCTAAAATACGTTTTAAACTACATCTTTGTAGTTTTATTTAAGGGTTAAAGGCCCAAACAGTTTTAAGGAGATGGATTTTAATTGAGTATTAAACAGGCATAACTGAAATAACTGGTACTCATAAATAATGAATATCTTAGTTATGCTGTCATTTTCTATCAAGGCAAGACTATGGCCAAAGCTGGATGTTTGCTTCTCTACAGTTTATAATTTATATCTGCCTAGCATCAAAAATATTCGAAGCAGCTTACCAAAAAAAGTGATAATAAGACTACAATAAAGCCAGAGAAAAAGCTGAGAATTGCCAACAAATGAGGTAGAAACAGAGAAGGGAAAATAGTGCAGAGATGATGTCTTAAGGAAACCAGGAGAAGCTCTTTACAAAAAACTGCACATTTATTTTAGCATTAAGATTTTTGACAGTGTTTTAAAGATTATGAAAATATGTTTAATGTTTCTTACCAAAGACCAAAAATACTAATCATCAGTATACAGATGCAACCTAAAGGAAGTTTTTTTTTTCTAAGTAGGATGAAATCTGCATATTTCCACTCTTCCAAGGCAGCGGTGAATGCTTTTCTTTTGGTGACTAACTTCACTCTTGTCCTTTTGGAAAAGTATATACTGCATTTAAGTATTCCATCTTAATTCCTATATCAATTTTTTTTTTTTGGTGGATAAGAAGAAAATTTTGTTTTGATGATGTCATAGTTTATTATTTGCAAAGTAAATTTTGAGGACTGTTATCCATTTGGGAAAACTTCTATCATATTTTTCTCTGTTCTTACTCTCTTTCTGATCCCTCCCTCCTTTTTATAAAATTCAAGTAGGTTTTAATCAGGGAAACACAGGATATCAGGGTAATGGTAGTAAGGATCCAAAATACTATTCCTGACAAATTCATATTAAGTGATAGTTTTTGATTCCCTGAACATAATTCATTTGATGTATTCTTTTAAAAATATTCCCTGCTCTAATTATAGTCAAAATGAAAACTCCTTCCTGGTTTGAGACATTGTTCCCTTTCTGTTCCTGCTGTCACTGGCCTGGCCCAGGCTCATGCTTCTCCTCACCTTGGTTGCTCTAAGAGCCTCCTTTTCAGCTGGTCGCCTCACCTCCCAGGTCCTTTAAGTGGTCCAGGCTCCACTTCAAGCATCCTGTAACTGCAGCTATATTCATCTTTCTAGAGCAGAGCTATGATTGTCTTTCTCCCCTAAAACCCTTTCTTGGCCTCCCACTGTTGATCATAGTCCTGTCTGCTATTCAAGCCTCCACGGTTTCTCCCAAACTACCTCTCTCTCTCCTGACTGTATCCTGGGGTGGGGGGTGGGGGGGAGTTCCCTGCTCTCTGGACAAACTACTTGTTAGTGTCTAAATGCAATCGGAACTCTTCCATCTCCTTTACCATACTATTATCTCTAACAAGACAAATAAGTGAAGAAAATAATAAGAACTGATTATAATTTCTATGTATAAGTCACCAATCTTTTCAGATAGTCTATAATTTCCATGTGCCCCCAAATCTAACAGGTCATACTTATAAGAATCTAAGTTAGGGAGGCATGTTTATTCTTGCTTCAGTTGCCAAGGTACTCAAGGCCAGCTGGCAGGATTAGTCTAGGAAAAAAAGAGGCCACGTTGAACTCCCATGCAACGGAAACAAATGAAACCTAATGTGCTGGCCTGTCTTGTTTGTTTTGGTTCATTTATCAGTGTAATATATAATATAGCACAGACAACTTCGGACTAGGTATCAGGGGACCTGAAATTTCGTCCCATTTCTGCCAGGACCAACCAAATAACCTTCAGAAAATCATGTAACTTTTCTGTTGGTTTTTTTTGTTTGTTTGTTCTTCATTTATACAATGGAAATCTGTCTTGCTTTGTTCAAATAGTATACACACATAAGAAATTATTATTTTTATTTGCCATTCCGTACAACATAGTCCTTTGTCTAGATCTATTTACTATTCTCTATCATTTCCAAAGCTTTTGCAGATTCCATAATTATATCTCAAAGCCACTGAGAGTCCTAGAGAAGGAGGCAAACATCAAATGTCACAAGCAGTGTTCAAATATACGGCTTTTTAGGGCATTGATTAGATCACCTGTTAGGCCTTTCCTAGCTTTAAAATAGTGAGATTTTATATTCAAATTTATATCTGAAATTCATATATCTCCTATATATAAAGAAACCTTCAGATATGTAAACATTACTCTATCCTCCTATCTAAGAAATGCTTGGATGCGTCACAAGTTCCTTGCCTCATGATTCTAGACCTGATGAAGGGTTAGTATGCCTGTCTCCCCTGCATACACATAGAACCTTGTAGGACAGCTCACATCTCTAATAGTCATTCACACTACAGCTATTCCTTTTACATCTGATTACAGATAGAGGTTTTAAACAAGCACGTGAACTTGAGAAGACAAATTACTGAAACACATTTTAAGTTTATTCTTATATTGCTAGTTGTGGTATTAGAAATTCTAGAGAGAAAAATTTTAACCAGAGATTTCTTTTTTGATTTTTTTTTTTAAATGGAGGTACTAGGGATTTAACCTAGGACAAGCATGCTGAGTGTGCGTTCTACCACTGAGCTATACAATATATTCAACCAATGTCTTCTTGAGAGAGGCAAAGATTCTCTAAATGTCTACTTTGTGAAATAGTTAAGTATATGGTCAAACAGAGCACACAGGAAAATGTAGCAGCTGCTTGCTCCAAAAACTAGGCTGGTCATCGTAATCCAAAGAATAGACTTCGAAATCAAGATGGCAAACACACTAACTCCCCACCTGAAGTAGACATTGATAAATTGATACCAGAAATCAGTCCTCTTTGCTATCTCCATTTTAAAGATTTGCTGGGCTGAAATCCAACCTAGTTGACACTGGCATGCCTTTCTCTATAGGTTGCCTAAATTTTCAACAAAATTGCAAGCTACAATAAAGAAGCAGCAAATTCTCCTACAGTTCACTTGAAGATTTTAGAGCCAATCTCACCTGAGCAATTCTGAAGTTCTAAGTAAATGAAAGTCGATGCCTCCAAATACAAACACACACACCCCCTACCACAACATTTTAGGCACAACCAAGGTAGAGGTAATTTCAGAGTCTAGTACAAAAGTGATACACAATATTGAAGAATGTTCATTCTTCTACATTCAAGTGAGACTCAAGAAAAAAAAAAAACAACTCTGCCCACCTTTCCCTAAAACAAAATATAGCTCTTGCAGTTTTAACTGAAGTTGAATGTCAATTTTCAAATTTGTCATCATTTATAAACTCCAAAAAAAAGTAACACTGAGTGATTCAGATGGCAGGATTATGTGAAAGCTACTTACAAAAAACTCTCCGGAAAAATAGAAGGAAAAGAAGTGAGCACTTACTTGGCACAAACCACTGATGCACATATCCAAAGACTCTGTGTAGCAACGAGTCCCATCTAAGACTTTAGGTGCTAGTTCTACAACCAGGGCTGTTCCTTTGGCCTGGCACTTGAGGGAACATGGGTTGTCAGGGTCGTTAGACACAGGAAGCCACTCATAGAACTGGCCGTGGTGCTTGACATCATTATGAGCAGAGCACTGCTGAGCTCGGAAATCACCTGCTTCCGGTGGGCAGTCCTGTAGAAGAAGAAAAGGTGAGGGACAAGCAAAGGTTAAAAGGACAGCCCCGAACAGAAAACTAGAGCAGCTTTGTGCTGCAGGTCTTAGAAAACAAAGCAAATGTTCTGTCATTACAGATGGACCCTTCCATAGCATCTGAAAGGTCACATGGTTATTTGGCCCTCAACACGTAGAGATCTGAGAAAGTAATTCCCTAAAAATACATTGTCTGATTGAAGTTAAATGGGAAAGAAACCAGCTGGAAATAGAATTGATAGATACTAGTTGGGAAAGTAACCACCCTGAAATAGTTCCTCCAAGACGTTGACTATTCATGGTTTCCTCCACACTGTAATACCATTTTTATTTCCTTGTAATTTAGAACTTCATAGAATCACAAGGTTAGGTGAAAGTCTCTCGGTCACTTCCAGTTCTGATACCAAGAGCTATGACAATACTTTATTTTCACAACTAGCAGCAAAAAGGTATGACAGTTGCCTTCAGCGTTTTTTGTGTGATTGTTAGTCAGTTTTTCCTGAAACAGTACACATAGGCTGCACGGTATCTAGAATTAAACATGGAGAACAAAATAGAGAAAAAAGCATTATGCCTGTAATTTCTTTAACTTCAGGCAGCACAGCAGAGTGGAACGTTTTGGATTCTCTTCTCAGATGGGGGTGTGGCTGCAATACGGTGAGTCTCCTTAGGCCTGCGTTTCCTTGTGCTTAGAACAGAGGCAATAACAACACTCAACTGTCAAGGTCATGGTGAGAATTTCATGAGCTTGTGTCAGCCAAGTACTGGCATGGGGAAGACAGTACATGGTAGCTATTGCTGTGATTATCTAGCGAAGCCACTGAAGAGAAAGTGGTGTTGAAGAATCAACAGATTCTCTGAATTTGAGTTTTAAATCATACTGGCTGAGACCAGCAGAAAACAAGATTGTTTTAAATGTATACTTTATAAATGGTATTTTAAAATATAAAACTCTAACTATGGCTACTATCTAATGAATGATAAACTTCAGTGAAAGCAATTAAGGTTTGGCTTTAAAAAGTCAACTATCACCTATCCCTCGGAAAGGTTTTTGATAGATAGGTCTGTTTTCTTCTTCATGCATTCAGATTAGGATTGTCTATGGACGACTATAGAATATCCAGCTGTGGGAAGCCTTGTATTACAATCTTTTATCTTAAATCATGAATTTGCATGTGGCCTTTGGAAGTTCCTGATTTCTACATTATCCTTTTAAAGGGTTCTCTTATACAAGGTTTCTTTCTCTGAAAATCTATTTATATTCGAATAAGCATTGTGAGAATAGCATTAGGCTATTTTATAAAATGAAACTCCTGACTCTTTCCTAAAATCTTAGTGTTACTAGTAAGTCTCATATAAAGCTCTAATACTTCAGAAAGCATGAATTCTTTCTAGGTAAACTGGGGTATAAACAATTAAACACTTATTTTGGATGAACTTCAACTAGCTCAAAATACAATATAAACTCTGAAAGGCATTTTATTGTTAGTATCACATATGTTTTCTCAGAGTGAATAAAATGTAGTATTAAGGGACAAGAATAATTTTTATAACATAGGTGTAGATAGCTGGGTATCCAACAAGACTTAAGTGATTTTGAATATTGTCTGAAAAAAGTACAATTAAAATTCATTACTTAATTTTTTAAATGATGGGATATAGTTTAAAATTTTTTAAAGATTAATCAATCAATATAGGTGTTATACTTTGTCATGATATTTAGTGCTTGTTCTGAGAAATAAAACAAAACCCTCAACCTGCAAAACTATGCTATGAATCACAAAACAGGTAAATTGTATGATGCAACACAAACTCTCTGACCTTAAATGCTTTCACACCAGCTCCTTTCAGACCATATGTTCCAAGATAAGAGCACAAACAAACTGATTTAACATGAATTCTTTGTGGACTTGTGTTCCAAAAATAAGACCCCAGCTTGCCTAGTTTACAAACCCTACCAGTCTCCAACTAGACCTCATTTACTAGCTTCTGCCCAGAAATAACCCTGTGACTCCCTATGGCCCCAAGCCCAACACATCCTCTTCCCTCCATTCCACCAAGTAAGACATAGACTGTCAAGGTGCTGCTCCCCCTTGTTTAGCAAGTTTAATAAAACCAGCTTTATAGGATCAACAAGTTTCCCTGGTGGCCAATGCATGGGGGATTCCACGGTTGAACTGATAGTTTAATTAATGATGTTTAAATAAAGTATTTTCAGTTGGATAACACCTGTCATTCCAAGAGTCTCTTGATGACTCAACAGTACACAAGAAATACTGAAGTGGACTCGACAAAGCAGAACATTGAGGAACTTGTTTAGAATGGTTCCAAACCCTCCTCATAATTACTTCTACCTTCTTTTTCGATATATAAAAGTGAATCAGCTATAAAGAACTTCAGGATCAGGCTGAATCACCTCTGCATTAAGTAATAAGGGTAATATATAATTAAGAGTCCTCTTAGTATGAACCTGGGATGATTTTCTGCATTTATCCAATTCCAGGAAAAGAGCATCAGTTACATTTTAAAACTATTACATTATCTTAGGACAGACATAAAACGCCTACAGAGTATATTTTGAGTCCCTCCCTGTTCAGCAAAATGTATTGAGTCTTCCCCTCTTTACTAAAAGAAATCAAAGTCAGTCAAAGGTAAAATTATTAAAAAGTGAAATTAAAATATTAAGACTTTAAGGTTTTCTTCTCTGTAACAAAAAAGTAGACATATTGAAACACATCACAGAGAAGCAGCAAGCAAACAGATGTTCCTGTTCACAAGTCACCTGTATCCACTAGCTCCAAGAGCACCTGCTACAGGCTTTATGAACTTTCACTACTGGAGAAGTATCTCTGAGAGTAATAATGCTTGTGAATACCTTTACTCACTTTTATCACTACTGTCTTTGCCTCTGTCCGTATTTTTGAGGGGTGGGAAAATACACTTTGCTAAATTGAGGATGCACTTAAAACCTGGAGTTCAGATTTGGAAACTGAAATTGAACCTTTTTAATGTTTGAGTTTATTTGTACTTGGCAAAATGCAACTTCCTGTTTTAAGAAAAAGGGCTTAAGAGGACTTACAAAACAGGTTCAGAAAGCTTCTTGGACATCAGATAGCTCTTACAAAATAACATTTTGATGATTTAAGTGTAAATGAATCAGAAACATATGAATCAAATTTCCCTTGAAATACCCGTTTAAAAATTAAGGGAAGAAGGATTTGGCAAAAGCTTCTTTTGTTGAACCCAAAACATCTCAAGCCTACTTTAAGACACTCACTGAATCCTTGATGCATCTGGAGTCACCCAGCTGCAGGAGTGGAAACTCAAGCAAAGTCATCATAGTCTCTTGTCCTACAAGTATCATAATAGTAACTACAACAGAGTAACACTTAATTGTGTAAAGATTCATTGTATACGAAAAGTTGTTAGTTTTTAATTATAATTTGGTTCATGAAAACACTGTAGTTCCTAATCCTCCTAAAAGTTAGATTTACAAACTGATGCCCTAAATGCTTTGCAAAGTATTTAACATTCTATCCTGGGCATCATCTTTGAAATACCTCATAGGTGGTAATGATGAAGACAATCAAAATTAATGAAAACTCCAGGTGCTATTTGAACTAAACACACCCCCTACTGAGAACCTGGCCAAAAAAAAACAAAAACAAAAAAAACCCCACCATGGTGTGGGAAGGATGCACTGGACTAAAGACCCCCAGCTTTCAGCCCTTCATACACCCCCAGAAATACCATCCAGTAGAAATGGAGCAAGAGAGAGCAAAAGAATGCATTTCTTGGCCTTTTGTCTATTTCCAACTAACTATAATGCCTGTAGATTGACACCTCTGTGTCAGGCTACTGAGCTAGGACTTCCTCACTGTGGAAAAAAATACATTTTATTTAAAATAGCCGTATGATCACATGAATTGCTATATTTAGCCATTTAATACAATATAAAACTTGTTCTCTCCAATTTTTAAGCCCTCAATCCTATCAGCCTCAGAGTTTCCTTCTTTAAAAGCACAAAATAAAAGCTGTCCTTTTATGTGCTCCCAGTATAATTCATAAAGTCCATGGAGTTCTGCCATATATGAATTCAATTCAAAACATTTTCTGGTTAATCAGCTAGCCAGTGGGAAAGATAAGATGGATCCCAGATGTCCCCTGATGATGACAGGTGGATCAGATTACACTGTGGGACCAAAGAGGGTCAGCTTCCCAGAGTGTACTCACTGGATGAAACGTAAAAGACGGTATCTCAGCAGCTAAGGTGGGAGCATTGGAAAGGTCTTTAAAATGGTTTTGAAAAAATATAGAGAACAGAGTCAGGGTCAAGAAAAACACTACTTTTTCTTTATTTTTTCTCATTTTGAAGAAGACATTTTCCTTCCTGAGGAATAGCCCTCTGCTTTACACCTATCCTTAACTATTGATTGGGTGGTTGGCCTTTTCTGTTACTTTTGTTATTTCACATGAAATGATTATATGAGTACCATGGTATAAATGCCATATTCTGATTTTATGGTTTTATTTATAAAGTCAACTGTTAATACCTGATATTATCAGGAAAAGACTGGAAATTATATTTAGGTGACCACTGAAGAATATCTATCCTTCTTACTACATTTCTCTACCCTGTAACTGTTCCTGTAAATTCTTGATCTCCCCTCCATGCTTCTTTGATCTATCACCGTCCATATAAGTTACTGTCCAAGAAAACAAAATTATAATTCCTTAATAAGGTATCTACTCTATCCTCCAGAAGTTTGGAATTGCTACTTCATGATGAAAACATACATAGAAATTTATCAGCTACTTGACAGATTTAGAAAATTTTATTAGTCCTAAGTCTTACCCTCAAAACATTAGGAACCCTCAATGTACTGATGGTAAAATGGGAAAAGATTACCATAAAAAATTCCTCTAAAATAAATGAAGGCTCTGAAAAATATATCCCTTAAAGCCCTTAAAGCTCTCAAACTCTTAGCATACTTAAGTGGACACTTCTTTTATATGTTGTGGTCTTTATTCCTTGGCTTTCTGCTTCTTTTATTCAAAGTTAAGATGAAACTACTAAACAGTAATTATCCTCTGATGCAATCCAATCTTACATGGTATTTTGTTCTCAAAAACATAATTAATGTTTCAGTTTCCATTTCCAACTCAGACGCCACCGGTCCCCCATCAAACTCCAGACTCATATATACAACTGCTTCCTCACCATCTGGATGTCTAAGACATCACAAACTCATTATGTCCAAACCTGGGTCCCTGATCCTCCTCCCCCCACACTACCCAATCTGTTTCCTCTACATGCTTTACCATCCCAGTCAATGCCAATTCCATCCTTTTCAGACCCCAAATCTTAAAGCAGTGGTTCTTACACTTGAGTGTGAATCAGAATCACCTGGGAGGCTTGATTAAAAATATAAGATTATTAGGTCTGCACCCTCCAGCGTCTCTGATTCAGTAGATCTGGGGAGGTTAAAGAATTTGCATTTTTAACAGGTTCCCCAATGATGCTGATATTGCTGGTTTGGTTACCATACTTTGCAAACAGCTACCTTGGAATGATCCTTGTTCCCACATCTAATACATCAGGAAAGGCTGGTTTTATACACAAAAGTATGCAGAATCTGACCAAAATCTTGTCCAAGCAACCATCATGTTTTGCCTGCATTATTACAATAATCTCCTAACAGATCTTCTTTCTTCCACCCTTCCTTTCCAAGAGACTTTTCTCAACAAATCAGCCAGAATGATCTTATTAGAGCAGAAAGTAGATCATGTCACGTTTTTGCTACACCTCTGCAAAGGCTCCTCACTTCACTCAGATTAAAAGCCAAAATCCTCACCACAGACAGAGATAAAGACCTGGCCCCCATCACCTCCTATTCTCTTCCTTACTTGGTTCCAGCCACACTGGATTCCCACTACTCTTGAACACGCCAAAAATACACTTACTTTAGGACACATGCGGTATCTATCCCTTCTGCCTGGAATTTTCTTTACCCAGATTCCAAGGGGTTAACTAACCTCAACCTCTATCAAGTCTTTGCTCAAACATCACTTTCTCAGTGAGACCTGCCCTGACTTCTCTATGCAAAACTGCAACTCCCACTAACGATTCCTTCTCATCCTTTCAACTTTTCCTTTTTCCATCACACTTTATGACCTTCAGGTACACTGTATAATTTACTTATTTATTATGCTTAATTTCTGTCTGTGTCCTCTCACTAAAGCACAAGGTCCAGGAGGACGGGGATCTTTAACTATCTGGCTGGCTTGCTATTATATACCAGTACTCATTTTTTTTGGTGTGTGTGGGGAGGGGGGTGGATGACTAATACATAGAATAAGTGAAACAGAAGTCATGTTTTCATTGTAGAAACTCCAATTCTGTTTTATTAAAATCATACAGAAAATCTAAATCTTGACAGTTTTTTAATCAAGAAATCTTAGAAAATCTTGATGAAATATCTACTTTTTCCCTCTTTTTTTAAAATACAGATTTACACAAATACTTTTCATTTCCGACACAAGGAAAACTGAGTAGGGATTCCTGCCTACTTTCTGAATCGTCCAGATTGACATTTTCTCCTCTATGTAAACAACTTTAACAGGGTGATAGTAAGAAACGTTAAATGTGCTGAAATAATTTATTATTCCATAAATAGCCAGACATTTGTAAATTTTATATAACACTCAGTGTTATATGCAGGCACAGTAAAGCACTGATGTTAAGGTATCAAGCTTTATCCCCAAATTCTGGCCACCTGCTTATACTAACATCAACGTCATCATCAAAAGCATTTATTTGTGCAAGACTGCTAGCTGCTATGTAAAATGAAATTAAACAGACGTAGTCCCTGCCCTGTCTAGACAGTCTGTATGGAGACAACTCTATTATATTTCAAGAGTGTAATATTTAAATCTCAAACATCACTCGGAGTACGAAGAATAGAAACTGGGGTCGACTTTGGAGGATGGTGCCACAGTAGGTAAAGGCCATTCTTGGCTCATTCTTTCTCCTTTTTGAAGATGCCAAAGACTTTCTTGGGAGACTATACAAGATATATTTAAGAGCCCTTTGTTTTGTTCTCTTTTTCCCTGGTATGAAAGATTTGCAGATTTTCTTTATTTTCCTTCTAAATCAATACTTTTGGAAAATAACATACTTAAGGGACGTAAGTGCCTATGAAAATTAATCCTTAACCATTTTAATGCCTTGCTATGGACCAGGTCTATGCCCAATAAAATAACATCTTTACAGATTTGTGATCCTGTAAAATAATATGGAACACTTGAGTTTATTCAAGTTTTGGGTGTGCCCCACTCTGTGCCTACTAAGTGAATGCGGGTTACAGGTCTATTAAACAGCTCTAAACCATTCCAATGGGTCTGCCCAGGTCCAGACATAAGAGACTCAAAATGTATGATATAATAAATCATTAGCCTCACCCTACTTACTCGATTAGAGCTTGTTATCTGAAAACAAATGCTCTGCCTGGCCAGTTTTTAGTGTCTCCAGGCACTTGAGAGCTGATCCGTGTAAAAACATTTAAAACACTTAGTTCTAAAAGCTGTTCCCCTCCTCCTTCGGGTAGCTTTTTAATTCAGTGCATTCCTTTTTTCTCCTTCAAACTGTGAATGAAAAATACTGCAAACCGTATCAGTAAACAAAGAATGCTGAAGCCATCAAGTCATCAGCGGCTGCCACAACCCCCCAGTGAAGACAAGCCTGCAGCCCAGCTTCTGCAGCCACTCACAATGGTGCACTCTGAGCGGATTCAGAATAAGAAAGGACAGGATACTGGCCCTAGATAGCTAGGTGCTTGTCAGAGGAATGAATTCAATGAGCCCAAATGTTTACTTCCTCCCATACATAGAAAAGCACTAAATTCTTTAACTTGAGATGCCTGGTTTTCTTTAGACAACAAGTAATCTTTTATTGTTCCAACTACCTGATCTTTGTTGTAAAGCTCCTATGGATCCTAGCTCCTCCCCTGCCTCTTTGGAGCAGTCCCTCAGAGCGATCTGAGAGGCTGTCATCCTGGCTCAAGTCCTCCCGCCAAACAAAACGTAACTCTCAACTTTTAGGCTGTGCATTTATTTCAGTCGACAAAACAATGCAGACTTTTGGAATCCAGTTCCCTAGATGTATTTGTAGGACTTGGTTGTTGTCATGTTATACTCTTGAATTTTCTCAATTTTTGAAAATATTTAGCCCTTGAGGGCTTTTTATTATTTTTAGCTCTTTTCTTTGAATGAGCTCCAATTTAGCAGTATCTTTTCTTAAATCAGCATTTCTGACTTTTTACTTTTTTATTGTCTAAAATAAATGTTCTCCCCACCCCACCCCCACCCAAAGTAGCATATTTGAAGTGATAATTTGTAATCCTTTTTGGACCACAACATATGTTTTCATTTTATAAGCACACAATTCTGCAGTTTTTTGTTTGTTTGCTTTTGGATTGCATTTACCAAAATACTTGTGGTGGAGAGTCAAGTTCAAGGAAAGACTAGTACAAGGGACACATTCCAGCATGTAAGTACTTAACCTGTTACTACTGCTGGGGCCTGCTGCATAACAAGCTCACTACTTTTCTATGTATAAGTGGGAAAGATAAGAAAGCTTGATATATTACAGAGGAGCAAATACTGAGACAGAAGCTGTCTTCTGGAACACGTGGTGCTTATGCTAGTCATTTAGAGAAAAATGGAAAAAGACACTGTCCAGAACAAGTCAAAGATAAATACAGGCATCCCCAGCTTTTCCGAAATTTGCTTTATACCACTTTGCTTTTACGAAAGGCCTTACATTCATTCCTGTTTTCACTAACCGAAAGAAATTCGAAGAGGATTCTTGCTTTTATGAAAAAAGGTGAAAAGCAAAAATTGTGTTCAGCATTTATTTTGCAGCGAGCCCAGCCATCTACCCCCAGCAGGGAAAGTGGCTCTACCAAGCTCCTTGCCCCGGGAATAACCCTCAGCATTGCAGGATCAAGACACCATAACTTTGAACGGAATCTGTGAGCATCCATGCTTTATCTCGATTTATTCTGTGCATCTGTTAGCAAGATGTGTCCTAAGGTCATTGCTTCTTCACTTTAAGCCATTTCAACTTAGAAAAGATTTCATAGGAATGCTCTGCTTTCAGATAGTGGGGGAAACTTAGTACCATGTTAGACAATTCAGAGAACCCTAGCATCCTCTCCCTCCCTCTCAGTCTGTAAGAAACTGCCTAATGTTGCCTGCAGGCTTAACTTCTTTTCAGCTGTCACTGAGTCCTGACAGCTGTCTGTTTTCCTGGTAGTGTGTCTAATCAATACTACTTTTGGGAGGCATGTAATACAGTACCATGAACATCTCTTGAAATACTTTTTTGTACTTGAGTACTTGAAATACCTCTGGGCACTCTTTCGGTAAGTTTTTTATAGCACACAACTTAAGGTTCCCCTGAGTTAGTTCCTGCAAAGCTGACATCAGGCTGCTATTTGAATTATTATCCAGTCCGTTCACTCAAGTTTATACTCAGAGTGGAGCCACTTTCCAACTGGGAGAAGGTTCCAGGTTCATGGGTGAAGGAGAAAGACATCTATTCTCCAGTCAATGGAATGCAATAGGGCCTCCTTCAAGCTGGATTCCTCTTTGGATGGTAGATTCTAACCCTGACCATAAGTACAAGTCAACCTGGAAACAGACAGGATGTTCTCTCGTGTCACATTCTCCAAAGAGAGGAAACCAGATGTCCTTAGACTTGTCCATGGTACCAGGGAAGATCAGCTGTGTCTTTCCTTACAGACTTTGGAATGAGGGAAAGGAAGTGGGATCACCATGCATAAAACAATCAAGAGTTTAATGACTCTCTTTCTCCCTTCCCTCACCTCTTTCCGACTTCTAGATCAGAATTCCTTTTCCAGACACTCGAGTTCATGGTTTACTATATAAATGGATCCTTTAAAAGAAGTCTCCTCAGGTTCCTGGAAGCTTCATAATGGGTATGGTGGCCATAGTGTCCAGATCAAATGTCAGACTGAGGATAGATACGGTAACACCAAGAAAATCACTGAAAGTGGGATTATCTTAGAAAATCTGAAAGCCATGGGATTGGAACAAAGCCAAAAGTAAAAGAAGCAGGGCTGGGAGTTTCTTCCTCAGTGGTGTCAGGCAGCAGAGTTGGGAGGAAGGGAGGCCCCCCTTCCCCGTAGCTCTTCTGTAGGGGAGTAAAAGCTTCCCTTACATAGCCAGAGAAGGCATCCACCCTTCCTTTTACTGTGGTCAAGCGGAACCTACACTGTTTGCTATATATCTCCAGTTCCCTGTCTAAATCTCCTCCTTCTGTCTTTCCTAGGAGTCGAGGACCTTCATTCTGTCACTAATCCTACCTCTGCCTCCTCTTTCTACATCCCAGACCTCCCGTTCCTCCTGCGCAAGAGGATGGGTCCGTCAGTGCTCCTTTAATGCTCTTCTTACCAGCTTCCAAATTTGCAGCCATAAATCAGACTGCTGGGCACCACTATAAGAACACAGTGAAAGGTGCCAGCTCCTAAACAAAAGAAAAATTCTACCCCTCCATAGGGTCTCCATATTCACCCTGGCCTAAAAGTGGCGGGCACTGCCATATGGTGGCTCTATGGGCAAAAGGGACATAAATGAGATACTACCACTAAAACGTTTACATCTGCACTGGCACAGTAAGCCCTCGATACACGTCAGGTATTACTCTTACTCCCAGCACCACGAAGGGGAGAGCTGCACACTCTAGGGAACTTCAGAGGACCCAGAGACAGTGCCTGGTTCACCGAATTTTGCCTTTACTGTAGCCTTCCTGCCTCTAGAACTACTTTATTTGGTTGCTTAAATTTTAATTAAAGAGACTTAAATGAATGTCTTAACATATGAGTCTAATCAAATGACATCATGTGCCAAATTTCCTGGGTTATAAGTTGAATAGATGACAACACTCCGCTTTGTTCATATGTGCTCATGCTTCTCAGTTTGTTGATCTTGGACTATGGACGTATTTTAAGAAATCAAAAAAGAATTAGAGACATATAGTTGCTGAGCCCTGAAACCCAGGGTTTTCAGGTTGTCCTCTGAAACTTTAAGCACAATGGCCTCTAAGCTCCAGCCTCGTCCTCAAGAGCACTTGGCTCCAAAGCTGAGTTTCCTCTCTTCTTCCTATAAAACTTACATTTCCTTCAGAGGGCTGTACTTGATTCAGGAAGAGGAAGGGGAAAGCAAATGGACCAAACTTATCTACAGTAAGGTTTGGGTGAATAACAACGCTTTCTGCTTTATCACTCCCAACAGCTGTTAATTGCACGTGTTTGCAAAACACAGAAACTTTAACTCAGCACTAGGCTAGAGTGAAAAGTCAGATATACTCTCTGCCTTCACGATGCGAACAATGTAAAGGGGGAAGATAAGTGTTGAGACCATGAATTAAGCTTTTATCCTAATGACAGAATTATGGACAGAGTGGCAGACAATTCAAAATTGGAGGGTAAGTTTTGGACCTTTCTTATCTTGTCTCTCTTTAAGGCAAGGCTGAATCTGAAAAGGAGTGAAGGAAAAGGGCTGCTGAAACTGTTTCTCTCCCTGAGTGCCCTCAGTATTGCAACTGGCTCAGTCTGCTCTTCTTGTTCTGTATGGTGTGACAACGCAACAAATACCTCAGCAGGTTTCTGCAGGGAGCTGGCCTAGCTTTGCCTGTTCTATAGCCTCAGATCTCCCCACTTCTCCCCGTCCAGCCCACAATTCACATTAGAACATCTGCCGTTCTCTCAGTGCTTTGCTCCTTCAGCTGAAATTATCCAGTATGGCCTCCCTGTATCCACCTGGCTGACTCCTTAAAGCTTAAGTATCACTTCCTGGTGTCCTCCTCTGGCAGCTCCCTCTGAGATACCATAGCATCCTGTACATTCCTTCACCCTTGGACTTAACATGCTGTATCGTATTCTTGGTTTACCACAGGCCTAGTATCAGCTTGGTACAAACTTGATGATAAGTAAGTATCTGTGAAGGGTTGAGTTAAGGGGCTTCCATATGCAACAATATGTAGAACAAGATACTTTGAGGAAGCTTCCTGCTACAGAACACCTAAAAATACTACATTTAAGTAAAAATAACATTTAAAAACATGCTAAATGCACAGCTAAACTGGCAAGAAAGTTTCCTTAGAGACAAAACCAATGATAAAGTATAAATTCACAGAGGAAATTGATGGATGTCCAAAAGGGATCTGCTGGGTTCTGGTGGTTTAGAGCTTTCTATTTTAGTAGCCTATAAGAGCAGGAAACAAGGGATAAAGTGTATAGACTGCAAGTTGTGGAAAAGGATCAAAATCCCCTCATGATGCCAAGACTCTAAGGAAAACCCTTAGAGAAAGAGTAAACTAGAGAAAGGAAAAAAAAAAAAAAAAAAAAAAAAACCACTTAGCTTCTGGAAAAGGCCAGAAAATGGAGACAGTTAAAAGTTTAGTGGTTTCTGGGTAGGGAGGGGGAGTGATGAATAAGTAGAGCACAGAGGATTTTTAGGGCAGTGGAACAATCATATTCTGTATAAAACTGCAATAGTGGATACCTGTAATTACACATTTGTCCAAACCCATAGAATGTAAAACACAAAGAGTGAGCCGCGATGTAAACTATGGACTTCAGTGATAATGATGTGTCAGTGCAGGTTCACTGATTGCAATAATGTACCACTCTGGTGGAGGGTGTTGACAGTGGGGCAGGCTATACATGTGGTGAGCAGGGGGAATATCAGAGATCTGTGCTCTCTGCTTGATTTTGCTGTGAATCCAAAGCTGCTATAAAATAAAGTTTATTTAAGAAATAAAATGGGATTACACCAATAAAACAAAACCTACTCAGCTTCACAAAGGGAAATAATAAGGAAACTTGCCTGTCTCAGCTTGGCTATGGGTTAAGGATGGAGACAGTAGTCTCTTTCAGGATTCCTAACAACAGGACTCATGAGAGTTTAGGACACAATTTGCACAATGTCGAAAATTTAGTTTAAAATGGTCTTGATTATTACTGATCACTACCCCATCTCAACATCACCTCCCTCAAAAACAAACATAAATTCTCCCAGAAAGTACACAAGTAAATCCAGGCTACGAGGAATTCTCTCTTAAATTCCAAAAACTGTGGAAATACACAGAAATATCACAAAACATATGAGGAAACAAGGTAGCATGAGATGGCAAAAACAAGAAAATCAAACCTACAAAAAGTTCACATAGTGAAATTATCAGACACAGAATACAAAATAAGAAAGTATAAAGTGCTTAAGAAAATTTTTAAAAAGAATGGTGGAAATATAAGCAAAGAAAGCAGAATCTGTTATATTTTAAAAAGAAGCAAATAGAACCTAGGTGAAAAATATAAGTGACATGAGAAATTTGACAGGTGGAAGAAAAAGTGTATTAGACACAGCAGGGGAGATGAATTGCTGAATGGAAGAAAAGAGTTGAAGAAACTATAAAATTGTGGACCGAGAGACAAAGATATAGAAAATATGAACAGCAAAATAAAAAATACGGACTAAATAGAGAAAATAATTTCCTGAGTATTTCTGGAAATAATTAAAAACACAAATCCCCAAGGTCAGAAGTCAACTGAAAATCTAACAGGATAAACAATGATCTGTTCCTCCACAGATCACAGATCGTAGCTCACTGCAGAATACCAATGATAAAGATACAATCATAAAAGAAGAAAGAAAGAAAAGACGATGGAAGAATTAGAATGACAACTGACTTCTCAATACAAAAAACGGAAATTAGAAGTCAGTGGATAGTTATCTTCAATGTGTTGAGCAAAGACAACTGCCAACCTAGAATCATTTTCACAGCATGTCTACATTTTAAGAGAAGTAAGTACAGATATTTTATATAAACAAACAAAAAACAACAAAGAGCACTTATTTTCACTGAGCCCTCACTAAAAGAACTTCTAAAGGATATACTCCAAACAGAAGAAAAAATGAACTTTAAAGACATCTATGATTTAAGAAAAAATATAGATCAAAGACAATGGAATATTTTAAAGCATATCTAAATAAACAATGACTATGCAAAGTAATCTACGGAGACAATAAAGATGAGATGACTGTATAAAGCATGGATTATATAAAATATCAAATCTGTGGGGTTAATAAATATAGAGCTAAAACACAACAAAAGCTCGTAAGTCTGAAGGAGAATAGTCAGTGTTAAAATTTCTAAAAGATTTGAATTTTTTGATAGGCACATATATACATATACATGCTACCTAACCTTAGTCTTTAAGTGCACACATTAACATTTAGAATATCCACTGAAAGAATAGAAATTGATGTATGACTTTAATAGCAGCAAAGGGAGAAGCTAAAGAAAAAGTGTCTCAATAGTTCAAAGAAGGCATGAAAGGAAAAAGAAAACACTAAAAAAATGACAAATAGAAAGCACAAGATGGTAGAAATAAATCCATATTATTGGTAATCATAACAAATGCAAATAGAACAAAGAAAGCAAAAATCATCAGGTTGGAATTAAAAAATATGTTTACACTGGCTACTCATAAACTTAAAGGTAGAGAAAGGTTGAAAGTAAAAGAACAGAAAAGATGTATGAGACAAATCTAACCAAATGAAGGTGGATTGGCTATATTAATATCAGATAAAAACAGATTTAAAACAAAAACCATTGCTACTGATAGAGATGGTCACTATATTATGAATAAAGGTTAAACTCCCCAGGAAGATAAAACTATTTTAAAATGTGTATCTACATAATAAGACAGGTTCGAATAATTCCAAACAAACCACAAGGTGAAACTGGCAAATTAAACAACAAAGTGTAATATTTTTAAAATCCTTCTCTCAAGCAGGTTAAAAAAATGACTGAAAATGTAGGAGATTTGAAAAACACATTGAGAATACTTGATATAAATAGAAGCTTACACCCCCAGATCAGGGAATACATGTTCTCTCCAAGAACACATGGGTATTAGGTCATAAAGCAAGCTCAAGAAACTTCAAAGAAATAGAATGAAAAGATCATTTAAAAAAAAATCACAATGCCATTGTTAGAGAATAATAAAGATAATTTTTAAACTGCCATATATTTACACATTCATAAACAGGCTTGTAAATAACTTATGACTTGAAGGGACCATACTGGAAATTTAAAATTACTTAGAACTTGAATGATAATGAAAATTCTTCTTGTCACACTATGGAAAGTAACCAGAGGAGTACTTTGTTGAATGTTTTCATGTGAAAACAAGACAGGCTGAAATTTAACATACTAAGCATCAAATCTAAGGAATCAGAAAAAGTACAGTAAGTCTAAAGATAGTCGATGAAAGAAAGTAACACAAATACCAATGAAACAGAAGATACAAGACCATAGACTCAACAAAGCCAAAGGGTGGTTAATTGAAAAGACTAAAAGAATAGATAAACTTCCAACAAACTTTATAAAATGATACAATCAAGAAAAAAGAAATTCCAAACACACACTATGAGTGATACAAAAGGGAAGACAGCTACAGATAGTCAGTTAAAAAGATAGTAACAGAAAAAAAAGTATGACTAACTTTAAACCAATAAATTTGAAAAGTCCTAGAAAAAAACTATTCAAGAGAAAAAAAAAGAGCTGTTCAACAAGAAACAGAATAAAAGTAAATCTGTACATAGAATTGATTATTTATCAGGCACTGTCCTACCTTGTTTATATATATCAACTCCTTTCATCCTCACACCAACAAAAATGTGTCCCATTTTACAGATCAGTAAACTGAGGCACAGTGAGGTTAAATGACTTTTACATAGCTAATTGGTCAAAGTTGACAGTGAACCTAAATAGTTTGGCTCCACAGTTCATTCTCTTGCCCCCTATGCTATATTTTGTATGCCTTTAAAGAAATCCAATTGGTAATTAAAAATCTTCCCACAAAGACAAAAACCTCGTTCCGGATTTTACAAGCAAAGTTTACTAAACATGCAATGAACACACAACTGCATTCTAAAATAATCCTTTTCAAAGATTAGAAAAGGAGAGAACATTTCCCAGTTCATTCTATCAAAACCAGATATGGTTTGTATGAAGAAAGAAAATTACTCATAAACATAGATGCAAAAGTCCTAAACAAAATACTAGCAAACCAAAACCAGATGCTATGTAAAAATATATATATGACCAAGTTGGGTATATTCCAAGAAGTACACCCATAAGATTAGACACAAATTAAAAAGTCATATAATATCAAGCATTGGCAAGGATATGGAACAAAAACGTGTATAATCCTAGTGGGGGTGTGAGTTGAAGCAATCACTATAGCAAACTTTGGCATTATCTTGTCAAGTCTGAACAAGCACTAGGTTGTTTTGCATTTTTTGTTTACTGTCCTTTTTCTTTGATTCTTTTTTTCCCTCTAACTTATACTACAATGGTAAGTTCCTCTGTATTTTCTAGTATTTCTTCTGCTAGTTTGGAGACTACAGATGACATTTCTACTCTTTTAATGGATACTTCATTTTTTAAAATAAACATCTCAACTTAAATTTTCTATAAATCTAACTTTGTGTTTCTATCATTTTCCAAATACAAAAAAAGATTCTAATGCATGCTAAACAATGAAATGCTATTAATACACAAACACGAAATAGAAGCAATATTGGTTTTCTACTGCTGCCTTAACAAATTACCATAAACTTAAGATGCCTAAAACACAAATTGATTGTCTCACAATTCTGTGAGACAGAAGTCCAGGTACAGTGTGGCTCAATTGGATCCTTGGCTTGGACCTTCTCTGACAAGGGCAAAATCAAGGTGTTGGAAGGGCTAAGTTCCTTTCTGGAGATGAATCACTTTCAAGTTCAAGTGGGTTGTTGGCCAACTTCAGTTGTATGGGGTTGTAGGACAGGGGCCCTCTTTCCTTGCTGGCTGTTAGTTGGAGGCCATCATGCTCCTGGAGGCCTCTCTCTGGTCCTTGGCTATCACCTCAATCTCAGGGCCAGTAATACACATGAAATCCTTTTTGTGCTTGGGCTTTCTATGACTTCTTTTGCCAAATCTTTTATTGCCTCCAGTTACAGAAAAGAGCTCTGCATTTAAGGCTTCACATGATTACAGTAGGCCCACCTAGATAACCCAGGCTACTTTTCCTGTCTTAAGGTCTATAACCTTAATTACACTGGCAAATTCCTTTTTGCTATGTAACATAATACATATTCACAAATTTCGGGGATTAGGGCATGGGTATCTTTGGGAGACAATTCTGCCTACCACACTGACTATAGCTGTCAGGACAGGTTAGCTGATTCTGAAAATGCAAACAATCTCCAAACTTCCAAATCAGCACAAAGACTTATTTCTACTCATGCAATCTCTGACTGTCTGGAGCAGCTTTACCTATAGAGTAACTAAGGTACCCAAGATGAGAGAGGATGTACTATCTGATAGGATGGTATTTCTCAAGCTTTGCTGTACAGATCCTTCATCTGGGGATCTTGTTAAAGTGAAGATTCTGATTCTTCAGGTCTGAGATGGAACCTGCTTCTCCAGTTCTCACAGGAGCCCAGCGAATGCTGATGGTGCAGTCCCTAAACCACCCTTGGAGAAGGAGGGTTTCAGAACACAGTCTCCTTGGTCAGTACTACAGGGGAAGGCAGAGTATGGAGACCTGCAAACTGACCCTTAATCATTTCATTCTGAAGGTAATGTGTATCACTTCAACTCACATTTCAGTGGCCAAAGCTACTTCTATGGTTATGCCCAATCAATGGCTTAGAAAAGTCTACTCCTCTCATTAGAAAAAGAGAACCAGGAACATTAAGGCAGGGCAGTAATGTAACATGCATGCAGACATAGATACACCTCTTTGGGCTCATCAGTGTTTTCCTATATGCCCACCTGTTTTAGGGTCCACCTTTTTCTTTCTGAAATACATCCTGTATTAATTATTTTACTGAAAGTCTGCAGGTAGTGAACTCTCCAGTCTTTGTGTATATAAGAATATGCTTTTTTAAAAATTAATTTATTTTTTATTGAAGTACAGTCAGCTATAATGTGTCAATTAAGAACATGTTTTGATTTTGTCTGGATTCCTGGTCAACAGGGAAAGGTACCAAATTCTACAATGACAGTTACTTTTCAGTAACACTTCGAAGATATTAGCTCATTATCTTCTAGACTCCTGGGACCAGAAGTTTTGGCCATTAATCTAATTTCCATTCCTTTGCAGGTAATCTGCTGTTTCTCCAATAGCTTTTCATATTCTTCCCTTGAATGATGGACTCTATTTCTGATGTTGGACTATGATCTGTCTGGGTGTGTATTTTTATTTTTCTAGTTCAGTACTTTTACTGCAATTCTAGTCTGAGGACTCTTGTCTCTTTTGCTTTCTGGAATATTCTAAATGTCATACCCTCCATTCTCTTCCTTGGAAATTCCTTTCACACACATGTTGGAATCTTTTACTCACTGACTGTGTCTCTTAACAGCTCTTTCATATCACCTTTCTCTGGAATTTTGAGCTGTATTTTGAATAAATTTCTAACTGTTATCTTCAAATTCACTACTTTTCTCTTTGTGATAAGTCTGGACTTATCTTCTCTCTTGAAATCTGTATTTCAATCACTACATTCTTTTATTGCAAAATTTCTAATAGTTTTTTTTCTTTGTCCATCTATTCTCACTTCTACCCGGTTTTCCTCCCTCACTTGTTGGATCCTTATTAGCCACTTTTCAAATGTGTTTCTTTTAAACACACAGCCATTTCTCATTATTCGTGCTAGTTATGGTCTATAAAGTTGATGCAAACACTGAACTAGTGATCTGTTAACCATTGCTCCTAGGGGAGATAGAGTTCCTTTGGGCTTCTGGTCACGACAAAGCTGAGCAATATGTAGCTTTGCTTTATGTGTTTCTATTTACAGATATCCTATTTAAAATACATTGCTGATTCATTAAAATTCATTGAACTCACAGCCAACAGCACTCTAACTCACGCCTGAATAAAACTTATCTAACACACTCTCCTCCAGAAGCACTTCCCAGCCTTCTTATGCTTAAAAATACTAGACAGCACTTCACTACTGTGTCTGGGGTCATTTTAAATAGCAGTAAAATCCCCAAAGGAAGTGCAAAAATGTGAAACACTTGCCACTAAATAGACTGTAAAAGGTTCACTTGTTTTGAGTCTGAGAGCCAAAACAAAAAGGCAGAGTCTCATCCTGTTCTACCTCAGCTGGGAATGCATTCCTTGGGCAACTCAAAATTTGGGTCCTTCGAAAAGATACACACACCTCAATGTTCACAGCAGCACTATTTACAAAAGCCATGATGTGGAAACAACCTAAATGTCCATCAACAGATGACTGGATAAAGAAGATGTGGTATGTATTTATACACAATGGAATACTACTCTGCCATAAAAAGGAATGAAATAATGCCATTTACAGCAACATGGAAGCACTTAAAGATTATCATACTAAGTTAGTCATAGAAAGACAAATATCATATGATACCATTTTTATTTGGAATCTAAAAAATGATACAAATGAACTTATTTATAAAACAGAAACAGACACACAGAGATAGAAAAACAAACTTATGGTTATGAAAGAGGAAAGGAGGGGAGAGTGATAAATTAAGAATTTGGGATTAACATATATGCACTACTATATATAAAACATAAACAACAAGGACCTACCGAATAGCACAGGGAACTACATTATCTTGTAACAACCTATAACGGAAAAGAACCTGAAGAAAGCTGAGTCACTTTGCTGTACTCCTGAAACTAACACAACATTGTCAATCAACTACATTTCAAAACAAAAACAAAAACAGAAACAAAAACAAATTGGGGCCCCTCTGCTCATGTCCGTGAATAACTCAGGATGGACTGAACCTACAAATAATGAGCATTGACTGTATCCATTTAAAAATCTTTGTCAAACTGTTTCATACACTTTTATCTGGAGTGAATGTTAATTTTGCTGGCTTTCTTGGTACTGGTTTCTTTCACGTGCTTTGGAATTTTTATTTCTAGGTTTATTTTAATGAAAAGATGTAGCTTTACTTTCTTTTTTTTCTCTCCATCTTTGTCTCTGCTAATAGTTTTGAGAATTATTGCCACATTTTTCACACAGCCCCCATGTTCAGAGTCATATTACTAGACTGGGATTTTGGATTTTAATCCATAATGAGGAAATTCCAAGTCTAGGCACAGAGCTAAAGTGTCATTTGGTAGCTGCAGTTCATGATGTCCGAGAGCCTCTATGTCTACCAGCCACTCTGGACTCACAGCTTCAGGTAAGGCTCTCATTCCAGGCAGTAGGTATATTTTTAAAAACGTCTTTAGCTTCTCTCCACACAGACAGGTCCTCCAAGCTACTGACATGGAGTTCTCTACCTGGCTCCGGTGCCCCTGCTTGTATAAAATAAATTTACTCCCTGTTATCCCACAGGGGTTGAGATGCTGCTCATCTGTGCTTCCTTCCAGTCATAGAGCCAAAAAGCCTTTGACGTCAGCCCTGTTCACTATCTTGCATTTATGTATTTATGTTTCATTTGTGGTCCATGGACGTTGCAATTTTGCCTTTGACCCTAGCTGTGTCACTGTTTTATCATTTTCTACTTTATCTTTCCTTGTCGCTTGTTTGGAAATAGAGGGAATAACAGATTGATTAGAAGTCCTCTTAGCTCTTTCCATATACCTTTCTTTCACAACTTACTCTCCATGGGCTTATAAATATCTGGATTTGTGCCTTTGTCTTCCTGCCTCCAATTTCAAAACATTTGAGAGTAGACAGTCTCTCATGTAAGTCTTTTTATTTTCAGCTGCTCCTAACACAATGCCTTGCACATAGTCAAGAACTATCTGTTGAATTAAACAGTAATAGGAAGGTATGCATCAGCTTGTTATAAGAAACATTCTCCTGGTAATTAGCATTGTACCAAAAATATGTAAGATGGATTATTTTCTCCCCTAGAAATCATCAGGAAGAATCTAAAAGACCTCTTAGGAGGGATATTATCAAGTAGGAATTTTCATACTCTTTTTTGTTGTTATTGCAGCACAACTGTTTTTTCCCCCTAAAGAATCTCACACAGGATGCTAATCAATAAAGCAGATAAAGCAGAGCTCTTCCAGGTGAAACAGAGGTAATGGACCTGGAAACCTGACTGTTTAGCTTTCATCTCCCAGGAGTCATGTTAAGGTACCCACCCAGGAAGTCATTATCACACTATAGTCCTACAAAGGATTGAGAGGCTGGTCTAAATTACTTCCAGTATCTGTAACAATTTACAGTAAATAATTCCCAGTAGTATTCTAAAGAAAGAAAACAAAAAATTAAAAAGTTAGAAATTATACTTTGTAAAATGTCATGATATATTCTGAAGCTACAGCTTCGGAAGGAAAGGAGGTTTTGTAATGAAAGGTTGCTTGGGAAAAAGAGGCTGGTACATTTTAGGATACCGGTGTTGAGTGAGTTCTGAAGCATATTTGTACCCTGAGATTCCACAGAAATGAAACCTAACGAATGCCTCTTTAACCCTCCTTCAGTGATGACTAGATTTCACCCAAAACTCTCAACTGGATTTGAAACCGAATGAAATACCCTCTAAGAACCATGTGGAGCTTCTGCTCACAGTAAGATGATAAAGAAAAACACAGCCAAATCTCAAAGATAACCTTTAAAAATTTCACAACTTCCTCTGAAAAGGAGGAGAGTGGTTAAAATGCAAAGTAAAACATGGAGAAGATTCCTAGACACAGAACAGCCTACAAAAGCGAGTTAACTAATTAATGACCCTAGCGCAGTGGACTCGGCACAAAGGTCTCTGAGTGGTCTCTCAGCGGGAAAAAACATGTAAGAGTTTATACAGCTTGAGTTCCAGCCCATCTTGGTGTTATTTGGAAGATTTGCTGCTGCCTATCATTTCTAGTCTCATGGAAACCAGGCTGAGTGGAGACAAGTATTTGCACGTTTAGCAACCTATGCACGGCAGCGGGTTTGGTTTCATTCCACGGGGCGCTCTGCCAAGGGATGAGCTGCAGTAGTAATTTCTCTCTAAGTTACTGTCAAATTCCCGCTTTAAGCTTCTATCTGGGTCACCAGAGGCCAGCATATATCTTATGCAATTCAGAAACTAGGACTTGGGAAAGTAGATTTTTAAGGAGTATTGACTCAATAAATTTATATCCTCTTGACAGGCAGAGGAGCTCAAAGGGGAGGGAACTTGGTCTGCTTTCAACTAGGATTCTTGGGTTTGTCTTCCCTTTTACACATTAAAAATTCTTAGCAGTTCATATACGTCTCGCCTTGGAGAATTATAATTGCTACAGTAAATTTATTTGAATGTTATTTTCTTAAAAGAAGCGTATGTTGTAAAAATGAGCTTTTAAGCTTTTCATATTTCAGTTTTGTTATTTGCTAAATGAAGAGTCTAGATTGTCTACGTAAGTACAGTCTCATGTTACGGGCTTCAGCATTATTCAAAACGTGCGGCGCCCTTCTTAGCTCTGTGACCTAGATAAACTATTTCATCTCTTTAAATGACAAATTTCTTTATCTGTAAAATCAGGGTAATATTCACTTTTCAAGGTGGTTGTGAGGATGAAAAGAATTAGGGAATGAAAAATCATTATTAGCACCATGCCTGGCACATGACAGATACCCCAAATACACTAGTTTCTTTCCAGTTCTAACATCCTACAAGTCTGTGACTCTGTCAGGATCCCTTTGAGGTGTACAATCAATGTTCCAATCATTTTCCATAAGGAGTCTGTGGCACACAGAGATTAAAGCTGTTTGCCAAGGTCACGGAACTTGCTGGGAAATGGGCTCAGAGCTGCTATTACCTATACAGGAAGTCTCCACACTACAGAAGACGATGGTTTCAGCCTTGAATCCTCTTTTGTCAGCTGACTGATGAAGGATTTTTCTTTCTTTCAAAAATCTATCAAGCTAGTACTGTACCATTAATAGTAAGACACACATTTGCCAAAAGCTCCTGCTGAGCTTTCTCCTCAGAAAGTTTCAATAAGGCAGCTGATCCTGACAATATTGAAAGAAGCAGATTCAGGGCTGACCACACAGCGGGCCTTTGGTGCGTACAAACAGCCTTGGGAAAGCCAGTGCTTCCTACTATCGATCTAAGTGCAAAGAACACAACTCTGATACAAGGCCCTTTGATTTCTTATCAGTCAGCACCAACTGGACCTCTGAGTGTGATTCTTCTGTTCAGAAAAGCCAGCTCCTATCACTTTATACTTGTAAAGTCCGTTTACAAGTATTGCCAGCCCTCCCTCTAACATTCTCCATGTGATGATGCTGGCTTAGAAAAAACTATGATCAACTTAGGGGGAAAAATATCTCCTATGGTCTTTTAAGTATGCCAAGGATGCCAAGGAACAGAAGCCAGTTGTGTCCTATCAATCTATTTACCTTTATACCCTCCCCTACAGTTGGAGCTCTTCCTATCACCCTGAGTTGTGGACAAGAGTGAAAGTGTCCTTGTCGGTAGAATTCAGCTGCCCTGGAAGAAAGTGTTCAGTGCTGCTGGGATACCGTAAGGGGCGGTTTCACTAGGCCCTGTCTTCTCTAAGACCATCACTGAACTATCTTTGCCAAAGGTAAGGTGGAAGAAGGAATTATAACGCATTGCTGTTCAGTGTCTCCCGTGTATTGACATGACTGCAGTGATTCCTGGAGAAGAAGACTCTCAAGTGACCATGACTCTCGCTTCTGCTTCATGACTGAGGGAATCGAGGCGGTGAGACACTGAGGAGCTCGCCTGACACAGACTGAGTGAGGAGCACAGACCCTGAGCCCGCGTTCTCCCCGCAGGGTCGTGCTTACCTCCCGCCACTCCCAGAGCATCGGAGGTTGAGACGGAGAATAAGATGCCGAGAACACATTAAGGGGAAAGGAAAAGTAGAGAGACTCCAATGAAGACATGTCAGAAAAGGCATTAAGAAAGAAAAATACAGCAGTCAGGAGAGGACCTAGGGGAGAAGCAGAGCAGAAGGTCCTAACCCGCTGGGGAGGAACCCCACCCCCCACCCCCGGTCTTGGCTGGCTGCCTGGTAACAAGCCCGGCCAAGAGATCTATATCCATCAGATCCACCCAACAAAGGGATCTGCGAATCATTAAAAAAAAGTTTATTTCTTTATGCCACAAATGATAAAACAGTCATAAAATAGGAGGGTTTTTTTTTTTCCAGAGTAATGGCTGCAAATAATTTCAACCATCATTCCGAAGGCTCCATGTTTAACTATTGAAAAAGAAATGATGTGTTTTGAAGCCCAATCAACCCCCAGTTATCCACAAGGCATGTTGTGTACTTGCATGTAGAGATGAATTCATTTGCAAGATGGCCAAAGCTCAGTTAGCATAGGTTGGGGAGGGCCTCTGTCCTCAGAGAAAGGAAAAAAGTCATTGATCATTTCTTACTTCCTAAAGGTTATTTTCTTTTGTTATCTAATTTCAGCATAAATAAAAAGAATTGTGGCCCAAGTCGGAAATTTGGGTATTTGTGAAAATGTGTTCCAGCAACGGTGATTCTTCTCAAAGCTAAAAGGGAAAACACACACACACCACAAAGCCCTATACGTCATTAAGTCTCATTCTACATTTGTTCTAGATTTGTTATGGGGGAATATTAATTGGTCCCTTGGGATAGGTTTCTGAGTATATACAGCAATTCCAACCAAGTGTTTGTCTGGAAACAAAGACTGGTAAGCTTTGTCACTGACAGAGAACTAACTGTCCAGCCTAAGGACCAGACAGTGTAAAAGTCTGTTCTATACTTCATCCAAAGGAAGGGGAATTGTAATTCTGCAGCAATGCCAGAGAGGTCTGATGTTCTGATTTAGTACATGCCTTCTCCTACTAGACTATAAGCTTCATGAGAACAGGGGCCTTATCTTTCTCTGCCATTATTATGCCTCAGTGCCTAGAAAGTGTCTGGTACATAGTAGGTTAAGGTAGAAATTTTGAATAATTTCTATTCCTATTTTCATAAACTTTCTCATTATAGCCCGTTATCTTGAAAGGCTCAGCTCAAATGTCACCTTACTTAGAATGCCTTTCATTCACTCACTACATGTGTTGAACAACTACCTCCTGTGTGATAGACGTTGCCAAGCTACATCTGTTCACAGTCCTTTTAATGTCTCAGGAATCTTTCTCATGGCATCTCTAGCCCAAAAGGAACACTAACAGTTCCATGTATTAAGTAGTTAGGTCCAAACAACTTAATGGGTATTTGTTTCCTAACGACTCAGTGGCCATTTGAAAACAAACAAACAAACAAAAAAACCCTATAACTTGAAAGAGAAATAGTACTTTACTTCATTTGTGAACAGCCACATCTTCACACCGAAGGGATGTATGTACCTGTGGGGCACTGCACCCCTTCTCAAAGTCGAAAATCAGATTGGAAAATGTCACCTTCAATTTCTATCCCATGTTGACTTTCCAAAGTACTTGCTTTTCACCAAAGCAACTTTGCAAAGATCATAGGAAAAAATACAACATGACCTGGGAGTTTACAGAGTGCCCATCAGACATCAAGTATTGCCGTGTTTCTGTTGAATATTTAAAATATCCCCCTGCAGCCCTGGGGGCTTGCTGTGTTCCCTATACACAGTTTCAGAAGCATGGTGTCTACACTTCATGCTGGACACTGGATGTACAGCAGTGAGACAATCAGATGAGGTCCTTCCATGACCTCTTAGCATGGTGTGCTCATCTCCACACACAGAGTTTGTCACACATTAGCTAGTTACGTGTATTTGTCTTTCCTACTAAGACCCTGCCTAATTTCCCGAGGGCAGATAGCTTCTTTTTATTGATATCAGCAACTCCTAACATCCCTAACACAGAGTAGGATTTGGGTGCTTAATAAATATTGGTTAAATAAATGAACAATTAAACAAAAGAATGAATAAGTGAACAAGTGACCAAATAAATGGCCCTGAAAAACAGCACAATGCCTTATCTTCAGCTGTTGAATAATGACTGGATTATGAGAAAGTTATCTTCCTTCCTATCTTAGAGGTGCCTCTTGGCTGGAAAATGGCCTAGCGCCTAGGCTCACGGACTGACTCCCTAAGTTGTTATTTACTACAGCATCTGTCTAGACTCCAGGGATATTTCACAGGTCTGAATGTTGTTCCAGAAAATTGAAAAAAAAAAAAAAATCTGGCCAAGAAAAGTGTGTAGCAGAATGTTCATTGCTTCCATGAGTTACTATTTGACTCTTGACATAAAGCACCAAATGTGACAACTTTATTCTGTACAAAGACCCTAGGAGAAAAATGGACATAGGGCTCAAAGGGGAGTTTGCCTTATACTGACCATTAATAATCCATGTGAAGGACTCCATGAAAGCTATGAAGCTTTACAACCCCAATGATGAGAATCACTGGCTAAGACGGGTGATCAAGGTCTGAGGCAAAGACAAGAACTCTGCCTGTGTCCTCGCTGGCTCTCTTTGCTCTGACTCTACTATACCGCCAGCTGGGAATCTCTCACCACAGTACTGCCAGTCACTAAACCAACATAGGTATCTTCACTGGTCTACATTCAGATCCAAATCTAGTATAACCCAGGCATAACTATTTTTTTTAAGAGTTATCAGATTTTAGAGCTGGAAGGGATCTTTGAGATCATGTTGTTCAACCCTCTCCTTGTTGAAGTGCAGAAACTGAGGACCCCCAAAAGTGATCAACTGGCCTAAGATCATTCTGTTCTCTGGCCATCAGAGCCACTGCTACATCTCTTGTTGGAAGACATTCCAGAGCAACAGTACTGGAGACCAGAAAAGCAGATTGTAGCAAATGAGGATGAAGCCAAGTGGCTTAGAAAAAGACATCCTCCTTTAAAATATGCCCCACATCTTCCCAGCATTCCCTCTCCAGTCCAAGTGTCCATCAGTGCTCATCGAAACTACTGGAATCGCCTGCTAACTGGCATTTCTGCTTCGACTCTCTTCTTTTCCATCTCTCTCCAGAGTGACCTGCAGACAAACCTAGTTTTTAAAATCCTAAATCCAACTCAATTTTCCACTCCTTAAAATTCTCATTAGTTCCCTTTTGCACTTAAACTATAGCACTCCATGACATCCTGCATGATCTAGCTCCTGTCTACCTCTGGCTTTCTTTTGTTTTATCTTCTAATACTCTCTTTCCCTTGTACCCCTTTCTCTAACTCTACTAGGCTTTATCCTTTCTTTGAACATACCGTCTTCTTTCACCCTGCAGAGCCTCGGCAGTAGCTCTTCCTCCTCTCTGATTTGTTCTTCCTCCGATGTCCACAGAGCTCATTCCCTCCTGTCAGTCAAATGTCATTCCTCAAGGGGACTTCCCTGATCTTCCAGTTGGAAGTAGCTACAAATCACTTAATTCTCTGCAGAACACTGATCAGTACCTGTTATTTTTCCCTTTAAATAACTTGTCTGTCTGCTCCTGTGTAATCTGGTTTCCTCCATTAGAATGAAAGCTTCAGGAGAACTAGGTCTTGGTCCTATTCACTAATGTACCTCAGTACTGTGAAAGATTCTGTGCTCAACAATTTTTGGAACGAATGAACGATATTTTGTCTTTGTGTGCTATAAACACTTTTAGTTGTTTCAACCATCCCTCAAAAGGCAGAAATCCCTGCCCACCCACCTCCCCCTCACTTCTGATTGCTCCCTGAGAATTCTAGAAGAGATACAGAAATGTGGTTTCCCAGCAGTAATCTTGAGAACTTATTTTTTGAAGAACAGTAAAGTGTTGCAGTGATGTATTACAGTCTCCACAAAGAACTTAAGAGCTTCGCCAGCTACTGCAGGCACCTTGGCTTATTAGGTTGCTAGCTGTGACCTCTGTCAACTAAATCCTAGCTCTAGTGAAGATGAAGGACAATGACAAGGAAACAGTTTATTAGAAACATGGTATTCCTCTAAAAGATTCAGAAGTCCATTAAAAATGCCTCATTAAGATCAAGGGGTTAAGATTTGAGGCTTCATTTGAAAAAACAGGAAGATGGGACATAAAGATAGCTTTGTGAGGGGCCCAGGGAAGGTTTGAGACCCAAGAACCCACTTCATTGCTCTGTTAGTTCACAGCTGCTGTTCCCCCTGTAGTGCCCTCAGCCTTTCCTTTCAGAGACAGAGAGAGAAAGCCTTGCCACTTTCCCAGAAAAGAGCAGAGACTGTCCAATGGGAAAGGCCTGGATGAACTACATCCTTAGGAATGAGAATAGTCTACTTGGACCAGCTGGAAATGATCTAAGAATGTACCATGACTCAGAATCATACAAACAGGGGAAATTTAACTTTCTTATACTGATACATTCTGTTTATAGAATGATTAACAATATAACCCAAAAGTGTATGAGCTGATGTTTCAGTCCAGCCAGAGAAATTGGGAATCTGAGGAGATGTTTTCAGAACCCAAAGAACAATTATGTGTAGCAAGTTCAAAGACTAGAAATAGAGGGTGAATCTTTGCGGAAAAGTGGTTCAGAAGAGCCCTAGGAAATTGTCCAGGGATTAAGGAGTGACCTGGAGGCTAAGCTAACAAGAGGCCCTCAGGTTTTTCCAAAACAAGTATCTGAAAAGGGAATATTTAATTGAATTGTTCTGAACTTTTTAGTTTCAAAAATTATGACAAGATTCTTTCTTGTGAAATTTTCATTTGTTTTTTTGGCAATGTTGCTTCTGTCATGGCCAAAAGCCGGGGGGAAGAAAGCATCAAAATACTGGAAGACTCTAGGTTCTTGTAAAAAATTCAGTGTCAGTGTGATTCTACAAGCTGAAAAGAGTTTGACTCGTGCTATGGGTTTTAAGTAATGTTAGGTCAGTCCTAGCCAGCATCTGTCTATGAAAATGCTCATGATAGCAAGGAACTTGTGGGCTGTTTCTGAAGAGCTTTAAGGAAAGAGTAGACAGACATCTACTTTATGCTTTAGGCATTCATCTACTTAGGATAATCTGAACCCTTTCTACTATTCTAAAAGATAGAAAGAAAAGGAATAAAAGTTAAGGAGATTCTTTAATAACATCATTTTAAAAATCATAATATATATCACCACAATAAAAGGGATAATTAAAAAAAAAAACCCAATGAGCTGAAGTGTATTTACATCATAATTTTTGTTTCATACTATTACTAAAACAAACTTGGTCAAAACCATTTTTTTTTTAATTAAGGAAAAAAAAACTACTACAGCTATTTGATCTTTTTTATCAAGTGACAGTTGAGTGAAGGGTGCATGTGTGGTGAAGAAGATAAGGACATGGATGTGTTATGTGGTACGCAGTGTTCTAAATGGAAAGGGAGAAACAGACTAGGCAAAATTTTCTACTGAACAATTACTTCCACTCCCAATTATCAAGCATTCTTTGAGCATAAGAGTTCCTTATGCTCTCCCTGGTCAGACATTTAAAATACATACCCTGTTCATTCATTTTCATCTTTCCCATCTCATCTGTTTTCTGGCCATGGGTCACCTCCATTGTCCATTTTCCCTATGCCTGCTTCAGTGCATCTCAGTGCCTGCTTCAGTGCATGCCAGACTTACGTCCTAACACCTTCCTGACCATGTTCTCTATAAGAACACACTCTCTAGCCTCAGTGGAGCCCTCTGTGCTGCCAACAATTCTTTTCTTTTGCTTTGCTGGCTTCCACTCAATTTCCCCAGTGGCTGTGCCAGGCCTTCATGCTGACTTTCCCAGGTCTGACTTCCCTCCTTCACTACAGCAGAAGAGGACTGAGAAAACTTCTCCACAGAGAAGTGTGAGCCTGTCCATCACAGGCAGCCTCAACTTTTCTCTTCTTCGAAAGCTTTCTCATATCCCCACCCCATCTTTCTCAGTTTGTTCGTTTCTGTTATTTAAGAATAGAAAGTATGTCCTTTTCTCTGCTCATGATTCCTTCTCTTGTCACCTAGTGTCTGCTTTGGGATGTGTGGCATCCAGTCTACCCTTATCTGCACATTTCATCAACCTCTCCTTCCAGATCAACTCATCTCCTAGGGATCTCTAAACAAACCAACCAACCAACCAAACCAAACAAACAAAAACAGCCTTCCCACCCTTCTGTAACTCTACAAATGATGAAGTGTCTCTGTCAACACTTGTGAAAAGCTTCTACCCATTTTCTCATTAATATGCTTTACACACTGTGATCTTGATTTCATTCCTAACATATAGGAGAAAATGCTCTCCCACTGGCCTTTTCTTCAGACTTCATCCTCTTGGCAGCATTTATCATACAGTGCATCTCCAAAACTTCTCTTTTACTTCTTCAGCTACCTCTTTTGTGGTGCTTCGTATGGCTTCTTTTTCACCATGTCCTTTTTCTTTCTGAATGCAGCCGTGCACCCAAGAGCCAAGGGTCCCTCCTCTCATCATTCTATTTGCTCTACCTAAAAACTGCTATCAGATCTTCAAATTCTGTATTTCTTAATTTATGCTTCTATCACTTGAGCCATGATCTCTTTTTTCAAAGATCCAAACCCCCACAGCTTAGTTGAATATAACACCTACAAGTCCAGCTTGTAAGTTAAACTCAACAGTGCCTCTCAATAAAAATTACTATTTTCCCCTCCTAAAGCTCCTCTCAATGTTTGTACTTCTTTTTAAAATTTTTATTTTTGTTTTTGGTTTCTTTTTGGCGGGGGTGGGGGTGGATAATTAGGTCTACCTACCTAATTTACTCTGCCCCTGACCTATATCCTCCCCCCATTGTTTGTACTTCTGATAATAACATTCACCATTCTTCCAGAGGACTGGTACTCATTCTGCATTTAACAAATACCTACTGTATGCTTAATATAAGTAAGTCAGCAGTTCTAGGCACTGGGGATAAAGGGATAAAGAAGTGGACAAGGTAAATGAGGCTTCTAGCCTCCTGGAGTTTACATTCTAGAGTTGGGAAACAGAAAACAAATAAGTAATCAAACAGGATAAATTTTGGTAGATATAAGTACTAAAAAAAAAAAGTAAAACGTGATTGATTGACTATTGTAAGGGATGGGGTTGGGCAGTGGGACAATCATATTAGATAAAGTGGTCAAGGAAACCTCTTTGAGGAGATGGTATTTGAGCTGAGGCCCAAATAAGAAAGATGCTCTTCATGTAGATACCAAAGAAAGCTGCTCTAACAGAGGGATCAGAAAGTACTAGAATCCTAAATATGTCTATGTTTCTGCTTCCTTTATTCACACCTCATCACTGTAATGTCTCTAATTTAAATAGCTTGTTAAGTCTTGCAGAGAGACTTTAATTTTGATCTGTCTTATACCTATTTCCTCCTGGATTAAGCCCTCATTACTTCCTACTCCCAGTATGTTTCCCTTTCCAGTGCATCCCTCGCATCACCACAGAATTAAGCTTCCAGTTGAACTCTGCAATATCATACATTCACTCCACAACCTCCAATGAGCCTCCATTGTGCACTGGACTAGTCTAAACTTGAAAGCCTCACATTCAAATCTGTTCAACCTCAAAATATCTTTCAATTCTTCTCTTCCATACCGAGAAGTACAATCCCCCTCAAATTAGTGTCCTGAACACACCTTCCACGTTTCCATCTCCAAAGTTGCCCTTCATGTCTCCTCTCCTGGACTGGCTGTCACCCCCTCCAACCCAACCTGGGCCAGTCGCAGCCCTCCTAGCTCCTTAGCTCTCTCTCAAATCACCTCTTTTTTGAAGACCCTTCAGATTTCTTTCTGCTTTTAACCCATAAGAACATCATCCCTTTCTTAGAACATGTCATATTTTGCCCTAGAATGTGGTTATGTGCACATCTGTCTTCTCATTCTACTTTCCTTACTGTAACACAGATGTTTTAAGACAGTGACCACATGCTATTTATCCTTGCAGTAGTGCAGTGCTTCACACACAGCTGGCACTGAATATTATTTGTTGAACAAATGAATTTGTCAAATCTGAGTCTGATTAACTGATATTTACTTCATGATATCCAAGTGGTTTACCTTTTATCATTCCTCTTACTTGTTCTCAGGGGACCTAGATGTAAAGTCAGAAAGCAGAGTGAAATACAGAGAATCCTTTTTTTGAGATGGTCTAGTTAGTTTCAAATGATTAAATGCTCGTATTGAGGAACATTAAAAATACCTCTTTTTTGACCTGCATAATCCATATACTGTGAAATAAATAACCCTTGGTGAAGTACTAACTGGTTGATTTCTGCTCAGGATACATAAAACTGGTTACTTACTACTCAATGCTTAAAAATACATTATCACAATCACAGAACTTCAACACTTACCACATTACTGCACGTTCTATATCGAATATTTCTTCCCTCACAGCTCCTAGGTCACAAAAAGAAAAAAAAAAAAAAAAAGAACTCATTACTACCTATGAAAGCCCCCAAATTTGAGCTGTTTTCCTATAAAAACAATTTCCTCTTAATCCTACTGTAAGAGCCTCTCTTTCTGAGTATGCTCTTAGAGGAGTTACTATCAAGTGATAAGTTGAGTACACTTGAAATTGCGTATGTAAATTGATTTCTTCCATGAGGGTTGAAACTAAGCAGTCATTTTGTTTCAGAAGTTGTCAGAATAAGTGCTTATAGTGAATTCTTATTTAATCAAATAAATTTTAATGCAAGATTTTCTCAAAAATATTAACATTAAATGAATTCTCTCAATTGTTTCTAGTACAAAACTAAAGATAGATTTCACTAATAGAACTTAGATCTTGAATATGATAAAAATTGGACTTAATATTCTACATGTCTTTTAAAATTACATTTAAGGATATGAAGAGTCATAATTCTTAAAGATTTATTTTCATTTCTAAAATACATGCTTATTGTAGAGGTTTTAGAAAAAAATATGACACAAAAGGAAAAAAATCTCCCATAGTTGTCTCATCTAAAGATAATCACTATTATTTTGATTTATCAATTTCTTTCCAGTGTGGAGGAAATAACATCATTTATACATGTAATTTTTCCACTTTATAGCTTGTTTTTTTCCACTTAAAATTCTTTGGTGCTATTTTCCCACCCTTCTGAATAACTTTAAAGACATCATTTTGAGAGCTACATACTATTCCATCAAATGATATGATTTGTAAAATCATTCCTTCATTTCTTGTCATGTAAGTAATTTCCAATTTGGGGTTTTATAAATGATAGTGCAATAAACAACATCCACGCATATATTTTATCCAAGTTTCTGACTATGTCTTCAAGAGAGATAAGCTTTTAGATGGGGAATTACTGCACTAAAGGGAATCAACTTTTATAAGGCTCTTGATAAACACTGCCAAATTGCATTCCATAAAGGTTGTACCACTGTGTACGCCCACCAGTAATACATGGGAGTTTCCAGTTTTAGTCAACTCTTCTGAACAAAACCATTAATTTTTGATTAACCATTCAATGATGACACTTAACAGTGGTACTCTGCTCTTTTAAAAATAACTCATACTTAAAAAAAGACAAGTGAAATATAATAGGAAATTCTGAGAGAATGATTATACTACTAATAGTTATGGAATTCCAGGTACATTTCTAAGTGTGTTGTGTGTATTAATTTATATGCTCTTCTCAAGAACTCTGGGAGACAGGGTACTATCATTACACCCGCTTTACAGATGAGAAAACTGAAGCTGAGGGAGGTTAAGTCACTTGCCAAAATTACACAACTATTAAGGAGTAGAGCTGAGATCTGCAACCAGGCCCTTTGGCTTCAGAGCTTATACTCATAACCATGACGTTTACTGCCTCCTAATTCATTGTTTGCTCAACACACATGCATTGAGCTCCTATTATGTGCTGGGCAATACATCTACTTCTGAGAATACAAAGAAGAATGGATATGATTTCATCTTCACTATTTAGAAAATTACTCATATAATTATAATTCAGTGTAAGAAATGCTAGATATTGTGTTAGGTATTAAGACTATTATCAAAAAAAACTGTCATCTGAAAATACAGTTACACAAAGGCTATCTTAGGAGATAGGTCCCAGGCTTGAAGACTTGACTATAAACAGATTGACAATATTAATATTCATTAAACAACAGAATGTGTCAAAGGAAAGAAAGGGCTAGCCAGGCATTAAAATCACAGGGAAAAAAAGAGAATGAAAGAAATACTAGGTTGTGAGTGCCCAGCCCAGCAAAGTCCCAGGCTAAGGGCCAATGAACTTCAAGTCCTTCTGGCCCCATCGACTAGGCTGCTGCCATCACCAGAGAGAACACTCACACTAACTGAGCTGATGCCAATGAATTTTCTGTTCCTCCCAGGAGGACCCCTCATTCCAATGCCATGATGATCAAGCAACTTGACAAGAGTGGTCTGTTTTCATGCCTGCTAAGGGGCAGACTGTGCTTGCCATGCTGACACGGGTATTCTGGTCCATGCTATGGACAGTTCTATTTCTCACTGTAAATTAATAACTGGCATTCTAATTTGAAATATTAATCTCGTCATTGTGAGACCACTTCCAAGAGAAGCTAGGTTCTTGGTGTGAACGCTGAAAACTTCAGGTTTCTGAGTTTAAAAAGATGAGAGCTAGCCTCCAGTTGATGGTAAATTTACAAAGTAATTAATTCTATGACCTGGAGGGCTTTGGTAACAAGCCATCTAGACATCAGTGTTGGCTGACTGTGAGATGGTTTTCATTTTTGAAATTCCTAGTGTATATGTGATAGGGTATAGTGGTTAAGAGTACTCACTTTGAAGCCAGAATCTTTTTTCTGGACTCCTGACCCTATTCCTGAGATGTTATACCTTAGTTTTGTCATCTGTAAAACGGGATAATATCACATATCTCCTGGGATTATTATGAGGCGTAACTGAGTTAATATTTGTGAAGTACTTTGAACAGTGCTCACATATTGTAAGCATTATGCAGACATCTAACAAATAAATTGTGTGAAATAGATGTACAAGTATAATAGATATCAAAAGAGAGTTACAGTTATGTGGAGAAGAAACTGTAGACAAAGATGTAGAGGAATGAAATACACAGTGTGTTAGCACATTTTCAAGCAGTTCTGTTGTTTGGGTTTATGTGGGAAATTGCAGGAGCTGAAAAAACCTTCTAATCGTGAATTTTGCAATAGGCAGAGGGGAACCACTGAAGGTTTTAAGCCAAGGGAGATACAATGATGATTTCTTGTTTTTTAAAAAAATGTTTCGTATTAATCATAAAGACCTTCAAACACTAAGGTTTTTCACCTTCCTTTTATTTTCTTTTCCTAACATTATCTCCCTGGAAGGGATAATGGAAACACATCTGAGTTAAGATGTGTCTGATCATCTGGGTCTAGACTTTGCTCTTCTCTTTGCATGAACCTCACATCCTCCCAGGGTTTTTGCTTCCTCATCAGTCAAATGGGATATCAACATGGCAGTGCATGACGTTATGGTCACCAACTGAGATAGTTTACAGAGGCTCTAACTAAAGCCCCTGAGGTTATTACAGAGATAATGCTTACTAAACATACGAAACAGAAAAAGGCAGAAAAATACCTACTTCAATAATTTAAATAAGCCTTTTCCCAGATATTTTAAACTATGAATACCTACGCATGTTTTAAAAGCATCCCTGACATGGACCTAGAGATTATCATACTAAGTGAAGTAAGTCAGACAGAGAAAGACATATCATATGGTATTACTTATATGTAGAATCTAAAAAATACTATAAATGAACTTATTTACAAAATGTAAACAGACTCACAGAAATAGAAAACAAACTTAATGGTTACCAAAGGGGAAAGGCATAGGGAACAGATAAATTAGGAGTTTGGGATTAACAGATATACATTACTATATATACAATAGATTAAAAAAAAAACAAGGATTTACTATGTAGCACAGGGAACTATATTCAGTATCTTGTAATAACCTATAATGGGAAAGAATCAGAAGAACATATATGTGCGTGTGTGTATGTGTATATACCTGAATCACTTTGCTAAACACAGTATTGTAACTCAATTACATTTCAATAATAAAAAAGCATTCCTTGCATAATAGGAGATGTAAGCACATAATGTACAAGAATGACTTAAAATGCTTCTTATTTAGCAAAAACAAAACAAAAACAAGCACAAAACATAGCAAAGGGAAAAAAAACCAAAAAACACTTGCCACCATTTCCAAAGAATACCCTGTAATTGTCTAACACCTAATACTGATTTGCAAATAATTTAGTTATGCTACTGAATTAAGTCTTCCCTTTATTATATTGTATTACTTTTTGAGCAAGAGCTTATTTAACTTGACTGTAATATGATATTAAAGTGGTAATGCTTAAGTTAGGAAAAATCTTTATTATTGAAAGACATGATCAAATTGTGAATAATAATATCAATACGAGTCTCTATTATACATAGAGTGCCTGCTGCAGGTATCCGGTCCAGGATTAGGTATTCTGTGCCCATTACCTCTAACCATCCAGCAACCGCAGGTTTTGTTATTCCCACTTAACAGATGAGAAAACTGAGACTGACAAAGAGTAGGAGACTTAAAGCCATATACTATACAGAAAAGAGAGAACCAGGGATTGGGGCCCCGGTTTGTCTAACTCCAAAGCATATAAGACAATAATAATAATAATAATAAAGGAACAAGATGTTCTTGAGGTGTATATAATACTGGGTTAAATCTGGGAGGCTTAGCAAGGAGTTGGCCCGGGGTTTAACTGCCCCTTACTTTCTCCATCAATATATCACTTGCTTCTCAGTTCTGGTAAATCCACTTCTAGTGAGTAAATGACACCTAGACACACATTATACATTTGGAACATGTCCAAGAGAACCATGCTCGTCAGTAAAATGTAACATGAAGGCGCTTCAGTGCAGAGAAGCTTTTATTTTTCAAACATCCCAGTTCATAAAATCTGAATGCAAATTTTATTTAAGTAATACAGTGACTATTCTACCACAAGGATTTTAATTCTTGACAAGCGTGAATTGCTTCTTCCAAAGCATTTATCTGGGCACAAAAGCCTCATATGAGAATTGAGCAGCAAAAAATATTTTCTTCTCATTTAAAAAAATTCTATTTAAAAAGCTAGTTTGTTAATATAAAACAGCTGAAGGATTTTCTCCACATTTCAACAAACTAAAATTCACCTCTGGAAATGAAAACAAATATTAGAAATTTCAGTCCAAAATGGTTTCCGAGAAAGTGTACAGACCAGTGATAACAGAGGATTTAAGTAAATACATCTGCTCAGTGCAAACTGTGAAACGGTCACCCAATTGTATTTAGAGTTAAGTACCATACCAGTTAATGAATCAGAAACTAGTTCAAGCAGAAAAGAACAAAACATAAATAAAAATACATTTCAAAACAAATGTGCACAGGAAGTTCCTTATTTATATCAGCATTTTATGTGTACCCAGTCACTTAGTAATTTTGATTTAGTTCCTTCTCCCAAGAAAAGGAAAACACCTTGGTCACAAGCTGTATTTGTGAATTATTTAGACTTTAACTCACTTATAATGAGATTAGTATAGGCTTAAAGCATACTCTATTGGTCTCCAATTAACACAGAACAAACCATCCAAACTCTTCCAATCTTAAATTCCTGATGTTACCTTAGTTTCAATTACCATAATGTAACAACCTTAGAAGAGATGAGTTTCCCTAGAAAATTAAAAGCCCTCTTTCCAGGCTTTAGCAATTTGTTGGCTTCCCACCCTCCCCCCATCCCCGGCTTATATAAGTCTTTAAAAGGGGAGAGTATATTCAATTTATCTCTCATCAGGAATAAAAATCTGGTCAAATACATCAATTTAAATTAAAAATTCTCATCCCTTCTCTAAACAAACAGATCCTTCTGATGACATAACCAGACTTTATCCTTGGTGTGAGTCAACCATTTCAAGAAAATCTGGTAACTGTGTATTTAAAACGCCAGACTTTTGAAGGGCAATTGCACTTACACTGGGCTCATGAAGCTTTGCCTCTGATTTCCAAAAGCCAAAGAATACTAATAAAAAAGAACAGGTTACTGTATTTCTCTCAACATCTCCTGCTTTTCAAATATGGACATATGGGCAAAGAATTCTGAAAGAAGACCGTACATCTGCTCATACTCCTCTTTTTTAATCACCCAAAATGAAACTAAGAACTCTTTACAAGAGATCAGACATAAAACCACGTCAGCAATTTAAGCCAGAAGGACTCTAGGTCCTTAGAGTGTGGCTCCTAAGGTGACCATGAACTGGACAAGACAAGCAGAAAGAGAGCCCCAGCCAGGACTTCATGGAGTACTAGAGCCCTGTCTCCCTCCCTCTCTCCTTTCAGCTGAGCATCTCAGGACTCACAGGAGACGTAGAGCAGGAGGGTATCCCTAAGGAGCCAGATAAAATACTTGTACACTTCTGGGGCATTTTACAAAGACCTCAAGAGGAACAACAAATTCTGAGACCACCCAAGAGGGTGAAGTGGACATGCACTGTTTGGTTGCTTTTCACATCCCATAGACACATTAACCTTAGAGTTTCTTTCAGGAACCACTTGATGCCAATGAACTTAGCCATTAGAAAGGAAGCTATATGAGCCTCTGGACACTGTGTGTAAAGCTATCTCCTTAGATGCTCACTATCCTAATCCACTGATCAGACTGGATGCTCAAAACCTAGGGGCTAGAGCCAGAGCCTGGGCACCACAGATGGTTAGTAGTGGTGTTGCCTTGTATAGGGGGAGAAAAGGAGTTAGTAGACATGCCACTCCTGTGGGTCTCCTAAGTCCCAAGTTTTCATTTTTCCCTTAGCTCTCTCTGTCTCTCTTTTGTGCTAAAAGAAGTCATTCTTTAATGCTCTTGGTTTTACTCCATGTTTCAAACAGTTATTACTTAATTCTAATTTAGAGTGTCTTTCAGGAGAATTAAGATGAGCTTTGTTCACGTGGAAACTTATTTGTGTAGCACTTGGTCTCAAAAGGAGAAGTCAATTCAGTACTGTTCCTTCTTCAGAAAGTATCTACATAAAAGCAAAGAGTAGAATGGTGGTCATCAGGGGCTCGGAGGTGGGGGAATTAGGGAGATGACGTTTAAGGATACGAACTTGCAACCAGTAGGTAAGTCCTGGAGGCCTAACTCACAGCACAGTGACTATAAACGAGATAGTATTATAAACTTCAAAGTTGCTGAGAGACTAGATCTTAATTGTTCCTACCACATAGAGGCATTAGCTAATGCTAAAAAGTGATAATTATACTGCAATATATGAATGGATCAAATCGTCACTGTACACCTTAAACTTAGGTTATTATATGTCAATTATATCTCAACAAAAAAGAATCTACAGATAACTATGCTTATATTGTATATTCATTATATACGAAAACTAAATGATTGGAGATGTTCTAGTATGTATCCCTAGTAAGTAAATTATTAACATGAAGATTTGAAGTATTTTTAACAAACATTTAACGAATGTATATTGACTCTGAACATGAATCCTTCTAACCATGCCCCTCCCCCACCAACAGCCATGTGCTTCCAGACAACCACCAATCTCAAAATAAGAAATTTGCTTACAAAAGATTCTCCATAACAAATAATGTTTAATCTGGTAACATTTGCCTATGAAATATTGATCTTAAACATTGAAGGGTGTCTTTAACCTTCTTCCTGGCAAACCCCAGTTTGTTTTTTTCCCACCTTTCTTTAGAAAGCACCACCAGAATTCTAGGAATAATGCATCCCCAACACACACAACCTCCAGTGGAAAAGTACTTTTGAAACTTGGAGACAGAGGTCTTTGGTACCATAGGACTTACAAATGCAAACATAAAAAAACCTCTCCCCTCTTAAGCATTTAGTTGAAAGGTCCCTGAATCCCATGTAAGAGCCCCATTCGTTTTGCACTGCCTCTTCTGCATGTGATGTATCATGTGGCTCCAACAGATTAGTGCTAAGGGAGAGATTTATTTTTTTTCCTGGCTAGATAGATATGCAAGCCAAACTATTATGACAACTTGATAAATGCAGCTTTTGAAAATGCTTTCTGTTGTAGTAATACAACAAACAACAAGGGGGCACGCGGCCAGGCGTCATCCATCAGTAGGTGAGGTGGCTGGAAACAGACACAGCCCTGGTGTCACCAGCTCTTCTCAAGCTGCTGAGGTTCTAACATGGCATGAGGGACTCAAAGAAGAGTCGGCTTGAAAGCTGCATTTTTAAAGCCATTTTAAACAGAAGAGGGGGTAGCGGAATCTCACACTGAAAAATGGCACCGTAAATTGAGTCCTCGAAGTCCAAGTGTTTCTTTGGCAGAGGTGACGTATTTTTGTAACCTTAATTTTATAATTCAGCACTTCTGCTCGATACTAATCTCTCATTCTAAAAACATTCTGAATGCTATGCCAGCTTGTAGACTCTGATTTATGTATATATAGAGAGTTGCTAAAACTTAACGTTTTATCAAATTCAGTACAAAGGGAAATTGCGTCGGTTTTGGGAAAACATTAGAAGATGACATCTTCTATGGTTGTGTGATCTTTCGCCACAGTGAAATAAGGAAAGTATTGCTGTACTTGTACAGATTTTTGAGCCACAGTTAAGAGGCTGCAGAACTGTTACATTCAAATTTGGACCCACGTGAGGATATTTCAGACTCAATTTTGAAGTGTGTGCTGTGAGTTTCAAATTGGTTTATTTGCTATCGTAAGTGTTTGGTATATTCTAAATTTAAAATTAGAAAATCAGTACCAATTTTTTCCCCCAAACAAGCATGATTTTACATCTCTCTGCTAGTTCTTCAAAGACCGGCCTGCCCCAACAGAGCATCGAGTTCTCACAAACATGGGCTAGGGCTAGGGCTCTGAAAATGAGGATTGTGCTCATGTCATCAGAAGAAAGAGAGAACAATGACATTGGTACCACAGTGATCATGCCCAGCTTCTAACGAAGCCAGAAACTGCTCCGAGCATACTGCTCAGATAATCTAATGAGACAACGTACAAGCATGCAGTCTGATGGGGAAGATGAGCCCCGGGCAGGTTCACAAGCTCTGGGAGAATGCTTTCTGATATACTGTCACTTCACACACTTATTGAGCATCCAATCTGAACCAGCACTAAGCCCAGCACTGTGAAAGATACAAACATGAGGACTCCCCCGAATCTTATGAAAGCTAGAATCTAGTGGGAAAAAAAATCCACCTGAGTCTGAGCAGAATACACATCAGTATAACATAGAGTCAACAACTAGTAGGCGTGGTCTGGGTACTAAATATGGAAGGAATTAGACAAAGGGACAGGTTGATGAAAGGAAGTAACCTAGGAAGGTGGTATCTTAGGAGGGGTGTCCTGTATGGGCCATGTGAGTCCCAAAAGTGTGATGGGAGGAAGGGGAATTCAAGAAACCACCTTCTCTCCTGACTCCTGCTTGCCAAAGTACTACTGGCCCTAACAGTCAATTCAGTCAATTCACCCAACATCGACTGGGTGTCTACTCTGTGCAGAACAGGAAGACAGAAAGAAAGGCAAGATAAAACCTGTGCCCATTGTGCTGATAGTCTAGTGGGGGGCAGTGTCTTCTAAATGGCTATAACACCAGCTGGACTATGTAGAAGTGATTCAAAGTGGTGCAGACATAGTGCCTTTTAAATATAGCAAAGTGAGACTAGGGGCCACTGCTGGAGGCAACTTTAAATAACATTGAGGGTTGTGTGGGCAGGGGCAACGAGAGGCATTGTAGGCAATGGGCTCATCAGGAGAAGAGGTGCAGAGTCAGCAAAGTGGCCAGCAGTTGCAAGGGGCCAGAACATAGTCCTGGATGTTTTTCACTTTCGTATTTTTATTTATTTGCTTTTCCCCTTTGCAGTCTATTTGTGTGGTCTCTAAGCCCCAGTGCCCAACAAAGCCTGGTATACTATTAGCACTCCACAAGCATTTACTGAAAATGGAAGGAAGGAAGGAAAGAAAGAAAGAAGGAAGGAAGGAAGGAAGAAAAGGAGACAGGAAGGGAGGGAAGGGTAGAACAGAAGGGAATGCTATAATAATTTCAGGTCACAAAGAATTTTTGGCCTCTTTTGTTCTCATTTTTGAACCTGAAACCCAATTAAAATCTTTCTACCATAAACCAAAGATGAAAAGTTTAAAATGAAATGAAATAGCTACCAAAGGAAAGACATTTTGGCTCTTTTCTACAGACTTGTTTATTTTCACATATTTATTCCAAGTTGTATTCGTCACCACAATGCATTTGTTCCCTCAGAAAGAGGGCGAGGGGCGGGGGCCGGGGAGGTTGCTGCCTTTGGCTTGAGATCCACTAGCAGGAAGGACATGCATTTTATAATACATACACACATGCCATCAGGTTTGCAAATGATCTTACATTTGCTCAGTAGCCAAAAGAGGCAAAGAATGAGAACAAAAACAAATGTGTTTTACCAACATCAAGTCCAACTTTTCCATCTTCCCCATGAGGAAAATGTATATTATGAAACGCTAGGACTCTCACAACCTCACCCCATACAACCCTGGGGCTGGGAATTTGAGAATTATTTTGGCTGAGGACAAAAGTTCTTCCATCCGCCCATATTACCCAGATGTCCGCCTGGAGAATCACCACGTTTTTCTTTAAAACCATCCATATTAAGAACAGCCTTTACCCCTCTTCCTATCTAACAGCAAAATGGGTTTTGATTGCACGTGTGGAGAAGGAAGGTACTCTCTGAGTCACGTGCTCAATTTTGGAGTTCAAGGGCACCTTATATATTTTTTCAATATACATATTTATTGGACACCTATTCTGCACCAGCCACTGCCCATTTGACATCATAGATGAGCAAATTAACCCCAGAGAAACTAAGAATCCAACCCAGTGTCACACAGCTAGAAAATAGTGGGGCCAAGATTCAAAATTAGTAAGTTGATAAAAAATAGAAGAGATAATCCACAATATAGGATAAAGGTTCCCTCAGAGGAAATGAAACACACCGTTTTAAGAGCCAGATTCCCAAACAGGTGACTATTTCTCACTTGGAAAGGATCTCAATCACTGTATTTATGTGCGATTCATGTGTGTAACATCATATTTATGTGCGATCAAAGGGACAAAGATATTAAGAGCGATACAAGAATTTCATACACTGGGAAATGGATGCTTTACCTAGAGGCAGGAAAAAATAAGTATAGAATGCTAAGTTACATTATATTTACGTGCAATCATAATGATGTTATGTGTAACATTATTAAACATCATTATGTTGGCATAATTGTCTATGCTAACCACAAAGAGCTGCAAGGCCAACCTCTCCCTTGGCTTTGGGGTAGGACTCAGTGGTCAAGATAGAGTGATAGATGCTGAATTGAAGGTGGAAAGTTAAATTCTACTTACTCTATGGTTAAGAAATTCAGTGAATCTGAGGGGAAGTGGACTTCAGAGAATTTGTATAAACCACTCCAGTCCCTGGGCATTAGCTGAGTTATTCACTAACAACCTAGAGGCTTAAAGGGTGATATCTATAGTCTTAATAATGGAATAGAAGAAAATTTCAGAAATCGCTCAGTTTATTTGCCACTTTGGGCAAAGCTGATCTTAAGTAATACTACACAACTGGAAAACCACACAGAAAGGTTACAGGAGTGCAGGGGCAATCACCACTTTAATGTCCTGACGTGCTGGTGTCCATTTTTCCTCCCACACTGCAGATTAAATCTTTTCATAAAAACTTGAATGAGGAAATCTATCAGAAAATTTCTTCTTTTCTTCATTACCCCAAACTCTAAATCCCCAGAGAGCTGGAGACAAACCTCATCATTTCACTATCATGCCCCCTAACAGAGCAGCAGTTTTAAGGCTCGATATGCATTAAAGCCACTAGGAGATCTTTTTCAAAATTATAGATAGCATGGCTCGAACCCCAGGGATTCTAATTTAATTGCTCGTCAGTAGAGCCCAGATATTTGTATTTTTTATAAAGCTTCCCAAGTGACTCTGAAGTACAGCTGGAGTTAAAGAACCACTGCTACTGATGTATTATCTATTTACAGAATTGGAGGGAATTCTCTTAGTTCTTAAAATATCTTACAACTATAATCAGTAGGAACTCAGTATAAGTGATAGAAACTTAATACTATGATAAATTTCCAAGAGCAAATGCCTGCCTGTTGGTCTTTACACCCTTAATTATACTTAGCAACTTGCATAATACATAGTAGATGTTGAATAAATATTTATCAAATGAATGAATTAAAATTGAAGAGAGTCAGTCTTAGAGGTCATGTTTCTGAGAATTTATCCATTTTTTAGATTATCCTATTTGTTGGCACATAATTGTTCATAATAGTCCCTATCACCCTTTTAATTTCTGAGATATCCATTGTAATGTCTCCTCTTTCATTTCTGATTTTATTTATTTGCATTTTCTTTTTTTCCCCCTCAATCTAGCTAAATGTCAATTTTATCTTTTCAAAAAACCAACTCTCAGTTTAGTTGATTTTTTCCTATTGTTTTTCTATTCTCTATTTGATTTACTTCTGCCTTAATCTTTACTATTTCTTCACTCTGGTAACTGTGGGCTTGGTTTGCTCTCCCTTTGGGCTTAGTTTGCTCTCCCTTTTCTAGTCCAGACGAATGACAAAGAAATAGACTGAAGCAGTAATCTGAAACCTTCCAACAAAGAAAAGTCCAAAACCAGATGGCTTCATAGGTGAATTCTACCAAACATTTAAAAAATAATGCCAAATTTTCTTAAATGCTCCCAAAGAACAAAAGAGGGAGTCCTCCAGACTCAAAACCAGTATCACTCTGATACCAGAGTCAGAAAAAGACACTACAATAAAAGAAAATTTGAGACCCATACTCTAAAATAAATATGGATGCAAAAACCTTGGATAAAAACCTAGTAAACTGAATTCAACAGCATATTAAAAAGATTATACTATATGCCATAACCAAATAGAATCTATCCCTGGGACTCAAGAATGATTCAAGATATGCAAATCAATGTGACAAGCTACATTAACAGAATGAAGGATAAAAACCACATGATCACCTCAAAAGATGCAGAAAAAGCCTTTAACAAAATTCAACAACCATTTATGATTTAAAAAAAAGCTCTCAATAAAATAGGTATAGGAGGAACTGATATCAACACATCAAAGGTAATATATGAAAAGCCTACAGTTAATTTCATAATCAATAGGAAAAAACTGAAAATTTTCTAAGATCCAATACAAAGCAAGGATGCCCAATCATTCAACATAGTACCAGAAATCCTAGCCAGAACACTTAGACTAGAAAAAGAAAGAAATCCAAGTTGGAAAGGAAGAAATAAAATGCTATCTGCACATGACATGATCACAAACGTAGAAAACCATGAACACTCAATGACAAAACTCTTAGAATTAATAAATGAATTTGATAAAGTTACAGGATACAAAAGCAACATATAAAAATTAGTGGCATTTCTGTACATTAGCAACTAACTCTGTGAAAAGAAATTAAGAAAATAATTTCATTCACAGTAGCAACAAGAATAAAATACTTAGGAATAAAATTAACCAATGAGGTGAAAGACTTACACAAGGTAAACTATAAAACATTGATATAAAGGAAATTAAAGAAGACAAATGAAAGAGATTCATAGATTGGAAGAATTAATATTGTTAAAATGTTCTTATTACCCAACGTGATTTGCAGATTTGATGCAATCCCTATCAAAATTCCAATGCCATTTTTCAGAGAAGTAGAAAAAAAATCCTAAAACTGATATGGAAGCCCACAAGATCCTAAATAGCCAAAGCAATCATGAACAAGAAAAACAAAGCTAGAGGCATCATACATTCTGATTTTAAATTATATTATGAAGTTATAGTAATCAATAAAGTATGGTCCTGGGATAAAAATAGACATATAGACCAACAGAAAGTAATAAAGAGCCCAGAAATATACCTGTGCTTATATAGTCAACTGATGTTTGACAAGGTGCCAAGAACACACAATAGGGAAAGGACAGTCTGTTCAATAAATGGCATTAGGAAAACTGGAAAGCTACTTGCAGAATAATAAAACTGTACCCTTATCTCACACCAAAAATCAAAAATTAACTCAAAATAGATAAAAGACTTAAATATAAGGCCTTAAAGTATAAAACTACTAGAAGAAAACATTGGGAAAAAGCTTAGGTAACAAAAGCAAAATTAGACAAGCAGGGTTGCATCAAACTAAAAAGCTTCTGTACAGCAAGGAAAACAATCAACAGAGTGAAAAGTGGAAGAAACTGCATAGTGGAAGAAAATACTTCCAAACTGTATGTCTGATAAGGGGTTAATTTCCAAAATATGTTAAAAAAAAAACTCATATAACTCAAGATTGGAAAACCCCAAATAACCCAATTGAAAATGGCCAGAGAACCTGAATAGACATTTCTCAAAACAGACATGCAAATTGCCAAAAGGTACAAGAAAAAGTGTTCACTATCACTTAAGCATCAGGGAAATGCAAATCAAAACCACAATAACATATCACCTTACATATGTTAGAATGGTTGACAACAAAAGGTAAGTGGGAGAGGATGTAGAGAAAGGGAGACTTATGCATTGTTGATGGGAATGTAAACTGGTAAAGGCATTATGAAAAACAGTATGGAGAGACCTCAAAAAATTAAAAATAACTGCTGTATGATCCAGCGATCTAACTACTGGGTATGTATCCAAAGGAAATGAAATCTGCATCTCAAAGACATATATGCACTCAACGTTCATTGTAGCATTTTTCATAATAGCTAATATATGAAAACAACTTAATGGTCCCTTGACAAATGAATGGAAAAACAAAATGTGGTATATACATACAATGGAATATTATTTGGTCTTAACAAAGATGGGAATCCTGCCATTTGTGACAACATGGATGAAACTGAAGGACATCATGCTGAATGAAGTAAGCCAGACACAGCAAGAAAAACACTGAATGATCTTGCATATATGTGGAATCTAAAATAGTGAAACTCATAGAAGCAGAGGACAGCATGGCGGTTGCCAGGTGCAGAGGAGAGGCGGAAACAAGGAGATATTGGTCAAAGGGGACAAAGTTTCAGTTATGCAAAATAAAAGAGTTCTGGAGATCTAAGGTACAGTATGGTGATGATAGTTAACAATACTATACTGTATACTTGAAATTTGCTAAGAACATAGCTCTTAGACTAAATCTCAACACAAACACACATACATACATACTATGCAGAAGTGGTGGATACATTAATTATGGTGCTCTTTTCACAATGTATATACATTTATCAAAACATCAAATTGACATGTAAAAATAATATATATTTAAGGTGTACAAAGATACCTCAAAAAGTAGTTTAAAAAAAAAAAGAAATTGAGGAGAAATAAAAACTTCAGAAAAGCTACTGAACTAACCAAATAAGGAATTTTTAAATAAACTGAAAAAGACAGCCAAGAGTTACAGATCCCCAAAATGGCTAGTAAAGGTTATGGACACTCAACACACTTCCAACAATCTTTTAGACCAACAAACAGGTTTATGGGACAAACCAGGCCATAAATTGGCCCCAAACATTCCAGTCATTGGCTTTAGTGTATTCTCCTCCTGAAAGAAGATCAGATCTTGGAACAAAACATCCCTCTAAGATAAATGAGCTAGAATATTAGAAGTCCTAGTAATACATTTAGACTAGGCTTTGACCCAAAAAGTAAAAGGAAGGCAACCACAAACTCTTAAACGTATATCCCCAAATGTGTGATCCCTTCTCACTCAATGAAAAGATCACCTCATATAAATGACATGAGAAGTCAGACTCACTCTGAACTTGTGTATCTTTCTTTTAAACAAACCTCAAACATTTCCAAGGAAAACAAGGCTGGTAACATACAACATAAGATGAAGAATAACATAAATCTTGCTTTGGGGCTCACTTGGGCTGAAAGTTCTTAAACTTTTAAGACCTGTTAAAACAGGTCTTGTGAACCTTATATTGGATGTTATGACAGAGATGAGATGATTTTAAAAGAAAAAAATATTTAAGAAGTCAAATCTTAACACTAAAAATTTTCTTTTGGTATTTATTATACAGTGTAGAAATTATTTGCTAACTAAAACTTATATTCATGTTAAGTATCAATATTTTTATGGGAGAAAAATTGTGTTTGCAATTAAAAAATCAGAGGAGTTAGCTTACTTTCCCTTAGCATAATTCTTAAAAAAAATGACAAGTTTTAATGATCTTCCCCATACCTGTGATATAAGACTCCCTGGGGCTATTTATTTTAATTTTTCTGGGTTTATATTGACAACATTCTGGCAGTCACATCCCTTTGCAATAACATCATAATCTTAACTTTTTTTAGGCACCTCTATCATGTGATGATTTTCTCTCTTATTCGTCTAATAGTTTTGTTCAACTCAAATTTTTATTCAACTCAAAAATTCAGTTCAAAATTGATTAACTTTCAAAAATGTTTTCATTCTCTATGGGTAAGCCTTTTTTTAGTTATTTGGATATATATATGAAGTCAATAAGTCTTTCATTTAAACAGTTAGGATTTAACAAAATAGTCATACTCAATATATTAAATAACCTATAGTATTAATCTATTAATCCATATTATTAATTAGTCTGGTGTTTAGTTTGGCATTTCAGTAAGTAAAAAAAAAAAAAAAGATCATAAAAGATCTTTAAATCTTCAGCCACCAATGCAAAAGTTGACACCACACTTAAAGAGTATCAGCTATCTGACTCAGTGCCATTTCAAGTGATCTGCAGTTTACACCTTTGACCTTGATCTTGGCACAGCCCTAATACAGTGGTACATGTGATGATATACACACTATTCTTAAGAATCCTATGCATCTGGAATTCCTTTTGGGCTAAAGACAAACCCAGAGCTCTCAGAGACAGATCTTTAGTATCAAATTTTTAAAAATATGCTTAAATAACTTAGGTTGAAGAAGGATCATTTCCACTAAACAACACACAATACTAGGTTAACCAGACAAATGCATTTGCTAAAAATATTATTTCAAAGTATTTAGTGGGAGAGGTAGAGAATTGGAGAGACAAGAAGCAGCTTCTTAGGGTAGTTAGCAGATTGTTTAATTCACTTGTAATAAAATAAAGTACAAGTAGGTAGAGTCTGTTTCCTAATTAAAAAAAAATAAGTCAAAGCACACATTATAAACCACTTGGTGATACAAGGTTAGCAGCAATAGCATTAATGGAGTTATTCAATGAAACCTAATGGAATCTTAAAGAAATGAGCGAAAGTTGTAGAAAAAATTTTACACAGTGCCTTTCTTTACTGCTCAAATCAAAGTTTCATGGAAAGGAAATGATCAAGCCTACAATATCAGAAATTAGGAAAATCAAGCACTGCTTACTTTCTGTGCGCCTCGAAAAAAGACAGGGGAGAAGCTGAGGAAGATTCAGTATCTCCCTGGGTCAGGGCTGTTTCCCCAGCATCAAGCACTCCCAGTTGAGAATGAAGGAGTTTATATTTAATGCTTGTCCATATTTTCAATCTGCTTTGCCTCCACTGACTGTTTCTTCTGTAACCTTCAAAAGATCATCTGAGGGATGATGCTCTCTACTGGGAAGGTTAACCACGCCTCCTCCAAGCTCCCAATCCATCAGGAAACACACTTAACCCCAGAAAATGAACCCCTGTCATCTACCCCTTAAATCTGTCTATTTGAGCATCCTTTACAGCTCCATCATAATGGGAACAGAATAATTATTATCAGATAAACTTAAAAATATCAGACCTAAATGTGACAAGATCGTATCACAAGAGCTGGAAAAATTGGCCTAACAGGTTAACTCAGCAGGTGGATGGGATTTACTTGGGCTGAAGTGGAATGCTGACCATTAGACTACAGAGCACACTCTGGTTACCTGCTGGGCTTCTAAGGACATGTACATTCAACCTCTGATCTTTCCCAAGAGTCATTAAGCTACTTAATTGAATCTGGATGCCTAAATCTGGAGTGGAGAGACGAAAGAAAACCCATTAAGTTTATTAAACCTAATTGTCGATAAATTGTCACAGAAGGTCATCCCTAGTAGATTACAAAAACAGCCCCTGTTCTTTACCACCTCTATATTGCCTGCCTTTCCATGAGAACAGTTTTGTTCTCCCACTGTGACTTTGGGCTTGGCCAGCTAACTTACTTTGGCCAATGTATACCTTCTTAAAAAAATCTATTTATCTATGCCCAACAATACTTTGACACCATTCTTTAATAGAGCTTGTGTTGTGAGGAGAGTTTAGGCTCAACTGTCCTGATTCTGGTTCTCTCGAGAAAAACAACATATAGGTTAATTCAGCTGTCCAGTCTGTTCTTTTACTATTTCTTTATGTTCTTACTAGATTTGGAAATGCCATCTGTTTGAAGACTTTTTTTTTCATCTTCAAACACCAAAAGAATAGATGGTCCATTCCTCTCTCCATACTTTTCACTTCCTATTCACCGCAGTATGAGTTTACTGAATGTATTTTTTTAATATCTGAAAGTCAAATAGAGACACATCTTATGTACTTCAATAATTTTGGCATTTACATTCTACTTCTTCAGTTCATTATAAGTAGATGACAACTGGTATCTTCCATAACATGTTAATAAAATCTTAATAACTGGAGTCTTAACTTATAGGTGACAGTATGGTATTTTTGAATTTCATAGAACATCACTATTTGACGATTTGCCAAATGACAGACTCTTACTTGTGATTTTAATTTATTCCTAAAGTTGCTTCTCAATCTCTCACTCGGTACAAGATTCTTGCAATGTAACATTCACATCAGTGAGCCAATGTGAAAGTTCTCATAAATTTCTTACCAGCTTTGTGAGATATGTTTTGGCTCATCCCTGAAGAATATTCAAGCATGCTAATTTGGGAAAACTACATAATAGGAACATTCCAAATTTGTACCTTTGGCTTTACTGATAAATGTTTATTATCAGTTATACCTCACAGTAGTACCACCACGTAGCATCAGGTAGTGCAGATTTAGCAAGTTTTTGATATTCAGGATTAAGAGAACAGGTGAATCGTAAGGATGAAAGGTCTGTTCTGTCCCGTCAGCTCACAGATCTGGTTTAACATGAAGCTGGCCTCTAAAGAAGACAGATAAACTCTCTAGTAGATGCAAGACTTATCTTCAGTGTAGACCAAAACACCAGAATGGCTAAATACTGCAATTGATCTGGTATCTTTCATGATATGCCTTTGGTTACGTTTCCCAGTGTATGTCATTTCCACTGGGGCTTGTCTGGAACTAAAATTGTCTCTAGTTATCAATGGATTCAGTGAAGAACCATCTATTGAGCTCTTATTACCTCTCAGACTATTTAGACCTCGGAGGTACAGAAAAAAGTAAGACTTGGACCCCAATTTCAAGAAATTCTCATACTTCTTAGAATAAGTTAACATTTTCCTGAAACTACATCTCACCACTTTCTGCTGTGTATGAAAAGTCTAGAAGAATCAGCAGATGCATAATTTTTCCTTCTATTTCACATTTTATAATATACAGTAATTTTGATCAAACCTCTTTCTTGCCACATATAACACTTTTCACCATCAAATAAAATCTTTTATTAAAAAATATTATCATAGTACTTTATATTTTATAGTTTGGAGAAAAATCTAGTCATAGACCACACAGCTCAAGAAGCAGTTCTGAATTATTATTATTCTAAGTAAAGACTTTCCATTCTAACACCTCAAGCCTTTTCCTTTTAGCTTGGGAACTGTTAGCCACCCTTACCTCCCTCCTTCATCATCACACCCACTATTCATGCCCTAATTCCCACTGCAGTTTCTATTTTTCCAAATCTTCTTTTATTCAAAACTCACCTTTCAGTAAACTGAATGACCTTAGGGAACTTCTGGCCATTACAACATTTAAAAAACTAAACCAATTTATCTTTCATATGCAAACTACTTGGTAACAACGGAATCCAACTAAACTTAATATGCTGTTAACATGAACAGTTTTCCTATTACTGTCACCGTAATTATTAAGATGGTGCCAAATATATTATGGAGCTATAGATATTAGATCCATTTTTTAAATTGAAATATAGTTGATATACAATGTGTTAATTTCTGGTGTACAGCATAGTGATTCAGTTATACATATATATTCCTTTTCACATTCTTTTTCATTATAGGCTATCACAAGATACTTAATATCCTGTGCTATACATTAGGACCTTGTTGTTTATCTATTTTATATATAGTAGTTAGTAACTGCAAACCCCAAACTCCTAATTTATTCCTCCCCGCCCTTTCCCCCATGGTAACCATCACTTTGTTTTCTCTGTGAGTCTGTAAATAAATTCATTTGTGCCATTCTTTCAGATTTCACATGTAAGTGATATATAGATCCATTTCTAATGATGAATTCTCCTTCTAGTTATAACATGAAAACAGATAAGAAAATTAGCTTGGTGAATGAGATAAATTCTGTATCACTCATCACATATGCGTATATAAGTACCTAGCTGAAGAAGGACATATTTAATTCTTTGGACCTTCCTTCATTTGGACTTGCTCCGCATTACCCTCAAAGTGTGCCTCCAACCTGCTCCCCTGGGGCCTTATGGAAGCCCCCCACCCCCACCGCTGCGGGTTTGGGACTTACCTGCTGCTGAGGCAGCGTCTCAGTGAGTACGAGGCCCCTCCTCCGCAGGTGCGTGAGCACTCGCTCCACGGGCCCCAGGCATCCCACAGGCCGTCCCGGTCCTCCTCAGAGCGTGCTGTCCTGGAGCTCTGTGAGGAACAAGACGACGGTCAGTACAAGATCTCCACTTGGAAACGTGTGTGCTAAAGCACGGGTCGTCTGTCTGTCTGTACCTGCTGGCCTTGTTGAGGATGAAAATGGGCTCAGATTCTTGGATTCTTTCCAATTTGATATTGTGCATATGTCTGGGGAGAGGAATAGTCGAGTTTCAGGACCCTGGACCATAACTGAAAAGGGCGCGGGACTGCCCTACTGGGAGCAAATAGAAAGAACAAGGTGGCCAGAAACAGGCATCAGGGTTAGAGGAAAAGAAATACCACTGAAGTCAAAATTTTGCCCAGAGTTCATGAATCTACTTCTTGCTGCTTTGTGAAAAGAGAAGCTGGGCTCAGAAATGGTTCTGCTCTGAGAAGCCTGACACGTGCATACCAGCACTGCTTTCCAAACTTAATGTTTTATACAATTGACTTTTTTTCTTTTAACGAAGCAGCATCATTTCCAGTTCTCAGATCTGCCAATCAGAATAACTACATGAAGTAACTTTAGTAATGTAGGGATTGGCTCTGGACAGATTTGCTTGTTAATGACAGACTTTCTAAGTGAAATCTACATTCAGTATAAGGAAAACTGTTATGTATAGGTCTCTGTGTAGTGCTTCACATTTCTTAGAAGAGGTGAAGTTTGTGCCAATTTTATAGTAGTTAATAGAACAGGTTCTGGAGTTAGAAACTGCTTAGTTTTGGATGTAGATTCTGTTTTGTTTTGTTTTTACTAATTACGTATCCTTGTACAAGTAACTTACCACCTCCCGATCTTCAATTTCCTTTTCTATAAAATGAGGATAATATTATATTCATGCATACACATGTATACTATAGAAAGATCAGTTATGTAAGTTTAGCTTAGGACTAGTTTCAGAGTAATCTGTGAATATTAGCTGTAATTATTATATTATTATAAACTGAAAATGTCATCTATATACTTACACAGTTGTATTAGTCTGTTCATGCTGCCATAACAAAATGCCAGACTGGGTGTCTAAACAACAGAAACGGACTTTCTCACAGTTCTGGAGTCTGAAAGTCTGAGATCAAGATGCCAGTATGGCTGGCTCCTGGTGAAGACTTTCCCCTTGGGTTGCATATAGCTGCCTTCTCACTATGTGGTCACATGACCTCCACTTTTTGTGAGTAAGGGAAGGGTGAGCAAGCTCTAGTATTTCTTGTTAGAAGGGCACTAATCCCATCACGAGGGCCCCACCCTCATGACCTTTTCCAAACCTAATAATTATCTCCTAAAGGCTCCATCTCCAAATACCAATACACTGGGCAGGACGGCTTCAACATATCAAGTTTGAGGGGATACAATTCAGTCCATGGCAAGAGTTCTATAAATAGTGTCAACTGTGGCCAAGTTACTTAACTGAATACAAGTGATATCCAAACAATAAAGATGGTATCTTTTCATGTCAAAGACATACAAATGACAAATGTTAAAAATTCAGAACTATTTGGAAAAAGCAAGCTATAAAGAAAACGTGCATGTTAGGCAGCATGACAGTTCCACCTTCACTTTTCTGAGGAGAGAGAACAGGCAGTGTAGAATACCGGGAGAACGTGGAATATGCAGGTGATGGGAAGGTAATCTCTAACAAAGCACTGTGAGAACTTGAGATGATGTAAGTAAAGTGACCAGCACACAGCAGGCTCTACAAATGGGAGCTCTTATTATTACTATTTGAAAAGTCTTTCTCACACCCTAACTAGTTATACTCAAAGCTGTATCGTCCAAGCAGGAGGACCCCCTGGAAAAGAAAAGAACATCATCTCACTTCTAGAAAACTATTTTGCAGTAATGGGATTCTTTACAAATCAGTTGCTTTGGGGCTCATTTGTCAAACTGACTACTCCTTAGAACTTTCACAGCCTGTACAAATGAAGTCACAAACCTGGCCTCAGAGTGTTGTATCAAGGATTCTCTGACTGGTGCGTGCTTTATTTAGATTCCTAAATCACGTGAAAGACAAAGTGGGATAGACAGTGGTTGAAAGCAGAGAATGCAGACCTGCTCAGCCTGGAATGGAACACTGGCTCCCAAGCCTCCTAGCTTTCATTCTTCTTATCAGAATGGGGATAATAAAGCTATCTGCATTACCGAGACCTTGTGAGGATTAAAACAGTTAACATGTAGAAAGCACATATGGCAGAAATAACCCAAATGTCCATGGAAGGATAAATGGATAAGTGAACTGTGGCATACTCATACAATGGAATATTATTCAGCCTTAAAAAGGAAGGAGATTCTGACACATGCTACAACATGGTTGAACTTTTGAGGATATTATATGAAGTGAAATAAGCCAGATACAAAAGGACAAATATTTCTAAGATTTCACTTATATGAGGTACCTAGAGTCATCAAATGCATAGAGACAGAAAGTCAGTGGTGGTTGCTAGGGGTTGGGGGAAGGGGGAAGTAGGGAGTTGTTTAATGGATACAGGGTTTTCATTTGGGAAGATGGAAATAATTCTGGAGCTGGATGGTGGTGATGGCTGCTTAACAGTGTGAATGGACTTAGTGTCACTGAACTACACACTTAAAAACGAGTAAGATGGTATATTTTATGTCATGTATGTTATACTACAATAAAAATAAATATATACAATTTCAGAAGCTCATAAGGCCTAAATTATAAGCACTATATAAGCATTTGATGCTATTGTTAACATTGTGGTTTATTTAGTATTACTAGTTGTTAACCTCATTCGTAAACATACATGGGCCCTGAAGGTTATAGGAGGTCTGCTGCTGGGAAGATAACCAGTGTTTTGTTTTTTGTTTGTTTTCCTGCTGAGTTGAGTTGAGACAGTGCACTCGTAAGGCTCAACCTTCTTAAAACCCTGACTTTCCCACAGCAGAACCTCCCAGTCACCTGCTACACTGTATTACCCAGTGATATGACCTGTGAAGAGTTTGAGGTTCCTATGAAATGTGGCAGAGGATAAGAAACAGAAACACACTGGTTACCCCCAAACCTGTCCTCTCTAAAGGAAGTAGTTATGGAATTCAAAGCCTGTTTTTTTAGGATTAATAAAACCAATCTCTAATCACAGCAACAAGGGGTATTCTTCTTCCAAGCTTAATTAACTGGGGAGGGAGAAAAGACCCTTTGCCATTGACATATACATAACCAGTCTCTTGCTCACCCATTAAATTCATTCCTCAGACTTTTTAAAAGCTTACTGTGCATCTCCTGACTCCCGTTGTGTTTACCCTGTGTGACCTGAAGATTGTTCTGTTGGGAGAGTATTTGCCTGATGCTGTCATTGTTTACGAGACAAACATACCCCGCGCAATGCCATTCCCCTTATTTTACTAAAATTCAATATGACTGAGATGAAAACCAACATCACAAATGCTAGCATTCATGAAGCAACTAAAATAAGCAAGATGAGTGATCACAAGTGATACAATCCAATTACTACAACTGAAAAAAAAATTCCACACGCGGCATTCACATTTGAACTCCATTTCCATGAGAGGTAAGAACACCAGAATGCCAAATCCTTGGGACATTTCTCTCTGGTGGCTCTCTGGTTAAGATATTTAGGAAATAATGTATGGTTGAGATTTTGTTTTTCTAGAGAAGTAAATTGTTCCAAACTCTACTAAAGTTGCTGGATATTTTTGATGTGCTTTGTCTCAAGAGGCACTAAAATGGCTTTCAGGTGAGGGTTCACTCATTAAACATCTTACCTCATTGCCAGTTAACAAGTTTTGGCAGAACTAGACATATTAAGTGCCCACATTTCTCTAAAAAACATCGCTCATCAGCCCAGAAGCGAGTCGTGGACCTATTTCTCAAACTGGAACGAACTCCAACTTTTAACAGGCAGAGTAAACATAATTCATTTCAACTAAATTCAGGTTTCATGTTAGAGAAAATAAAGGGATGTTCCTCCTTTTTGTGCCAGATTTTTACATCTAGAACCAGAAATGACATTTCAGTAATGCCTTTCAGATCATTTAAGACTTAGAAGTATCTGCTTTAAGACATCGTTAAGAGGACTTTCATCATAAATAACTTTTGTGTCCAGTCCAGGACAAACTCTTGTTTACTCCTCCTCACTTCACAGGAGCATTTTTTTTAAATTGTAAATTTTGAATTGCATCTAGGAAGAAAAAGTGAGGCAGAAGAAAACAGAAATAGATAATGAGTTGCTTAAAAGCAGTGCTGATTGCTTCTGAAACCACAATTCCACGTCCCAGCCAATGGTTCTTGATTTGATTTCCATCACATAAATGTAATATTTTGATCTCAATGTCTCAGAAACAAGGTCATGGAGGCTATAAAAACAGTGATCTAGAGATTATCACTGACCCCACTGTTGGAATTTTCAGCAAGTGTCAGGTGAGATGATGGTGTTTAGCTACTAATGCCAGAAAGCTAAAGCGCAGCCATTAAATTCTGTATGTAACCGATGTTTTACCAATAGGAGATTTATCAGAAAAGGTCAAAACTGCATCTGATATTGAACTGGAGGGGAAAGTCCATTATAAATGTCCTTATTATAGCACTTATTTTTCTCCATAGTCATTGAATGGATTAGAATGGATAGTTGGCACCTTCTGTGAGTTGGCATTTCAGAAATCCACTGAGAGGAGAGAGTCCTGAGTCCTGGTTCTGTAATTCTGTGAAAACTGAACACTTCCCTTGAGTTACTCAATTTAGAAGAAGTCTAGCTATTTCTAGATCATTGATGCCACATGATGACCTTTGTAGCATTGATGATGACTCCTCAATCAACTACAGTTGACCCTTAAATACTTGGGGTGAGGAGTGCTGATCCTGCACTCAACCAAAAATCTAGTATGATTTATGGTCAGCCCTCTCTATATGCCATTCTTCCACATCCACATACCATGTAGTACCATAGTATTTACACAGTATTGAAGATATCCGGTATAAGTGGACCCAAGCAGTTCAAACCTGTATTGTTGAAGGGTCAACTGTATTTTTGTGTTAGAAAACTCAGCCGTCAACTCCCCAGTTCCAGCCAACCTTGCTCCTGGGCAGGTAAGTGGCTCCAAACCTCAGTCCATGCCAATTTCGTAGAATATAGACTATGGCCAACATCATCATATACCTCCTAGGAATATTAAAAGATGATTAGAAGAGCTTCTCTAAATCCATCAACCTCATCTCGCCATTACTGGCTCATTTAAATGTGGTTTTCATCTGATGGTTTTGTGGTTGATCTCAGAGGCAATTGCAGCAACCAAGTCTCATGTGGACAGTGCTAAGCCTGACAGGTACAAGGAGCTACAGACTTTGAGTAATCACACGAAGCAGTGTTTCCCTGAACCTCACTGGCCCAAAGACACTTAAACTTAGAACGACCTGTGTACCACTTTATCCAGAACCCTCTTTCACTGGAACCCGAACAGATTATCAAGGACTGATGAAAGATATTGTCGGATGAAGCAAAAGTTAGCCATAAAAACTCCGTAAAATTCTGTTTGTTCAGAGACACAAACATATAGACAGAGCACTTAGAAAATATTTTTTCCAAATGCTGTAACAAGAGGTCAAGCTGTATAGAACAAAATGAAAACGAAACTAGGTGCCGAGGAAATGGATGATAGGTTTTTGTAAAACTGAAATCATATAACAGATGAAGTTATATTATAAGCAAAGTGTTTTTCAGACATCAACAGGTCCTCAAAGCAGCAAAATGGGTTACCGGATGAGTGGAAGAATGGTTCTTACTATTTCAAGATCAGCGAAGCAGCCACCTGAGTCTCTGGTTTTCCTCTTCTGACAGACAGACCCATTTAGCTCAAGCCATCTGGAGCTGTGTATGTGACGGTACCAAATGGATGTCACACACCTTGAACTGAAAAAGAGGGGCGACTCCTCCAGTGATGAGAGAACCATTTTTCCTGTGGTGTGCCCATGCAACGTGGAGAAATCTATACACAGAAACATCCTGTCCATGTATCAGGCTTTGGAAATGAATCTCCAGGTTCCATTTTTAGCTCCCTTATATCACGTCCCTATGAATCTTATCTAATCCCTGGCTTTTTCAACAACTGGGAATATGGATTCTGCCGCCAACTGTATGCGGTCGGGGTTGTGAGGCTCTGCTTCTGAGAGCTTACAGACGTTAAGCGGTAACTGGGCTCTTGTAAAAGTCTGTTCACTTTTTCATGTACTTTCTTAAAGAGCAGGGTGTGTGGATACCGAGGCATGCGCCTTCCCAAATACTTGCTGCTGGCTTTGCTGAGGAAATTTGGATCATCTGGTTCTTATCACAGCTGCACTGCTGGGGATATGATGATCTGTCAGTGACACAGTGCACGGTCTTTCAGAGGCCACTGCATCAAGCCTGTCCCTTGCTACTGAGGAGAAAAGGCCATTCTGGTACTGGGTGTAAAAGCCATCCAGCCTGCGCAGGACATCTGGGTACCTGTCCTTTTTCTTCTGCCGCACCCAGGCAGGTACACACAGCACACCCTGTCCCATTCCTGTTAGGGCACCTGACTGCACCTCAACCTGGAGGGTGGGCGGTGAGGTGCTGGGATTTATCGAGTGCCTATGTGCCAGGAAGCATGCTAGAATTTACACCAATTACCATCTTTAATCCTCCCAATAAACCACGTCAGGTTGGAAAACTTCTTCCTATTTTACCAATGAGAAAACTGACTCTCAAGAGAGGCTGAACACCCTGCATCATGGTGCAGGAGATGGTGCACAGGCCGGGGAGTGAGACAGACCTTACTAGCCATGTGCTAGTAAACTGACTAGAGCCCTCCTTTGTCAGATCTCTTCGAGCCTGAGTTTCTTCATCTGTGAAATGGGGACATTAATATTCTCACTAGGGTCATAGTGAAGATTAACCGAGAAATCATACTTAAGGTGCCTAGTGTAGTTTCTGGCATGTGGTGTTAATTATTTCATCCCTCCATTCAAGCCAGGAATACACCCTTCCTCCCTGCCCCCATTCCCCACATCACACAGATAGTACCTGGTACAGCCTTTTTTTTTTTTTTTTTTTTTAAACACAAGGTACTGAGGATTGAACTCAGGATGCTAAGGATGTGCTCTACCACTGAGCTATATCTTTCCCCACAGCCAGGTTTTTTATCCATAATCTGATCATGTTTTGTGCTGCCTGGCTTCAGATTTTCACCTTCCTTTCCATTTTGAACAGCACTTATGAGTACACGAATTTTTTTTTTAATAGCAAGACAAGAACTAAAGTTGTTGCTTTTCTTATAACAGAAAGTATTTTGTCCTCAGAACTCTTTCTCAATCTAGGAATTACAACTTGGAGATGGAATTAAGACAGCTTCATTACTTTTGAGGAAACGAAAGCCTGACTCTGGTCAGTGTCAAATGCTTCAGGAAGATTTTCATTTCAGAACCAGGGTAACTTGATGTGTTTGTATTTTCTCCAAGGCCAAGGCTGGGTTACAGCTCATCTCAGAAAGTGCTGAGAAACCTCTGGGTGGAAGGCTGGACCAGAACACAATTTCATAGCCAGCTGAATTCAAATCAATAATTCCTGATACGAGCAAAGATTAGTATTCAGGAAATCTGTGACTGGTCATGGAGTATTTTGAGTCAGTTTATCCCAGGGAAAGGCCTAAAAAAAATTCTAGCATTGTCAGTTTCTATTACTTTAAAAGCATACACTTCACAAATAGAAGTACTCTGCTTTGTGGTAATACTGATAGAATATAAACATAAATACTCCTATGCAGTTTTTTTTTCTGATAGAGATTTCAAACTCTCAGTTTGGATGAAAATCTATATACATGTATATATATGTGTATGCATATACATATGTATATTATGTATATACATTTATATGTGTGTATGTGTGTGTATGTGTGTGTGTGTGTGTATAAAAATCTTCAAGACACACTCTGAGAAAGCCTGGAAGATTTAAAGAGATTTTTCTACTAGTAAGAGGTTGTCAGCCTAGTTTTCTTTTTTCCACTATAATAATTTTCTTTTTAATAACAACTGTAACAGACAAACTCCTGAACCTAGGGGCTGCTCAATTAGGAGTAGAAGGCTGAAACTGGTAATTCCGTTTCTTTCACAAAGGAAAAGTAGACAATGGGAGAATTGTATGCTGTAGAAACTGCAGTTGTTTAGGAAAAAAAATCATTTATGCCCTTGTTTGTGCTGACAGTCATTACGGTCTTGGCCCTTGCACTGGAGGGATATCCTGAAGCCTTTAAACTATTTCGCCTCAAGTGTGAAACTTATGCCATTTTCCCTGGAGTTGGAAAAATGAAGCTGCTCTTCCTGGTTGCTGTTTTTTCTAGACTAAGAAAGAAAAAATCTCCAGTGGAAAAGAAGACATAGGCTAAGCACCAAGGAAAACAGTGAAGAGTCACCACCCGGGGCTTCTGCACCCTTCTCTCCCCCCAAAACAGGCATACTTGAAACACCCCCTGAAATGAAATTCCCACTCTGCATTTTTGTAAATTCCTGACTTCCTGGTGAGCCAGTTAGAAGTTTCAGTTTCCATTTCCACTTCATCCAACCCGAGCTCCGTCCAAACTGTGACTCCCATCAGCCATAGATATTTTCTGCAGCCCTGGCAAATTTTGCTGAAATGCATTTACAAAAGCATCTGTAGAACTAACGAAACATCTGAGGCTCTGGGAAGCACATGTTGGGGTTTGGAATCATAGAGAAAGAATTCCTGATGGAGAAAAAGCTTACTTTGTGACTCCTTGAGGAAACTGGAAAGTTAATAAATTAATGTGGCTTTGAGTGTGCTGAGCAAAAACCCAAATTATGATTGATAATAGAGAAGTTGGAAGAAACGACCGGTTAATTTCACACTGCTATCAAGCCTTTGGTTTTAGGAGCACTTTGCTCGCTCTTCTTTGGTTGACCACGGACAGTGCCAACTGTGCCAAGAAAGGAAACTTGCCAAAATGGTTCTGAACGAAGCTCCCAAGGACCCCGCGGGTGTGATTTAGGTTCCCTTCCTATGGTCACAATGGGGTGTCTTCTCCCTCAAACGTGCCATTCCAGTATTGTGGAATGAATGTTTGGAATTGAAATCTAAAACATTCTCTGACTCAGTATTATGTTTTCTTCTTTTCTATGTTCTTATTTCTACTTTTGCTTATATGAAATTCCCTTTACCCAGAAAAAGTAGCAGGAGGATAAGCTTTTACTATGTCAATATTTTGTTTAATCTGCAATTATTTGATCATCCATGCATTGTCAAGTTACAGAACACATGAAACTGAAAACAGGACTTTGTAGCTCTTTAGGATTATTATATTAATCAACAATTATCTTTCCAGTTAGAGTGTAAACTCTCTGAGGGCAGGAATTATGCTTTCTATTTCTGAGCTACCTACAGTTAGCATTACTATGCATGCAATTTAGAAGAAAACCTAACAAATTTGGACAAAAAATTGATAGAAGGTGAAAAGCTTTGGAAGTATATTTTGTTTTAAATCCTAGATTACATTTAATTGTCATCTGTTTCTTAAAAACAGACACAGGACGTGGGGTAAGCATAGGAGTGGGGTGGAGTGGGGTGAAGTTGGGGGAGAGCACAAGAAAGGGGGAGAGACGGGAGGCAAAAGAGAGAGGGATATCTAGTTACTTAAAATTTCCAAGTGGTTTCAAGTTCTGGAACTTTATTCTTTTTTCCAGTTCAAATATGTACCACCATCCAACCCCCTCTACACTAGGAAATACGTTTTGTCAAAAACATTGCACCTGTAACTCGGATGCACATTTTAAAAAGCAGTAACTCTCTCTCAATTACCATATCTCTGTATCTTCAATAGATAACATTTTCCTCTAGTTTTAACCTATAGCTGCAGGTAGCAGCTAGAATGATTGAAACAAGTTTCACGAGTTTTGCAGTTTGGCAGTAAATCATTTTGAGGGTCTACTTATGGTCCTGATGATACTTTTCCACCATCAATGTAAAGCAAATCAATCAAGAACCCCAGCATCCAGAAGCATCATAACTGCTTAATGTAGACTCATGTGAGTAATCAGCAGATTTCCTCTACATCCTACACCCTACTCAATGCTCTGGGGCCAGGAAACCTTGTAAGTAAGGCGCATGGCTGCCAGCAAGTTGATCTGCTGCTTCGAAATGACTGTCTCCCATCCAAGGCTACCATTTTAGCAGCCCCCTATTTGATTCTCAGTGTCTACCTATAACTATTTAGCAGCCCCCTATTTGATTCTCAGTGTCTACCTATAACTACCTATAACAACCCCACAGCCCTCTGCCTCTTGGCTTTGGAGGGACCCGTTGCTTTCTCATGAACGTTAAATTCTAATCCTGCATGCTTTGCTTCTGCTCACTCTCCTGAGTCCAGCCTTGGGCAGCCACACTGCTTAGAGGCTTTATAATCCAGTACAGAAGATAAACAACAACAACAAAATATCTGATGGCTCAACATTCTCTACATTTAACCAGACACCAAGTCTTATCACTCCCACTTTTGAAATGTTTCCTTTCTATTCCCACCCTCTCCCATCCCTACTTTCACTGCCTCAATTCTGGTTCTAGCATTTCGTGCCTGGTGATTTGCAATAGGCTTCCCCTCTGATTTTTTTACCTCCAGCCTCTCCTCCTGCCATTCTGTCCTCCACACTGCTACCAGTTATCTTTCTAGAATGCAGAGTTAAACCGTTTCCTCCTTAAGAGACTTTCTTTGGTTCCACTGCCTGCCAATAGCTGGTGGCATCTAGTAATGGATTCCAGGTAGACCATGAGGACTCTAACTGTATGAAACATTTTGGGTGCACGTGCATTGTTACCATGTTTCTGCAAAGAGGACTCAGAGCTTTCATCATGTTCTCCAAAAAAGGTTAAGAACCACTGGGCATAAGATAAAGTCCAAATTATTAGGGCAGCATATAACACCTTTCCTAACCTGACCTTCAGTCAACATGTTAGACTCATTTCTGCTGCTCCTGATCACTCACGTCCTCTATGCTCCAGTGACAGGGCACAGCTGCTCCGTCAGACAAGCTGCATGGGGACCTCTGACGCTCTTCCTGATTCCGCTACTGCTTAGCTTACCTTCCTTTCCATCTCCCTCGTATCTTACTACTTTCTTCAACTTGTGTACTCCTGCTCCTGCTTTAAGATGCAGCTCCAGTGTCATCTTCTAGTGGAACGTTCTCTAACCTCCAGCTAGAATCAATCACTGCCTCTGCTGTGTACCCTGAACATATTGCTAGCACTTAATACACATGGCTACTTTAGCACTTGTCAGCCACTACACGGTAGTCATTTGTGTACACATCTATCCCAAAGAAAGGACAGTGTGTTCCTTAAGGATCATGACAAAGATGAATACGTCTTTGAACCCCCAGTGCCTCACAGAATAGCAGATATGTAATTGGTCTCAATGCACATTCATTGAATGAATAATTAACACAAGGCAGGCTAGGACCAGTTGTAGCTGAGTGTCTAATTCATAACGGCTGTCAGCTTTTGCTCTCATTTATATACAGTCAGATTCTCCAAAGACAGAGCAGGGAAAATATATACGCAGAAGCTACAGATAAGTAAAGGGAACGGAAGAGGAAAAAGTTAATCTGACTCATGAAAGAAAAAGACGATCACATTTCTGCTTATTCACATGTCTTTTTATGCCAACTTTAAATTTACCCCAAATGGGAAAAGCTGAAGGATGATTAACCTGTCACATCTTGCCTTAAGCTAGCCTCATTCAAATCCTAGATGCCTATCTGCCAAAGAGCCCTCATCACTGAGTAAACAAGAGTCAGTCCTTCTGCAACACTCAGGAAGCAGTCCTTTGTGGAGATGAGAGTGCTGGGATTATAAGGGAATCAAGATGGGCTGGGGAGGGAATTCTGACTTGATTAAAGGCATAGACCCCCAATCAATAAAAAAGTAAAAAAATAATAATTAAATTGTATTTTCATGAATGCAACAATTAGTATAGTAGAGATCACCACAGAGGACAGAAAACTCAATGTTGAGCCAGATTAGGAAAAATGACTTGAAAGAAGCAAGTTTGAATACAAGTTTTAAAGTAAGGTTTTTAGACTGGGGAGAATAGATTCCCATTTGATCCCACGTAAAAGTAATTCTTAAAAAGTCAAATTCTAGAGGTGTGATGTTTAAAAGAAATTAACAGAGGCAAAATATTGACATCAGCCCCTGAAGACAAGGACTATGTGATTATTCAGCTTTACATCCCAATTTCTAACACAGGGTTTGATACAGAGATTGGTGTTCAATGGAGGTGTAATGTTTAAGTGATTTTTTTTTTTGTGAGCAACTTTAAGATGTTTCAGAGAACGGATATGGATAATACTGAAGGAAAAACTTCTAAACGGGAATACAGGTCAGGAGTCAGGACTTGGACATTGTGGTATTTTTGGCCAGATACTTCCTGAAACATCCTAGTCATAAAAATGTCTACAATTCTAAATTAGCCTATCTCATTTAAGCATATTTATAAATCAATTTTCCAACTTGTCGACAAGACATGAACATTTATTTGCTTGACTTAACTCAGGGTTGCTGTAAAAATTATTTAAAAAATAGAAGTTCTAAAATATGAACATGTTGACAGTATTAAATTGCTAAATGAAATTCAAGTAGATGATCCTATTGCTTCAAGCTGTAAAAATCATTTTATTAAAAATAATTACTGAAACAAAGAATCTCTACTGGGGACTCTTTTTCTTTATAATTATCAGTTCCCAGCACCTCTGTCAAATCCTAGTGACTTCTGAATAATAAAAGAAATGCTAAATTATAATCCGAACTTTTTGTTGATAAATGTGTACTATTTAATTCTTTGAAAATCAGTAACTACTTGTAAGCAAAAATTTCCCAAATGATGAAATAAAAGTTAGCTTTATATGACAGTTTTCAAGTTTTTTATTGACTTATTTCCTTTCCAAGTGTTAAGGAATAATAGTTTTTCTTTTTATGCTGTTTCTACTAATAGCTACGCCAGTAATTTTCATGACAATTTATTTTGTATCAAAACAGAAACTGCTTTTGTGGTTCTCTACTGGTATAACTTCTAGTGTTGTTTTTTTTTTTAATACTCAGATTTCTAGATATATTTTCAACACATTATTAAGTCTTTTATTAGTAACAACTGAGAGTCTGTTGTCATATAGCTTTTGTCTTAACTACAGCAACCAGGGCAAACATTTTCTAGTGAAACGATTATTTATTTCACAAATACAATAGCCTACATTTTTTTCTTTAATAGTGTACAGAGTATATTGTAGTATAAGTCCTTTATTTTAAATCACTGCAAGAAAGACTGATTTCCTAAAAGGACTTGTCTTTCTCGGTCAATTATAATTTGTCATCATTATTCGTCAACAATGCAGATCTACTTGCACTGAGATGGAAAACAATACTGGTGATTAAAGACATATCTACCAGTAAGTAGTCTTTCTATCTCCCAGTCAAGTTCATAGAAAACACTTATGTTTTTGAGCTGCCTAAATTCTCTGTAAGCATTTTGAAATCATAGTTGAAAAATATCATTCAGTATTGTATATACAGGAAGTAATACAATCTTTCATTCATTTGTAAATTAAATAACGATGTCAAGGAGCCATTAGTGAAACCACTTATTAAATGTTTATTAGCATATGAAACATAATATGGTTTCTGTGATTCCTGTGAGCCTTCCTCTGACCCTCAACAGCTTGATAAAGTAGAAGCAAATATATTTTCTCCACGAATTTATAAAACTTAATTTTTGCTTTCACTGTGCAAGCCTCTTGAGTCTGTCAGCTTTTGGTTTTCAGCGAGAATAATTCTTTTTCCTTCAGCGTCATTCATTATTATTTAATGGTAGGGATAATATTTAAATGCACTGCATGAACCATGGTTAGCAATGTGAAAAGTTAATAGGCTGACGTCAAAAGCAACGTTATAATCACTAAAATGCCTCAGAAATATATGAAAATGGCTCTTGGCCACAGACAATATCAAGATTGCCCAGGCGCACCACAGGCATCTTTTTTTAAAGCCTGTTTGTAACAAGCAGGGAACGTGAAGGTGCTAAATCATGGTTTACTACCCCATTTTCCTCCCAGCCTCTCTGTCTCTGGAGCTGGGACTCAGAAATCAATTTCACACACGGCTGCTATCAGCATTCTTTGAACTGTTAAGACGCAAGCCCTTTCCCCCCGTTTTATTAAAAACAAGCTCACTTTTATCTCACAGCTCCCGCTTTGTGCTTTCCTGCCTTTACTTTCCACTTTGTCAGTGGTGAGTTAAATTGTCTTCTGTCTCCTTTCCTTTCACTTCTCAACTTCTTGAAAAGCCAATCCACGTCCACTGCACCCACTTCCTCGATACCCCTGAGGTATCTTCCTGAGTACCTTCCCTCAGACCTTGCTGTGCGATATGCCCCCCTGGCTTCTCTGGCAGTGACTCCTGGCCTGTTCCGCCCCGGCCGTTTCTTACTCACCCTGACTAGCAAATGTTGGAACCCTCAAGGTTCTTTCCTGGTTCCCCTTGCTCTGCTCTCTACTTTCCTGTTGCTCTCAAACACTTCCCCTTGCTTGCACTCTTCTCTTTGCAGATGAGAGACAAAAAACATCTCTATACCAGTATCCAGGTTTCTGTTTCCACTTACCTGGAAACCTCGTTAGTACCTTAAACTCAACACGTCCAAAACCAAACTCAGTATTTGGGCCCCCAATCCTTCTTTTAGCACGCCTTCTTAACACAGTTATAAATAAAGAGACATTTCTATAAAACATTTCACCTCCCTCCAACCTCTCTGTCCTCTACCTCACCGCCCCCCTCATCCCTCCACACATACACACACACACACACTCACCTGTACTAAATATTTTACTTCTGCAGTGTGTCTATTTTCTGTTCCCTCTTTTCCACTCCATCTGCTGGTGCCCTAAACTGGACTCTTTTCACTGTTATGTGTATAATACACAACTGGTACCTCAGTCTGCTACTAGTCCAGTATTTCAGCTCCTCTGCAGCAAGGCTCTCTGTCAAGAGCTGTAGGTGAGGTTGGAATGGTGATCTGGGATAGGGCCTAGAGTTCCAGCTGAGGGATTGGTCCTTGAGTAAACTGACAGCTGAAGCCAATGAAGGCTTTCAAGCAGGGCATGATGGGAGTTCGACAGTTTTTAAAGTACTCCACGTGTTCATCTGATCCCCATTATAGCCCCACGTGGTTCAGCAGGTTTATGGGCATTTTAGAAAAAAAGAGCCTACTAAGGTTGGGGGATGGGTAGTGCTGTAAAAAGGGTAAGAGAGAAATCCACCTGACAACCACTTCCCCAACAGATAAGAGGAATTTAGAATCTCTGTATGTCTAAGTAAGTAAGTGGAATAAGGATGGGTTAAGAGTCAGTCATCCGGACAGGAATTAAACTTGGTCTGAGGAAAGCCAGGGGAAATAAGACCAAATATGTAATCTATTACAATGGCCATCTACAAAAAGGAAAATAAAAGATCAGGTGACTAATATATGCAGATGACTGGATATCATCAGAGTATCTGTTTTATTTTGTTTCTTCCAATCAGGCTCAGAAAGGTTCTAATTTCTATCTTGTACAAAATGTGCATGGTTCCTATTTTCAAATAAAAAGTTTATGCATTCAAAAGGCTAAAAGATTAGACTCCAGATTACACTACAAGCTATTAACTGGAAGAGTTCCAGGTCTCTTTGTGAATGCTACCTAACGTAATAGGATAATCATCTTCAAATCATGCATCATAATCCTCCCTTTCTCTTCTCTCTGTCCTTGTCTCTCTCTCTCACATACACACACGTATGTACCATTTACAAAGTGCATTCACATCAACTATATCAGTTACTGGAACTGAAATAGTGTCTGTTTCAGGGAAAAGTAGCTCCTAAGGTTTTTGTTTTTGTTTTTTGAGGTGGAGAGGGTTCTAGAAGATATCTTCAAATAAGAGACAAATCCCCTAGCAGGTGAGAGGTGTTTAGAACCTTTTAAATATTCAATTAGGTCAATGACTATCAATTCTGACTACATATTCAAATTAGCTGGGAACTCAAGAAAAATTGCCAACGTCTGGGCCCCACCCCAGACCACCTGATCTGAATCTCGCTGGGGAGGGAGGCTGGAGGCTGCCCAGACATTTTGAGTTCCCAGTTCCTTGGTGATTTGGATGCAGGGGAGGTGTAAACACACTCTGGATCAGACAAATGTTTATGAGTGAACTCACAGTGTCACCTTTTGGAACCAATATTCATCTTTATTCTGTTTTATACTCCCTGGTTTCAACAGACTCCAGACCCCCCATCCTCCTCATTAAAAAGGAATCCTAGTTTTTCTTCTCAGTCCACTTGAGATTCCATGGGAGACTTGAGTTACCAGGCGAAGCTGTCAGCTGCCTTGAATCCAGAAAAAGATGAGATTGGTTTCTGGGAATGAGATAGAAAATTTCGGCCTTGTAGAAGAAAGGGAGGGATGGTAACTTGTGAAGTTTACTGGGCACTTGCTATGTTTGTTAGGTATAGGACTGAGTAGGCTGCATGGCTCGTTTTAATAAATTTCACAGTAATCCTTTGAGGAAGACGCTATTGTTGGTGCCTGTTCTGCAGATAAGGAAACTGAGACACAGAAAATAATACAAAGGTTACAGTGGAGGAGCCAGGATTTGGATTTGGGTCCAGGCATTCTGGCTCAAGAGTTCCTGCTCTTAGAACTACACCAGTGATTCTCAAATTGGTGTTTATCAGAATCAGCTGTAGAGCTAAAAAAAGCACAAGGTGCCCAGGCCTGCTGAAGTAGGAGGGGCCTGGACCGTCATAATTTTAACAAGTGCTCAGCTGATTCTGATACCCATCAAAATCAGCAGCTACGGCATTATACTGTATTACTTAAAGGTAAGAAAACTGAGACACATACCCATTAAGAAGAAAAGAGATCTTTCGTAAGGGGGCTTTGAACTTATTATGGGACAGAAATAAGTTGAGCTCAAGGTACAAACTCTCAGTGCCTCAGACTGGCAAACAAAGATGGGAGCCATCTGCATCAGAGGACTGAACAACAGGAGAGAGAGGGGAGGGGTCCATGATCCTATTTCAGTAACTGAATTTCAAGCTTTGCTCCCATTGGTTAGATACAGGAAAGCCCACAGTACACAGTTCTATCAGGTCCAAGATGCCATACATTGAATTCACATTATTTTAGGTACCATTAAGAATAAAAAAGAGTCACCCATTAAACTATGACCTGCTATCCATTATAAGGCACATCAAAGTTTCTAAAATCAGAAAGAAAAAAACTGTGTGTCTTAGGATCGATGAAATATGGTACAAGCAGTGAACTCTAATGAACTTGGTTCTGAAACCGTGGAAATCACTCAGCAGGTTGGGGAGGCTCCTGCTGACAGAGTCCAAATAACATAGTTCCAACAACATGGAAAATAGTCTGTACTGCATATTTTAATATAATTTGTTTGCTATAAGAATTGAGTATACGTCCACTAAAAACAGAGGAATTCACACCACCTTAGGTTTTAGTACTCCATTTTCTTATCTATAAAAGGGTATAGTAAGGCTTATCTGAGATGACATATAGAAACGGATAGCACAGTACTTAGCACACAGAAGGAGACTGAAAATCACATTTTTCCCCTTTGCTAAGTCCGATGAGATTTTTATGTTGTTTGCAGTCAAGTTGTGGGAAGGAGGACGAAAAGGAAAAATAGATGTCCAAAATTAGAATGAAAATCACAAGGACCATATGATTTAAAACATAAGTACTTGTTTGATACTGTTCCAAAGTAAGTCTGCTTTACGAGGTGAGGCCAAGCTATAATCAATTCTGTACTAACGCTGAATAAATTGGAGATTCTTCATAATTAGCAGAAGAAATTACATACCCAGGAGATGCCAATACCAGATCAAAAATCTGATGCCTTAATAGGACTCGTAAAGAAAAAATACAGACAATATAATTGTGTGACATTTAACTCACACTTTCTTTAATAGAATTTGTGGGGGTTTTTTTTTTAGTCACAGTATATTTTTTATATGAAATGATGAATTTGTGAATTTCAGATATGGTTTTTTTTTCTTTTCTGAAGACCACAATTAATATTCCACTGGGGCAGATATCTAAAATTTAGACCCTGAAGGCTGCATCTCTTCCTGGAGTTTCAGTTTCTTGCAAAGGGAATTCCGCATGTGGAGCCCATTTTGGATAATGGGGACGCTGTAAGAATTGGTGCAGAGATACTTGCCAGCTTCTTGTGGAAAGATTCAGGACTGTGCCATGAATCTGAAGAGGTGAATAGGGCACTGTTTGGTGGGAAAACAGGGAGATAAATAGCCGCACACAGGGAAACGCGGCAGTCTCTGACAACAAGAATCACCCCAAAGTACCAAAACGACCCCGCGCAATGGGCTTTGTGTTATGTGAGGGTCATAAAAGCTTTCAGAAAAGCACAGGCATGTCCCTTTGAAAGAGCCTCTATGTATCTGGAAGGGTTCACTGAGAGTGAATAAAGGGTTAAGTTGCAGCAGTGTGGCCATCTCCCTAGAAAGACTGGGCTTGAATTCTCTCTTTCCCAGAAGACTGACAGAAACTTCCCCAGGTTTTAAAGAGTGTTACATTTTTTGCTCTGGAAGACCTTTAACAATTTGGAGGGGGAAAAAAATCTCTGACTGTAGGTCACAATTTTAAACAGGGAAGCCTTGAATAAAACGATTCATTCCTTCCCACATCCCTTCGGCCCACAATTGAACACCTACTCAGTGCCAGGCTCCAGGCTGTCTGCTGAGCAGGGGGCCCTAAAAAAGCCCTAGCACACAGCTGGTATTTTAAGAGCCTCTGAGCCCAGAAGACCACAGGGCTTTTTCCTGCAGCTGACTATATAGCCAGATAGCTGGGTCTTCTCCCCTCTTCCATCACTGCTGCTGTTGCCTTCACGGCTTCCCACCAGGAGGCCTTGCAACCTCCATCCGCGGGGCCTCTCCACTCTGTGTGGCCACCATGGCTGTTCTTCTAAAACATAAATTTGGGTCAAGGCTCCCAGGCATGGCATGCGAGGCAGTGCAGGAGCTACCTATATTCCAGCCACTGGGATTCACCCCTCGGACTCACCTTCCTTTTCCTTTCTGTGGCAGGTCCTTCTGCCTGGAATGCCCCCTGTCCCTCTCTTGTCTACCTGGTGAACTCCCACTGGTCTCACTTTAAATGTCCCACCTTCGAAGTCATCCTCACTGATCCACCTTGAAGCCCAGTGACTGCCTAGCCCGGAGCCCGGGACACGGCAGACAGATGTCCTGCTACCTTCTCCCGTTTCCCTCTTTGTTCTGCTGTAGCATTTTATTTCCTCCACTCAGCCTCAGCCTGGGTTATCTTTTCAAAACTTTGTTTAGAATCTCTGAGCTTCCTGGAGAGTGTGACTGTGTCTTGTTCATCTTTGTGTCCCAAGAAAAGTATCTGGTATAGAGCAGGCCAGTCCATGACAAAGTTTTTCACTGATACAAAGAATATATAAAGAGAAAAATAAGGGCACTGCTTAGTTCTCCATAGAGCTAAATGTGTTTTGCTAGTTTTTCTTCTGAAATGATATACTTGGAACTTCGGGCTTATTCAAATAATCTTTCTTATTTCTTGCACCACTCGTAAAACGAAATGGAATTATTGGGACAAGCATGAACCCTGCTTGTGTTGGAATCTGCACTCTGCCACTACTAGCTGAGTGACCTAAATAAAGCATATTATATAACCTCTTTGTGCCTTAGTTCCTCATCTGTAAAATGGGAAAAATAATAGTCACTGCTCCATGGGGTTGTTGTGATGATTAGATAATTTACTATATGTAAAGTATGTCTCACATTGAAACAAGCACTCTCTATAGTAGTAACTACTATTATTTCATTTCCTGGAACTTAGGTAAGAGAAGTTTATTTCATCAATGTCCTTACTTAACAAAATTAAAACATTAGAAACTTTGTTTTTCATACATCCTGCCTACCTGCAAACATGACCTTATTTACTTTTGAAATTTTAATCATCTGTGACATCCAAATTCTGGGAATCACTTTTTTAATTACTTAGAACTCTAAAGGGGACATAAAGGACCAGATTTGAGTCCAAGCACCACCAAACTGAAGTTAGCAAAGTTAGCAAACTACTGGGGTAAGAAGACCCACCTTGGATTAAGGCAGGTTGGGGCTGGTCGTTAGGGACGTGGCAGAGGTGCTGGAAAACCAGAACCCCTCCTAGCAGAGAGCTGGGAACATGCTGACTGGTTGCCAGATGATGCTCAAAGATTTGTAAAGGTCCTACATACTAATGGTTTCCACAGAGCAAGCTAAACCTTTTGAGGAAAAACCTACTGTCATTATTGCTTATATGCTGTTGACTAGCCTTTTATTCATGTGAATGAGGGACTGGTCTAAAGGTTTCACTGCGTGAGCATATTTCTAACATGGAAAAGACAGGTGTTTATGTATCAAATAAACAGAGACAGAGTAATACACTCATTAAGCTTTGGTTTCAGTCTCACTAAAAAAGAGGATTCCAGCAAAAAAAGGAAAAAAAAGGCATAACTCAAAGAAGTGACCTGAAATATAAATCTTTAGAGTTTTAGAGTTTTTCTAACACATTCTTTCTTGAATCACTATAAATAGTGAATTAATGTGTCTATTTCTTTAGGCAGAGATGCCCTTACATAAGCAATAGTTAAATACACAGTTTAAAGAAAATAATATCATGACAGCAACATAAAACCAATGGAACCTACTGGCCAATTAATTCCTATGCTCCCCTCTCCCAATCTCAAATCCTTTCTGATATTACTTGTAGAAAGACGCATCTTTAGAACCATATTTGTTTCATTCAACACAGTTCACCCTGTACCCCGCACAGGCCCTGATATACAGCAGGCTTTCAATGAATATACTATTTTGTCCTGAAGGAAGGGAAGGAAGCTAACACTTCTTGGAGACCTACTATGTGCAAGGCCCCACATGAAATCACTTTCACATACATATCAACACTGTGTATTTCGCCTTCACACTGTTCATCAATATGGAAAGCAAGAGAAACAAATTTTATTGATAGGTTGTAGGTCTAGTTGAGAGACAAGCTATAGATTTCAATCCCCTCTTCTCACCAGGTCACCCCATGTTTATAAACCAACCAAGATCCTAGAGTTTTCATGCAAGATGATTTTCCATCAGCTTCATTGCTTGGTTTGGTTTCTTCTACATGTGACATTTCAATATTTCAGCCTTTCTCTTCTATAAAGGTCCTCAGGGACCATACAGTATACAAGAAAGAAAATGAATTCTTTTTCAAAGGGGTATGGACTCAAAGGAAAGAGATCCCAGATTCCAGGATCTAGATCCATCCTACCAGGTGTTTGTGGCAAATATGTCTTCAATCTCTTTGCCAACATTTATATTTTAAATTCAATTATCTGCAAAAGAAAAGGGCTGAAATAGGTGATGAATTCATTGATTCAGACAACAAACTTACACTAACTATTCTGTGTATATCAAATGCTTTGTCTCGTGCTGGAGATATAAAGACATTCAAGACAAAATAAAAGCCAACTCCTGCCTTCAAAGAGAGCCCAGTCAATTGAGGTCACATTTTATGTGACCTCAAAGATTCCTTTTAATTCTAAAACACAGCATGTCCTGAGAATGCAAATGTCACTTAAACTCACTCTATAACAGTAATTTCCAATCACGTTTGTTATCTTAGACCAGGTCCAAGACCTGAAGTAGAAGTGTGTGGCATACTGTCTCAATGACAAATGGTTATAATAACTATAATGAAAAAAGAGACGATTTCTAAAAGGCTTTCCTCTAAATCTGACTTCGGCACCTGAACAGTAGGAGTTCCTATTGTTTCCAATACCCCTTTTCATTTCTGGTTCTCTTGATGAAGTATAATATTTGAACAATGCTCTGGCAGACTGAGGCAAAGTAGGCTGAGAAATTGAACACCCTACCATAGCTGACTAAGGGAACAAAGTGAGGGATATTTATTTTATTGGCTACTTTGAATTTATTATAGTTTACTCATAATTTCCTGTCTCATTTCTTTAGTGCTCTTGGAATTTACATCAGGATGTCTTAGGTTATCACACTCCTTCCCTCCTTTGTCCCAATATTTATGCCAACAGACTGAACTGACTTTGAGAAAGTCCCTGGACAAAAAATGAAGGGGAAAATACCCAAAGGTTTAGTTGGAGAATGGCAGAAGCTTTGGAAAAAAATCTGAAAAAGCAATGAAGATGAAAATGGAAACTCTGTGAAAATTAATGTAGTGTAGAATTGGCGAACATACCACTTATTTCTTTAAACAAATAGAAGAAAGAACCCGCTTATGAGGTGCACCCAAATAATTCACAGGTGGTGAAACTATTAGAGTCCTGCAATTTCTTGCCTCAGAAGTGGAATAAATCTCCTGGATTCTAAATGGTGTAGCTCATACACGTGATTTCTCTGCCATTCCTGTTCTCTCAACTAACCCCACCTTTCCATGAACAAGGTCTTTTTGGTTTTATTGTAATTAACTTATTTTAATAACCACTTTAGAGAAAAATCTAGTGAGGAAGGGAGACACAGCCTACTATCGTAACTGCACTTACAGAAATATAATTCCAAATGGAATGTGCTTCTTTTTTGCCTGGATTTTGGTTATTACAAAGTAAGCACAATGTAGTGGAAACTACTTAACATTGAAATCTGCCAGCATGGCGCCCCAATGATAGTGGGCAGATGAAAACTCTCTAGATACTGGTTGCACATAATTAATGATAATTCTCATGATGCTTCGAGAAAAGTTTTTCGCTAAAGAATTTATTTTAACAAGATACTGTTCTAGTGTGTTCTGCTGTACAAACTGATACTCTGAATTATAAAAATTGGATGTTTGAAGTCAAATACTGATAATGTCCATGAAGATGAATAATCTGTGGAAAGCCATAATTTACATTTATGCATCGATAAAAGGATTAAACAGCTAGTGTCTAAGCAGATGGAAAAAAGTTACTTACAAAATAAGCCATCTTGTGGGACAACTGAAAACAATTATATCCACCACAAGACTATTTCTACAGGGAGTATTTTTTTCAATTGAAAAAAAAAAATCACTGACAACAGAATGTCCAAAAACCTACTAGGCTCCTCACTGCAAGGACTGTGTCTGAAACTGTCTTCCATGGAGCTTGGTTCTGTGTTGGGTATACAGCTGGTGATAGATAAGTGGTTTTCACATGAATGAAAGTAATCACTTGAAGTTTTATAGTACTTTGGAGTTGACAAAACACTTTAGCAACTAATGCTGCATTTGCCTCTCACGGTGTTCTGGAGAGTTAGGTGGGATGGGCCATCGTGCATGGACTGAGGAGATAAAAGCTGAAGCGAATTATGTGACTGGGCCATGGTCATAGTGCTGGAATCAGCACTACAGCCCAGATGTTTATACTCTAAAACTGGGGCTCTTTCATGGCACTTGGACACCTTCTAGAAAAATTCATCAAAAACAGTTGAGACTAGGTATATTAAAGAAGTGTGCTTTACTTTATATGCTACTGTATGAAACATGTTTGTGTGTGTGTGTGTGTGTGTGTGTGTCTATGAGTGTGAGTCTGTTCCCCTCACTGTCACTTGTTCACCCCTTTGTTTTCTGACATCTGCCTTTGGAGCTGCACTGGTGTTATGCCTCGATTTCTACTTCTTGGGTTCTTTTTCTGTTTTCTCCTTGGGTCTGTGTGGTTCTGTGTCCTTGGCCAGGTTGTGTGGTCCTGTTCTGCTCCATGAGCTTCCCATTGTTTACCACAGTCCCTGCTGCCTTTTTTTGTTTTTCCCCCCTTATTTTTCACTGCTCCATTCACTTCTGGATTTGATCTGAAAAAAGGACACAAACCTATTTTCCTATTTTGCCACACAGCCCCAAGTACTTAGAGCACTCTACGTATGGAATAAATTGCAAATCATGAAGATTAAACCACCATTAGGATGACATGTCATCTGCTTATTTTAGTTTTCCCATATAATAAGTGGAAAGTGGTATTAGTACTTACTCATGGGCCTGAAGGTCAACTAAATTTGAAACATATGTTATTTTCAAAGGTTTTCAGTATAACAAACAACACCTTCCCCCAAATCTCAGTGTTTGAACACAACAATGGTTTATTTCTTCCTTGTGATTAAATGAATGTTCACAAGTGTAATTCTGTCAGAGTGGCAGGGTGGGGCTCTGTTCCATGCAGTCACTCAGGATTGAGGCCTTCCATTTGGTGGCCTTACCACTTTCTAGAGTCTTGACGTTCTTTACTGCATTCTCTGCATCCAGAAGCCATGTAAAGAGAGAGTTCTTGGTGCTTGGAGGATTATGTGGAGGTGCCAGGCCTAGAAGTGCCACATATCACTTCTAACAACATTCCATCCACCAGAACTCAAACATATTGCATCAACCGATCACAGAGAAAGCTGGGAAATAGTTTATCTTTGTGCTCCATAGTACAATGAAGCGAATTTTGGTGAATCCATAGCATTTTCTCTGCTAAAATGAGAGCTTATAACTCCCTTCCAGTTTTATGAAACTGTGGCTAATATAAAGGCACATGGGTAAGGTGGGGTCCAGGTGGGGAGATCTCTTTAAAAAATAAAACATTTGGCAAATATCTTGAGAAACTCTTTTTTATATCTAACATCATTCTGCCCACAAGAATGTCATGAGCTTTGCTGGTGAACCAGAATTGGTGAAATGCTTCACATGTGGAATGGATGCTCACGTTTCCCCCTGCTACTTGGACTGTACCCTCTTCTCAGCTTTTCTTAGCAAGTCAGTCTTATTTATCCATTTACTCTTGCATTCAACAACATTTACTGAGACCTCATTACCAGGCATGCTGATAAAGGTAGGAGGAACCAGTCATTCCTTCTGCTGTCACCCACAAGTCTCTGGAACAGACAGGAAAATGAGCACAGTATGAGAAGTACAATGAGAGGCAGATGCAAGGAAGCAGAAGAACTAGAAGAAATTACATTTAAATTTTTTGTCAAGAATACAACTAATTATTCATGCCTCTGACAAACAATTACTCCATGCGGCTACACTGGTAGAATTTGAGGTCGGGGTATTCAAACAGAAATTATTCCTTCCAATAAAGGTTATGATAGTTAATGAGAAAAGATACAATGAAATAAGACATATTTCTATGACTGGAATAGAGACTATTAATAAACAGAGGAAACTATTCAAACTGAGCTTCTGGAAATACAACAAGCAAAAAGCCAGGGGTCACTGTTGGCTGCAGGCTACTCCCATTGGGACCTCTTTTTGACACAGCCAGGAGATGTCTAACTGCTCTACATACTAGGTGCTCCCAGTTAGCAAAGTCCCTGGGAGAAGAAATCAGAACAGTGAAGCTTTATTCAGTGCAGTTTTTAATCGTGAAATTCGGGAATTGGGGAGATTTAGTCATTTATTTTTGAGCTCATGGAAAGAAGGGGTTGATAGCAATAGCTTACCCAGTTAGCAGGCGGGCTCCCCACACAGCTGTGCTGGCCTATTTCAATTAGGATCCTTTCAGACTGACATCACCTCTGCTGTGCCAGTCTTAAGCCGCTCAGGAGCCAGCACTGCCAATCAAGCCAAAAGTCAACCACATGGGATGGTTTTTATGATGGAGACAGAAAAATGACATGAACTTGTCTCGTTCTGGTGAAAACACAAAGTGTGAAGCCAGCTCTCTAGACAAAGAAAAATTAGTAAAACCAGCAAGACTTTAAAACTTAATTGAGACATATTTTCCTGTGATTATCTCAACATACTTCATCAGTAGGTTACTCATGATGAGTCAAGGAATGCTTTCACTCAAGAAAAGACTACGGTCCTCCTGCTACAAAGAGGTCACTTCTGGGTCACTCTACTCATGAGACCACAAGAAACAGTAGAATCTGCTGTGTGAATGAAGGAAGGGTAGAATGAAACTTAAATAATTAGACCTGGAACCTGAAATAGACAAATTAAAAGCAAAGCTGTCACTTTACCAAAGACCCTGGACAGTATATACAAAGTTAGGAAACACTGAATGTATGGAGAATTAGGGAACCACCTGAGTCTCTTTACATCCTTTGTTCTCTTAATTTAGTTCACAAACCATTATGATGCCTGTATATACAAGACAGTCTACTAAGTGCTGTAGGAAATGCAGAAATGCATAGGACACTGTATTTTTCCTGAAATAGTTTTAAATTATATTTTGATTAAGCCATAATAAAGGGGAGAACCAAAACACCAGACTATGCCTCATGCAAACATAAATTGTGTGCAAAATGTACTGACAAACTGGGTAAAAAATGAGTAGCAAGGACAAGGGTTAACTACACTTCACTGATTAAAATTGCACATACCCTGACTTTAGTTTTGTCATAAAGGTATAGGAATGAACTTTGTGTGCTCCTAAGTTTGAGTAATAGCCTACCCCGTGGTAGAGAATTGCTTTCCACTTTATTCGCACATATTGGTAAAGGAAAATCAACGTGTATTAATACTCATATAAATGCACAAATACATTTATTTATTCACTCTCTTTCTTTCAAAAGCCTTTAATATATCCACAGTCTTTCAAGGGAAAACTCTGCTGGTGGAACAGGACTCTTTTGTAGTTCAGTAGTGACCACTATTGGGCAAACTTCCTTCAACTTACATGAAGCCACAGAACTGATTCACATGAAAATAATAATGGGGGCCAGAAAGTGGTCCTAAAACAGACTGAAACACTAAGGAAAAAAACCCAGGAGCCTGAGAAAACAAGAATGGAGCTGATCCTGTCTAGACAAGAAACGTCACAAAAACATGAAGTAAATAATGTTTAAAGAAAGGCCTCACTATGTTCCGCAGATTTACGTGAAATATCCTTAAGCTTGATTTAAAGACAATCTAGGCATGAGAGTAAGAAATAGAGGTGGAGGAAACAGTTACAGAAATGTGCTTGTGCAGGCACATGGGGACACACACACACACATACTGGAGCAGGCCACAGTCTGCTGTCAATAAGGGATTTAACATTCATTGCCCAAGCTAATGGTGCTTCTCGCCTTCCAAGATAGATCCACTTAGATAATAGTGGAGGAGAGTGCCAGAGAGACTGAAGGGAATGGGCTATTGTGTTTGACTAGTTTCCATGTATAAATTAGTGCAGAGAAGAAGAAATTCAACAGAAAAACACATGTACTTTATTATAATTCTGAGTGTTACTCTTGCAACTCCCACAATAGCAGGCGAAACAGCTTAAAACCACTTAAAAGAAACAAAAGGCAAATGCAAATATGATTAAATGCCTTTCTGACAAGAAGAGATTTGACTTCAAGTTGGGATGGACACATATGTCAATGGCCGGTCATGGTTTCTGCCACATTCCTTTTCATCTAAACAATTGGAACAAAGGAGAGAGAAGGGAAAAGAGGAGCAGGGTGGGAAGATGGGGGAAGTCGGGGTATGTGGCTTGAGTTGACATGAATATCAGAATGAAATTCTCCTGATCAGTGCTACTGTCCTACTGCATCCAGAGTAAAAATGAAGTCTATGATGTACGAGTTTTGCATGAAAATTTTGTTGGTGACCAAAAATAGATATAAAAGACACAGGGACTTTACTCTCAGGAATAACACTCCAATAGGAAAGGGTTTTGACGAAACTGAGGGTGAACAGAATTCAATATTTGTATACACTCAACAACCAAGTCATGATACAGATGATTCTGCTATCAGTGATACGAAGGCTGCTTTGAAGTAGAAACTTGGCTTACCACTAAACAAATGGGATGTTTTCCAGTTAAGTAAAAGAGATCTTTAAAAATTGCTTACATTAACTCTAAGACTAGACCAACTCTTGTAATGTATAGAAGAATTACAGGAAAAAACAAGCCACCCAGTTCAATTTCTCCATCCAGACCCAAGGATGAGCTGACAGTGCCACACTCCTAGTTCTAAGTCAACTATTGATCAGGCTACAGGTCACTTCCTCTTAAGCCAATAACTTAATTTCACCTACAAAGCTAAATGGGGCAGTTAATCAGCAAGTGTATCAAGTGCCCATAATATTGTACACATCTTTAATGGCCAAGAGGAGGCAAAAAGCCTAAATATCTCCAACAAAGACTCCAGACCAACCTAGGCCACTGTTTCCATCACTGCTAAACATTTTACAACCGTAGTACAACACAAAGTATTTTTCTCTCCATTATTTCACCCTTGAGGTCAACTATAAGCTTGTTTCCTTATCTGTAAAATGGAGTTTAAAAACGTCTTATCCGCAAGGTTATTGTGAGGATTCTTTGCAGTGAATGAATTTTCAAACAACTGGCCTCACAGTTTGGCACCGTCAGATATACAATACATGGCAGGTTAATGCTGTTATTACTCTATACAGGGATGTACTTTGCCACTCACCAGTCCTTTCTTTTTTGGTGTAACTCTCAGAATCCTAATTCATTTAAATACAGGCATAAAACAAGCCTGGGTTTTATGTCATTTTATCCTCATAATACAGTTACTATAATTTAAGCAATATATGTTTCAGGTTTTAAATCTGAAAGAAGCAAACACTTCTTTTTTCCCCCACCTAAGTGCAATTATATGCTCAAATGCATGTATAAATACTCAAGGTATCAAAGAGAAATAAATGCATTTACCAAGTAGGTAGCAAAACAATCTACTCCTGAATGGGAACTTTTTTTTCCAAAGTATAATGAGATCAGACTTCCATATGAAGATACCAAAGAAGTAATGTGTACTGGTAATTTGCCTTATGGTGCAATTAAATGGGAAAATAATACATACTTCTTAAAAATCACAAAGTAGGGAAGACTAAGGCAAACTAACAGTGTGTATATAAGTAACACGTCCCACATGGAAAAAATGAGACACCTTTCATAAATTGCTTACTCCTCTAGTCATAAAGGACACCTAAACATTCTGCTTTTTATATTCGTCGGAACAGCTAAAATCTTACGGTTCATTCATGCTTAAAATTCAGTTTGCCTTTAAATGTCCATGAAAACTTGAAACTATATTTCTATATCCACAGCATTTGCAATGCAGCTTTACGAGTTCTTGGCTATAATAATGCAAATAAGAAGTGGAAATGTTAAAATACTTAATCACTGTCTGATGATCTGATGAACCTTCTGGGAGTTTTTCAATTTGTGCTAAATAGCTTGCTTCCCTTCTTCAAAATTATATAATGCAGATCAAATTTGTCAGAGCCTAATCAGAACAAACATCCCTTCACCATCAATGAAATGGTTCAAACTTATATGCGTGTTATATTTTTACCTTTTCCCCTTCTTGCCTGGTTACCCTCTGAGGAAGTGCTGGCACGCCATAAATGTGAGAGGGAGAGCTACAATCACGTTTGTTTGGAATCAGCCTGTGCAAATTTTGGAATCAAACCTTCAGATGAGGTTTATGAAGCTGCTTGCCCAGAACACTCTGGTTTGAAAAAAATGTGCATTGCTATTAATATTTTGAGTGTAGATTTTTTTTGGACAGTAAATGTTCATTTTCTGCCCATAAAACCAAGTATGAGTCACAACGGAACGTTTACTTCGAGTCAAAAATGCAGTGTGTGCTGATGTTCAAGGCAGAGCGTCTTATCACTGTGACTGTGGAAAGCAGCCGCACAAAAAGTCAGCATTTTCTTCTTCTTCAAAAGCAGATCTGAGATCAAAGACTATAATCCTCAATTCATAAATACTAGCATTAACTTGTATCCATAGATGACTTGCAGTAATTATCAGCCATACTCTGGGTTGGCTGCGGAGAGGTTTTCCTTCCCTCTTTTACCTGGTCCCCTAGCACACGTGCACAGAGGGAGAAGAAATCATAAAAGGCAGTGGCGGAAAGCCCCTCACAGCCCATCCTTCAAAAAATTACAGGAACACCACAGTGATTGAGCTTGATATCAGGATGTCTGTTACCTAAATTCCAAGCATGCACACCACCTTTGTACAGCCCTCGGCTCACAACTCTATGCAGTATATCCCAAAGTTCATGTCTCAGTATTACTATATACCTCTACTTAATTCCACAAAGTCTTACAGACTTTATTTTGCTTGGGCAGTTGGGGTTCAAGTTCTGAAAGAAGCTTTTTTTTTTTTTTTAAATCATGTAAATTACTTTACCTGGCGTTTGAAGATAAAGATACACACACTCACATACACACATATACACAGCACCCCAACAGCACCCAAACTAAATGGCCACAGCAATGTATTGAAATGAAAAGGCATTTACCAGGAGCAGGAAAGCCAGAAAGAGGAACGGTGTGCCAGGAGTTGCCCGACGGCAGCATTCCATGCTTGGATCCTTGCCGGAATCCGAATCGGACACTGAATAAGCTGCTAAGTGCTCCTCTGCCTGCTGTCACATCCAGGACTGGTGCTAACACTCCAGCCCTGCCTATCAGCTTCCATCAGCCCCGCTCACATTTCCTGACTGAGGGGTGGGTGGGTGGGAGGATGGGTGGGGGGTAAGCTGAATGGAATCTCTCTCGGAGCAGGCAGCCAGCCAATCAGGCTCCTGCTAATCAGACACGCTGAATAACAAAGGGGGGGGACAGAGAAAGTGTAACTGTGTGAGGGGGAAGGGGGGGCGGGGAAGGACGAAAAAGAAAGGAGTGCGGAGCACGCAGCAGAGCCAGAAGAGAAAGGCAAGAGATGCAGAATTGCAAAAGATGAAGGAGAGCCCTGTGCTTTTAACTAACCTGGTTAGTTCTTTGTGAGACGCGTTTCTATTTGCCCTTTGCTCGTGCTGATGCCTGTTGCTTTGTAAAGTACAGTAGCTCCCTGTGACTCTGTATTGTTCCATTCGGGAGAGAAACCTAATCCCTGTCAATATATAACATATGCCATAAAGGGAAAGAACCACAGACAAAAAGTGACTTAATGTGCCCTTTAAACGTGTTCTGTATGCACTTTATTTCTCTTCCATAAAGTTCCTCTTTATTTCCCCCCTTGATTTAGAAAAGGGGGACTGTATAACATTTTGAAAGTTCCTCACTAAACTGAAGTAGAGGCATAAGTTACTTTGTGTATTAATGATTTGATGCAAAGAAGAAGAAAACAAAGCGGGTTACTGCTTTGCTAAGTGACAATTTCAAACAGCCCAGGTTGACTAATGCTAAAGGCACAACTAGAAATTTAGATTTCCCTCACTTAAAAAGAAGCCCTTAACAAAGACTCTGGGATGTGTGGGGCTGAAATTCAGGGTTGAGGAACAGCCTGGTTTTGACACACTGCCAACGCTCAACTATCTGCTTTAGCAGGAGGAGGGAAAGGAAGGGTGAATTAAATCCTCAGTTAATCCCCAAACCTTTTATCCAAACGTTTCAGCCTCCTCCTTATCCATGTCCTTTATCGGAGCTGCTATAATGCCGCAGTAAAGACCGAAGGGAGTTTTACCTCCTTTTCCTGCTGTTGCAAGAGTGCTGGATGAGGAGGTGACCTTCCCGGTCCTGTCCAGCCCTGGAGGAAGGGCTGATGGACAGTGAAACAAGAGGGCCGGGCCAGCGACAGCAAAAAGAAGGTCCAGGAAGCTTCTGAGTCTGGTTAAGCCACCAGCAAGCAAGCTTGGACTCTACCGGAGGAGAATATTTTTTTTTACAGTTTTAGAAAAGCATCAAGTGTCAAACAAGGACATCTTTCTCTTTATCTGTTAAGGAAATCATGGAGTTTTTGAAAGAATGAAATAGCAAACTTGGCCTTACATTTCCTTAGGTGTGTCACCAGGAAGTTCTTCCTTTGTAGATCTCCTGATAGCCCAGAAATACAGATGGTGGAGGTAGAAGACATTTAAAATTAATGTTCTTTCCTTTTATTAGTAAAAAAATACTGACAACAGGCATGAAACACACAAATATGGAAAACCTGATCAAGCCATAATAGGCATGTGAATATAGGCAGGGCTGCTTCTAGACATACCTGCCGTGCTGCTTTTCAAAAAGATGGAGAGAAGCAAGTTGTTCAACCTCAGTCAGGTTCCTTACTTCATATGGTGTACCACTGAGAGACAGAAGAGCTGTAAAAATCCCATTTTCAACCTTCTAGGAAGATCAGGGCACACAAGTATCTATCTGCCTTTTTCCTCACCTAGGAAACTGGATCGTACAAAACCACAACAAAGAGGTCCTATTCTTGAAGTACGCTTTTCCCCTTCAGAAAGATTAGTTTTACAAATCTCTCAAAAAATTAGCTAAGGCTCATAAGCTAAAGATACTCACAAGGAGATGTAAAAATGCTTGACTGGCATTATCGGAAATCCTCATCATATTAAAAATGGATTGATGGAAGTAAACTTTCACTCAGAAAGCTGCATGTTATCTCTCTCTTCTACATACTGGAGCTTTATGCTATGGGGTTTTTCCTTCTATCAGTGTCATTGGCTAAAGGGTTTCAACTTGTTCTGAAAAATAGAATAAAAATGGAATATTTTATCTAATACCACTTCCTCCCTCCTCACACGTAAACATCACTCATCAGGCAGACCCAAAGGGAAGAACAGGTGGGAGAAGGCAGAGTAACAAGAATGATAATAATACAATACTGTATGGAGAAGAAGAGAGAAAAAGAAAAAATTGGCATGCTCAGAGATAACCAGTAGTCACTTCAAGGTTAGTCTAATTCCTTCCTGCATTGGAAATAAAGACTGTCTAGATATTTGGAGTCACAGATTTCTGCCTTGGAATTTTGATGAACATGTCAATGCCCAGAAAGATGGTCACCTCAATGAAGTCACTGAATAGTATGATTATTTTTAATTCAAGCCCTAGGCCATATATTGAATGCCCAGAGGATGCCTGCCACAATGTCTCAGGCTTCTGGTCCCTTTGTGAGTAGTATTTGCTTTCCTCTTGGGGCTGCCCAGAGAAGCAAGGAAAAGCCACTGTACAGTCAAGCATTACACCTTGTAGGGCAAACTCTCAGCTGACTGTAATTTCAGAAAACTAAGAACAAAATCAAGTTAGGGTGACTGGGGTAAGTTTAGAGGGTGAGCTAATTCTGGTAATTACCAAAGTCTATGGGTTACCTTTAAAGTCTACGAAGACTTTATATTTATACCTAGAATCTCATTTGACTTTTTGACCACTCTCTGAAGTTGGTTAAGTACTCACCCCATTTTACATACTTGGAAACTGAGGCACAGAAAAATTAAGTAACTTACCTGGGGCCCCACTAGTTAGAACTGGACTTTGAACAAGGTTTTCTGACTGTAAATCACTCTCATCTCATATACATATATATGCATATATGTATGTATGTGTATATATATATATGTATTACGTACGTATACGTGTGTGTATGCAGATATTAGCAGTGGTGTCATACTGCTTGGAGAAGGGCATTTACAGTAAAGGCAAAAGAACAGAAGGCAGGCTACCCAGGTTTTACAGTGGGTATATGGTACCCAACAATGGAAAGTATATTTTTAGTCTACAACTTCTTTGTCTCCCATCTTTGTCATTTCTAAAACCATTTTCAGTGCCAAGGAAAAATCACATAAAACCCTAGGTAATCTAGAGCCATACTAGCAGCAGCCTGGGAAAGGCCTCATATGGCATCTGAGCAGGGCGTTGGCCGCGTTCCTTTTTTCCTCTCTAGGTACCTAAATTAAAGCCGTCTGCCAGTGTCTGAGCACCAGCAGCCGCAGCAGCAGTGGTGGTGGCGGCAGCAGCTGCTATAATACTGGTTCCTGGTTCCCTGCACAATATATTAGGTGAAATGAAAGGAGCAGTAAGCGAGAGAGTGTCAGAGCTGTCTGAAGCATCATTCCAAGTGGTATGGATTGAACAATACTTAATTTAAAAAACACCAGCTTGGACAGGAGCAAGCTGTTAACATTCCGTGTGCTTTATGGCAGGAAAGAGTGAGCTAAACTCTCGGAATTTCTCTCCCTGGGGAGAGTGCCTTACGGTGTTCATTCGGAAGCCACCTGTCTCTTCCCGAGGCGGGGCCTCCTCGCTTGGCCCTCTAGCTGTAGTGACTAGTCCGGGGAGGGACTGAGGGTCTTTTGGAAAGGACTTGGGGTGGGGAGTGACAGCGAGGTGGGTAGGGCCCCATTGCCCCTCTCCACCTCCCAGGGTTTTACTATTCTCACGGGCCCGTGTGGAAGTGGTTTGATTCCCCTGGCTAATTCTGAAAATTAAACGGAGGGGAAAATGGAGTGAGGATGAATGAGATAAAAAACTACAGGAAGCCGATTGCTGGTCTCAGAGGCAGAGCTGGAATTTGAGTAGGAGTCAGTAGCTCTGCCATTCACCTAATCATCCTCTACCACCCAGGCCACCGGAGACTGTTCACCGTTAACTTTCAAATCACCTTTCACATGTGACCTAATGGGATGTGAGCAGAAACTTCACCAGGGAGAGAGTGATCACTGTTCTTATTTTATAGATAAGAAAACTGGTGCTCTCCTATGATAAGTGAGTTCATCTAAGTTTCTTATTAGCAGGGGGGAAATTGGATCTATATCTAAGGTGGTCTGACTTCCCCCTAGACAAGCCTCTGAGAAGCTGATGAGAACAGCTACATTTACTAAGAGTCTTCCATGTGCCAGGCACTGTTCTAAGTACTTTCTATTTATTACTTCATGTAATTCTCACAACAATCCTATGGAATAGGTCCACTTACTATCCTCACATGGATGCTATTTCTGGTGGATTAGCCATCAACATTCAACAACCAGTGCCTTCTTGAAATTCAGAGGCCAGAAACCTAGAAACCGCATTTCCCAGACTCCCGTGCAGCTAGTGTACCAGAAGCCATTTTGATTTGGCCACTCGGAAGCACTCCCCTAAGATTTGGAAGGCAGAAGTGAGGCAGAGACTGCGCTTTGCTTACTGTGCTTGTAGAAATGGCTACAGAGCAGTGTGGTTTGCCTGCATCCATGCTAATCAGTCGCTACCTTTCTGGGTGTCAAGAGGCAGGCCTGGGATGTGCAGTTTATTAGCTGGATCAGAGAAGGAGGCGTGGCTTGCAGTCCTTGCATTTCCACTGAGCAGGTGAATTCCCAGCTATGGAAGAGACAGCAGAGACAGCAGCTCCCTTGGTGACCTGCTGCTGCACAGCAGCACAGGAATCTTCCAGAAGCTCAAACTAGAGTCTTTTTCATTAACAATTCCAGTTTACTGTGGGTTAATTAATAACATATAACACTTTCTGCTTAAATGTGTGTGTGTGTGTGTGTGTGTGTGTGTGTGTGTGGTGGGGGAGGTGATTCAACTTATTTATTTTATGAGGAGGTACTGGGGATTGAACCCAGGACCTTGTGCATGCTAAGCATGCACTTTACCACTTGAGCTATATCCTCCCCCACTTTCTGCTTAAATTAACAAGACTAAGTTCTGTTTTCTTTGCAGAATCCTTGACTGATTCTTTAACACAGGAGAAAACTGAGGCATGGAGAATTACATAACTTGTCGAAATCACAAGATCTGAATCCAGACCATCTATGTCCCTAAGCACTAGGAAGCACTGCCTCTTTGTTGAGCAAAAGGCCACGAGAGTTCAGAGAAGGGAGAGGTCACTGCTGATTTAAGAACTCAGAGAAAATTAAGTATCCAAATGGAAAAACAACAGAAATTGAAAAAGACCCTGGGACACACAAAGAATTGTAGGGATTAAAAAAAAGAAGGAAAAGGCTTTACAAGTGAGGAGAACAGAGTAAGGAGAGAGAAAGCAGGAACATGTGAGACCCAGGCTTTGACTCACCCTGACCCACTATTTTAGGCCTCTTAAAGGGGAAAGATAGACTTTTAAAAATTTTTTCTTCCATAGTCTCAGATCCCACGCTCAGTGATGTCCCCTACAAAGTGTCTAACACCGTAAGTTATATATGCAAGGGACTCAACAAATTTTAAATTTTGATTGTATTCATCTCTAGCTGCCTGAAGCACCAGGAGCCTCTGTTTACATTTTTTCCTCTCATCGACAAGGCTTCACTCAGGGCTCCTCACACTGTAAGGACTTGGTTAGAATCTGCGACCCTGGCCAGTAGCAGAGAGGAACTGTGGAGGCTGCTTGGTGCGATGGAAAGAACCCAGATAGCCACAGCTGTCCTAGTTCCTGCCAGCAGGTTCTGAGGAAATAAAATGCTGAAAGCCCCTGATCCTGTTTTTTTTGTTTGTTTGGTTTTTACTTTAAGCTGTTCAATGATGAGACTACTGCTTAGGACCGAAAAGCTGTCGTTGGAGGGTGGAGAGAGGGGTTTGCAGAGTCTAGCTGAGGGCTTGGTACTAAATAGGAAATCAGTAAATCATGCCCAAGCTAGATGGTGTGTAGGTCAGTGTCCACTGGTCATGTCTTTCACCTATTCTGTGTGTTTGAAAATTCTAATAAAATTCTAGGACAAAATCATTGTCAAAATTTAGATTCTAATTCTAGGACCCCTGCCCACCCCCCTCCTCAAAAAAACAAACAAACATAAAAACCCGAAAAAAACAAACGAACAAAACAAAACTGATAGCAGAGCACTAAACTGCGCTGAGAGGCCAGAATTATTATTCATCACTCTCAAACTGATGGTCTCTGTACCTTCTTGTTCTACATTGCTGGGGTTATTTATGTCATGGGTCTCAGAGACTTGTTATTGAATTAGATTCCACAAAACACTTATTAAGCACCTACTGTGTGCAAGGCATGACAAATAGAATTCTGGCAAAAGATAAGCTGTCTCTCACAGCCTTTTTGACAGAGAGACACCAATTTAATCTCTGAGGTTTGAATTATGGTTGTAATATTCACATATTATACCCAAGTGTAATATATAAATCCAAGGCCCTTGAGTCTTAGTTCCATACTATTTCCATGACATCATCCCCTACAGATAAAATAATTATACCAGAGCCAGACAATACGGTGAAGGGGTGTGAACAGATTTATAGACAATATATAGAGAAAGCAGGATTAAAATGCAAAAGCCAAATTCCTCAGCTTGGCATTCAAGGACCTCCCTGATCTGCTTCCTGTCCCAAGATAACACAAAGTCATGCTCCAGCCCAAGTGAAATACCTGATTTACTCCAAGCCTCCAAATCCTCTTACTTCTGTGTATTGTTTCATCCTGTCCTCTGCCTGGAAGATCCTTCCTCCCACCTCTGCCTCACTAAAAATCATTTTTATTCTTTAAGGTGTAGAAAATGTCAGCTCCTCCTCCACAAAGCCTTGTACATAGCTGGTATTAGATAAATATTTATTAAATTAATATGTGTGTTAATTAACATATGCCATGTCTATAGTTACAGTAGCAGGGAAAAAGAAAAAGAGGAAAGAAATGCAAGAAGAATTACTAAACAAAAGAAAATATTTTCTCTAAAAATTAAGGGAAAATGTAAATTACATTTGAAATAAAATTTGAATTTCAGAATAGCAATTAAACCATAGAAAATCAGAGAACTCCTCCTCTAAAATAAAAGAGATCATTGCGTGGCTTTCAATTTCATTCCTGTTAATATGCTGGTTATATGTGCTAACAGCGGCTAGATGGATGGTTTACTCTGTTAAGTTAGAGAGATTACCTCCTATCACAGTTATAAATACTGTCAAAGAAGTATCAAAAATTGTCAAATAGTGAAATATTGAAAACTAACCTTTAAAAAAATTATAGTACAATTTATTTTTTAAGTTTCTGAAAATGACATGAGGTTTGTGAGTAAAACTGGATGTTTTTACCTTTCCTACTTGAAAATGTGGTGGGCCTGTCTTTGGAAAAGAATTTCATGAGGAATATGGAACTTGGTAACTGTGGCAAAAGGAGGAAAAAAAAGGATAACAACACGGAGAATCGAATATTAGCCAACAATAAACAAAAGCACTACCAACATGCAGGTGTCCTATGGGAGAATATAAGGGGTGTGATTGGCAGAAAACAGGTAAAAGAATTCAGAGATTTATCTTATTAACATGAGAATTTCCTAGAGGTTAAAATTCAGTATTGGTTTCTCAGTACAGAAACTAGTAGTTAGGGAAAGTATAGAGTTCCAAGGATAAAGGGGAAGACCCCTCCTTCTTAGATATGATTGCAGGGTGAGGACCAATCATGGAAGCTTTTGGAAGCAGATGGAAGGGACACAAGTCCTAGCCTTGAGTTTCTTGCATTTAAGGCCAACAAGCCAAGGAGGGAAGTTCACTATGTATCACTTGAGCATACTCTGAGGAGGAATACCAGTGGGGGCATGCCTGGGATGTACAAAATAAAGAGGCAGCAAGGTCCAAGGCACGTGACTGTGGAGGTTTTGTCACTGTCTGTTCTAGAGAGGCACATCCTTGTCCAAATGGTCCTATGGCCTAGGTTTTGGTGTTGGTGTTTGGTTATATGTCTTTCTTTTGCCCCTCCTACCCCGTTGTCCCTTCACCTTTCTATTCGTTTGACTGGGACAGGCATGCTTTTGTCAATTGCATTATAAGTAGAATGACTTTGTAAGTAGAATGCATTTATTTTCACCCTCATCAGCTTGGTTTTTAAACTCTAGCCTGCATTTTAAGGTAAAGAATATTTTAAATAATATATCTGTGGCAGAAATATTAGCTGTCTCCTAATATCTGTCATTCTTCTTTTGCTTGGGTAACAAACATACATGGCCACCCAGAAAAGAGACATTTCCGAACCTCTCTTGCAGCTATGTGTGACAAAGTTCTCATTAAGGAAATGTAAGTTGAGATCATGGGTACAATTCCAAGTAATGCCCTTAAAGAAAAGAGCATTTTCCGCTTCACTCTTTCCTCATTTTTGTGGTTGGAATGATGATGTGAAGGCTGGAGCCGCTATCTTGGACTGAGATAACCTTGAAGTGGATACCATGCCCCAGCGAAGGGGCCCTGGCTGCCTGACACTCTGGGATGTCACAGCACTCCTGGACTGCCTACCTCCAGATTATTGTGAGAGAAAGGTGTTTAATGCAACATGTATATTTTCACATAACTTATGGGTGGCAGGACTATGTAAAACTATCAAATAAATATATGCTAAACTATGTATTCCTCTAACAGCCTACACCACCAGAAAGCTACAAGCCTGGCCCCATTTCACACTGGCCTCTTGCACAACTGCCTTAGTAGATCTATGAGTAAGCATTATGCCCCTGGTTTTGTCTAATGACCAACATAGAAATGTGTATACATGAAATACTCTTGAGATCTTGTATAATTATCTAGGACAATTTTGCTTATGTAGCTCAATTATATGAGAATTGCTATGGCAAATTCTCAGAACATAATGGTCAAATACAAAAAGCTTGTCTTTGACAGGCTGGTATGTTTCATTTCTTAGATAATGAGAGTTCTATAAGTTTCTCTGAGTTTCCATCTTTGCTTGAGATACTAGGAAGCTCAAAATAAAAACTTGGGCTTAGTGTCTAAATCTTTCCTCCACTTATGGTTTTAAAAAATCCCCTCCTTCTTCCTTTCTTGATTTTCACATTAAAAAAAATTCATGTTTTTTTTTTCTTTTTGTTTACACTGCAGATTTACTCTAAACAACTGTTCAATGTGTTTGGAAGAAGGTGGGGTATAAATATACAAAATAAAACACTGCAACTGTAAAACAGGACCTGGTTATGCAGAATTCTGAAGGAGATGGTGGAGTAAGAGAGTGATTTCATGCTGATAAAAACTTTTTCTTTATCCTTATGGTGACTACACTCATTTTTGCTGCCATCATGATTTATTAAGCTTTCCAAGCCTATCCTAACCCTTGCTAAGGTTTCCATTTTGTTATCTTTAGTTGTTTGGAGAAATTTTAAGGTTATTTAAGAGAACTTACTCAAACTGGATTATTCCTTCTTATATATTACTTCCACTGATATAATACCATTGAAATGGAAAAATTAGATCCCCAAGTCAAATTTAATACCTTAGTAGATTTCATAAAATACTACAATTTCATTTGTACAGGCTCCATTAATCAAATTTCTGATTTAGCTAAAATGATTTTCTCTTTAAGCTATTATTTTAGATAATGTATTTGGGGGAGGGTCTGGTCATTGTCCTGAGTCATCTGATTTACTGACCGATGTACTATTTCTGCCGGGTTCTAGTTGACCCAGTTGCTCAGAGCCTCAAGTTAGTGAAGCCTGGGGTCATGAGGGCACTCTTGGCATACACTATAAAAATATATTACTGGTGTCAAGAAGACTGGGAGGGAGAATTAATGAATCAAATAGAAAATCATCACCACCATCAGAAAAAAGAACAACAACAAACTACTCAAACATCAGACTATAAGACTTGAAGACAATGTCTGCATCCTGCTTGTTCATTCCATTCCCAACCTTTGGCACGTCTACCTGACACACGGTCGGAGTTCAATGAACATTTGCTAAATGTGTGAATTAAAAAAGCAAAGTTTGATTCCTCAAAAAGTTAAACATAGCACTACCATATGATCCAGTGATCCTACTTCTGGATATACACCCAAAAGAAATGAAAACAGAAACTCAAACAGCTACGTGTACATCCATGTTCACAACAGTATTCATAATAGGTAAAAAGTAGAAGCAACCCAAGTGTCTGCTGACGGATGAACGGATAAATGAAATGTGCTTTTCACCACATTTACATATATACATACAATTTACATACAAGGGGGTATTATTCTCAGTGGTAGACGCACAAGTTCCGGGGTTCATTCCCTATTACCTCCATCAAATAAATAAATAAAGCTAACTGCCCCTCCAAAAAGCCAAACAAACAAAAAAATGAAAGAAATTTGCTACAAAATGGATGAACCTTGAAAACATGCATGATTTCACTTATATGAGGTACCCAGAGTAGTCAAATTCATACAGGACAGAGAGCAGAATGGTGGTTGCTGGGAGCTGGAGGGAAGAGGAGAAATGGGGAATTCATGTTTAATGGGTACAGAGTTTCAGCTAGGGAAGAATAAAAAAATTCTGGAGATGGGTGCTGGTGATCACTGCCCAATAATTTGAACGTACTTAATGCCACACAACTGTGCTCTTAAAAATGGCTAAAATGGTGAATTTTGCATGATACAAATTTACTACAATAAATATTTTTCAAGAAGAGAAAAAAGAATACAAAAGAAAAAATGATTTACATCTGTGTAAAAGTGATACGAGTGAAACCCCCTGACGTGGCTCCTAATCCTTGTCCCAAGTAACTGGAACTCAGTGTGACAATGGATACGGTGAACTGGTTCTGATTGCTAAATTTTCTACAAGTTAAAAAAATATAGCAAGCACAAGCTTTACCAAAGCTATGCCAACAATGCCACACTCACTCAAAAGGAAAGTAAATACTAGGGAAGCATTTCTATGGACCAAGTTTTCACAAAGGTAGACTGGATTTGGTTCTCTCAGTTTAAATGTAAATAAGGCTGGGCTCCCAGGGCTTCTTCCTGTGGCCTGGAATGTCCTCCCTCTCATTCTTCTACTGTTTAAACTCATGGGTTCCCCACTCTCATCTTATAAGTTCGTCAGAGAGGCCTTCCTAGATCTTCAACCTAAATTGTCTTTCCTATTGTTTGTATCCAATACTTGTTACATAGGACCTATCAGAGTTCACAGTTATTATTTATTTGTATTTATTTGTGTGATTACAATTTCAATGTCTCTCACTCTCCCTTATTAGACTGTAAGCTCTGTAAAGGCAGGAATCATGCCACTTTTGTTAACCACTGTAATCAAGTATTGAGCGCAGGGTCTAGCACATAGTAAGTATTCAATAAGTATTTGTTGATTGAACAAATTTATTTCTAAGCAGAAGTCTTCAAAGACATTGGTAACACTCAATTTCTTAAGCTGAATAATAGATAACAGATATTTTGTTATTTTTTAATGCTTTATACACGTGCAAATGTATATAATTAATACCCATATTATATATACCTTAAACACATACACACACTTTACATGTATATCTGCATATGTATTTATTTTTATTTTATTTATTTATCTTTACATTTATTTCCCAACTGTTACTTAATGGGCCAAGGAAGTCAAATGTTATTTCCATGTGTCCATTGCCTTTCCTGCCTGCTATCTCAAAGATCCCAACTGTGGTTCACAGTCTTGTTCTATTTCTTCCTCTCTCAACCCTGAGTTAGACAGGTTAAGACAAGCAGCTTACTGCTTTGCAAAGGCAACCTCATCTTTAAATTTTATCCTGGGATACCAGTCTAATAATGATAGAGGTACGGTAGATTAAATAAAAAGGCAAGGGAAATTCACCTACATCTACCTTATATATGGATAAAAATGGTGGAGTGAACACATCTACCAATAATGATATACAAGCCAAAGTGATACAATTTGCTCTCCAAATTAAAGAAAAAAAGATGATACATATTAAATTTTTTAATCAATAATAATATATGTCATATAGGTTAAAATCTGATATTTAATTTGATACTGATATTTATTGAAATCTGCACACTTCTGTATTATGTTTCTTAGCAATAAGATTTATTTTGCTTATTCTTCACACAATTTTTTTTTTGGATGCACAATATTCCCTTTGAGGAGGAAGTATAAGAATATAGGACTTGTTTGAAAAGTTATACTCACTAAAAATGAGATTGGAAACAAGTATTTTAATTTTTCTCACAAAATGACAATGTTCAATATCTTTAAATGGCCAGTATAATGTTTTTATGAAAAGCTGGCAAAAGCAATCTGTGGTGCCTTTTGCTTCAGGACTCTATAATTATTTCTCCCTCTTTTGGAGGGTGATTTCCATGGAAACATGAGTTTGCTCATCATAGAAAAGATGTCATCCACTGTGTGTGTTGCAGCAGAATAGCTCTGCTGTTTAGACTTCAAAAGTGTTATGCCAGAGACTTCTTGTGGATGATCCAATGTAGTATTTTCACAGGTCTGTTCAAGGAAGAGCTTACTTTTGCAAAGAACGAAAGCCATGAAAAGAAGCTGGGGTTAGTGATAGTACCTGGGTGTAAAACCTGCATGTACAGCTAGTAAAATTTGGAAACTGAATTCATTCTGCTTCAGATTTCATTTTCACCCCTGTTAAATCAAAGTACAACACAGGCATCACAAAATCTGCCATAAATAATTCTTCACAACCGTCTGCTTCACTTTGAGTGTCCTGGACTCTCTCCAGCCATAAAACCTGGATCTACTTTTACCACTAAAGAGGATAGTACCCCCTCAGTCAGGGCTGAAGAAGGTAAAATTAAAAAAAGAGCTTTCTATTCAAGCAGTTACTCTGACTGCTGCATCTTACATGGCAAACAAACAGGGGTTTCACCATGAAGTTAGGCAAGTCCTTGAAAATCTTGACAAGATTTACAAATGAGATATGGTGTTTATTTATTATTTTAAAAACTTTCCATTGTGCTCTTCTTGGTAATGTAATATGATATATATTTTTGCCAAGAATAGGGTGGGGTTGCTCCGCGGCTTAGTTGATCATGAAATGTCATGCTTAACACTTGAGTCAGAACATCAAAACAATGCAGTTCTGGAAAAAGAGTGCCAACAGCCTTCCCACTTCTGCTAGATTCAACTTTCTTTGAGTTGGGAGCATTCGTAGGTTTTCTCGTTACTATGTCTAGTCATGACTCCAAAAATATTCTCGGCAAAGCTGGGATTTTATACTTGCTTGCCTCTCCGTTCTGAGGATATCTTCTTCCCCGGCAGCCTGCCTTCCTCCCACGTTCCTTTTTCCCCTCTGTTCCATTCTAGTTTCTTTGTCAGTTACTGTTGGCTGATGACATTGTTCTTGAAGGGGTTAAAATTAAATGGGAAGAATCATTTGGGATTACTTTTCAAATAACCCAACAAATCCAACTTCTTAAGCAGTCATCTCCTTAGTTCTGTTGGAGATTTGGGAATCATTTTTTAAAAATTTGATGTAGTTCAATACTTTCCCAGAGTCTGACAAACTAAGCCAGAAGGGGGGTTTCTCAACTCATGGGCTCCCGCGGTATGTAGGCTCCCTGAGCGTAGAGACTTGTTTATTCCCATTCACCCCTGTAACTCTAGTGTCTAGAATAGTGCTTGACAGATTGAAGGTATTCAATAAATATTTATTTAATTAATGAATAAAATAACTAATGAGGTAGGGTCCCAAGTGTAATAGAGGACTTGATGTCAAAACATCTAGGTCCATGCCAAGAAACTAGATCCATATTGGTAGAGCCAATATAGCCAGTAAAACACTAATAAAGTCTGACCAATGAAATACAAAGGATACATTGTTTATAATGTATGATTTCCCAGATAACATAATTTGTAATATAAAAAATAAGCATTTTATATTCACTATAAGTAGCTTGAGAGCAGATCCTACATTCTCAAATAATATTTGTTGAATGTCTAAATAATGGAAAATCCATGTCCACAGAACAACTGTCTCAAGCAGATGAGTGTAAGGCTTCTACAATTCGGTTATTATGGCCACTTCTAAAATATAGAGCTAAGACATCAACTTTCCCCTCTTTTAAAATACCGGAAATAACATTTCTAGTATTTCTATAACAGTAAAAAAATTTTAGTCCTGTGTTATTTCTTAAAATATAGAAGTTCTGTTTGCTTAAAATATATCCACTCAGGGCAGCAAATAACTGTTGTTTTTTTTTTTTTAAATATTGTTGATAAGGGAACAAGACATGCTCTGAACTCCTCAGAATGTGCATGGAAATATTTTTGTCATAAAATCAAAGGGCTGAACTAGATTTGCTAAAGTCTCTTCCAGCTCTAACATTTTATGACTCTGGCCTTTTTAAAAAAGAAAAAAAATTACTCATGGGGAAGTAGTGTCTTTGTAACTCACTCAGAATTTTCATTGTCATTGGACGGATACTCCACACTGACTCAGCATATTCTGGCTCATGTTTAGTTCCTAGTATACTAAGCCTCGATAAAGTCTTTTTCTTTTAAGGATGCTCTGGAAAGCTTGTGAAATATGCTGAGGAGAGCCTATTATGAACCATAATTGAGTTTGGGCATTGATGGTCCAATAAGAGAAGACTTGAAAAGTCATGAGCCATTAAGGCAAAATTATGTAAAGTGCTCAGATCTCACGTTCAGCCTTCTGCAGAATGGTTAAAGCATTATTTTTCAACTATGGGTAGGTCATGAAATCAATTTAATGTGTAACAACTAGCATTAAAAATGCAAGGGAAAAAAGTAGTAGTTTAGAGTAGACTAGAAAATACTGAGTGTATATCATTTAGTAAGGGTAAACATTGTTTGGTGAAACTTTTATTTCAGGTGTGTGTGTGTGTTTCAGTGTAGATGCATGCATACTAGGCATAATAGGTCATCATGTGCAACGTACTTCTTGCAGGACACATTCAGAAAAGTCTGAATTGGTTTAAATGGAAACAGCCTTTCCAAGTTTCTTCAAATTCTACAATTAGTTCTATGAAATCCTGAATCTCATGGGCATCCTTTGTAATTACAGAAGGGAGGTAGGGTTGGAGTAGAAAGGTTTCCTCGGAGAAAAGAAGCACCAAACTGACCCACTGATTTTGAACACCAGAAGCCAAGGTCACTGACCAACCTCTTCCACCTAATGGATCTGACTGGAGACACAAGCACATTCCCTGTTCTGTCCCTGGTGGAGGGTGGATGTCGGATATGCCTAAGTGTAACTGTGCCTGAGTTAGGACAGAGTATAGGCCAACCAAAGGATTTAAAAAACCAAACAACTTTGTGTGTGTGTGTGTGTGTGTGTGAGAAAGTGTAATATTCATACAGAAAAGTGCAAAAAGAATTTGTTTTCCATCCTGAGGGGAAAGGAAATTCACTGTAGCTTTCTCCAACTCTTCTTTCCCTTTTGACATCCTGTGTTTCTGTCCAACGGCTTTCTCAGAAACCATAGTGGCTTCTGGAGGACAGGGAGGAATATTCTAGAAGTGGAAATACCTCATGTAGAAATCACTCTTTTCTTTTTGGTGTATATCTATAAAACTTTCTTTCCTTGTAATTTGATTTTACTTTAAGTGATGAGCCAGTATTTCCATCTTTTATTTATCAAAACTGCTTTTGGTGTTTTTTAAAAAAGTAAAACCTCAAAGTTAGCTCAATAACTGGATGGTCTTCAGCTCTCTAGCATAATAAGTTATTATGCACATAAAGTACTTGGAAAAAAATTTTTCATAAGGACAAGGAGTTTATAGATTTTGCAGTGTGACAAATAGGGGATGAGACAATTTCTTTTAAAACCACACACAAAGTACATGTTTAGCAAAGGGCTAGAGTATGTCAGGGACTGTTATAGATGCTCTGGGATAATAAGACCAGCAGATAAGATCCCTGACTTTGTGGTGCTTACACTAGGCAAGGGGAAAAGTATGAAAAAAAATTAATAGGGTAATTTCAGGTAGCAGTAACTGCTATGACACAGAGAAAACAGGAGTGACCTCATGGTGGATGGGGTGTAAAATTGAAATTTCTGGTCACTGAGAACTTTTGAGCCACTATCTCAATGAAGAAGGAGGTAGCCACAGTTTCCAGGGAGATTAAAGCAAGTAGGTGTGAGTACTGATACTTAGCTAGCTATTTTTAAAAATCTTTTGACTTGACAGAAAATGAAATAGAGATGTATTAGCTGAGGAAAAGAAATCCAGGTAGTAAAAGTTGTTCACAGATGTTTATTTTAAATGGATCCACTAGGTACTAAGGAAAGGGCCTCCACTTACCATTGTATAAGCTGTCAATGAGGCCCCTGGAGTTCTAGAAATGGCCCACCTGAACCAGAGCAGCTTGCAACCTTCGTGGCCTGGTCAAGAGATATCATATATCCCAAAAGGAAAATCTAGTTGACCAAGCAATCAAGAGTACCAGCAATGAAATCTGCAGCAACTCGCTGGCATGGGATTTCAAACATGGCAGGAAAAGCGTGCATCCATCCACCAAGCTCCGGAGAGTGGGTTTCACAAGGCTCGTGAAGCACTGAGGCCTCTTAGGTAGACCTTTGCTACAGTTTGAGGAATAGTTTTGGGCTCACTAATCTCAGAGGAGTATGGAAAATCTGAAGACTATTCAGAGGAAGTCAACAAAGATGATTAAGAATTGAATAACTGGGCCTCTGAGAAAAGGTATAGCCAAACTGGAATTACTTAGCTGAGATTATTTATCTTGGTGAAGACACATCCAAGGTGTGGCTTAATATGGCCTTCAAGATATGAAAGGTAATGGTGACTAACTGTGCTCTATGACCTTTATGAAGAGAGTAAGTTGAAATGGGAGGGTTTTTAGCTAAAGATAAGAATTTTTTGGATTATAAACTATCCAAAATAGAGTTACCTACCCAGCATTTGGGGTCTCTTTCTTTAAACTTTAAAACAGGGGCTATTTCAACCCCTTCCACATGGATGAGTTTGGTGGTCCTTGCCAAATTCAATGTAAAATTTTGTGGGCATATGTATACATATGTACATTTTTTTTCCTGGGAAGAGGACTGGCAACTTTTATTAGATTGGATCCATGCCTAAAAATGCTTAAAAATCACTGCTTTTTAAAAAACGATTATACTCTCATCTGCTTGGATCTGTTGAAGAACATTTTGTCTGAAGTAGGAGAGTGGACTAGATGTCCTTTCAGGTTTGCCTAGCATCTTATAAGCTACTTAGGAGATTTTGAGACTGCATGCACGGCTGCTCTAAAGATTTTTTTTAAATGAGGAATTTAATGTTTGGTTTTAAATAATTACATTTAAGTGAAAAATGCATTAATGAACATATATGGGGATACCCGTCATAAAACTGGAGAGTAAGTGGTACTTCTTGGGAATAGTACCAGCTTAAAAAACGCTTGCAACACATGAGCAAATGGGAGAAGGGTATTCTGTGGAATATTTAAAACATATGGTTTTTGTTTGTATTTCTTCCAAATGTTTGAGAAAAGCGAACAACTTGTACCTGTATACAATCGTGACTATGAATGCACTATTCTGTTTTAACAAAAAATGTATTTATAAGCAAGCAGTAAAACATTGAAAGAAATCATAATGTTAATAAGTAGGAGGCTATCAGGTTCCATATTAAATTTCTCATACCTAGAGCTGACTTTGCAAAGAACAGTAATTTTAACTTGATGGATTAAACAGTTTTCAATGTAGTATAAGTTTCAGAGATCTACAAGAAGTGATGTAATAAAAATCCTAATCAATCAGGCACAGAGATAACATCTACACCCACGCACCTCTATGAATTTTGCAAGGGGGAAAAACTGCAGCAGCAAACAGGTGAAACACAAAATTCTATTTTGTTCTTACCTCCATGTTGGAAGCAATAATAAAAGGCAGAAAGTCCTATGAGCCTAAAAAATTCATGTGTATCTTTGAAGTAAATGTGGTTGATTTTGCATAAACTTGCAATCACTTTTTCTTATTTGCTCATCAATAATCCTTTCTTTTTTTGTATACAATAATTCTTTTGTGAAACACAATGAAATCTTCAATTCTCATTAGGTCTGGCTCCATTATTTGAAAAATGGGGAATAGTACAAGCCAGTAGAAGAACTGAGAACCAAAGACAAGAGAGAAGATGGGATAGAACTCTGGATTCTCGGTCTGGTAGCACAAAGCACAAGCCAGAGTTGACAGAGTAACAACTGAGAGTGATAGGTGCATACTCCTATGGCATATTCAAGACAGTTGCATCAAATCTTTGGCCTCTGTCCCTTTCAGACTTGAAGAAGAATTGCATGCAATAAAACAACAAGTTCAGATACAGTAAATTAATAATACATGGAGCTGAAAATGTTAAGGTTTCATTTCTGGGGTAGCTAGATAAACAAATATATTTACACAAGAGCTGTTTGAGTCATACAAATTCTAGGCTAGTACGTATGGAATTGGTAACTGCTTTTCCGAAAGTTGCTCAAATAATGGTTTCAGTAACGTAACTCTTTTCTATGCATTCACATCACCAAAACGTAGGTACACAAAAAGACCCTCATTTCAACGGTACTTCATTTTACAGGCGTAAAATCAGATGGAAATTATAAACATAAAATCATCTCTAAACTGATAATGAGCTGGATTGAAAAGATATATACATAGTGACAGCAGGTTATCATATGTGGTTCTCTTATAAAAATTGATGCACAGGTGTGTTCTCCACACTGAGGTATTCATGAGGGTACCCAAAGCCTTTCTGAATATCCAACATGATTGATTTAAGGGGAAGAATGTCCACATTCTTAATTTCTACATATACTTTTTCCTAAAATTGAACTGCAGTACCATGCACATGCAGATACAGTGTTCTGATATTTTCCTGTCTCAGTTCCCATTTTTAAAGCACATTTTTTGGCTTTTCAAAAGTACCTGCAACTTACATTGGTATATTACCCCAGGGCATAAATCTAGGGGCACTAAACAAAAGAATTACTCAAATATTGCTTTCAGTGAAGCCTCCTTTAATTAAGGTACCGCAAACCTTAATTTCTGTCTTTCCTGTCTTTCCCTGTTTTGTGGACTTTTCTGTAATGACAAAGCATGACTTTAAGAATAGAATATTTTGGTCTAGGTACAGCTACTCTGAATCCAGATGTACTGTAGAGTGGGCAATGGGATTGATAACAATTTTTATTCATCCATTATTGTCTCTTCTATTATCCAACTATTATCAAAGGAAGTTTGTTAAGGAATATTAACAGGGCATCAACTTATTTTATCCAGGTCATGAGAAGTTCTTTACCATATGCATGAATCTATGGATCTATGTATGTATGAATAAATAAATGAATACATATATATATATATATGCATCTGCCTTCTTAGAATTAAAAAGTGATACTGTTTTCAGGCAGCTAAGTATTAACACATCAATTTTCATTAAAAATGAAGACAGATCTTTTCTGACTTTGCTAATTAAGTTACATGACAAATATTCTTTACCACTGATTGAGTCAAATCTGCAGCCACAAAATGCTTTGTTTGGTGTTTTTCAAACAGAGATTTATTGAGGTATAATTTATATCCAGTAAAATCCACCTATTTTAGGTCTACAATTCTATGGGTTTTGACAAATATATATAATTGTCTAATCACCATGACAACCAAGATATAGAATTATTTCCATCACCCCATAAGGTTCCCTCTGTAGTTAATTCTCTCCCTACTTTTTTATCACTGAGTATACATCTATTGTATGAATGAACCTTAATTTGTTTATCCACTCACTGGCTGATGAACACTGGGTTGTTTCCAGTTTTTGGTGATTATGAATAAAGCTGCTACAAATATTCCTATACATATAACTTGCCTGGTTATATATTTTCATTTCTCTTGTAAATGCCTAGGAAAGGGATTGCTGGGTTTTATGATAAGTGCATGTTTAACTTAATATAAGTAACTGCCAAACTGCTTTCCAAAGTGGTGGTCCCATTTTGCATTCCCACAAAATAAAAGAGTTTCAGTTTCTCTGTATCCATGTAGCATTTGGTATTGACAGTTTTTAAAGTGTTAGCCATCCTGCTGGCTATTAAGTAACAGATCATTATGGTTTTAATGTGCATTTCCCTAATGACTAATGATGATGCACATCTCTTCATGTGACAATTTGCCATCTTTCTCTATTCTCTGGTGAAATGTCTATTTAGATCGTTTGTCCAATTTTTATTGGGTCATTTGTTTTCTTATTACTGGGTTGTGAGAGGTTCTTATGTATTCAGGACATAAGTTCTTTATCAGTTATATGTTTTGCAATTCCAAGTTTTTGACAAAAGTGTATTTAAAACATGGATGTTGTAATACTATTTTATCAAAATACATTGTATCTGCAAAGGTATATTAAGTTGACTATATTTCAATTTACCTTATTCTCCCTGAATACATTAAATTAAACAAGATGCCTTTAAGAGAAAGAACAGCAAGTATAATTAATAATCATTTAATAAGTCTTGGTAAAGCAGGAACAGATTCTAATGACTGTGTTATAATTATTTTTGCTGGTCAAGCCATTTATAATTCTTTGCTTTTGAATGACATAATTGAGCTATTAGTTGATACACTATTAAATATAAATTTTGATGGGTAATCACTAAGTGATTTTTGCTATATAACTTGGGAGTTCAAAGAATTGAGTTATATTAGAGAATTCCTTCAACCCCTAAATTCATTCCTCTTACGTAATCAATGTTCTTTAGCATTTACATGAATAAATGTGAACATTAGAAATAGGATTTATGAGTAACCTTGTCTCATTCTGGCAATAAATAATGTTTACCCACTGACAGATAGATGGGCTAGTTAGGAAAAAAGAAAGCCTCATATATTTTATTTAGAGAAGTATTTTTTAGAAAGTGTATCAGTTATTAAAATTTGTATTATTTGTGTTATTGTTTGAGTACTGATAATAACTGAAATAATATCACAACCCAGAAAAACTTTTCTTCAAATCTAGAGACTTAGGAACATAGAAAATTTAACAAAAATTAAATTTCCTATCATACCCCTATTCCTTTTCTATTCCTTTTATGCAGATTTTTTCTTCTGCTGGTGATCATAATTTTAGTTCTTTTTTTATTTAGTAGAAAGGAGAAAACTTTCAATCATAAAATATATTAAGATAATATGAGTTCAAAGAGAAAAGAGAATGAAATAAATTTGTATATATATGTAGTGGATAATTAATGAGTGTCTAATTGGTATAATGTTAAGATTCCAGTAGAAACATCTAAAATTGTCAAAACTTATAATTCTCTGGATATCATATCCTTGGCAACTATTTTAACTTATAATGACAAACTTTAAATATTAACTTAAAAATGTGCCTCTGGTAGATGATTCTCTTAAAATCTTTTAGGGAGTTTGAAAGTAAAAATTTTGAAAGGTAGGTCATGACCTTTATAATTCTTTCCCTTTTCTCCCTGGCAGTTGTGACATTTGGCCCTGACCTCATTGTTCTAGTTTGCAAGCTTCTCAGTTTGCGATTACAATAGCAATAATTTTCCCGGGACACCGAGTGGGTGACTAGCTCATTTAGTGCCCGTGTCCTTCCCACGTGGGCTGGCAGCAGACTCTTAGTGGTCGGTGCCAAGCTGCTTTCTCCAGGGTTCAGCCTGACCATTCTTCCTGTGTAACTCAAAAAAGCATCATCAAAGGAACAAAACACCCAGAGTGATTCTTAACTGCGTATTCAGAAATTTATAAAAGGACTTATTATGGAGGCTTGAGGTTTTATTTTTTAACTGGTTTGTGTTTTCTGGTCAGACAAATACTTTGTGCAGGAAGAGGGGAGGGGTGGGCTGAGAGAGAGAGAGAGTGAGCTTGAAAAACCTCTTGTTTTGTTGGAGTCCTACAAAGTGTTTTCCAAAATCTTCAAAGCTTGGGACACAACTTATCAGCCAAACTGAACTGCTCGCATCCCATAAATGCACATCCATGTGTACTTGACACCTGCTTTTTTTTTTAATACATCAAAGTTTGGGCTCTTCTGTATTCAGAGCCATCAGGTCCCCTAGGGCCACGCCAGTAGAGAAAGGAAGCAAACTCATTTGGTGTTTGACTCTTAGGCGTGTCAGACTCCTAGGAGGAAGGTATTTCAAGAAAAAAGGAGCAGAAAGACAGTCAGAGAGGGTCTAGCACGATGTTCCACGAGAACACATCTACCCCTGTGTTCTGCGAACTCCCAAACACACACTTCAAATTATAGGACATTCTGTTTTGCATCAGGTGAAACAAACAGCCTGACTCCCCACTAATGAGCTGCAGGACAATGCCATTGCTTTTCTTCCTTTCATTGGCTCTATATTTTCCCTTTTCTTTTTGAACACCGAACTGAGGTCTGTGTGGTGTCTGCCCCCTCCCCCCTCCCCATAGCTTTGGCACTGGCTTCCCCCATTATTCCAATGAGTAATGACACCCAGGGCAGGAAGCCAATCCTACGGGCGCTGCTTCACACTTTCCTCTTTCTACAAAATAAAAAAGACCCAAACCAAACACCACACGCGGCAACTTTCGGCTTCAGGGATTGTGACTAATTTCTAAGCCCTCTTTGCTCTGTAGTAGAATCTGGCTGTCATTTGACATTTGGCTTTTTTTTCACAGAGCCCTTGAGCAAACTTTATTTACAGAGCACAATGACTTTTATTACTACATAATACAGAAAATATTTGCTTCATTATGAAGCCAACTGAATATTGATTTTGATTTTTGTTACTTGTGGTAAACAGAGTTCAAAACACTCTCTATTACCGTCATTCCAAACTAGTCACAAACTATGTAAACAGTCCGCACAGAGGTTGTGTGGCCCACGTCTTGTGACTGCCTCCTTCCAGCCAACGGAAAATTTCGTTTAAAAAATAGAAGTTCATGTCAATTTTAAATTTTCAGGCAACTTTTGCCCCTCAGGACTGTCTTTTAGGCCATTCTGGTGGTTGCCTTTTATGGGAAGTTACCTCACAATGAAGTCTTTTCAAGGTACTTTTGGAACTAAACCTTCTCTTTGGATCCAGTCCAAGAGAGGCTTAATTCTGCTCTAAGACAAACAGTATTGCCCCAAACATCAAGTTATATTTTAGGTAATACATAGGTAAGAACATATGTTGTTAGAAATACGTGTGTGTACCCAGATGCATTTCATCTATACTTAGATATACTATATTGACTTTGCTGATTCCATTTAGTTTCAGAACCAACCCGCCTTGTGTACCTCAACTGGCTTTTATAAAAGACTGTCCAGACTTGAAATGGACCCATTTGGCCATTTACATGATCTAGTTTCTGCATATTTACTTTACAATAAACATGTCAGTCCAAACTATTGGCATTTGCATCCTGGCTCTTTGACTCTTTGTCTTTAATACTTTTTGAAATTTGGTAAACTTTTGACTGATTTTAAATCCCAGCTATAAACCCTGTACCAGTTTATTTTTGCATCTTAAAGAAAGGAAAAAGAAATCCAGAGTAGCAGAATATTTTTAGTTCCTATTGTTAAATGCTTTGAGAAACCCATGTACACCAACATGAATCCAGATGAATATTTGTATCAACATTTCTCCCCCTGGACATAACTTCCCACTGAGAATTTGGGAGTAAGATTTAGTTTCTGTCTTAGACTTAAGCCTACATCTAGAGTTTCTGTAACTTCAATCCTAACAGATCAGTTTGGAGCTGGCTTTTTCCTTTCTCTACTTTTTGGGACGTTTATAAAACTTCTGCCTTCCTGCTAATGATGCTCACACAATTGGGCTAATGTTAGTGTCATATAATAGGAAACAAAATCCTGGGTCCTGGGATCAGGTCTGGAATCAAACCCTGGCTCTATTACTTCCTGGATGTATGGTCTTGAGCAACTTACTAATCTTCTCAAACCACAGTTTCTTTTATAAAATAAGGAAAGTAATACCTATAAGAAAACTATCATAAGGTTCCTCCAAGAATTAAATGTAATAATATCTAAGAAGCATCTGACACATATTGCATGTACAGTAGGCACTGGCTCTTTAGTACTTTTAGTATATCGTGCTGATTATTTTGATAAGAGTAATTTTTTAAACTGTAGTTTCAAAAAAAATTAGGCTTTCTATACATATGCAGAAATGGTCAAAGATGCTTTATAAAAACTGCAAAACAATTTCAAGATGTCTCCAAGCAAGTAGGTTGTCAAATACTTTCAGTATTTTATATGTGAGTTTTGGTTAATATTCTCTTCTTTGATGTCCATTTGGTAAACTCTTTGTTTACAGCAAATCTCTCTAGTCTTCAGTTTCCCCATCAATAAAATGGAATGATAAAACTCTGAAACCTTAGAAAAAAGCAAATGCCAAAGATGACTATGAACTGCCTATTTTGTAAATAATGGGATGTTGAAGAACTATTTCACATATAAGTAGTGTGATTAAAAGATGTACCACATCCTCATATTTAGGGATGCAGATGAACAACGAAGTTTTCATCTTATCAGGTCCAACATTCAATTCATTTTTGTATACCGAATCATGGTCAAAGCATTTATTATCAATGATCTTAATTTTTTTTCTCCTAAGGATAAAATATATATTTGATGCTTAATAGTAGTGACAGATTTGGAACCAAAGTTTATACTTTTAGGGACAATCAAACTGAGCCAGTGATGAGAAACTCTGGTTATCACTGCCAGAACAATCCCACAAGAACTTCAGTCTTGAGAACGAACCATTCCCACCAGGGAAAATGAGTACACACAGTCATTTTGTTGAAGAATAGCACAGTGTTTAAGAATTGAACTTGGGAATATAACTGACTGGGTGTGAATCCTGGATCCAGAACACTCTATTTAACCTTAGGCAAGTTACCTAAAGTCTCTCAATTTCAGTTTTCTCACCTGTAAAAGGAAGCTGATCATAGTACTTACCCTACAGGATTATTGTGAGAAAATGAAATTAGACATGTCAAGGATGAAGAGAAGTGTCTGGCACAAAAAAAGTGCTCAATGTTAGTGGTTGCTGACATTACTGGTCTCCTGGTACAATTCACAGAGTCTTTACTTTAATTGGTAAGAGGCATTTTTTACATGAGGATGAAAATTTTAAGAATGCTGCCTACCCTCATGTCTTCATACCATCATTTGGCTCTCACTTCGCTCATACTACCATTACCACCTGCATCTGTTCTCCTTTTCTCAGTTACTTAAGGTAAAGCAAAAGACGTAACCCTGCCTTCAAAGAGTAACTACTCTTTCCAACAGAGAAAAGATACACATAGGTGAAATACTGGGAGTCTGCTTGAATGCCAATCCTCAAAGCTTACATTTTATCCTTTAAAGCTAAAAATTCAAAGTGAAGACTGGTAGAGTTTTACATATACATAATACACATTTTTTCCTTTTGTTTGCATGTAAGGCAACGTTGGAGGAACACAGAGTTTGGAATCAGAAAGACTTGAGCTCAAAGCCCATCTCTACCACTGAGCAGCTGCGTGAACTTGGGTGGGTTCATTAGACTCTCTGAGTTCTCATTTCCTCATCTGTAGCAGGGAAGATTGCATGCTAGCTCCAAAGATCAATGTGAAGATTAAATGTCATTGCAAAGCACTCAGCATAGTGTCTGACCCTTAGTATGTTCTCAATAATTTTCCTTCCCCACTGACTACATCAACTCAGAACATGAAGATTCTAAGTTATCTAAAACCACAAAGAATACAAGTCTTGTATTTGTGATACCACGGTAAATCCCTGCAAGCTTTCTTTTGTCCATTTTATCCTCCAAGTAAAATGGCTTCCAGACACACCCCCACCAGAACAGTATCATTCCGACAGTAGGGGCCATGCAACTGCTCATCTTACCTAAATTTGAAAACAATCAACATCTCTGTCATTAAAACACAAAATGACCTTCCTTTCACAATCACTTATTACTCCTTCACAGACAATTAACAAAAAAACAGGTTTGCTACTTAATACTTTCCATCCATTTCCACTTGTGGTGTGTATAAACAATCTATTCAAATGTATGCTGGGAATATTTAAAAATCTATATAAAGAGAAAGTCCTACCTTTTTTCCTCTGAGACAGTAGTTTCTCTGCCTCCCTTCTCCCTCCCCCAATATGGAGCTGTAAGGCATGTACACTGAATTCATGATTTGGACCACAAGTATACAGCAGATCTCTTCAGACCCTTATCGAGAAAAACTAAAAATCAGTACATACCTACACTGAAATACAACTGCAAATTCACCAGACCTCTGATTCACCCAAGGCTGATTTGTGAAGTCATTTTCTCTCCTATAATCTCCAGCTTTCGTCTGCTTACAAACCATCCCTCCCCTTCACCTGCCAACTTTGAATGAGTTCTATACCTCTAACTTCCATGGCTGATTAAGGAGCAAAAGATAAAACCCAGGAAAGAATATCTCACTGGCTTTGCCTTTCAATCTGCTTTTCAGAAGGTTCAGTTTTCGTTTGCAGATAATCCTTTAACATTTATTCAGGCACTGGTATTCATCATACAGTGAAGGAGAAAGACAAAAGTAATGTATCCTCAGCTAGATCATAAAAGGTTGTCAGCTCATCAGTGACTTCCTATGATGTCATCAGCAACAGGAAAGCTAGAACAGTTAAGCTCCCAAAAAAACTGAAGATGAAATTACAACTTTAGGATTGACTCGGTTACGTGGCCGAGTGTGTACAGCAGAGCTGAATTTAATATATGTTTCCTTATCCCTATAAAACACATCAAAGGCCAGATTTTCAAAGCCCTGCATGGCTGGCCATTTGGAAAGAGGTATATCCAGGCTCCCAAAGCCTTCATTTTAAGCAGATGGCAGTGGCAACTGCAAGGTTTGAAATTGCAAGCCCAGGCTTATAAAGGCATTGCTTAACACCAGCATTGACTAAGGAGGGGTTGTCAGGGAGGAAGCCGGAACCACCTTCAGTTCTATAAAACCAGGTAATGTGCTGACTTGCGGCACGTAGCAGAAGGCTGAGTAGAAACTCAGTTCCTATTCACTTTTCCCTGCCCGGGCGCTCTCCAGGACAGCACAGACCAAATGACTGGTAGGCCACCAGGTGGCGCCCTCTCGTCCTCTCAAATTTATAGGTGATGGCCAAGCCACCTGCCAGGAGCTCCATCTTTTAAAAGTTTAAAGGAAAAAGAATAAAGTGTCAGGTTCTCCTCCTAATCACAGCAGCTGGAGGTAAATTATTAAACCTGTTTGGAATCCTGCTGTTAAGCTCCTCCTTCGAGACTGTAAAAACAAACATCTAGCAGGTTTGAGAAACTCAATAAACATTAAAGAAAAAAAATAAATGGAGGCCCCAGGTTGGTTGGTTTGTTTTTTCCTTTTGGGGAGAGCACAAAACATACATCCAACTGAGCTGCTAATGTCTGGAGCCATCTGAAAAGGCAGTGTCTCCCAACTTTGAACTTTAATAACACCCTTTGAAAATCTCCATAGAAGATATGCATTAAATCTTTAATAAACACTTGGCAAAATTTCAAAGAATAGCATATTTTACTTGTTTTCTCTTTCTCTCTCACATTTTCCTCAAACTTAGGCCATATTACTACAGAAAGACTGAAGCTGCAGGTCTGCTATGTAGATAGAAATATACATTTATTACATATCCTAAGCTACTTTGAAGTGTAACATTCTCTTTAAAATTTAAATCAAGCTCTTGAATATAATGGCTCTTTTAGAGTAAGGCTCTAGCTTATGTCTTCAGAAGATATTTTGAGTCTTGTGTGTGAAGGGTGATAAGGAAGTGAACACTTTTAATACTCAAGGCCACAAAGAAAATCCAACAGTTGTTTTCCTACAGCCAAAACTTTATTCACAATTGGTATGTGTATATTAGCATAACAGCCATTACTGTCCGGCCATTCCAAAGTAGCCATTTCCTGGGTCTGGTTTACTTTGCTTCAAAATTTATTATATTTTTTGCCTTTTAGATATTTGTATACTTGTGCAGCACCAAAAACTTATTTAAAAATTGAACTGAAGACCTTTTGTTCCAGGTAACCTAGCTCAAAACTTTATGTTCAACCATTTGGAGAAACTATATTTCAAATGCTATCCCTCCCTGGCTGAGATCATTACATTCAAAGTGTCCTGGGACACACATATATAAAGTTTTGTTTTGTTTTGTTTTGTTTTTTTGGTCTTCTTAGCATCTCCTGTTATAGAAAAAAAATGGATTCCTTTTATAAACTCAGCAAGTCTTTGAAGAGGCATCGTGCCATTCTTTATCTTCTGACATTACACATGAGGCTTCAGCTTGTTTGTATTTTCTGTAGTCAATTATTTTCTTCTCTATGCCAGTCCATGGTGGATTTCCCAGATCTCCTATCCCCAACAGAAGGAAAACCTTGGATCTGAAATCCTGTCTTACTTTAAAACTGATTAGAAGTAAGATGTGCCCAGCAGCCCTGTGACTAAGAATTAATATTTGCCCATCCACACTGATCTGTCTCTTGTCTGGGTCTCCCAACAGAACAGATCAGCTATTAGAAGAATGAATAGAGTCAGTATTTTCCTTTCTTTTTAAACATCAAGACATAATTCACGTACTACAAAATCCACTCTTTGGAAGTATGCAGCTCAGTAGTTTTGACTATGTTCACAAAGTTGTGCAACCATCACCACTGCCTAATTACAGAAATTTTCTGTCACCCCCACAAGAAAACTCCATACCCGTGAACAGTCACTCCCCATTCCTCTTCCCACAACTTCCCCCAGCACCTGACACTGTTAATCTATTTTTTTCCTCCATGGATTTGCCTCTTCTGGGCATTAAATATAAGCGGAATCATGTAATACATTGGCTTTTATGTCTTTCACTCAGCATAATGTTTTTAGGGTTCATCCATGTTGTAGCATAATCAGTATGCTATATTCCCTTTTTTTGGCTGAATAATATTCCAACATTTTCTTTTCCAATTGCCCATGATAAATTATTGCTTATCTTGGGTAACTTGCTAATTTGGGTCTTTGAATAGTCTCAAGAAGAAATAACACTATGTGCTAGTGTTATTAAGCTAGTAAGAGCGCAATTAAACAGATTTTGAAGTCAAGAAATTCCTGGTGCTCTGATGAATAAAAGAAAATCAAAATTTCTTTTGATTTTCTCCTCTTCCATTTTTACTTCTCAATAATGATCATTGGAAAAAAGTATCTTTTCACTGGAAAAATCTCTAAAGTGTCATCATCTCTTCAAGATGGTATGCAAAATATTAAATTGGGGGCAATTTTTAGGAAAGCTTAATTATAAAATAAATAAACATTTGATTTTGAAACAGTCTATTGTTTACTAAAATAAAGTATCATTTTTATTTATCCAAAATTTTAACCTAAAATATTTTTAATGAAGTAAGTCTGTTAGACTGATCACTATATCCTAATTCGTAGCATTGTATTTGGCCCAGAGTAGGTGCTTGGTGAATGAATGGATAGATGATGGGTGGATGGACAGGTGGAGGGATGGATGGACGGACATTGATTTGGAAATCACACTATAGCCTTTTTAACACTAAGTAATCTTTAGGGCTGATAGAGGATATTCTTTCATGGTTTGAACATTTATGTTAAGTAATGGTATACACAAAATATGAAGCTAAAGGGCACACAGGAAAAACATACTACTGCTAACTCTTGTATGCTTTCTGATGCAAGGACTTGATTATTTATCAGAGAGAGTTATATAAATAATATATGGTAAACTACTGTCGAGACTGCTTTATAATTAAAAAAAAGAGTAACATGTAGAGGTGTGGTTCTTTGATGAGAGAGGGAAATGCAAACTAACGTCCTGAAGAGGTAGTAAGTGCCAAGCACTGGGAATATGGAGAATGTTGAGCAGTGGGGGATGTGCCAAGAATAAGACATGTTCTTTGCCCCTCTAATAATTTACCCTCTTTTGGGGAGGAGGAATCTGCTGTTCCTCCATGGCAGATGGTTTACATGCCATTGATGGAGAAATTGTGTCAGAATCACAAGGAGTTTGGTTGGTTGGTACACGAGTGCCCCACCCCTTGCTGTACACTGGTGCGCTAGCACACCTGCCCTGGGGAAGCTACGGAGGACGGCAGGGCTGTGCCCTGCACCACTTACTACATCTTCCTTCTCTCAGCTATCAGGCCACATGCTCTGCTGGGAAGTGTTTGTTGCTGGTTCTCCCATCTTAGTGTATTTTGCCCTTTCCTCCATTACTCAGCAGCCTTTATGTCCTGATTTCCCCTTGCCATGACGCTACTTTAATTTTTTGCTTTAGAGGTAAAGTCCAATGTTTATAACAGAATTTGCTAGAAATCTAACACACCCTTTAAACAATGCTACTGTTTTTACAGGTTTGTTATTGTTTTTGTGGGTGTTCTGCTCCCAAAGTTCCATGTGTATTGAATGGCCTGCCCTGATCTAATTTTCTATTAAATCCTGCTAGTTTTAGTGCACATTTCCCAGGATACAAGACTTTGCAGAAATGTCTACTGCTGCACAGTAATAGAATTGCCTGTATACATAAAAGTAGAACAATAAGTAGAATGGGCTACATGAGACTGTAATAAGAAAATTCTAAGCATGATCTGCAGTGGTTAGCAAGCCAATGCTATAGTGAAGCTATCTCAAGATTTGGAGGAAGATTAAAAATTGAATAAAAATAGCAAGTTACTGGTTGGTATGAGGCAGCACAGTGTAATGATTAAGAAAGCTCAAACACACAGGCAGTCAAAGGGTTGACCACTTTTTTATTATATTACCCTGGACACACAAATCATCCCCTACATCTCCATTTCATTATCTATCAAATGACAGGACTATATGAAGATGAACCGGGATGACAGGGTAAACTGATCGGTGCACCGCCAGGCATTCATTCAGGGAGAACTGATTAAACGACAAGCACTCACTACTCTGGAGTCTGAGGATAGGACTGCAAACAAACTACAATGTCAATATTCAGTTTTTAAAAAAACAATAGCTATTATGATGGTGTTTCTCATTTCCTTATCTCTGCCATATATTTTTTTTAAATGAATCTCTTCAGTAAGGAATAACAATGACTAAATTCAGTTGTTAGGAAGTTACATATTCTTTACTGCACTGCTGGAACACACCGTTAAAAAAAAAAAAAGAAGACAAAGGCACCAGGCATGATCACACTGTCCAAGGGACACAGGATTTGCCAATGCAGGATATCCAAGTCCCTGGCAGGACAGCTGCTTATGACCTAGGAAAGACGACTGTGTTTCTTAAGATGTTTCTAGAACGCAATGCACAGGAAGCTTCCAAAAGGAACTTTGCAGAATACCAATATGGAACCATTCAAAGAGGATACGGAACAAAAAGACCTGCCACCCTGTCATCATGCACAGCAGGGAAGTGTGTATAGATGGGGGAGGCGGTACAAGGGCTCTGGAAGGTGGGGGTGGGGGGGCTGTGTCTGCCTGGGTGCTGGGGACCACGCACACTCGGTGAAATGTACATTTGGTGAATGCACATTTGATAAAATGCACAGATCGGATTCAGAACACAGAGGCGGGGGTGGGGGTCGGGGAGAGGGGCTGCCCTGCATGTCCAGACTCTCTCCGCGCCGGCCCGTCTGTTTGGGTAAGCCGAGCGAAGGGTCCTCGCTGACTGCGGAGGAGCTGGCGCCGGGCAAGGGATTTGCAGCCAACAACAGCAAATGGTGGCGGCGAGGAGGAAGCCTGTGGTGCTGCAGCCCCCTCTAGGGTAACATTCAGGAGCTCGAGAAGAAAGCCAATGCAAGAGGGCAGCTCGGAAGGGACAGGCTTGAAACCTGATCGAGGGGACGGGGCTGGGGGAGAGGGGGAGGAAGCCGACGTGGTTCCAAAATACTGCCGTCAGGTCCTGCTGACACCAAAGCAAAAACATCCCTCACCACCCGAGGGGTTGGGAGGCTGAGTTCAGCTGTCCGTGGGGGTGGCTGCCCTGGTGGTGTTGGGTTCCTAGCAAAAGTTCAAAAGCGGGGATTGCTACTCAAAGCAGAACTTGGCATGCGCTTTTCAGAGAGGGGCTCTTTTCACCAGAAGTTATTTTTCAAAAATAACAAGTTTGGGGTCTCTTTCTCTCTCTATGTCTCCTATCATTCATATTCTTATTCTGTCTCTCCCTCTTTCTTTCTCCACCCACGATTAAGACCAGAAACGGGCAACAAATGCTTTCCTGACACATCAGGCCAATGAGCAGAATTTATACTCTGCTCAATTCTGTCTGGCCATATGTGAAGAATAAACAAGACCCGGCATACGGCCACCAGGCACAGGGTCACAAGAGTCCCCACCGCCCCCCATCAACTTGGGGGTGGCCTTGCTCCTCTCCTGTCCATCCCAGCACACAGCCTGGATTAGCAAGCAGGGCTGTATAAGTGCCCGGGAAATGGTGCCTGGTCTTGGCATTGAGAGTGTATCAGTGTTAACAGCTGGGTGCATATGTCATGCTCAATAAGGATTTAGTGGCAACATTTGGTCTCCTATTAGCCCAGCTCTCAGGCTGTCTTCTTGCCAAGGCTGGGCAGCTCCAAAGGTCATGTGACCCCCTGGGAATAATACTAGCATTTAATGAAATGCTTTGCTTATCTCTGCTCTGCCCAAGGGCTTTGTTTCTGACTGAGAAGAAATCACCTCCAAATATAAAGTGATCTAGTGTCGGGGGTTGCCCTCCTAAACTCTAAAGAGTTGCCTCTGTATGTTAGGCTCCGGGGGGTTAGTTAGCCTAGAACAAGTATTCCAGGGGAATTCAGAAAGGGAGGGAGACAACAAGGAAGGTAGACAGGAAAGGACCTTGGTGACATCCTAAGGAGTTTAGACTTGACCTTGTAGCAGTAAGAAAGCAGCTAAAGGAATTTAAGCTTTGTACAAAACAGAGTAATAGACTGCAGGCTGTCATGACTGGAAAAGGAGGTCCCAGGGGAGAAATGGGAGTGAGAAATGAGGGTCTGAACCAAAGGATCAGAAGCAGAAATGGAGGGAAGGGAAGGATGCAAGAGAGGTGGATGAGATAAAATTTATGGGGCACGGTGACGATTTGGCAATGGGACACAAGGAGAAAGAGAAGAACATGAGAAGAAATCCAGCTGCATGGGTGCCTTTAAAAAAGATGGGAGTTTAAGAAGTAGGTTTGCAAGTAGAGGCAGTGAGTTCTGTCTTGATGTACAGAGTGTGAGGTCCGCATGGCAGCCAATGTCCCTCAATGGGAATCCCTCTCAGCCACAGAGAATTGCCTTGCCAAAGATTACAAGCCTCCCAGATGGCGGCTGGTCGCCAGTGACTGGCTGATGCCCGGATACAAAGGCTCAGCCCGCTGGCTGCAATTTGGGACAACTCTAAAGGGGTATTTGGCTCTTGAGCTCTCCTTAGGCTGGACCACAGCCTCCTTGTGGGTCAGCTTGTCACACCTGTCTTCTTCTCTCTTCCTTATAGGTGTGTCTCCTAAGAGTGCTCCCCAATCAACCTTCTGCAGGTAACTCTACCCCACAGTCTGTTTTCACGGACACTGTGTAAGGGAGTGTGGTTAGAGGAAAAGGATTCCATGAGGATCACAAAGAAACGAGAAAAGATGTGACTTTGGAAACTAAAGGAAGAGGCAGTTTCTGGGAGCAGACAAGAGTCAATAGTACTGAACACCACAGAAAGGTGCAGAGTAAAATAAGGGCTGAAAAGGGTGTGCTGAACAGCCAGGAGGTAGGCCACGGACAAGCCCGGGCAAAAGCAGCTTAACGGAGCAGTGGTGTAGAAGACAGTGAGCAGCAGGTTCAAGCCTTAAGGAGCAACACGGGGAAGTAGAGAGAGCCAGTGCAGACGTCTGTTTGAAGAAACTTGTATGTGGAAACAGAGACCAGGTGGTGGATGGCAGAGAAGGATACAAGATCAAGGTCCCCCTGAATAGAAGAGAACTGACTGAGGCAAAATAGCCAATGCAGAGAAAGAGGATGATGATGCCGGGGAAAGAGCAGAACATTAAGGGAGTGATGTACTTGGGGAGGTAGGTAGGACGCCATCCAGGCTATGTCTTCCTGCCATGCTGGCTGCAGGGAGGTACGGAGGTGATGGAAGAGGTGAGCGTGGCTGTCCACTGTCTTCTACATCAAGCCCTCAACCCTTCTCTTAGCACTTAAGGTCTTACACTACCTTCTTCAGCTTCTATTTCTGTCCTTGTTTCCCCTTAATCACCTTCACACTTGAAAACCTCACACCAACTCAGACCACTGCAAACACACCAAGGTCCCCCTAGTTCTATTACTGCTGGACCTTTTCTTACCATTTCCTTAGCCCATTCTCCTGGATTGACCCAGGGTTCTCTGTTTTTAAATATCTGCCTGTTCTTTAAAGTAGAAGGTCAAATACTATCTAACACATTCTTCTTTTGTCTCTGTCCTGGCCTCAGTGACTTCTTCTCAGGTCGATGAAATGGATGTGAGAAGTGAAGTTCACTTCATATCTGCCTTGTGTACTCTTCCTGAGAACCCTCCCCTGGACTTCAATTCTCCAAGCTCACCAAACAGATCAGATGCCCACTTCCAAGCTCCATTATACAGTCTCAAAGTGGTGCTTTCCTTTATAACACAAACCACATATACACTTGTGTGAACATTTAAGTCTGGTTTCCCCATCAGACCATGACTTTGTAAAGTCAGGGACTCATGACAGAGTAATTCCTGGTACACTTTTTGGTTGGATAAATAAATGAATGCTTGCTACCATCTACCTTAGTTATCTCATTTATGAAAGTCCTCAACAAGATATAAATTCCGTATGGATAGAAGCCATGCATCTGCATCTTTTTATTTCCTGAATGTCTAGTACAGATCCTTGTACATAATAGTTACTCAGTATACCTTAGCTGAGTGAGCAATCAACAGTTTTTAAACTAAACTTGAAAAACAATCTCTAGACCATGCGATCATGGGCTGACTGGTATTGGGAACTCCTGTGCATTGGTATCTGAGATCCCTGCATGACTCTCATGTATTCATCCATTCAAAAATATGTACTTTCCATGTACCAGAAGTTGTGCCAGGTGCTAGGGATACAGGGATAAGCAAAACCGGATGTGGCCCCTGTCCTTGTGGAGTTTCCAGTTTATTAGTGGACTCAGACACCCATCAAAACTCATGCAAACAGATGAAAAATTCCAACTATGATAATGATTGTGAAGATACACAGTGCTGAATATTGAATGGAATGATGACAGCACAGTGAGGCAGGGTACAGGATGGGGGAGGCAGGCAGAACCAGACCCTGCAGGGCCAGCAGATCAAGGTGAGGATGTAGGCTTGATTCTCTGAGCAGAGGGAAGCTATGTGAGTCAGGGTGAGAATGACATTAACCAGCTGCATTTCTAAAGTATCACTCTGTCTTCAGGGAGGAGAATGGACTGAAGATGAGACATCCTTCTCAGAATTTTTTGGCTACTCCCTCAATCTAGGAACTGGCCAGGCACACCATCATATCACCTGTTTCATTTTCACCAAAATCTTTATCATTAATGAACATTTTCTTTCCTTTTTCTAATCTTCGGTTCCCATCTGCCCCAGCTTCCTCCTGCAGGAGCATGTGGGTTCCATGAACTCTATCTTGTTCTTTACTATAGAATGTGTAGAATTCTTCCTGGCACATAATAGGTGTCCATAACATTTTGCCAACGTTGAATTTTAAATTCTGTTGTTGAAAGGTTGGACAGAAGGGACATGTTCTTGGGCTTCTGGGAATAATATTTCTTTTTTTTTTTTAACGAATGTAGCTTAGTCTCCTCGTTTTTCCATGGAAATAGGCTTCCAGGACCTTGCCCAAAGCTTTTATGACATTAAACTCTTTTAAACAAGGGGATTTTGGAAAACCTCTTAATAGTTCTGTCTTTATGGGACTAAGAATGGAGCTAAGTATGAATGCGCACCTCTCTCTGTGATTGTTCTTCTCTAAGCTACTGAAGCTATGATCTACCAACTACCTTTCTGAGCTGGAAACATTACATACAGGTTTAGCATTTTCTTGCCAGACAACTTGTTATCATTAAGCATTGTGTGTAAAACACTAAAATTTATAGTTTTACCAGTTCCTTGGATGGTGGAAAGATATGAGAATTGCAATTAACATTCTCCTGAACAGCAAAGCACTATGTGGACATACTCTATGTTGAATCCAGTGGAAATTTCACATTCTCTGTCAGGACATCTACAAATTATGGACCAGTTTGGTTAGCGTTTTGTGAGTTATTCTGTTGAAACTTGTGGAACTATTTGGAAGTTCTCTTAGTTTCCTGATAAATGTGTAGTTTAGGGTCTAGCCAGTCTTCAGGCTTAATTAGCTTTGTGTGAATAAACTGAGTTTTCTGTTCAGATCTCTGGGATTAATATAGAACTGGTTATAAAATCATGGCTTCCTTTTCAAATTGTGCCTTTAATTTGACGTGTATGAGTAGCTGCCCAGTTTTTTTCCGAGGTGTATCACCATTTTTACACACATCCAGATCAAGTCTATGAAAAGTGATTTGGCTTCCCCAATTTCAGCACCATCGAGGAAATTTTAAAAAAATTTTAAATGGCAGTATTAAATGGAATAAGTTCATTACAGTCCCTGGGAAATTTCAATAATTTCTGTTATAGTTTGTAGATAAAATTCTCCAGTCCAGGCCAGAGGGAATAAGGAATAGTTCTGTTATGTTTCATTTCATAAAGGTATTTGTCTTTTCAGGGGAAAGAAATACAAACACTGGAATCAATTTTATTATCATGGCCTTCAACAGAGTCTATATTGAGAATCAGTTCACAGTCACTAAAATTATTCACAACCTTCATGTGATGAAGTCGTATCAATCAAGTTTTTGTCTCCTGTTTTTGTTTTTTAGTTGTGGTCAGCATGATAAGGGCCTACTCAATTATTCCCATTTTGCAGGATGTGTGCTTTCCTCTCCTTTAAAAAACAAAGTTAACAGGTTTGGTTCCTTAAAAAAATCTAACCAAAATTATTTTAAAGGTTTAAAACAGTGTATGTGTCCACAGTAGATGAGAGAGATGGAAATGCTGTACTCTAATCCTCCTGTCTACTAACCAGTGTTGCATATTTTGAGTAAACACAAAAAGAAACTGAATCTTCCCATACAGTTAAGGTTTTAAAATCACAGTCAAAGTAGGAAACAAGAAGGTAGGGAGAGCTGCTAGTATCAGAAAACTTCAAAACCCACAACTAGAGGTACTGGTATTAGTTTTAACTCATAGAAGAACCATGCTACTGAAAAATGCCACAAATGATGGACATGATGAGAAGGTGAAGTAAGGTTCTAACAAATCCTGTTTCTTTTACCTGAGCAACACTACTCTGACTAGGAGATCAGAGGAACGACAACATAATCATGAGCTCTAATGTCTGTGTAATTAGCTTGATAATTTACAGATGATCTTCATGTTTATTATTACATTTATTCCTTACAATAATTGTATGAGCATCAAGCCAGGTACTAATAATTCTCATTTATAAACAAAGTGTAAACAGAGACTAAAAATGATCATTTGAGGCTCACAGCAAGCAAGTACTAGAATCTGGGCCCTCTTAATCTAGTGTGTGCATTTCTACTATATGATTGTGCTTGATTTTAGCAAAGCATTTGATAATCTTCGGTGGTGTGCAATGGGCAAGATAGAACAATATGAACCACATAAGATTCTAGCTGAACTCTTTGCAGATGGATGAAAACCTGCACCTTCAATTCAAAACACATTTACTGAGCAATTACTATGCACCAGGCTCTCTGGTAGGTCTAGTGAAACTGGTAAATCAATGCCAGTAAAAGAGAGATGTGAAAGATGCGGTTATCTTTGGCGTTTTCATCAGTGATGTGATTAAAGACAAGGAAGATATTTTTAATGTAATCTGCGGTTAGTACCCAGCTGAGATGAGTAGTTAAAGAAATCTGAGGAACTAGAATAGACCAAAATTAACAAGCTGGCCTCCTTACTGGGATCTATATGTTAGATTCTGAATTTAGATTAAAAGGAAAACTCTATCATTCAATATGGAATGGGGGAAGAGACCAGTGTTTTGCCATTCATTGTTCATGTGGAAGTGTGTGAATTTTTCGTTTTCTATAAATTCAGCAAAAGCAGGGTCATATGGCTAATGGAAAAAGTGTGCAATTTCACGCCACATGAATAAAAATAAAACTCCAGCTTGTAAAGACAAGAGTTCTGCTGTATCAGCATCAGTTTGATCATGAGTAGTATGTTCAGTTCAGGGGATCACATTTGTAGGGTGTTGATCATCTGTTCATTTTGGTGGGTAAAGACTGGTCATGGGGAGAAAAGATGGAGGCTATTAAGATGAAGCAGACAGGACTTTGGAGCAACTGAGAGATTTTCTTCATCAAGGCAGAAGAAGGTAAAGACTTATTCTTATGGCTCCATACAGCAGAAATAGGACCCATGGGTGGAAATTTAAGAAAGGCATATTTGGACTCCATGTTAGGGAGCATGTTTCAACATTTGGAGCTGTCATTAAGGGATGGGTTATCTCAAAAAGTGGTGTGTTTCCCATCCCCGGAAATATTCAGACAGAGGCTAGATGACCATCTGCCAAGGAATGCAGCAGAAAGGATTCCAACTTTGAGTAAGAGTTTGGACTAATGACCTCTAACATTGCTTCCAACTCTGTAAGAGTTGGAGTTTCTAGTAGAGTGTCCTATGCACAAATTCTTCTACCCTGTGAAATTTGTTGTAAGTCTCAGAAATCTGGGTATTTGAACATCTCAAAGGATGTTCATAATTGTCTCTGAATGAACATGTATAGTGTCCAGTATTTTCTATAAACATCTTTGCAGGAAGTAGTTTCCCACACAACAAATTGGCCGTAGGCAATTTTTCTGTAAAAGAGAAAATAACTGGTTTACAGCTTGGTTTCAAAACAAATTTTATGTTATATGAATCTTAGGCTCATAATGGTCTATACAGTGACCACCAGATGTGGCAGTCTTAAAATAGTGGATGATGAAAACTACATATAGCGACTTGACACAAAGTACAGGGTTAAGAAAACTTACTGAAAGTGAGAAATAAGAGAGTGTAAAGCCAGATTGCAAACTACACTAGAAAATGATAACGTATCAGTTGGAATTCCTTCACTGAGCATAGCCAGTTCCACACCCATCAAAACCGAAAGCTTACCAAGCCATGGCAAATGTAAACTAAGAGGCTAGTAATTCATGACAGTCTTTGGAAGCATGAATTATGGATCCTTTAGCTTTTAGATACCACAGCTTGTTCTCTAATGCCATTTTGACCAAATTTACCACGCAATGTTAGAAGCTGGAGGCAAAGGAAGAATCAAGCTCCTCCCATCACCCCAAAAGAAATAGTTCTGTGATTCCTGATGAGTATACATTTCTTGAAAATGGTTAGCTTTTTCCCCCCCTATTTGACAGCAAAGAACATGATGTGGACAGAATTCTGGTTTTTGGCACAGAATCAGGCTTGGATAATTTGGTGAAATATAAGGAATGGGCATGTGATGGAACATTTAAAAATGGAGTTCAGATATGTAAGCCCAGTTATGTAGGCTACATAAACTGGTAAGAAATAGCAGCATCCCTCATCTGCTTTACTTCCAAGGAAATGTGAAGGGAATTACAGCAGGGGTTTTTTTTGATACCATAAAGAACTTACATCTGACATTAGAATATGAATCCTTGGTGATTGACTTTGGGAAAGGGAGTATCAGTGCTTCCTCTGAGATAGACCCGAATCCAACTATAACCATGAATCTATACACATTTTAAATGTAGTCAAGTATTTTTTGTATTCATTTTTTACAATAAAATCTTCTCAAATGTTTATTAACTTTTCATGTTTCACTATGTACTTTTTAATGACCCTCTTTTATTTTATTTTCATTATTTTCTCTTTTAACAGCAAAACTTACAGCCAATTAGTCGTGCACCAAAACTGCTTGTGGCAAAGATTCTTCCAGGTGCAAGGGGTTTTTCTGGGGACTAGGGCAGCTGACAGAGGATGGATTGGTCTTGCCTCAGTATCCCTGGGAGAGAGGAGGTCACAGAGCTGCTTTTAGGTCTGTGATGCCAGGAGGTCAGGGAAACAGTAGAGGTCAGTTTGGGATGGGACTAGAGGTGTCACATTAAACTCATTTAAATATGTGTACCTAAAGCATATTTTAGTTTTCCACCCACAGCTAAAACATTTTCAAATTCTGTACAAACACACACCTGGAGAAAGGTTAGAAACAGCTCAATTCCAAGTCCTAGGGTTTATTGGGATATTCCTCTGGACTGACAACCTCTTAACATAAACAATGCCAAGAGGAAGAAATGCTGAGCTTGGCATAAGCAGGTGATTCAGGCAAATACCCTAAGAAGCCATTGTGGATTTACAAAAAAATAAAGCTACTGCTGAAAGCTTGTAATAACACCTGCTTATGATACTTTTAACATTGTGCTTTCAAAGTGTCACCTGTAGTCCAGGGCAGGGACACGTCACTTGGTGATTGTTAATAATGCAGAATCCTGGGCCCCCACTCCAGACCTTCTGCATCAGTACAAACAGTTCAACGTGGTCCTCAGGGCGCTGCTATGTACACAAAATGTTAAGAAGTCCTGCTTTAAAACTTACTACAATCGGGTCAACAGAGTGAGTATGAAATAAAATTTTACTTAATGGAAGAAGAAACCAAACTTTGTGTTTTGAAAACAGAAACAAAACTTTTAGACTCCTCCTCCCACTAAAGGGGAAGGATTAATTAGTAAGAGAATTACTTATGCCTAATGAATAAAATTAATGATGTTTTGCATTTTAAATTAATGTTAATCTCCGGTCCCCCACCCCGGGATAGAGAGGCCTGTGGAAGCATTGTCCTGGGTGATTCAACTTTAATTAGACCAGTGACTGGAGAATCAACAGAGTCAATTTCAGTTTAACTTAAAAATGCTCCTTAAAAAAATGCTCTTTTATTTACCATGTTAGATTTTCTGCTCATATGAGCAGAAAGAGTCACATCAAGACCCCAACACCAAACAGAAACCCAAAGCATTTTTAGAGTATATCATGAGAAGTCACTTTTTTTCCCTTAACCACACAGAGCTCTTTTGCAATCACAATAAGGTTTTGCAGAAACGTGGGGTGAAAGCTGTAAAAGTTATGAAGTCATATTTAGATTGACTAAGAGGTTACAATTTCCAAGTAAAGAGAGTAATGTTTCCAAAAATAGTGCAGCTGATCTAGTGGCAAAGAATATGCCATTATGAAATACAAAATTTATAGATGCAAATACGCATATGTGTATATGTATATTTATGTACATATATAAACTCTAAAAATGTTATGAACTAATGAAAATAGCAAGTGCTGGTGGGGTTTGCAAAAATGCTACAATTCAGACACACATCATTAAAAAACTCATTGATAAATCATTGGAACTTATAGCTGACTTTTGATTTATTTTTGCACTGACTGTAGTTGTGACTCCAGGGAGATGTTTATACACTGACAATTTCAGTGAGGAGCAGCAGCAATAGCTAATCTGCTCAGTTTTTGAACTCTTAAGAGTTATGCTTTGAATTAAAGAAGATTTATGGAGGGAGTGATGGCCTTTTATGGATTACATGCTAAAGATCAGAATGAGTAAGAGAGAAGGCATTCAAAAGAACTGAGGCTTTTTATTTATATACATTAAAGAAAAATATAGCTGAGATGGTCAAAAATCATATATATTGCCTCATTTTTATATACAGCGTAATTTGCCTTCTCCAATTTACATGCTACTGTTTGACTGTGTTCTGACTCACAGTGTCTTGCAATTGTTGTATATATGTGATTTTTTTTTTCTGCAAACAAGAAAGATCCTTACAGTCTTCAGGGACCATGTCTCATAACTTTTCTGTTCTCTTGAGTGCCAAATACAATGCCAGGTATGTAACAGATTTTATAAAAGCCTATTGAATTTCGTGGAAAAATTATATAATGACCTAAAATTGCTTTACCATGCTTGGATGACTGTAAGATGTTAAGACAAAAGGTAACCCTCAAGAAATAATGTATTTTGGAGTTGGGGGCAGGGTGGATGGAGAAGGAGGGAAGCAAACTGCCTGACAGCTCCAGCGTTGCAGTACTTTGCAACATCAGACATCAAAGACCTGGACTAGGCACAGAAGAAGGATGAGGACTCTCCTCTCTGCCATGCACTAAACACAAACCACATCCACTTACGCAGTCAAGGGAAATGAGTGGGGATCGAGCGGGTTTCATCATCTCCAAACTCATTCTGAATGGCACGGTGGGCCCTGCCCCTGCTTTACAATGGAGAGAGAACCAACACATAGCCGCAAGCTTAAGCAAAACTTCTTGGCTAACTGAAAAGTTTCACAAAACGTAACCTGCCTGGCTTTGTGCTTAACTCTTGAAGCTTCAAGCCTCAAGGGAGGTCCTGGGCTCTTGCCTGAGCATGAACATCTCTAAAGATTTTAAGAGAGCAAGTCTTCTCTTGAGTAGCTAGCTAGCTACTCTAGTTTAAGTTAAATTGCACTGAAAGAAAGGTTATAAGACAAGAGGCACAAAATTGTGGAAATTTTTTTAAAAATTCTATTTCTCTTTACCATCTACTGTCTTCTTTACCTTCTACCATTCAATATCCATTTATGGTGACTTTTATTATTTGCTTTGATGTAAAAGTCAGCTCACTAATATTTTAGCAACATACATCTGTGAAAAAGCTAGGTTATCTATTTTTGCTACCTACCAAATTGCTTTCATCCCCCATATCCAGAAGGATTCACGGAAAAATCCATTGAAAGTATTTTTACTGAGTATATCCCTATTCAGCAATTCAGCAAGTCATTTCATACAAATATAAACTGAACTCTTTCTAACCAAAGCTGAAAATTACCAAATTCATTCATAAGGAACTAAAAATTGTGTGTACTGGGATTTTGTTAGATTTATTTAATTCCAGGTTTTCCCAACTTGCTTTAAACTGTATCTTAGATGACTAGACAAGCAGGAGGAAAAAGGCATTTGGGAACAATAATCCCAGATGCATCAATATAGCTATTCTGCCTAAAATCTTTCACGAGAGCTGTAATTTCAGAGCAAGGCCTTACATGAGATATATACGTATTTTTATCAAAAAATGTTTGCAAGACATGACAATTCTCCAACCCTAGTAATAAAATCTTTTGTTCACACTGACCTGATTCATTAAGGAATAGCCTCTTTGGAAAAAAACACAAAGGTGAATTGTTCTCTATTCTTCATTTCATTAAGGGCTGGAGATGCTCCTTTCAGACTAACAGCATGGAAATTTAGAAAGCATGCAGGTTCTTAATTCCAGCCCTAGTGTGAATTCTGCTAGCTGAGTGACCTTAGAAGTGGAAATATCTCTGGGCATCAGTTTCCTCACCGGAGACAGCAAGACCTCGTGTTTGCAATGGGGGACCTCCAGGCTCAGAGCTTTGTACCACACTAACGACTCTGTGACCATTGGCAGATTACTTAAATTCTCATCATTTGAGATGCTACTAGCTCAGAAGCAGAAAAATGTGTTTAAAATGATTAGAAAAACTCTTAACCATAGGAAGCAATCAATAAATAGTAGATATTATTAGTACATAATTTCATAATTATGGTTGCCACCAGAAGGTCAAAAAGCTGAATTCCAAAATGCAAAAGAAATACTGAGTTTCTTAAACCCCTTTTCTTATATTTAGGGAATTCTTTGCCAGTCTAACTTAAGAGAAGTTGAAAATGCAGGCATCCCTTTAGGGAGGGGAAACAACACAAATGCAAAATGAAAACCTGCTATCTAACAAGTTCTCTTCTACCCAAGTCCTCTCCTGTCTGGGTCATGGAGATTTCTTGGGTATCATGTCGCTGGCCAGCGGACTGAACCCTTGGCAAGGATTCTCCCTCTCATCCTTGGGTTTTTGCACCAAGTAGTTCCATGAATCAAGCCCCTCTCATCTGATCTATTTATGATTTTGAGAAATTTAGGGGTCAGTGCCCCTCCACCAAAGAGCTCCAACTAGGATTTCTGAAGCTACCTTTGTTGGAATAAACTGAGCGTATGAGGGGAAAAATACACATACCTCATGCTCAATATTGAAGCTCAAGCTCTTAGATGGGTAAGGATTTTTATGGGAAAGTTTTCATTGATGGTCTCCTCTGCCAGTAATAACACTTCCCCCCTACTCTTTTTTTTAAATTTAGAATCTATAAAGTTTTCTTTTTTAATCCATGTAAGTATTACTGTGAAGTCAAGAACTATACTCTACCAGAGTCAGGGCCATAGTGAAGTAAGAAGCTGAACTTTTTTATTCTTCCAAATTCTTTTAGGCATTGGAAGTACTCCTGGAACTTTAGCAGTGTTTGGGGATTATTACATTTCTGGTGCTTGACTAAGGGCATCGTTTGGGGTGACATGTTGGAAAAAAGAGAATTCCTAGATAGGGTAGCAAATTTGGTTAAGGGATGGCTGTGATAAGACTGAATGGATACATTTTATACACATCTTGCCCAGGTTGTTTGATGCTACTATGGGAACTCCCATAACTTCAGTCATTTTACAACTCCTTTTTAAGAGAGATTGAGAGTGAGTAAATGCACACATGAACCCCTATAGCAGAACTGTGATGCAGATATCATCAGTTCCCAATTTTAGACCCTATCCCTCCTCTTGGAACTTCAGTAGTGTTTCTAAAGTGTAATTAAAGGCTTTAATATAATAGAATATTACTCAGCCATAAAAAGGAATGAAATTTTGCCACTGGTGCGATGTGAACGGACCCAGAGATTACAATACTGAGTGAAATAAATCAGACAAAGACAAATACTGTATGATATCAATTACATGTGGAATCTAAAAAATAAAACCTATGTATGTGGCAAAACAGAAACAGACTCACAGATACAGAAAACAAACTAGTGGTTATCAGTGGGGCGAGGGAAGAAGGGAGGGGCAAGATAGGGGTGTGGGATTAAGAGATACAAACTACTATGTATAAAATAGATAAGCAACAAGGACATACAACATAGCACAGGAAATTATAGTCTTATAATAACTTTTAACAGAGTAAAATCTGTAAAAATACTGAAACATTATGCTGTATTTCTGAAACTAATATAATATTATAAATCAACTGTAGTTCAATTAAAAAAAAGCCTTTAGTAGTTCAACCTTGTTTTCAGGCAGCTGGCAACTAATATCCAAATCATAGTTGATCAACTGCTCTCTGAAATGGAACGGATAAAAGGTTGTCTGAAGACTAGTGCATTTTGGATGATGGAGCTTCAGACACCATGATGGTGTTGAAGAGTATAGTGGGTCAGAAAGGGGTGGCTCCAGGACACGTCACAAAACCTCAAGATTCTGCTGGAAAGTACAGCCCAGCCTGGCCATACATGAGACTAGGGAGGTGTGAGTGGCTCAACCAAAACACCACCAGAAAGACAATCTAAAGCACTTCTTCCTATACCATATGTCAGTTAATCATCTTAGTTCTTTGAAATAAACAGGAAAATGTGGGTAGGGCTTTCCCTCCTCCTATATGCTTAGTGTTTTGATTCTGCTACTTTTCCTACTTTAACATTCATTATTCAGTATTATCAAACGTCATCATTACTGTGCAAGCTTTTCTGGAGAATTACCTCCCTCACTGGTAATTGTTTTACTTCTCTTGTGAACTTTTATCTTGATTTAAGGAAATGGTGACTCATTGTTGCCCCACTAGACTATGAGTACTGTCATGGAGACTGTCCCAGAACCATTTTTCCTAGTCCCTCAGCTTAGCACAGCACTTAGTCCCAAGTACTCACTAAATGTGTTGCTGGGCATGGCATGAATTTTCTTACAGCATGAGTTCAACAGAGCAATTGTTTTCAGCCTCACTTGCTTGTGCTTTGATTGGCTGGGAGGGTCATCAGAGAGTCTTGGAGATGTAAAGTCATTAATAGCTCTGTTTCTTGTTCATTTCCTCACCATTAAGCAAGGCCGTATCTAAAACATCCCAGACAGGAGGAAATTGATCTTATTTTAGAAGACATTCAGAGATACCAATGAAGTAATAATTTCTTTGAGGTTTATATTTAGCATATCTTTGAATAATTAGCTCAAATGTTCTCACGTTGAGCTACATTTTTGCCTTTTACTGAGAAGCATTATCTACATACCAAAACTGTCCCCATTAGCCCAGTGGGATAAAGACTTGGAGGATAAATGCTATTAAGGGATATGTTTATTTTAAACTTAAGCTGGAAAACTGAAGACATGAAATTTAGGACTGAAGATATATATACATTTTACATCTTTAAATTCTTTTAAGAGGCCATGGAAACCATCCTACGTTGTAAAAAAGATGTAGATTTCTTACTTAATTTTGCAAGATTTCAACATCCAATTTTCTATAATGAAGCTCAGGCAAATGTGCCTTTCCCTTTCTCTCTCTTCTAAAAGCACATCCTTGTACCTCTCATAAAGCATCATGCCATTTTTATCTTGTTTTATAAATGTTTATCATCTTGCTAATTGAGGCTATATTGCCTTCAAGGAATTGCATCTCTCTAGGTGCCCGACACAGTGCCTTACTTCTAACGGGTTCCCCATTAAGGTTTATAGAAAGAATAAATAATGAATTCATGCAAGCTACTTCTCTCTCAAGAAATGTCAAAGAAAGAGTGAGACTGAACATATGTGTTTATATGTTTAATTATTAACAGGGCTGGGGGTAAGGATCTAAGAGGGTACCAACAGCACCAGAGACTACAAGGTAATCAGTTCTTTGTTGGCATCTCTTAAAATGCATATTTCCTACACAGGTGACCTATGACAAACAACAAGTTTAAAGCCCTCTTTCTTAGCTTCTGGTTAATTTATGATTTTTTTCCATTATCATCTAAAACATATATAGAAAGAAAATCTAGTTTTAAATTGTCCAGAAAGTAATTTGTCTTTCCAAAGCAATAAACCATTTTTAGGCTCAAAGCCAGGTTAGTTTCTACATATGTAATCCCTTGGGGCCCTTTAGGTCACTAGCAAAAGGACTTGGAAAATTTAATTAAAGAGATTTCCAGGAAGGGGAAAGAAATGAAAGAAATTGGCCACCACAACACGAAGTAGTTTTTATATCCTACACAAAGGTCTAACAACACAGGACACACCAAAATCTGGAAAGCACAGAGGGGGACCTTCCAGAAGATTCTACAATGAGCACTATTTAATAACTTAGCGCTACCATTGACCCTGAGAAAGAACATTAGAGGTCAAGGAATTTTATTTGATCACTCAATCACATTTAAGTATTATTTGTTCCATTCAAGACACTGTCCTAAGTGTTAGGGATACAAAGAGAAACAAGATAAAGTCTTTATCCACAAGATTATCTTTAGGGGAGGGAAGCTAAACAGGAAAGCTGCCATTTGCCACACAACCTGATAGGAGCTGTGATAGAGGCCATCCTAGACACTAGAAGAGAGAGAGGAAGAAAGTTCTGCATCCTCAGATGAACACCCAGGAAGGTTTCCCAGGCATGCCTCCCTTGTGTCTTTCATGAAGACCAGACAAGGAAAGATACTACTTGTAGTAAGGCAAGATAGGGAAATGACAGAGGAATGAGGGGCACTACATGTGAGGCACAGGTAGTTAGAGTAGCTGGGGCACAGGATACACATGGATGGGAAAGGAGGTTCAGGAAAGCAGGGGAAGATCATGGCTTATATTATTAAGAAGAGTGATGATAAAGAAACCACATAAATACCACAAACAGGATGTGTCCAAATGCCACAGGAACATGGCTTGACATTATTCAGAGAGAAGTCAATGTCAATTTCCTGATCTAGAAGGAGAGAATTCAGTGACATATATGAAGATCTCACAGGAGACGCTAGATAATCAGATCAAAGAGACAGCAAGAGACTGTTGTGATAAGACTATAAACTTTAGGGACCTCACCAAAACTCAGAAAATGGCAGATATCCTAAATGCACTTTCCAGTGGTTAAGGCTGCTTGTGTATGTATAAGATTTCATTCAACAGCAGGATATACTGCACTTTTAACTAAAGAAAACCATCAGGGAAAGTTTATAGCAGACCAGGGAGAAAAGAAGCAGAGATGAGCCAGATGCAGTTATAGGTTGTCAATTTTATGACACTGTTTAATAGATACAGGCAATATAACATTTAAATGGCTACCTATATTATACCTAGTTCTGTTATCACAAAGGTATCATCAGTTCCAGCATTGAGAAAATCAATACTAAAATTACTCTGCTAACATATAGCAAATTCTGATGAAAGAAACATCTTGCAAGCATTACAATCTTCAATCCCTGACTATCTGTTAACAGTCCAAATGCCACATATTACTTCCATAATAAAGTAATATCCCATTGATAAATACAGTATTGCATTTGAGTAACTATGCAAAGCTTGTAAAAACTGCCATTTATTGCACACTTATTTTATTGCACACTTCATTTGTATTATTGCAAAATTTGTACAAGATTTTATGACTCTACTCCTAAGGGTGAGAAAACCAGCTCTGAGAGGTTAAGGAAGTTGTCCAGTATCACACAGCTGCCAAGTAGTAGAGCTAGGATTCAAACCTAGGACTGTAAAGTTCATGCTCTTTCTTTTATCAACAGCAATCTATACGCATAATATTATATGTGTCTACATAAAATAGCTACAGCTGTGTCTCCCTCCCAGCCCAGCTGAAAGATGGTTGGGAATCGTACAGGGGCCCAGGGAAGGAATTTCAGTGACGTGTGACCTCCCTCTCCTCACTTCCTCTTTCAGGTGTTCAACTTTTTGTAAGGCTTCATCTCTGCTGATAAGGTCCCAGTCGTCAGTCTGACCTCTTCCTCAACAACTGTTTACCTTCCTGTTCTCACCTCCTGCCACTATCCCTGCTCCCCTGCTAGGTAGATATTGATGATTGTGCCCAGTACATTTTCTTATAGAATCCAGACAAAATCTCAAATTTCCACTCAAGCCAAAGCTCCAAGCAGCTATTACCACTCAATGAGCATTCGAGATGAAAGTTGTTTGTTTTCTGCAGCTAGTCCTTTCCTCTGAAGCACCTTAAGGAATGCACCATTATGAGTAACTCAAAAGACTTACTTTGCTCCAGTTAGTCAGCAAACTGTAAAGAACTTTTGGTGTGCGGGTTGCTGAATGCATTATCCTCTCAAACCCTCTCCCACTCAACATGTCCATTGCTTTCGATGATAACAGCAAAGAGTATGAAAAGAATATACACGACAGAACACAGAGGAATGGACCCAGTTCCCCTAGTTCCTCACAGGGGCAGACTCAAAGTTGGGAGGTCTTGACAGCCAGAGAGGAAGAAGAAACCCACCAAGTCAGAGGAACTCAGAGCTGGAGACTTGCTGCCTTTCTTACCTAGGCACGAGGAGAGGCCAAGTTAGCCCTCAGGAGTCCATCCTACCACTCACTGTACAAGTGACTCCTTGCCTGACCCACGTACTTCTAATGCTAATCTAGAATCTACAGTGGTCTGGTCATAGTCAACATGCCACTCTCGTTCAAGTCCTTATCACATCACACATGGATAACTAGAATAGACTCCCTTCTCTCAGGCATTCTGTAATTGTCAGAGGTTAGGCATTCACTATTTATTAAATGAATGAAACACGTGGGAATGTAGTCAGATGATAAGCCTTGAAATACCACCTCTGCAATGTCAGTTCCTTGCCCTCAAACTAATGGTTTTCTAGCAAGTAGTTCAGGTTTCGTCACTTGGAATTTAAGTCTCAACAATCCTGATCCAAATTACTCATGACATTTCATATTCTGTTCCTCCTTAGTTCTCCGTTCCAATCAGAACAGTTTATTTAGTCTCCACACCGCCACCACACATGCATGTATGCCTGCCTACCATGCTGGTACCTGCCACCTTGCTCTGAATTATAAAGACCACCTCCACCCCCACCGACCCTGGGGAGTTCTACAGCTGCCTCTTGCATGCTGCATTTGATTCACCCATTTGGGGAGGGAAATAAAAATATTATTGCCTCATTCTTTGAATCATGTATATTTCTTATAGTAAGCATAGCTGCAGTACTAGTCATTTATTCTTTATAATAGCTTTATTGAGGTATATTGACATATTATATATTTTTAATCAATTTTGTAATTTTTTGCTGTTACCCAAAGATGTTTGTAATAAACTGCTGCATTATAAGCTGATAAAACAACCTCTACTTTATGATACCATTTATTTTGCAAAAAACAAAATGTGTATACTACACATAGGGGAATATCTATTAATAGTGGTTAACTCTAAGTGGTGGATTTTAGTTTTTTTTTAATTTTTATTTTTAAAAAACCTTATGTTTTGAGTTATACAGCAAAAATGACTTTTTGATTCTATGAATTTTAATAGAATCTATGAATTTTATTAAATAGAATTTAATAGAATCTATGAATAGAGGTCTATGAATTTTAATACATGTATGGATTTGTATGGCCAACACTATATTAAGGATACAAAACAGCTTGTTTATTCCGAAAGCAGTCCTTCATGCTATCCATTTATGGTTGAACTCCACCCCTTACTCCTAAACTCTAGTAACCACTGATCTCCAACACAGTAATTTTGTCTTTTAAAAAATGTCAAATAAAAGGGATCATAGATTGTAACTTTTTGAGACTGGCTTCTTTAACTCAGCACAATGCCTTTGATATCAAAGTTGTCGCGTGAATCAGTAGTTTGTCTCTTTTTATTGCTGAGTAGTGTTCTATACTACACATGTACCACAGTTTGTTAATTCAGTCCTCTGTTGAATGTATCTTGGGCAATTTTAGGTGATTATAAATAGATCTGCTATAAATAATCCTGTCCAGGTTTTTGTGCAAATGTAAGTTTTTATTTCACTAGCATAAATACCAAGCAATGGAATTGCTGGGTTATATAAGTGTATTTATAAGAGCAACATAGCATTTTAATTTTGATTAAGTCCATTTATCAGCCTTTTTAAAAACAGATTGTGCTTTTGGTATCATGTCTAAGAACTCTTTGCCTAATCCTAGGGCACAAGGATTTTATCCTGTTTTCTTTCAAAAGTTTCATAGTTTCACAGTTTACACTTAGACATATCATCTATTTTGAGTCAATTTTTATATAAAGTGAAAGGTTGCGGTTGCTTTTTTTTCATTGCATATAAATGTCAAATGTTTTCAATAGCATATGTTGAAAAGTGTATTCTTTCTCCACTGAATTGTTTTGTAGCTTTCCCAAAAATCAATTGGCCATATCTGTACAGGTCTAATCCTGCGCTTTTTATTCTGTTCCATTGATCTACATGTCTCTCTCTTTGTCAGTACCACAGTGTCTTGATTACTGCAGCTTTATAGTAAGTATTTAAACCAACTAATGTAATTCAACTTTTTTTTCCCCAAATTTTTTCAGTTGTTCTGATTCCTCTGCCCTTACACATACATTTTAGAATCAGCCTGTCCATATATTCAAACAATTCTCCTTGGATTATTACTGGAAATGCATAAAATCTATAAACCAATTTGGGGAGAATTAATATCTTTACTACATTAAGTATTCCAGTTCATATGCTTCTCTGTCTACTTAGATCTTATTTGAATTCATTCATCAGCATTTTTTAGTTTTTTGGAAACAGATGCAGTACACGTTTTGTCAGATTTAACCACATTTCATTTTCCCCCTATAAATTTATCTCTATTATTAAGAATATTATTGGTTTTTAATTTCAATTTCCAATTTTACATGGCTAGTATATAGAAAAACTATTAATTTTTGTGTGATTTTCTTGTGTCCTGTTATCTTGCTAAGCTCACTTAAACTTTAGGGTTTGTTTTTTTTAATAGATTCTTTGGGATTTTCTTTACAGATGATTGTAATCATGTCTTCTGCAAGTAGAGATAGCTATATTATTTCCATTATAGTCTGTATACTTTTTAATTTCTTCTTCTCGCTTCATCAAATTGGCTAGGACTGCCAGTATAATGCAGAATAAGAATGATGAAAATGTACAGCCTTGCCTTGTTCCCAATGTTAGGGAGAAAACATTCAGCCTTTCACATTAAGTGTATTACCTGTAGAGTGTGTGTGTGTGTGTGTGTGTGTGTGTGTGTGTGTGTGTGTGTTTTGTAGATTCCTTTTATCACGTACAAGTTCCCTTTTATTTCTAGTTTGCTCAGAGATTCTATCATGAATGGTACTGAATTTTGTTAATTTTTTCTGCATCAATTGATAGTCTTTATTCTTTAAACTATTACAGTGTTAGATTGAATTGACCAATTTTTACCAAAAATAATGTATCAGCCTTGCATTTCCAGAATAATCTTTACTTGTTTGTACTGTACACCTATCCCATCTTCAGGAACTCAAATTGCATAATATTAGGCCACTTAAAGCTTTTCACAACTAACTGATGATTTTTTTTTAATTTTTAAATTCTGTGTATCTCTATATTTTATTTTAGATCTATTAGTGTATCTTCTGCAACTAAAAAATTAGTTGACTAATTTTTTCTTCTGCAATATCTAATCTGTTTCTAACCCCATTCAAGGACTCCTTCATCTTGGATATTATATTTTTCTTCTTTAGAAGTGTGATTTGGTTCTTTTTTATATGTTGTCTGTCTCTACTTCACTTCTGAACATGTGAAATACAATTTAAAAAACTTTTAATTTCTTTGTCTGTTAATTCTAATATCTGTGTCAATTATGGGTTGAATTTGATTGATGGATTTTTCTTCCTTTTTTATAGGTTGCATTTTCCTCCTTTCCACAGATGCTCAGTTTTGACTGCATGCCAGACATTGTGAACTTTCTCTTGTACTGGAAATTTTTGTATTTATGTCAACATTCTTTAAACTTTTTTGGGGGTGGCAATTAAGTTACTTGGAATCAGATTGATCCATGGGGGTTTTGCTTTTAAGATTTGTTAGAACCAGAGCTGTGTGTAGAATAGAGTTAATTATTCTCCATTACTGAGGCAACACTTTCTAGCACTTTACCCAAAGGCCTGCAAATTGTGAGGTTTTCCAGTTTGGCTTGAGGGAATAGGCATTATTTCCCATTCTGTGCTAGTGCCAGGTATTCTTGCTAATCCTTTAGGGGAGTTCTTTTCCTGCCAAGGAGTACTTTTCTTACATGAATGCACTGATCATTACTTTGCTAGATACTCAGATGGGACCCTCTGCAGGTCTCGGGAGTTATTCCTCTGTGCAGTTTTCTTCATTGTTAGCCTGTCCTGTAAACAAGACATGGGTTTTTTTTTTTCCCAATTCGAAGATCATCTTCTCAACTCAGGGAACTTGCTAGGTTTTTCTCAGATTCCTACTCTCTACACCAAAGCCTGGAAACTCTCAAGGAGGTAAGCTGGAGCAATCACTCACCCAATTAGTTTACCATCATTGAGAGGTCACTGTCTTCACTGTCCCATATCCAGGGTCTGGAAAACCACTGTTTCATATATTTTGTTTTTTGGGGGGCTGCTTCAAGCATGAGAGTAAACTGACCTCTGTTATTTCATCTTGGCCAGAAGTGGAAGCCCTTATTTCTTTTAAAAAATGCTTAATAGAAGCTGTTGATGTTGAAAAATACATAAATAATCTATTATCTGAATATAATGAAGAAATTCTCATTTATTGAAAGACCGTGTTTCTACCACAGTCAACTCTTTAGAATGAATCAATAGGGAGAACATCCTATATATTCCAGATGTTGATAAATGCATTAATCAGCACATTTTATGACATCTCAGATTTAGTTTCTTTGAAGCATAAACCTCTTCTGAAGAATTAAAATTTAAAACTGATAAAGTGACAGGATTTTACGATACAAACTTTAGAGACTTTATTGCACTCATACTTGAGTAGTCAAACTGCTGAGAAAATATCTTTTGTTGATTAAAAATGCCAACTGTATCCAGCCTCACTGCCCTTCATCAACTGACAACTCCTTTTGCTTTATTGTTATTCACTGTAATGCTCCAACAACTCAGATTCTATAATTGCACAAAATATTTAGTAGTTTAGACAGAATTATGCCATTTTTTAAAACCAGTATCTGAGAAACAGAAAATGTAGCCAAGATATCATACTGTGGCCAATCTTCTATTTTAAAGCTCTGCTGGAAATCCCATAAACATGTCTTGAATAATTCCACTATGATGGAAAGCAAGAAAAATGGGACAGGAAGTTGTGTGAGGAAAAAAACTTTACAACCAATACTTCGAAGCTACAACAATTCAATAAGAAAAGGGAATGAAGAGTGAGGCTCTGGGGTAATTGAAACGTTTTCTTCCATCTTTCCTTTACTTAAAAAAAGCATCATAAGTCAATATATTGTACCAGATGTGCTGAGATAACTCTCCCAATAGAAAACATCTAAAAATGCTATGGAAAATATTAAAAATTACTTCTTTTCTTTAAATCCCAGTTAAGCTGGTGGTAAACTAATTATTATAGAGATGGAACCAGTGGATAAACACATTTTCACAGAGAAACTACCATCCTGAAAAGATTTACAAGGTAAATATGCTAAGTGCTTAAGTTGTACAAATAAGTCCACTCTTACACAATTCTTTCCAAGTACAGAAAAAAAAAAAAAAAAGAAATGACTCAAATTTTCTGTGTGGCTACTAAATCATGAAAAAATAAGGCTCTGTGTGTGTGTGTAGAAGACAACTCTCACTCTTGAACACAGATGCCAAAATCCTATACAACATATTAACAAATCTTATCTGATAAAAAGAACCAAAGCTTCTTGGAGAAATGGCTAATTCTACATCTCGTGAAGGAAATAAATAAGGTTAGCCTGGGAAATCTCATGTCAGAAAGCAAAGAGTCTTTTAAAGATAGATGGACCCAGGTCAAAAGGGCACAGGATAAAATGTGATGAGGTTCCCACTTGTATAATATCAGACAATTTGAGAACAGAAACAATAACTATATTGAACTAAAACATACCAAAAATATAAAAACCAGACCATAAGGACACTAAAAACACCAAAACAAAAATACAACCACCTCATTGGTCATCAATGGCGGTGGCTGGGGCAAAAACTTATAGTCTGAAAATTTATAAATAAAGGGAAGAAGTAAATCATTTATCCTGAATTTCCTGTATGAACTCTATTTTACTGTACCTAACAAGTTGATGAGAGAGTTCTATGAAAAAGAATTCAGTTAACAAATGTAAAACTAATGACATAATTAGCCATCATTATTTTATAACCCCAAATGAAATATTTGTGGGCAGTAATCATGGATCGATGTTAAAACCATCAGGTAAATGATGATAGGAAAATCTGCAATGGGGAAATTAGGCTGACCCTCACTTGAGTCCACTGATGAATCTTAACATGACTAAGGGTGGGACATTCAGCTACTTTGTACCTCACAACATGATGCAACAGGCAGGACACAGCACCACCTATGATGTAGTCCTACCTAAAAAATTGCACCTGAATTCAATAATGCTTCTAAATCTGAATTTCACTTAAAAGGAAAAGTGGAAGCTAGAAGGGTAAGTGAAATGACACCAGGAAGAATGTGTCAATCAGTGAAAACTGAAGTGTAGAACATTCTGGGACAAATAACCCAAATTTCCCAACAAATCAAAGCCATGAAAAAGAGGGACCATACATGTCTGTTAGCAGGGACAATCGTTATAGAATAAAGGAGATTTAGACATAACCATGCTATGTAACTTGCAATGCATGGATCTCATTTAGATAATGATTTGGAGGGGAACAAAACAATGTAAAAAGATACCTTTGAGAGTCTCCTGGCAATACGAATATGAAATAGGTATTAGATTATATTAAGGAATTCCCATTAATTCTCTTGGATATAATACTGGAATGGTTGTTACATATTTTAGTAATACCTTTATCAGTTAATGATGCATATTGAACTATTTATGGGTGAGATGACATGATGTCTGAGATTTGCTTTTAAATAATCCACCCTAAAAAACTGGGGTTGAGAGAGCAATGGATAAAGCAAGAAGAGCAAAATGTTGATAAATTTTTGAAGCTAGGTGATGACAGAATTAGGATGTGTATTACATTTCTCTCTCTTTTATGTATATTTGACAATTCTGATAATATACCCAGAAAGTATAAAAAGGATAATATATTATAATCAGGTTGAGTTGATTACAATTTTTAAGTTCTGTTTAACATAAGAAAATCTACCAATGTAATTTAATGCAGGAATAGATGAAGAAATGCAGGTATCTCATTAGATTCAGGAAATATCATTAATAAATTCAACAACCATTCACACTAACACATTTCAACCAGGTTAGAAGGAAAATTGTTTAATGTCATGAAAGGCAGCTAAAAATGTACATAACTATTAAACTAATCACTGAAATATTAAAAGTATTATATTTAAACTCAGGAAGAAGACAAGGATGTCTGTTATCAGTGTTCTACTACAATGAATGTCCTAGCCAGTACAATTTGAAAAGGGTAAAAGAAGCAAGATACAGAAATTGGAAAGAAAGGAAAAAGTTCTCATTATTTATACATCTATGCTATTCATTTTTCAGGCCTATCCTGTGATAAACATACTCAGATTTTAATTGATGAAACCAACAAAATGTATTTTGTAGGCACTCAATAAAAAAATTCTAAATTATGTAGCTATATAGGCTATATACATGTAAAACATAAAAACATGATCTTGTCCTTTTTATTTGGCTTGAAATGTCCCCAACAATGGTTTTGTCTTCCCTGGTTACAACAGTGTAATGGCTCCCTCTTTTCATAGTCTAGCCGCTGGAAATAAGCACTGACATTTCCTAATACCGACAGCACCTTGATCATGCTTCTCTGACCCCATCCTGCTCTTTCTGTTCTCAGCTAACAGGGAGCAAGTACTTCCTACTGTCACCTTTGGGCTTCCTATTCACACCTCAAAATATTGAGATAATGCTAGTCGATCTCTTCCTTGATTCTCATTCAGGTCATTAAAGATCTATGGTTGGTGCTCTTTCGAATATATGTATGTATATGCATGACTGGGACACTGTGCTGTACACCAGAAATTGACACATTGTAACTGATGGTACTTCGATTGAAAAAAAATCTATGGGTTTTTTAATTCAGTGGATACATTTAAACCTTTTTCTTGCTTGATCTCTCAGCTGTGCTGGCTGTCGCTTTTGCCATTCCCTTCTTAAAATTCTCTCCTCCATTAATTTCTAAAACATTGCTTTCCTCTAGTTTCCTTCTACTTCTCTTGCTGCTACTTCTTGTTCTGCATCATGGGTTTCTCATCCTTTTCCTTTATCCCTCTGAAACTAACTGTCGCTCTCATCTCCTCTTATTCTATCCTGGATTCTATCGCTTCCTATAGGATGAGAACTCTGAAATCTACCTTTCCAGCTCTGCTCTTTTTCCTCAGCTCCAGATTATAAACGTGCCATGCACCTTTGTTTCTGTGCACACTCTTTCTTCCCCCTGGATCAACCCCTACTGCTCGTTCATTTGGCAGAATTTTACACGTCCGCCCATTAACCCCAATGCTGATCTCTGTTGCTCTTTTCAATTCCCCCAGGCAGGTTTGAGTTCTTTCCTCTGCTCTTCCTGCACTTTGAATATACTTCAGTTAAAGAAATTATCTCATTGTTTAAATGTTGGTACATGACCTCTACTGAATGGCAAAAGACTACAGAGGTGAGTTTCGATTTCCATCTTTATTGTCCCACTACCTAGAACAATGCTTGATATCCAGTAGGAGCTTAATAAACGTTGTAGGTTTTTTGTTTTGTTTTGTTTTGAGAATAAATGAATCTTCTGTTGTTGTTTTAAACCTGCTTTCCACATTCATTCTCAAATTCTATTCCCACAGCCTCCCAAGAAGTAGATATGATTATTATGACCTCTATTTCACAAATGACGAAAAACAGAACTTTGTCATGAGTATATATTTATTAAATGGCAGACTTAGGACATGAACCCATATCTTCTTTCTAGCTCCAGGGTTCTATTCACTGTATTGGGGCAAAATGCAATTGAGCAGCTTGAGTAGAATACAACAGATACTAATGTTAACTTTTGTTTATTTGAATCAGCTAAAGGCTATTGATAAATAGAAACAGATGAACAGTTTTCCATTGAAAAAGGAAAACCTCCTCATGGAAATGAGCCCTGCCATTTTACTTCTACTTTCATGACCAAGTTCTTGAAACAGGATATTCTTCACCAAAGGCTGCATGTTTTCTCCTTGGTCACGCTTTCAGAAATAGAAAATGGGATTGCTCTTCAGATCTAGATCTTCCTGAGTTGGCAAAGAAAAGGGGTGTTGGGGGGGACACCTAAAATATGAGTGGATTGCTTTCAACCTGCATGTCTTGCCAATTTGATAATGGATATATAATTTGTTTAAGACTTAACATTCCCAACAAGAGCTAAACAACGAGGTTTAAAGATACTTACGATAAATTAGTTGGGTAACTTCTTTATAACATTCTTTGCTTATAATTCTTTAGAGAAAGTGGAAACATTTTCCAAAAGTAGTTGTTTTTCAAATAGAAATAGAGCCAAACCAAGCTATTCAGAGCCATGAAATTGTCAGGCGAGGAGGAATATCCATAAGGTTACATTAATTGACATGAGTCTTATTTTGCCTCTTACTTTTTCTCTCTCATTTTAAGTCTCTTTTACCTAAATATAATACACTGTTTTGTAAAATTCTGGTCACTGCTAGAAATGATCTTCAAAGTAACTGGTACCATTAAGCTAGTTTTAAATAAAATTGAGCCGTATATAATTCTTTTCCCCAACCTTCTGTTTTTCCAAGTTTTCCCCTTTCTTCTCTCCAAAAGGAACACTTGGAGGACCACAAGGGTGGCATGACCTTTTCCTCTCATCTGAGAAGAATCCTCCCTTCTCATCTCAACTTTTGTTTGGCCTGACTGGATTCTGCAATCCCAGCACACAGGGTGGTCCAAGGCCAAATCTGTAAAGTTAAATCTGGAATTTAAACTGTATTTTTTTTTAATTTATAATTTTAAAGACTACTTTCCATTTACAGTTATTAAAAAATATTGGCCATATTCCCCATGTTGCACAATACAGCTTGGAGCCTAACTTACAACCAACAGTTTGTGACTCCTACTCCTCCACCCCATATTGCCCACCCTCCCCAACCTGCCAGTGGTGACCATTAGTTTGTTCTCTATATCTGTGACTCTGCTTCTTTTTTGTTATATTCACTAGTTTGTTGTTTTTTAGATTTCACACGTAAGTGGTATCATACAGTATTTGGTCTTTCTCTGCCTCACTTACTTCACTTGGCATAATGCCCCCCAAGTTCATCCATTTTGTTGCAAATGGCAAAATTTCATTCTTTTTTATGGCTGAGTAATATTCCATTGTATATATATTACATCTTCTTTATCAATTCATTTGTTGATGGACATAGGTTGCTTCCACGTCTTGGCAATTGTAAACAATGCTGTTATGAACATTGGCACGCATGTACCTTTTTTAATTAGTGGGGTTTTTTAGATATATACCCAGGGGCGGAATTGCTGGGTCATATGGTAGATGAACTGCAGATGTACAGAGAAGTTGGAAAAATTCCCTTGTCATCTGCTGCCTGACTTTCCTATGTCATCATTATCATCTTCCATATCCATCCTCTCAAGAGATTCAGAGTTTGGAGATATCTTGGTGGCTGCCTACCTAAGCAAGTGGAGAAAACACATAAGGTGTGTTGAGGGTGAGGAACAGATATTTAAGGGCAGGGAATAGAAGGTTTTTGCTGTAGCTGACATGACTGGAATCAAGGGATTCTCTGCCTTTAAAAAAAAAGGTTTTTTTTCCATCACTGGATATATAGGCACACCTCATTTTATCATGCTTTGCTGTTTTGTGTTTTGTGGATACTGCAGTTTTTACAAATTGAAGCTCTGTGGCAATCCTGAGTCAAGCAAGTCTTTGGCACCATTTTTCTATCAGTGTTTGCTCACTTTGTGTCTCTGTGTCACATTTTAGTAATTCTAGCAATATTTCAAACTTTTTCATTATTATATTTGCTATGGTGATCTGTGATTAGTAATCTTTGATTCTACTTCTATGACTCACTGCAGGCTCCATAACATTTTTCAACAATAAATATTTCTTAATTAAGGTAGAAGACTGTTCTTTTCCAGATACAGTGTCATTGTACACTTAATAAACTACAGTATAGTGCAAACATAATGTTTACGAGCACTGGGAAACCAAAAAATTTGTGCCGCTTGCCTTTATTGCACTATTCACTTTATCATGGTTGTCTGGAACTGAACCTGCAATGTCTCTGAGGTCTACCTCTAGGTGGAACTGTATAGCATCACAAGGATAAGATGCAGCTATGCAGGTTGAGCCTTAACCCTTATGTCATTAGGCTGGAGGGAGGCAAACACTAGAGGTACTTAGATGCTGGAATGGAAGTTGAGCTCTGGAAATTAAGGAAGAGAGAGAAAAGAAAGTTGCTGGCCAGACTTGATGGCAGAGTGAATCCAGGGACCAAAGGGTGGGAAGCTGAGAGATGAATCAAAGAAGATGGAGAGTAGGATGTGTGGAGAATGGGAGACTATCTGGAAAAGGGGGAAATGGAATAAAGAAGTGAGTAATGGTTTATATTCCAGGGAGTCAGGAATGCTGAAAACACCTAGTTTGTTCAGCTTCTGTAATGGGAAACTTTGCAACTGTCAGTGGTGGCACCTAGAAATGGAATGGAAATCTCACTGATGAGCTTAAATGGAAATTTACTGTTTTTCCCTCCACCAGGCACAATGCCAGGATCCTGACAAGAGAGGTGATGAGAGAGGAGAAAAACTGATTAAGATACTCAGACTATTTGTTGAAAGATGCTTAGGTGAGTGGAGAGAAATGTAGATGAAAAGGAAAGCCTAGGTGAATTCATCATCTGGCCATTCTGAAAGAGAGCAAGATTACAGGGCACCTCCTCAGAGGCTGACATGAGCCTGGTGAACAAAACCCTGATATGATTTAGATCTTTGTTCCTGTGAGTTCAAAGCAGCTAGAAACACATTAAATCTGCATTCTTTGAGCTATGGGAGAATGAAGGTTTTTAGGTTCAAATATTCATAAAATCCTTTACAACTAATAACTGTCATGATTATACTTAAAATTATTTGGTGGTACAAAAGGAGAAAGCCTTTGAAGTATTCAAGAGTTAATCATATAAATTAAAAAGTGACGGGTGAGACAAAAAGATAAAATGTTTCTATAAAATGATAATGACTTAAAAAGCATAAACTCACTTCAGACACTTGAAATAAAACTTAGTTGACTTAGATTTAGAGAAACTAAACTGTGGTGGAGGAGAAACGTATTCTTGAAAAAAGTTCCATGAGAAAAGACAGAATAAATACCCTTACTCTTATGAAAATTATATAGCATTATTTTATTATGAGCCATAAAATGATGGAACAGGAGGCCATCACCTCCTCATCGTTTCTTTCGAGTGATCATTCCATGTGGAGCTACATTTGAGAAATTCCTTGGAAGTCGATTTTGACATGAAAGCCTCACTGATATACTAGAGCAATTCCTCCCTCCCTCCCTAAAAAGCAAAGAAACACTTAAAAGTTAATACATGTAAACAACTATAAAATATTAATTAAATCTTTTTGAGTGATATAGTAAGTGGTCTTAAACTTCAGGTAAAGAAAGCAAAATGCCAGAAGCAGTTCAAGGGCCAGATTGTGCCAACTGACTAGAAAAGAGAAATTTGAGGGAAAGAGGACAGTATGGTAAGGAGAAATGAACTGTAGTTACTTCAGATCTCTATGTCCAGTAAATCAATGAATGCCATTAGAATGCTCCAATTGTGAGTTCATCAGCTGATTTCTTCACCACTCAGGCATTACACACATTTTTGGTGACAGCTTTCAGTGCTTTAGGCTCTAGGCTAGGGGCTGCTGAGACACAGAGGTGCAGGCAAGGTCTCCTCCCTAGAGGAGCTAGCTCGAAACAAGGAGTTTGGAAGTTGCCCCTCCATCCTAATGAGTGAAAAGCCAAACAAATCAACAGCTCTTCTCAGATTTGTAAGAGAACTACAGTCACAGGGCAAACCACTGTCCCCCAAACTGGAGAGACAGACAGGAGGACACAGAGAATCGCAGCTGACTGGGACAGAAATGCATGAGCAGAAACATCCGTGGGAACCAACGTCAGGGCAGGCTAACCTATACTATAACTGCTGAGTCGCCAGAAGCTCTATGCGAACAACGCTGAGAGTGAAAATTGCCAAGAGGAGCTAGGGCATTCCCTGTACTTCTGTGAGCTTTACTTCTAGGAGCTCAATCAGGTCCTTGCAGTAAGCTAAGAAAAATTTCCTCATGCTTTGGCAGAAGGAGAGGAAAACGAACCATTCTGAAACATGCCAGAACATTCTGCCCTTCTTAACAAGGTCTGCCCTCAGGAGAAACTAACCAGAGACTAACCCCCTAGGGATTTTACCAGAACTTAACTGACCTGGAAGAAGGAAAATACCCAAGTCCAGCCCACTCTAGTCCTGTGAGCTGGAGAACTGAGAAGCACTTGTGAAATTCATAGCCCAGAGAGGCAGCTCACTGACTGAGACCTTAGCAGAGGACCATCAAATGTTTCCCCTCGCCTACACCTTACCACCACATTACTAAAGACCTATGTAGAGAAGTCCTTTTACCCAATATATCATATATTTACCCTCTAACAAAAAACCACAAGGCATATACTAAAAGGCAAAAAACATAGTTTGAAGAAACAGAGCAAGTATTAGAACCAAACCAGATATGGTAGGGATACTGGAATTGTCAAACCATGAATCTAAAAAAATTCTGATTAATGTGCTAAGAACTGGAACTGATATAGTAGCAAGTACACAAGAAGAGATGAGCAATGTAAACAGAGAGATGGAAATTCTAGGAAAGAATAATAAAGAAATGCTGGGGACCAAACAAACACACTGAAACAGACATAAAGAATACCCCGAATAGGCTCATTACTAGATTGGACATGGCTCAGTAAAGAATCTCTGAGTTTGAGGATATCACAGTTAGAAACTGCCAAAACTGAAAAGCAAAGGAAAATAAGGCTGAAAAAAACCCAGAAGAAAATATCTATTAACCATGGAACAACTACAAAAGATGTAACACATGCATAATGGGAATACCAGAAAAAGGAGGAAGAAAAGGAAGAGAAGCAATATGTGGAGTAAAAAATGACAGTATTTTCCCAAATTAATGTCAGATGCCAAACCCCAGGGCCAGGAGGAAGCTTAGAGAACACCAAGCAAAATAAACTTCAGACAAAACCCAAAACAACAAAACACAAACATAAAAACTATACCTCTATATCTAGACATATATTTACATCGTCAAATATATATATTTACAAAATCAAAGATCAAGGAAAATTCCTGAAAAAAAGTTAGAGGGGAAAAAAAAAAGCACCTTATCTGTAAAGGAACAAGGGTAAGAATTATACCAGACTTCTCAGTCAGTGCAGGCAAGGAGAGAGTGGAGTGAAATAATTAACATGCTGAGAGAAAAAAGCACAAACGAGGATACCGTACTCTGCAAAATGACCCTTCAAAAGTGAAGAGGAAATAAAGACTTTCTCAGACAAACAAAAATTGAGGCAATTTGTGAAATTCTTCAGAGAGAAGGGAGAAGATTTGGATCCGAATCTCAGTGTGGTATTGGTAAAAGAATAAACAAATAGTTCAACGGAACAGAACAGAGAACTCAGAAATAGACCCACAGAAGTACAGTCAACTGATCTTTGACAAAGGAGCAAAGGCAATAAAACAGAGCAAAGACAGTCTCTTCAACAAATGCTGCTGGAACCAGTGAAAATTCATATGCAAAAAATTAATCTAAGAATAGATCTTATATCCTTCACAAAAATTAACTCAAAATGAATTACAGACCTGAATGTAAAACACAAAACTATAAAACTTGTAGAAGATAACACAGGAGAAAATCTAGGTAACCTTGGGTTTAGTGATGACCTTTCAGGTATGACACTAAAGTTGTGATCCATGAAAGAAAGAATTGATGTGTTGGACTTCATTAAAATGTAAAACTCCTTTTCTGTGAAAGATATTATCAAGAGAACAAAAAGACAAGCCATGGACTGGGAGGAAAATATCTGTGAGAGACGTATCTCATAAAAGATTGTTACCCAAAATATACAAAGAACTCTTAAAACTCAACAATTAAAAAATGGCCCAAAGACCTTATCAGACACCTCTCCAAAGAAGTTATACAGATGGAAAATAAGGCTGTGCAAAGATGCTGCATATCATATGTTATTAGGAACATGCAAACTAAAACAATAAGGTACTGCTACACACCTATCAGAATGGTCACAATCCAGAACACTGACAGCACCAAATGCTGATGAGAATGTGGAGTAACAAACTCTCATCTATTGCTGATGGGAATGCAAAATGGCACAGCCAATTTAGAAGACAGTTTGGCAGCTTCTTACAAAACTGAACATACTCTTACCATACAATCCAGCAATCATGCTCCCTGGTATTTACTCAAAGAGCCGAAAACTTCTTTCAACGCAAAAATCTACACACAGATTTTTAGAGCAGCTTTATTCATTCTGTCAAAACTTGGAAGCAATCAAGATGTCCTTCAGTAGGTGAGTGGAAAGTATATCCAAACAATGGAATATTATTCAGCACTAAGAAGAAATGAGCTTGAGAAGACATGGTGAAATGTAAATACGTATTACTAAGTGAGAGGAAGTTGATCCTAAAAGGTTACGTACTACATGATTACAGCTACATGACGTTCTGGAAAAGGCAAAGCTATGAAGACAGTAAAATGATCAGTGTTTGCCAGGGGTTAGGGAGTAGGAGCAAAGAGCAGGCAGAGCACAGAGGATTTTTAGGGCAGTGAATTTATTCTGTATGATTGTACAATGGTGAATATATGTCATTAGGCATTTGTTCAAACCCATTGATTGTACAACACCAAGAGTGAACCCTAAGGTAAACTGTGGAATCTGGGTGATAATGATGTATCATTGTAGATTTATCAGTTGTGACAATGTACCACTCTGGTGGGGGATACTGATAATGGGAGTGGTTAAGCATGTGTCGGGGCAGAGGGTATAATGGGAAATTTCTATGCCTTCCTCAATTTTGCTGTGAACCTAAAATTGTTCTAAAAAATAAAGTCTATCATAATTTTTTAAAGTTTATTGCAAGGAAGTGTGATGAATGAGCAGTTATTAGGTTCCAATAATGTTGCTTTCATTTAGATATATCCAACTCTGCAAAATGACCAAAATCCTATGTTATAAATGCATATCTAATATTTAAATATTTATTTGTACTAGAAATGCCAGTTTTGGAGCCTACTTGCCCCTGAACCCCTTTATGGGAGAATGATTTGCATTCAAGGGAAGCCCCCAGAAGCACAGCTGAGATCAGGGGAGCAGGTTCTTCACCCTGAACACATTCTCCTGAATTACTGAATTTATAAGCATTTTAAAGGTAATATTATCAATATCTTGATAAAAAGGATTCCCTATGATGGAAAGACTGGAAGAAACCTAGTAATCAAGAGGTAGTATTCCTTTCAATGGGATTTCTCCACCATTAAGCAAGAGTAGTGATCTCAGCACCCAGCTGGCCTAGTTCCCTGACTCACTTTCCTAATGTTAGAACCCGGTGATGCCTTGGGGCAGTCCTGTTCAGAGCATGTGATACTGTCCCCCATCCTCCCCAATCCCCACCATAGGCCACTGTTTTTGGCATTGGTACTTAAACTCACAGCAACCACTCCTGGAGGGAAAAGACGTAAGCAGAGAGATTAAGATGAAAGGCTGCAGTAAAAGAAGTGAGAGATCAGAACTGGGCTGCATGGGAATCAAGAGAAACTGTGAGTAAGAGGGAGGCATGTAATAGAAGAAGGTATAGTGTGGACAGAAAAAGCCCAAGTCAGTTGGAAAGAAGAGACAAATGAAATCAGAGGTAGAAAGTTAATGAACTTTAAGCTTCAGAATCCTCAACTGCATGAGTCCCTTCCAAGACCCTGGGAGGGGCCCTGCCAGTGTGTTCATATGAACACAAGTTGGACCAAAGATCGCAGAAATAAAATATTTAAACCACAACTGATTAAGCCTGCTGTCTCTCTTCACTTCAATTTCCCCTTCGTTACACTTTCTCTCTGGTCAAGCTTCCTTGGAGTGATCCAGAGTATGTTTGAAATCCAGCTAGGGGAAAGCTAAAATTGGGGTAGATTCAGTTTGTACTTAGGGAGGTGTATTTATGTTGTTCACAGTTAGCTTACTGAGAGTCGTTCTGGTATATGAATGGCTTCTAGGAGTACTCCCACTCCTCACTGTATTGACCTACCCAGTGTCATGACAGACACAGAAGTGCCAGTCCAGAGGTCCTATCGGGATTTACCCTGATGTAGGGGGCAACTTAACACCAGAAGTATGTGGATAATGAGAAGAAACACGTTTTAAAATATATGGAACTAGAAGCTAGTCTGTGGAAAAATTCTTCCATTCATTAGACATATAAAAACTTCAAGCTGAGGATTTGGTTTTCCTTGACATCAAATCAAAATGGAAATTCACTTCTGTTAGAAACATATTCTTTATACAATTGTAAACATATTATACATTTTTATGGGAAGTACAAAATAGAATTTATTTGAATTCCTGTGTCTGGAGTGCACAAACCAAGAGTAGTTCTACAAACAGCAAGTATTCTGTAAGAGCATATTATGAAAGAAACTTGATAAAGGTTTTCCAAATTGGACAACAATCATAAAAGCTTGCATGATATTACCAATGCTGAGAACTTAAGTTAAAAGCAACTTTAAAAACATCAACAAAAATTGTTCTGATTAACCATCCCGGAGGAAAGGCTGAATTATGTTTGCTAAGCTCACTATAAAAAATGACCAGTACCAATTTGTTGACAGACAACAGGATGATCAAATATAAAGGTCACATATTTAAGAAAAATTCTTACAGAGGTATTTCAATAGCTAATAAAAATAGTATTTCTCTGTCATAGAAAAAAAGTCATAAAGGCTTTGAAAAAGAGTAAGTTGCTAGGGTCAGATCTGAGTCCAAGAACATAGCGGAAAACATCATCCTGAGCACCAACAGCTAAAAGTCACATTCCACATAAAGCATTGTTACTGATGGCCGCCAACTTACAGTGCTACCGCGCATCTAATTAGGTTCCTTCTGGTGGTTGTTACTGTGAACAGAGAGCCTTCCCCAGGTGACATCCTATAATTAGGGAGTTTATTTTAAGAACCTATGTGGACTGGAACCAAAACTGGAAATCTGTCTGGAGCCAAGACAACCCTAGGAAATCATGGCCCCTTTGTCATGGAGCAAGCCAGTTCCATGGCTATGGCTTCTTTAAAATTTCTTTTTTATACTTTTTCTGTAATCTTTCACAATAAAACATGTTCTTTTGCAAAGCTATGGTATAGTGTATTCGAAAATGGGAACTTACAAATATTAGGTCAATTGCTAAAGCAGATAACAGAATTAGAAAAATTTATAGTCCCCTTCCATCTTTAAGTTAAAGAATTGTCTCAGGGCAAAGAAAAGACTGCTGTGCTTTCTTCAGCTCTCACTCTACAGATGTTTCTGACACTTGGTACCAAACAAATGTGACTCTAACTACAAGTTCCCCAGCAGCTTGGAAAGTACTAGATCCACCTCTGTAACTCCAGGAGGGAACAGCTATCTAGTACACAAGTGGTACTGTAGTGACTGCGTGTTGAATTGAATTTCCCTACCATGATACTTCTCCAACATATTATCTTAGGTTCTGGCCCTGGGCATAACCATCATTTTATCATTTTACATTCACCATCTAGTTTATCATTCTTTAGCATCTGACACAACGCCTGACATATAATAAATACTCATTGAATATTTGTTGAAAGAATGAATAAATGAAGGAAGGAATACTTTATTGATGGAGGGGGTTTGATTATTTTTTATCCTCACGGCATATAGAATTGAATCACTCCCTTATCTAAAACCTTCAGTGGCTTCCCATTAAAACAGGTCCATTCAATCTGCCTTCTGCTTATGTCTATAATCACTGCTAATAGAGTCAAAATGAATAATCATAATCGAGATCAGCTCCTTAAACTGTGTAACACAAAGAATAGACTTTATGTGACTTTCGTGGTAAAATGACCATGAAAGTTTGACGAGGTTTCCTTACTACTTTTCAGAGCATTTACTATTCAATTGTGTATTGTGACTTTTTAAGAGAGGAGCAGAATATGAAAAATTTTCCAAATTTAATCCATGTTAATCACTAGACTCATGTTCCAGAGTAGAAACCGTGATCTCGATCCGAGTAGAGAAAAATCTGCATATATCTAGCACCAAATACAAAAGTTACCGGGTCTTTCTTACACTTAAGAACATCTTAAGTCCATTTAACTCACCATGATCTCATACTTCTACTTTACAGTAATGACACTATTTTGTTCTGACACCATGGGAGGATATATGGGTCAGTAACAAAGTAATCAACCACTCATATGTCACATGAAGCATCAGGGTATTTCTTGAGAGTCAACTATTCAATGTGAGTGAGAAGGTTGAGCCCACTTAATTTGAGAAATTTTGTAAGACGATGGTCCATTGTGTATTTGATGGAAAGGGAGTGTTGTAAACCAGGATCATAAAGCCAGCTGTTATACTGAATATATTTTCAGTGTCATTTTACATCTGACAATTGCATTTTGATGTGCACTGCCTTACACAAGACAATACTGCATTGCTCTAGGGGTCTTTAAAATGTACACACCTCATTTGGACATTAGCCTCTAAAATGTTCCATCTTGGTGGAGGCTGGGAGAAAACATCACGCTGAACCCAGAGAGGCTTATCCAGTGATAAATGATCTTAAGACATCTGGAAATCCAGTTTGGAGTAGAACAATGAGGTATAGATGTTCACCCAAACCTTCCAGAAGTTAAGAAAACATAGGCAAACCTATAAACACCAACCTCTAAACAATTTAAGTTAATTCCTTTCATTGATCCTAAAATAAACTTTTTTTTTTCTTATACATTTCAACATCTCTGAAATTTGAGATATGTCTTATATAATCCAATAGCAATTTACAATCACTTTTGTAAATCCAAACTACAAATCTGTGTTTGCATTGGGTTTTGGTTCAAATAATCAGGAGAGACTTTTGTTTTTCCCTTCTTCCAGTCAGTGCTAATACTGAGAAATGTAAGTTTTTTTGGCTGTCTTTTTGTGCATGGTGATTGTTTGTTGTTGTTGTTTCATTTACTCATTTAGTAAGGATGTAGCTGTCATGTGCAATAAGCTTTTTTTTTTTATAGTATAAGACTCTCTTAGATTATTAACTATATGAGATTCCTTGTCTTGAGCCTTTTTCTTTTTGGGGTGCACATAAAGTAATGGTGCTTTTTTCATCAAGGCATTATGGATTCAAGAAATATAATACTTATAAAGCTCAGAGAATTTGCCCTTTTCTTCTCCTGGAAAGAGTAATATGAAAGGCAGGATTTCCTTTTGGGATGATAATATCATATTGGAAAGGAAGCAAGGCACTCTCAATTCAGGCTAAGTTCATAACTCAACTTCACAGACCATTGGGAAATCATTCAAGAACACTACTTATGGGTAAGAGCAAAAGAGTGGGGAGAGAGAGGAAATGAATATTGGAAAAGAAATCTAAACAAACCTGAACCCAGTGATAATGTCTAATTTATGCAAATAAGTTGAAAAATAAGAGATCCCAGGACCACACGTAAATGGCACAGGGTGGAGAATAAACATAATCATCAGGGATTCTGTTAAGAGTTAGGCCACTATTAAGATGTAAACAGGCATAGTGTTTAGAGAATCAATCTATGTATTTCTTAGGACCCCTTTTCAGGAATGTGCTTATTTCCTATGCCTACAGCTTAAAAATGACAAAGTAAACAAATGAAGGTCTAAAAATTACCAGAGTGATTAAACCTAGCCAACTAAGATCATCATGGCAAAACAAAGGTATAGTTTTGCTTAGGGGGCACAATTTGTAAGTAGATAAAGGCTTGTATTCTATTTTCACTGAACAATGTTAACATAAAACTAAAAACTGCAGCATAAGAGACTTAGGTTTTAAGGAGTGACAGCAAACTTCCTCTATCTAAGCCAGAATCTAATTTTGTGTTGGGTTAGTCCAGGGCTAACCCTGACATTCCAGAATTCAGTCAACCTTCTGACTACTTCCATATTGAGCTAAATTTTTCTTAGCCATGGGCACCAACTTTCTAAGCATCACTTGGGACTGTGCAAAGGCAGAAACACCTGGGAAACAAGCCACCAGCTTAATGAGAAGGACAGGAGTGCTTTCAGGATTGGACAGAGTAGCATCCTGTCTGCCTCCTGGGTTGCAGGAGAAGTCCTAGGAAAGACTTCCTCAGAAACAAGATCCAGCCTTAGAAATCCTTAGCCTCAACTGTCTAACTCAAATGTTGACTACCATAAAAGGTTTCCTTCTAGAGAAAGGCCAGTATGAAAGGGAGCCACTTAGGAACATCTGGAGAGCAGAAGACAACAAATTGGGATCTTGCATATCCTTTTTGATGTATATATCACCTCCGCAGAGAAATGGCACATTTGTAAATTTTAGTTTAGCTTTTAGCATACCACTCAGCCAACAGGCATCTGTGTTACAGACCCTAAGAAACTAAAATGTGTCCCACTTAAACCAAGCTGAATTAAGACTGGTTAAACTACCCTTCCCACCATCGTTCAGTTCCAGACTCACAGGCTCAGAGACCTTTGCTCACTTGCAGTTAAGAAGTACAGGCCTGGATGAACCCAATTCAGGATGTAATTTGGTCTAGGGCTGCTCCAGAAACTACAGAATTGATTCTGTGTTGACTCTCCAACCATCCACTTATTTAATTTTGCCAAATAAGTGCCCCATTAGAAAATGGGTCAGTTTCTATTATGTCACTTAAAGTACAGGTTTCAGTCTTCCTTTGGAGAGAAAATAGGCATAATCTAACAGTCTGGTTACTAAATGATCTCACTCCTCAGTGGATGAGATTTCCGAGTAAAGCATGGGAGTTTAATTCTATCCTGAATTGCTATACACTTCAGGTCAAGATCTAGCCTAGCAGCAACCAACATTCACATTTTTTCTTTTTCTTTTTTAAAATCTCTTGCGGAAAAAGCAGGATTTAAAGCCACCACTGGTTAAACATATACCTCACTTTTTAAAACCTAAGTAAATTCAGTCTGGCTTCCTGTGAGTACTGTTTTGAAATGCAGTTTACAAATCTTACTGATACTTTTCCATGACATAATGCAGGAAAGCTGAAATAATACTCACACACCTGGAAATGGCTTAAGAATAAAGCAGGAGTGAAGGGGGGGTGGGGGGTGGCAGAGAGGAAACTCTCTGACAGACCTGCCCTGAAAAATGCACTATTTACCAAGTTGGTACATCAAAACTTAGACTAGGTGATAAACAGAATTACTTAAAACCAAGGATTCCAAAACCCTTTGAGCTACTCTTTCCGACAAATGCTGACTCTGTAACACTGTATGAAGCACCACAGTCAACAGACACAGGTCCACATCCTTTTAGTCTGCAGATACTTTTCCCACAGCCCTATTTATAACTTGACATAATAGGAAGTTCTCTCTTGGCAAAAGAGCTGATTAAGTGTTCCATTTAACAGTGTAATGCAAAGAATGCTTTCTTTGCTTCAGACCTGCTGTTCTCATATTGTCTCATGCTGTCTAAAATGGAGATTTAGTAACTATTTTCTGGGTTGGTGTGCCTTTGTGATGAGTGTAATCTGGAGACACAGAATGAATAATTAAATTCATGTTGAATTTCTAATCGCTTTCTTTTACCTACCCTCAAGGCCATTATTTCAGCCTGTTGTCTTTGTAGCTTGAGAATATAAAATGTACTTTCTGTGATAAATTTAAAGCAGAATAGTTTATCACAGATTTCTCTCTCTCTCTCACAGAATGATCCCTTTCATTTATACTTCTATCCTTGTTGATATGGTCTGATATTTATAATGTCAGGGATACTACATCCATTCAATAAATAAAATCTGAAAAGAAAAAAGAGACTTACTGAGGAGTGGGGCCAGAAAAGAATGCTATGAATAAATTCTGCTATTGGAGTCTGGAATCTTAGCTCCAGGCGTAAAGACTTAAAAAGCTTTTGACTCTTTTTACCAATCAACTCAAGGAATTAAAATAATATGACCTCCACTGATTTTTATTGTTCAATTGTCCATCTAATTGTTCATCTTCCTCTCTTTTAAAAAAAAAAATTCTTTGTCCCAGTTGTACTTTTAAAGCTAAAGCAATCATCTGTTAGAACTAATAAATGAATTCACTTAAGCAGTAGGGTACAAAATTAATATATGAAATCTGTCACATTTCTACACACTAATGATGAATTTTCAGAAAGAGAAATTAAGAAAACAATTTCATTTATAATTCATCAGAAAGAATAAAATACCTGAGGATACATTAACCAAGGAGGTGAAAGACCTATATTCTGAGAACTCTTAAGATACTGATGAAAGAAACTGAAGACGTCACAGATAAATAAAAAGATGCACTGTGTTCATGGATCGGAAGAACTAACATTGTTAAAATGTCCATATTACTCAAAGCAATCTACAGATTCAATGCAATCTCCATCAATATACCAATGGCATTTTCACAGAATTAGAACAGATAATCCTAAAATTTGTAAAGCACCATGAAAGACCCTGAATAGCCAAAGCAATCTTGAGAAGGAGGAACAAAGCTGGAGGTATCAAGCTCCCTGATATCAAATTATACTACAAAATTATACTAATAAATAAAGTATGGTACTGGCACAAAAACAGACACATAGATCAATGGAACAGAACATCGCGCTCAGAAATAAACCCACACACACATGGCCAGTTAATCTATAACCAAAAAGGTAAGAATACACAATGGGGAAAAGATGATCTCTTCAATAAGTGATTCAGGGAAAACTGGATAGCTACATGCAAAAAATGAAAGCAGAACACAATCTTACATCACATATAAAAGTAAATTCAAAATGGATTAAACACTTGAATGTAAGACCTGAAACTATAAACCACCCAGAAGAAAACAAAGGCAGTATTCTCAGTGACATCGGTCTCTGATATTTTTTTGGATCTGACACTAAAGACAAGGACAACAAAAACCAAAAAAAAAAAAAGCAAATGTCACTACATTAAACTAAAAACTTTCTGCACAGCAAAGAAAACCATCCACAAAATAAAAAGGCAACCTCCTGAGTGGGAGAAAATATTTGCAGAGGAAGTTTTTTGAAATAACCTACTACACTGTTCTCTTCCAGTACCGCTGGGCTGAGCTAGCGCCACCTTACAAACTACATGCTACTAAGAGCAGCACGTTGACAAGCATTAAATGTTTCACACACATTACATCATTTTTGCCCTCATAACAACACAGTAAGGCAGTGGGACTGGTATTATTAACTATGTTTTTTATTGATAAACTGAGACACAGATAGTTTAGGTGACTTGTCCAAAGTAAGCTAGGAAGTGGTTGATCTAGACTTGAACCAAAATCATCCGAGTGTTTAGTCACTGTCTTTCCTGCTGAACCATACTCCCTTTCTAATTAAAGTTTCTTTTTAAGGACTAAATACATTGGTTTTTAAGACAGAAATGTACTCCCAAACATTGATTTTGGAAGAGGCAAGAAGAATTAAGCATGGGAATAATTCCCGTGCCAGTGAATATGTTGGCCAGACAAACCCATATGTCAATTATTTATATCTGACTTTTTAGTATGGTTGTTTTGCAGAAATTTTCCAAGCATTCTTACCCAAGTCATCCAAAGATGACTATTCTTTCTGGAAATTTGAGTAAAATCCTGTTAGTATTTACATTTGGGAAGGAATTAAAATATTCCTAAGAAAACAGTTCTACTTTTGCTAAAGCAAAATAGACCTGGAATTTTAAACTTCTTTCTTAAGGGTCATCAAATCAACGATTCTAGTGAAACTGGTATGAAGAAAGATGTCAGTGGCCAGTTCCAGCACGCATGCTGTTCTATTTGTCTTGTGAGGGTACCTCGATTAAGGTTTCATGAATCGTAACAGTGATGTGTGAAAGAAATACCTTGTTAGAGGTGCTCCAATAAAACATTTTGTTCACCCAAGTATAAACAAAATGTTAACACTGAATCATGCAAAATAACAAGCAAGAATAATCTCTCATAGGGAGTTAAGAAAACCACACTCAGGATCTCTGTTGAAAGAAAAAATGACCAACTACATACACTCTGTTACACCTTGCTTACTAACAATTTTAATGCTAGAGTAAATAAATACAATATAATCTACAAAATTCAGCAAGCTATGGTAACAAGAATTTAATTCCCAGTAAATTTTTTTTTCTCTGATAATCTTGAAGATTGATATGGAAAAGGTTTTTACAATCTGAAAGGGCAAAGAAAGAGATTTTAAAGTATCAGAGTTTTGACAGGGGAAAAGGTGCAAAAAAAGGAGTCTAAATATCAAAAGTGCCCACCATGTTTCTGATCCAAAAAGTTAAATGAGATCCTCACCGACAGGGCAGGGTTTTACTGTTTATTAATCAGAAATGGTGTGAATTCACAGGAGACGCAGCTCACTCATGGCTGCCAGGAAGCAGGGCTCATGTAGATTACTCATTTACAGCCAAAGCAATCATTTTCACTGGACGACCCCAACATCAAGCCTATAGCTAACAATTATAAACAAATTAACACTTCCAGTTATCTCAGCATACATTATGAAACCCCGTTAATCTTGGAGAGCTCCGTTGGACAGGCTTACTTACACTAGTAAAGGTTTAAGTTCTGTGGGAGCTTCGCTGTGAAGTTTTAAAGGTTTTTATAGGTTTATCTGTGTGCTAAAGTGAACTCCGAGCTGCTTCCTTAGAAAATATCTTGAACCCAGTTATCTTGGTTTTCCTCCATGGGGAAGACAGAAAGACTTTTCCTTAGGTATTCTTGTTAGGAGTTTGTCAACACTTCTGAGAGGATGCTGGCCAGACCCAAGGCAGATGATTGTTACAGCCTGTGGCTCAGCACCGTCATGAACAGGGAGAACTAGCTGTGCTCCAGATGCTCGCCACGGGGTAAACATCTCATGTTGCCTGCCGTGCGGTGTATCAGCCAAGGCTGACCAAGAAAAAGAAGGTTTTCGTCTGCCTGAAGGCTAGTCCAATAAATTCAGATCACTTTAGGACTCAATACACAGACCACCGGTGTTGATTCATGAAGCCACTTGTTTACAGTGAAAATGCCAGTGCCGCTCATCGCAGAGTTTTCCAGGCTAGCAGTCGAGATTATCGTACCTGACATTTCAGGGCTTCATGCCAATCCCTTCCCCTAAAATTACTTTCTAGTCTCTGTGCCACAAACGGTATGTCTCCTTGTGGTTTTCTTTAATCTTACGGACACTATCGATCATATAATGATGCTCCCTATCTCCTGACCCCCTTTGCATTAGCAGTTAGGAAGTCTAGAGCCACATTTGTACCCCGCCTCTAATAAACATATAGGACATCATGGCAGATACTTTGCTAAGTTCTGGCTTAAATAAATATTCTAATTTTTAACTTATCCAAACTTTATTACCTATTTATTTATAATTCCTTTAACCTCACTGCGCATATTCCTCTATATATATTTTTTTAAGCCCTTTTGGAACAGTGCAACTGACACATGAATGTAAGATCAGAGCTGTTGCCGTGAAGAAGAAATCTGGGGCTCTCTGTGGGCATCTTCAGCTATACTTTTCTCTAAATATGTGCTCTTAAAAACTAGTTAATGTAAGATTATAATTTCAATTATTTTTCTTCTTAATGATTTTTACTTCTTTTCCAACTGAAAACAGAATTTATTTGTAAAACTGGCACAAGCCTAAATTCTAGAATAAATTGAAGAGTTTCAAAACTAGCTCCCGAAGTCCAGAATCATGACTCTGCAGCACAGAGTTCACCCAACTTGATAAGCAATGTCTCATGAGAATTCTGAGCCAGGGTCTTTGACATTAACAGGCAATCTGTGAAATCCACAATTATGCTGATTCAATAAAATCCCCTCTTCAAGGACAAAATAGGATTCTTCCAGTTAGAAAGGCAGACAGATTTCAAACCCTGAACACAGAATAGCAAGACACTGGCAGAGATGGGGAGGGAGCAGCAGTTTTCTGTGGTCTAGTTAGTCATCACCACTCTCATTACTCTCTTGCTTTTTTTATTTTAATAATAATATGGTGCTTGTCTGTCTCTGCATTTGCAAAGTCGTCACTAAAAATTAACTCCTGTGTTTAGAATTTCATGTATTTATGATTGTATAATTTGAAATAATTTTTTCTATGAGTGTGCTTGTCAAATTTGACTCCTACACATTGCATATGAACCTACAAACTTAGGATCTAGGACACACGTGGCCACATAAGAATTGTGAGGCTCAAGACTCCCAAGAAAAACTACAATGCAGTTGGCTGAACTAAGTCCAGTGAAATAATTTCAGGAATTAGGATGTAGGATGGCTGTTTTGCTAGGATAGAAGAGGAAGCCAGATGGGCAGCCTCTTTGCATTCCTCAGTGCATGTTGAACACTTTGGTTCAATTTTGGAAATATATTTGATGCTCAATTCAAATTTTTAATTTGGTGACTGGATTGACATTGGGTTATGTATATTAACCAGTTTACATCTGCTGGAAGATACATGGAAAGCAATTCTTGGGATAATTAATTGACGTGGCCAATACACAGCCCCAAAGACGTCTTTATACTTCAGTAATTAAGCAAAGAATTTAAAACTCTGTTCATTTTCTTTACAAAGAAGAAGGAGAAGAAGAAGGAGCAGAAAGGAGGAAGAGGAGGAGGAGAAACAGTAGTAGAGGTGACTGTGGTAAAAAGACATCTAAAATATTTGTATTGCTTGAGAAAAGTACAGAAATGATGATTAGTTTTTTAACTTACTGAAATCAAATACTTGCTAAAATTTAATGTTACTCAACTAAAAACTGAAATAAACTATTTAGCTTCCAAATCAGTAAAGGAGGGGAAAAGGAGAATAGTGAAAATACAGAAAAGGGCAGAATACACCATAATTCGAAGTAAAATGCCATAACGTGAAGAAGAAATGTTGAATTGGATCAGACTATGAGCTAAGCATATAAGAAATAAAAACAATTTCAGATAGAGTTAGGCAAAGTTACTGAAATAGTTCAGGTAAACATCTATCAAGAAAAACAAAAGGAAAGAGAGGCCCCTTATTAAATAAGAAAAATCTAAAGATTCTCTAAGGGGAGAGAAATATTTTAAAATTTTGTATGAGGATGTCTGATAGCAGATTTGTAGGGAGGCACATGGCTACCCTGGAACAGATAAATAATCCTGAACCCTAGTATCGCAGTATCTTTCATGTGATGTGATCCCTAATTATGCCTGGTTCCAGTAATTGCTTCACCACTAACCAGCATGGTTGAGAAATCACGGAGGGCTGAAAAGCTGAACCATATCAAATCGAAGGTTCAACACTCAGCAATCTGTCATTCTGTTGCCATTATTTTGCAATGGGAGAACTAGTAATCATTTTCCAGGAATCAACTGCGTATTTTCAACTTTAAGAGAGTATTTTTCAGAGGGAGGGATATATTAGGGATTGGGGATTAACAGACACACATTACTATATATAAAGTAGATAAACAACAAGGACCTACTGTATAGCACAGGGAACTATATTCAATTTCTTGCAATAACATATAATGGAGAAGAATCTGAAAAAAATGTGTATGTGTATGTATAACTGAATCACTTTGCTGTACACCTGAAACTAACACTATAAATCAACTATGCTTCAATAAAAATTATAAAAAAATAAGTAAAGTAAAAAAAGTATTTTTAGCACTCTTTACCAAACACCTATTTTAAAGCGAAAAGACTGTTCCTATAACAAAGAGGAAAGCAGTTAGAACTAAAATCATAATATTCTGCTGACTTAAAAAAATAATAGTCAAGTGCAGATATGAATTAATGGTTTTTGGATACTTGTTTTATTATACATTCTTTGACTGCATGGGCATTTATATGCTGCCATAAAATTATTATTGTCATTTTAGTGAGGACTAGAGAGGATGCAGGTGGGGGGAAAGTTACTTGAGAAACAAGAGTGAGCAAGTGACATTCTCACATCATTTAAAACAAATCCTGCCACCAACTGCCTATAACTCCCTTCCTGTGCCATGTGTTGCTAGTTTGGGACTATAAATGTGACAAGCATTAAGTGAAATGGCCGCCAACTACTACTAGAGTAGGGAAAACCACAATTCATCATGCATCAATTATTTAAAAATTAATTTTGTGCTTTGAAAAAAGAGGGCTGAATTTTCAAAGGGGGATAATTAATCTCTTCATAGTTGAAGTTAAAACTTAACATTCATTTTATAGCTAACATTACTAAAAGCCTTGGAGACTCCCATATGGACAAGGTGTCAGAAAAGGAAGAGTTAGAAGAAAGGTTTTTCCTTTATTATTACATATCCTTTAAAATCACGGTAAATAAACACATAACATTAAAAAAATCATTATAATGAAAGTATTATTCAAAGTAAATTCAAGGAGTAACATAAAAGTAAAGTGAAATGTTTTAAACCCATAGGAATGTGAATTCCTCATTACTTACAGAGGAAACACAATTCATTTCCCCACAGAATGTGTCACACCATTCCTGCCCTCATCTGATGTCTGGCAACACTACTTCTTGGAGGTTAATGTGGGAATCTGAATTAGATAATAAAGCCAGAGGCCCAGGGAATTGTCCAAGAAATGCAGGCAAAAGGTCAATCCTGAAGAAGAATTTAGGTGGAAAAGCTGTCGTGTCATATTTTCTATGGTGGGTAAAAGTGAAAAATTGCCCAGAGTCTCCAAAATAGCATCATTTCAATGCCCTGCCCCTCCACCTTTGGCCCGCAGTCTGTCTCCATTTGGCTGTGCACTCCCCGGAGGGGCAGGATTTATGTCTGGATTCCTGGTGAGTCTAGCACAATAGGAGGAGATCAATGAAAGTTTATTACTGGGTAGACAAAAAAACTGGGAGATAAAATCCCAAAGCATAGATTTACAAAGAACCACCTTATTCCTAGAGGTGGTTCTTTGTAAAATGTTGACAAAGAGTGTAGGAAGGGAGTGGGAAATGGTAGAGTAGATGAGGAAGGAATAATGGGATCCAGGAGATGTGGAAGCAGAATCGAGACCTCAGTAAGCAGAACAAGTGGGGAGGAGAACATTTCAAGACTAAAGTGACAGATGAAGTAGAAATGTCAAGGAGAAGGAGAATTTAAAAAAAAAAAATCCTCTTGGGTTTGACCAGAAGGACAAGAGAGATTCAAGCAGTTCAGTGGAGAACAGATGCAGTCATGAGAAAGGAAATACGTCACAGTGGTGAAGGCAGCTCATGCTTGATGGACAGGAGGGCGTTTTTGGAGTTAAATCTCTTCCGATGAGACTTCTTGGGATGAGAGCAATTGAGGACATCAAAGGAAGAAACAGCTAACATGTGCTGAACATCATCGACCATGATCAGCTACCAAGCACTTGGTAATGCAAAGCCTCACTACTCAGAGTGTGGTCCACAGAGCAGCAGCATCAGTGTTCCTTGGCAACTCATTAGAAATGCAGAGTCTGGAGCCTGATCAAGATATCCAGACCTACTTAACCAGACTCTGCGTCTAACCAGACCTCAGGCGATTCACATGCACACTAAAGTTTGAAGAGCACGGTTTCAAATTTACATTAAATTTGAAAGGAGTACAAGAATGTCATGTTCTTTATTCCTCCATGCCTGAACTCAGCCTCATCACAAACCTTCAAATTGCCATCGGGTGGGAACAATTATTGCTCTACATGTGTCACTTCCAGTTGGGGCAGTGTCTTTCAGTTTAAAACTGTCTTTTTAAGTATATCATTAATTCTAGTATATCATTAATTCAAGATTCAACTTCAGTCAAATGGACAATCTCAGAAGTCTTACATCTATTTTTTTTTATTGTTGATTTACAATATTGTGTTAGTTTCTGGTGTATAGAATAGTGATTCAGTTTATATTTATATATAGATATATACACAACACACATATATATAATATATATATTCTTTTTCATATTCCTTATTAGTATAGGTTACTACAAGATATTGAATATAGTTCCCTGTGCTAAACAGTAGGACCTTGTTGTTTATCTATTTTATATATATTAGTTAGTATCTGCAAACCCCAAACTCTTAATTCATCCCTCCCTCTATCTTTCCCCCAGTACAGTCAATTACTCTTTGACAAAGGAGGCAAGAATACACAATGGAGAAAAGAAAGAAATAGGAAATGTCTATTATTTATTGCTCAGGGACAAATGACCCTGAAACCCAGCAGTTTAAAAGTAACCATCTGGTGAAAAATTTCTGGCGATTCTCTGGGTCAGCTGGACAGTTCTGGTCTAGGCTGGCTTGACCGATCTCTGTGGTCAGCTGATGGCTGCAAGATCAGAGAAATGCTTCTCTCTCCTGGGCCTCACTTTTGCAAATGAAAGTCAGAATTTTAAGGCTTTCAACCTGCACTCAGTGTGGAGAAGTCTATGTTCTAGGGAGATTAAGTCTTCTCATCAGTCCTCTTCTCCGTCTATACAGCCAAGAGCAGCTTGGACAGAAAGGTGTCTGAAGAGTGAGGGGAAGGCAAGGGATAGAAGAAAGTCTGGGAGAACAGTGACATTTTTAATATTTAAAAATATCCATTATATTTGTAACAACATAGTACTTAATACTCACAATACTGCTTCCACAAAAAAACAAAAAACAAAAACCAAAAAACAAAACCTCCACAACCTTGTAATAAAGGTATTAACAAATGAGGAAAGTTCATCTCAGTGTATTTAAGAAACTTCCCACGGTGACAGTGTGTACATGGTGGGGCCAGAAATGGAACCTAGTCTAGCTGTCCCTTTCTACATCATTTAAGGAAATGTCTAACGACAGAACACAGTGTTGCTGTTCCGTATTCACCCTCAGCTATGTTCCATCACTTGAAGTTGTATTTCAGTGCATGCCTATTATAGTTTTCATGTGCTCCCTCCATGTACTGACCATCCTTCCATGTGGCATCTGGCCGTCCTTTGGAAATCCAGCCCATAAAGAGGTCCAGCCTAGAAGAGCTATGTTACAATGAGCACTGTTCATCAAAACTCAGAACTTTGTCAGTGGGGGTCTCTTCCCAGTAGGTGTTCAGCAGGGCTGGGAGGTAATTTCAAGCAAACCACAAGAAGTATACTGCAATGTTGTTCCTAATCCAGTCTCACGCATATTCAGGGTGTATCCTTCAACTACTGGTCTCCTTCCTGCTATTAACATATCCCTAAACAGGCTCTGGGTTTTACAGCTCCTTTGTTTCTTTGGAGATACTGATATTTCTTTCCTTTCTGTTCTATTAGATTCCATGTGCCTGCAGAGGTTCTCCAAAACAAACATTCCTCCCACTGTTCCCAATCTAAGGCAGTTTTCGCTATTAAAAAAAGGAAAAACTCATCTTACCACAGTTGAAAGGGCAAATGGCTAAATTTAGACATGAGTTTTGGAGTCATCTCTCCTGCCAGAATTCTGGCAAAATTAAAATTTCCAAACAATTCTGATTTAGAAAGTCACATGTGGTAAAACCAAGACAGGGGGTGGGAGGTTTGGCAACTCGTAATACGAGGATCACTGGAATTAGAGTAGGAAGACAGCTTCTCCACCAGCTTCTTAAACACTTAACCCTTCTCTTGACTTGAGCTACTCTTCTCTGTCAGTCTAGAAAACACATACATGATCATCAAAAGTTCTTAGTTTTAAAAGCTAGTCATTTTCCAAGCCACTCTGCAAGGAAGGGAAAATCTAGAAAACACATACATGATCATCAAAAGTTCTTAGTTTTAAAAGCTAGTCATTTTCCAAGCCACTCTGCAAGGAAGGGAAAACTCCCTTTCACCTGTCAAATTTCTCTAGTGGCAGGCTGAGAATCGATGCCATTGCTGCAGGAATCTGGTTTATTGCCTCTATACACCAGCAGTCATTGGAAAAGCAGAAATCTTCAGGAAGGAGCCAAGATATAGCACAGGAAAAATATTTCATTGAGCTGTCCAGAAACAGTCTTTTACAGGCGATGGAAGGGGAAAAAGGAAACATCTAAAACCACTACACTTCAAATAAAAGGTGCAAACGTTGGTGTTTTTTCTTTTATCCCTCAGCTGTCTTTAAAATGATCCTCACTGATTAGGGTGAAATATTTCACCAGGAGAGTATGAAGAGAGTCAAAGTCTGATTCTCCCCTCCCCTGCTCTAAATAAGCTCTCAGTGGTAGTTTTCCAAAAGGGGTCAGTTTTCTTTTACTTCTTTACAGAGCCAATGACACCATGACCCTTCACTGAGTGTAAATTCCAGATTTCTGCACACATTTCATTAAAGGAAACGTCTGATGCTCTGTGAAAGAGAAGAACCTTCTTTCTTCTCTGGGTGAAGCCTTTCACCCTCTACTCCCACTATCACCCAGCAATGAGGGATTACACCACACTGAGGAACAATGTGGGGTGGACAGTCCTGGACACAAATAGTAATGTGACCTTGGGCAAGAAGCTTAACCTACCTGAGCCTCAGCTTCACAACTTGTAAAATAGGACTAATAATACCTGCCCAAAAAGTTGCTCAAGAAACTAAACAGAAAATAACAAATAAATCCGGCACAATGTAGGCACTTAATAATTGGTAGCTGTTATTAATACTACCATAGTATCTTTTAAAAAAAAACAGGTACAAAAAGCTATTAGTTTTTCACAACAGGAACAAAGTAAGTCTTAAAACTTGTGGGAAAAGGTAAATGGATGAATGGACAAACCAAAATAACAATTTATTGATTCACCTAAACCCCTTTTCTATCCCTTTCACGTATTAAAACCACTTCTATGAAGGAGGTCTAATTTGCTTGGGTCAGCAGGTGGGGTGAAGGGCAAGCTCTAGAAAGAACTTAATCACTGTAAGCTCAGTGTAAGCTCTCATTATCTGAATCCCACAGATGAATGTTACATTTCATTCCAATTATTTTTACTCATTCAAATGCACTCCACCTGCATGATTTTGGCCAGGAGGAGAATGGAAAGATCTAGAGAAAACAATAGAAAACCAAATAAATACTGAAATATGTCAGCATACCATGTGGGACAAAGGAGCTGGATCGGCAAGAACCACACACTATCCACATGGGTTTTCCATCAAGTCCCATGGGAAGGTCCAGAGCTGTTTCAGAATAAAGGGTTCTCCTGGGTGGAGATGACCCACTCCTCTCACTGCATTTGGTAAAGGCTTATGCTGCATATTTTTGTGGCATGGATTCACCTGAATCACAGAAATGTGAGGAAAACAGGATGGAGAGACGTGGAGGTGAATTCAGCCTTAATGAGAAAAACATGAAAATTCTTTTTTTTTTTTTTTTAAATGGAGCGTTGATACATAAAACGTGAACTCTCCAGATTGACCGAGTCATTTGGAAGTTTATTCATGGAAATGTGCCCTTTCTTCCTTCCCCAAGTTTTTCATTAAACTGCTCTTTGCCTCATGTAAAAAGTAGCAACGTTTTCTGTTCTTTTCCCAGAAGGGATGACCAGAAGACTAAAGTCAACAAGTAAAACATTATTTATAACTCAAAATAACTATTAGGGCTTGGTGTAGAATGGAGGGAAGAAACAGAAAATCCAAATTTGCTTTATAGTACCCACTTAAAGTACTATACATATTCCTTAATTTTCTCATTCCCTTATTTTTTATTTCTATCTGTATATCAGATCTTGTATTCATTTTGTTCCTCTCATTCATTATATACTCGTTTTATAAATTGCGTATTCATTCTAAACATTCCAATTTCTCATTTATTCAGTTTCTTATAATTTTCTGTCTTTTGTAATCCTCCCCCATATTTTCCTTTCTGAGTTCTTATACTAGCAAAATCAAGTGAAAAGAGAAGCTTACGGAATTAATAAAATGGAGGAAATGCTGTGACAAATAAATAGTGAGAAATCTTAAAATAGATACAGTGGATGAAGACATAAGAACAGAGGAGGAAAAGGAAACAACAAGAATAGAGAAAGCATGAGAAAAAACAGAAAGTAGGAAAATCGTCAACATTTCTTCCTTTAACAGCCCCTGAGTACTCCCCAAACTCAGCTACCGCATTTAGTATGTGCTTTATTTCTTTACGGCTATGGAATGGGAAAACAGGAAAGGGGGCTTTAATGAAACCACTTCATCCCAGTGGGGTGATGGAGAAAAGGAAATGGCCTGAGAACGCAAATATGGGAAGTGCTGCCCCTTTCCTAACTTCCTGATTCACAGCTACACCTCCTTGGAGTAACCGTGCCTTTTATTTTTTGTTCCATGACACAGCTTATGTCTTTTCTCATCTTTATCCCCTATTTATCATTTTCTATGTTCTTAAGCTCTCATCTCTCAGAAAATTAAGTTTTCCCTTTCCCTCTTCCTAAACTTTTAAGGCAGCCTGTGGATTCTCCGGCAGCCCCATCAGCTTCCTCTCCCGTGCTGTTCACAGCTGTCCTGTTACTGCCACTCGTCGCCCGCAAGCCTCTTATGTCAGAGACCATCATCCTTACTCTCAGTGAGATGCGTAAAATGACCCTGCCTCTTTCTTCATAGAAAAATAACTAGAGGTATTGGTCAGGAGCTCCCTCAAGCTCCTTGCACTCTCATGACTGTCTGCTAACCTCGCCTACTTCAGTGATCAAGTGTTTCACAGTCCAGAGCCCATTCTTTCACCTAGACTCTCAGTCCCATCCTTTCTAAGTGCCCTGCTTCATCCATTATTTTCACCCTTACTCCTGTCTTGATCCCACTAGCTTTGTGATGCTAAATACATATAATATTTATATATAAATATTAATATAGGACTGGTCAAAGGATGATATTAAATTAATTAAGCAAGGAGGCCACTAGATTGAGGTGGCTTTAATGTTTTGGTGACTTACGTAAGCAAACCAAAACTAAGCCTGTAAATGACTAAGGTTAAGAAATTGAAACCTAAGGATAACCAATCACAAGCAGCCAACTAGGCTTTAAACTACAGCCAATCAAGTAATTTCCTTTCTTTGCTTCTGCCTTTTATGTAAGTCTTTCCCTAGCTCCTGTTGATGGAGCATATCTAACCCCTTTGGTTTGGCACTGCCTGATTTGAATAGAGTTTTGCCCAAATAAACTCTTTAAAATTGTTAGTATGCCTCCGTTTGTCTTTTAACGATATGACCAGAGAGGAAGAGGAAGGAATGAACTTAATGAATAAGGTAACGGTAATGTATAGAGTAAAGAAATAGGGTGGGGTGAAGGGGAGAGAGAGCAAAGGTCTTAAGGAGGAGAGGGGCTTGCTCTGAAGACGATGGGGAATGAGAAATGGGATTGTGCTGGGGATTTGATTTGCATTTACTTCAGAATCCTGGAAGAGATGTGAGTAAAGACACCTTTTTCTGTATGATGTCTTTCTCTTACTGTGACACAAAACAAGAAAATTGTCAGTGGGTGAGATGTCGCTTCAAAAAAGTTACATCTCTCCATCTTTTAAAATAAAAGCAAAAACAAACACGCAAAATTTGAAAAGCCCCCTCAATCCTACGTCCCTCTCCAGCTGTATTGCCAAGATTCTTGAGAGATTTCTTCGTTCAAGATCTCTACTTGCTCACTCTCATTATACTTTTGGAAAACATAGCTCAAAAGAGTTACTATTTACCAAGGGTTTACTATGTGCTAGACACCTGAGCTTCAGACATATTATTTCCTTTAGTTCTTAAATGACAATCCTTCCATTTTAATCTGGTTAAGGACTTATTTCTTAGGCCAAAGGCAGAACTAAAAGCAGGCCCCCATCTCCTTTCATTCAGTGGCCTTACACACATATTGCGAAGCCAGCAGACAGGAGTAAACAAAATCAATCTTTATTGCCTCTTCCCCTCATGCTTTTACTCAGAAGAAAAATAAAGGAAAGAAAGTACTTTCTCTCAGGGAAATGAGGTCATGTCTCATCACTCAGGGAGCTCAGTGTAGAGTGAAAGCCAGTGTGCTAGTGGGAGTACCCACAGCAGCCATCAGGTGCTAAGAAGTATCTTGTCAATCTCATCGCACGAGCACAGTCATGGCATTCATGGCTATGGTGTCCATGTACACCTTGGTATAAAGTTGGTAGTTTCAATCTTCAAAGTCTCCCTTGGTTCTGGAAGACCCCCTGTGGGCAGTGCTGAGGAGGCTGATAGAAGACCATCACAGAGGACAATGGGAGCCTGAGAATCAGCCTGCAGATTTTTGCCCCTCTGCTGACTCCCAAAGGCAGAGCCAAACCACCACACACTCAGATACTCTTTGGGGAAGGAAAGGAAGAAAGATATCTGAAAGGACTGCTGTAAACTGAAAGGAGATGGCTAGAACATTATCAGGTAAGTGTAAGTTTCCCTATTATCCATCCAGTAGGACGGGGATCTTATTATCAAGATTAAACAATTTTTGTAAACAATGCTACATTTTCTTTGTATGTAGGTATTAGACTAAATTCCAGACCCCACAAAAAAAAAAAAAATGGAAAGCTCCATAGCCAATGCTTAGCTTAGAATGATTTCTCAATAAATAGTGGCTGAGACAGTCAATTCAGGAGTCATTTTGTGACATAATATTAATGATCTATTTTTTAGAACTAGGAGGCTCAATTAAAGGTAACCGAATCCTAGAGTTGAATTGGGAAGGGATTCTAGAAATAATTCAACTGATTCTATAATTTTAGAAATTGCAGCAGCAAGTTCCAGAAGATAAAGGAATCCCTGAGCATCATGCAGATTGCTTTCTTCAGGCCTTTCCTGACAGCCAGGTCCACTCTCACTCAGTCATCACAACACATCCAGGAAAAATGTTATTTATTATATGATCTTCCACCCTCCCCACCCCCTACCCCTGCCCAAGCATTGTGAAAAAGTTAGTGAGATGGTTCCACAGTTCGCTGCTTGGTCCCATTTTGTTATTTTTTCTATGGTTATGATTTTATTACGATTTGTCCCATACACCAATCTGGGATCAGGAAGTGGTTGTGTGTAGTAGAGAAAGTATCTATTTTAGAGACCCCCACATGTAACCAAACCCTTCAATACTGTATTGTATCTATAATAGATGGGAGCAAGCCTTCAATTAAGAGCCAAGCCAAGAGATCTTGATAATAGAGCTTAGTGATTACGTGTCTTTATAGTGCTGGTGAACACGCATTAACCATAGGAAAATAAGACCTGTGAAATTTGGAATCAGGATGTGTGGTAATGGAAAGGGTCTTGGACTAGTGGTCTGAAGACCTCAGTTCAAGTCTAATACTAAGAACTTGGGCCAGTCTGTATCTTCTCCCTCAGTTTTTTCTCAGTTATAAAACATAGAAGATTCTTGCCTCACTTCTCCTAAGGTGCTCATGGCAATCAAACTAGATACTTACTTTAAAGGATCAGCAGGCTGTAACAGCTAATCAAACATGTAATGTTGGTGTTCCAGAAAAGCCTGAGCCATCTCGTGCTATCCACCCTTCTAATTAGCCACCAGTATCCTCTATGCCCTTTTCCTCCTCTAAACCTTGGTGATGACATTTAGTGATTTCCTTGCTGGCACTATTTAGTCCCAAGAGCTACCATTTCTAAGTTTCCAGGTTATCTTGTTACACATTCCTTCTTGTTTTAGATGCTATATAGCAGATACATCTTATTTTGATACTTCTAAGCTCCAAGCCTTTGTTCTCTAAATCAGTCATTGGGGAAGTGCAGTTAAAGGATTCCCTACTGACTGTTTTTTTTAATTGAAGCATAGTTGATTTACAATGTTGTGTCAGTTTCAGGTGTAAAATAATACAGGTAAATTTTCCTACTGACTTTTAAGTTGCTTTGCCAATAAGCCTCTTCTTGCACACATTAAAGATAATTTACAGGTAATGCACAGATAATTTTGCCTTTCTTAGAATTACCTGGAACCTCACCCCCACTGTAGGGATATGCCTGATGATGAGAATGGGTCATGCACGTTCAGAGATCTAATACCAGAACTGAGCCTAGCTAGAGCCCTTGTGGGCAAAGTACTTACCTTTATTTTTATAACATATTTACCCTTCAAGTTCTAAGTTTCATCAGAACTACATCTGGCTCCAGAGAGAGATTCTAAACTAGAATAAGATCTGCTTCCTCACATCCTAATGCCCACATTTATTTGTGATTGTGAAATATATTTTCCAAAATTCAGGATACCATACAAAAAATGTTTTATAGTGTCATGTATTTTATGGTTCTAAAACCCTATTTAATATAAGTTCACTATTCTTTTGTGTTTAACAATGTATGCTTAAAAAACTACATAAACCTATCACAATAATAAAACTATTATGCTATAGCAAACATATATTTATAAAGCAAATAGAAACACCCAGTAAACCTAAGAATAACAACTCAGATAATATCAGATTCCACTAAAAAGAAAAACCTCCCTCTTGTGCCTAGTGTGTTTTTAAGGTTTGGCAATATATGCAGTTTGCAATGTGATGTAAGTTTCAGATGCACTCCACCCTTATTAAAATACCAATTGCAGGAGAAAGACATTTCATGTATAATCATAAGCTATTATTCTAATGATGGAATGCATGATAGCTATGCTGAATTTTGTATCAGAAAGCAAACCTAAATTAAGATCTTTTAACAGGATCAGAATGGAAAATGCATATACACATACATGGCTCAAAATACAAAGCATCAGAATATGAACAAAAATTCTATGAGCACTGCAAAGGACCTTATTCTACCTGAGACATGCATTGCTTAAGTAAGAAATCATTTAATAAATTTAGATAGGTTGCTATCCAATATAGCAAATAAAACAGAATCAGACATAAAGGTCAACCAAGAATTCCTATAAAAGGTATTTATTCTCTTAAACAGTGACTTTGAATGTAGTATCCTGTACCAACCAGGACACATGCTAATGTTTAAAAATGGCTCTATCTAGAATATTTACATTTAAATATCTCCCTCAACCTACATGCTAGTTTTACAACTTGACATAGTCACTTGAGATTACTGTACCTCAATTTTTCCATCTAAACAAAAGCAAGAGCAGTATCCTTTGTCTCCTTCTACATCCAATTAGTTAGAAATTTGTGCCCAGCTCATATTGGGCATTGCTGAATTCAATGTAAAAGTGCTGTGCTCTCTTTTAAATAAAGATGTTCTATAAAGTCTTTTGTATTTTAAAGACTGGGAGGGTTAGGAAAACAGCCCTCAAATAAACTTCAGTCAAATGGACAATCAGGGCAGTTCCACCCTCTCAGACTTGACAGATGGCTTCAGCCCATGTTTTCCTTCCTGCAGTCACATGTTTTCTTCATTTTCAGCCTCTAAGAATTTCTTCTAATATATAGCTCAGATATGCTTTAAAAATGTGATTTTAGTATTTTAGTATCTTCAGGTGTTCTGTATCTATGATATCTAGACTACCATGTTGCTAGCAACTACGATCCTTTTTCTATTTCCAGTGGTTTTAATTCTACTATTTCTCCATCTATGGTTTTCAGAGGACACCTCTGCATTCTCTCTGTCTTGCTTTTTACATTTCTTCACCTCTTTCTTCTTTAATTATCCTTTCTCATTTACTCTTGAACCAATGCAGCTAGGTATTAGAGCTGTAACATGTTAGAAATGAGGAACTGTCAGCTCTGATTTTTTTTCCTTCCTCAATCATTAATCAGAAGAACTTTGTTATGCATCACCTTATCTATAATACAGACTCACCACAAGTACCACAGCAATATTTTAAAGGTCGTCTGTAGTAATTGCAGCTGTGTGGCAATTTATGCAAAGTGGTTCATAAGCATTTCTTACTAAAAAAAAAAAAAGGAAGAATTATCTATTCCTATTTTATTAATGAATAAACCAAACCACAAAAACTTAAGTAATTTAATTTAAGGTCACACAACTTGGAAGAGGTAAATCAAAACAATATTAATCTGATTTCTAAGCCTCGGTTATTCCTATGCTGCTTCCCGAAGAATATATTAATTCTGGTATATGATGGTCAGTTTATAACAGGAAACTAAGAAATCAAATTGCCTACACAGCTGCGTTGATGACTATTTAGGAGAGACCTCAGAAGAATCACATTACCTACTGCCAACAATTTGTGGCTAGATGCCTGATGGGTGAGTTGGTGGAGTGGTGTGAGTCTCTCAGTTAACACCTTATCTAGACAGGAAGGGTACTGACTTTCCTGGGGAATCTATGTGCCCATCAGTGCTGAAGTTGTCAACATCCTATGTTTGAACGAAGACTCTTCTAGGGGGAAGCCACAGGAAATATCAATTCTTGATTGGATAGTCTCTTCATCAGTTTGCTTTGTCTCCAATATCATTTTCAGGTTATGAGGCTGAAGAGAGGAAGTTCTGTTATCTACCTACTCACCCCTGGCTAGCTTGTGTCCTTTCGTCCTTATTTAGAAAGACAATCTGTTTAATATTCATGCCAGATTTTCTTGGAATCAGAGTTAAAATGTCAACATTATGCTTATTTAGATTATTTTCCTTTGGCTACCTGGTTGGATTTCTTTGCTCACATTAATCAACAGTTCGTTGGATTTCATTAAGTTGTAATTAGTGATAATGTAATAACAAGAGCATAGTTTAGGCTACATCCAACTACCAACAAACTCTTGTCCCAGTAGTCCCAGTAGTCCCAGTATTTTTGTAAATTTAGCCTCTAACACAGGGTTCATTTGGAGAAAAGACATAACAATTCATCAACAGCAAAAGTGCAGGGCTGGATTTACCCTGCTACCCAGACTTAACTAATGAATGACACTGGATGGACTCTTACAGCCCAGTCTTTGGCTATGGATTATGATTATTTGTGCAGGAATCAAATTATTTAGTATTATATTCAGTGATCCTTCCAGTAAAATGCCAACTCCTCAAGAACTAGAACACAAAGGATCATTTTGCTGTTCAGCATACTTCTCTCCAAATAATTAAAACAAGTTCAAGCTGAATATATGGAATGTGAGAGGAATAGACTATGGAAAGAAAAAGTTAATTGCTAGAATTTTTTTCATTTCCTGAGTTGGCCTATGTTCAGTCAATCAATTATTGTACATTACTGCAATACTAGAAATATTTGAGATTTCTAGAGATTCATAATATATTTGTTCCAACATATTAGGCACCTCATCAAGTCTGTAAATTTTTCCCCCAACTACCTTCTAAACTTTTTTTTGCATCCTTCCCTATGTTTCAGGGTTAGGAGCACAGAAAATTGTCATGGATCTTAACTCATCTGTGCCAATTCCAGCTTGGAGAGAATCTATGTGCCTATTAGTGTTGGAATTGTCAGCATCCTCTGCTTGAAGGACTCTAAGAGTGAGGAATTTCAAATGGTAAGCACAGTTGATGCCCAGTATCCATTTGTCACTAGTGTCTTTGTAATTGACAATAGCTCTACTCCATCTCTTTCCATAGGCAACACAAACTTGACCTAAGAGAACAGCTCCCTCTATGCACAAGAAGTATTTTATTCTCCCCAGCAGCTCTAACAGAGGGCCTCTCCAAAATAGGGATTCGACGTTGTGCCAAATTGTACATAATTGTGCACGATGAATTTGCAATGCAGGCTAAACTTGCTGGAAACTCAGCTGAGACCACCAAAATCATTTAGTTGGGTTTGGTTGGAGGCCAACCCTTTATTCACTAAGCTACAATGTCTCTAGAGCTTCTATTTGCCCAAGAATATCTGAATCCAGCACTAGAATCTTTCCCTGCATGAAAACTCAATCAGTGTGATGCTGCTTGCCAGTGATGCGCCTTCAAATACTCCAGGGGATTAAAAGCTGGAAACACGAAGAGGCTCTGGAGTATAACACAAACAACTCTAGATGCTGAAAAATTAAATTTTCCTTTGTATTTGCTTCAAGGAACAATACATCACTAAGTTCAAATCACTTAAACAGAGGGACCTACAACATTCCCTCCTAAAGCCTACAGTCACAAAGACGTTTATCAAAAAAATGACTTCTAATTTCAAAGGTAATCATATAAATACTGGGTGAAATGTTCAGTTAAAAAAACCCTCAGTAAAAAATTGAGACTATATCAAGTGAAAAAAGAAACACTAAAAGGAAATATATCAACATTTTAATAGTGGTTATTTTGGGAGTGAAATGATTATAGATGATTTCTCTGTTTTTTTCCCCTCTATTTTTGAAATTTTCTATAATCTAACTTTAATATTCTGTATAACAGAAAAATACATTTATTGGAAAAGATACTTACAGATGGTTTCGTTTCTTCCCATGCCATTCACATACTACTATAATGTAAGCCTGTCAACAGTATGACTTGTATAGGCACCCAAAGTCAGGGAAAACAATACCGTCTTGTATTTTATACAGCTCCTGTACTCCAAAGGGCACAAAACACATTTAAGAAGCCTTATTTCATAAGTCCAACCACTACTTTTCCAAGATACGTTTTTTTTTTTAACCAATTGTTAATTCCTGAGATTTACTCAGATTCAGGTTTATTCACTTTGTGGAACAGAAAACAAAATAAGGGAAATTTGAAAATAGATATTGTCCATTTTTCTAAGGGAAAATGAAAAGATTAGGATTATTTCAAGACTTGCTAGTAACAGAACATAGGAAGGGAGACCCATCGCTGCCATCCAAATCCTTGTATTAATCAGTGTGTATTAGTGGGTGTTATCTAACTTTTTCAAGTTAGATGTTAGATTTTTCAAAACATATTCATAAGGTGTGATGTTTCTAAATAGCAGTGCTATTGGCATTTTAAATGACACACTTCTTTGTTATGTGGGACTATTCCACACTTCAGAGTGCTGAGTGTCCTTATTCCTACACCCAAATTAGTGAGTGATGCACTCTTCTAGTCACTGACATAATTAAAATCTTCCAACCAATTTACAGTTGCCTCCCTTTGCCTGTCACTAATATAGAGTATCTTACTTATTTACCTCAAAATGTCAAGTCGCTAGTGCGAATACCATTAGTTCCATCTTACAAAAGAGGGAAATGAAGACCAATGAGTTTAAAAATCTTGCTCAGACTCTTACCTCCCTGGGAAATGACACAACCAACTGGAACCCAGGTTTCTGCCTTCCTTTAACCCATTACATAGAAACTGTGACAGGACTCTTGAAATCGGCTTCTTATTCCTTCAACATGTTTTTGTGTAGCTCCTTGATCACGTATCTTCAAGTTACTATTACTTCAGTATTGCTTGAAATTCAACTCAGTTCAGCCTGGAGTTAAAGCCATGGAGTGAAATAAACAGACAGGGGCAGCTGCTCAGGGATGGGTAGGACAGAGCATCTTCTGGGAAAGCTACGCCTGACATGTGGGCCACGCAAAGATGGGCAGGGCCTGGGAAACCACATTCTGGCTTCTCCTCACTGGGAATAACAGCAATAATAAAAACTCCTATTTATTGAGCACTAATGTAGCGCTAGATACTTTGCTAGATGCTGTAATCTTTAACTCTCACAATAATTTTGAAGGATTTATATTATTGTGATGATTGCTTTAGAGCTGAGGAACCTGAGGCCCAGAGATGTTAAGAAACTTTTTCAAGGTTACATAACAAGACTTGAGCCCAGATGCATCCAATATCAAAGCAGAGAGAGAGAGAGAGAGAGAGAGTGTGTGTGTGTGTTTATGGTGGGGGGTGGATATTAATACTGCTGTATGGAACTTTTGGTATAATGCCAACACTTTAATGAGAAACACCCTTAGGTTAAAAATAGTATGAATTATGCTTACTCCGTATCACACATGATCAAAGTGGCTGAATGTACCGAAAAGACCTGAAAACACAATTTTGGTACACAAGAAAGCAAAGTGTGAAGTTGCCTCCCTGATGAAAAGCTGTGAACACTGATCAATGATCCTGATTCAAGTATCTCTATGGTGAGTAAAATATCATTAGTAACTATTTCTGTGTGTGTGTTAAGCATTGTCCTTCCTCTCTGTTCTTTAATGTGGAACTATCTCTAGGGAATAAAATCACACTGTTGAACCATACATCACCAGTGAATGATTTAAACATACAATTTTCACCAAAGAATATGGTAGGCCAAACATTCTTAGGACAGCATTGGATTCTGGGTGCAGAGGAATGGAAAAGACGGGGAGGTGAAGCAATCAGAAAGAGCCCACGTGAACAGAAGAGGCTATTTTCAAATATATAATTCCCTAACAACTCAGTCCAGGACTAGCCTTATTTTGTACTAGAAAAGTCATTGCAGCTCAGTGAGTGCATGTATGTGTTTGTACGTGTGCCATAGAGTATACAGTTATTACAAAAATGAAATAATGGTTGAGCTGAAATTTACCAAAATTTATTAAGAGCATGACAGTATATCTGACTGTGACATGTACTCTAAAAACAGGGAAAGGGATCTAACTTTCTGAAGTCATAGAAATTTAAGAGGCCCCTCCACCTGTGACTCTGAAAGTCTGCTTTAGACAATGACAATAATCTCTACTACTTAGCATGTGATATTGGGAAGCAAATTCTTAATGATTCTAAATTGAAAAGATGGTCACGCAAAAGCTTATACATGAATGTTCACAGCAGCATTAGTTATAACAGTCAAGACAAGTAAACAACTCAAATGTCCATCAGATGATGAATGGAGAAACAGATGTAGTATATGCATACAAAGGTGTATTATTCAGGCATAAAAAGAAGTGAAGTAATGATATATAAGGTGGGATAGCCTTGACATCATTATGTTAAGTGAAAGAAGCTACAAACTAAAGACCATGTATTACATAATTCCATTTATATGAAATGCCTAGAACAGGCAAACCCACAGAGACAGAAAGTAGATCAGTAGTTGCCAGGGGGTGGGAGGAACTGAGAGTGACTGCTTAATGGTTATTGGGTTTCTTTTGGGGGTGATGAAATTGCTTTGGAATTAGTGGTGATGGTTATGCAACATTTTGAATATATTAAAAACCACTGAATTTTTACACTTAAACATGGTGAGTTTGATGTGAATTTTATCTATAAAAATGCAAAAAAAGTGGTCCTAAGTTTCCCTTGGAGGGAACAAATAACAGAAAAACCACTGAAGCCAACTATCATTTCCTTCATGTTCTTCTATTCTTCAACATGTGGGAAAAGTGATTCTAAGGTTAACTGGCATTCATTAAGCTCTTCCCTATGCCAGGCACTGTAATGTGACTAATATGTTTCTCAGTTATTCTCACAACAACCCTAAATGGACTACTGGTAACTTCACTGAACAGATGAGAAAACCGATTCACTGATGTGATCAACGTTATATTCTAGTAAATGGCAGAGCCAGGATTTGACCTATTTAGGTCTATTTAGTCTAAAGCCTAACACTCATTCAATATTCAATCCCTTGGAAAAGAGCGGGAGAGGGAGCTTTAGACTGAGCAATGATGAAGTCAAATATATTCTTTGGAGTCTAATCCATTGAATGCGGAGGAGCGTGGTGGGGAGTAGGACAGTAGTGTCGTTCTACTAAAATAATAAACTTGGAGATGAAGGTTGCAAGATTGCAGTGAGTGACAACTCTTCTTCATTTTCATGTTTTCCTATTTGAGGTTATGGAAAAACAAATGAAATACATATTCTACCTTGTAGCTGGCAATACTTACACAATTGAGTTTCTGGCATCATATCTGACTCTACTTAGGAACAAATACATAACTAAAGTATAAAGTTTAGATGAAGAAAAAGAACTAGATTCCGATTCTGAAATGTTATCCCTATGGAAACTTGAAATAATGAAAAAACTCAACAATGTCACAGGAACACTTAAAGCTCATCTCTGGTTACAAAATACCCCAAGATCTCTAGGAAGCATTTAAGATATTCCTGGGTTACAAAAACCCTGATCTAGAACTCCTTGCCCTCTGGGAACCCATGGGTCTGGGCATAGGCACTTAATCTTTATCCTTTATTCAATCTTCCACTCAAGTTAAATGCAGTTTGTTAATAATACTTCTACCAAAGGGATTACCAATGGTTGGACCTCAACATATTTTTCATTAAAGCTCTTAACGGAAACTTTCAGTTTTCTAACCTGGAAGGATTCTTCTGAACTAACTGGGGAAAAAGAAAACATTGATCTGGTGGCCCTACTCATATTTTCAATCAAGAGCATCCAAAGGTGAGGTTTCTGATTAGAGCACATACTCTAGGGTCTTTTCTACAAAAACATGTTTCCTTACATGCTTCAGATACTCAATACCTGCTTGTAGAGAGGATGCCCTGGCATGGCTGACACATATGTAGGCTTGGGAGGTGGGGACAATGACAAATTTAAGGTTTCTCAGCTTTGGTAACATTGCTTAATATATACTCAAAAAGCTCCATGTAAAAATATCCCTAAGAAACTGTTGCAGGAATCACCAGGGTAAGTTGTGCTATTGGTCGAAGATTTTTTTAAAGTCAAAGAAGATCTCGGCACAGATGTCTGCAATGTGTGTAGTATGTGAAAACTTTTATGCTTTTTGGAACATGAATTAATGGGCTACAGATCTCTCTTTCTCTATGAGGCCAAATTCTTCATTAACTTAGATCCACTCTTGCTACCTTCTCTCTCTGAAGATAAGAGCTTATTCCTTATGTCCTGATATGTCTCAACTTTACTGATTCATTTTAACACCTTCTAGAAAGTAGTGCTAAGTGGAATACAAAAGATTTTCTTTTTAAGGGAAGTAGGCATTGAGTAGATACATAAAGTTTTTTAGGGTAGAGATAATAAAATTATTTTAGTACGAGTCATTACTTAGCATAGGTAGGGAAAGTCAAAGAAATTAAGCCTGATCCAACAATCCTTTTAAAGTCTGTTACCGCAAGGTGAGCTGACCACAGGAACTCAAACATTTACTAAATAAGCTCAGAAGCATGTCCTCCTTTTTAAGAATATTCATAGACTGGTCCAGAATAAAGTGGAGTTTTGGGTACTGTTCATATTTCTTATCAGCATCTTTCCCTAACTACAAAATATATCGAAGTAGCTTTAGAAATGTACTCTCAATGATATTCAAAAAGGGGTTTATGATTTTAGGAATCTTTTTTGCTATGGAATAACAAATGAGATGGATAAAAATACCATCTCCAATTTTCAACCCTGTTTTCTGTTCTATTGGCACCTCCTAAAATACACACATTGAGAAATAATTAGTCTTTTGATTAACCTGTTTTAGATTTTTTATAAAAATTTAAAATATATATATATATATATACACATATGTGTATATATACACATATATTTTACATATAAACATATATTTCACATTACACCTTTCAACCATTAAAGACTGCTTCAAGTTCAAGGATCTTAAAATAACTAGTGTTTGGTTCATTTTTCTGGCACCACCCGAGAAAGATGGCAAAGTGTTTTTCCCAAATAAGCGAAACAGCAGGATTCAGGGACCCCATCAGTGAGGGTCTCCTAGGCCTGGCCTCTAAATTAGGGGCTTCCAAACCCAGCTTTCCTGGGGCTCCATGGAACCCAGCAGGGATAGTGGGGCAAAATCAAGGTACTTTGTCTCTTTCCATCACCTAAATATCTATCTATAACCCATCATCACATTAGACACACACAACTTCCCACCGTCTACATCTGCATTGCTTCCTCTTTGCACCAACATCGTATTTCTCCTCCATGTTCTTTTTCAGAAATGGAGAGAGGAATAATGAAATCTGGAATATTACAATACACCAGTGATCTCATTGTGTCAGGGGAAATGAATTCTCATTTAAAATAAAAAGAAGGGATCATTCATCATAGCAGCAAAGTGTCCGAACTATTACTTCATGTGAAGATGTAAATTTACTTAAGGAATATGTAGTTAGCAGTTAGTTGCTGAAGAACCTAACAACCAAATGCAGATAAAATAATCAGAGATATGGATAAAAATGTATAATACTATTGGTTTGTATTATCAAAAGCTCTATATCTAAAAGTATATCAATAGATGATTAGTTAATTAAAATATGGTATATCCATACAAGGGAACACTATACAACTATTTTAAAAGAGAATGTAAATATTTATTTATAACAGGAACATATGTGCATGATATATTTATTGTCGAAGGAAGCATACAGAATATGATCCTATTTTAGCAAAAAAAGAAAATCAATATTTATAGTTATGTACAGGTATAGAAAAAGTCTGGAGGATATACACTAAACTATCAGCAGTGATTTCTATTTCTCTGAGGTTATATTTTGACTTTTTCAATATGTCTTTATATTTGACAACATCTTCTAAGTTTTTCTGCAATAGGCATATATTACTTTTATAATCAGAAGAAATAATGAGGCTATTACAATTTTGGAGGCAAAGGTGATTCAACTTCATAAACACACACAAAGATGGCAACCACTGATTTACGCTTTATAAACTGTGAAAACAGAAGCCCTGACTATGACTTTCCGTTGCCCCCTGGTGGAGCAATATAAGAATTTTATGGGCATCTTTGCCAGCTAAATTTAACCCATAAACTATGTGAATCCAAAGTCAGATAAGTCATAGCTTTATGACCAAGGAAATGCTTGCTCATTTCATCCTAACCTAATCTGGTGGATAAGCCAAGAAACATCCCTTTATTCTCAATAAATAATTATGGATGTCCATAAATTTACCTAAAACTTACGTAATGCTATCAATCCTGTTCACTTGGAGGTAAAATCCTCATAGCAAGCGAGGTAGGCCTTCACGTCTCCCAAGTTTGGTCACTGAAGAGAAAGAACACCTCAGTCTAGGATTAAGGCTGATTTTACTTTAGTTTAAATGAGTTAAGAAAAAGTAAATACGTGGAACCATGACCGGTACACACCAAGTGCTATGTAAGTATTAACCATTACGCTGCTGCTGCTACTACTACTACTGTTTTTGCATCTGTGATAAAGAAGTACTGCAAAGAGTGTCCATGAGCTAAGACTATAAACGAGCTGAGTTCCTCAGTGACTCCCTGGCCCCTATATATGGCCCCTGATATTCTGAGGTCAAGGATAGCCACGTAGATTGAGATATCACTACATCATAGGAACCCAGAATGGAAGACTCACTTTTCTGGGAGTGCCTGGTGAGCATATCATGCTAACACACTCGAGGGTCTAAACTACTACTATCATATAAGGATTTTTTTCAGCTTGCCATGTTTTGTTTCTCACTGCATTAAGGGCCTATGGTGGGCTTGGTCATAGCCTACCAAATACATGTATTTGCTTTTATATATACAGAATACCTCTGGAAGGCAATCATAAGAAATAAGGTATCTAACAGAGGTTGTATCCTGCTAGGAAGTTAGGTGATGGGGACTAGGGATGAAAGCTGACTTAGTTTTTCCCATACACACTTTTGTCCCTTGTATTTTTGGTAGCCTGTGTATTTATTACTAATCAAAAATAAAATAAAAACTTTTAATGGTTTCTTATAGGGAATAAATAGAAACTGCTTGATAGATAGTACCTTTTTAGATGTGGTTGGCAAAGAGAATAATATATTATCAGAGTACAAAGGCAGAGGGACATGAACATTTAGGAAGTTATCATAAGTACTGGGGTATAGAAAAAACTTGAACATAGCCCCTAACCTAAAAAAGGTGACAGTCCAAAAGAAAGGTAGACATTATGACAGTACCATGAGATGAGGCTTGTAATAGAATGCTAGGACAGAACAGATGAGGAATCCCCTGTCGGCACATGTTCTCTGGATAATGAGCTGTGAGATGGGTAGAAGGAAGAAGAAGAATATCCTTATAGAGTATTTACAAAGCATTTCAAAATCTTACAGTATCTACCTTTCAGCCATTTTTCCTACATAGTCAGTAAACTCTGCAAACTTGGAAAGTTCACCATGCGTGTCCCCTTCCAAACACTTCTTAAAATAATTGTAAAAATTGCTGCTAGCATCAATCTCTACAGTATGCTATTTGTTTCTCTACTCACAGATGCACTGAAGATAATAACATAGAAAGTATAACTGTTTTTTAAAATAAGAATAGAGAATAAATATATTTCATATATTTTAACCATGAGATAAAGAAAAAAAAGTTTGTTGGGTCTTTCTAAAATCCATTCAACCACTCTGTATCATTTGATTGAAGAGCTTAACCCATTTACATTTAAAATAATTACTGAAAAGGTTAGTTTCTTTAACAGGTGGTTTTGGGAAAACTGGATATTCACATGCAAAAGAAGGAAACTGGACCATTTTTTAACACCATACACAAAAATCAACTCAATATGGATTAAAGACTTACACATGAGACCTGAAACTGTAAAACTCCTAGAAGAAAAAATAGGGGGAAGGTTTCATGACTTTGGTCTTGGCAATGATTTCATGGGTTTGTCACCAAAACCATAAGCATACAAGCAAAAATAAACAAGCGGGATTACCATAAACTAAAAAGCTTCTGCACAGCATGGCAAACAATCACAGAGTATAAAATCAGCCGATAGAATTGGAGAAAATATTTGCAAACCATCTATCTGATAGGGGTTTTAATCTCCAAAGTATATTTTATTTTATAATTTTATAAAGTATATTTTAATCTCAAAAATATATAAGGAACTCCTACAACTCAACAGCAAAAACGCTAATAAACTAATTAAAAACAGACTAAGAACTTGAATAGACATTTCTCCAAAGAAGACATACAAATGTCCAACAAGTATATGAAAAGATGCTCAATGTCACTAATCATCAGAAGTGCAAATCAGGACCACAATATCACCTCCCAGCTGTCAAGATGGCTATCTTCACAAAAACAAGAGACAAGTATCGGCAAGGATGTGGAGAAAATGGAACCCATGCACACTGTTGGTGGGAATGCAAGGTGGTGCAACTGCTATGGAGAACAGGTATGGAGGTTCCTCAAAAAATTACAAATAAGCTGTCATATGATCCAGCAATTCAATTCCTGAGTATTTGTGTAAAAGAACTGAAATCAAGATCTGGAAGAGATACTAGTACTCTCGGGTTCACTGCAGTTCTATTCATAATAGCCAAGATGTGGAAACAACTTAAATATCCATCGACATATGAATGAATAAAGAAAAAGTGGAATATACATACAGTCGAATATTTACTATTCAGCCTTAAGAAAGAAGAAATTTCTGCAATATGCAACAACACAGGTAAACATTGAGGACACAATGCTAAGTAAAATAAGCCAGTCACAGAAAACTGCATAATCCCACTTACATGAGGTACCTGAAATAGCCAAATTCATAGACTCAGAGAGTGGCATGGTGGTTGCCAGGGGCTGGGGCAGGAGGGGATAAGGAGTTACTAATCAATGAGCATGAAGTTTCAGTTAAGCAAGGTGAACAAGTTTTAAAGATCTGCTGTTCAACACTGTAGCTGTAGACAACAGCAACATATTACACACTTAAAAATCTGTTACAAGAGTAGATCATGTTAAGAGTTATTACCATAATAATTAAAAAAAAACAGTTGTTAAATCCTACCAAGTACATGGGTGCCAGGACAAGAAATCTCGAGTACTTCCGGCTCTCAAAGAAGCTACAAATACAGAGTAATTAGAATGAGATAATCCTTGATATTTGAAATCATTGTCTACAGCCCCTAACTACCAAGTGGAATATAAAAGAATATTTATACAAATTTTTTTCTTTAAAAAATTTCTCTAATTTTCTTGTGACAAAGTTACCCTATACTACATCGGTTGCTTTAAAGAATCTGGTGTCAGGAAGATCGGCACACACGTTTTTAACAGACAATTAATACAGCAAATATTCTTCAGTGGATTTGTCAGAGCTGCAGATTAAGTCAGTCTTATCCAGTACTGCAATACCTAGACCATCGCAAGTCTAGAAGGAGCTGACAAGGAGGAAGGTGAAGTCTAAGCTTTCTGGGAGGTCTGACCTCTATTTCAGCAAGACTTCTTTCCTCCTTTTGGTCTAAACTAAGTATTTATAATTATTTTCAAAACGTATAATGTGCTATTACAGGCCAACACCCCTTTGCCGCTGCTTGAGAACAGGTATTATTAAGTATAGTTCTCTCATCACATTTCCCAATACTCTTAGAATCAAACATGAATGATACAAAAAGTTCTTATTTATGTGTTCCTCATTTGGTCAAAGATATGACTAATCACAACCTGCAAGTGAATCATTAAAACTTTATGAAAACTATCACTATGCAGCTTAAGCATCTTTAGCAAATCGTTTTTGTTTTTTTTTAAAGAAGAGGTTTGGACCACACACAGATTTTTTTTTTTTTTTAATCTTTCATCTTGAAAGTTATTTTTCTCTCCCCTCAAGGAGCCTGACCTGCTTTAAATCTTCTTCTGCCAGATGATGTAGTGTCTTGCATCACCTTATTGATCTATATGCGAGGCATTTGTTTCAATCTGTGTTTAGGCAGGCTGTTTATTAATTTTTGTTTTTCAATTTAGTTATCTCAAGGCAATGAGGTTGCAGATGGACTAATAAGTCCCATCCCGTGTGAGACACAACTTGTTTCTCTATTGCAAAAAGTCACCTACAAAAATTTAATTTCCTATATCCATACATACAGTATGGTGCTCTTCCAACTCTTCTCAGACAAAATTCTATGAAGTTCTCACCACCTTTTTTCCTCATAGAAAATTTTGAGAATATCACAGACGGCATTTTGCCTTGAGACCTGTAAAGTGTTCCTGCCAATTCCATAAAAGAGTGAGGTGGAAAACTGTTCTTTCCAATTCCCTTGTGTCTCTAATAACATGAGGTCTCTGGCCAAAATAAAACATACATCCTCTTCAGGTGAAGGGAAAGTGGAAATTCCAGAATTTAACATTTTGTTATGATGATTTCCAGTGTGAGATAACGCCAAAGCCAACTCTCTAGAGCTTTCTTTATTCCTACAAATCAGTATGTGGAATCAAGAAATCTCCCAACTCTTTGTTCCGGCAACTCTATTGCATTTCTAGACTTAAACTTGTGGGTTTTCGAAGAAAAAAGTTTCCCCCTGCTCCTCTCCTTCCTCAAAAGGCAGACAATATACCTTGACATTTATTTCAGGCATGGGGTGTAGGTTGAGGGGGGCCAGGAGGGGAGAAATGGCTTCACATTATCTTAGTAGGATTTCTTCCTACTTTCTGATTTTTTTTTCCCCTTTGGGACCAAATTCCTCAAAGGATACAATTTCTTTTCTTCCTTTGTCCCTTTCTTCCCTTGCAATTCACAGCAGCAGACCTCTTCAGGCATCTGAAAGTTAAAGCCATTGTTCCAAGGTGCAGAGCTTGGCTTCCACTGCCTGGGTCTGGTCCGCAGTGGTGGCATGAACAGCATCCTGTGGTTCTGACACACCTGGGGACCAGGTGGGGATGTATCAAAATAAACTAGGAGAGGAGAGTGTGTCACAGACCATTTGCCACTCTCATTAAAACTTTTCAAATTTGCTCCCTCTTTTCCAATTCTTTGGGGGTCTTTTCCATTTTGGTTATGCCAGGGCCCAAGTTAACCGCAGGCAGCTACAACACCGCATTGGGCTTTTTTTTTTTTTTTCGTCTTCAGGGGTCTAGGCTCACAGAAAGTTAGAAAGCTTCCCTCAGACTCCATTTGGGCCCAGTGCCCTTCTGAAAGCTAAATACACACCAAGGAGGTTGTGGGCGGCAATTCTCCCCTTTAAGTCAGCCCTGTAAGTGGCTCCCAGTCTGCAGTTCACTGAGTAGGGCCTGTGACCCAGGGCGGGCTTATGCAGGGATGACTGAATTTCACCACAAATATATTCCAACCTGAAGGAAATGGGTAAATGTGTTGCTAGGTTTAATTTTCTGAAGCTGGTAGAGAAACTAGAAAAGCGTACCAAATAATCACTCTCTGCACTTTCCTCCAAGGCAGAGACCTTCTTTGGGGACCTCTGATGTAGAGGTGCCTTTACACTTGATGAAATCCAGGCAATAGGACCTGAGGATCACCGTTCTCAGTTAACAAAATAGGCAAGCAAGGCTCAGCAGGGGTAAGGACACAAGTTCAGGCTTCCAGAAAGACACAGAGGTGGGATTTGAATACAGAACTTCTGACACCCAAAATTTATGATTCTACTTTATGAGCTATAGCCACCTGTATCTTCTGGACACTCATTTACATAAATCCGTAAACTGTGATGAACAGATATGACTAAGGTTCAAGTTCTTTGTGATGTGGCCTCATGGTTTTTCAAGTTGCTTATGGCGATAAGAGTGATCATTAATCATGAGTGTCTCATTTACTTAGGACAATTATCAAGTCCAGTCAGCGTGCTGGTTAAGAGAGCAGACTCCAGAGACTGACTTCTGGCTTTCCAACCCTGCCTCTGCCATTGGTAATGTGTAGGACTTCGGCAAATTATTTAAACTCTCTGTGCTTAGCTTTTCTCAACTGTGAAAAACAGGTACAAAGTAGTACTTTATGGTACAAACATTAAGTGAGATGACAGATGTAAGAATTTAGTAGAATGGCTGGCAAACAACACCCACTTAATAAGATGGTTATTATTTTATAGAGCTATTATTATATATATTGCTATAATATTGTGAATTTCATATAGCTATAAAATAATTACTTTAGAGTAATTACGTTTGAAATAGACTTATAGCCTTATAGCTAAAAAATAATTATTTTATAGTAATTACATTTCAAACAGCCTTATATATTTATGCAGTGGCTTCAGTGGAGAGAAAACAAAGACCTGGGTTCTCTCCTTGGTTCTGCAGCACATGAATCACATGATACCAAGAGAGGCATCCTACTTTATCTCAGCTTTTTCATGTGTAAAATGAAATAAGCTGTTGGACTTGATACTATTTCCAGATCTTTCTAAGGATACGCACCTTAATGTGTCCATGACACAGAGAATTCATTTCTTACTATGTAGCAAGCACTATATTGTACATGCGTTTGCTCACTTAAATGTAACAAAAACATTCCCATTTTACAGATGATGTCAGTGAGGTTTACTTAGAGTTATTAAGCAATCTGCTAACCATCTTAAGTTCGCAAGGGGCAGTGTTGGGAGTAAGTGTGTCCAGGTCTGGCTGACTCCGGGTGCTGGCTCTAATCAACGTGCTCTGCTCCCAGCCTGTTCAGCGAGGGACTCATTAATAAAGTAACAGTGGTCCCTGTTTTAACCATCCAAGTAAGTAAAAATCCATTATAAACAGAAAATACTAAATCAGTTCCCTATTAGCAACAATGGCCATTTTCACTCCTAAAAAGATTAATAAGTGTGAGAAGCCCAATTTAAATCTACAATTGGCCAGAGATTAAACTAACACAGGTCTGTTTTGGAAGGAAGCTTTTAAAAGGCCAGAACTCAACTTTTCAAGTTAACGGGATTCAAACTTTCAATGCTTTCCTTTCTCCTTCCCTTTAACTAAATTCCACTTTGTATTTTTCATCTTGTTTTTGGAGTCTTTCCAAGTCACCTCTGTGAAGAAACACAAGGCCCTTGGCACTGAACTTTTGGGAATGTGCCCACATCTGCCTCTGGATGTCTGCTTGCCTACCTTTGATGCTGCATTCAACACCTAACTTAAAACAAAGCAGGGCTTGAAACAAAAAGCTACTCAGGGTACGAGGGATCCAGCTCACCAGTCAGTGGCTTGGATGATAAATATCATGAGCAAAAAAGGCCTGAAAACCTCAAAAATTGTTCAATATTTCAAGGCAGAGCCAGCTGATTTTCATTTCAGGGAGGAGAAAGAGCAGTGCTACGTTGCAGAGGAAGAAAGGAATATATGATGATGACAGGCATGCTGATTCATTGTTTTTTCAAATAATGCTGAAACATTCTAACTACATTGGTGTCATGCAGATCCTTCCCAGAGCTAAAGAGGTTTTGTTGCTATGCGCATATGTGCTTCTATTTATAATAAGGTTTTCATTTTGACATGATAACTCCAATTTAAAATATGGCATTCTTCTTCGTTTCAGTTCCTTAGAATCAAATATGTCATTCATCATCTTGGTGGTCCCAGTAAAATGCCCTGGAATTCTCATCCCCGTTTCCAATAGTTACGCATCCATCCATCCATATGGTAACAATATTACCACAACCAAATTCCTGCTACCAAAGACATCAAATAGTTCAACTTCAGCCCCATGCCCAGGAATATTTTCTTGTCTCAAGAAGGAAATTTCAATCTCTAAGTTATCAGGAGAGAATAAATGTCATATAAACAAAAGTAATGTTCTATCGAACGTACCATATTGCCCAAGAAGAGAGGGGTGACCGCTTACACATATGGTGGAAATGACAAGAGACTGGGGTGTGCTTCTGTTTCAAACAAGATGACCCTCTACAAAGCTTGGAAGAACTGAGTCAAAAAAAAAAAAAAAAAAAAACCCACTGTGGCTGAAATGCGGGCTGCTGAAGCAAGGGCTCTGTGTGTTTGCCCCTGAACAATAGCTTTCTTATTCTAGGAACCTGAAGTGAGGGGGCTGAGATGAGCTGCTTCTACTGGAAAATGAATGGAAAAGAATGTGCTGGGAGGCTCCATGTTCTGACAAATCATCTCCAGTCTAGGGCTCTGTCAGTGTCGGGGTGAGCCCCTTGGTACATGAGCAGTAGCAGGGTGTGATGATGGTTAAGGAATAGGTAGGAATCAAGTAGCCTCAGTTCTTTCCCTGTTCTCTTGTCAATTAACGAGAGGATATGAAGAAAATCTAAAGCTTTCTGAGCTTGACTTTCCTCATTGAAAAAGGAGAGAACACGATGCACCAACATCGAAGGTCACTTTCACTTCTGAAGTTTGTACTGGGTACAAAGTAATAAAGTAGGACTTTTCCTACACACCTAGCAGAATCAGAGGGAATAATAGTAGCTATCTTTCCTAAGTGCTATCTGTTCCAGCCACTGTGCTAGGGTTTTCCCTATGTGATCTATGACCCCCCAAAAGCCTTCTTGGGTTCACATGATTGCCATTTTACAGGTGAGAAAACTCTACCTTGCCTAAAGTCACTCAGCTGGTAAGTGGCAGACCTGGGATGAAACCCCAATCACCCAGCTCCAAAAGCTCATGTTCTTTCACTGCCATATGATGGCACCGCCCAGCCTTGCTCTGAGGGGGGCATTGCCCAGATACTGATAACGCTGACGCTGGTAAGTCCTGGTTCCCCGTGGGCCAGCCATATGAAATGTCTGGAAACGTGAAGAACCACAAGTGGGGACAAACTCATCTGTCAAGTGGGGTAACAACAGGATTGCCTCTTAAATGTAGGACTTAGCAATTTTAAAGTCCTTAGACCAGTGCATGGCACAGAGTAACATAGCAACTACATATGTGCTTGTTACATTGATTCAAATATGTAAGAACCTCCAAGAAGTAGAAGGCTAAAGGATATGTAGTCTTAAAGAGCCAAAGGGGAGCTATAGATTGGGAGGGTTTGGGAGCTGGGTAGACCCAGGGAGGGGGCAGGAGAAGACAGTGACAAGAGGAGCAAAGTGAGAGGGCCAGGCCAACTGTCATCAAGTAGTCTGAAGTTCCTGACTTCTGCAGCTCAGAGTGCTGTGACAATGGCACCTGGAAAGTGGAACCCAATGGTAGCTGTTAGGGGAGCAGCTTCTCTCATCTCTGGAGATGCACATTCATTAACCTGTGGGTCTTCTTATTTTGGCAGTGGTAACTATGCTATATGACCTGTGAACATTCTTGCCATGGACCTGGATTCATATAGGGAACTGGGTCAGAGTGAAGTTGTTCATAAACAAAGTACAGCACTGCCTCTGGGTGATCAGACTAAGCTACAGAAATGGGAGAGAAGGTCTGAGTCACCTGGATTCTTTCATCATATCTGTCAGAAGCCAGGACCATGCCTCTGAGCTTAGTGGAGACATGTCCATCAGACGCCAGAAGAGGCTCTCCGGAGGAGAACTCTGCCTAAACAGCTCCACTGGAATGACTAGAGTTTCCAAGCTCCCTCGCTGAGCTTCCTCCTGAACCCCCTGGGCTCTGCACTCATATGAAGTCTTGGGCGTTAGCTTTCAAGTATGTGGTGTGGTCAGACCTGGCACCTGCTGCTACTGATGTTGTTCCCACTCTTACCTCACTGTTGCTCATTTTCCCAGCCTTGTGGCTCCACTGATATTTTCTCTAGGATTTTAACCTGCTACTTCTGTATCAGTGTTAATGGCCAAAGGGAACTCTGGGGTCCAACAATTCCCCATTCCTCATGATCCCAAGTATTCAGGTTTGGTCCCCTCTATGTGGAATGCCAAAGTTTGTTCTGTCATTCTATTAACAAAACCTATTTGTGAATCTCACATGTATATCATGCACTTGAAAGGTTCAAAATTTAAAGGACACAATTAGACATGGTCTCAAAGATATTAATAGAAGTAATTAAAATGTTATAAATAGCAAAAGTCTGGAAGACTTAGATTACCCCTTTGAGGCTCTAAAGAATTATTATGCAAAGGATGCAGAGAACAAATGAAAAATAATCAGAGTCTTAAGATATTTTACTTAACAGAGCTTCAGTATTTAGGGGGAAATCCTAAATTTTAGTGATTAAGACATTTTCCACTATCAAGTCAAAGAGAGTAGGTTCTAGATTGCGTAGTCTTTAAGACTATTATTCAATGTCTCCTTGAATTATATGAAGTAATTCTGGGGAAGAACTGATGGCTTAATACACTGTACTGAAGATGAAGAAATAAAGCTGGATTCCAGCAAGAGACATTCTACTGGACCTGAGAAGAGACTTCCATACAAGGAATTAAGAATCTTGTTTCCCAAGAGAGCAACCGTGCCTATCACATTCTTCAGAGGTAATGCTGTTTTAGTAACAGATTGAGTTTGGAGTACCTGCATCTGAGTCAAGGATTCAATAAATGGAACTTTTTTCAAGCATAAATGCCCAGGGACCCTGGGTTAGATCAAATGTATCACAGTTTATTACATCTTCTAAGACAAATACTAAGAAGTTTAAGGATCTCAGGTGGTGTTACCTATTCACTACTGTACAAAGCTTTGAAATAAGCTTTCATCTCCTCATTCTTTAGCCCAGCAGTTGACCTGTGGCATAGACATGTAAGAAGGTAAAATTCCAAGGGAGGATTTAGAACTAAGAACTATTTTAGTTCCATTGCACCGACTACCAATGACACACATATATTCTTTGGGAATAATCAGTCAGGATTATATATTCTCTTGGTTTACCAAGGAAGGCTGATTTTAAGCCAAACTGGCTCCTGCTGGACAAGGGCCTGTAATTGATACTCACTTCATTGATCACTGCTGGGGTTCAGATCAAGGATCTGGAACCTCATTTATGGGCATTAAATGCAAAGGAGAGAGGGAGAAGGAAAGCAAAGAAGTAAGGCTTAAGATCGGGTTTAAAAAACTAAAGGGGCAGAAATATTCTATAAAAATTGAAGTTGGGGACGCTTTCCTAAAAGAGAACTAAAACCCATAAGATCTACAAAACCATCCATCCAGCTTATACACATATTGAAGAAGAAAATTTTTAAGAAAGTAATAAAAAACACTCAGTCTAGTGAGAACTATGTTCACTTCCATTAAACTGAAAGTACAGCTTGTTATCTACACACCAGCAGCCTTATTATAGGAAGTACTGATAAGCCAGGGCTTATTGGTAGGGAGAAGTTGAGAAGCTTGGGATGGAATCTTCCTTGAGTTCAAATCCTTTTAAACACAGGACAGGGAGAGAGATGACCTTCAATTGACAGTAGATACAGTACTGAGAGGAGAAAATCCTCAGCTCTGCTCTTCTCAGCCCTGGGCTTTTTGTATGTCAAGGCTTGAGATGATTTCACATATTTTAACTTAATGCAAATGAAGGGGAAAAAAAAAATCAGTGTACATGTTTTCAAAGGTCTCAACTTCTCCAAACAGGTGCAATCACTTGGGAAAGAGAACAGATGAGCAGGAGTGGCCATGTTTGTCATCTCTTCACTCCACAAAACATCTTACTAAACCATAATCAAGTTTAAAGGTTAAAAGGTAAAGTTTTAAAGCTTAATGTATACACATATAATTTAATAAATAAAAAGTGATGGTATTTTCTAATATAAATATCCACATTGGAGTGATGCAGCTAAAACAAGATGAGCTACAAAAACTAATGGACCCTCCCAGGGGAATCAGGCGAAAACAGAACTAGGGAAAAATGAGTTGAATATCTGTGTAAGAATTATTTCCACTGTGCTGCAATAGCCTATCTTAAGCCAAGGACTTGAGGGATATTTTCAATACAAAAGACAAATATGTAGATATGTGTCCCCTTTCCCATTAGAACTGGAACCCCCTGGATAAGAAGCATGTTTCTTTTTTCCACAGGCCTATTATGGAAATCACCTCTTTGATTGTCATTACACTGAGATGCTGACATATTTCACAATATGTTAGTCAACCTTTAGGTTAAGGAATCTAAATTATCTAGAGCTTTTATTATATATTATATATAAAAATTCTTTGAGGACCATAGATGGTTACATGCATGAAGATCTGTCTGGGCTAATGGAACAATGGAAAATGTTCTAAATAAAGAACTGGAGAAGAGAACACTTAGCAGTGGTAGCTTTAAATAAAAATAAATAAGAATAAATTAAAAAATTAATGCAAGAGAAGTAATTTAATTCCATTGGATTTCTGTTTTTTATCCAAGCCTCAGCCTTGTGACCTAAATTGATAACAGACTAATTTGTTAAAGATTATTCTGCCTACCATATGAATTTGGAAGAAATGCAGAAATTAGCTAGATGAATTGGTTTATTTAGAAAATGATTTGTAAGTACATTAAATGTTGAAAAAATAAAGACAATACTGTCTGGATAATACCACTATTAGGACTAAGAACTTCAAATTTACAAACTAGCCAATGATGTAATTTCAGAATTAAAGGGGAAATAGCAGCACTTTAAATAGGCAGGAGAGAAATCTTTTTTTGTATACTTTTTTTATGACTCATTAAGTAAATACAAGGACTAAAAATGTGTGTTTGTGTGAGGGCACGTGTGTGTGTAAGTGATAGCTCACAAACACCTCTCTCAAGGGATCTCCAACAAAAGATTCCATGAAGCCTAAGTCATGGGTTTACAACACAAATTTGTATTGTGCTTAGAAAATGAATGCCATGGCCCTTCTGGGACCTGAGGCAGACTGTTTAGGCATATTCCCTTCCTTTTCCACATATTCTATTTCATTAAATGCTCACTAACACTCTGAGAAGTAGGTAGGTATCATTACCCCTTTTTGACAGTGATTTGAGAGCTTAAGTCAACTTGCCCAAGGATTCAAGGGACAGCAGGTAATAGAGCTGGGTTTGAACCTAGATTGGTTTCACTTCAAAGCCTAGGAAATCTCCACTCTACCAGTGTCATCCCTGGGTTAGTTATGAAGCTAGTTGATTCTTAGAGTTAAGGCCTCCAATCTAGGATCCATCTAGGTCCCATGTATATCCTGCTGCCTTGGTCAGGCCTTACGGCACAAGTTAAGAGTCCCAATGGTATAAATTGAGAATATCACCTATCATGTTAAAAGCAATAGTGCTGCTACATAATCCCAGTAAAATTACCCAAATAAGAACTTTTTTTGAAAACCAGGCAAAACTGTCTCCTCTGATGAATTGTTACTTTGCCTTTTTTCTTATAATGAAAGCTACATAGTAATGGAAATTTCCAAGGAATTTCCTTAGCCAAAAATTATACTCAGTTACACCAACTGGGTTTGAATATTTGGTCCTTGGTTCCTTATCTTTTCTCTCTATTATCATTTTTAACCAACCTTATTGCACTTGTCTTATTTGGAAAGCTGTCACAAATCATCTTTGCAAGAATGGCATGGTATAAATAGACGGCAACATTAAAAAAGATAAATCACACCTGAAGCCATTAAAAAAAACTTTAGTGACCAGATACCTTACTTTCTAGAGAACTTGTGATATAAATTTCCTGACATTCTGTCCACTCATGCACAAATAATTACATTCTGAGATGGAAAAGAGAAAGGAAGATGAGGAAAATAATGGATTACTGAGCTTCTGTTAGGTGCCAACTGAGGTTAAGTGCTTCATGTACATAATCCCATCTTACTCCTCACATCTTCACAGATGATAAAAGAGAATCTGAAATTCACTAAACCCATGAAACCCGTAAGTGCCAGAGTTGGTATTTTAAATTCAGGTATGTCTGGTTCCTAAGCTTATGCCCTTTCCACTCTGCCAGCAGCCTCCTGATAGAGTCATGCTGAACTCAGGTTATTTCAGTAGGCCAGAGTATTCAATGTTTTTGAGCTTTGCTTATGGAAATAACTGTATAGGTTCTAATTTAAAGTAACTTTCCTAACAAACACATAGTGTTCAGAAAATTCTGCTCCTGCTGTATGTCTAGATTGCAGCAAATTTTTTGGAAAAAGAAATATCGGACTAGTATATATAACAAAAGATAGCAAGCTCAAAATCTGTGATAGCATGGGGCTTGCAGTTTTTAAGTGGTACGTGCTTTTGGAGAACTTCACAACCAGCATCTCCATTTATATGTAACATACTTATCCTTAAATACAAAACCATGAAAACTTTATAGGGCTTCCACCCTTCTGACTTGATATTGTGTAAAGTGTGTGTTTACACCTATGTAGGACACATGAGTTGGATGAGATCCAATCATGGGTATAAAAGTACACCGAGCAGTGTGCCTTTTGTACTTATATAATATACTGACTTTGGGCTTGTGCTACAGGAATTGTTCTTTGCCTCCAGCTCCTGAATTTACTACAGCTGCCAAACACTTCCAAAACCCCTCAGTCTCAATCCCAGGCCTGGAGAAATTCCACAGCCCTGGGAGATCAAGTTTCGCATCAATATTTTGGTGGGCTCCTTGCCAACGCCTTATCAAGGAAAAATATAATTATAGGCGAGACTGCAGCAAGCTGATTCTATAATATTCTCCTCTCCTGTCTCAGCTGCTAAAATATAATGTAATAAAAGTGATATAAGATACTGCATCTGCCCTCTCCATAATTCTATTTTCATTTCAGTTCCATGGCTTGATAAAGGAAGACTCCAAGCCGTGCCAGAGCTACTGATGCTTAGCTCCCAAAACTCTAGCATTTGATTTAGGAAAGTTACAGCTTAAACTAGAGCTCATGATAGAAAGAAAAGATGGCAGTAGGGGAGATGATCTGGGGTCTTGTAGCAAACACAGCTTTTTTGGTTTTCTTCCTAGGACTGCTTTAATGGATAGCTCAGCTTCTACATCGTACGTAAAATTAGCATAGGGACCTCAATAATTCATACACGTTGTTTATGGGTCCTTGGGGGCATATTCTTTATTACCATGTGTAGTACATTATAACACCAAGCCATGGTTTAGGACTAAGTTCTGTTGTTCATTCAGTTTGGGTTATACCACGCTTTTACTTATGGCAGACACAGGAGGAAGGCATGATTCGATCTGTGGTATCTCAGAAACCATATGCTAACGCACTGGGGTTAAATAATACTTAGAACATACAAATGGCCAATAGGCACATGAAAAAGATGCCCAACATCACTAATTATTTGAGAAATGCAAATCAAAACTACAATGAGGTGAATGGTGAGAATGGCCATCATCAAAAAGTCTACAAATAATAAATGCTGGAGAGGGTGTGGAGAAAAAGGAACCCTCTTATACTGTTGGTGGGAATGAAAATTGGTGCAGCCACTACAGAGAATAGTATGGAGGTTCCTTAGAAAACTAAAAATAGATGATCTGGCAATCCCATTTCTGGGCATATATCTGGATAAAACTATAATTTGAAAAGATACAGGCACCCTATTGTTCCTAGCAGCACTATTTATAATAGCCAAGACATGGAAGCAACCTAAATGTCTATCAATGGATGACTGGATAAAGAAGATGTGGTATATAAATACAATGGAATACTACTCAGTCAGAAAAAAAATGCCATTTGCAGTAACATGGATGGACTTGAAAATTGTCAAATTAAGTGAAACCAGAAAGAGGAAGAAAAATACTATATGATATCACTTATATGTGGAATCTAAAAAAATGACACAAATGAACTTATTTACAAAACAGAAACAGACTCACAGACATAGGAACCAAACTTATGGTTACCAGGGCAGAGAGGAGTGAGGGAAGGATAAACTGGAAGTTTGGGAATAGCAGATATAAACTACTAACTATAGAATAGTAAAAAAAAAAAAAAACCAAAAAAACAAGGTCCTTCTGTATAGCACAGAGAGCTGTATTCAATGGCTTGTAGTAACTTGTAATAAAAAATATGAAAAATATGTATATATTTATATGTGTAATTGAATCACTATGCTGTACACCAGAAATACCACATTGTAAATCAACCAAACTTCAATAAAAAAGGAAAAATGGTACTTAGAGTCATTATTTTATTTTTTACCAGCTTTACTGAGATACAATTGCCACGTGACATTGTGTAAGTACAAGGTGTACAGCATGATGATTTGATATATATATATTGCAAAATAACCAAAATGAGGTTAACATATCCATTATCAGGTTTGAAACACAGGCTTTTTATGGCTGCTCATGGGTTACAGGACCAAGTCCAGATTCCTTAGTATAGCACCAAAGACATTTCTACCATCTTTCCTCACCCCAGCATACTTTCTTAGCCTTATCTCTCATTCCTCTCCATGATTATTTTGTTCTACCTAGCCTCATTCCTTCTTCAGTCCCTTCAAATGAGTCCTATATTCTCATGCCTTTGCCATTTGTCCTGGCGTTTACTTTATCTTTTATGGGCCTCTCCTCCTTTCTCTGCCTGTGAGCATGCTCCACCACAAACTACATGAAAGATCTGCTCTGACTGTGCCATCCCTAATCCAAACAGCTAATTATTTCTCTCCTGGGTTCATAATCACCAACCTATTCCCCTACCTCCCCTTCCTCATTTACAAGAGTGCCTTTGGGTAAGATTCCATCTATCCATCTTTCATACGCTAAGCATCTAAAATAGTCACTGGCATGCAGTTGGTGTTCGATAAATATTGGTTAATCAGCGATTTCACAAATTTGCTTCTAGGAAGACCACGTATTTCTTAAAACACAGTCCTTAAGAATTTGCTTGCTTAGTGCTACACTTAAGGGTTGTATTTCTTTACGAGTGAGATTTACCTTGCTTGTGATATTGGATTCAGCAGAAAGGGTTCAGTTTCACCACAGTTTCACCACTTTCTACTGTGTGAATTTGCGATCATATTCCACCTGTCTGTAAAATGGAAAAAAAAAATTTGCCCTGCAGGAATATTATAGGGATAAAATACCCAGTATGTACTTGGTGCTCAACAAATGAGTTAATAGGATTCATCCTTGGGATGATAACATTGGGCCCCTAGCACACACACAGAAAGCAGGCCCCCAAGGGGATGGGACAAGGACATTGGTTTTCATTGGGAAACTGAGAAGCTACTGACGGAGTACGGAAAACACTGACTGGAAGGGCACACCTGGACTGTGGGGGCTGTAGTGGGTGACTGAAGGCCAGAGGATGGCTAAGTAGATACAGAGAGTGGCACAGCCAAGGGGAAGAAAGAGATGGGGAGACAGAGGGTACCCAGGAAAGCTAAGAGTCCCAACACCTGATTCCTGGATGGCTCAGGGTTCTAAAAATATCAGCCAGAATTTACTGAAGACTACACTCTGTCAAGTGGTTTACAAACTCTCTCTTGCCCTCAGAAATACATTCCAAGCCTTTCTTTGAGGTGGAGCAACTGAAGCCCAGGGAGGTTATGCAACTTGCCCAAGGAGACAAGGTTAGTGTGTGACAACATCTGAACTCAAATTTAGACGTTAGTCTCTGAAAAGTCATGTTCCTTGCACCACACCTGCCTGCCTCCTAAAACCTGTGCAACTGGCAACTTCTCCAGCCACCATCCTTATCTATTTCCATTAACTGACCAAATAACAGCATTCTATTTCTGAGTTAAGTTTTTACACTTAAAAAGGGGGTTTCATGTACATTAAGTCTCATTTCAACATTTGAGAAAGGCCAGGCCAGTTTTTAACCCTGTTATACAAATAAGGAAGCAGGACTCAGTAACCAAGTGCCTAAGAATTACATGTGACATATAAGTATATTCCCTAAGACACATGTTTATATACTGACACCACTAAATTGTAAACTCCCAGAGGTTATGGTCTGAGCCTGTCTGCTCAGCACTGCACCCTCTGCCTCGCACCAGACAGGGCAAACAGGAAGCAAAGAACAGTAAGTTTTCCAAGTGAATGAATCTACACATAAACAAGGAAATGAATAAATGAATGAATGAACGACATATTCAAGGGAAAGGCACGAAGCTTTGGTTTGGGCCAGACCCTTGGGGAACATGATTAGAAAGACAGGCCACTGCCTATTTCAATGAGGGGTTTTAAGCACTGCTTTCATTTGGAGCACTGTTTAACTTCCTGTGAGGAAAAAAAAAACAGTGATTTTTTTTTAACACTTAAAAGTGTAAGTTCTACATACTTGTAGCAGACATATTTTAGGGGACTGCTTGGGCCACTGTCTGCGAACTGGTCTCTTGTCTTCCTATGTACCCATGAAATTTCTCTTAATAAACTTAACACTTGAGCAAGTTTGGGGGGTTTCTATCTCTTGCAAAGAGCTTTAACTAGACATTCATGCTAACATAAAGGCTACAACTACAGGCCAGAACAGAGAAGGAATTGACAACCTAAGGGCATCCATGGACTGGGGACACACTGCCATTTCTGAGGGGTATCTCTGTGTCTTGTATCCTTTTGAGCCAAATGACTTTTTCTGGAGTTACTCTATTAGTGTTTGCATGAACCCTGACAAACCTTTCCAGAAAATTTACAATTATTAAAATTATTCATCATCTGTGTGTTCAGCTAGCCAGTGATACTAGCCAGTGTCAACCATTCTTTTAGGGAAAAATGATACTAAAATCGGATGCAATACAGTGTAGGGATTAACACACGTGTTTTAGAGCCAGGCTGCCTGGTCTCCTATCCCCGGTCTGTTATGCATACCTTCTGAGTATGTTTCCTAAGCCCTCCATGCTTCTTTTTCCTCATCTGTAAACATGGGATAATACCTATGCTATCAGGTTATTAGGAGGACCATCGAGCTAATATATGAAAAGTACTTGAAATTCAGAATGATACTTGGTTTACAGTAAGAATCTAATAAATGCTGGTTATTTTTAAGTCACAATTCATGTCCTCAAGGTCACAGAACAGAGAAAGAGAGACAAATAGGAAAATAACTGATTACATCACACTGTGATCAGCGTTCTAATAGGTAGTTCTGGTGGTTAAACATATGCACTCAAGTAAGAGTCAGAGCTGACTACAGCCTGCTAAAAGACACGCATACGCTCTCCCAGAAGTGAAAACTAACAAACTGGTTAACTGGCTACCTGACACCCAGGCAAGCACTTACGGAAAACAAGAATCAATTCTGCCTAGATATTCAGTTTCCTTCTCAAATTTTGCATGATCATCTTAATCAACGATGATCTTTTGCTCATTTATTGACTTGTAACACTTCTTTCACAGATGTATTCTATTATTCGAATCTCTTACTGTTACTTAGTTAAAGTTTTCTAATGTATATATATTGTCCTTACAGCTAGATTCTAAGTTACTTTAAAATAGGAAAATCATCTTAAACATCTTGGAACTTCCACAACCTAAAACCACGCTAAACAAAATTTGCTGAATGAATGAATGAGAAGCCAATCTCATTAGATTGGCAAGCAAGTTATAGTTCTTCCTAACATGTATTTTCCTAATTGGACTGCTTTGGAATTATTTAAACTCAAAATATACCTCTTTTCCCTTACGTGTCAATCTCTGGGTCAGGATATTTTGTAATGATTTTAACATTAGCCCAAAGGCACTCATATCAACAGACTATAATCCATTTGCCTAACAAAAGAAACAATATGTTGAAGCAAGAATTGGAAACTGGAGGTGTAATTGTTGGCTCTCTCTGCCTCATTCTGTGGTTTTGGAAACCCCTCCTTAGTATATGCATCTGTGAAATGGGAAGACAATTTCTGACATATTGCTGCCTTCCAGAGATAAGGGGGAAACAATGCTTACATGGGCTGACTGACTTTCACTTCTGCAGAGTAAAGAGCCTAAGTTCCCCTGACTTGAGTTGGAGGGTCAGTTTCTAAATTCCCAAAATAAAATGAGAAAAATATGCCCACAGCGTCTGACTCTACATGGGGTCATGAACAAATCTTTTCAGTTCACTTCTTGGAGCAGGTCATTTAAGTCAAGAGTAACACAATCACACTATGACATCATGCCAAACACCCCTATGTCTAATTTCATGTATATTTCAGTTTAATTTTGTAAAACACAACACCAGAAGAACATAGGGTTTTGCCCAGTCAGTTATTACGGAAACAGGAGTATCACTGCTGTTTAGAAAAAAACTGCGTGTAATTAAAAATGACCTACTGTGAAACTCAACAAAAGTGAAGGATCAGTAATTTGAGGTTTTTATCAGCTTGTGCTAAGTTTTCTCTCTACTCTGAACCAAAAAACAAAACCAAAAATATTCCATGTTTGTTAAACCGATTTTAAATATATTTGTCAGCTCTTTTTTCTTCCTTTCTATTGGCAAAAAAAGGGGTTTTGAAAAAAAAATTTTTAACTCGCCTCAATTTTTTGTTCATGACTGACTTTGCATTTAAATCTAATAGCAAGCAACAGGTCATATTTCACTTAAATAATGGCAGGTAGCCCTATGTTAGAGACCTTGCTACATAAAAGTTCCACATGAGGAAAAATGCATTCTGGGAAATAATCAACCACCACCAAGAGGTCAAGTATATGGCAAGTGGAGCTCTGATCTGCAAAACATTTCAATAGCCTTCATTCATTTACCAAGGTGGAGGGGATGAGTGGACCATGCAGGGCCAATGTGTGGCTATGCATTCCTCAGGAGCAATATGCTAACAGTCAAATGCTTCTAAATCAATTTTTAACTAAAAGATAAGATGCCTGATTTAATTAAATATCCAATGTATAATAGGATGTATTTCGTTACTTAAAAAAAAAACTCAAAGCACACTATAACCATTTTTCTTAATTATTTAGCAACCAATCTCAAATTATTGCTCCCTTTTTTTCTTGAGGTAGAAGATTACATGCAGGAAAAATGCACACATCTTCAGTGCATAATTTGATGAGTTTTGATAAAAGAACCCATGCATATATAATCATTATCACAATTGGTACGAATTTCTATCACCCCAGAAAATTCCCTGTTGCCTCCTTCCAGTTAAGCCCTCCTCTCAGAGGTAACCACTACTGATTTCTATTAACATAGGTAAGATTTGCCTATTCTTGTATCTCATAGAACTATTTCGTATCTGACTTCCTTCACTCAACATAATGCTCGAGATTAATCCATGTTGTAATACTGGTTCCTCTTTAAATTGCTAAGTAGTATTGCCTTGTAGGAATATATCACAGTTTGGTTCTCTATTCTACTTCTGATGGATGTGGGTGATTCCAAAATTAGGCAAGCCTGAATAAAGTGGGTATGACAATTCCTGTGTATGCCTTTTTGTAGATATTATGTTTCGATTCCTCTTGGGTGAATACACAGATGTAGGATTACTGGGCCATAGGGTATGTGTATGTTTGATTTTATAATAAACTATCAAACTTTTCCCAAAATGGTCGTACTGGTTCACACAGCCATCATCAAAAGATGATTCTGGTTGCCCCACATTCTTGCCAATTCTTGGTGTTGTCAAAGTCTTTAATTTTATTCATTCTACAGAGTATATAGTAAATTTTATATGGTTGTAATTTGCATTTCCCAGCAAGAATAACATTGTTCATTAGCCACTTGTGTTATCTTCCTCTGTGAAGTGTCTGTTCTTTTTGTGCATTAAAAAAACTGAGTTGCCCCTTATTACTGATTTGTGGAAGTTCTCTGTATATTCTGGATAAAAGGCTTTTGTCAGATATGTAATGGAAAAAAACACCTCCTAGTATGTGGCTTGCTTTTACATTTTCTTAATAATGTCTTCTGATAAAGATGAATTCTAAATTTTGATATAGTTTGTTATTTCCTTTTACATTTAATACTGCTTGTGTCCACCCTAAGAAATTTTTGCCTACTTCAGGCTATAAAGATATTCAAGATTTTCTTCGATGTTGTTACTAGAAGCTTTGTATTTTCAGCTTTTAAGGTTACGTCTATTACCGTTTTGAATTTTATTTTGTGCATAATGTGAGGCAGTGATTGATGTTTACTTTTTTCCTGTATATTTATCTAAGTGTTTCAGCATAACTGCTAAAAAGACTTGCCTTTCCCCATTGTATTCTCTTGGCAATTTTGTCAAAAGTCCATATATGTGTGTGGGTCTATTTCTGGTCTCAATTCTGTTTCATTCATCTATTTGCCCATCCTTGTACAAAACCCACACTGTCTTTATTACTGAAGCTTTATTTTAAGTCTTGAAATCAGGTAGCGTGTGAGTCCTGTTTAATCCTGTTCTTCTTTTTCAAAATTCTTTTGGCTCTTTTGGATGCTTTGCATTTTTATGTAAGTTTAACAATCAGCTTGATAGTATCTGCAAAGAAGCCTGCTACAATTTTAAATGGCATTGTGCTGAATGTGTAAATCAATTTGGGGAGAACTGTCATCTTTAGTAATATTGAATCTTCCAATCTAAGCACATGGCATATTTTTTCATTTATTTGGCCCTTACTTGATTTCTCAGAGCTATGCTTCTGGTTTTAAGTACACAGGTTTTGCATATATTTTGTTAAATGTATTCCTTATGTATTTCATATGTTTAAAGCTATCATAAAAAGTAATTTTTTTAAGTTCAGTTTCCAATTGTTCCTTGTATACAGAAATACAATTGATTTTTGCATATTGAGTTTAGTGTCATTTCCCTTCATCTTGAATAACTTCTTGTAGCATTTCTTATGTATAGGTCTGCTGGCATCAAATTCTCTCAGCTTTCATTTACCTGAATATATGGTTATTTTACTTTCATTTATAAAACATATTTTTGTTGGATATAGAACTATATGTGGACTTGTTTTCCTTTAAAGGAAACTTTAAAAATTTAAAGTCTTTTAAAGGACTTGAAGGATATTTACACATTTTCTTCAGTATCAGATTATTTTAACGCTACTATAAAAATTATTACAAACAGTGGCTTAAAACAACACAAATTCACTTCACAGTTCTTTAGGTCAGAAGTTTGAGTACAGCATGGATTAGCTGTTCCTCTGCTCAGCAACTCACAAGACTGAAAGCCAGGCACTGACACAGCTTCACTCCCTCTGGAGATGTTAGAGGAGAGTCTGTTTCCTTGTTCATTCAGGTCATTGGCACAATTCAGTTCCTTGCAAAGTCCAAGGTCCTTTGTCCCTTGCTGACTATCACTTGAGGGCCATTCTCAGCTTTTAGAAGTCACTGCTTTCCTTGGTTTGTAGCCCCCTTACTCCACTTTCAAAGCCAGCAACAGTGCGGGTTCAAGTCTTCTACACTTCAAATCTTCCTTGCCACTTTTCCTATATTTCTCTGACTCCAGCTGGAAAAACTTTTCTAATTTTAAGGGCTTGTGTGATTAGACTGGGTTAACCTGGATAAGCCAGGCTACTCTCTCCTTCTCAAGGCCCATACCCTTAATCAATGTCTGCAAAGTCCCATTTTCCATGTAAGGTAATATTTACAGGTTCAGGTAAGCAGGATGGGAACATCCTGGGGTAGGGTTTCTTATTCTGCCAACCACAGCCTCCTTTCTGGTGGAAACTCAGCTTTCGTTTCAATAGTTGTTCTCAGTGTAGAAAGGCAAATCACAACAAATGCAGTTCTTTTTAAGGGTCAAATCCTTTTCAGCTTCTGCCAGCTTTTTGTCTGTCTCCCTTGTCTCCAAAATTGGATTTTTAAAAAAATATTTGTTGCAATTTGTATAGTTACCTTTGGGAGACTCAGCTAGTACCAAAACTGGAAATTTCTCCTTCCCTTGCTTTGGTTTTAAAGTTGGAGAAATACTATCGTTATAGTTCATAGTAATGAAATGAACGATACTAGCAAGGTGATTCGTATTATTTTGTATTTAAAGAAATCCATTCCAAAGATCAGTAGGCTGAGGTCACATAAATAGTATAAAATGGAAAGAAAAATTTCCAAGTGATTAAGAATAGAATAAGCTTCAATCCCAGCTCTTTCATTATGAATTGCATGACTAAAGGCACATAACTCATATTCCTTGATCCTATTTCTTTATTTGTAAAGTGTTGATAATAAAGTTACAGATATGCATTAAATAAAATTATACTCAGTAAAAGCACTCATCATAGAGCTGATGAGCATAACATAAAAACTGACACTGACATTGACATTGACAAATCACTGACCTCGTGTTTTGCATTGTGAGATGGGCTTTACGTCAATCATCTCATCTAAATCTCTCAAGTAGCCCTCAAGGTGTCCATTTTACATAGAAGGAAACAGAGGCTCAACAAGACTAAATAACATGTCCAACGCCCTAGGCTGGTAAGTGGCGGAGCCAGGTCTGCCCTCTGCTCTATTGGGGAGGCATCACAGAAAACAAAAACAGTTCTATTCACTCCTTCCAAAGCCGACTGCATCCTGTTTTCCAGGCACTGGGAGTCAGAGAAAATTCAGAGCTGGCGTCTGTCCTCAAGACGTTTACCTCCTCGCAGAAGCAACTGAGTAAATCCACAATAATTGCAAACATTGTGTCCACAGCTTTGATGAAATTGCTGATTCTGAGGACGCAGAGGAGTGCTTTAACCCTGCCTGGGGGTGGAAGTAAAAGGGGTCCCTCCTTCCTGAGGAGGGATCAGGCTGCATGCTGAAGTAAGTAGTCTGGAGAAGCAGGGGGCTAAATGCCTTCTAACAGGCTTTCAGCCAAACCCTGGTTACACGTAAGAAACACCCAGAATGGGGGAACTTTTAAAAAGTACAGATGCCTGGGCTTCCTTTGAGCAGTTGAATCAGAGTTTCTGGGAGTATGACGCAGAGATCAGTATTTTTAAAAGCTCTCCAAGAACCTCTACTATGCATCCAAGATTGAGAATAGTTGCTTGCTCTAACTGATGGCTAAAATACACTGTTAGATATAATGATCACATAGGCCTGGAGGCTATTAACAGTATTTCCTAAATTTCCCTGGTGACTGCACATTTGGGAGAAAAAAAGATCAACATGTGAGGCCCCCTCCCTTGAAGATTCTGTTTCAGTAGTCAAGTAAATTTGAGATACAAGGTAAATACTTCTCAAAGTGTCTTCCGGGGATGTACCAGCATGGCCTGGGAACTTGTTAAAAGTGTGAATTCATGGCTCCACCCCAGAACCACTGAACGAGGGATTTTCGAGTGTTGCCCAGTAATCTGTGCTTTAAAAACTCCCATGTGATTCTGACGCACACCTAAAATTTGGGAACCACTGGTTCGAGAGCTGCGTCAGGTCAAAGTCTCGTGATCGATCTGCATAAAACAAGATGCTTTACCCTATCTGCTACTGCAGACTATACTTTCAATCCAGGCCTTTGGTCAAAGTCAGTGTGAGTGAATCAGTGTCCCTCACTACTACTTTGAAAAACAGAAGTCCATGCTTTGGTGGGTGGTGGCCAGAAGCAGCTCACGCTCATGTAAATATCATTAAAAACACTCTTTCCGTTGAAGACTGAGCTATTAGAGTGACTGCCATTAAAAAAAAATCAATCATCCTTGCAGAAAGTTGTACGTGGAGCACTTTCAAGGAACTTTAAGACAGTGGGAGAGGCTATGGTTGGGGTGGGGGTGGGGGAGTAGACAAGCATCAACAGATACGATTCTTGTTTTCAAACTGAGAGTGAAAAATGGGTTCCCAGGATACACATTTTCAGGCTTTGCACAGAAGCCTTGTGTTGCTCCAGGAACGTTTTAAAAGTACCCAGAGGGAACATCTTGGCATAGCATTTTCTGTTATCCATCTGAGTACCTCAGGTGAAGCCATGTGCACACTCCAAGGCACTGGCAGGCAACAGGAATTCAGATTCAAGTCCAAGGCCAGTGCTCAAGGCCACCACTTTGCAGCCATTTCCTGTGACTCCTGATCTCACTTCAAGTTTTCTTCCCTTTAAATCCTCTTATACGCAATGGTGTGGCCTTTTAATTCCCATCCAATAAAGGATATGAAATCAGCTCAAGGACTTTTACTCTAGCAAATGCCAAGATGAACACGGTTGTGTTTTTAGACACATGAGGTGGTTTTAATTTCATGCACAGAGTCATCATCTGTCCTGCTCTCCAGAGGCCAAACTGGTCAACATTACTTGGAACCACCTTACAGATTAAAGTTCAAACTCCTCAGTTTGTCCTTCAGGACCCTCCAGATGGAAGCTAAGCAGTACCACCAGCCTCATCTTCACCACTGCCCCTCATTTACAGTCAGTGGTTGGCCATTACCTGCACACTGTACACTCTCTGATTCTACTAGGATGTGAACCTCATGGGAGCATGGGACTTGGTTTAATGCTGTTTTGTATCACTGTTTCAATAAATATGTCATTCTCTGTGCCTTTCTCCGTTCTATTCTGTCTTTGTTCTCTGCTCATTCGCCCACTTGACAAATGCCTTCTTGGCCATCAGGTCGCATTTCTAGCCACCTCCCACCCACTGGAGGCAGAGGGAGCTCTTTATTATAGCTGTGTAATAAGTGTATACATTTCAATCTCCCCCACCAGACTGTGAGGGTCTGAGGCAGGGACCAACTCTTTGTTAATATGGTACCTACAGGGAATGTTTTCAGCATGGGATCCCAATAGGATTCTATGGTCTATGGTCTTCCTGGAACTTTCGGCCAATTCTTTACTGCCTATGGTGTTTAGCAATCAGATCTCGGGAAACACTGAGATTAGAGATCCACATGGAATAAGCATGGGGGAGCTCGGTTGGGTCTGCAGTGATGGGAAACACAGGAGCTACCATTTTGAAAGCATCTATTATTTCCAAGCACTGTAACAGCCACTGTACTTGTTGCCTCGTGTCATTAGATCGTCTGGCTTGGTAAACACACTGACATGCTACTTGATTCCACTAGCTCCGAAAGAAGAGAATAATAAAACCATACCATTCTGGGGGACTTTGCCTTTAAGTATGTATTTTACTATGTATGAAAGAGAAACATGTTCCTGACTCTTATAAAAGTAATTTACAGTAAAATTTCACTAATTTAGACTCATGGGAAAGTCATTTTGAATTAATGAAAATATGAATTAAAGAATATTCCTAATATATATATACATAACAAAGACTTTTCTGAAATCATACTATTCATTCGGAAAAAAAAAAGTATAATTAGCATACTAAAGAGTCCTCAAAAAAAGAAATAAAGGTTTAGGCCCTTGTGTTACCAAGCTTGCCTACGTTAACAGCACCAAATGTGTTTGGAAGTAGTTTATTCCCTCAGTGTGGGTAAACAACCTTCTGGTATATATTTTTTTTATAATTGTGGGTTTTTTTCAGAAAATCCTTTGCTTCACTGATAGGAAAGATAAATTTGAGCCTGTATCCTTCAGGAAGGATTACTCATGCCAATTATCAACTGAGGTTTTGCTATTTTAATATCACATGACAAACAACCCTGGGCATAGTACGGAGGAAATGAAATAGATGTTTCCAATGTTCAAGGGCTTACAAGGTTTTCTTTCTTTTTTTTTTTTTCAAGGTTTTCTTATTTTAAAAAGGAAGCTTTGTCAAAATTCTGCTTCTTGAGGCCCCTCAGGGCCTGCCGGGGGGAGGGATAGAAGTAGGGGAAGTGGGCCAAGGTCCAGACCCCTTCCCACCATCACTTCAAAGAACCCCAAGTTCATGTTGCTTCACAAACAAATTGGGTTCCATGTGAGACTGCCTTTGAACCAAGTATTCTATAACAGAAAAGAAAAAAAAAGTTTGAAAGCCACTGTTTTACAACAGTGACAGACATGTAGAGGACATCTAGACAGGAAAATAAAAATATTAAAGTGATACTTAAATAGACTCTGAAAGATTTACATTTCCCTCAGGCCCAAGTTAAATGCATTTTATTAGTGTGGAGCAAGGTAGCTGTCTAACTGGGTAGAGAGCTGTGGGGAGAGAGCTGTCACCTCCCCAGGATCTACCTGAGAAGGCCTCGCAGAGGAAGGAAGAACAGAAAGCCTAGAGGGTGAAAGGAAGAAAGCCTGGCAGGGGGTGGGAGAGGAAAGCAGGGTACTCCAAGCCCAGGTGAAAATTGCAAATGGACTCCATGATGACTAAAAAGTGAAATCTTGCTGCTAAATCCATTCATGGTCATAAAAATGTCACCATGCTCCTCATTAAGTAGGACTGTTCTTTGCTCTCTTTGGTTTCAGCAGTGTCAGCTTTTTCACACTCTCATTACTGCCTTTCTCTCTTCTCCCCTCCCCACCCTAGGAAAACATGTTTTTAATTTTATTTTTTTTCTATTATTTATTTTTTAATTGAATACAGGTGATATATGATATTATGTAAGTTGCAGGTATAAAATATAGTGATTCACAATTTTTAAAAATTACATTCCATTTATAATTATATCAACAAAAAATATATAAAAATATATATTCCATTAATAATTATAAAATATTGGCTATATTCCTCATTTTATACAATATATCCTTGTAGCTTATTTTATACATAACAGTTTGTCCCTCTTAATTCCTTCCCACTATATTGCCGCTCCCCTTATCCCCTCTCCACTGGTAACCACTAGTTTGCTCTTTATATCTGTGTCTGCTTCTTTTTTGTTATACTCACTAGTTTGTTGTAGTTTTTAGATTCCACATATAAGTGGTATCATATAGTATTTGTCTTTCTCTGTCTGACATATTTCATTTAGCATAATGCCCTACTAGTCTACTCATGTTTGCTGCAAATGGCAAAATTTCATTCCTTTTTATGGCTGAGTAGTATTTCACATATACCACATGGTCTTTATCCATTCATCTGTTGATTGACACGTTTGCTTCCATATCTTGGCAACTATAGATAATGCTGCTATAAACATTGGGGTTTGAGTACCTTTTCAGATTAGTGTTTTTATATTTTTCACATATATACCAGGAGTGGAACTGCTGGGTCATATGGTAGTTATATTTTTAGTTTTTTGAGAAAACTTTCATACTGTTTTCCACAGTGGTTGCATCAATTTACATTTTCACCAACAGCATATGAGAGTTGCCTTTCACCCACATCCTTGCCAACATTTGTTGTTTGTGTCCTTTTTAATGATAGCCATTCTGACAGGAATGAGGTGATTATCTCGTTGTGGTTTTGATCTGCATTTCCCTGATGATTAGCTATGTTGAGCATCTTTTCATGAGTTTGTTGGCCATCTGAATTTCCTTTTTGGAAAAATATCTATTCAGTTCTTCTGCTCATTTTTCAATTGAGTTTTTGGGTTTTTTTGACATTTAGTTGTATGAGCTATTTTTATATGTTGGATATTAATCCCTTATCAGTCATATTATTTGCAAATATTTTCTCCCATTCAGAAGGTTGTCTTTTCATTTTGTCGATGGTTTCCTTTGCTGTGCAAAAGCTTTTGAGTTTAATTAGGTCTGATTGTTTATGTTTGCTTTTATTTCCTTTGCTTTAGGAGACAGATCCAAAAAAAATATTGCTGCGATTTACGTCAAAAAGTGTTCTGGCTATGTTTTCCTCCAGGAGTGTTAAGGTTTCCGGTCTTGTATGTAGGTCTTTAATCCATTTTGAGTTTATTTTTGTATATGGTGTTAGAGAGGGTTCTAATTTCATTTTATTCCTGCCTTTCTTGAGCTCTCTCTTCTTCTCTGGACCTTTGCTGTCCTTGTTGCTCCCTTTCCCTTAGGGGTCTCTTGCACCCTCACTGGGTGTTTCAGCCAAGTACAGAGAGAAACCTGCTCAAGGTGACTGTTGACCTTCGTGGTAGCTACAGAAGCCCCTGGAAGGGATCAGGGTTGAGCTGAGTGGAATGGAACAGCCCACGCTCCCCGTCCCCTGTGGAGGAGGCTGGGGGAAAGGGGAGGCAGGTGTTATGGAAAGAAGACCTGTATCATTCCCTGGGGGAGGCCGGAAATCAGGGATGCTCCACCTCCTGAGACAAGTGACAGTCTAGAGGAAGGTATTTAAGGAAAACAATTCAACCGGAGGTGGGAAACTAGGCAACTCTCTCAAAAGAAAAAAGGAACAAGGTTTTTTAGCTTCAGTTTTTCACTTCGAACATGAACAGTCCTTAATCGTTTCTTGATTCCTTTTCATGTTAAACCTGCTATTCAGCATCTACTTCATTATTTTGTTTTAAATTAGTGCCTACTGCCTTCCTAGATGACGCCAGAAACTTCCCATACTCTGTCGTTTTTAATTGTTTGAGGATATTTGATGAATGGAATAGACAAAAGTGTGAGTTTCTGTGGATTTTTCCTTATGTATTATATCACCCTTAATAATCGGTCTTTCTGTCATGGGAATGATAATCAGATAATTGCATGCCCAAGACACCTCATTAACTCAGATCTATTTCCTTAATGTACACAACACACACTCAATCCAAAAGTGGGAACCAAAATACAAAAATCTTTGATAAGCTGTTAAAGTTAAAAATTAAATTGCCCTTTTTTCAAAGAATATTCTCATAAACATTGCAAGTTTAAGATTTAAGAGACGTCTAAAAATCTAAGCCATCATTAATCATTAATAAGAAACTTGATACAAAGGCACTAAAAGACAGTATGAGTAAAAGTAGTTATTAGACTGTTACATATACAGTTAACTCTTACCAGCCTCAAGCAAGGAAAAGGGTTTAAATCATACAGTTTTAACACAGAGACAAGACCTAAACATACAGAAAAAAGGAGAACTAATTCGGTATTCATATATCTTAATAGAAACCCATGTAATGAACAGCTAAGTGGTATGGCTCTCAAATTTTTTCTGCCCCAACATACTAAAAAACATATAAAATATTTGCATCGGTAGCAGTGGCATTGCCTCAAGATAACAGGACCCTGGTTGGGTGGGATGGAGAGTATTATCTTGGAAAAGCATCACTGTCTCATTACAGTCTGAAAATTGATCCCACAGGCAGCCTGATGGTCCCCATCACCTGGCTGAGCTCCCTCTGCGTTTGCCCAAAGTCTATCCTCTGGTCTAGCATGGAGAGTTGCTGGAATGGCTCAAGTACGACAGGAACTCAGAAAGGTAGAGGTCACACAATATCAGAACTTTCTGACAAGCTATGATGAAATGATATTTCTACCGAACCTTCAAAGATGGTATAGCATTAACTCTGCAAATGAACACAATCGTCCACACTTTTCCTCTGGAATATAATCTGAGGCCTCTACCATAGTGTGTCTGCAGTTTAGAGGACTTGCCAGTAGCACAGAAAAAGAAACATTTTCCCCATATGTGGAATATGAAACAGTTAAAACTTAAATAATTTATATTTCTAAAAATAATGCATGCATACCATTAAAAAAGACAAAACAGGCTCCAAGATTTGAAAACAAGCCAGCAGACTCTAGAACAGAGTTTCTCTTCATCCTCCAATCCCTCTAAATAAGGCAACCACTTTTTATTTTTAAGTAATGTCTTCTGCTATTTGCACTGTTTTTCTAAATGGCAAGGATGTTTTGCAATAAATTGATTTATCAAAGTAATACATAGTCACTTCTGATCATGTTAGATGAGGATTTTAGTTATTTTTACACTTCTTTTTCATTATTCTAATAAACTGCATTTCATCAATTCTAAGAGGCACTGTTTTCATACATTTTAATATCTCTGAAATTGATAGGCACTTTATGACAAATATCTTTTTTCTCTCTTACGAGTACCTAAGATAATGGTGTATCTTATAATTAAAAGTAACTTGGATTGATAAAATAATTTTGTATTATATCCATATTCCATATTTCATTATTGTGACTACAAAAAGAGTGTTTACTGCGGAGATAAGTAGTGACTTGATTACAGTTTTCTTCTATAATTTTTCACATTCACTGAAATAATTGTCCAGTTTTTGTTGTTAATAATTTTGTAACCTACAGCTAATTCACCTCAAACATCTGTAAGATGCCTATCAATACAATTTCCTACATAGCCCCAAACTATCAAGTAATCCTTAGCTTAATTTTTTTGTAAACTTCCCTCTTGGAACCCTGCGCACTTCTGCTCTAATCTGGGCTGGGTCCTCTAGGCTTGCTATTCATCTGTCATCCTGGAACTTCTCTCTGCCTTCACCTTAAAAGTTTCCTTCACCTGTCTTGTTTTGTGGTCCACATCCACTAATAGCTTCCATAGAAATCATTTTCATTTAGAATTTTGAAAGCATTGTTCTACTGTCTTCTAGTTTCTAATGTTGCTGATGAGAAGGCTCATCTAATTCTGATTCCTACTTCTTAGCAGTATTTTAGGATTGCCCCAATTTCCCTGGGATTTTGAAATTTCACCAGAGTATGCTTTGGTGTGGATTTTTTTTTTTTTTTTTCATTTTACAGGTTCCAGATTTGTGTTACTCTCTGGCTCTTCCTGGCCTGACTCTGGGTCCCCAGACCTATTTTTGCAGGTTCCAGTTATCTATGACCCTTGAAGATTCTCACAGTCAGGCTCTGCTTCACCACTCAGCTTTGTCAGCCTCAGCTTTCAGCCAATTTTGAAGCAAGCTAAGAATTCCACGTTTGAAAATAGTGAGTGTGTACCCCCATCCCATGGCTGTCTTGCCCAGAGAGAACATGGCGGGACTAAGAATTATCTCAGTTTCCTGAGTTTTGTCCCTCAGATTCCTCTTCTCATCTGGGGAGTCCAGACCTCCTAGAGTTCAATCCTCAGCAATAAAAAAGACTATTAATGCCTTTATCTACTCAGCAATATTAACTGCCATCCCAACTGACAAGATTCGTAGTTGTTTTATGGCTTTTGGTTAAAACCTAACTCTTTCAAGACATACACCATGTGCTTTTTAATCAAGTCATTTTCTCAACCGATGCAGATGATACAGATAGACACTGAGGAGGAAAAAGCTCAGATGTATACAGCAAAAACTACAAGGCAGAACAGTGTGGCAACTCAGAGGCCAGCACTGGGATCAAACTTCCTGGGTTTGAATTCCGGCTCTCAGGTTTACTAGCTGCAGGATATTGTGAAATTTACCTAACTCCTCTAAACCTCAGTTTCCTCATCTGTAAAACAGTAACAACCATGCTGCTTATATCATGCAGTTATTGTGTACATGAAATGAGGTAAGTCTACATGCTGCCTAGCAGAAACTACAGCTATAACTATTGTCTTTGACTGGCACTAATTACGAGACTGAGCAAATTGCTTACCCCAAGTCTTATTTTTTCATTTGGAGAATGAGCCAACAATTAGAGGGCTTGCTGCATAGAGTGATTCTGAAGAACAAATGGTTAAATGGTCATAAAGCACTGGTCAGCACCTGCACACTAAGTAAGTACTTAATAAAAGTTAGCTACACACACACACACACACACACACGTGCGACTCTTCAGTCAAATATTTTGAGCTGACCTACCCGGGCCAGACATTGTACCCCTGATTCAAAATTCAGTGCCTTGTACCCCATGGTTACTGCTACTGGATTCAGAACATCTCCCTCCACCATTTTTTTTGTTTTTGGGCATGATTCCTTTCATCATCTGATTTTGTTTTCTCGTGTTCCTTTCAATTAAAAAAGAAGGATCTGTTCTCTCGAGGATTCATGGGCCATATTGCCATATTTCTTTATTTTTACACTGTGCTGGCCTTTGACACTTTTGGTATTTGGTCTCTCCTTTCCTGCATGTAAGTACTTGCTGTTCTCCATCGCTCTCCTTTAATTCTAGTCTCTCAGGAGTTTACTTTTTATTCTAATCACTGCCCTCATCCCACTTGATAAAAGCCACTTTCTTCCCTCCCCTGGGAATATATCTTAGCACAGTGAACCTGTGCCTGGTTGTAGTAGACTCTGATTGAGAAACAATGGGTTAGCTGAATGGAGACTAATTCAAACCTGCAGGTCTGTTTTTATGATGCTACTTCATCACCCCTGTTAGAGAAAAAGGTAAAATAGGAAGTGGAACTGAATGATAAATGCTGCCAATAAAACAATAGCCTCAAGTCCCCTGCTCCAAAAGGATACCAAATGACCCCCAAAAGACTTTTACTGAGGTTCAAAGAGTTCCCATTTCTGAAATGCTAGGTACGATATTTTTTAACAGAGTAAATAGAGCCCAAGAGATAGTAAGTCATTTAAACACTTCTTACCCTTCCCCTTCAGTTAAGAGGAGCCAACTTAATATATTTTTCTTCCAATTGAGCCCAGGGGACCCTATTCACTACTGGGGGGCTATAAAAGGTATTTTGGAGTCTAACCAAGAGCAGAAGACAGATGGCAGGTTCTGCTGCAATCACAGGTTCATCTGAGAGGTGCTTATTAAGCCCATGCCCTCTTCCAGAGCCTCTGACACACATCCCTTTTGAATTTGACCCCTTTAATTTTCATGTGGCAACTTGCAGCTCATGCTGCCTTGGGGCTAGTTATAATAAGTTCATGTCTGAGATTACACATCTGATATTTATAAAAACACAAATACTCCAGAACTTTCTCCAGGCAGGAAATGACAAATCTTGGGTAAGCTATTTTCAGGACTTAAAAAAAAAAAGAAAAAAGAAGTTGGTGATGAACTAACCATTGAGAGTAAAACGATGTTGCCTTACTGCATATTGAAACCAGTCCCTTGTAACAGAAATGCCAAAAGCCATTATCCATACAATCTAATACGGTGCAGTAAGTCCTTGGCAATCCCCAGTAATCTGCAGCATTACACAGGACTGCACCGGACGGGACATGAGATAATATGGGGCTGACTTAATTAGACTTGGGGATGCCGGGGTATTGTGACTCTGTAAGTCCAACTTCGTTATTTCTCAATGAATTCCAGTTGGAAAGTATGATGTCAGGTGATAACATTTCCTTAACCTTTATGTACCTCCTTTGATTACATCAGAGGAGCATGGTAGTGATGGTGGTGGTAGAAGTGGTGGCCAGTGGCAGTTCTGGTATGGTTTCTTTTAAAAAGTACTCAACTTTAGTGTTTGCCAGAAGGTATTATTTAAGCCCCTAAGATACAAAGTCCCCCAAAGCAATGCTGCTTTTTTTAGTGTTAAAAGCAGAGATTCTTAATCACATTTACCTCTAGTATGAATGAAGAGAAACAAAGAGAGCTTCACTGTGATATCTTGGTATGGGATGATCTTTTGTAAAATGCTGACTCTTGGCTCTGTAAAGCCATGCTATTCAGAACCAGCTATTCCAGCAAAAGGTTTTAAGTTGATAAAATATATGACTAAGAACCATAATTCTTGTGCTATTATTTTTTAAAGCCATTTACATTGAATTGGTTTTTTCTATTTTTATTTTGAAGATTTCAAACACATAGAAAAGTTAAATGATACAGCACATTAAAATTTTGCCATAAGTACTCTATTTATATGAATATGCATCCATGTATTGATATATATCAAATATATAAAAATACACATTAAATACCATTATCACACCTAATGCAAATGATAATAATTCCGTAATTTCATCTAATATCTACCTCAAATTTTTCTTATTATCCAAATACTTGTTTGTTTTTATGTAGCTTGTTTATCTGAACCAGAATCCAAAGTTCATGTTTTGCATTTGGTTGTTACATTCCTACAGTTTCTTTTAATTTAGAACAGTCCTCACAGATGTTTTGTTTATTTGTTTGGTTTTTAAGGATCTTGACTTTCTCAGGGGGCCAAAGTAGATGTCTTTTAGACTGTTTCACATTTTCAATTTGTCTGATTGTTTCCTTGAAATAAATATCATTTAGCTTATTTCTTTATTTCCTGAATTTTCTGTCAATGAGAAGTTAGGTCTAAAGGTTTGTTTAGATATAAAGTCAAGATTTTTTGGCTAGGATACTTCACCACTTCGGAATTTAACTTTATATTGTGTCATTATCAGGGGACACAAAATGTTAGGTTGGCCCACTAAACGTGATGCTAAGTTTAATCATTTAATTAAGGTGCTAAATAACAGATCTCCCTATGGGAAGTACATTTCTCCTTTTTGTTATTACATTTTAAAAATCTGTATCTATTTTGATGTTACTTAATATATTGTAGCATAAGTCATTATAGGTTCATCTTGCTCAAGAATTTTTAACCTCAGATCCATGCATATGCTTAGAGGATGCATATGAACTCTTTAAAATTGCTTGCAAAATGTAATGTATATGCTTATGCCTAGGGGAGATGAAATTCATGCAATTTTCCAAGGAGATGAAGACACAAAAGTGCCTAAGAAAAATGATTGCAGGTCAATGTCTTCATCCTTGAATTATATATTAATGCCACCCATTTTGCCTTCTCCTTACTTTGGCAAGCTGGTGCTCCCTACACTGGGACCTCTCAATAATAAAGCTGATGATTCACTGACACATGGCCTCAATGCCACAATTAATGAACTCATCAGTTTTGGACCATAAAGCTGCATGACCCATTCCTATTGTTACCATAATATATAATACAGCATATAGATTGATACTTTATAAAGACATTTAAAAAGCTGCATTGAAACAGAAACATGACACGCCTGTATAACGAGGGAGAAATGGAGGAGGGAGGGTATGAGAAGAGGGGAGACAGGAGAGAATCAGCCAAAGACTGTGACCTAAGCTGATCTTGGTAGTGATAAAAGGAAGGGAGAAGTAGAGAAGGCAGAAGGAGGGAGGGGGAGGAGGGAAGAGAAGGGCATAGAATAGACATCTATGGAAAATAAGCAAATGAGACGCAGCATGGCAGGCCTTCCTCCCCCTCTTCCAACCCATGGGGATGCCAATAAAACATCTGTTTAGTCAGCCTCCTCCTATTGTTAGTTTTCCATTGTGTCTTATTTATCATGTGACTTCACTGTGCAAAGTTCTGCTCTTGGGATGTCGGGGTAGGGGATACAGAGCTCAGTTCAGCTTCCCCTCTGGATCCCAATGAATGTTCCTTGAAGGCTTCACTAGAAAGGCTTCAAACATTCCCACAGCCCTCTCCCTTCTCAACAAGTCCAAGATGGGCCCACCTTCCAAAAGGTACCATGAGGCAGAGTCACCACCAGATTATGTGGCTCCTTTATGCAAATGTGGAGAAAGATGACCAATCGGGGCTGATGAACTGGACAAAGGTCCCTACCCTGGGCACACAGTCCTACTGGCTCTCAGCTTGGCCACCAGAGCCCGGAAGGATCTAGGCTCTCCTTATCCCAGTAGCTGGGCACCATTACTCTTATTTTTAGCACACGGAACAAAAGACCACAATAATAGACTCAGGGAAAACAATTCAAAAAAGAACTTCCCTTCCCTTCTGTTTCCAATATTAGAAGAAACCTGAAGAATCCAAGTTTATAAACATACTAGTGTTAAGTATCCCACTACACTAATAAAGTGGATTCTTTTTGAACTTTAAGAAAAACCACTCCACATCAACCTGGGATTCAGATGATTTTTGGCGTGAAATTTCAGGTTGGCAATTACAGGTATTTCATTCATATTGGTTCATTTATCCCCAATAATGCCTCCGCGTTTTATAATGAAAACCTCAGCACAGGAACTCTTTCCGTAAGCCCATGCAGCTGGATGACAACTTAGATTCATGGTTCTGAGTCTGGTAACTGATTTTTCCTATTAACTTTAAGGAAATATTTTCCCCATTATTTCAAGTTTAATACAGTGTAATAAGGGTATTACAATATATCACCTCCTCCTCCACTCTACCCCCACCCCATTTTTGGCCGATTAGAAGCACCATATTCCTTACTTAGTACCTGCAAAGCCTTCAGATGCATAGCCTATAGAAGTAACTCATGCAGTGTCTAGAACTAAGACCCACTCTTTGGGCAGAAGGTAATGCAATGCATCCTGATAATAACTAGTTAAGCAGAAGTTTATTTTCCTTTCTATAAGAGCCAGGGCCCGCATTACAATCCTGCAGAGGGAGAAAATGACTGAAGATCACATGAGGTTCTCAGTATCTGATTCTCCCCACCATTTTTTCTTTGCTTACACTGGCACAGCCTGAGACAAACAGTGAGGACAGAGAGATCATCTCTTAGCCATGGAGTTTTTTATGTGTGAATTTCATGAGCCAGGAACCTGGGGTCCCCTTGTTAACAAGCGCCCCACTGCACTGGGATGGCCCAGGCAATCTTCTTTTTAAGATAATGGCATCTGTCTAATCAGTTAACATGATTTTACAAGTTAATCAGTCCCTAGTTAAATACATCTGCCTCCACTGTGGCAGACACTACAGGTTTTCTCAACAAGGAGACTGTGAACTACAGCCTGTGGACCAAGTCTAGCTTATGGCTTGTTTTTTAAATAAAGTTTTATTAGAACAGCTGTTCATTTACAAACTTACAAACTGCGGCTGTTTTTATACTACAATAATAGGAATGAGTAGCTGTGTCAGAGATTGTATCATATGGCCTATAAAGCCCAAAATATCTACTTTCTGGCCCTTTACAGAAAAAATTTGCCAACCAACCCTGGCCCATGTAAGAGCTATTCCTTCCTTCCTTTTTGGTATACAGAACCCAATCTATCTGGCATTTTGTTACTAACAGCTGATTCCATCCTCACTGGTATATCCTCCCAATGAATATATCTGGGCCCCACCTGCCATATCCCCACTCAAAGGAGTGACTGCAGTGGTAGAAACTGTACGCATCTTCTAAGGCTGGTGTGTTAACATGACCATACTAACCTGCCTACCTGCTGACCGTGCAGACCTTTGAACTTATCCACTGTGAGTGTGATCTGGCCCCAGTTTCTGGATGCCATTTGTATCTCATAGACTAAGAATCCAAGGAATAGTCATTTCCTTTTGTCATCTTTTTGTAGAGTGATGAAGTGGGGTCAGAAAAACTTGAATTCTATTCCAGGCTCAATAATTTTCTGGCTGTGTGACCTTCAGATAGGTATTAACCTTACAGCACACAGTATGCTCATCCTTAGAGAAAGTGCTTGGTACACAGTTGTGCCACCTTTGAGAACGGATGTGAAGGAGGAAGGAATCAACTTTTTACAAAGTTTCTGAGAGATAAAAATGAGAAAAGTTAGGAGGGAAAGTCTGGCACTTAGTTCTCCCCCAATAAATACACTTTGTCTTCTTTTCCTAGCTGGTTATACTTTAATCCTGACGCCTCCAATTCCTCAACAACCATGACTGGCCTTGAATCCTTAAGACTGAGAACCTGTCTGCTATCCTAATGTCCTATTGACTGTTTTGCTGACCATTTGATCATATGGCTATGTATCCTATTTCTTTCCAGGAACTCTAGCTTGTCATCTAAATCCAGATCTTTTTTTTTTTTTTTTTTTTGGATAAATAGCCCATTTATCAAATGACTAGCTCCTGACTTGGGTAATGTTCCAGTGCTTGATACCGGCATGACCCAGCCTTGCCCAAGCCCTGTTTCTGAGTCTTGGCTCCACTGTTCTCTTCCATTTGTTCCAGTTTCTCTGGGCCCACAACTTATCTCACACAGTTCTTATTATCCTATGTATTGATTTTTGAAATACTGATGTGAGATCTTGTATGTCCAACACTTACTGCCTATAAAGAGTAAAAGCACACCCTTGTATGATGAGGCAGAGTCTCACCCAAAAGATAAAGTCATTCTTAGTATCTACAAGTATGTGTTTTGGATTATGAAAGAGAATTTAAAGAAATTCTCTTGGAGATGGATGTGTCTTTGTCTGTGTCTGTATGCAGGAAGGATGCGGGAAGCTATCTTTTGATTTTGAGCCTAATAGTGTCAAGAATTCAGGAGACAGCTTTTTACTGGTGGGTATAAAGATAAGAAACACAGAATCCACAAAATGCACTTGTAAAATGGCTCAAGTTCCTTGGGGAGTAGACACTTCAAGATAGCAGGTTGGGAAGGACAGTCCCTAGGATCCATATTGGCTGCTGTATCTTCACCCAAAACAGTAGTAACTTATAGGTGCGTAGTAAACATTTGTTAAGCAAATAAGTGAATGATAGCATCAGAGCCTTTAGTTTTCAAGCTGGTTTCTGTTGCCTAAAGAATCACTTGATATTGAAGGTTCTCAACTTGTTCAGGTATAAATATGAAATCAGTTTTAATTTTCCAGCAGCTACTCCCAATGGGTATAGAGCTTCATTCTGGTTGTTAGAATTGGGTCTTTTTCATTTTAGAACTTGAGTCTCACATTTAATTCAAAGCTCTGTTCTTCACCTCTTGTTCACTTCCCATACAGCTCTAGCTAGATGACGTGGGGTAAAATATGATCTCTCATCCAATTCACAAATCAGCTTTGGACCCTATGCCCTTACCACTCTATGATGGAGTAGGATGAAGGGAGAACACTGCCTGGGGTGATGTGACTGTTGTCATTTCTGGGTCTAATGCTGAATGGCATAGATTCTAGCTGTGTGTTTGACTTCTGAGTCTTAATTCTTTCATGGGGTGTATGCATTGGTTTTGGGGGAGATCCTACTGTGGCCTTTTGTTTCACAGTCCCTGTTTGAGAGTTACATATTAGGCTTGACCTCTTCATTACCCTATCCTAAGCCTCCACCATGGCTAGTAGCTTGGGAAGGGAGATGACAGGGGAAAAAGATCCTTGCAACATGGCTCAACCCTAGCCATCTTCTTTGGCATCCATATGATTTATGGTGAACTCAGTCTCCACACATCAAATGGTGGGAATACCGGACTCCTCTTGGCTGTGGGTACAACTTTGCCATCTTGCTCCTGCCACTTTCTCCACCTCACTGCAGCACCAGGCAAACCCAGTTCTTTGGCAGAGCAACTTGCAAGGAAGAGATCAACTCTAGTCCCAGACATGGTAGGCAAATCAAGCATCAAGCAGTGATTCCATTTAAATGTATCATTTAATAAGATTTAACAACCACAGGGCTCATCATGGAACTAGTGATGCCACAACTTTTCTTTATGTAAAAAAATCATATTCACTATAGGAAATGAATATGAAATACAGATAAAGCACAATAGGAAAAATCACCTATAACTCAGTATTGAGAATAACCTTTGATAATGTGCTTCCAGATTTTTTACAATGTACCTACATGAACTTAAAAAAGTAGGAGAGTGGTAGAACTATATTGCTATATTACTTTGTGCCCTGCTCTGCTCACACAGTAATAAACACACATCCTCTGCTCTATACCATTACTTATGCCGGTAGCATGGCATTTCATTTTATAGATACACTGAAAACCTTATTGTTGGACATTTGGATTCTGTCCAATTTTCCACTGTTATAACTGCAGTTTCAGTAAGTATGTCAGTACTTGTAATTTTGGTCATATTTCTAATTATTCTTTAGGATAACTCCAGAATTATAATAGCTAGGTCAAAGGGTGTTTATAACTTAAAGTTTGGATCAAACAGTATATATCTTTGTAAGGCTATAACCAAAATATTCTTCAGAAAATTTGTCAAACTCATGCACAACAGTGTCTATATTCTCATTCTCCACCAAGAGTAGATATTTTTTCTTTTTCTTTTTCTGTTTTTGTCTAATGATCATCTAAGAATATTAAGGAAAGGATAAACTTACTGTATTTTACTTCACTTTATAAAATAAATGTTAGCCCAGCCTCTGGGAATGGGTAATGCAATGAGTCTGGGCAATTTCTCAGTGGAAAACAAGTATAAAGCTGGACAAAATTATTCAGTACAGCTATTTTAGGGACTGGAAGTAACCAAAAGCTGGCAACAGTTTGATAAGTGCTTATTCATTTAAAAAACTGCTACTGTATTTGATTAAAAATTGTGAGTGTATAGCTTTCTTACTTGTGAGTGTTCCCATCCCCTTCAAGCTTGGGAGGCAAAAATCACAGCTTTACCAGTTTAAGATGATGGACTTGAGTTGGGACAGGCGGCAAAGCAGCTAGAAATTTAAGGGAGGGGGGATTTTAGCAGTGAGGAGGCTATTTAAATGTTGTGACAATAAATTTTCCATATACCCCTGGCTGACTGCTAACTCATACATGCCTGACAAAAACTGAAATCCTGGGGACACAAATGAATATGCTATGCCTTTGAGTATGTCCTCAACCCCGACATAAGTTGATAACAACAACGGAAACTTTATCAGCTTGATTGAGTATGCCCAATTATTGGCTGAAGACACTAAACTGCATAGGTGCAAGGCAAATGCTTAGGAAGTTAACAGAAAAAAAAAAAAAAAAAAGAAGCAGAAAAAAAAGAAACTGAGCAGAGATATCAGCAACTGCATATCATGAAGGTGTTAGATTTCATTCAGATATATGTCAGCACAGGAAATTTAATTATCTACAAAGCAAAACAAAACCACCATCTCCCTCCTAATACAAAATAAAATTCAGAAATGGTACAGAATATTAACTACAATGTCTACATTTCAACCAAAAATTACTAGATATTAAAAAAAAGCATAAAGAATGATTCATACTCACTGATGAAAATACTCAATAGAAACTCACTTCAAGTTGGTCCATATGTTGGATTTAGCAAAAACCTTAAACCAGCTATTATACATATGTTCAAAAACTTAAAGAAAAATATGCCCAAATAATTAAAGAAAACATATACTATTATTATGTAAGCACTGAGAATGCCAAGAAAAAAATAGAAACAATAAAATTAATCTAATAGAAACCATAAACCTAAATCTAAATTGGCTTGACAGATTTGAAAAGAAATAAGAATCAATAAATTTGAAGACAGAGCAATAGAATCTATTTGACTTGAAGAACACAGAGAAAAAAATATTAAAGAAAATCAACATGGAATTGAAGTATTCCACCATGTATGCCATCGGAATATCAAAAAGAGAAGAAAAATAAAAGCGAGCAGAAAAACATTTAAAGAAATAATACCTAAAACTTACCAAATTTGTTATAAAATATTAACAAATATTAACTAAATTAATTTAATTAACCAATATTAACTGGTTAAGTTAATTAATGTTAACTAAGATGCTCAACAGACCCCAAGTAGGACAAACTAAAGAAAGACTCCCCTAGTTTGACAGCTCAAGTTAAAATGCTGAAAGCAAAAATTACACAAAAATTTTGCAAGTATCAAGGGAAGAATACATCATATACAAGGAACAAAGACATGACTAACAGCTTACTCTTCATCAGACACAAGAGGCCAGAGGACATTGGTCTTGCATATTTAAAGTGCTTAAGAATAAAACAGGTGTCAACCAGGAATTCTATATCCATTGAATGCATCCTGGAAAAAGGCAAGTGAAGTATAGACATTTTAAGGTAAGAGAATTTGTCACTAGCAGACCTATGCTCTGAGAATGTTGAAGAGATTTCTCTACGTGGAGGGAAATAAAAACAGATTCTAACTTAGATTCACAGGTAAGAATGAGGAACCACAAAAATGGTATGCGTGCGCGTGCGTGTGTGTGTGTGTATAGATATAGATAAACTATTTGCTTCTTCTAATTACTTAAAAGATATACTGCTGTTTAAGCTAATAATTATAACACTGTACTTCCAGGTTCATGACTTATATAGATATAACAAAATTTTAAAAAGTAACATAGTGGAGGGAAGAGCTATACTGATACACAGTTTCTATATTTTAACAGAAATCAGTTAACTTCAAACATGTTATGATAAGTGAAGGATGTAAATTATAATCTCTATAAGCAATTGTTAGGACAAATAGAAAGTCAATAAAACTACAGAATATTTTAAAATTCTATAAACCACCAGACCTAACTGACATCTATAGAAAATTCCAGGTAATAACAAACATATATTTTATAAGTGCACATGGAACATTCTATTCACTTTATGACCAGCATAGACCATATGCTAGCTCATAAAATAAGCCTGAATGTATTTCAAAGATATGGAATTATGTTCTCCAACAACATAATTTAATTAGAAATCAATCGCAGAAATAAATCTGGAAAGTTTCCACATATTCCCACAATTATAACACAAATTATTCCACAAAATAACCCATAGGTCAAAGTAGAAATAAGAAAATATATTAAATTGACAGAAAACAAAACATCAAATAAAAATTTGTGGGATTCAGCTAAAGCAGTGCCTATGGGGAAATTTAACACTTTAAATGCTTTTATTAGAAAAATCTTAAGGAATTCAACAAAAGCCTACTAGAATTACAAAGTGAATTTAGCAAGGTTATTATATTTCGATTCAGTAGCAAAGATCAATCTGATAAAAAAAATTTAAAATACATTAAAATACCATCAAACAAAACACTTAGGAACAAATTTAACAAATGATGCACAAGACCTGAATGCTAAAGTCTACCAATCATTGATGAGATCGATTAAAGAAGACTTAAATAAATAAAAAAAATACAAGATTCATAGACGGGAAGGAAGACTCAATATTGTTCAAATGACAATTCTTGCAAAACTGATCTACTAATTTAATACAATCCCAATATGAGTTTCAGTAGGCTTTTGGGGGGCTTTTTTGTTGTTGTTCCCATTCAAATGGACAAGCTCACTCTAAAATTTATACGGAAATTCAGAAGACTAGAATAGCCAAAATAATTTTAAAAAGAAGAACAGAGTCAGGGAACTTACACTACCTGATTAAAAGATTTACTGTAAAGCTGCTATAACCAAACCAGTGTGGTTTTAGAAAAAGAACTTACTTAGAGTTCAGTGGAACAAAAATTAAAGTCAAGAAACAGATTCATACTTCATTTGATATATGAAATGTTTATTGAGAAAGGTGCCAAGTAATTTAATGTTGATAGGATGGTCTTCTTAATTAATGCTGCTGGAACAACTGTACTTTTATATGGGGAAAAATAAACTTCAATCCTTAGCTCACACCATAAATAGTAACTTGAAATGGATCAGAGACCCAAACCCAACTGCTAAAACCATAACTTCTAAAATAAAAGACATAAAAAAATCTTAGAGACCTTGAGTCAGGCAAAGATTTCTTAGGACACAGAAATAAATGAATCACGAAAGAAAACATATTTATATATTGGACTTCAAACTTAGAAAATTTTGCCTCACCAAAAACTATCATTAATAAAATGAAAAGGCAAACCACATATTGGAAGAAAACATCTACTAAATATACATCTGACAAAGAATTACTTTCCAAAATACATAAAGAAATTTTACAACTCAGTAATAAAAATGCAAAAACCCAATAAGAGAGAAGTGGGAGGGATAGATTTGAAAAAACAATTCATCAAAGAAAATATACAAATGGCCAATAAGCACAATGAGATATTAGTACATACCTAACAGAAAAGCTTAAAGAAAAAGACTTTTCATGAGCATGTGACCAAATTGGAACTCTCACATTGTTGGTGGGAATGAAAAACGGCATTTGCATCTTGGAAAACAGTTTAGCAGCTCCATATACAGTTAAACATGTGCTTATTGTAAGACCTAGCAATCCTACTCCTAGGTATTTATCCAAGAGAAATGAAAACACGCCTACATAATGACCTGTTCACAGATATGTACAGCAGTTTCACTAATAATAGTCCCGAACTGGAAATAGCTTTAAATATCCATGACTCAAGAATGGATTAACAAATGCTGGTACAACCATACAATGGAATACTACTCAGAAATAGAAAACAGAATGGACTATTGATACATGAAAGATCATGGATGACCCTCAAAAACATGCCATGTGAAAGGAGTCAGACACAGACACAGAAATCACACAGGATTTGATTTTATTTAAAATTCTATAAAAGGCAAATCTGTAGAAACATAAAGAAGATCAGTAGTTGCCTGAGGCTGGGGCTGGGAAACAAGTGCCAGTAAAACAAGAGAACTTTTTATGGTGATGGAATCTTTCTGAAACTTGACTGTGGTTGGTGGGAGTTGATGACTACATATATTTACCCAAACTCACAGAACTGTACACTTAAACTGAATTAATTTTATTGTATGTAAATTATACATTAATAAAACTGTAACAATAAATGGGTATGAAACCATGCAGCAGTGCCGTGAAGAACAGTTTTTATAAATAGCTATAAAGTAATGTGGACAATAGTAAGAACAAGTGGACAAGCTCTCTCTCACCCTCATTTCTTCTAACTTCATTACTAGAAGCAACAACTAAGAGATCTTTTGAAATTAGTTTTTACTCTTTCTCTAAATACTCCCAAGTGAATAGTATTGGTTCCTTCATATAAAATACCAAATACAAATTCTACCCAGATGGACAAAAGATGTATTGTCTTCAAACCATTTAGTTGGCTCTCCTCTACTTTTTTACTTCAGATATCCAAGTTTAAAAGCAACCAGATGAAGTTTTATGGAATTTTGTAAAGACAGGGAAAAAAAGAAGACGATGAAGAAGAAATAATGAAAACATCTTTTGCTCATGGGAGGAAACTTTCTGTGCCAACTTTTAGTTCAGAATGATCTTTCATTGGCCAGATTCCAAATTCCTGAAAGTACAGGCTTAGAATGGAAGTGCTGACACAATCTCAAATGTAGTGCTGTGAACAGGATGATATAGTAAATGGTGGGTAAATCTACTTACTATCTTTTATGATAGTCTCCTTCCTTTGCAACAATTCATTTTATTTTTTGTGACTGAAAATCACATCTTTTCCATCCTCTGTTTCTATGCACTTATTATATAAAAATTAACCTTGGTGCTGAAAATTTTCAGACTTTTTCCTCCCTACATTGGTATAATAAAATTTTTTTTCATCAAGTTTAAACCTTCTTTTCATGTCACCCATTTCTGTTGTCTCATTAAATAACTCAAACATTGTGGGACTCTTTGTAAACTGTTAGTTCCTTCCATGAAGATATCAAGAATTTCTGTAACTGAGAAGAATCTAGATTAATAATTGTTACTTTGGGGAAAGAAATATTAGCTCAGTTTGTACCTGTGTGCTTTTGTACTCTGTATTTCATGTTCTATGAAGAATCAGACAACTAAACAATGTTGCATTATTACCATATGTTAATCTGAAAGTTAATGTGTAAAAGGAAAGAGCACTAGATATTCTGTACATTTTTTTAAAAGCTTCAAGTAAACCATGTCTAGAGATAGTGTTAATGATTCAAGCTTTCCCATAACATACTTGAAATAATTGGACTAAATTGCCTGGAAGAGAATTCACAGTTTTTACTTTTGCAGTACATGTGTGAGATACTTAAGGTTTTCATTTAAAGTTTCTCTTCCATGGCTTCATCTAGGATTCATCCTCCAAATTATTTAAGCTTAAGTGTTAAATAGGTCTTTCAAATTACGATTTGCCTGTATGCACACAAGGGGCATGACTTGCATTGTTGTGAGAAGCATACATGAGAATTTCCAGAATTTCGTGAATCTAAAAATCTCCAAGGGTCTTTCTGCACAGTTGACAATGATTAAGATCTGGTATGATAAATGTAGACATCTGATACTCAACCACGGAGGACTGATCACTTGCAACTGGGTAACAGGATGTGGAGCCTTCATGTTACATTTTGTCCATTGAAATATAGGTCTCATCCAAGGAACTGGATGAGGTTTACCACATGGCTGGCACTGTGAGTAGAATGAATCTAGTTTCAACTTTCAGGTAGGATCAACACATAAAACTTGCCATCCTAATAGTATACAACTGACATTCTCACTGGTAGAATGAGAATGATGCCAAAAACAAAATTAGCTGAAAATATACTCTCAAATTTGGAAGATGACTGTAGGCAAGGGGCCTGAATGGCCAAAATTACTAGAGGTACCTGCACTGCTCATGACCAATTTTCCACTTCACTGCTCATAAATAAATGTCTCAATTTTTGTGGCAAAGCAGAAGGCTCAGTGACTGCTATATCACTTCTGGGATTCTGGGATATAACACTACAAGTATTCTACTATGAAGGTCAATGTTACAGTGAGGTTTATGTCCCAAGCTCTTTTTCCCCCTATAATCATCTTCCTATAGGCAAAAAGATGTGTGTCTATTTCCAGTATCCTAATTCCTTTTATTTTTAAGATTTTTTTATTTCCCTCTCCCTTCATTACCTTCTAATTTAGGCAAATAATGTCTTTATTCATTAAATAAAATAATGTAACAATGTGACTGCTCTCACTAGGCAGCATATGAGATAGCACAAAGACTGGCACAGACTGTAATTGCTATGAGCTCAAAGAAAGAAATGATACCTCTAGTGGTAAGAGAAAGTTTAACAGAAGAGAAGGGAATTGAGTGAGCAATGGGTAGGAGAGGGAGAGGTAGATTAAAGAGAGACAGGGGTCTAGCATGGCCTTAATGATGTCTAGGAAAACCATTTTTTGAGAAGGGGTGGATAGGGTGAGTCAGCATTCAGGGAATGTGTATGCCTTCTCTGTGTATAAGTCGTACAGTATTAACATGACTCTTAAAGGATACCTTCAATTGCACAAATCCTAAACTTCTAGCATCAATAGAGAATGGGAACAAATCTGCCATTTTACAATGATCTTTGGGACATTTTTATTTACCTCCTGTATTTGTTAAAGTCATGCTAGGTGCTAGAAGAGACAAACCACCAAATTCCATTAACTTAACACAATAAACATTTGTGTCTTGCTCACAATACAGGCTAATGTAGATGTTCCAAGTTGGGTGGCCTTTCACCCACCAACCACCTGATCATTCTGAAACTCAGGCTCCTTCCATCTTGTGGTCCCACCCCCTTCTAGGGTCTTAAGAGTCCTCTTCAATCCAAACAGGGAAAGAGACCATGGAGAAGATACACTTGCCTCTTCAGCACTTCCCAGAATGATATGTATCATTTCCACTCATTTCCTTTGGCTACAACCAGTAACAGTGTCCCATTTAGATGCAAAGAGGCTAGAAAATGTGGCCTCTAGGTGGATAGTTACTTCCCCATGACAACTCAACACTGTGGAAGAGAAACATGAAACTCTGATAGTTGGCTACATGTCCCTGTTGCACCTCTAAAAAGTATATATGTTTCAGATCATTATGTCTAAATGCTCTTGGATTTTTGGATAAAAGCCCCAATAAAGCAATAGGTCAACTGGATTATAATAGAAATATTAATAAGGCTTATGTAGGAATCATTTTTAGATTAATACTCGTATTTCTCAGCTGGCATTCATTCTATTGAATTATCATCCTAAAATGATCTTATCAGAAATTCAACACCCCAACAAAGGCTTTCTGGCTCTATGGAAGGATAATAAGATAATTCTGTCTTTGTAGATTTTGGTATTCCAGTTGAATTGTCCCATTAGAAGTCCCTATGGCCTCTTATGAAAAGCAGTCTTGTACAGACAGCACCTGATTATAAATCTCCCAAAAGTTGCTTTTCCAAAATCCTGGTCCTTGAGAGTTCACTGTATAGAGTTAGTTGCTCATCCATGAGAAAGCAGGATAGATCTAAATAAGCAGTTGGGATATAAAAAAAAAAAAATTAAAAGATAAAGAGGAAATAATCTCTCAACAGAGTTTCCCACATTGGTTTGTGGTCACACTTAACGTTTGTTTCTAGTTCTGGGGAAAGTTTAGGGTATGGCTTTGAACAGTACCCAAAAAAAACTGCAAGGGGTTTGTCCACACTCTCTTCCAAGGAAATGACCCTTTATGGTTCACCATGCTTTTAAGTAGGTCAGTTATAAAATGAAAAGAGACATTTTTGCAAAACCAATTAACAGCTAAGCTGATTATACTCTGTTTCTGTATTTTAAAGGAAAACTATTGCCAAATCTATCAATTATGATACCACATTGATCTGTTCTTAGAAAATCATTATATATTCTTCTTTTGATATTTTTTTCTGGCTTTCAATTGTCATGTATTTGTATTTGATGTTTTATGTACTTTCATAGATCTCCAAGTTTCAAGTTTGTTTGAAAGATCTATAGAAAAGGTCTCAAGAAATTCATGCAGGAAGATCCTACAGTGTTATTCCTTCATTTGGTGCATGTTTATCAAGTGTGTATGGCATAGAGACACTATGCTAAGTTCTTTAAAGGATACAAAAGTAAATAGACCTCTTTCCTCAAGGAGTTTACAAAAGAGCTGGAGAGAGATGATATTTATGTAAATAACTGTAAAGCAAGAGTCTGCACACTTTATTGGGCATGATACTTTACCACATTACCTTGTTCCATAGATTATTTTCCAGTATGAATCCAAGAAGGATTATTATTCACTGTTCCATACATGTTTACCAAAAACATTTAAACACGTATCTGATTTTCTTCTTCCATAGCTATGTGGCAATATAGACAGACTAGGATATCAATGACACTTTATACAGAATTGCAGAACTCTAAGAAATACCATTTTGTAGATGACAATCTTCTTTCTATAGGATCTTTAGAAGTGTGAAATGCTACTGATAGTTTAGCTTCTTGAGGGATATATGTTCATTTCTGAAGGAGTTTGATATTCAATTTTATATGCCAGGGAGAAAAAGAACATTTAAAAATCCAATGAAGTGGTGAGACTGACTTGACTTAAGAGAAGATTCTTGTATTAAGGAATGAGAAGAAATAAATTTGAACTGATAAGAGAGTCTTGATAATGGAAGACTTATGAAACCAGGCAGAGGAGTGTAAGTGGAAAGACAGTGTTTATATTCAGGTTATACCTTCCTCTAATATTTGAAACTCTCAAATGAAGTGCCTTAATTCCAGGTCAAGTATTATAGCTGCAGCTTTCTTCTCTCATGGTTTCTGGTGGAATTGGAAAGTGATTCTTTCCCTCAATCAGCCTAATGGTTACCACAGGAACAATTCAAAATGAAAAAACAACAACCACCACCACCTCAATGAAGGGTCTCCCAATAGCCTTGTTTTCCAATGTCATGAACAGACAAAATAACTTACTAGCAAAGGAATCACCATATGTTGTTGGAAAAGAACCTATTTCAGCTTTCCTTCTTTTAAAGGTACACAGTGACAATGTGCTGGTCTGTCAGCTGAAAACGTATTTGGTGATTTAGAGAGGACTCTACTCCCCTCATTTCTTCCGTTTTCTCTCCAGCCAACCCACACTCCTAGAAGAAAGGAAAAACATACTTCCAGATCCTGGAGAAATGAATGGAGGCACTGTCAGCCCAGAGAGGATAGGAATGCTTCACACATTTATCATCGTTTTCTCGTCAATGTCCACTCCCCTTTCTTCCCCTAAATATTTTTAAATGACTAATATTTGACCAAATGATACAAAAGAGCAATTCTGAAATCTTACCATGTGCATTTTTTGTGGAGTTGCTGTGTCATTTAATACTGATTAATTAAATCAAAGTAGAAAGAAACTTGCAAGAAGGGAAAACAACTCAGTGATCTTGGGACTATTACACACCAAAAAGAGTTATTCTGTTCATGAGTTATATGCTGGAACAATTCATACAGGTTAACAATGACTCCAACCCCAAACTCCTGAATATAGATGACAGGAAAAAAAAACGAGATGTCAAAATAAACACAATGACCAAAAGCATCGAGTAAACAGCATTCCAAATGTTGAGCCTAAGATTCAGCTTCCAAAGCTTATGCTTAAAACATGTATAATTTAATGTGGCAAGTTATACCAAGAGAAGGCTTTTTTTTTTTAATTTAATGAAAAAGATATCTTCCCTACTTAAATAAATTTTAGTTCTCAGAACAATACTTGAATTTATAAACTCTGACCACTTACTTTATAAAATATAACTTAGAAACAGCTAGATCTGAATGTTTAAAAATAAAACTGATTCTGAAGGTTACTTGGAGAGAGATGAGTGAGCTTATGAGAAACTAGAACTCAGGGTAAGAAGACATCTAAGGCATTTTTCATTCAGAAAGGAATGCAAATAACAAAGGCTCCATAAGAAAATACCTTGGCTTCTGAATTTGGTGTCTTACTTTTCCAAAATTAAGATTTTTAAGGGGTAGATATATAGCCTTTGAGTAATCTGAGAAAAGCATAAATGCTTATAATCCATAACTTAATTTCCCACTACTTATCTAAAGTTAAAATTTTAAAAATCATAATTATAGTTTAGGAATTGAGTTCTTTACATCTAGAATATTCATAGATGGAAATTTTGTCTATTCTTTATTTTTCATAGAATAAACCTTGCCCTTTAGCTAAGAACTCCTGTGGATTGAATACAATGATAAGTTCATTTCTGTAAGCCATGGGCTGAAGCACGGTAATGCACAAATTTTACATTTCCTGCCATTTGTTCTCTCTTCTGGTGGCAAGAAAAACGTGTTTCTTATAATTTCTGAGGATGAACTAATCTGAATTCAACTTGGCCATTTGCAAGACTCAGGTCTTGTGTTTACCAGCTCTCTCACCTGTAAGAACCCCAAAAGATAAAAGCTCAAAATGTTACCTTTTAAATACTATTTAGAACTGAGCTTGGCTGATACCTATGCCATGAGGTAAGAAATCACCAAGTGAATGACTATATTGTCTTTAAAAATAGTTCCCAAATGACACTGCACCAAACTTGGCCTTGGGAGTCCAGACATGATTCAAAAGTAGTTGTAATGCACTTGGGAGAAGAGTATTATAAAGTGAAGTCTGCAAGGTCCTGCACGGTAGGCCTTCTAGATGTCACTGCAATTCCAGGCAAAGCACCAAGAAGTCAGATCAAATGAAGGAATGACAAGATACTGTGCCCTGTAGCCCACCCTGTACCTGAGCAAGCTCATCCTTGCTGTACACAATGCCTGCAGGCGAGGAACTGAAGAACTTAGAGGCAATCCATTTCCCATGGCCCAATGGCGAGGACCCAGGAGTATTCATCTCAAAGATCCTGGGCCTGGAGGGTGATTGCAATTTGGCAAGCCCAAGCCTAGTCAACTGTATTTTCACTTGTCCAGGGAAAGGTTTAAGGAAAAAAAGAAATGAACCATGGATGTGAGGCAGAGAAATGGAAAAATTCCAAAGAGTCAGAGGTCAGTCATGTTCACTCAATTATGGCCAGTGGGGTTAATCATTATAGCTCCTAAAGTGAGTCCATCACCTTAGTCAAGAAGACGGATGCAAATCATCCTCCCTGAGGGCGACCCCTTAGAGAAGCCTGGATTCCTCTCTTCAGGCTTCATTATTTATAAAAGCTCAATAAACAAATGAAACTTCTTATCCTAGTTTCAGGGCTCCCAGAGTTCACCCACAGCCAGAGAGTGCCTGACGCTCACTTGACAGTTTATATGACACCAGGAACTTATGAAGTATCATCTCTGATTATGAACAGACACCTACATTCATCTCTGCCTACTTAAATCAGTTTGATTATTAAGTCTCATTCACTTCTCTTGGACGATCGGCTCTGTATTATCCAACACAGTTATTTTTAAATTGAAGACTAGACTGGCTCAGTGATTCCGCTAAGTTGATGGTCCCCTAAATAAGCGCCACCCCTTTGCTACAACATCCTAACTACCAAACTGCAACTTATTGAGGTGAAAAAGTCATCCTAGCAGAGAAATACAGATGAGAAAAATTATCCATGTTTCCTAGGCAGAAGGCAAGACAATGAGAAGTGCACAATTAGAGATAGCAGTGGTTTCTGCTCTTTCTAAATGATGTTTCTGGGATATTAATGCCTAATAAAAATAATGCTATAAATGTCCTTTAAAAATTAAATGTTTTTATGATTAAATTAATATATTTTACATTTTATTTTTGATTTTAAATTTAAAGTATTTCATTTTAATGCCACTCCAAAAACAGTGAGCTCTCCAATGTACTTGTTGACAGGTCTAACTTTCATAGTCTGGGTTTTCATTATGGGCGATGGGTATGGTTCAGGTAATAGAATCCATCCTCCACCGTATCTGCAAACTTATAATAATAAGCTGCAGTTCAGCCCAGTTTTCCTATAATTTCATTTTCTTAAACATTTAAATGCTCTCCTTCCTTTTAAGCTGTACACCACCTATGTGAAAACATGCTACCTTAGATGATTTTGGAAGGTACTTTTGTAGAAATTTTTCAATGCTCATATAAATACAATAGCTACTATATTCTATTTGTTTTTAAAAAATGAATAGCAAAAAAAAAATGCTTATCTTCACAGACTGTCAAATGAAGGAAGCACGTTCACAGAGTGTACATCATGTTGACTATTTTACTGTAGCTTATTTATTCAGCCATTCAATAAATATTTACTGAGAACCTACTAGTGCTAGGGAACAAAACAGACAAAAAGTCCCTGGCTTTGTGTAGTGAGAGAAAGAGAAAATAAAGGATGAGTAAGTAAAATCAACAATGTGCTAAAAGTAAGTATTTAAGTGAAGAAGTGAGGCAGGAAGAGAGGTATGAGACTTCGGTGCTGATGGGGTGGGCAGAGGTGACATTCAGATGAGCTGGTCAGGGCAGGTCTCACCAGGAAGCTGAGTACTGGGAGAAGGCCCGACTGAATCAGGGATGAAAATGTGCAGATACTAGGTAAGGGAGCACCTGGAAGAAGGAATACCAAGAGGAAAGGCCTCGAGGTAGGACAGGCCTGGCATCTTCAAGGAGCAGTAGAAGGCCAGTGTAGCTGGAGCTTAGGCCAGTGTTTCTTCAATGGGGTTCCTTGATCCCTAGAATTCTGAAGTGTTTTTTTGTTAACATTCTTACTAAAACATGATGAGAAAATACAACAGTGGCTACCACTAATGCCAGTGTAAATACTCACTGAGGACTAACAAGTCAGGCACTGCACTTAGCACTTTGCCTTATTTAGCCCTTACAACTTTCTAAATCAAGTTACCTTTATCAAAGCATACTGTTATAACCATTTAACAGATAGAGAAGTGAGGCTTGGCAAATGCAGTCACTTGTCTAAGGTTACACTGTGGGAGGTAGAGCCAGAATTTAGATCTAGGCTTCTGAATTTGGATCCAGAGCCTCCAATATGAATTAATATCCTATACTTCCATGTGTGTGTGTGAGAGTGAGAGATTTCAAAAATTTGTCTACTTCTATCATTTGTATGCCCGAACCAACTTTGATATGTATGTTCACTAATCATTAGGAAATAACCTGTAACAAACATTAAGTCAAGTGCCCATTAATGTGTGAACAAATAAGAAAATGGGGTGTGTGTGTATAATGGTATATATATGATATATGTAATGGTGTGTGTGTGTGTGTATGTGTATATATATATATATATATATATATATATATATATATATACATACATACATGTGTAGTGAGAGAAAGTGTATATATATACATACACACATATATATATAAAATGGACTATTACAATAATTCAGTCAGGAAATTCTGAAATATGAGATGTGGATGAACTTTGAGGACATTATGTTAAGTGAAATAAGCAAGTCACAGAAGGACAAATACCGCATGATTCCACTTACATGAGGTATCTCAAATAGTCGAACTCAAGACCTAGAGTGGATGGTGGTTGCCAGAGGCTACGGGGAAGGGGAAGCAGGGAGTTACTGATCAATCGACAGGAAGTTTCAGTTAAGTAAGATGAATCAGGCTCTAGAGATCTTCTCCACAACCTTGTGTCTGTGGTCAACAATACTGCGTTGTACACTTAAAAAATTTAAGAGAGACGATCTTGTGATATGTGTTCTTACCACAATAAAATCTATTTTTAATTAGTTACTAAAGAATTTAATTTATTTGAAACATTTAAAAAATACTATTAGCATTAAAAAAAAAACCCTCAAACACACTGTCATTAACTTGGAAGTAGAAGTTCACCATGTCCCTCAAATGCCATACTTTCTAATGTCCTTCACTTCATTCCTGTTGGCTAAGGAAATGAAGAGTCGTTCAGCCCCCTCAGGGTCCTCGGGAAGGGATTTCTTAGGCAGTGCCCTGGGTTTTGAATTCCTCCACGTCTTATCTGTGGAAAACAATTCCCACCCCTATAGTCTCTGCTTCTGGGTGACACAGCTCTTTAGCTGAGGGCTCTGCTATGTGACACCAAGGAATTTAGACTTGGGTAGGAAGGAAAGTGTTTCTTGAGGACTGGTACGTGATCAGATGTTTCAGAATAATACCTCTGGAGGCAAGGTGAATTAGAATTGGGAGAGAATGGAGCTTAGAAGGAAATTTAGAGAAATCACAGACATGAAATGATGAGATCCTAAAATATAGATGAGGGAAGCTTGGGCGGCCGTAACAAAAATACCACAGATTGGGTAGCTTAAACAACAGAGATTTATTTCCTCACAGTCCTGGAGCCTAGAAGTCCACCATCAAGGTGCCAGCAAATCTGGTTCCTGGTGAGCGCTCCCTCCCTGGATTGTAGGGGGCACCATCTCACTGTGCACTCACATGGCCCTTCCTCCATGTGTCCATGAGGGAGGGGAGTAGGGAGCAGGAGAAGGGAGGTTAGGGAGAGTGCTCTCTCTGATGTCTCTTCTTACAAGAATACTAATCCCATCAGAGCAGGGAGTTATCCTTATGACCACATTTAACCATCATTACTTCCTTAGAGACCCCCATCTCCAAATACAGCCACATTGGGGTTCTGTTTCGACATACAGAGTTGGGGGCACAACTATTCAGTCTGTAACAGTCACTGGAAATTTGGTTTCACAATTTGATTTTAGGCTGGAATGTGAGAATCACATATAAATGAGAGATGAACTAATGAATGTTGATGAGATTACTGAAGATCACTGTAGAAAGAATATTGCTGAGAGGTCCTACAACTCCAGGGACACCGACACTGAAGGAGCACACTGAGGACGCAGCAGGAGAGCCAGGAGATTACATTAAGGAAACAAACAAACAAACAAACAAACAGAAAGGTAAAGGTACCATCAGGCAAGAAGGATACTAAGACATTGAAGGAGATGACTGGAGATTGAATAATGTCAAAACTCCTCTGAGTAGTACGTGCACTGAGAAGCAGCCATTAAATCTAGTACCAAATGGGTTATTAGTAACCTGTATTCCGTGGGCACAACACATACTACCAGGTGGCTATGGCTTCTTATTTGAGCAATGATTTACTGAGCTTCTCATGTGCCAAACACCGGGCTAGAGGCAGTGATGAAAAAGATACATAACATATGCCTTCAATGGTCTTAAGAGTGAAGCACTTACTTTACTGCTATTGGAAAGCTCTGAGTTCCAAGTTCGGTGCATACTGGTTCAGTGCTTGCACCCAGTCTCCTTGGTTTAGCTATTCTAATCAAATATGTAACACGCTGGTAGGCATATTTTCACTTTCTAGTTTCAAATTTTGCTCTTAACCTGCTCAGATAAGTATTCTTTCAGCATGGACCCTATGTGTTCCCTGGATGAAAGCACTCTCTCTACAGTCACCTGAATAATCCACAGGGTCTCTTGCTCTCCTACTTGCAAAACTTGACCAGACCCAGTTTGTCTTTTGAGCCCATGTACCCCAATGATCTCTCCAGGGTTTCTTTTCTTCTCCTCTGTGAAATATTTTTGGTAGACTTGTTATTTGTGAGTTAATATCCAGCTCTTACAGGTGCTGTACAAGAACCTCTGGCTTGTACCAAACCATCCCATCCCTCCCCAGGTTCTCAGATTCTCTGCTAACTCCCCCTAGAAGCTGCTGTATTTCATCACATAAATCGTCACCTTCAAAAGGAAAAGAAACTCACTGGCAGTCTATCCATTGAACGGTCTTGTAGGATATGTTTTCTTTGGCTAACACAGTGTTGTAAGTTTTTTTAAAAAAAAGTTTCTCACATTTAAAAATTGGAATTTTTTTACATACAAATCTGGATTTTCAGGTTCTCTTGAAAAAATCAGACAGTCTGACCACACTGAGCCCGCAATCCTGCCTGACAAGCACTGCACCCTTTACCAGGATCACAGGTGATCTGCTTTGCCAGTCTCCATCACTCCCTAACAGGCAGCTCCTTCATACTCCACTGGTCACAGTCTCATTACATTTATCAGGTTCTTAAAATATCTGGATTTGTGACCCTCACTCTGGAAAGACACATCTAAAATGAAGTTGTAGTGTTTGCTCAATTCTGTCATGCCACACTTTTGTCAAATTTTCACATTTTATAAATTGTGGCACATCTAAAATAATATATAATGATATATTTCAATCCAGAGGAGAAATTCACATATTCTGCAGAAGATGAATTTCATAGGTTTTATGTTATAGACTCATTAACCCAGACTTCTTCCAGGGAGCACTCACATTTACCCACCATTGGCACGCTCTTTTATTCTCACCCTTTGAAGGAAACTTTTTCCATGCTCTGAGTTCCATTCTTGATTTTTATTTAGGGCGCTTCCAGAAAAACAGATATTGTCTGAGTGCCAGAGAGAGCAGTTTCCTTTTGGCAACTCTGTGTTCTGTTAGTACCGCAGGGTAGCCCCACAGGAATGCTGAGACAGCTGCTCTTCAAACTATAGTCACATATTGATAAATGGCAGACTTCGGTCTACAGCACTGCTAATCCAGCACCTTAAACTGGAGAAGGTTAGAAGATTGTTCCACCCTAAATCTCTCCAGAACCAAATATTTACTTGAAAAACATATGTGCAGAATTCTAGAGTAAACAGAGACAGGGCGATGCGGCCATGGGTGAAAGGTCCGAGACTCAGAATGCACGTGTTGTGTTCCTCTTGCTTCCTGTGGGATTTCAGGAAAATCACTTAACTTCCCTAAATTCAGCTGTCGAATGGAAATGTTATTATTTATCTGCCATACATTGTACAATCACGTTCCATCTTTGCAAAGTCTTGGACGTGGCATCATGCAAAGGGAATCCCATGACTGTCTCAGGATCTTCAAATATGTCAAGTAAAATGGAGCATAAAAGGTCTCCCTCAAGCATCCAAAGGACTATTTTCCCAAAGAAATTCAAGATCAGGGGTGACATCTGCTCTCAGGCCATATAAACAGGCTTCTCCCTGCTCCTCTGTTACTGGACAGGCGGCCACTGTTCTCTCACTTTCTACTCTACTCAAATATAGGGTCTATCTCCTCTCCCCACCTCCCCCATTTAATAAGAAACAAATTTTCCTTAGGACACACACACACACACACACACACACACACACACACACACACACACATAAAAAAAAAAAAGGAAGGAAGAAAGAAAAAAAATAAAATAAAGAGATTTAAGTAGAACAGCAGAATCCCTACCTACATACAACTTGCTAAATATATAGAGCTGAAAATAGCCAGAGCTGAGAGAAAAGAAAAAAAGAAGAGTGTTTTAACAGTAAAGTAAAACCACAACTAATGACTTCAGGAGACAGGAGCTAGGTGGACAAGCAATGCATTACAGTTTTAAATATATGGGATTTGGCTTCATCTCCCCAGTAAGTGGCCTGGCATCAATTCAAATAGGCTGGTCTGGCAGCTAGTGCCGCTAAGAGGGACCACACTGGCGGATGGAAACGACCACAAAAGCCACAGAGAAAGTGCAGGCTTCCAAAGGCAACAAGGAAGCAACCAGCCTGGCAGCAAAAGCAATGCCAATGCCCCAGCATCAGCAGGGAGGGGCTGGCTTTGCCAAGGATTTTCTCTCTCCTTAAGTTGGGATGGATACCCGTCAGCCCAACTGGAAGGAGGATGGGGCCATGAGGGATCAGGTACCACGGAAGGTCCTGGACCCCGGTAGTCCAGGAGCTGATGACAAAACAGAGAATGCCACAGAGGAGAAGGAGAGGATCTTCCTTCTTCTGGGCACCATATTGCAAAAAAGCCACGAAGAGTCGTGTTTGTGGAATATTTCTGTGTACTAAAAAGAAAGGCAATAATCTTTACGGGCTTCTAGTACTGGAGAACATTTTCCTGTACAAACAGTTGTTTCTCATGCCATCGGAGACGGCCAAGTGAGTTGGCATTTGAAACATTCTTGCTTTGAGCTGCATAAAAGAGTAAGGAATCTAGTTCAGTGGGTGGAAGACTCAGCAGGGGGTTTAATTGGCCAGTCCCTGTTTTTAGCATCTATGCTGGTGTCTACACAATGCCAGCATTGCTAGCTGGGAAGCTGAAATGGAACCGAAACTTCCCCCCAGGCTAAACAATACATAATAGTGTGACTATGTGCCCTGAAATGGCTGACTCCTTTGATGGCCTAACTGCCAGCCTCAGTTTTCTCAATTTAAAAATATGGATGAAAACTAATTTCCAAGATTTCTAAGGGGCGTAGGGTCATTGCATACAATCAACAAATTATTTCCAATTCCTTTAATGAGGTAAAAATGCCAAGTAGCTATCAAAGATACCGATTTTTCTCAGTGACTAGGAAACAACTGTAATTAGGAATTTGGTATGTTAATTGTTGTGCTTTTCTTTTCTGTTAACCTGAGCAGACCAGCATGAATAATAAGTGATAATAACAATTGTAATATTTCCCACTACTCTAAGCACCTCAGATGTTATTTCATCTTACAAAACCATATAGGTTAGGTGTTACTAGACCCCCATATGCAGAGAAAACTAGCGTTTGCCACACTTGGGAATGAGGAAGAGCATGGTGGCAGAAACCCAGAGAGTCAAAGGCAGTATGACAGAGAAGGAGTAAGGGAAGAAAGGTGCCCACTCAGCCAGGTAACCTGTGTTAGAGGAGCACACTGAGTTTGTGATGCTCTGAGGAATTTAAATAGAGATGGGTAGTAGGTAGTTTGGCTATTGGGTCTCATATCCTTAAGCAAAGTTTGGGCTGGGACTATGATTTCAGTAAACATATGGATGGTATTTTAAGCCATGTGAGAGGATGAAATTGCCTCTGAAGTAAATGTAGAGAGGAGGACATAATATTGAGCCAGGAGAAACATGCAGAAACAGAAGCCAGCAGTGAAGACAGAGTGCAAAACAGGCAGCTGTCCTGGATGCCAACAACAGAAGATATTTCCAGAAGGGACTCATCCATTGTGTTGACCCTTCTTGGCAGTTTTGATAAGACAAGGACTGAGACGTGTTGACGGGACTTAGTGCAGTCATCACTGACTTAGGCAACAGTAATTCCATTGGAGGAACAGGAAGAAAACCAGATTAGAATATTTAAAGGCTACAAAAAAATAAAGGAAGTGTAGATGGCAAGTGAAGGTGCCTGGTTATGAAAGGCAGGAGAATGATGGGAGATAACCAGGGGGGTAGGGGCATAGGAAAGATTTGCAGGCTTCACTGGTTTGTTCCTTTGGAGAGCAATCTGAGCACTTAGAAGTGTTGTTTGGAGAGTCCAGGGGCCAGGGAGGGACCAACACTGAGAGAGGATCACTTGAGGACCAAGATCCTAAGGAAAGTGTGGAGCTCCAGGTTACACAGGAACCTTCTGTCTTTGCTGGGTGGGACCTCCGTTTTGGGTGGAAAGAGGCAAGGAAGGGGCAGATTAAGTGAAGAACAGAGAACATTTCCAGAGCTGCAGATCTTTTGGAAAATCTCTCCCTGCATTTCCCAGCCCTGTTCCTTTTCTTGGATACCTAGCACAGGACCTACATCCCCCAGGGTGTTCTGTCATCTTTAGCTTATTTTTCTCTCAATTCTTTCAGATAATGACTCATTTATCTCATTTTGCATAACTGCATACTTGCCTTTCATCTAATTTTTTTCTTTGGTATATATTTTGTTTGGGAAAAAACTCCTTGCCTTTTTAAAAAAAACTGTGGTAAAATATACATAATATAAAATTTGCAATTTTAACCACTTTAAGTGTACAATACAGTACACTTGAAGTACACTTACTCACAGTGTTGCGCAACCATCACCACTATTTATCTCCAGCAGTTTTCACCACCTCAAACAGAAACTCTTTACCCATTAAACAGTAACTTGCCCTTCCCCCAAACCCAGTCCCTGGGAACTGCCATTCTACTTTCTGTCTCTCTGAATTTAGCTAATCTAGGTACCTCTTATAAGTGGAATCATAAATATTTATTTGTCCTTTCATATCTGGTTTATTTTATTTAGCATGTTTTCAAAATTTATCCATATTGTAGCATGTACATGAATTTCACTTCTTTTTATGGCCAAATAATATTTCATTTTATGGATATACCACGTTTTGTCTATTCATTCATCTGTGGGTGGACATTTGGGTTGTTTGCACCTTTGGGCTATTGTGAATGATGGTGCTATGAACATGGATGTACAACTATCTGTTTGAGTGCCTGCTTTCAGTTCTTTGGCAGTATCTAGGAGAGGAACAGCTAGATCCCATGGTAATTCTATGTGTAACTTTTTAAGAAATTGCTAAATTATTTTCCATATTAGCTGTACCACTTTATATTCCTGCCAGCAACACATGGAGATTCTAGTTTCCCCACATCCTCATTAAACTTGTTATTTTCTGTTATTATTATGATTTTTTAAAATTAATTTGGATAATAGCCATCATGAGTGTGAAGTGGCAGTCACTGTGGTTTTGATTTGCATTTTCTAATGACTACAGATGTTGAGCATCTTTTCATGTGCTTATTGGCCATTTGTATATCTTCTCTGGATGAATGTCTATTAAAGTCCATTGCCCATTTTTGAATTGAGTTTTTTGGTGGAACTCTTTGCCTTTTGCATTATCTTTTTGGATTCCCTTCAGCCCATAGTAAGGTGCTCTTTATAAATGAAAGAATTAAGAAATGTCTCTTTTTTTGTTTGTTTTTCCAAGATGATATGAAAATTTTCAAATATTCAGAAAAGTGGAAAGAATTACACTATGAACATTGCTATACCTAATTAAGTATAATTCTACTTAACATTTTATTATATTTGACTTATCTCATACCTAACTATCACATCTGTCCAAACTTCTACCTATCAGTCAAGCTTATTTGGTGGGTATCTTTCCAAAGTTATGGATATCAAAACGATTTTTAATGAGTAAAAAGGCGCAGTCTCATAAAATACATAAGCAAGGTTGAGGCAGGGATACAGCTGTCTCTGGGACTTCTCTGGCAGATAAAGTCTAAGAGCAGAAGAGGGTTAAAAATCAGTGGGGGGTTAGCTCCTTTCCTTAGAACACACTTTTATGAAATTTCTTGGGAAAATGAATCAAAGAAAATATTCCTAGGGAATAGGCAGTGCTGACAGGGAGATGTCACCATCACAGCACCCGGGCTGTATATTACTATGGTTGCCAGGCAACACTGCTGGCTCCTCTGGTGCCTGTGAAAGCAATGAATCCTGGTGTAGAAGTAAAACTGCCTGAGGCTAGTAGCTTCCAGAATGAGCTCTAAGCCTTCCTGTTTCTCTCCTCTCACTGCACTGACTTTCTGGTCTTCTCCACTGGCTTGTTAATTCCTTGGAAGTCAGGAACCATGTTCTATTCACTTCTATACTCATTTCTTTTTCATTACAACACCCACCATTTAGAATGGCATTTCAGACAAAGAAGATCTACAGTGAACTTTTGGAAGCCCCGCAAGCATCTATCTGCTCCAACCTAGGGTCCATTAGACCTTGCACTTGGCTTCTTTTCCTGTATTCATATCCTTCCTCGGAGAAACTCCTAGAAATCCTGTCAAGATCTCAAGGGTCCAAGTTACTCTTTCTTATTAAAACCAATCTATTGGCTGCCTAGCATCTTCATCCAACTCCCCATGTTCAGCTAAACCTCCCACCCTGCATGATGCCCTATGACCTTGTCCCAACTCAACAAAAACCATCTCAGAGGCCATTTATGAGGTGTCATGGATGCTGGAAAAGGCTGGAAGGGGACAGTACCTTCAGTACCAGTACAAAGGTGCAGAATGTAGACTACACTCAGAGAAGTAAAGTGTCCCTAGGGAAGGTTTAAGAAATGGAATCACATGATAAGAGCAAGAGAAATCATACTTTTTGGTTGGAAGTGCATTTTAGGATAGGAAGTGAGGAAGACTGGCAAAGACAAGGTGACAGTCACCCAACAGGAAAAATCAAACACAGGCCCCTCCCTCTGACGAAGGAAAAGTCATTGGTAGCTGACAAACAAGACCACAAGCAGACTGAGGAGAAACAGACTGTAATCTCTCCTTCTCAGTTTTGTTGTCACAAAGATACCACGGGTCTTCTGGCAAACAGCATGGATGGTAAAGCTTACCAAGGGCCCACTGGAGATCTGGAAAGAGGCGGGGAGGCAGGAGGGAGTGGGCAGGGAGACAGTGGGACTTTGACATAACGATGAATTGCATCCAAATAAATAAGATTTAATAACAGGCCATGAAAAGACAAAGTCCTCATTTTCACCTGTCTCTGGATTTGCAAACATAGATTTTCCTTTAGAGAGGAAACCATGGTATTTATGGATGGTTCATATTTCACACCTTTATTCATACATATCCTGTAATGTAAAAGGCCTATTTCTTATGACACAGGAAATGCTAAATGCACTTGGGATTCACAGAAAAGCTCAAAGCTTTTCTAGGAGAAGTTCACATAAGTAGTTGGTCACAAGAGTACAGCCCAAAAAACAAAGCCTTCTTTCTGACTCTGCAGAAATTAAGTACCGCCATGTGAAACCCGCTGAGAGTTTCATCTGTTTTTACTCTGAAAGCCTCGTTCTTTTTGTCTAAGTATGTGAGTGCATACATCATGCTTAAAGATGCTAGCGAACTCTGACATACCTGGCACAGGGTAGAGAATGTGGCAGCGCTCCCTAGTGCTCGCCGAGTCTAGTTACAGTTCACGAAGGTATGAAAGGATGGGATCCTTCAGTTCTCATTCCCAGGCTGACAGAACACCCAAACGCCAAAAGCTTGGATTTGTTAGCATTATAATTCTTAATCAAACTTCAAAAAATATGAAGTTTTATTAAAAGGACCAATGAATACAAGTCAGATATATGAACTTTCATTCAAACATTTTAATAGCAATTTTTACCATCGCAATGCAGATCAACGCAATGTCACCTGCACATACAGTAAGGTACCACTTGGAACAAAGGAACAATGTATACCTATGGAGTATCAGGTGAAACTGGGTCCCTGATGCCAAGATAAGGAGAGTTGACTAATTTGATTCTTGTTCTAGATAATGAGATAAATTTAGCACCTTTATTTCGGATTTAAATTTATTAAAGAGCAAATCAGTAGAGCAGATCAAGCTTTCTCCTTCTTATCCCATAGTTGTTAATATTATATCTTCCAAGGTTTTTTTTTTTAAATAATGAGGCATCCTGATAGATTAAAAATACTGCTCTCACATTGACCCTTTTCTTGTACTTTCTCCTTTTTGTAAGTCTATTAATCAGAGTGTCAAATGTAGGTCCACAGTTATGGCTGTTTAAGATACTAGTAAAATAAGAGCTGACTAACTCGCAGTGAATGTTCGCCCCTAAATAATAACAATGAAGATGGTGACTAACATACTACTTAGCAAGCGATTTATAGAAATGATCTCATAACAAACCAGTGAGGTGAGCATATTATCTGCTCTGTTTTACAGGGGAGGAAATTAAGTCCAAAACCACACAGCGCATAGGGGTGGCTGAGGTAAGATTCAAACCAAGGGAGTCTGACTTCATCGCTCAAGCTCTGAATCACTCTGGTTTACTCCGTCTCCCGAATGCCAGGACACAACATAGAGTCTATAGGGGAAGATGATACAGATGGGTACGCACACGAATTGGCATGTAATTCTGTTGCCAAGGACCCAAGATGGGAATGATGATGTGTTTGAGAATTTGTGTACAAATGTCGACCTGGAGAAAGGAGTGTCATTATGCACTACTGGTGCCTGCCTTGTTCCAACACGTGTGAGCTCCAGCTGTGACCCCCACGACACTCTGTTGAGACAGGATTCTCCGCTGAGATTCTTCAAGGTGAGACGTAAGGTGAGGTTATTTAAGGGGAGATCTGTGTGGAGATTTGAGGGTTGCTTCTACCAGCTAGAATTTTTTTTAAAGCATAAAATAAGGGTAAAATGAAAATCCCAAGCAGTAATTCTGGCTAGAAACAAGGGGCCAGCTAAATCCACGCTGAGAACACCAGAGCTCTCACTCCAGAGAGGCTGAACAGCCCTGGAAACAGGCATTTTCTCTCAACTGACAACAGAGCAACCAGAGATGATGGCTCACATCCCTGAAAATACACTTGATTTTGCTTTATAAGCTTCTCTGTTCTTAGGATTTAGAAAGTAATCAAAGACAGTTTCTACAGTAATGGAGAAACTGAGAATTTTAGCTCTAACTAGAGAAAAGAAACACAGGTGCAGATTTTCATATTATCTTTGGTAAAATCAGATAACTAGTTTAATTTATTTTCTTTTACTTTCTTAATTGTTATGTTTACTACTAAAATAATACATGGTCATTGTTACCAGTAAAATCATCAAAAGATGTATAAAGGAAAAGTGACCATCTAACCAGTTTCCTCTATTCCTTGAGGTAACTAACCCATGTTAACATGAGCGGTCCATCCTTCCACTACTTTCTCTACACCCAGATAGACATACAGACACATGCACTCATATATAGACATATGCAAGATCTCATGTTTTATAAATAAAATGTACTGAACACATTGCTCTGCAACTTGGTTTTCTCACGCATCACTCCATCATGGACACCACTCTAAGCTGACAGGTATTAACAAAAGATTATTTTAAAATACCTGCACAATATTCCATAGTATGGACTGCCATAATTAATTCTAACATTTCCCTGTTGGTGAAAATTGATTCTGTTTCCAGTTTACTTTGGGAGGCACTGAGGCAACCAACCTGTAACATACATCTTTGCCCCTCAGTGCATGCTTTCCAGGGAGTCTCTGAAGTTGGACAGCTTAGTCAAAGCACATGCGTATGTATATTTTACGTTTTATTTGATATTGCAAGATAACTTGCAAAATAGTAACAACTGACTGTCCAACCAGCAATGTGTCAGACTGCCCATTTCCTAATCTTCTTAACAGTAATGGTACTTTTACTCTTTAAGTTTTGTCAATGTGATGGATTTTAAAGCATCTCATTTTTTAATTGAATTTGCATTTCTTCTATGACTAGTAAATGAGGTTGAACATATTCTTGTCTACAGGCTATCTGAATTCTACATCCATATTCTTGGCCTGTTTTTCTATTGGGTTATATGTCTTTTTAAAAAATCTATAAAAATTCTTTTAATATTAGGGATTTTAGCCCTTTGCCTTTCAAATGCACTGAAACTTCCCCCATTCTCTCATTTTTTTTTCATTTTATATCTTTTACCATCCAATTAAAAAGGTTACACAGTTTAATGTACTTTTTTTTTTCAGCTTCATGGTTTCCTGTCTTGCTAAAAAAGTTTTTCTAACATTTTTATTATTTCATATTTTATATTTATACCTTTAACTGATCTGGAATTCATCTTGTAAAGTGGATTGGCATTTAGCTTTTCTTTTCTCCTGTGTTGGACAGTCAAGTGTGTCAGCAAAGCTATCTGATTTTGTCTAGCTGAACCCAACTTTTCCCACTGGACTGAAATGTCATCTTTGTCAAATGTAATTTCTCACACATCTTTGCACCTATTTCCGGACATTTACTGTGCAGCACTGACATGCACTCTGTCTCTGCTTTTGCCAGTTCTATTCTGTTTGGTTTTCAGTAGCTTTACAGAAACACTTCATGTCTGGTAAAGCAAGTTTCCTCACACTGTTCTTCTCCCATCAATTTCTTGACTCTTCTTATACCCTTTTTCTTCTCAGTCCCTTCCTACAAACAAACAAAACAAATATCCACTGATAGTCTACTAGAAAATGATTTCAATTGAAGCAATACTTTTTTTTTTTTTTTACTGAAGTATAGTTGATTTACAATGTTGTGTTAATTTCTGGTGTACACCAGAGTGATTCCTTTTCATATTCTTATTTATCATAAACTCTTACAAGATGTTGAATATAGTTCCCTGTGCTGTACAGTAGGACTTTGTTGTTTATCTATTATATATAGTAGTTAGTATCTGCAAACCCCAAACTCCCAATTTATCCCTCCACATCCCCTTCCCCTGTAGCAATACTTTCAAAAGGATAAGCACTTATGAAAAAACGTCCTGCCATATAGGAATGTCCATTGTTAGTAACTTGTGCTTTCTGTCTGAAGATTGAAAATTTTTTTCACATTCTTCGGAGTTTAGAAAGTTACTAGGAAATGCTTAAATGTACATCCTCTTTCAGGACTCCATAAACCTCTCTAGTCTAGAGATTCAAAACATTCTTTAGCTCAGGAAACCTTTTCTTCTATCATTAAATATTTCTCCTTCTACTAACCCCATTTTATGATCCAGAACTTCTATGATTGCACATTATGTCTTTAAATAAGTCCTCCAAGTCTCCTATCTGTTTTCTCATGACTTTAATTTCTTTAGGTCTTCCCTCCATATTGGGTCTTTCTGTCTTGTGATCCTTTACATCGCACATTCGGTTCTTTGCAAGAATTATTCTCCTAATCAGGTTATTTGTTAATTTAATTTTTAGTTTTAGAATTTAATTTTGGTGCCTGAATTACAACTTCTGCCAGTTCTCTGCCATTTTTTGTAAAGTTCTCTCCTGTTTCTCCCATTAGTTGTACTTCATTGAGAACTGCTGTCTCAACGGTCACGTGCTCTCAAGATCACACGTCTAGTCTCTTTAGCGAGCTGTTGTGAGTCTCTCCTGACCAGGGCTTTATGCTCCTTCAGGACTCAGAGGTCTTCTGAGCAGTGCAAAGCCAGGCAGGGGTGGAAGACAAGAGCTGATTCCCCTGCTATCTGTCAGTGATGCAGTTTGCAAACTGTTAGTCCTCTGGGGGTGGGGAGTGGAGAACTGTCATTCTGCTCCCCAGCCTCCCCCAAGCAGGTGACCCCTTTTCTATCTACAAGGCGCCTGGGAGTACTTCTGCTTTCCAGTGAGTCACCACTGGCATGAACAACTGGGTCACGAGGCACACCTGGGTACTTGAGCTTCCTTCTGGAGGGGAAGGGATCCCCAGGCTTCTTAGAGTTCAGAAGGTAGCTTCTAAGATTTAGTGTTTGCTGTGCCTTGAAAAAGCCAATCTTTCCTCCTCCTTCAGGCTCTCACTGGGCACCAGGAACAACCATCCCCTACCTACTGAGTCCCTAGGGATCCCAAGAAAACCACAGCCTCACAGGTGCCCTCCAGCCCCTCCTGAAAAGGGGGACAGGGTCAGACGTTCAATCTTCTCCTCCCATGACCCATTATTAGATTTGAACAGAGCAAAGAGTAGATGTCTGTGCCACGGTCAGCCATCTTCCAACCACAGAGAATTGGAATGATAATTTAGGCAGGCTAAGCTGGGAACAGTTTTCTACTTCATGACTGTATCACACTTCTGAACAGAGGGACAGGAGACTGATTAGCAAGTATTTAAGGCAGACAAATGTGGGTATACCATTTGACTTCTAAGACGTGTATATCTCTGAGAAGCCTCCCAGTACACGATTCCATTAGGGAAGATATCAGAGATTCCAAACAGCTCAGCAACTGGAGTATCCCTTCCTTGACCAGGAGTTATATCCTTGTCAATCACTGAGTCCAGGCCAAACTCTCTGCCCTGAACTATTCCTTCCGAAGAGTATTTCAGCCTAATAGTTTCTGAGACAGGCCTGTTGGTTTGGCTTTTGGTTAAGGTAACATGAGCAGCCTTGAGACCTGTGTGTCCTTAGGGTTTTCAAGAAATATCATGTTTGATTCCTCTTGATTCACACTGCCTCAGCAATACCACAGAAGAATTCCCACTAAACATAAGGTCTTCTAACGAGGCATGAGACATTAGCAGTAGGCCAAAGCAGCCTAACTTTTTTTAAACCTTGACATATTAAAAAAAGAACCTAAAGCAAATACGACAAAATGATGAGATCAGTTAAATTTAGGGATGAACGCATTGGTATTTGTAATGTCCCTCTCTATACTATCCTGTAGGCTTGATGTATTTTGTATTAGATTCAAAAGACTATTATTGACAGAAGTGTCTGCAAACTTTCTGCAGATTCAGGTAACCAGCTGAGAATCAATCAGTTAAAGATGCATTTATAAGCTGTTCATTTCCACTTGGTGATTCTAGAATGTTGAGTGTGTGATTTGAGCAAATGGGGGTATTTTTACAGTGTCCTACCTACATGCCATCATTTTTACGTTTTGCTGAAGACTTGCTCTTCTTGCCTCAGGATTAATGAAACAACCACAGAGTTAGCGTCCTTGTTTCGTGTCTGAAAGTGATGGGGATCAAGGAAGGCTCTCTGCCTCAACAGACCTCTCCATCCCTCCAGGGGAGCAAGAGCTCCATTCCTTCCAATGTCCGAACTTCTTCTTAAGAGTCCATTTTCTCTCACTCTACAATGAAAAACTGATGACGTCAGTGTTCAGACTGTGTACCTAAAGATGACATGTTCATGATGTTTCCTTGCTGGGGCACATGGCACTTTGTTTTCTTTGTTCAAATGTAGGGGATTATACAGCCAGGTGGGAAAAAAACAAAACACGTAACACACTGTTTACCTATTTTCCAGTGACAGAGAGGGAGATATTCAAAGAGAGAGAAAGATAAAGAAACTGGAGCGGAGAGAACGAAAGTGAATCTCTCAGTTGTGACAAGGCACACACACCAAAGCAGGCTTATGGGACCCCCTAATGGACGATGTGTTTGCTGCAGCTCAGGAACCTTACAGAATGTTGAGTCCAAGCCCTGTAGTAGCTCCAAAATCTTCTATATTTATATACGACTTATTCACTTTCTTTCCTTTCCTTTTATTTGAGTAATGAGTTTAATTGTCACTAATTCCTTTTTTATACTAAAGGTCACTATTCTCAGAGACTCAGGCATTACTTAATGTGCAGACTTAGCTCTTCTGAATATGAGATAGAATAGTGCTCTTTCTGGAAACTGCCCCAGGACTCCTGGACTGGTTGGATACACCTTGGCTTACTGGTTCCAACACGGTACCCTGGAATACCCAGCGTGGAAAGCCGTGCTTTTTACATACAGCACAATCCACGGTTCAGCATCTGTGATTCTGCCCGACACTGCTCTCAGAAAGAAGGGATGGAGTATGTGCTAGCCTCTGCCCTCCCAGCTGTTACCGTTACAGCTCCCTGTTATACCACCAGCCACAGTGGAAAGTGTGAGTGCTCAGATTTGCTACTTTTTGAAAGTCTTGAAAGTACAGCATCTAGAGATTTTCAGAGTTGCAGCCCTCAAATTACAAGAAAATCAACTTTTGGAATATCTTTCACTGTCCATGGAAAAGAAAAATAACTTGGTCTGACAGGCCAAGTTACACTTCTGCACAAAACTCTCCATCCCCATTTTTTTTTTTTTTGCATAAAATCTAATTTTCTTACCAAGCCAGCAAGACCTGCAGTGTGGCCCTTCTCAACATGCGTGTTGCCTCTTTTATCCTGCCCAGCCCCGCCCTCCCTCCCTCCCTCTCACCACACAGCCTCCTCACGGCCTGTGACTTTCATCCTCATGGTTCCTCCCCCTTTCTTCAGGCCTCTGCTCAGCTGTCACCTTATCAGGGAGACCTTCCCAGGCCACCACCTCAAAACCGTCATTCACCATCAGGCTGTCTACTTCACTTACTCAATTTCCATTTTAGCACTTCCCACCCCAAAAGCATCAGCTGTTTACTCCTCTTCCCTGCACTTTCTGTCAAGGTAAACCCTATAGGAGGGAGAACTCTGAGAGCACTGTGAGGTCCCAAACACCGAGAATGTTAGCGCTCAGTGTTTATTTGTTAAAGAAGTAAATGAAATACTGTTGGAAAAAATGAATGAACAAATGAAGCTTCTTTCCTGTTTCTTCAAAACTTCAAAACTAATTATTACATCCCACTTCTCAGCAGGGTATCCTAATGCATTTTCTAAGTGTCACAGATGGATAACTACTTCAGCTGTAGATGCTACAGCTCTGTTACTAGTTACTATCAATATTAGAACAGGAGATGATCATACTAACTGAGGTTAAGTCACAGAAAGACAAACATCAAATGATATCATTTATATGTGGAATCTAAAAAAAAAAAAAAGATACAAGTGAACTTATTTACAAAACAGAAACAGACTCACTTACATAGAAAATAAACTTACAGTTACCAAAGGGGAAAGGGGGGATAAATTAGGAATTTCAGGATTAACAGAGACACACTACTATATATAAAATAAATACAAACAAGGACCTACTATATAGCACAGGGTATTATATTTAATAGTTTGTAATAACCTATAAATGGAAAAGAATCTGAAAAGAAAAAAAATATATAACTGAATCACTTTGCTATACATCTGAAACACTGTAAGTCAACTATACTTTAATAAAAAAAATTAGAACATGGGATAATCGGTACTATATTTCGATACTTGTGAAGAAAATGCTAGACAATGCATCTCATGCCTTGAACACTCTCCATTCTTTACATTTGTTAATACAGCCGTTCTTAATCTTTCTGTCGTCTTGTATCTCTTTGGGAATCTGATTGATTAAATCTATTGAATCCTATATCCAGGAATATGCGTAAAGACCTAAATTCTCCAGAAAATCAATGGGTTCATGAACTCTCTAAAGAGTAACTAAAGCCTAAATAAGATGTTTCTGTTCTGAACTTTAGAAAGAACTAGGCATGCAATGTCTTACAGAGTTACTAACTAGAAAGGTTTCTATCTAAAATCATATATTCATTAATCAGACCTACTAAATTACTTACTCATTTTCTGGAGATACTTATTTTAATTTTAATGTGGGTTGACGGTGGCAGTAATGGCGTTGGTAGTGATGTATGTGTGTGTGTGTGTGTGTGTGTGTGTGTGTGTGTGTGTGTGTGTGTGTGTGTGTGTGTGTGTGTGTGTTCCCACAGGACTCTCGTATTAAAACATGTGAAAAAGTAGTGGGGAGATCTGGTTTGTGTTGTCAGTTATGTTGCTTTGCAGCCATCAGACTGTAGGCAAGTAAATTAATTTCTCTCTGATTCATTTTCCTTATCTTTAAAAGCAGGGAGAGTACTGTTACAAAAATTAAATAAGAAGCCATAGGTAATGTCTCTTTGGTACTGCATACTTAACATAGGTAAACACGCAACAAATGATAACCTTTATTATCCTTCTTAGATACCATTTTTCTTTTGTCTGATGTTCTCATCTCCCTTTTATCTGGGTACCCCTAGACCAGGGTACTAGAGGAACATATTTTAAAATTCATTTTGCGTTTCCATATAGTAATATGTATTGGCCTTTCAATGACTTCTCTAAAAATGGAACTAATTCAAAATTTATTGCAGTTCACACAGAATGGAAGATTAAATTACTATTGCATTATAAGCAGAAATTGACTCGATTATTCTTCAAAATGGCATTATATTTGCTGCATAACATCAGTATCATCAAGCAAGAGGAGAAATTACATTACTCTAAATATACACCAGATGGCTCTAGGGTGACATGGTTATTAAAAAAAATAAGAGTCCTGATTGTTTATAGTTTCCCTAAGGGCAAAATCTGTGTCTAATCTGTGTCTGTAACTTACCCACAGCAACCAACTGAGGGATACAGGAGTGAAATGTATTTTAATTTATGGTAATAGCAACAATTTGCCATTCTTTCCAGGACAAGGGTCTCTGCTAATTTCTCTAAAAAGATTCAATGATTTCAAAGTAGACCAAAAAAAAAAAAAAAAAAATAGTGACACTTGGGTTTCTGAAATAGGGGTTAGTTGGTGTCAAAGGACAAGAAAGTAATGAAAGTTTGCTGTAGATGCTCAATTTACAAACTCAGAGTGGTAAGTTGTGCCGCTACTCAAACTGTGGTCTGAGTAAGAGCTTCAGACCATATTCCTTTACCTTTTAATTTTATTCCTTCTATGAAAAAAATTTAAAACAAAAATTAGTAATTTTTTCAAGAAGGCTGTGCTCTTACTTGTGCCAGATACTGTTCTAGGTCCAGGGGACTCAATGGAGAACAAAACATTATTCATTCCCCTGCAGAGGATGGGGTGGGAGGGAGAAGGGGATATTAGTGATGAAAAATAGAAGTTCTGCTTTATCATTTCCTTTAATGAGATTTCTTTTCCCTTCATGTAACTTATAGTCACATATAAATATATATATCTGTCACAAAATAAATGCTTTAAGTAAGCAGATAGATCTTTCCTTTAAAATTCAACCAACCAAACTTTGGGCCAACTTCCTTTGTAAATCTCCTTTGTTGTAAGTTTCCCAAAATCATTGAAATGATTACTTACTGAACAAATCACTTACTGATTTCTTTAAACTTTCAGCAAAAGATTGGTACGACAGAGCTCATGAGCCTGAGAATTTGGAATTGATGCCTGGAGTCAATTATCTTTCTTGGCTCTCAAAATTTTAATGAGCTGCTTCTGGGGTCACTATACCAACTCCAGAACAAACTATCACAGATACCATGGCTGAGCCTGTGAGACACTACTCATTTCTCCCACCCTGACTTCCCAACTGGGGCATCCTGACACATTTCTTCTCACTCCCATAATCGCTGGCTTCCTAGTTCTGAACTCCCAGTTTCTGTATTAACCCAGAGCACCTTTGGGTGGGTGCGGCATTGCCCAGTAAGGTGGCTGTGAGCCACATGTGGCTACAGAGCACCTGGAATGGGACCAGTCCAAATAGAGATGTGCTGTACATATAAAATAGACACTGGACGTCTAAGACTTCGACCAAAAAAGTACATAGAATATTAATTAATACTTTTTATATTGATTAAATATCAAAACAATATTTTAATACATAGCTTAAATAAAATCTACTATCAAAATTCATTTTCACTTGTTTCTTCTTTTTAAAAACATATCAGCTAAAACATTTTAAATTATGTATGTGGCTTGCATTACATTTCCACTGGACAGTACTGTGCTAGGCTCCCTTAATGATGTTTCAGATTTCAGCTTTCCATGTGGTTTAAGGCTGGCTGCTTCCCTCGTAGGAAGCAGGAATTCACCAGATCTCAGCTTTTCACCCGCTCCTTGGCGGTCAGGCTCTTTGCCAGATACAAGCTCCACTGCAGAGCTTCTAAATGAAATGCAAATGAAAAGCCCCATGCAGCATTATTTCACAGTAGTTGTTTCTGACGGTTCCATCCAACGCCATCACGAAAGAAACTACGTGAGACACTGCACAGACAACAAGGAATCTGCAGGTATAGTCCAGGTGCAGTTCCCATCGGCAATGAGCCTCCAGTCAAGTGGAAGGGGAAGGACATGACTCAATAAGCAGATGAGCTCCCTGGGTGACGACGTTTGTACGCAGCACCCCATTCATCACCACTGCTTGTTTGCATCAGAATGTTACAACGCACCACAGTGATTTAGAAATGAGAGAAAATCCAGATAGGTGAGGAAGTCAGGAAAAGTCTCATGAAAGAAATGATAAATGAGCTCATGCTCGACGGCTGGGGTAGAAGAGTGAAGAACTGTGTATTTTGGGTAAAGAGGAGGAGGCAAGGAGGTATAGAGAATGTCTGGGGAGGAAAAAGTAATTGAGTTGGGCTGCAGCAGAGGGACCAATACACTGGAGGGGTAGCAAAGGGTGGGGCTAGGGATGTGAGAACACTGGATGCTGGATTGGGGAGTTTTCACTTAGTGTGGTGGACAATGTGAGCCATCAGAGCTATGCTTGAGGGAGAGTAACTGTAATGTTATGCAGCTGAAGTGAAATGAGGGAGAGGCTAGAAGTGAAGAGACCATTTAGGAAAGTCTTGGGAGAGTCTACATCAGAGAGGCTGTCATTCTCCCTCCTGTACTCCTGGTAAATACTGCCCACTGATCATGGCATCCTTCCCCAAATGCAACCTCTGGATTCTTCTTAACAGCCTTGTAGGAAGCTATACACTGGCATGCAGAAGAAAACTGATTTTCTATTCTTTATTTGACAAAAGTGTTAAGGACCCTTAATGAGGATCGTATCAACACTGGCAGAAGAGAAAAAATGCAGAATCATCTCAGAGGCTGAATACAGACAACTGGCATCTCACTGGAGAGAGGGCACATGATTGCACTGAGCATTCCTGCCTTCTTGAGTAGGATAATTTTGGTACCATTGACAGAAACAGAGATGCTCATGAAGACTGTGGTCTTCCCTTCAAAGATGATGAGTTTCATCACAGGCAAGTTGCATATGAAGCAGTGGTGGACAGTTCAGAAAGAAAAGCCCAGGAAGCCTGGGGCTGTGGACAGAGGATAGTTCAGAAGTCTTGACTGGAATGTCTTCTACCCAGAAGTCATGGCTGAGGACATGGGCTTACGTTTAGAGGAAGATGTGGGAAGGTGTGAGGAGAGAATTTTATAGTATGCCTATGTTTGTGTGCAGGACAAAGGAGTAGGTATAGGGCACATACGACCATAGAGGCCACAGAGAATAAAGCTAATGGAGTCCCACAGAGACTGAGGGAGGAGAGCACATTTTAAGGAGGAGATTCTTTGTTTTAAAGGTTGGAATAATTAAAGGTGGCAAAGATAATAAATTTGTTCATTGGGGGACCACTGGTAACCTCTGAGAGGGCCCTCAGAGGTAGAGATAGTGGGGATGGGAGCAAGCCTAAAATGGAGTGAGCTGATAATTAAGGGCATTAAAAACACTGAGCATAGGAAAGGAGAAGGGAAGAAGGAATATTATTTTGAAGGAATTTCAAGAGAGAACAAATGCATATTGACTTTTTTAGGACATAGAAGGCTTGAATGGGTATAAGAGGTTGAAAGTAAGGCTCTGATGTAAAAGGCAAGATTAATATAATCAGGAAAAAGTATCACTGATGGAGCAAAACTCAGGAAGCTTAAGAAGATGTGATCAACGGCACAGGTAGGGTGAAATTATGTGAGGCCAGAAGATGGACATTCTGAGCCAGTAGTGCCAAAAAAGAGGGAAAATAAAGACAAAGGAATATTGGGCAACTCAGGGGAGGTAAATAACTCATCACTAATCACTACACAAGTTAGGGGGCCATGTTTCTAGCCCAGGCCCACCTGGCTCCAAAGCCCAGGCTCATGGGCTCAGGTCATTACTCAGTCCTTAAAGGTTTGACTTGCATCCTCCATCACAGAACCTGCCAGACAGAAAGGGGTTGAATATTTGCTGACCATATGAATGAATGAATGACCAATTCATTGTGATGATCGATTATTACTGTACAACATTTTAGATGTAGAAACTATAAGACAATGAGCAACATGTTTACTGATCACTAGAAATATCACTCTAATGTTTCCTCATGCTGGCCATTTAGACTGGCCCCATCCAATTCAGGCTATCAGGTGGAAAAACGCGACTGGACACACATCTATTGTCAACCAGCATCCACGAACACAGCAGAGTCAAGAGACTGTCTGGCAATCACAAGCATGTACGTGGCTCTAAAGTTGGGGGGCAGCTGGGGAGGCAGATTAGTCCACTGAATTTTTTTAGAATGCACGTGACATTGTACTACTGTCTGCAGTACTAAATAACTTACAGGGAAAAATGTTCAACATTCATTCAATATGGCTGTGGTCTATCCTTCACCATAGTATTTACTTTATCTTGACCTGTATTTCAGCATTGGTAACTATTCATGTTTCATGCCAACAAAACTTTTGTTAGACAGCCCTCAAAAAGAGGACTGATGAAAATGGAAATATATGACTTAAAAAGTATTTTAAACAGTGCTTAATTAAAACTGCAGATAAAAGGCTTCTCTTTGATTCTTTCCCCATTTTCCATTTACAAAAAGTATTGAAATAAAACATTCATTTTATTCACAATAAAAACAGTAACATTCATCGACAGTCAAAACATTCCTCAGGAGCTAGGTCCTCAAGCGTAAGAGAAATTATCTGCAACATTTTTACAGGTAAAAACAGACATGTTTACATGGAGCCCATTCTGTTGCTCTGCAGCTCCCTATGCATTTGATATTGTGATGTCATTATCTCTTTTGACCTGTTTCTCTTCTGTACCACTCCCAATCCTAACTTCACTTTGCACAAAAAAATGAGCTGGAAAAATCCTTACCAACACTAATACTTTACTATAAGTAAGTATAATGATACCCACTAGTATTATTGTACTTTTAACATGCACTAAAGGGAGACCAATCCTGGGAATGACTCTCTGACGGAAGTAGCTCTTATACCTAAAGTGGGGAGATAATAGAAAAAAGAGGCTGTACCTGGTCCTTTTGACCTTTTACTATTGGGATCTCCACTTACTTCATTAGGGCTTAAGGCAGCCTTAACCAATTTTATTACAACTGCTCAGCTTCTCTGGAGAACACAGTCATCTACTAGCATTATTACCAATTTAGCATCAATGTTCTAAATGTTCCCCTAAATTCAATCAGAATATTCTTATATATCTACTTCATGTTAGAATATCGAGGTTTATTCCTTTCTAAAGGTATCTCTATCGAGAACTAAAAAGTCAATTGTGTTAAAGTTTCAGTGAACTAAAAAAAAAAAAAAAAAAAAAAACCACCAAAGTGCTCCTTAGTTATCTCATGCTATTTGACCCGTTCTGGAACACAAACAAATTATTGGGAAAGAATCTTGACTGCCCAAATTTATCTGCAACAAATGCTTTCCATCAACTTGAGGAAATCACAAGTTTTTCCAGATACCAGTTTCTCACTGGGAACTTCTAACCCCAATAATCTCAAAATGATTATTAAGGGGTTTCTGCCCCCTTTTTCTCCTTGTTTCTCTTCACTAGAGAGTTATATCATTGTTTTTCTTTTACTCCTCCCTTCTCTCTGTAATATCAGAGAAGAGCTAGGAAAGAGAATTATCAATTTTTTATTACCTGTTACAAGTCAAGCACTAATCTCATCTAACATCTCTCACAGTCCTGTTCTACAGGCATTTTACAGGTGGAGAAATACACTCAGAGAGGTTAACAGTTAGAGGGCAGGGGCAAGATCTGCACCCAGGTCTGGCTCCAAGGCCCAGCTCCTTCCGCTACACTCTGCTGCCTGCAGAGGGGGTGGGTGGTTCAAACCGCACATTTCCTGCTCCCGAAAGTGCCCTATAATGAATGAGCCACCCACTCACTGCAAGCGCTAGAAGATAGAAATGTAATGACAGGGTCCTAACTCTTTTTCCTCTGCAATTACCCCATTTCGAAATTATAGGTGACAGTCTTGAACATCTCAGAGAATTTCCAGCACAAACCTAATATTCACTCCTTTAAGATCTCTTAAAGAAAACCGTGTGGCAGTTATTCCAGTGGAGGGCCAAGGTCAAATTCTCCTAGGCCTCTGAATCTAAATCTGAACTATAGAGGGCAAGTGGCTTTCTTCGGAGAAACATTTAAAACCCAAATAAAAAGCGCATAGCTCTTCAGGGAAGGTGACTGATATTTTTAGGCTCTGGCCTCTAGAGGGCGATACAGGGAAGCAACAGCCGAATCTGAAGATTCTACCTCCTTCCTACAGAGGTTCCAGTGTGATCGATACGTTGGCTGGTGCATGAAAGGTCTGAAGAACAAATGAAAAAAAGAATCATGACTTCTAAGCAGAACAATTACATTTAATTTTGCTTTTTCTTAACCACGGGATGTATCAAATACAGACTTTAGAATAAAACATTTTGACAAAAGAAGAAAACAGTGTACCATTAAGTAGTGATGCACTGTGTAAAATGAATGGAATAATTTATTGGGAATAGAATAATTTACTAGGGTTACAAATTCTTTTCAAAGGCAGCAGGGTGCAACAAATGAGATTTAGTGATTACTCAAATTTTTGTAAATACCTACTTTTCATTTCTATGACATAGACGTAAATCAATATATGTACGTCAGGGGCAGGCTGTATCAGGCTTCTGTACAAGAGGACATTTTAGGTTGATTAGATTTATATACTGATTTTCCTCTTAAGAACCCAAAGTGCTTTATCCATCACATTTATATAAAGAATACCAAATGTTTCCCAAAATGCCAAAAGCAACACAGGTAAAGAGTAGAGCATGGAATATGAGAACAGTGAGAAAATAAGAGCAGAAATATAGATGCAAATAGATCTCAAAGCGCCAACCGGGAGTAAATCAATCATGTCCACACACAGTCTCTGTTAACATCACTGTCATGATGTCACTCCTGAGCTAGTAAACAGTCATGCCAAGCCAGATCACTCCGCTTGGAGATGTGATGGTACGGGGCAAAGGGTGTTAATTCCAGGGATGTTGATGGGCAGGTGGCCCATCTCCCACATTGAAGGGCTCACGGTCTGCCACGAAAGACGCACCTTCTGACACCTTTCTGGATATCTTATGGGTCTAGAATTAAAGATGATCACAATGTGGTACTTGTTTGTTATCGTGGTCTGCTTTCACTTGGATATACAAAAATGTTACTAAGTATTAGGCAGTTTAAAAATACACAGGACAAGATTTAGTCTCTGAAAGAGGGATAATCTGTGAGAAGATGTTACTGGAGTAAAATATGAAAAATTTAACAACATACAATTCTATAATTTTAGATGCACATACATCTGGAAGTTTTCTGAACCATATCCTTTATGACTCTTAAAGATAAAAGATGTATTACATTATTAGAAACTGACTAGCACTGGAATGTTGAGAATATCCATTGTTTGCACTACACTGCATTTTGCACTTTCCAAAAGAATATATATGAATGAGATGTATATTTTTCTTCAGAGTCTCCGGAAAGTATATCAAAGCTTTAATTTAATTTCTGTGCTTCTGAAATAAATTAACCAAATAGATCTAATCTTGGCTGTATGAAGAGGTATTGGATTTAGGAGACAGACTTGCAGCTTCTTATCACTTCTAGCAACCTAAAAATAACAACTGGATGGAATTTCTCCCCAACTTTGATGAAAAGTGCAAACACACATTTTCCATCATTATCACAGGAAAGGGAAGTAGGTCTGCATACTGCCAAGGATGAAAAAGAATTTGATGTGAACAGCATGAGCCTATTCATTCAGAGAGATTTAACTGGGTTCTGGAATCTGACATGTGCAGATGTAGCTAGACACAAGAGTGTGAGTGACATAGTCACAATGGCACTGATTAATTTGGAGAGATGGTACTCTTTACTTGGAATTTAAATAGAAAGACAGCCATCCCTACAGGACCTTCCAAAAAGATCACATGCACTAGGGTCTGAAAACATCAAAATGAAAGACTCTGGACTTCTCTTCCAAGAGTAGAAACCTGGCAAAAGTACCAACTCCCCTATGAATGTCCTTCTTCCTTAGTTTCTAGCAATGTGGTCATGAATAACAAATGCTAAAAGGAAAGGCACAAAGGATAAATGCTAAAGTCTTCACCAAAGGCAGGGAGGAATTCCCAGCAGGAAGATGACAAAGACTTTGAGGCCTTCAGCTTGGCCTTTCAGTTCTGTCCTGCGCTCTGCTGGGATGGATGCAGGAGGCAGAGAGAGGGGTCAGCTCCACCCCTGAATGCTGGGCATAGAGTCACAGTGCCCAGAGCTGACAGCCATGCAACTGTGGGCAACTTACATAACCTCCCTCAGCATGTGTACCTCACATGTAAAAGGGAGATATTAATACTCCATATGGGGGTGATTTCAACGTAATCTCTTAGCCCAATGCCTGGTGCTGTTAATTACTACATCTAATATCTGTGTAGGTGCAACATGTCAGCTCCAGAAGCACAGGAAGAAAATCCAAGACAATGAAAACATGCCCCATGAGAAGGGGTAGTACCTTCACAGCGGAGACACTTGGCAAACACCACCTCAGCCAAGGGATCACGGTCAGCATCATCAGTGATAAGCCTTGTTGAGAGCAGTTACCCTCGATAAAATGTGGTGAGGAGGGCACTTGCTCCTGTGGTCTTCCTCCCAAGAATCCTAACACCAGCCTAGTCATGATAAAAACACCAGACAAACCCTAACTGCAGAAATTCTACAAAATACCTGACTAGCACTCTTCAAAACTGTCAAGATCATGAAATACAAGGAAAATTTGAGAATCTGTCACAGCCAAGAGGAGCCTAAGGAGACACAATGACTAAATATAATATGGTATCCTGGATGGAATTCTGGACCAGAAAAAAGATATCATGGGAAAACTAGTGAAACCTGAATAGTGCTTATCATTTTAATAATAATAATAATAATAATAATAATAATAATAATAATAATAATAATAATAATAATAATAATAATAATAATAATAATATCATCAATGTTGGTTCCTTCTATGTGACAAATGTACCACAGTAACATAACATTAACCACAGAGAAATCTATGTGTGAGGTATATGGGAACTCTCTGTACTAACATTGCAACATTTTCATAACTCTAAAATTATTCTAAAAATAAAATATTTATTTGAAAATAGGCTTCATGGAAAATCTGGTACTTGACCTACTGTGGCATGTATGTGAACCCTTAATAGAAGGCTGGGAGTGCAAGGATCAGATTGCCTGAGGGCAATTCTGTTTCTAAATCATCCACAGGCAGGTATTTTGTAATTTGCTATATGAAATGAAAAGAAATATACTGCTATGTTTGTAAATATTCCTAAAACATGGTTAGTTGAGTGTCCACCTAGCCAATTCGAGCTCAGTTAAATGTCAATCGAATGAAAAGAAATGTCAGTCGAATGAGAATTGTCAATCTTGGTGGGGTGGACAGTGAACTTTGGAGCCAGGCAAACTGGAATTCAAGTCTCAGCCCTGGTACTTACTCTGTTACCAATTAGGACAAGTCGAGTCAACCAGTCTGATTTTCAGTTTCTTTGTCTATTTCTATCCTCTATTAAACAGGTTAACTTATCTCTTAAGGTTCTGGGCAGTATTAAGCAACATATGTGCAGTACCCAGCACTGCAGATGCTCAAGAAATGTCAATTTCCTCTCCTTCTACTTCTGTTTTCAGCAGCTACCATCTGACTGCCTCTCTGACATCTCTGCCTGAATGTCTCCCACATACCTCAAATTTAACACGTTTCAAACTAAACTCTCGACTCATCTTACACTCCCTCACACACTCGTTCCCCCGCCAACAAGCTTCTCTCCAAGACCTCCCCAATTCTGTAAATGGTACCACCAGTCCACCTGACACCCAGTTGCTCATGCCAGGAGTGTAGGAGTCATCCTTGATTCCTTCCCTTTTCTCACCCTCACCCTCCACATCCAATCCTTCAGCAAGTCTTGTCCTTTCCATCCCTGAGCTATTTCTCAGATCTGTCCACTTCTCTCCATCTGCCTTGCCTCCAGGCTATTTCCAGTAACCAGTGCTTCACAGGTCTCCTCAATCCAACTTCAGCCCTCTGCAATCAATTTCCCACATATCGGCCAGAATACAGGTGTTAGAAACATTCATCAGCGCATGACATCCCCATTCTTAACAGATTTCAAGGAATTTTCATCATTTTCTGAATAAAGTCAAATTCCTGCCCCTTGGCATGCCACTCTTCCTCTAACTGGCCATCCAGTGTCACATGGGTGGTTCTCAATCTCCTGAGCCCTCCTCTCTGTTGGGAATGCTATTCCCCTAGCACTCAGGAAACAAGAGAATGGATATCAGGGCTACCTGTGGAGTTAGCGGAGGTTTCAAAGAAACTTTCAAGCTAAGTCTTCAGTAGGTAGCACTGGACCTAAGAGTATGTTATACATACATTCTTCCATGAAAAAGACACAAAGGTTTGGAGGTTTTCTTTGTTTTGTTTTGTTTTGTTTTTGAGTCAATTTACAATGTATCAATTTCTGGAGTACAGCCTAATGTTTTAGTCATACAAATAAATACATATATTTATTTTCATATTCTTTTTCACCATAGGTTTCTACAAGATATTGAATATAGTTTCCTGTGCTATACAGTGGAAACTTGTTGTTTATCTATTTTATATACAGTAGTTAGAATCTGCAAATCGCAAACTCCTAATTTATCCCTTCCCCACTTCTTTCCCCTTTGGTAACCATAAGTTTGTTTTCTATGTCTGTGAGTTTATTCCTATTTTGTAAGTAAGTTCATTTGTGTCATTTTTTTTTTGATTCCACATATAAGTGACACCATATGGTATTTTTCTTTCTCCTTCTGATTTACTTCACTTAGTAGGACAATCTCCAGGTCCATCCACGTTGTAGCAAATGGCATTATTTTATTATTTTTCATGGCTAAGCAGTATTCTATTTTGTGGGTGTGTATACACACATGACAACTTCTTTATCCAGTCATCTGTTGACAGACATTTAGGTTGCTTCCATGAAAAGACACAGACTTTTGATGTTGAGGCATTTTTGCTACCCATTCAAAGGACAGATGGCCACCTCACACAGGGTTGTGCCTAGTATGTGAGTGAGGTGTGTGCTTAAAAATATTCTGGAACACAACTGATTTCTGGAACTGAACACAACTGGAACATTTGTGTGCAGGGTAATAACTGTCTGCACACAAATGAGTAAGATGGGTTTACCTCCAGTAAGTTTACAATCTACAGACAACGTAAGAGAAACATCCTGAATGTATCTCTACTAGAGCATTATCACACCATAGTCTAATATTTATCTGCTTTCCTATCTTTCTGCTCCCTCTAAATGGAGAATCCATTGAGAGTTGGGAGTCTAACTTTTTTTTCTTGGATGCCATAGTCTTGTTTAGAGTCTGACAGACAGTTGGTATTTAATAAATAACTGCTGAGTTAAAATGGATGACAATGCAGAAGATAAGTGATTTAGAATGGATATAAAACAGATGAGAAATTAGGAAAGATGAGGGGGAAACAGCCATTTGTGCTTTGAGATATGGGTACAGTTTTATTAAGAAAAACTGGAGGGTTAAGTCTGGATACCACGTCTAGGTAAAAAGAACAACAGTGATGAAAACAAAGAAGCAGGAATGGTGTGTAAGGAACAGTGAGAAATCTAATGAGGCCAGAATTTAATGCCTTTAAACAGGGATGCGTTATAACTTTCAGGGGCCTTAGGCACTTTTGCCTTTGTGGATCTCTCTGTCCATTAAAACACATGAAAATTATATTTTATAACTGTATTGGTCTAAAACTAAATATGTTCAGGCTAGAATCGTGATTATTATACATGATTATCATTATATTCATTTTTCTTCTGATTTTAAAATACACTACAATTAAAACATTTTCACGAGCCCCTAAAAGTACCCAGAGCGCTAAGTGCTGTGCTATCAGACCTAGGGGTAAGATGGCCTCACAGCTGGACGGAGCAGGAGGAGATAAATCCGGAAAGACAGGTTATGGTGAATGAGGAAAGCCTCAAATGTCACTCGAAGGTCAAAAGATGGCAAGCAAAGGCTTCTAAGTAAGGGGGTGACACAATTTGAGCCATGAGAAGGATAGAGACGAAAATATCTAGAAAGAGATGGAAAGTCCTGAAAACAAAAGGACTAACTAGGATATGATCGCAATCATCTAGGAAAGATGTAAAAGACCCTCAGTTGGTAGAGAGGATGAACAGAGAAGACTGATGAAGGAAATGGAACCTACATGAACTGAAGCCAGAGTGAATGGGAAGAAGGGTGGAAGGTCAGGAAATAACTGTCATTTCAAACCAGGGTGACTGGAAAGATGGCAAGCTCAAGGAGAGGGAAGGCACAAGGATGAGTGTATTTGATGGAGATGGTCTGCTAGGAAGAACCATACGAATAGATTTCCAAGAGTAGAAAAACTATTAAACATATCAGGCATAAGGTTGCCTCAAAGATAACACTGTCTTTAGCCCTCTACTGTGACTCTGGCCTCTCCATCACCCTTGCATAAAAGGCAGACACAACTAAAGAAAACAGCTACCTGCTGACATTAACCTTTACTCTCAAAACATAAATTTTACTATAAAATCAGCACCCACATATCTGATGTAGCAAGTAATTCAAGAGAAAAAGAGAAAAATACGATTAATCAAACAAACAGAACCAAAATATATTCCTCGCATTAGCAAAGACTTTTGTTAATTTAATGTATTCCCCGGGTAAGAATGAGGTAAGATAAGTATCTAGAGATTTCTATTAAACTATGCAAAATAATTATTATTCTATAAATAATCATATTTAACTTTAACTGCCCAGGAGCCAAACTCATTTTTTCTTTTCTGCATTAATTATCCTCAGCATTATTAAAAGTGTTTCTGAATGAGGCAATATTTCTACTGAACTAATGTTGTAAAAAGTCAGTAATTATAATAATTGAGGATGATCTGAATGGGTCATAGTTCAGCATTTTTTGATATTTTAAAAAAATGTGCTTTTATTGCTTTTAAATACAAAGAATAATTCAAACTGTGGTAACAAGGAATTGCCCAATAGAAGATTTTTAACACAGCTATATCAAATGGATAAATATGCTTTTCTGCAAACACCAAGTTTTAAAAATGCTCACTCACATTATATATTTCCATTACGGAGGTACTTATTAGGACATGGTAAATATTTGCTAGCATAATGATATATAATGACCTAATGGGATCTCCACAAATGAGGTTTTATTTTATGTCTATGCTTCTAAATTAACAACCTTCCTTATAAAGTGTCCTTTGATTTTCAACCAGGTCTACAGCAATTTAGGATCTCATTTTGGGCGAAGGCATTTATTATGCCGTGCTCATCATCCAGCTCAGTCTAGAAGCAGAAAAGAAAATCACACAAGAGGTATCTGTGACATCAAAATGCCCATGGATTTAATCTTCTCTCGGATCCTATTAACTTGTAGCTTAAGTTTACTTCTAACAAGCTTATTTAACAGGTTTCCTATCCCAGAGCAGTTTAGAAGCAGCAAATGAGTAGTTCAGAAGCAGCAAATGTGTAGTTTACAGGAATGGTTTTACATACTTCAAAAAGATCAGAAACTTAGAAAAAGCTTTATGTATGAAGATGTTCATAAGTTATTTGCAATAGTAGAAAAGTAGGGAAAAAAATCAACCTTCCCTCACAAAAAAAGAAAATAAATTGCAGAACACCAATATGACAGAAAGCTATACATTTGCTAAAGTAATTATATTGTGATAGTCTTACATCATACATTGTTAAATGAAAAAAGTAGGTTATAAGATTGTACGATGGTAAAACATCAACCAAATTCAGTCTCCAATAGTAGAAATGTGACCAAGCATGCACTTTACTCTCATCTATGGTAATGATATTATAATAATAAAAACCATATGCAACCGAGGCAGTACTTAGAGGAATGACCACTGTGTCATAGGCAGCTGACTTTAGGGCAAGATCTGAGAATTTCACGCACACTACAAAGAACGATGTAATGAAACTGGAGATTTGAATTAAAAATAAAAAATACTTTCAAGTCTGCCAGCATAGGTCTACTCTCCACTTAAAGTTTTTTCCCTCCACTGACTGATAAATTCTGTGACAATAATAAATAATGCGGCTGCTTAACTGAGTTATTCTACCTATTTTTCCAACAGCATTGCTTTCTGCGAAGAATCATGGTTAAAGAAACGGAAGGAGCTTCCTGTCCTGGGTGCCCTGGGTCACGTGACCAGGGCTCGGAGTAATCTCATCAGTAAAGCACTCTCCCTTCCATTTTGAGGGCCCAAGAGGTCGTTCACCCAAAGATGGGGCACACACAGCCAAAAAGGGTACAGAAAATCACTAGAGTAGAAGAGATGATGGAATTTCAAGGACTACCTACCTTTTTCTTTTCAACACGTGTTATTTTTATAAATAGAATACAAGGTTCTTTTAAACATATACATGGGGAAAGTTGGTAAATGTTGGAGTCAGGGGTGTTCCTACAGGTAGGCATCACAAACAAGCACTAAAAGCATTTTATTTTAATCAAAACTCATAGAAATCTGGGACAATATAATGTAGTGGAAAGTAGTTTACATAAATAAATCAACCTTGAGACTGCCATTTATCTCACTGTCATCTATTGTGATCCTACCATATGCTGTGTGCCTCACTGTAACTGAAGCAATACAGTAACTGTTATATTGATAACCACGTCTGTCAACAAAAAAGATCAAATAGTGTTCACTAATTCCATTTAAGAAGGCAAGGGGTTCCCTTCCCCACAATTTGGTGGACATGACATCAGAGAGATTCCCCTAGTACAGCAAACCTGAAAATACTAGACCAAAAAAAAAAAAATGTATGTGTGTGTGTGTGTGTGTGTGTGTGTGTGTGTGAGAAAATTCTTTGGCTGACCTGGCTTTAAAAAAAAGGGGAATTTCCCAGAAACCAGAAACTTCAAAAAGCATAAATTGAGGGGAGTGTGTGAGTTGTGAAGCTAGTATTTACTATGTAGATATCTGCTAATAGCCTTAAGCTTCTGTGGGTGTTGCTGTTCTTGTTTGTTTTTTGAGATACTCCTTCTGGTAACAGAAGGTCAAGCCAGAGGCCCAAGGGAAATAAACTGAACTGGAAAACCTCACATAACTCTGGGTCCCTAGATGACAATTTGCTCAACAGATGAACTAGGAAAACTCTGACTTTCAAGGAGTGGGCCGGATGTGTTTCAGCCTCAGACTTGTCTCTGGAAGAGTGGGAAACAGGGGGAAAAAAGCCAATAGCTTTTAGTCATAATGCTTTGGAATCTGGATTAATAATACCTCTGGTGATTAAAAAAGAGAATACAAAAGAGTTCTGAGTTGGTAGTGCTTCCAAATGCCTAGCAGAAGCAAACAAAACCTCTGTGGAGGAATGCACTTTAAAAAAATTACCAACGAAAAATTCAAAAGAAAAGTAACTCACAATGGAAAAAAAAATCACTGAATTTATGAGAAATAAACCACCATGAGTGAGAGTCAGCAGAAGCAACATGTACATAATTAAAATTAGTATATACTGCATATTAAAATTTTCAGGTTCAAAATACAAAGCAGACATGTTTAATATATTTAAAGGAACAGAATAAAATTCTTCAAAGCATTAAGTAATAAGATACTTTAGAATTGACTATGCATATTTGAAAAATAACCAAATAGAACTTCTAGAGAGGAAAATGTAACTATTTAAATTAAAAACTCAGATTACAAATTAAAGAGCAGGTGAGACACTGAGGACAGAATTAATGAACTGAAAGAGATAAATGTATATTAAATCAAATGTTCAAAAAGAAACAAAACTATAGTAAAGGAACAGAAAATAAAGTGAAAAGTTCTGACCTATATACTCATAGTTCTTTTTTTATTATAGTATAGCCAGTTTACAGTGTTGTGTCAATTTCTGGTGTACAGCATGTTACAGTTATACATGTACATATATTCATTTTCATATTCTTTTCCATTATAGGTTACTACAAGATACTGAATACAGTTTCCTGTGCTATACAGATGAAACTTATTGTTTACCTATTTTATATAGAGTAGTTACTATCAGCAAATTTCAAATCCCCAATGTATCCCTTTCTACTCTTTTCCCTCTGGTAACCATAAGTTTGTTTTCTATGTCTGTGAATCTCTTTCTGCTTTGTAAACAAGTTCATTTGCATCTTTTTTTTTTAGATTCCACATATGAGTGATATCATATAGTATTTTTTTTCTTTTTCTGGCTTATTTCCCTTAAAATGACAATCTCCAGGTCCATTCATGTTGCTGCAAATGGCATTATTTTATTCTTTTTTATGGCTAAGTAGTATTCGATTGTATAAATATACCACAGTTCTTTATCCAGTCATCTGTTGATGGACATACAGTTTGCTTCCATGTCTTCGCTATTGTACATAGTGCTGCTATGAACATTGGGGTGCTTGTGTCTTTTTGAATTAGAGTTCCCTCCATAAATTTTTCATTATGGTGAGGGATTCTAATATGCCTGAAAATTTGATTAAGTAGACAAAAATAAAACAACAAAGATACAGATATGAAAACAATACCAGCAATAAAATAACATTAATCTGAAGGACATAAGAACATCGCACCGCATTATTTACAATAGCTAAGATATGGAAACAGCCTAAATGTCCGTCAACAGGTGACTGGATAAAGAAGATGTGGTATATTTATACAATGGAATACTACTCAGCCATAAAAACTGACAACATAACACCATTTGCAGCAACATGGATGCTCCTGGAGAATGTCATTCTAAGTGAAGTAAGCCAGAAAGAGAAAGAAAAATACCACATGAGATCGCTCATATGTGGAATCTAAAAAACAAACAAACAAACAAACAAAGCATAAATACACAGCAGAAACAGACTCATAGACATAGAATACAGACTTGCGGTTGCCAAGGGGGTGGGAGGTGGGAAGAGATAGACTGAGATTTCAAAATTGTAGAATAGATAAACAAGATTATACTGTATAGCACAGGGAAATATATACAAGATCTTATGGTAGTTCACAGAGAAAGGAATGTGACAATGAATATGTATACGTTCATGTATAATTGAAAAATTGTGCTCTACACTGGAATTTGACACAACATTATAAGATGATTATAAGTCAATAAAAAAAAATGTTTAAAAAAAAAGAACATTGCACCAACAAATACATAACAGACATAACTGACCACGTGCTGGGCCAATAATAAAAAAGATAACTTAAATATGTTTGGAAATTTATAAACACACTTCTAAATGAGAAGTTGTGATGGAAATTAGAATTAAATGATGATAAACATGTAGAATGTAGCAAAAAATTATTAAAGGGAAATCTCTACATTTAACCTATATTAAAACAAGATAAACCTAAAAACAAATGCACTAAGCACTCAACTTATTGTGGCATAGTGACATTTTTTTAAAAAAAGGAAAACAGAAAAATTATGTTAAAATAAGTGAAAGATAAATAAGACATATCAACACCCACACCCACCTAACAGGAGTCCTGAAATAAGAGAATAAAAAGAACGAGGAAGACAATATTTGAACACATAATAGCCAAGGTCTCCCCAGAATTAAAGAAAATTATGGAATCCTCATACTGAAGAAATATAATGAATCCCAAGCAGATTAAATAAAAATAAATTTGTATCTGCTCACATTGTTGTATATAGTAAACAGCAGTAATTGTGTCTAATTTTTGAAGTTTAAAAACAAAGCAAAACTAAGAGACTAAGTAGTGAGGTGATTGAATTTAAGGCCTTTTAAGAGGAAGGCATGGTGTCTACTAAGATTTTCTTTAAAGGAGTATGCATGTTTAAAATTTAAGACTGAGGTAGAATGTATAGCTGAAAAACAATTAGCAGGAAAAGTGGGGTAAAGAAAAGCTTATCAACACAATAGCAGATAAGAGAGGAGAAAAATGCATTAAAAAATAGAGAGTACAAGGTAAGATGAAAAAAATAAATCAAAATATGTTAGTATTCATACATGTAACCCAACTAAGCTCACTGGTTAAAGAATATGAGATTCTCATATTTGATTTTAAAACTTTTTTTAAAAAATGCTATGACCATATTAATATCACACTATATAAAGTTAAAGAAAAATAATTTTTAGGATAATGAGGGTCACTACACAGTGGTAAAAAGAATAATTCACCATGAAGATAAAAAATTCTGACCCCTTCTACACTTAAAAACAGATTATAAACATAAAGAAAAGAGTCTCATGAAAAAGTATCAATAAATCCATTGTCATAAGGGAAAATCTTATCTTACCTAAACAAAAACTGATTGATCAAGCAGGTCAAAAATTAGTAAAGATGTAGGAGATCCAAGTCTTGACAAATTAGGGGTGATATGAAACATTTTAACCTGACAAAGGCTCATAAAATGGCTATTTAATGGTGAAATACTAAAAGCATTCCCATTACAATAATAGATAAGACCAATATGACTGGTGGCCCCAACCAATGAAATTAAAATGGATGAATTAAACTACAAAATGAAAGAGCAAAAGGGATAATACAAAACTGTCCTGATTTTCAGACATCATGTTTATATACACAGAAAATCTAGGCAACTATATAGAAGAAAAACTAATAGTTTAACAAGATTGCTAGATACAAGATCAATATAACCAGCATCCATTTTGTTTCTATTCACCAGCAAACAAAACATTTAATTTTTAAAAGATATTTTTATAATGACACTACAGATTATAAAGAACACTGGCATAAAGTATTCAAAGTCATTATAGGAAAAATTTAAAAACTTTAATAAAAGATATAAAATTATTTTAACTGCATATATATTCTAGGCTGAGAGGAGGATGAAATACTATGAAGATATCAATTATCCATATATTAATCTATAAAGCCTATACTATACTAATTCCAACAGTCTTTTATGGAACTTGAAAAACCAAGTCTAATCCACATTGAACAGTAAAGATATGAGACAAGTTTGAGAAAAAGTAATATAACAGAACTCAATAAACCTATGGTAATTACAGCAATGTAATACAGGCACAAGCATAAACCAACAGACTAATGGAATTAAACAGAGACATATATTCTGCTTTTGACAGATGTAGCATTACAGGTTAACTTGGATAAGAAGGTGGGAAAATTGATAATTCATATTTGAAAAGACAGAATTAGATCTTTATATCAAATTATTCATTGCATCAATTCTAGATTAATTGAACATTTAATTGCTAAATATCACTAAACTTTTGAAAGAAAATACAGGAGAGTATCTTCATGAACCAAAATAGAGGAAGGTTTATAAAACAAGACATAAAAGTGCAAATCATAACAGAAAAGACTGACAAATTGAATCTATCCAAATTAATAATATTCGTATAGTCAAATTCTATAAAGACAAAAATAAGCCAGTCTAAAAGAAGACATCTTCATATATGAACAAATGATTAGTGTCCAGCACACAGAATGCATGCAAATCAATAAGATAAAGACAATCAACACAATGAAAAAGAGGCAAAAGATTCAGTGCAATCAACAAAAAAGGAAACAGAAATGATCAATAAACATGTATCGAGATTCCCAGCATCATTTTTAATCAAAGAAAGTCTTTCCAGATGCATTTTTTATTTCACATCATTCTGTAACATTTGAGCCTTTTTTTAAAAATGCAGGGATAATTAATTTTATCATAAAATTAACATACAGTCAATATATTTGTGACAGAAAAATCTTTACAATGAAAATTAGCAGCCAAGTAGTATGGACTTAATCCAAATTTAACCTAAATAAAATGCTTCTTTCAATGGCGTTGCCAAATAAATTATGTACGTGATTATAAGAAAGGTACTGATATTTAGGAGGACTTGTATTTTCTGGGGAGTTGGACATGTCAGAAAAAATGAGAATAAATATCTATTATAAGATTTGGATCTTTAGCTTGTTTTTCAGTTTATGAGCATGACTAATTATAAGATAGCTGTAGCTGGAGAGATTTAAAAAAGCATTTATTTTCCACTTATACTAGGCACACATTTTGAAAATGTCAGGAAAGAATCAAGTTAAGCTTCTTTATTTTTCATATCTCTTCGAAATATATTCCTTCCACTTCAATATTAACAGCTGATTGTGATTTAACTTGTTGGCTGCTAAAATGAATTTCAAATTCTAGCCATTAGCAATTATGTCTCCCTAAAGTTGAGGATCTCCACATGCTTCTCAGCACTACATGTCTTTAGGGTACAAAAAAAAAAACAAACAAAAAAAACACTTTCCTGAGTCTGAATCAAAGGGAATTCTTTTCTGGTGAAGAATTCAGTCATCTGCCATTTTCTGGAAATTTTCACTCTTCTGATGAGGCTAACATTCATCCTGGCTAAGATCAAGGGGTACAAAGACCAAAAGGGCAGGTGCATATGCCCTTGGAATTAACATGAGAGATTAGTCAAGAGAGAAAGAGTCGAACACATATGAACCAAAACTGTATCTGGGGCATCATGAGTCATGTCAACAATCATCCACACATCTCCTCGGACAAATGTGATGGTAAGACGTCGGGACACGGAGATCAACTAATTCCTCTGAAAGGAGAAAGCCACAAGATCCTTCACTGGTCCCAGAAAGCAGGAAAGAAAAACAAGACCCCAAGATTTCTGAAGTGAGAGGCGACAGGGAGGAGAATGAGGGTAGTGCTACTTCCTCAAGCTTCAAGAAGCATTTGCATGAGAGCACGCACATTCAAGAGCCACAGTGATGGGAGAAACAACACGTGAGCAAAACAGTCAGCTTCTCGGAGCCTCAGTTTCCTCATCTACACTTCACAGGGTTGTTATGAAAAATAACTGGTATAAAGATATAATATGTGAAAACACCTTAATAGGTATTATTACTGTAAAGCTCACTGACTTACTTTTCTGATTGAAAAAAACAGGCAATATTGGGGGGAGGATATAGTTCAGTGGTAGGGGACATGCTTAGCATGTGTGAGGTCCCAGGTTCAATCCTCAGTACCTCCATTAAAAATAATAAACAAACAAACAAATAAATACACCTAATTACCTTCCCCCCAAACAAAACAAAAACAGGCAACGTGACAAAAATGCTCCCATGGCAGATATAGTAACTGGCCCCTTCCCTCTTCCATTATGGCGTGGATTAAGTGGCATTTCCCTAGAGAATCCTCTCTGATCATCTACCTAGAGGGTCTGTTATTCTCTCTTTGACCTTTTGTTTTCCTAACAGCCCTATCTCAACACTCAACAATCTAATAAGGTGGTGCTGTTAATACTTCCATTTTACAGATGAGAAAGCCAAGTCCAAGAAAAGCTTAGGCCTTTACACAGCAAGTAAGGGATAAAGCCAGGATTTGAATCCAGCTAGTGAGGCTCCAGCGTCCTTGCTTTTAACTCCCGTGCTATACTACACGATCTAGAATTTGAATTTAAAACACGGAAATTAACAAAATAAAAATATTATTACTTGGATTCATTATCAAGAGGATGGGGTAGAAGGGAATGGGAAAAGACTAAAGGACAAAGGAAGGGAATTATGAAATCCTTGTCTTCTTGAAATAAAACAACAAAAATTTTTAAGGGAGGGCATGCAGGATTGTCATCTGAGGGTGTAAGTAAGCAAGCATTGCTGCTGCATGCCCAGATCAGCCAGGGGAAGTGCTGGCTTGTCCTGGCCTCCCTGTTTTGGCTTGCGGGTTTACCTGTCAGAGTGAGCCTAATGTAGATGCCAACTTTCCAAATGTCATGGTGTTTGCTTCCCTCGTGCTCACACTAAATTCTTGTCCTGTTAATACCCTTATATGTTTTTCTCTTGGAGACATCCCATGCAAATGTAAAAGAATTAGTTGTGATGAAAGCCGCCTGATCAACAGCTATAATCTGGCAGAGTTCCTACTTCCAACCCTACATGCAAATTGCTTAAAATGAAATCCTGTATGACTACACCTCATCCTGTGCCCCAATCTCAGATTAAAGCCAACTTTCCTCTCCAAAACAGGACACACCTGAAGGTGTGTGAAGCATCCAGAAAAGGAACAAAAGCTGGACTTCACATTTTCACTTAACACAAGCCTGTTTTTTTTTTTTTTTTTGGATGTAATTGCACTGAGGATCCTTTTATTAAAGAGAGACACATCTTAATTCAAGGAATCAATGGAATGCATGGGAAAATGCATTTAAGTATAAATTAGTATGTTTTACCAGGAATCATGGTGTTCTAAGAGGAGCAATCACAGGATTTTACCATAGACTCTTTCCTAATATGGGTGATGGTTTGAGATCATAACTCTGTGTTCTCATGGTGGAGTCTCTCTCTCAATCAGGAAGAAGAGGATTCACAAGCCTGAACATGCAGTGAACTGACAAAACTGGCCTGCAGTGTCTCTCTCGTTCTCTTGGCCTCTGTTTCATCAGTGAATCACAATGCTCTGCAGGGACAGCAGGTGCAGGTGCCCCTGCCCTGGGGTCATGCTCAGATACTCCCTCTGCAGGTCAGTTCCAGCATTTACAAGAGCAGGACCAAGGAAACACACAGGGGCTCGCACACCGCAAACCTAACCCGTAAAAGGTTATAAGTCAAACTAATAAGCTATTCAACTATTCTACTGCCCCACCTTGATAAATAAACCTCCATGACAACAAAATCGAAAGGTGTAAAGCTGTTTTTTTAATGAATGATAGTGAGACATTAAAGATGACTAATGTTCATTAGTATTATGTACGTCTCAGGGTTCTCTTGATGGGCCAGTAACGTTTAGATGAGTCATAAAATAAACACACACACAACTTATAAATATTATATATTTATTCCATAGAATTTAATTTTCCTAGTCTCCATTTTTATAAAAGTATTACTATAGTTAACATTTTCATATAGATTTTCTTATACTGACAGTATGCTAAATTAGATAATCTTTCTTGAGTCACTGTAGTTCTTACATTTATTTTATTAACTTTAATTTAGAGAGACTTCTTTTGGCTGAGACAATAACTTGGAATTATCAATAAAATTCTTAAAATAAAACAATTTATGTGAACTATTGATTTTATATATTGCTTTAATGTTCATTGTAATAAAATCACACAATTTTTCATTTTTGTAGAAAATATGACCATATTTTCATTTCATCATTTAAACCACCATCTCATATTCAATTTCCATTATCTCTTAAAGCAATATATAGATCTACAAAGCATTTCATTTCTCTTCCTACAGATTTTTCAATGCTAAATTATTATAAAGAAAACCCAAACCAGCAGTAGGTTGCTCAATTTGTTAAAATATTCTTACAATCAATACTATCCCTTTATCCATGGCAGCCAGAAAATAATGTCAATAGAAATTAGTTTCGGGACTACGTATACATAAATCCTCCCTTTTACAGTGTTCATGACGTTTATTGAAAAGTCACTTCTGTTAAGTTCCTTCCCAGTTTATTTTTAGGTAGTAAAATTATCTTCTCTAAAATGTTTAAAATATTTTTAAGTCCTTTATCATATAAAGTAATCAAACTTCGATCTTTCTGGGTTTTGATAAAATAGAACTCTGCAAAGATTATTAATAGCAAGCAAGAGTTCACACTATATGATTATGGACAGCACAAATAAAAAATGATTTTCTGTTGCGGTTACCACAGGGCAAGGGGGTGGGAGTGGATAAAAGGGGAATTCGAGATTTGCAGATACTAACTGATATATATAGAATAGCTAAACAACAAGTTCATGATGTATGGTGCAGGGAACTATACTCGATAGCTTGTAGTAACTTCTGGTGAAAAATAATATGAAAACGAATATGTGTATGTTCATATATGACTGAAGCATTATGCTGTACACCAGAAACTGACACTACATTGTAAACTGACTATACTTCAATAAAAATAAATATAAACAAAATGAGTTTCTGCAAAAGGCGATGATTCATTTTTCACTTACGAGTCTTCTGTGATGTCACATAACTGTTCTAGTGTATCTTTCTAAATTTAATCTAAATATTTTAATAACATTGAGTTGGCATTGCCAGTCATCAGGAGTCCAAAAGTGGCTATAAGATCAGTTTTGGTATTTGTTTCATCAAGATGTTTCATAATAAAAACATGGTACATAATCTCTGTATTGTTCCAAAGAATGCCACGGCTATGAACACATAAGAAACTGCACCTTGTAATAACAAATACCGTAAGTCTTTTCAAATAAGCTACTGAAAATAAATCATATTTCACTTTGCAGTATCTTTTATGATAACATATAGTATAATTATGCTCATCATTATTTTTCATATAAACAAAGAAAATTTAAAATCTACTTTGTGAATATGATTCTGGGTTGACTGATGGGCATCGTAGAGAAATATGGTTGTTAGAAAGAGAAGGAAATGTGGGGTGATAATCTGACCATGAAACTTAGTCTACAGTCACACTAAGAGCTAATCATGTACCTTATAACATTATTTAAATATAGGAAATAAATTAAAAATTTTTAATTATGATTAAACTTCCTGAGACCCAGATTCTATCTTTCTGGTCTCCCAGGTACAGGTGGTGTTCCTGGGAGTCCCAGTGTCCCAGTGTGTACTATCCTGAAAACCTTTATGTTTCTGCAGAGACATAATGAAGACTGTTTTACTCATTAGAATTGTTAAAAAATGGGAAGAGAATACCCCCATTTTGTAGTTACAGCTATAGAGTAGCAGAAAATTTTTAAAAAGATACTCTTGTGCTTTACTGTTAAATCTCTGAATCCAAGAGTTCCAGCCTCATTCTCCTTTTTCAGCATCTCTTCAGCATCTCATTAGAGTGAAAGCTTCAGCTCTTGCCAAGTTCTGAGGGAAAGTAACGCTAGAGGGCGCAAGCAGTTTGTGACTTCGACCATTCTGCCAACAACAAACACCCAGTGTTTTATCGGACAGACACCAACTCTAATTCAGTTCCCGAAAGTATCCCTTAACCATCACAGCTCCAATGAAACAAGATCATGAAGCTACAAATATCTTTTTTCAGAAAATGAGAGAACAAGAGTCTTGCCGGCTCCAGCAGTCTGTAATCTATCACCCAAGCAGGTGAAAAAGATATCAAATAGATTCCAAGGAGACCAAAGGGATAAGAACAGAGCTTGAAAATTAGTGTCTTTCGTTCAAGTTGTACAGATTAGTAAATTCTGGATGTGGTGAGTGTGTGTGTGAGAATTTCTGCCAAAATATCAAACACTTCTTTGCCTTTAAAAATGTCTGTAAGTGGTCAAGTACTACAATTACAGACATTACAAGTCAGGCTGAGCTGACCTTTCAAAATACTGCTAACAGAAATGCAGAAGACTCCATTATAATAACATTTCTAATGGCAAGTAATTTGCATTTAGGATCATAAGCAAATTCTATTCAAAAAGCAAAATGGAAATATGATTTTCAGATGTCATTCTGTCCCAAATCATTTTAGTGTTATGACTGATGTGAAAAACTTTCTTTTTTTGGTGGGGGTTGGGGGGATAAATTGGGAGTTGGGGATTTGTGGATACTAACTACTACATATGAATTAGATAAACAACAAGGTCCTACTGTATAGCACAGGGAACTATATTCAATACCTTGTAATAACCTATAATGAAAAAGAATATGAAAAGGAACATATATATATGTATGACTGAGTCACTATGCTGTACACCAGAAATTAACACATTGTAAACTGACTAGACTTAAATAGAATAAAATAAAAGACTACTCTTCTTTAAAAAACTTTTTTTTCTAATGTTGAAAAAGGTCTCACCTGGACTCAGCATTCATTGCCTGACTGCCTGCCTGACAGTATCCACACCACAAAGGTGAAGCTTGCTTTAAAGCCAGTTGTCTTGCTTTGGATAGAAGGCAACGCAAACTGCGTATTACAGGAAATGTGTAATTTAGTAGCTTTTTAAAAAACAACTAATATCAAACTGCATATGGGTATTTGCAATTGCATATAAAATTACAAAAAGAAGATTGTACTGGGTGACTGTAGTAAAAAATTTTTAAATTACACTTCAGCCTAATCAATCTAGTGTTCTTCAAGACCTGGTGTTTGAGAAAACTGATGGGTAAAACATTACTTCTGTGATTTTTTTTTTGGTTGGTCAACACGAGCTAGTTACAAATACATTTGCCAAACATGACCTATAGAAAGTAAAATCTTGGGGACACTTGGAACTTAGCCATGTCACATACAAAACACTGGTTCAGGAGATGAAATCATGGTCTCAACACACAGAAGTGCTGTCATAAAGCTGAAGGGTGAAAATTATTAACAATGTTTCCTTATCCTTGCTCTGATCCTGCCCTCCTGGCCAACCAGACTGATATAATCTATGCATCCTTCATTCATTCACCAATAATACCTGCAGTTACCCTGTTAGGAGGTGAACTGTGGTCCAGCCCACTTCTATTTTTGTAAGCTCCCACATCTATTTTCAAAAATGAAGAAGTGAAAAAAAGAGTAATGCCAAAATTGTGGTACATTTTAAGTCTTTATACCTCATAAATTAAAAATGTAAAAACACAATACAACTATGCTGTCTGTAGGATAACTAGCGAATAGCATATGCAACAATTATTTTATAGTAGCCTATAGGCTATGTGCTGGAGTAAAAGGACACAGATATCCAGCTACATAATCAATATCTTTCAGTTCTCTTAGTGTATCTCTGTGTACGGAACGTCATAGTTAATGATGATATCATCTGAAGACTTTTGAGCACATGCGTGCTGGAGCAAGGGACCTTCATCCTACCCCTACTCAACTGTGATAGTGGGAGGCAGATTTGAATCTTGCCCTCATAAATCTTGAATTCTTAACAGGAAGACAACCTTCCCAAGAGCACTTGGGGGACAAGTTGGAGGTGGCTCTAAGGGCCACAGTTATTACAATAGGGCAGAACAAGCATCAGAAGGGAGCCCCAGTCTTGCTGGGAGTCTTCTGAACTGAAACTTGGAGGACAGAGGAGGAGTTATTCCGTGGAATGATGGGTAGCAAGGGTCCAGGAGACTGGAAGGGGATGCCCAAATGCAGAGGCATTTGAATCACTATGGAATACTGGGGAACTGAAGTTAAAGTCAAAGGAGGGTCTTTTTTCAGCATCAAGGTTAGACTTTTGGTCTCAAGTACAGAACTGTGATGTGTACCTGAATGTTCAGTTTGGAAATCCAGGATGGACAGTCACAAATAAGGATCAGGAGATTCTTAATTCCAGAACTCGAAGGGTTTTTGTTTTGTTGGCTTTTTTTTTTTTTTAAAGATATCCTATAACAGAGATACTGAATCTAAATAAATAAATGTGTTTTAGAACAGCGGTTTTCAAATTTGAAATGGCTGCCCACGTGGCTTATGAAATCAATTTTGTGGGTCTTGAGGCTGGCATTTTTAGAATAAAATATAATAGGAAAAAAATGATACAGAAAATATCTGAGAACATCCCACATATTAAGAGTGTTATTTTGTGAAATATCTATTTCAGTTTGTGTATGTGGGAAGCAGAGGAGTACTACATTTCTTACTATTTGGGTGGTCATGATCACAAATTTTTTTTAAAAAAATGCTGACATAGAAGTTAACCAAAAAAGCTACTGAATTAGAAATTTCAAGACATTTTAAGAATGAAGAGATACTGGTGGTAAGAAAATGCCACTGCTTTGGAGAAAAGGAGATAGAAGATGTATTGAAGAGGATTTAAAGATTTGGGACCATCAAATAGTATTCCAGAGTTTTAGCCTATAGTCTAGGGATTGATTCAACTAGCATCAGTCTGTGAAGCTGGGATGACGTCCTCTCTGGCTGCCCAGCTAGCTCTCTGCACATCCTAAAAATGGCTTAAATATCCTCCCTCAGGTCTTCCTTGCTGCTCCTCTTGTTACAGTCTCTAATTCTGCCTTTCACCTTTCCTTTATAGCACTTTTCTCAGCGTGTAATTATATATTCATCTGTGTTTCTCTAATGTTTCTCTCTTTGTTCCTAAACGGATTTTATGGCTGGGTTTTAGTTCTGTTGTTTATTGCTGCATAAAGCCTGCCAGGCACTCTTCATATTTGAGGAAGAGGGAGGCAAGAGAAACTGTGAAAGACTTTAGATGGGCAAAAAGACTATGGGATATCCTTAGTGCACCCCTCTGGGGTATCTTATCAGTTCACTGCCTGAGTTATAATCAACTCTGTATGTGTAGAAAACAGAGTAATGCAAACGATTCGTATCCATAGAAATACAAGTGGTTCTGGTGAAGTTGCAACTGATTAATACCCACCGGATACTGACTAGTTTTGCATTATTAACAAGTTCATCTCAGCATTCCTAACTGTCTTCATAGGTGTATTCTTTGAGTTCTCTTCTAAACCAGTTGTAATATGTTCACGTTCCTCTCATTAACTAATGAGTTACATAAAACTTTGATATGTGTTCATTTCATACGGTAGAGCATCATGATTTTACCTTTAAAAAATTATACCCTAATAGGAGGAGTAAAGGAGGAAAGAAAGAAAATGGAGACTATATATAAAAATAGATTAAAAAACTAATTTCTTCTGTACAGCAGAGAATTATATTCAATATCTTGTAATAACCTTTAATAAAAAAGAATATGAAAACAAATATATGTATATATATCCACGACTGGGACATAATACTGTACACCAGAAATTGACACATTATAACTGACTCTATTTCAATTTAAAAGAAAGAAAGAAAGAAAGAAAATGGAGCATTGAATGGCTGGAAAGAACACATGTGCATGGATGAGGATGGGTGTGACCTGGCTGTGGTTATGCTCAGAGGCTGATGAAGAGAAGAGAGGAAGGCATCAGAAAGGGGGAACATTTTATAAGCTGAACGAGATAGCAATGCAGCACTCTTACCAAAGAAAGTTTATTCGAAGCACATACATAAACATAAACATAATTATGTGGGCAACAAGACCTGCTCCTTCAGTACGTATTCTGTACTGGTAACGCTTTCCATGGTTAGAGTGCACAGCCAAGAGGACCTGACTCAGGTTCAGAGATGATTCAGAAGAAAGTAACTTTTTTCCACTGTCTACATGCAAGCTGGCATCTGTCCTACATCAAAATCACCTATTAACAAAATGAACTAATTACCCATTATGACATGTCACTCATAAAGAGCAAAGAGGGTAACAGAGAGAAAAGTCAGTATCATCCAAAAAAACAACTAGAAGGGTGTTTAAATGAGCAAGGATACCTTTCACTAAGAAGAATGGCATCAGCAAAGCTAAAACTTGCATTCTTTCAACAGCATCAACCTACTCATTAGAATGGCTAAGATACTTAAGTTGAATTCAGGGGGTTTACTGTGATGCAAGAATTAAGTTCATCAGAGCTTCCTTATAGCTTTATAAAATTAAGTTCCATTTACGAAATCTGGACAGAGTTTGAGGAGAGTTTGGTTTTGGTTCCATGATCTAAATGTTTATGATACATCTCAAATGAGTGTTCACATAACTCTGAGTAATAGGTACCGATTCTACAACAAAAAGGCGTAATGCTACACATTCCAGCAAGAGCATAAAATGCATAAACGTGCCACATTCGCAGAAAAATAAGTGAAGGTTCTAACAATGATATAATGCGTAATAAGCCCAAGTAGTTTCTTGCAGTCATCACAATCAAGTCTGTCTGGCATGAATTTTATATGTGCTTTCATCACAAAGACTTTTTTCAACTGTAAGCAAACAACAAACATTTCAAAAGGCAAAAGAAAAAGCAACTTGTACAATGTTCCTACAAGTTTATACAATGCAGATTTGAATTTGCAACATACACCAACATACACACACACATCTTGGAATAATATAAACCTAACTTATAAGCTTAAATAAGCAACACTTTCCTTTAGATAGCATTTCACAATTCACAAAACATCTTTGAGTACATCATCTTTCTAACACTTTTGTAAGGTCATTCGTTGCCATTATTCCCATTTTACAGGTGAAGAAATCAAGGTTAGAAGTTTGGTTTGTGGCCACAGAACTGAAGAGGTAAAGTTAGATATCAATCAAGTTCTTCTCTTTCCAATGTTCATGTTTCATCCTCGAAACATAAGTAACTCACCCAGGTAAAATAAAAATTATCATGATACGTTATTCATTATTGCAATGAAAACAATTCAGATGCCTGGATTAAAGTCCCAACTCCACCACCTACTGGCTATGTGATTTTAGTCGGGTTACTTAACCTCTCTGTGCCTATAACAGAGCTATAAATTTCAACAGCTATAAATAAAGGATAATACTATCACCTATCTCATAACCCTGTCATAAGGATTAAAATACTTATGAAGCATCTGATTTATTTATTTATTTTTAAAATTTTGTGTGTGTCTTTTTTTTTTTAAATTGAAGTATAGTCAGTTTTACAATGTGGTGTTAATTTCTGGTGTACAGTTAAAACAATGACTGGTACATAGAAAATAAAATAAAATTCTTCAAATTTCAGCTTAGCAAAGTAACACATTGACCCTGAGGGCCTGGTTTACTGCCTGGATACTTTCAGACTGTCATGTATCTGATGGCCCACAGGCTGCAGGTGCAACCCTCACACTTCAGGATGGTTTCAGTAAGAGGCTTCCAGCATCAATGCTCACAGGCTCCCCAGAAATCCTGCCATGAGGGGTTGGGGAGCTCCCTTCTCTACATTTTCCTTCACTATTTAACAGTGTCCTATTGAAGGACACAGAGGAAATCTGCCACTTGGAACTCATAGCCTCTTTCTGACCTGGGGTAATAATTACATATTTCAAGAAGTTACACTCTTTTCTATTCCAATTTGTTGTAAATAATAGCAACTGCCACTTAACTGAGCACCTGCTAGATGTAAAACCCTGTGCTAAGTGTCTACAACAGTTTTCAAAATTTATTTTTATTGAAGTATGGTTGCTTTACAATATTATGTTAATTTCTGGTGTAAAGCATAGTGATTCAGTTATATATACATATACACATACATACAAATTCCTTTTCATATTCTTTTTCACTATAGGTCATTACAAGGCATTGAATATAGTTCCCTGTGCTATATACAGTGGGACCTCGCTATTTACTTGTCTTCAACATTTTTTGTACTCCTTACAAAGTATGCATCATTCCTGCCATTTAAACAGTGAGACCTCAAGGAGATAAGTTTATCCAATGATACACAGCAAGTTATAAAACCAATATTCAGCTGGCTCACAGTGCTGTCTCCAAAACTTTGGCCCTTGAGAACACACAGTGCTTCCTCCCAGGGCCAAATTATGCAGTATTAATTTATCCTATCTTGTTTTATCCTAAAACCAACCCAAATTGATCCTCTTTTGTTTGATGCTCTGCATTGTTTCAAAAAAACCTGAGGCTCCTTACACACATACATGAAATAAATAAAATTACCTAAGAGGATGAAAAACAAAAAAGAGAAAATGGAGGGAAAGCCAGAGAAAAAATTAGCCCATGAAACAGGCCACAAAAGGAAGTGTTAAAATGACTAGCATTGGACCATGAATTCAACTTTTCATCAGCTCTGAAGAGTTAACTTCTTATCCTCTACCATGGGAGGGTCATGCAATACTAAGATCATGCAGGGCCATGGTCCAAGGAAGGTCTATGCACACATTAGTTACTGTTGAATACCAAGACATTAAACTACTCAAAACCCACTATTGATTAGCTAAGCCAACCTGACTTCTAACTTCAATTTGACCACTAACTAGCTGGGTGATTTCAAGTAAGTTACTGAACCCAAGGCTTAGTTTTCTCACCTGTAAAACAGTTATTTCTCTCACAAGGTGATGGAGAGCACTGAATGAGCAACTGTATTATCAAGTACGCTGTCTGACAAATGATAAGAACTCAATAATTGATAGCTAGCTAGCTATTATGGTAATATTCTTGCAATCTTTTACTCCTTTTCTCCTTTGTCCTCTCTCCCCCTCCCACCTTCTTCCTTTCCCTTCCCTTCCTTTCTTGCCTGGTCACCTACAGGATTTATGTCAATTCCATCCAGGTCAAGAGATTCCTACATACTTTAGGGATCAACTCTCAAGTGCTATCTAAGATAGTCAAGTACTAGCTAAGGAAAAGTGAGGATGCAAAATAAGTAAAGATGGCTTCTGTTTTTAAAGAACTCACATTCTTAACAAAGAGTGGACAAATATATTTTTAATGCCTAGAAGCTGAGGATGCGAGAAGGGATACAGCAGCTTAAAGAAACAGGCATTGGTAAATAGATCATTTCGACATGATACGATGAAGGCAAGGCTGGAAATCTGCATAGGATGTTTCAGGAGCATGGGGATGACCGGAACAGCATGCAATAATTAGAAATTATAATAACACACTTGATAAAGTTAGAAAAGAATAAAAAAGGTTTGTGTGTGTGTGTGGTTTTTTGTTTGTTTTTGTTTTTTTTACAGAGTGCTTCATTAAAGAGAAGCAGCTTGAGAAGAAGGGAAGATAGGAGGAAAGAGACGGCAGAAACGAGGGTGCTTCAAGGTCATGCCCAGCAAACACACTCCAGGACCTTCAGCTTCCTTGGCTTCATGCCAAGCACCTGCAGGGCTCTGAGAAAGTCAATCGAATAGTAAAACTGGCAAATCCCTCAAATCAAAAATGGTGGCGGGGGAAGGACCAAAAGTATACCAGCTTCTTAAAGCATAACACCTTCCTGGCTAGAGGTTGCAGCTTTTGGCTTCTGCGATGAAAAGATAATCCTTTGTGAACAGTAAGACATCACAAAACTCATGCTGGGATGTTTCCATGTAAAAACGTGAAGAACCTGGCTTTTGTGGATCCACTTGATCCCCAAACCCCAATCTCAAGAGGCTACAATTTCAGGCGAGAATGCTAGTGTTTACTTGCTCTAGAAAATGTGAATGAATTCACAGGGAAGAAAAGCAGGAGTATGGGGCAAGTGCAGGCTTAGAAACCAGCAAGACCTGGGTCTGTTTTTCCCCTGTGGGACCTTGACCGTGTTTCCTGACCTCTCTGTGCCACAGATTTCTCAAAGCTGACATGAGAATTAAGCCCAGTAACTGTAAATCATTTAATAGAGATGAAATAGAAAGAGACACTAGAACATTTTTGTTGAGGACTAACTCAAAACAGAAAGAGAGGACACAAATCCATTATTGTATTTATTGAAAATAATAGCATTAAAAGATGTTTATTTTGGAAATATGAATTCTGAGAATTGTAATATATCCTAAGAAGTTACTGTGTATTTTCATTTTGACCTTTCTTAGTTTTGAGATCAATTAAACTGATAAGTCATATTTCTAAGAGCTTTATAGTATGTAAAATTCTAACAGATGCTTAAAGTCTTTTGATGGCTTTTTAATTATTTTAAAAGAGTAAAATCAGTGTTTATATGTCACCCCAAGCAATAATTCTGTCAGATCCTCATTAACAAAACAGGGTGGAGTTTGATCTCTCCTTTTCAAGAACACTGCAACAAGAAGGAGGGTGTGCCCACAACTCTTAACTCATGTTGGTGGCTCCACTGTGATCTGGCTCCACCCTCCTCAGTCTGTGGGAACCTTACGAAAGATGATTCTGGTATAACTGTGCTTGTGGCACTTTACCTGTTGGAATGCCCAATTCTACTATCAACCCAATCACACTCACTACTCCTCACCAGCGCCATAATATACAGTACATTAAAATAAACATAGATGTTCTCGCAAGCTTATTCTAGAACAAACAAACAAGCCTGAACAGAAGGTGCCTCTCAAGTCTTATGCTGGAGTAATCATCCAAGGCAATCAGACTGTTGGCTCTGGATACCATTTGCTTTACCACAGCCAGCAGAGTCTCTTCCCTTGTAAACTTCTGGTTGAACCCAAACACATCATGCTGAGCAACAGAAGGTTTCTGGCAAATCAATCTTTAGAAGTTCAGACAGGTCTATCTTGAAGTAATATGGTATGATGGTAAGCAGGGGAGCTAGGAGTCTGTGTCTATCTACTCCCTTGGCATGCAAGTCACTTCTAGAATTCTTAATTTTCTTAGGTTCATATGGTATCTGTCACATAGGGTCGTTTAATGAATACCTGAGAAAATTCCAAAGAGAAGTTAACCTGCAGTAGACGCTAAATAGTGTTATTAATATTGTTACAGGTTCTTATTAAAAGAATCAGAGAGAATACTTAACACCCAGCTCAAGATGGCAGGATGCGGGATTCTCCTGCTTAAACTTCTGAAATAGTTCAGTAAGTTATACTCAGAAGTGCTATTTCCTTCTCAACTCTATTTCTAACACATAAATACAGGGCAAAGACTCCTTTTCAACCAGACGCTTTCACTGACAATGTCTGTGTCTGACGCTTGGGCTGAATCTGAGACACACTTGCATTAACCACTTTGGATCCTGTGGTCTCTATAACTTCATTCTCATTTCTTCCGGACTCATTTTTCAGGAGGGTCTGTATTTTCCCTGTCCTTGATTTTTTTATTTTATATTTTTCTATCTTAGTATATGTGAACTTATAAGTTGCCTCAAATCCTTTTTGAATAAATAGCTATGTGTATAGATACATAATCAAATATGTTTTATTCTCTTGCAGGCTTAGCTTTTATATTTTGGGAATTCCAGTGATCAAACAAACCTCTGTTCCAATCCAGTATTTATTCTGAGCTGAAGCTTTCTGGTACAGTTATCAGCCTGACTTTCTCTATCACTCAAACTCCTGCATTACACAGACCCTGTATTCTTCTATTATTATTTAGTAGATTTAATATGTGTGGTTTTATCAAATCAACTTGTCTGTCCTTAAAGGAACTTGATAAGCACCAACAGCATCCCTTGGTGCAAGCTGGAACTCATGCCTGGAAAGAAGAGTCAGCAAGTGAATGTAGTTCCTCCTCCATTCCCTCCACATCCCACTGAAGGCATCCTAGGGCTGGGATGCAGCTGGATGCACTGTGGTGCTGGATTTTAGCAGGGAGCCTCCAGCAGAGTTCACCACCTTCTTTTTGTAAAGCAAGCATGGTATGGCCTTGTGAGACTCACGGACAGCTTTGGAATCAAAGTTTAAGTTTGAATATAACCTAATCAGTAGAGCGCTGGGAAAGGAGGCTAGAAGCTTCGGAGCCTTGTGTCCCACAAAAATTGAGTTTGCATATAACCACTCCTGTTGGGAGGTAGTATCCCTGGTTCCATTTAGTTAATTTCTAGGCAGAAAGAGCTCTTAAGAGTCATTTATCTGATAATCTGCTTATTTATCTTGTCCATCCATCTATCTGTCCATCTATCCACCCACCCACTCAACTCACTCAACAAAAGACTGAAGGTCTACTCTGTGACAAGCACTGCAGACAAAAACAGACAAGACAAAATCTTGGCCCCCAAGTTGTGCATTCAGTCTTAAAGAAGGAATGGTATACACAAATAAATAAGGGACACAAGTGTTACCAGTGCAAAGATAAGGGTGTGTCTGAGGTGTGGTGGAGACATAGAAGAGGAGTCATCCATTCTACCAGGAGTCAGATAAGCCTTTGTCTGGCTCAGATGAGGTAGTCCCTACAGGTTAGGTATGAAGGGAGGTTTGGGAGACAAATAACATTCCAGTAGGCAGATGGGCTTAAAGCAACAGATGAAGTCCAAAGATAGAGCTAACTTTAAAGGAAATTGAAATACTTCAGGGATCATCATTTGAACCACTGTATACTGGCTCTGCTGAAGACTGAGTGAAAACTTCACTAGCTGAGTTTTATACTAAGTCCCAGACACTAGATTAAGTATTAACATACATTATCTTCAAAACAATACATATATATACAAAATATATATATATACAATACATACATATATACACACACACACACACACACACACACACACACATATGTAATTGAAGTATCAAAATAAGGCTTTGAGTTTTACATAGCTTTATCTTTTTTTGTTCTCTCAAATTAAAGACCAAGTAAACTATTTTAATTAAATTTCTCTTGGTCCCAAAGCTTTACTATGTTAGAAACAGAATATTAAACTAGTTCTATCTGAATCTACATTCATGTTTTTCTTCTATAACTTCATGTTTGTCTGGGAAACACATGGATTTTATCTATTTATTTATAACCCACTTTATTTCATCTATCATAACAATCATTGCAAATTATCCAACAATCAACAATCACAATCCTGAGTAATGTGGTCATAGAAAATCATACTGAATGATATTTTCTTACAGAATAGTCTGTTTAGGAAGTATATTAATTTAATACATAAGATTTTTACAAAAGGCAAAATCCACGTTTGTTAAATACATACACATCATGTATTACTAACTGCTTTATCTGTATTTTCCACAATGAATTCTCAAAGCAAAACAAAGACATGGATATTATTTTTCCTATTTTGCAGAGAAACTAAAAGTTAGTAGGTTTGATAACATATCCAAAGGCACACTGGCAACAAGTTGCAAAGCCAGGATACAAATTTAGGTCTCCAAGATCCCAAACCCCATGCTCTTATGTATTGTGCTATAAGAACAAGACTAGAGTAGAGTAAAATGCGACTTCTTCTATTATTTAATTAGTTTAAATATATACAAAGTCCTGGTCTATTCCCTTAAATTCCTCCTCTTATCTCAATTAGACAAGATAAAAAGTTTTTGAGTCCTTTGCTCCTTCTAAGGACATGATAGTGTACAGTCTACAGCAGGCGTGGTGGGGGCAGAGAAAAAAATAAAAGAGGAATGTTCTTAGGAATCTTTCAAAAAATGTTTAGCAAAATCCAAGTTGACTTTGATTATTAATGAGAGAATATCAAGAGAATACATGAAAGTGGCTGAAAAATGAATAATGGTGAAAGCAACTTAGCATAACGAAGCATGTGCCCTCTCATCAGAGATAGCATCATCCAACACAGCATACATGCCGGAAGGTACATGGCTAACTCATCAAATTTACTGCTCAAGGAGATTCCCAAATGGATACAGCCAAGCATTTCCTTAATAAAGCCAGCGTGCTGAATTCATCTCTGGACCAAATTTCACTCTCTGTGGGAAATCAACTTCTTTTCTCAAACTCCAAAACACTGTTTGATAAACTGTCTATGTGTTCAGTTAAAAAAAAATCACCTTAAATTATAGTACACCAAGCGACATAAGTGAATTTTCAGGGGGACACGATCAGGAATGTGTCCAGACTGAATATTTCATAGCTTGATAATATTTCTCAGTGTTGAAAAAATCAGCAGAGTTGAAGACTAGAACTTCAGCATTAGAGTTAGCATAATTTTGTTTCTAATTCATTTAAGTTTTGTGGTTCTGAGGGCTACCATGTCCGTTTTGGGAAAATAAGAAAAGTACATGGAAGAGGATATCATGATCGTTCATCCTTATTAGCTCTTCTGCTTTACTTATCTTCTTAATCTATTGCTAGGATCACATGAAGAAGAGGAAAAAGAAATACATGATTTTTTACATGCATTAAACCTATTAATTTTCAATTGAAACAGAATTCATTTAGAAAGTGTGCCCTGAAGCGATACTTCATTAATTTACATTTACATATTCATTGCATTGTTTCCCTGAAGAGCAAAAGCATGAGGGGTGTGTCACCTGAGTGAAAAATTATTGTAACATATCATTCAAAGTCAAGTGATGTGTGCAAAACCCACATTTGCTACTGCTGAGTTAAAAGACAGTACAGAGTAAGACAGGTTTACGGGCTTGCTTTCCCTGGTATAACTTTTAGGGGTTTTTGATAATTTTTGCTCAGGATAGATACTTTCCCAGGATAAAACTGACATTTATTATAATATATATGTATAAACAACTAATCAATATTTCAATGATATCTACAGACTCTTTAGGGGGAGAAATTAAAGAGATTTTCACCACTGAGGAAATTGAGGCTAAACATACACTAATGATTTTGCCATCAGGTTTAGCAAAAGCATCTCTGAACCACTCATGCTGATTATTTTCCATACTTTCAAATTTCTGTATCCCTGCCCTACCAGGTTGTGTTTCCTAAAATTTTATCAAGGAATCTCCAAAGAGGCTCATCTACTCAGTTTGGTTGGCTTCAATGACCAGGTTTCTACAGCTGAGCTTGAATCCATCTATTCCATTGCTATCTCTGGGCTTCGTTCCCTAGAATTCTAACTTAATGGACTCTCTTCTGATGAGGAAAAGAATAAAACAACACACATGCACATACACACCTTAAAATGCAAGTAAATTCAGGTTATTTCTTAAATTATTCACATTAGTAGCTCACTGACTTCCCAGCCTACTGCCCAGATAAGTACTTATCTTAGAGCAACTGGGCAGAGGCGTGTAAAAGAAGAAATGTAAATCTGGAGAACTCTAACCTCATGCAAGATGTAACTAAGCTAAAGCTCTATGGTGTAGATGACCAGCAAAGTCCCAGGGATTTGAGTTTTGTTACAAAACCTCCACCCAGGGTATGCTACATTCAATGTCCTAAAATATACAAACTTATTTGACTGGTTCTAAATAGAAAATGGTAAGTAAATGGTTTTTCTCCTAAGGTTCAAAAACATGGTTTTAACTTTTCATGGGACGATGTGAATCAGCAAAAATAGTTTTCAAGGAAAAAGAGAGAAAGGTATGGAGAAAATCGCTTTAGGTGGACAACTAATTAAGAATTTGTTAAACATCTTACCAAATGAACATATGACTTTCATTCTAGCAAAGAAAATAGAAATAACTTAAAAGGGTATTGAGATAAACAAGTTTTCAAATACAAAGCTAATGCCTGATGTCCATTACTAATAAGCCTTATGGCTTATGACATTTGCTTGTACATAAATTGTCTTTCAGTGATGGATTTAACTATCAAACAAAGATCAACAAGTACCAGCTCTTTTGAGATTATAAGGCCAAAGAAAACATCACTAAGAGAAATGTCTCCATGCCAATGCACCATTACTTCTTCAGAACCACTTCTTTTTTTAACTTTCAACCACATCTTTAGAAGTAGCATTAGACTTGGAATCAGACAACTTCTGTTTGTTTCTGGTCCCGCCACTTACTAGCAGGTCACTCAGCCATTTGACCCTAGTTCCTTATCCCTAACATGAGGCGATGAGGACCTGCTTTTCAGGTTTTCAAGAGGATGAAATGAAATTATGAGTGAAAGTACCTAGCACACAGCCTGGCACACAGAAGGCCTTCCCAAATGCAGTCTTGAACCTGACCACAAGGCTATACAGAGGGACAGCACCAGAGATGTCTCTCCCTGGATACCTGAAGGTTTTTCTCACAGCAACATGGCTGGTGAAGGCACCATCACCTCCCCCTGTGTCTCAGCAAACTGGAACCCTTCTTGACTACTCCTTCCATCCATCGTGTCCCCTCACTTTGTCTTCCATAACGTTTTCTCTATAAGATTCTTCCCCAGTATCCTAACCCACTTGAGATTAGGTTGCTAAGTTTCCTACTAGCAATCTTTCTCAATTTCACAACTCATGGGATCATCCTTTAAAAGCTATTAGAAACCACTTAAAACCATTCTCTCTTGTAGTGACTTGACGAATCTAGTGACTCTTGAGGTTCAAATCCAACGTGAAAACTAGTTTGAATCTGCTGAAAATATCTTCTGAGAGGAACAGAAAACCCAAACGATTGTAGGTTTATTTATTTTGCCCAACCAAAAAACCTTGGAAAAGGCAAAGCAGATCTGGTACAAGGACACTGTGGCCATTAATCCTAATCTCTTCAGCACATTTTGTCTAAACATTCATTATACCCTTCATGTCTATGGTTAAATAATTCTTGTGTGTATTACACATAGAATTAAAATAGGAATTATAGAAAGTGGGAATAATCTACTTTGAAAGTCTGCATTCAGTACAGTACCTGAGATAAAAGCTGCTCAGTAAATGCATATTGAATAAGGAAAACCTCCTAGGATTAGAGTTATATAAATGTTCTAAGTTGGTCAAGTTTTTCCTCCTTTTTTTGAAGCAATGCATTGAGTGTTTTTATGTTTTTACATTCCCTTCTGTATCAGTCCTTCCTCAAAATAGTACTCTGAGTATTTCCTTAGTCTAGTAAAAATGTAGCCCTAAACATCACTGAAGTGATTCAGAAACTATATAGTGAGAGGAATCTAGAAACATCTCCAAGAACCACTGGTCACCATCAAATACCACTGGAGAATGTTACAGCTTCCCAAATCTTACTTCTTTTCTCTGAAAATCATTATAAAAATTAAGTATCAAGAGAGTCTAATTCACAATTTAGACAGTTAACTAGATAACGTTTCTTTAGTGCATCCGAAGAAACCGAAATATAGACAGTTGTGCCTAGATCAGAGAACAGTCTGATTTAAAGTTCTGCCTTCTTGAGATGTTTCAGGTAATGGTATTTTCAGTAACAAAGTCTGAGGAAATAGGTCTTATGAGAGCACTGTTACTGATTTATTAAAATATAGAAAGAAATAGAATAAGTCACTCTAAGACTAAAGAGGGCAGCAACCAAGAATCCATGTACTCTTCTTAGAAAAAGTTTTAAACAATTTTAAGCACAAAGTCATCAAGATGAGAAAATAAAAAGAACATTAAGAATATACCACTTTCAGGAAAGACCAAACCATCAATATTAAACATCATGACTCTAATACAGTTTCCCTCATCACAAGTAGATCTTAATTGTATTTATTATGGGGCCAGTTATGGAATTATGATGAAAATAACAACAAAGTTTCCATTGCAAGATCCTACAAATTCTTTTTAATAACCCTCTTCTTTCAAATGTTGTATTATAACTTCAAGAAACAGCGAGAGAATATGAGCATAATGAACTATTTCAAGAAATAAAGTAAGACAAGTCTCTGGAATAATAAGCTTCCCAAAGCCGTCTACGAATTGATGCCAGTTACCACAATTACATGCAGTCTTTAAGTGACATCTTAAAAAGCAGGCCTGGAAATTCGTGGAAGCTGGGTCTCTGGGCTGGTGACTGCATTTTGAGCTGGTGGTGGGATTCAGGGAAGAAGCCTTCCCTCCAAGGCTAGAGACTTTAAGAAGTTTTGTTTTTTCTTTCTTTTTTCTTGAATTCAGGGTTCTGAAGCTCAGCTAAGAGGTCCTGTCATGTCCCAGGTAGGGCCACTTGCTCCAGGCTGTGGGCTGAACTTACCAGGCTCCCTGACTTTGTCTCCAGAGATTAAGGAAAAGAAAGGTCTAGTGTGGGTATGCTCTTTGTTGCCAGAGACCCCACCAGTCTCCAAGCCATCTTGTCCAGACCTGTCCTCCTCAGCCTCTGGGGTGGGGAGAGCCTGATAAGAGCAGGACTCGGGAGACCTGAGGCGTACCACTAGAACCTCCTACCAGCAATTCTGAATGCCTGAGAGGGAGGTCCAAGCACACAAGCTAATTTCTTCCCCCACACCCCCATCTGTCAGGCCAGATGACTGTCTGGCGGGAAGCCCCCCAAGCAAAATATCAAGGCCTGTTCATAAGCATTCCTCACTGAACCCAGTCCCTAACTGGCACCTTCCAGTAGAAATACATGACCTAAATATTTCTTTTGGAGTCCTCTCCTGTTCCCTTTACCACTGTAAAAACTATTACAAGAGGATAATTTTCATCTGCTTACTTGTAACCTCATCCCAGATGTCATGTGGAAATTTGGATTATTTTGACACCTGCAGGCAGGTTAACAAGAAAAACAGGGTAGGTTCATTTGCCCTGGGAGAGTGTGACAGCAAAACCCACCACCCTGGAACGGAAAAGATAAAGCGCCACCTCGTGGTGGGTGGTCAGAACTGTTCTTTCCAGTCTTGCCCGGGAATTTATGAACCCTGGGGAGAAGAGGAGGCAAAGTCTGTTAAACCAAAGAGCTGGGTTGGGGAAAACCGAATAAAATAAATTTATTTTTTAAAAAATGAATACACAATAAAAAAATCTTTTGGTCAAATTTCAAAGAACAATTGTAATTCTTCAGCAGGACCCCTGAGATTTATTTAACGGATTCAAATCCGGACAAAGCTGTCACTAGACTCAGGGCCAGAAATTAATTCTTATCATGTAAAGAGCTGAATTCTCTCCCTGTTCGAGAACAATCAATAAAAGCCTGGCTTGAAATCTGGTTGAAATAGTCATTCTAATTAACAAAATAAAGGATAAAATTCAGACAAGCATAATAACAGCCCTCTGTTTCAAGTACAAGAGTGTGCTGGTCACAATGACAGTTCCTAATCTCCCCCACGGAAAAGTGACTTCCATGGAATAAAGTCAGCTTAGATGGATTTTCCATTTAAACGGTCCAGGATTAAATGGAGTTGGTTGAACAAGCGTAATTCATTCATATAACATTCCCCTTAAAGCACACGCACACATCATGATATCCTTATGAAAATAAGCTGTCTTCCTAGTCACTGGAATTTAAAAGCGAGAGCTGACACTAAACCAATTTGATTAATATATGACATAGTAAATGACTGTTCATTCCCGTGAATTTATAAGCTTCTGTGACGATTGTATCACATTATGTAATTTGCAGGGCTGGGTCCCCTCAGAGGTTACTTCTACAAAAACATACGTTTCATTTGAAACCTGACCAGGGCTCACTCCTGTTCTAGATAGATTCATTATGACAACCTTTAATTGGGCACACTGCCAAAATGCAGCCAGTTTAACAGGCCTGTGTAAATGCAACACGTAGACTAATATCCTTATTTGACTTACTTGTTGAAAATGATTTATTGAATAATACTTGATAGAGAGGACAAAACCTTTCAAAGGGCAGTTCTCCAAGAGTTTAAAAATCCACAAAACTTGGCTGCTTAGAAGAAGGAACTTGAGAAGTTTTAAAAAAAAAATTATATCTTGCCAAACAGTTCTATAACAGAGTACAAGCCATGTGTAGTTTTGGGAGCTGAAATAGTTAATTCCTAACAGAAATTTGTACAAGGCTTTTACTCAGTACATTTGAGGGGCCTGGGTGCACGGAGAATGAGAAAGGCATACATATTTTGAACTATATCATATCCATAACTTTTTAATTCATTTTTAAAAATAAAATAAGGGGAAAGGGCATTCATTCTTGCCCTTAGAAAAGTTTAAAATGACTTCTTAGGTTTGCAGGATCTGACTCAATATAAAGACTTAGATTCAGTTGGCAGTTACCTTGAGAAAATCTTCTATAGACATCACCGAGAATCCTTAGATCAACTGGGAACTTTGCTACTTTGCAAATTACAATGGCAAAATTTACCTAATTAAGTATGCTTTGTAATTTAACACAATTATAGCAAATAAAATTTCAATATGGCTATTCACAGCCATTTCAAGAGCAATTTTCCCTATGATCTCAATTAGAACAATGTTCTTGTGTCCCCTACCCCCCACCTCTGTTGGAGGCAACACACGGTTCATCCTGACAACTGTGGAGTGGAACTAATTCCTTCCTCTTAACGCCTGTCTCCAATTAGCTGGTGGGAAATAGAAATGATTTACTTAAGAGACAGTTTTTCCCACTTACTCAAGCCTATTACTATTCTGATCCAAGCATCACTCAGCTACTAATTTTCTTGGGAAGTGGTACTGTGTAAGGTAAAGAGTCCAAAGTTGCTAACACAGTGACCTAAGCAAGTTACTTAACCTTTGTACAACTCAGTTTCCTTGCTTGTCAAATAAGGTTCATTTTTGCTATGTACTCTTATCATTAATATAAATTTTTAAACATACACTAACAAGACTTAAAGGTGCTTGGCTTACAACAGTGTTCAATGAATTAAAATCATCATCTTGTCAGAGGTGAGTAGGTAAGTAAACAGGTAAGCAAATAATTACAAAACAATGAAATAAAGAAATCATAAAAAATACATATAAGACACAGTGAAAGCACTAAGGAGGGTTAACCCGTGAATCACCTCTATAATATCCCCGAATCCATTAGAATAACTTTGGCAAAAAAGAACTCACTACACCTCATTGGGCAGCTCTAATTACTTCACTATTTTCCCTTAAAAGTAAGTCTTAAAATTCTCTAAAAGTTGCCTTCCATTGATTTTCACCCATTTGTCCTCTCTCTCATCAGTAAAAGTCAAACCCATCTTCTACATAACAGCTATTTTGAAGACAGTTATCACGTTCCCAGATAACAACTTCTCATCGAAGGTCACTTGTGTAGTCCATGTATTCAGGGGCCAATGAGAAAACAAAAGTAGCAAATCAAATAGAAAGACTCCGTAGACTTCAAATTCCTAAGAAGGGCTAAGTTCCAATGCCAACCAATTCCTAATGATGCTGGTGCCTACAGTTAAAAGGAAACCTAAAGGATGCTCTGACTTCAGTAGCCAAGAGTAACACAATTAGAGACTTACATGGGGTGGGGCTGGGGGAGACGGTGGAAGTGGTAGGAATGCCAACTATTTATATCCCTGTTAAACAAGCTGTGAACTCTCCTCGGTCTTTTTTATTTTTCAAGTTCAGGATCGTAGTTTGTTCATCCTGTGCTTCCCTGTACCTAGTTGAAAGCATGAATAACTGAATGGCTTTAACATACATTTGACACACACTACAGTATCCATCATATAATCTCACATTCTTATATTTCAGTAACACAAGAAATAATTACCACAGAAAACACATAAATGGCATTTTAACATATTTATTGAAGTACTGGATAAATACACTGCCTAACTGTACACAATATATTCTTACTTCCTTCATAGAGATAAACAAGATACTTTATACCTATGAGTTAGCAAATGAGGGCCCTCTCAGCTGTGAGAATAATTGTTCATTTCCCTTCCTTCTTTCCCTTCCTTCTTTTTTTCCATCTTTCTTTCTTATTGCTAGATTTATTGGATAATTTTAAACTACAAAATTGTTATTTGATCCTTGCTACAAGTGAAAAAGAATCCAGAGATATATTCAAAAAGTTAGCAAGTTCCAACTTCTCTCATGCACCTGAGAAACCAAATAACCTAGCTGCTTCTTTCATGTTTCTCCATTCTCCTATAAATGAACACATATTGAAATTTTTTTTCTTTATTTTTGATCCAAAACAGGGACCATATTATATACATTTGTGTGCAAGCTTATTATTTTATTTATCATTATTATTATATTTAGAAATTTAAACCCTTTAACTCTTTAAACAAGTAATTTAAAGAGTAAATAATTCCCTGTATGAATCCATGGAGCATGAGTCGGTTGCATTTGAACTTTTGTTCTTTGATTAGAATCTAATACAGTTTTTCACAGAATAACAGTACTTTAACTATGAGTTGATTAGCTTCAGGGACAAGAAGAAATGCCATGTTTTTATCATTTTCTACGAGGAATGAACTACACTAAGAAGAGCTGCCAGAAAGAGACTGATGACAAGGGCTTCTTGTTTACCTAGAACTCTGCATGGACAGAGAGGAGTTAGTTAGGCTGTGATTGAGATGCTCATCACTCCAAACGTGAGTCAGTAACCCAGAACATGACATGGTAGTTGCCAATGAAAAGGCAGCATGGTGACTCAGAAGCATCTTTGCTCTCAAGAGATTACTTCTATTTACAAGTAAGCAATACCTTTCCGTTGAAATACTCCAGAGTTAGACGTGGGATCTAAAGTTTTGATCTCAGTCTTGATTCCACTATTCACCAATTATGGGACACTGGGCAACTCCATCCTTAAATAATCAATAACGTGTGTGTGTGTGTGTGTGTGTGTGTGTGTGTACTACACAGAGTAAGAGGCACTGCTGACACGACACGATAATATCTACCTCACAGGATGACCAAGAAGATCAAATGATTGGCTGCAATGAAAAGTGCTTTATAAACTGAAATGGGATCCCACATCCAAATTATATAGAGACCCTTCTCATAACTCTTCATTTTACGGACTTCATAAACATGTCTGACAGCTCCTTTTTTTTTAATCAGCATCATTCACAAAATATATTGCAACAGAATAGTCCTACAGTCTATCAAAGGGGTTGAAGGCGCCTAGTCTATGTCTACGGTAGAGAATATTCTCTCCATTTACAATTGCTAAAACTAAATCTCAGGCAGGAGACATGACTAGTATGTGTCTAAGTTGGAACTACATTACAGGGCTTCATTTTCTGCAGGATCCAGAGCATTTCCAACATTTACTCCCATGACCTCTTCCTACTCCAAATCTCATGGGATACAGAGAAGACCACGAAAAATCATCTCATGCAGATTTATGTCATGGTTATATAAATATGCTTCAAGTTTGGCTCTTTTTAAGAAGTAATAGATGGTAGTTGTTTCTCTTACTAGTTCTTTCACAGATCAAGGAAACTCTCCCTCCCACACACTGTAAGCCAAAGGAAAAAGCCACCTATAGCTCACCACCACTATTGGCCAAGTACTCACTGCTTCCATTCCAGTTACCTTTCCTCCTCGGAAACAGAGTCCAAATTGTCCACAGGCTATGCTGAAATTTTAGCTCAAGTATTTATTCATAACTTAAAATTCTCATTGCAGATTCTATCAGCATTCTGACACATCACACTGTGTGAAAAGCGTATGTAACTCTTTGATTATAAATATTTATTTTAGGCTCTCTTTGAATTAATCCTAAGATAAATTTCAGATTTTCAAGTAATTCCACAAGATCTATGGTCAAACATGTCCAATGCTACATTAATGATTATGAAATTTTTTCATGACTGTATTACACAGACCTCTACCCTCTTGCATGGAATGTATTTTACATGATATATCTACTGCTTGTGGACTCAGAATCATAACCATAAACACCATTTATTGTTCAACTTTGTTTTCATAGATTATACTGGTGTATAAGTCTACAAGTTTCTGAGCTAATTTCAGACAGCTATGTGATTTTTTTCAAGCTCCTATCTTTTGTTCTTATATCTGGTATACTTTATGTTTTCATATCTTTTGTCATCTTACTTGTCAGTTACTTTTCTCTTGTTGCTATCAATATCTGATTCATGTAGCAATACCTCTCTTTTTTGTAATTTAAGAAACCAATTAAATTAATTTGCTATGCTGCATAACAACTACCACAAACTTAAAGGCTAAAAACAATACACATTTGTTATCTCTCAGGTTCTGTGGGTCAGAGGTCTGGGCATGGCTTAGCTGGGTTCCTCTGTAAGGCTTTAAAGTGCCAGCCAGGGTTGGTTCTCATTCGGTGGCTCATTTGGGTAAGCGTCCACATCTGAGCTTACAGACTGTTAGCAGAATTTATCTCCTGTGTCTGTAGGACTTTGGATGGGTTGTCTCTTCAAAACCAGCAGAAAGGAGAGCAAGACTCTCAAGGAAGTCTTCTAGCAAGATGGAATCTTTTTTTTATTATTATTTTTATTTATTTTTTATTTTTCTGGGGGGGAAGTTAATTAGGTCTATTTATTTATTTTTAGAGAAGGTGCTGGGGATTGAACCCAGGACCTGGTGCATGCTAAGCATGAGCTCTACCTCTTGAGATACACCCTCCCCCCAAAATCAATCTATCTACCTACCTATCTACCTATCCTATCTATCTATCTATTTGGGGGGGGGGTTACTAGGTTCACCTGTTTATTTTTAGAGGAGGTACTGGGGATTGAACCCAGGACCCTGTATGTGCTAAACAAGCGCTCAACCACTAGAGCTACACCCTCCCCCACCAAGATGGAATCTTAAGTTAACATAATTACAGGAATGACATCCTATCACTTTTGCCATGTTCTGCTGGTTAAAAGCAAGTCACTGGTCCCGCCCAAATTCAAGGGGAATGAATTACACAAGGCCATGAACACCAGGAGGTAGGGGTCATGCAGGGCTACTTTAAAATCTGTGAACCACACCAATGAATCCACTTAGAATCAAACGCAAAGTTAGAATAATACACTGAAAACAACAGACGAAGTGGCTTTTGTGAGTTAACTATAACTATTTTTAAGACCTCCATTTTACTTACTCTCTGAATCTTGACAATGTTCTGGATAGCGCAGGCTACTCAATATGTGATTTTTACATATACAGATGCTTTCTTAAGCAGAGGTCACAGCTTGCAAAGAATAACAGTGCTGCCCCGTTTTCTTTCCTCTCTAGATAGGTGGTGAAAATGCTGGCCAACTCATTGGCATTCCTACATTAAAATAGTTTGTTATGAAGTAGGTTGAGTCTTTCTCTGGCTACTGCTCAATTACTGAAGACTGACGAAGCCCTGTAGTCGGTCAGGACCAGGCATTTGCTGGGATGAAATTCCCACAACACTAGGCAAAGTAGAAGTAGGAATCTTCCTTCTCTGATTCCTGGGAAATAGAAAGTTTTCCTCTTAGGCTCTGTGATGTTTTACTGCTTACAGAATTTTGATATTGGTAGGTGAGGATTAAAAAATCCTTGTAAAGGCTGTGTGCAGGAAATACTTGGACAATCTTAGATAAACTTGAACCAAATTGAAACCTCCTTCACCATACCCACCAATGTGGAAGTTGTTTAAATTAGTTTCTTCTCCCAGGTATTAAAGGACAGATCCTGTGCCTTCTTTGGTATCATGGTCTCATACTTAGAATGTGCATAACTCTTCTAGACCAAAGTTGTTATTTGAGCAGTTATTTGGAGAACAAGAAATGTATGCAGTAAGTGGAATGAAGTTTGGAATTCATTCAAGGACAATCAAATGTTTGTCACTTCTGTCAGCATTTGTAACATTTAGGAATTATTTGTTGGATGATGAAATCATCCTTCTCTCTTTTAGACAATACTGGGGAACAAGGCAACTGGACAAGTTTATTCTATTTCCAAATCTTATCTGTAAAACAGTATTCTCTTATTTAAAATCACAATTAAACCTTTTTTTCCCTAGTCACAGCATTTAATTAGCTTGTACTTGTTACAACTATGTGATATTTAATTCCATAGTGCAAATTCAAAATAATGGAGAGTTGCAGCAGTATAGGAATCTTCAAGACCACAACTGAAACAATGAAATGATGTTCAAAATCACCCAATCTGTAAATAAAATTTGGCTTACTCATTTTCATATAACTGCATGTTGCACATAAGTTAGTGTGGTAGAATAATTATTTGAGATATTAACTGATTTTTTTCATTTGCTCTACAAGACATGGGGGTCACCATTAATCCCAAGAAAGAGTATCAGACCAGGCCAAAACAAAGATGTTGAATTACTGAGTTCTAAATTCAAATGCTGAGGTTCATAGTAAAAGCCAAATATTTGACAGTACATGTGATCTAGTATACCAATTTTATCCCATGCTCCCTTCCCTCAACTACCTCTACATGATAAGAAACTTCTAAAAAAAAAAGCTAAGGAGGTAGAGTATGGAGAGAATTCAAAATAGTTAGACAAGTCTGGAAACTATGCCCTTCTCACCCACCAGAAACAGGCTGGTGGGATAAAGGGCAGCGTGTTTGGTTTGGGGATAGTAGAGAAGAAAAGACATTACTCACTTTGTCTTAGTGGAAGGGGATAGCAGGCTTCAGAGAAAAGTCCTCATGCCACCCTGGTGGCCAGAATACAAATGGTGGTGTGACACATGGATTTAGGACTGAAAGAGGCTTAAACTCACATGTCCACACTCTCAACTCAGGTTTCCCTGGGCTCTAGACTAGCATATGAAATATCCAATGGATTCCAGAGGGACTCAGGGATTATCAGAGAAAGAGAAAATGGTGGTTCATCTGCCAGAATGTTCATCGTTGATAATGCCTGGTCAGGTGGACAAGACTTGGACAGTTCCCACCAGGAATCTGAAGGACAAGGCTGCCTCTTGGCAGGTAGGTGGTATCAAGGATCCAGAGCTCCGTCAGCACTGGCAGGAGGTCCAGGCTGCCTTTCCCTCCACCTCAAGTTTCCTTCTGAGTGGCCATAAAACTTGTCAAGGCCAAGAACCAGTGGGATGAGAGGTCAGCTTGGAACCACACACTTTTCCCCTCTTCTCTGCAGTGGTACCTATACATGCTTCTCAGACACTGGGGATAGGTGCACATACAACAGACAATTTTTCAAATTATTGACTTGGACTAAAGTTACCTGGAAGGGACTAAATTAACTTCCTGCATCAGGCCAAATAGGGAGGAGTAAGAAAAATTAAATGTGATTACAAAAAGAACCAAAGTTACTCTTTTGCATACCTGAGTATGTGACTTCAATTTATATCCATCATATCTGTATGTGAGTAGGTACAATTATAAATTTTGAAATACAAATATTTAAAAATACTTTTAATTGTGTGCAATAACAGTTCTATTTCTTTGGAGATAATGTAGTCATTAAACTTTAAGCAGTCAGGTAGATTCTTATTGTCTTTCCATTAAAGCCGTTCTTTTATTATATCTCTGTTGAGATCGTATGTCCCTACGTGCGATTTTGGGTTTTGAAATTAAGAGATCTGAACCATTTTTGTCCTATTGTTTTCCCTAACATAATCACAGAATAAGTCAAATGATGGTAGAGAATCAGATATGCCGTAAGCACACAAAAGCAACCTACTTTTCATAAGTATAAGTCAGCACACGACTAAAGAGGACCCTCAGTCAAATTTATACTTCTAGGAATATGTAAATTTCTCCAAGTTTTAATGTGTTTAGCACATATCATGTACCCTGATTACATATGCAAGAGCGCCACACACATACATTTTGAAAGAGAGTATTTCTGCTCCATGGTAGGGCTGCCCAAGCTTTGAACTGTCTTTAAAAATAAACTTTTCAGATTCACATGTATTTCTTAATTATAGCAATAAGAATACAATAAATATCTATACCCTAAGTGGTCAGAAAATTGCAAACAATTTCAATTTTAAAAGAAGACGCTATCCCTGTCAAAAGCAAGCCACTCATTTACCATGACCACACAGGATCATTCGGAAGAAAAAAAAAATGAAAGAAATTTGTTTTATTTCACTACATGAGGTTTGAAAAGGAAATATGTGCTTTAAATATCTAATTAAATGCAAGCCTGGTGTAGCAGGTCACCTTCATCACCTCTGTGTGTGTGTATGTGTGTGTGTGTGTCTTGATAATTGATCTCATGTTCCCAATTACTCCAGGAGAGCATTTCAGTACGAAAATGAATGAGGCAATCTGAGACAGATGTCCAGTCCTGCTTCATAAAATTACCTGAATAACTATCATCACATTTAATTTTAAATATAAATTATAAAAACCATAAAATCCATAAAAAGTGATGATTTCTTCCTCCAAATCTGAGAGCTCACTTTTGATAGCCAGAGAAAGCTGAAAGATAGCTGAAAGGCTAGTGGAGCAGTTAGAGGATGGAGTGTGGACCAAGGCCATTGGATTCAAAACTAGGCTCTACTGCATACAAAGGGTGTGACCTGGGCAAGTGAGTTAACCAACATGTGCCTCCCGTTTCTCTTATCTTGCTATTATCTGAAAGGTTTTGCTGTCATGATTCCTAAATGCATAACACATTTGGCCAGCATCTGAGAGATGACAAATGTTTGCTGTTGCTATACTCATTGCCATCACCATCCCCACCAGCTGCTGCACCGCTCAGTTATCCTGCATTTGCCTTACACTCCAACATCAGGCAGAGAGTCCTGGTGTGGGGGAAGTTCCCCTTATAGAAGAGACAACCACTGAGACCTGTTGTGATAGCCTTTGATGTCTTGTGAGCTATCCTCCTTAAATTCTGGGAAATAATGTAAAGGTTTTTACATTTTTGTTCTCTCCTCTTAGATTGAAACTTTATAGACTACGGAACTGTTTTTTTTTAAATGAGATGTAATTCATATACCACAAAATTCACCCTTTCAAAGTATGTATTTCAACTATCACCCCTGATTCCAGAACAATTTCATCACCCTCCAAAATCTAGAAGCCACAGGGAAATAAATTTTGCATTCAGTGTACAAACTGTGGGAATTTTAGTACAATTACTGTTTCACTTAGTATATTACTGTGGGATAGACTCTTAGCTGCTCACACCAAAATTTATCCTCCCTTCTTCCTGCCCAGTATAATGACTGCATGGTCAGATTCCCCTGCACCTAGGCATGGCTGTGCAACTAAGCCCTTACCAATGAGCTACTGAAGGAAATACTAAGTGGCAGCTACTGGGAAATCCCTTGTGAGCCAGCTGGTTTATGCCTTTTTTTTTTTTTTTTTTAATCACCTTATCATTTGTCTCTTCCTCCATCCCACCGCCTAGAATGAGTGTAATGGTTGGAGCTCTTGTAGCCACTTCAGATCACAAAGTATCCTTGAGAATGAGAGTCAGAAGGGAGGAGGATTTAGGAGAAAAAGAGAATGAGCCTGGGTCCCCGGTACCTCTGATCATATGGGACCTGAGATGTCTCTCTCTAGAAAACTCCTTTTACAGAGGAGAGAAGCAAATGTCTATGCTTATGACACTATTTGAGGAGGTTTCAGTCACATACAGTAAATTCAATACTAAATTTAATACTAAATACCAACCTGTTTCCCAGATTCCCATCAGTGTCATACATTTTGAGTTGCCAAGAAGGTAAGGGTACTTGAAAAATTAAGGCCAATTTTTTCTGCTCTTTGTTAAAATTCTACCAAACTGGAGTTCAGTCCAGGACACCATAGTTATCAGCAACTTACTTAACTTAGCTTCCTACGTATAATCTCCACAAACTCACTCATTCATACTTTGGGGCATATGTAACACATGAAGACCAACAGTCCCCATAGAAACTTGAAATACTAACCAGAGGTTGTACTTTCAAACCAATTTACTGAACTGTACTTTCAAACTGGAGGCAAGCAGTCATCTGAACATACATATATCCACACTCAAATCCATTAAAGGCCACAGAGTATGCAAAGCCATTATTCTATGTAGGAATATAAATGTAAACAAAATGAGGTCCACCTGAAATGTTGGGTTTTCAGCAACTCCACTGAATCTGCTTCATGTATGTATGAATGCTTCATATAAAGTTCAACCTGCTTCCTATAAGGTTCAACCCTTTAAAAACCAAAAATAAATCAAGTACTATTTCTGAAGACTTTCTCATTAAAAGGATGAAGTGCCCTAAAATGATACCTATAATCTATGCATTTCGCTGTTATTCTGGTGAGCTTACCAAAACAAAAACATTTCGACAGTTAGAATTAAAATATTAATATTCTAAACTCCTAGAGAGCCAGGACTGTTCAGCTCAGCTTTATATCTCTTGGTAGTATCTAGACTAGTGATTTGAATGGTTGCTAAGATGAATCAGTGTTATTTATACGTGGGTCATTTTAATCATTTAAGTAACAGATCAGTTTTGCAACCTTGAGTAAGTTCCTTTTCTTTTTCATTTCTTCATCAGTTAGGAGAGGAAATCATCCTCTTCCTAGGATTAATGAGATATGTAAGCAGAGTGCCTTAGGCAGCAGCAGGTGCAGAAGAGGGAGACAATAAATGATAGCTGGAGTTCTCATTACTGTTGTTACTGTTATTTTTATTGTTATTAGATTATTATTACTCTGCTGAAGATTCTATTCTGTGTGCTGGGCAAAGTACTGTAAAACATAGTCCTTGCTTGAAACATGTATGAAAAAGATAAAATGTATGAAAAGATAAATGAAGGTGCCAAGTAGGAGAGATGCTACAACAAAGGGAAAACACTCTTGGAACAGGATCCCAGAATTAATTCCTAGTCTGATTTTTTTGACTCCTTTGTGCCCCACTGGCCGCCTAGCCAAATCCTTGCTTCCCTTTTTCCCCCTCATCCCCTCTTAGTTCCTCCACCATATCCTACCCTCTGAGATCTCACAACTTCCTGCAGATCATCCCTGCAGATTAGGAATCCGGTAATGGACTGCCCTGAGGCTTGAGCCAATGACTCTCCACATCTGCATAGGGCCCACTGGGCAGCCTGAGAAGGCAGGGCACTGGCTATTTCCATGAGCTAGGACAGTGAGTGAGTGCCATGGGAGAGTTCAGAGAGAAAGCTTCCTAGAGCAGGTGAGAGGAAGGTTGGGTTAATAAAGTGAAGAGGGAAGGAGGCCATTCTAGGGAGAAGATGCCCCATGAGCAAAACACCAAACAGATCATTTCATACAGGACCAAAGTGCGTTCTCAGCAAGCTGCAGTGATAGAAGTCTAAACAGATACTTTCAGAGACATGGTTAGAGATAAGCAGGGGCCACACTAAGGGGTTTTGACATTAAACTGTGTTTGACAAGCTTGACGTTCCTGAAACATATAATTACCTTTAACATAAAATACTCGTGTATTAACAGACGCACATTACCATATATAAAATAAGTAAACAACAAGGACCTGCTGTATAGCACAGGGAACTATATTCAATTTCTTATAATATACAATAGAGAAGAATCTGAAAAGAAAATATATATGTATGCATATGTATAACTGTACACCTGAAACTAACATTGTAAATCAACTACTCATCAATAAAAATTTTAAGAAACAAAAAACAAGTACTCGTTGTGTTAAAGGCAAAGTGGAGCTTTAGGAATATTATGTTGGTAAACGTACATGTAGAATGGATGGGCAGCCAGTTGTTTGTGGAGAATCAGAAGGAAAGTGAATCTACTATAGGAAGGAAGACCTGACTCCAGAAACACATAATTGGCTCTGCCATAAAAAATAACTTGAGTAAAAAAATTTTTTTAAGTTTTATCAAATAGCAACATTAAGGGATTTGAGGTTTCCATTAAATATCTAATTTGAAACAGTATCCAAGGCTGCAGAATCATCCAGACCATGTTTATTTTAAAGGGCAGGAAAGCAAGGTCAGAAAGTTACATGCCTTGCTCAAAGTCTCACAGTCATTTGGAAATAAAGTCTCAAGCGGACAGCACAACCACCCCTCAGGTTTTAGGCTCTTTAAGCAGCACTTGTACATTAAATCTCACATTTTTAGTTTTGGTAAAACGAGTTAATTAAAGATAAAGATATTTCTCTTAGCAAAAGTTACATATGTATAATTATGTAATACAGATCTTTATTCTTTCTATTAGTAATCATTTCCCTCTTTTTCAACATCAAGTTAAAATCAATCTTAAGAAGGTAACACAAACGAAAACTAAAATGTGCTCCTTTTCAAAGCTTTCCACTGAGTAACAATGCAGTTATTTTTAAAATTGAAGTATAGTTTCTGTACAATAGTATATAAATTACAGGTGTACAATGTATGGTTCACAATTTTTTAAAGATACACTCCATTTACAGTTATTGCAAAATACTGGCTATATTCCCCATGTTGTACAATATATCCTTGTAGCTTATTTTATATCAAATAGTTTGTACCTCTTAATTCCCCCTATATTGCTCTTCCTCCTTCCCTATCCCCACTGGTAACTAGCTTGTTCTCTAAATCTGTCAGTCTGCTTCTTTTTTGTTATATTCACTAGTTTGTTGTATTTTTTTAGATTCTACATATAAGTGATACAGTATTTGTCTTTGTCTGACTTATTTCACTTAGTATAATGCCCTCTAAGTCCATCCACATTGCTGCAAATGGTAAAATTTCATTCTTTTTTTATGGCTAGGTAGTATTCCATTGTGTATATAATATATATTTCACATTTTTTTTATCCATTCATCTCTTGATGGACACTTAGGTTGCTGCTATGAACACTGGGGTGCATGCATCTTTTAGAATTAGTGTTTTTGTTTTTTTCAGATATATACTCAGTAGAACTGCTAGTTCATGTGGCAGTTCTATTTTTAGTCTTTTGAACAGAAGTATGGCATTAGTTTTCTTACCTAAAAGTTACTATTAACAAACTCAAAATGGTATACGGAATCTTAAAATCAACATGTAGAGATTATATCTATTCAATAATATCATTCTAGTAAATAATGTTCTTTTAATGTTTTGCTTCAGTTGGCCAGCCTCAGTATAATCTGTTTAAAGGTCAACATTTCTACCTACTCTGAAACAGAACCTACTCTAAAAAAAAAAAAAAAGTATCCATATGAGAAAATTTTAAAAATAACCTCTAAGAGGATGTGCTACACCAAAGGGACATTTTGCTCCTGCCCACAACACACAATATTTGCTCATATTTTCTTAAATTCAGGTGAAAGAATTTGGACCCTCAGTTACATGATTCCATTAGGCTAACTCTCAGAGTCTACTCAGCCCCTCTCTATGCAGACACCTTGTGCCAAATGACCTTGTAATTAACCATTCCTCTCTAGCCACCTCCAACTAGTGATGAACAGTGCCTTCACTCACAACTAAGTCATAAATGAAATAAGAAATTGAAAGATAGGCATACAAAAGATGGGCATTTACACTTCTCACTCGGGCTGTTTCAGCACCACCTTATAAACAACTAAGGAACTCCTTTGAAAGTTATTTGTCTTTCCATGAGATGCACTAGCTTCTTATATTAAGGAAGCAGTAAATTATTCGTTGGTGCCCCAGGTGATTTTCTGAGGTGTAATTTAAATTATAGACCATGTAGTTTAAGCTTATTAGGAAAGTTCCCAAGTTTCTAACCAGCAACTAGTCAGCTCCTCACATCGATAACTTTTCCTAATGATTTTTGATGTTTCTAAGTATGCTAGTTTACTTTAGGATAACTCTAAGTGGAGATTATCTTAAGAATACTAACTTAAAGGAAGAAAGTTCAATGCATGCCTAGAATAACTGATTTAAGTTTGAAATTTCACCATTCCTGACAATGTTCTTTTGGGGAAGGACCTTACAATATGAAACCTGAAAAAATGCTCAAAAAAGAGTCCTAAAATTCATGTGTTATTTATGTGTTTCTAACGGATGTTAAATTTTTTAAAGAGAATTATGTTTTTTATTTGAGAGGTTGTTTGATCTTAAAAATCTGCTTGCATGAGAGTTGGGATTCTTAGTGCTTCACATTTTATGATTTCCAGTGTCTTTTAGATAATTAATCTTGTTATCTATTTGTTGTTTGGAGTAAACGACAGAATCTTAGCAAATGGAGGACATCTCAGCAGCTAGGAACTCTATAAGCTGGAAGGAAGTTAGAACTTGATATAGAAAAAAATTTTTTTCCTTAAATGATAATTTTTTTCAGTTAATTCCAAAGGTCAAGTGTGAGAAAGTAGTCCCTCTCCTTAAATACTGAGATTCATCATCTTGACATTATTTACTAGAGTTGCAGTTCATGAACTGATAGGAGGCTGCGTGATCTTGTGGTCCGTTGTCCTACATCTGACTACTCCTTAATTATATTGCAAGGCAAAAATGTGAACAGTGTATATATTAAATCTTGGGCACTGAGTTTTGTCACTTTATGTTTCAACGATTTGTCAGTTCAACCACGGCTAATAAAAACAGCATTTATTTTGTGCTATTTGCCAAATATTATCCTGAAGGTTTTATTATGCATGTATTTAAAAAGACTTGAATCATAAAAGCTGCAGTGAATAATAAAGTAAACTTTTCTGTGAACCACTAGCCATTTAAACATGTACTTCCATTTTACCATATATTTTTAAAATAAAATATTAAAGATGGGGTTAAAGTGGACTATGCACATCTCCCCAGTCCAACTGTCCTTCTCTCCCTGCCCAGAGGAACGCTAACATTACAAAGTTGAGCATATTTTTCCCACCTCTGTTTTTTTACATAAGCATTTTCTATAAACAGTATCTAATAAACATTTATGTGATACTAAAGTTGATATAAATGGTATCATATTATAAAATGGTATAATTTTCCACTCAACATTTATTTTTCAGATTTATCTGTATTAATGTATGTAGCTCTAATTATCTATTTTAATTACTCTGATAGCAGTTTATTGTAAGAATAAACCGTAAGTTATTTATCCATTTACCTTCTGATCGATAGTTAAGATTTTCTTTCAGTTTTAGGCTATAACATTCAAAACTTCATGGAAGATATGTATAAGTTTCTAAAGGGAAACTGGTGAGACTGAACAGATGCACATATTCAGCTTTATAGACATGGGAAAGCAGCTCTTCAAAACAATTCATACCTCAACAGCAATATAGGAGTACATCTTACTACCATTCTTCCTCACTGACATTGCCTTTGTTAGTTCTTTTAATTTTTTGCCAATCTGATGGGTATCAAATGCCATGTCCTTCTTATTTCAATTTGTAGATTCCCAATGACTAGTAAGATTGAACATATCTTTAATGAGTATTAGCTATCCTTGCCTCTTTCTGATGATCCTCTTTTCCCCTCCACTGGGCTGTCTTTTTAAACATGATTTCTAGTTCTTTATATACTGCAGATATAATTTTTTGCTAGTTACATACATTGCAAAAAATGTCTCCCAGCCTGGGTCATATCTTCTTACTTTGCCCATGGAGTCTTTAGATATTAAACGTTTAATGACATATTAAATGACATATTAAACATTTAATATAATTTAAAGCATCAAGATTTTTCTTTACAGGTTGCTCTTTATATCTTAAGAGAATCTTTCTGAGTTCATAAACAAATTATTCTATACCTTCATCTATAAGTTTTAAAGTCATTCTTTTTGCATATAGGGTTTAATCTGTCTGGAATTTATGTTTATATACAGTGAACATTTATTAATACATCTTTTCTCAATTATTTGTAATGGTAATTCCGTCTTAAGTCCTATGTATGTGCCTATAGGTTTTTTACTCAACTATGTTGGTCTATTTGTCTGCTTATGTTCTAAAATCATACTGTTTCAGTTTTTATAGCTTTGTAGGATGTCTTAATAGGTAGAGCACGGTTCCATCTCCTTTCTTCTTTAAAAGTATACTGCTTACACTAGATACATTCATTAATTTGTGGCGAGTTTGGCATCCTTGTGATATTGACTCCCTATTCATAGACACTGTATATCTCTTCATTTATTTGTCTTTTTTTAATCCTTCAGTAAAGGTTTATAATTTTATCCTAAGAAATTTTGATCAGCGATATGATACAGTCTGGTGTAATGAAAAGGAGACATTAACATAAAAACGCAATGTCATGTGTGCACGCAGTTAACCCCCCACGCTCTCCTAGAGAATCAATAGACACATTATATTTTCTGATGACCCAGTTAGTTTCTCAAGGCATAAGACCAACCAACTGACAAGTCTCTTTGGCAGCTGGCAGCTGATGAGCAGTTAACTATTTCAAACAATAAGAAATGAAAAACACAGTTTGCTATTGTAAACAATCTGTGTTTTTTAAATTTTCCCCGCTCTTTCCTCTTTCTCTTATTTAAATCCTACTTTGTCTTTTTTGATGAAATTAATTATTAGTTCCTTTGGCTTCATCTGTATACAAGTAAGGAACATGCTATGAATGAACTTTATCTTTGAGTTATTCATTGATACTCCATTCAGGTTTTCTACTTCTTTCAGACCTCAGTTCTTACAGTTTTATTACAATTATGAGTAGTATCTTTCAAGAATTACATTTCCAATTGGTTATTACTACTGCAAAATGGAGCTACTGTTGCCTATCCTGGGTTGTTCCAAGGAATTTGTATCAAGCCCTTAGTAAAGTGTTTGGGGTACATTTGGCCTTCTGTAAGCTTCCTCTGTCTTTTCCACAGAAAACGTAGAAATAACATAGGTTATTAGTTTAGAATACCAAAAAAAAAATCAGAAAGTGTAAAGTTATATGAAATATTTATATTCTGAACTTAAAGTATTTTTTTAATAGTTCATGACTGGTAGAGACATAACAAGTTAGGTAAGTCTTGCAAACACAGGCAAATAAAAACATGTAAAACCCTCACAAGGTAACATATTATATATACTTTGTAGGGTGTTCTGATTTTCTCTCTGTGATATGTTACGTAACTCAAAGTAGCAACAGTACTAGAAATCAAACCTAGTCTTCTTGTCTCAGCACATTTTCCCAAGGAGGGAGTTTGGTAGCCAATTCAAAGTATACCTGTAAGCACACCCCATACATCAAAGATGGAACTAAAACATGCTTCTACTTTCAAACCATCTGGCCCCTTCAATATCACTGTGTATCTATCCTTTGCATAAAATCAGTAAAGAAAAGATATGATGGTCACTAATTAATAAGGCTTTTTGAAGCTAGAAGTAGCTTTCAGCACTTATGCATTTGCAGTTAAATGTTAGTTCCTTCTTCTCTTCATTCCACACATACTTGTGCAAGGCAACAAGATCAAACTTTTGTTTGGGGAAAAGGTAATTCTGTTAAGAGTGTGCTGAATGCAGACGGGAAGATGCTAATGAGAGAGCAACAAAGTGAGTCATTCTTCAGTAACTTAATGTTCCTGATACATTGCTACTTCCTGGTATTTCCGTCCAGTAAATACTCTAAAATAGTAGCCACCTTAAAAAGTATAATTAAGCAAATTAAATTATTATCTTCAGATGTTAGCAGTTAAATTCTAATGTTTCCTTTCCCTTGGCAGGGTCGGCGATGAGGTTGGTAAACACCTTGAGAACATATGGAAACAGTTATAGTCCATTTTACATACATGTATATGTGTTGGTTGAACTAACTTTTCCCAGTTCACAGAAATACAACTTGAATCCCCAGCCCTTGCCCCAGTCCTCCCAACTGAGGGAGAAAAAAATAATTTAATTTAAAGCAAAATCATTTTTTATAAATTGCATTTTTGGTTTTAGTTGAGCTTTGAGAATTACTGACTTAACCTTAAAAACAACTCCGTCTTTTCACACATGATCATTAAAGACAGGCATTTCTCAAGGTCCTCTCCTGAAAGTTCACCTCTATTCTACAACTGACACCTCTGTCTTACCAGTCATTAAAAGGGACATGATACCCTGAATTGGAAGAAATTATGATTTATTTTATAGTAAATTATTTAAATAACTTTTCTAACAAGGTAGAGTGGCTTAAATAAGTGCCTTGTGAACCACAACGCTATAGACACTTGAGGTTTCCACTAACTACATACTGAAAAAAATCTCATTTTGTAGTGAATTTCATGTTAATTATTATCCTGATTTTGTTGCATCCAGCTGACAGCACAAACCAACATGATCTGAATCCTGACTATTCCAATAATGAATAACAGCCTTTGACAAACATCCTATTTCTGCAAACGACACAAATCACATACACGCAGAGTTTCAGGCAACGATTAGAAGTTCAGTTGCCGGTCGTGGATTCTAGACAAATGGCTCACTTAGATTGTTTTTCAAAGCATGGTGAATGGAATTAGCCCTCTGAGAGGAAGCTAACTAGAAAGTTTTTCTAATGCAACGTGAAAGTCAGTTCATGCCAAAAAGCCCTAGTTGAGCAGGAGTTGAGGAACTGTCACTTAAAGGTCAAAAATGACCAAAATAAATCAAGCTTTTAGATGAAAGAGTTCTACAAACAAGTTGTAAGTAAAGCTGTTCAGGCTTTCAAAGGTTATCTGAAAGGATAAAGAAAGGGTACAAGAGAAGAAAAATTAAAGACCTAAAAAGAGGATAGCAATAATTTTACCCAGAAGTATGACAAGGTGTTAACTACATTTAATGCTACCTCTGTCCAAACCATTACACATATTGGGGATAAATTTGTTTCTTCCACAACTATAAATTTCTGCTAGGCAAATAATCCCTGAATTCACATGCTTTGTTATAAACCCATACCCTGGCTTGAAAGGACCTTATGGAAGATAATCCCAAGTAGTTTTTCATCACCTCATTAAAAACTGAAGTCTTGCATACCACTTTAGCCATAACAACTTTGCATTTAGAACGATTTTCATTTATAAGGCCCTTTTCATGCAGTCTGTGATAGAATTCTTATGGTGTTCTCAATATAAAAATGTCAACAATAGGGCAAGAGAGAATAGTCATGGTGGGCTTTATCCATCAACAAACCTAAACACAACTAAACACTCAGCATACGCAGGTGCAAGGGTAGCTAAGCAGCTGAGACTCCACATGGATCCTGGCCTTAAAAAGCAGGGTGAGTAGTCCGTAAGGGAGGTAAAACACATCCGCAAAATGTCACTGGGCTACTAGGGAGGATTTACTTGAAAGCAGATAGAATCGTACAAATATTATGTTGTGCCACCGTTTTTCCCCTCTCTCCCACTTACCTTTGTGAAATGGATTTTGTGACCTACACCAAGGTTTCTTGTTCCTGATTCTCCCATTCTGCTGCCAAGGTTTCTCCCAATGTAGCAGAAATTCACATAAAAGAGGCACAAAAGGAATTTCACTTCTCTGGCTCTTAATACAAGTGACAACTCATGTTTGAACTCTTCCCTTTGGACCAACACAGGGATTATGGTGATTTATCTCTTCATGTCATTTGGAAGGTAAAGTTACACTTGAAAGTTTGCTATCCTTTGGATCAAATGAAGTTCTCAGAGAGACAAACCTCCCAAAGAAATTATTAGAATTTTGTAAACTTATTAAGAGGCTGAACTAGCTGCTGGTATTCAGGAAGCTTCGATCTTTCCTTTTCCCTCACATTTTCTTGTGCAACTCCAGTTCTGACTGTTTGTGTTGGTCTATAGTTTCTCTTTCAGCTTTATTAAAGGCTTCCCCCAACTCAATTACTTATGACCTCAGTAGATTTGGGAAAATTCAGCAGCACACAGTTTTCATTGTGATGTAAATCCATGTAATATTATATAATAATAAAGTTCGGGACACCCTTCAGTGTTGCCAAGTGACAAAAACTGTTTTTAGTGGCATGGCTTTGACCATTCCATTATGTTCATAATTAGTTTATATTATTTAATTTCCTTTATGGTATAAATTATGTAATAATTAGACATGAAATATGTATATAGTATCCATACAGTAGCACTTTCCAGGACCTGGCCTAAACCAAATCCAAAATGAGCTAACATACTTCAGATACTGAATAACACTAAATGGGACAAAAATGAAAATAACATTATTAGATACTGTTCACTCACAAAGTCATAAAACTTGGGCAGCAACACGTGTAGATCACAAAAAAAGCCTTGAGCAAACAATGAAAGTTTAAAAGGCAGTCTCTGCATTTTCCCAGTTTCATATATTTACAAGTAAAATATATAGTACATGAAGCATTTGAAAATTAATCATAGTACCCTTGGGAAACATCAACACTGTTTCTGCCCATGCTGGGACACAAGCTTTGAAAAGGATGTGAACGCTCATCATAGAGAAGATGGAAATGACAAAAACAGTAAGAGGTCACCTGGGAGTGGCTACTCAGAGAGACAATTTACTCAGGGTCTGGAAGAGAAGTTTATGAAATAAATATGCCAAACACCTTTGTGAGAGAAGGCTATAAAAAAGCAAGGTAGAGAAGGTGTATTTGCTTTGGAGGGATTCTCCTACCATTTTATGATTGGACAAGAAACCCACCAGCTTGTTGTGCACACAGCATCCTCTAATTCCCACGTGAGTACTTTTGAGCACAAGGTCATCACCATGAAAAGCCACACTTAGAACTCTTAGAAGTTATCCATCCAATTCTCACACCAAGTGCAAATAACAAGTCACACCTTGATCAAGCAGAGAGGGGCCTATAACTTGACATCTCCAGTCAACTATACTACTTGTTTTCATTTGAGAGCTCCTTTTCTAGACTTTCATTTTTTTTCAAAACCACCACCAGAGAAACAAACTTTCATAAAATAAATATGACTAACACTTTGAAGTAAAAATATCCACAAAGAAGCCAGGATTGGAAGATGGTGGAATTTCCACTGACCCATAAAACAATTTGGTCTTTACATATAAATCTCCTTTTTTCTTCGCTCATTTAAATCACTACCATTTCAAGTTCAGACTCGCTGGCAAAACATCAGTTATTTTAATGTGAATCTTCCACTTGTGGCCCCAAAGAAACTTCAGCGCTCGAGTTAAATATTTGAAGGTTGCCAGACACAGGAAAGTCAGAAAGTTGCCCCACACAGTCTGTCCACTGTCATATCACTTTTCTTTCCTCCCCTGCTAACAGATATGAAAATACCATCCAAACCATTTCAGATTTGCTAAAATCAACCAGCACCACCAGTCAGAATTAGCAACTGAACTTCAGTGTTTCTAAGAATAAAAAGAAGAGGCACTGTACCGAGTCTTCAGTTTTGTGACTATTCAAGAGGTCAGACAGGAAATCATCGTGAAGGCTCTCTCTTCGAATCAGTGTAAATTCCCGCAGGAAAACAGCCCCTTGGCTTTGGTCTCCGCATACCTAGAGAGATAAGATAGCTGAATTAAGCCTTCAGACAGAGTCTGGAGGGAGGGGGCACCGAGGAATTAATGTCTCCAAATTGTAGAAACCTCTTGGATTCATTTCAAGTCTGATTAGAGCAATCAAAAACAACGCACACAAATACTTATTAATGTGACAGCCACTAGAACATTCTGGCATGTGGCTCATTGGATGCATGCCAGGAAAGCCCCCTGCTAAGTTGGCACATCTTAATTGACTGGTGTACAATGTCAAAATTCAGTGATTATAAGTTATCTTTGAGGCCAGATCCAGCGTGCTCAGGTTCCTAGACTTACTGATTGGGCTATCCATGTGTATGTATTACATAGAGGTCTTGGATCCACATGGATCTATCCTTAGTCCTGTGGATCAGAGTATCTAGGTGGATCTTGACATCCTGTTAACTATCTACCAGATAAGAAGGAGCTAGCCTGCACCCACCATTGACTTTCTGAGTTATTGCAGGGCTTTAAAAACAGATGTACATTAGTTACTCTGGAGGGAGGTAGTGAAGAACTTTTATCTAGAGCTTACCACACACCAGGTCCTTTACACATTCTATCTTGCACCAGCCCTAGGAGGTGTCTGTTATTAAACACACTTTACAAATTAGGAACTGAAGGCAGAAGGGTTTCAGGAATTTGCCAAGTTAGTAAGTGCTGAAATCAGCATTCAAATACAAGCCTGAATCAAAAACCCATTTTTGTTTATTATCTCATTTTGCTACTGAGTTATTCAAACCTCCTTCAGGGAAGGACAAATTGTTAAGTGACTCCTAGAAATTTAAGGAATAATCTAGAAACCCAGGCCTCCTCCTACCCTCTCTCTGAGCCTCAGTTTACTCATCCTAAAACACGAAAGATATCAGTATTACTGGATTGTTGAGCAGATATGAGATAATACACATAAAGTACTTAGTCCAGTGACTTGCATATAATAAGCATTCAATACGTAACAGCCATTACTACTATCAAAAGCACATTCTGCTCAAGGAACAAATAAAAAAAACCTAAGCTCCTGTGGTATATTTATACAATGGAATACCACTCAACCATAAAAAAGAATAAAATAATGCCATTTGCAGCAACATGGATGGACCTGGAGATTGTCATTCTAAGTGAAATAAGCCAGAAAGAGAAAGAAAAGTACCATATGATATCACTCATACATGAAATCTAAAAAAAGAAAAAAGATATTTACCTACAAAACAGAAACAGGCTCAGAGACACAGAAAACAAACTTATGGTTACCAGGTAGGGAAGAGGGTGGGAAGGGATAAATTGGGAATTTGAGATTTGCAAACATTAACTACTATATATAAAACAGATAAATAGCAAGTTTCTTCTGTATAGCACAGGGAACCATATTCAGTATCTTGTATTAACCTATCATGAACAAGAATATGATAACAAATATATGTATGCATATATATGACTAAGACATTATGATGTACACCAGAAATTGACACATTGTAAACTGCCTAACTTCAATAAAAAGAAAATCAAGCTTTTAACATACATGAAGTTCTTTGAATGTATTTATAATATCTATAATGGATATTACAGTAAGTATTATATTATCTCTAAGTTATCTTCACATTGATTCAACTTTTCAAGTTTTGTACATTTTGAATTTTGTATCTTTTTATGCTATTGGTAACATCAGTAAGCCACATATGGGTGTTCATAACATTATTTTATACCTACTGGAATATCTGCAAAAGTTCATAATAAATTGTATAATTTTCTATAATTCATATATAAATGGCCTCTGTTGTTATACATTACAGTCAGTATCACTGTGGTAAACAGAATCCTGGGCACTGTCACTTCCTAGAGTCATCTCTGTAAATCTATTGCTTAATGTGGCAAAGGGACTTTGCAGATATAATTAAGTTTATTTGTTAATTTCAAAATAGTTAGTATCCTGGATTATCCAAGCAGGACCAATGTAATCATAGGAGGCCTTAAAAACAGGGCTTTCTCTGGGCTGAGGGCAGAAGAGGAAATCAGAGAGATTCAAAGGGTGACAAGGACTTGACCTGCCACTGATGGCCTGATGATGGAGGGGGCTACGTGCGAAGGACAAGAAGAAAAACAAGTTCTGCCAACAATGAAAGACCCTTGGAAGAGGACCCTCACCCTCGAGAACTACATCTTTGGCCAATACCTTGTTTTTGCACAGTGAGACTCTGAGCAGTACGTCCAGCCTTGCCTTGCCAGATTTCTAACCTACAGCAAGTGTGAGATAATACTTTTGCATTGTTTCAGCCATTAAATCTGCGGTAATTTGTTATGCCAGCAAGAGAAAACTGATAGAATCATTAAGAGGAGGGGTACAATGAAAGGTTATCTTATTTCTTTTCCTACATTAAGTTTCATAAGAATTACCCAGTATGAAACAAGTAGAATTCCAAAGACTAATTTTGGGGAATGTATCCTTCTTGCTCACCTAAATTTGTTATATTTAAAATTAATGTTCTCTTACTTCTTTTAAACTCATGAGGTTCAACAATTGCTTGAGTCTACAGTAAATACACTTCAAAATTCATCTTGACTATGTAACTTTCCTGCCCAGAAGTTTGCAAGATTCCCCACCTTCTGCTGGGTATATTCCAAATTCATACACCTTGTATTCAGGACCCCTCACAGCTCTTCAAGTTCTAGATAGGGCCTAGCTGCACTCACGTAACAATCCTTCTGAAAAAGGTCAAGAACCAAACTTAAAGTAACCTAGAATGATGTGTTTTAACTGCACTGTTTTCCAAAAGACTAATGTATATTGATTACTACTAATCTCACATCTTACAAATCATTGTTCTAAAAATCGTAGGCTATTTTGAATGCAACTCTATTATTCAAAATGGTGGCCATCTTGAGCCATGCAATGCCATGCCATAGTTCTTAAAAGCTAAAAGCAAAAGAGAAGACCTATAAACTTAGGTTCATTTTCTCAGTGAGAACCTTTGTGCCTGTGGAAAACATGTCTCTTTAGGTAAACTGATTAAAGAAATAGACAAAAATGATTCAAATATCCTCCAACAAAAACAGTGAGATAGATGTCAGATATAAAAACTGAACCCTCACTGACGTGACAAAAATGAATAACCAGCAAAAATCTTGTTTGCTTGGTTTCTAACTTAATTCTCAACCATAACTGTATTTTGTTTTAGAGTTTCTGCCTCTTTATTTTTCCCAAGAATGTTTACATTTTGTAAGTCACATAATTCTCACCAAGATGCTCAACTATCAAATACTTTATATGATACCAAGGCATAAGGTCTTCATTAAACTAAAATTAAATTTAATCCTGAGGACAGATAAGAATATATGTTAGATGAATGTAATTATAACCATTTCCCCCCTATAGGTATCCTGTGCATATCTGGTTTAGTTTAATTTCTATCCATGAACACTACTACTAATTAGACAATTTAAAATACCCAAATTAATTTCGTTGATATTAAGTTAGTTGTGAATATCTGTATCTATCAACTATGGATAACAATATTTTGTGTGTTTTACCAACACTGTTACAACAAAGGAGATACATGAATATATACATAAATATATAAATCTTATACTTCTATTTCAAGCTGATTTTTAATTACTATTTAAATCCAAAGTAGTACTTTACCTTATTTACTCTTTCATGCCTTCATGTGTAAACACATTTACACAAGTATTATCAAATGACAGGAGCTCCACTATAGCACATATTTCTTCCTTTCAGGGTAAAGCCATTCTAATGAGTACATGGATGTGGCAGAGATGACTAGACGTTACCAAAAGCCACCATTTTCTCATCATCTTTGGTTCACACCTAAAGTACATTTCCAAGCCTCCTCTGCAGATAAGGTGGGTGAGACAGAGTTTTAGCTGGTCGAAGTGATGGGTGATACCACCAAGCCTGGCCCATAAAAAGCTCCCACATTGCCTCCTCTACACTCTTTCACCCTCAAGTCTGGAATGGAGGCAGCTTCAGGAAAATCATGGAGTACATTGCTAAAGGCGGCAGAGGCTCCAGTAGCCTGGTCCCCTGAATGCTGCATGAACGAAGCCCACCCAAAGACCTGTTCACTTACCTAATACTATAATGTGAGAAGGAAGAGGAAGGGGCAAAAATGGGGCAGGAGACTAAGAGACACCAACTACTATGTGTAAAATACATAAAGAACAAGGGTGTATTGTACAGCATAGGGAAACATAGCTCTTATTTTACAGTAACTTAAAATGGAGTACAGTCTATGGAAGTACTGAATCGCCAGGTTGTACACCTGAAACTAATCTAGCACTGTCAATCAACTATACTTCAATTATAAAGAAAGAAAAAAATGGGGGAAAAAAGAAGTAACAGTCTACTGTGTTTGAACCACTAACCATTTCAGAGACTATTTCTTATTGCGGTTAATCTACCTTAATCAATATAATGAAAAATTCTAGGTCAGCACAAGATGTCACCAGAATATAGAGCAAGGGCAATTACCTCTCCCAAGAAGGATTCTCAAAGACTTTAAAGTGGGGCTAAAGGAAGAATGGAAACTTACCAGCTGGACAAGGGAAAGGGGAGTGGGGAAGGAAGATTCTTGTTCTACAAAGAGGGAGCAGCCTGGAAGAAGGCATAGAGGCATGAGACACCTAATTTTGTTTGGTATGTTTTAAGCAATCTGGCATGTTGGGAGCAGGAGGTACATATCAGCAAGTGATGGGAACAGAATTTGTACAGTGGGCAGGGGCCAGATCATGAATCATGGTCACTGAAAGACCTAAGCAGCCAGTGTCTTGCTTGAACTTATGAGTTTGGAAGTGTGTGCATATGGTTCTGAGGAGGTAAGACTGGAGATGAAGTGACCAGTTTCAAATCATAATTACTCAGATGAGAATTTATGAAGACCCAAAGGGTTGATGGGAAAGGAAAGGATCAGAAGATTTGGTGGCCAAATAAATAGAGGGGATAAGTCTCAGGTTATGTCCGTATTTTCTGTCTGGATTTGACCAGAAGAGCAGAGTGGATATAATACTCTCAACAAAACAGAAAATATAGGAGGGGGAGCAAATATTCAGGTTGATTAGGAATTTGGTTTCAGAGAAGTAGCAGCTAAGGTGCCTTGGGCAAAAAGAGCTGAGCTTTGTACCTAGGAAAGAAACTCATCTGGAGATAATGTGTAAGTTTGGGCATCACATGGGCAGTCGATGGTACTTGGCCTGAATGAGCTTGCCAAGAGAAAGCATAGAGAATGAGAAGGTATGAGAGCTAAGAACACTGGGGGGCACTGATATTTAACATGGAACATGGATCCGTCTCGAATGGCCCATTTATGCCAACAGAAAATATCAACAAAGAGAACCCAAACTTATACTGATTTTCATCATTTTTAGGCTTCCCTTTATTGGTTTTCTAAGAAAACACATTGATGAGAGCACTGCATTCACCTCATGAAAGGCAGTTAATTTCTTGGGAACAGACACCATGGCTCCTTAGTCTATTGATCTCAGCCCTTGAATTCAACAAACTAAATGTTGCATGAAACTTGAAAATTTCCAGGAAAACTCAGATTTTAAAAATCCTATTTCTGATGGTCAGACCAGTTTTCCTGATTTTTCATTTGGAAAATACAGTTACTTTACATTTGTTATGTCAAAGCTCCTCTTGCAGTTATAAAGTAGTCACCATATCATAAAAATGCATGAAAACTGGCACCCCATGGCATTTTATGGTTCAGCAGTGTTAGTTTCACAGATGGGAAAACAGAAATGTGAGAAGTGGAAGAATTTTGTACATGGCCAGTGGCTATGTTAGGATTAGGGACCAGAGACAGTGTTTCTTAAAAACGCAAGTCTCCGCCGGATTCAAATCTGGTTATTCACCCACAGGAACAGGGCAAGAAACAAGTAATCATTACTGAGACATCTATATGTTTCTACAGGATTTCTAGACCAAGAAGGACTGATCCTCAGCAAGCATGAAGACTGCCATGTGCTAGAATTTGTACCCTATGATGAGGACTGCTTAATTGCAGTCTGATTTCCTGCTTCAAACACTGACTCCTCTTTCTGCTCGTTGGCACAGCAAAGTACTCCTTAGAGAAGCCAGGAATGTAGAAATACCAGCTCCCAGAATAGAACCTCATTAGATCCAGGAAGGCATGGAAGCAATTTATTGTTGTGGGATATGCTCTCTCTAATGGGGCTGAGCGATCAACCATATAGAGGTTTTAGGGAGGGACATAGGTAAATACAGGAAACAAGGGAGTTTTCAAATAACTCTCTATTCTCTACCCTATTAGAGGGGAAAAGGAGGCAAAGGTAGTTTAAAACAAAAGTCACTGAAGACTAAAGTTTTTGCCTTTGGCTTTGGGATGCAGTCAGAAACTCAAACCAGGTATATACAATACCTTTCATCTTCTACTGCAAACTCTCTCCCATCACAACCTGGCACCAACCGTTCCCCTGCCTGACCTGCCTTTCAGTGGATCCAGAGAATGCTGGTTAGAATTCTGACTGATGGTCTGTTCACCATGCACATGTTTGTTGAAAGAAAAGATAAAAAAAAAAAACCCTTAGAATTTCCTATCTCTTACAAGTTTGCTCTATGACTTGTGACTAGAATATGGAAAGTTAAAATACAAAGCAACTGCTTCACGTTGGGGAACCTCTACCATCATTAAGAGTCATCATTTCTATAGAAACTGTAATGTTGATGACAGGAGTGGATTAAGGCCTGAGGTTTCAAGCAGCTATAATGTTCCTATACCTCCGGGAGAGGTGGCCATTTACTTCCAGGATGGGAGAAAGGGATGTAGAAATAAGTTTAAACATACAAACTTGCCCTCACATTATCATTTTATTGTCCTTCTTTCTTTATTTAGTTTTTCTGTGAAAACTCAAATGTAGTCAAGCTTATGTCCCATGGGTAGGATTTAGGTTACAATATTACTTACAAAGCGCAGCACTGAAAGCCACACTGTTAAAATTTTTTTTTTGCCTACCAAAAGGACTTCGTAAAGTATATTTATGCCCATATTTTGGTTCATAGTTGACTGAGAATCAAGATAGTGAAGTTATAAATTCTGATCAGATTAGAATAATAATTTAAACAACTTAAGTAACTGGCCACTTTGTTATCTGAATACACACCTATACTTAAATACTAGTGGGTAGTGAAATGATTGGGTCAGGGTTAGGAGTTCTTAGCACAAGAGGACAAATGTTTACTGAATAAATAACTGAATAGAAAGTTTTCTTGGAGCCAAAAAAATCTTTAGCTCCAGTTTTGAGAATTCCTGCTAAGTAAAAGGGGGAAATAATGAGAACTTACATAGATTCAAAGAGCCCGAAAGTAGCCCTGCCACCCAATATCATTACCATCTGATTCCCAAAATCAAAGCTGCTCAGAAGAAGCCAAAGGAAGCAAGATAAAATCTGTTCCCAGTGTGAAAGTACAAGTAACTTCTGGCTTGAAGAAGCCAATTGAGCCAAAGGATGAATATCCTATCACTGGCCCTTAAAATATTGATATATTTGGCTTAGGCCAAAAATGAAAATAGTTCCAGACAAAATTTCAGGCTTAAATCAACTAAGAAGTAGATTTGAAAGAAAAATATATTTATACATCTTTTCAACTTTATTAAAGATCCTGACATTTGGTAACAAATTGACTTTGCCTGATATCAGTAAATTCCACTTGACAATAAACAAGGGTCCCTGATTTTCAGAAGGAAATTAACCGCTTGACAGCCTGTTTCTGGTAGGGCTATTCTAATGGACCCAAATGCTATGGGAAAAGAATCTAATCTACTCTCAGTGACCCCATTTCCATTAATCCCTATAACCTCATTACTGGTTAGAATATTCTAATATAATAAGATGGGGAAATGAGTAAAGAATAATTCAATCATAAAGGATAGAAAAACATTATGGGCATATAATCTTACTAAAGAAATTTCCTGATTAAAATGCAGAGGAAGTATTTCAGAGGTTTATGAGAATATATACCAAAATATTTATAAATGTCTTCTAACTCATAGTCACCCATCAGAAGAGGCTCAGCCAGCTTACCATGCCTAAGAATTCAGCAATTTAGTATGCACACATTCAAAAATTTTTACAGACAGCAGGGAAGCAGTGTTACTGAATAAACTGCTATCATTGTTGAAAGGGTCCACTTAGAAAATCATCTGCTTATCTTTGAAAGTATTTTTGGTTGTTGTGTTAGGGGTGTGATTAAATCTTTTTAGACAGAGACTTTGCAATGCTCCTACGCCTATATTCCTACCTACTTCTACAGCCAGTGTGTCTGGGAAAATCAAAATTTTCTTGAAGTAGCTTCAGGTGTCCTAGCTAATGGCTGCCAACTCTATGAGCTGATTAGCAGTGTTATATACTCCCTGAAGGAAGGGCTAAATACGATCCCCAAGATCGGTGGGGGGAGTTAATAAAAACATTCTTACAACCATACTGGAGCCACTGACATTTATATACCTGGTGTTTGAAGCTTAAAAACATTTCAGTATTCTGTTTGCTCTTCTACGAACTTTAATCACTACTTTGAAGGACTGTAAAGATAATTGCTTAAAGGTTAGAGCAGAAAGAAGTGAGATGGTACACGCTGGTCCGAAGTGTTCAGCTGGGCCTCATAATTCTTGGTACAGATGTTCCTACTTAGTTCAGGCCTGATTTTCAGAAACAGCTATAATATGATTTGAGGCAAGGTGACCAGATGTAGTTGAAATTAAAGATCTGTCCCAGAATGTCAATGAAAAGAAACTGTATTACCCTAGCAAACCTGTACAGGGGTGGGGGAAGAGTTATGCTTAAAAAGTAATCTAGTTTATCTTTAGGGTAGATGGGTACCTACCTTGACAAGACAAGACTTCTTTAAAAAATAAAAAACAATAAAATAAAATAAAGCAAACAAACAATGTTGGGAAGTTTACCCTCTCTGTACTAGAGGGTAAAGAAAAAGTAACAAAGGAATTCCATCGGAGGGTAGGCATTGTGTATAACATGGGGGTGATCTAGAGCTAAGCTGCGGCATTTCCATCACTTGCTAGAAACACTGGTGTGGAAATGAAAGTGCTAAGAAAATTAGAGACCATCTTTACCAAGCTCTTATCTTTCCAGAAGAGGAACATAAATTGTCTTCCTAAGTATAGGGAAGAGAAAATGCGTGGGTTTTGAGACATGCATTGGTATATATATATATATATGATGGCAAGACAGCCAAATAACTCAGTAAAGGCAGCAACTTCCCCAAAATATAAAGCCAATTCTATTCTTTATTTTTCACAAAAATTTTAAGACACATCATACCCATACTCCATTCCTATCAAAAGGGGAACAGAGTACAGTTTCCAGAATTCTAAAGCCACAAGGCTTCCAAACACTGGTAACAGCTGTGATTCAGATCTTCACTTAGACAATGAAAGAACACCTGAATCAGGAAAAGTGGAATCCTCTATGCTCTACTCCTAGGTGGAAGGGCACATTATTGTCACATCTTCTAATGACAAGGAGAAACAGGCATGGTCTTCAAATCATGTGTGTGTGCCTGTGTGCTTTAAATCCTACATGTAAAATGAAACACTCACTCATGCCAAGAATTAAGGGAGAGAACTGAGCAACTAGAGGAGAATTTTAAGAAAAAAATAGAACATAAAGACGTCCACGTACACATGCAATGGTAGAAATCAACTTTTCTCATTGTTTACTTAGCAAATGTTTCTACAGATCAACATTATTATCTAGGTATTTCTAAAGAGAGCTGCTTAGCTAAGAGGAGTTGGAAGTCAGGGTACCACTCATATTCTGAATCAAGATGAAGATACTAATTAGGACAGGAGTGTCTTTTCTCCCCCTTGTTTACGTTACATTAGCTTCTTTGAGGGCCATAAAGATGTGCCACCCAGATCCCCCACTGCAGAACTTAATCAACAGATGGCCCCAGATGCCATCCTCCGAATTCACCTACTTACTGCCCACTGGTGCTCCCAGCCAGTAACTGAGCATAGCAGAGATGTCAGAGCAAGTCCTTTCCTGAGAGGTGCAGAGCTCCTCTGACAGATGACTTCTGCTCAAGGACTCCACTGTCTAGCCAAACCTTTCCTAGCATGGCGCTAATCTAAGACTCTTTCTACCCAACCTGTGTGTCTTCTCTCTTCTTTACTAGGGACAGCCCAAGTTATAGGCTGATGGCTTTTCTGACCTCCTCTGCCTCGTTCCCTTTTCTCACCAATACATCTCTTGCATTCCTAATCCCATGTTGGCACTAGTTTCTGGACCTAAACTAACACGGCATCTCTTCTTCTTTTTACCCAAGTACTATTGGACTAGACCTACTGTTTCCAATTCACCACCCCTACCTCTATCAAAAAGGCCACCTGGTTTCCACAAAACGGTGGGAACACTCCTCTCTACTCTCTCTGCACTGAAGTCTCAGTCAATTCTCTACAGACCGAGAAATAATGATCAGAACTGGTGGACAAGAAACAGCTCTGATTTTGATCCATGATCCATACCCAGAACACCATGACCTGGCTCCAAGTTCACCCTTTCCTAGCATTCTTCTTCACCCTAGCAGTGAAACGCAGACACATCAGATACTCACAGTTGGCTCAATGACTTTAATTCCATACAAAAGGATCAAGATAGTAGGTTAAATTATTTTGTGGGCAAGTTAGATTTTATTGTTTCACAAACTCTAGAAATTTCTCTTACCTCTGGCTGAAAGTCTCACCTACATGGGCCAATATTTCAGGGAAAAAAATAGGATAGCTTGGACTCAAGCAAATGTATTACCCTTTTGAAAAAATAATCAAAGCACAATTCTCTGGATAGTGCTTTAATGGTATCAGTAGGGTGACTCAGAAGTTTGTGAGTTCACCACACCCTCCCCCCGCTGCCCACACATACCCCGTGGCCCAGTCTCTAAAAAATGTAAACACAAAAAATTGGGAGAAATGTATATCAGTATTTACATTGTATATGTAACTAGAAGAATTTCAAATATTTACTCAGTATCTCAAGAAAGTACCCAAGAAATGGGAGGTCAATACTTAATGCATAGCAGGCATTCTTAAATGTCCACTCTTTCCTCCTCACCCATTGCTGTCATTCTTAGTGTGCTTCACACAGATGGCAGCTAGTTCTTCAAAACATCTTTGCTCTCAACTCCTAAGTTATTTCTGAAATTCAGCCCATGTATTTCTTGTGGAAAGAGAAATGGAATTCTGATTATATATGTGTATTATTACACCGTGGCAGTTCAGGGCCTAAGTGTTAAGGCCCAGCAGCTTCCACTTTTATGTTTTGGGGAGCTCTGGGTCACCAAGTATGAAGTCCAGGCACCCAGCTAAAGAGGCTACATGAAGCAACCAAGCAGAAAGGCATGTGGAAGAGAAGTTCTAAGACTATATGTACAGAGACTCAGATGTTCCAATGTCCCAGCTGATTTCAACCTTCTACCTGTCCCTGCTGATAAGGTACCAGACACGTTACTAAACCATCCTGCACCTTCTAGTCCAATTAAGCTCACAGATGAGTGCAACCCCAGCTGATGTCCAGTGGAGTAAAAGAACCATCCAATGGAGCCAGTCAACCCACAAAATTATGAGAGGTAATAATAACATAGTTATTGCTTTAAACCACTAATTTTGGGGCTAACTCATTATATAGCACTAGGTAGCCAAAATACCATGGTAGCTTAGGAAGAACGGAGAAATTCATCTTCATAACCCATGTTTCCTTTCAGAAGCACACAAAGGGGGCTGGTTTTCCTTCTGGATTATTCACGTATGTTGAAAAGTGAATTTTAAGATGTCAGAATTTTCAGATTTCAGTTGGAACTAAGGGAAAAATAATGATTTCTTAGTTGGCTCTGCTGATTTTGTGTCTCACCCTATACATTTCAAGATGGCCTACTGCAAGAGTTTTCTTGTATGCATCACTAATTTTACATTTAGGGTAGATAACATCAAATTCAGATGACACTGTCATATCATGAATGATGTCATTATTAACATCTTCTTCCTCAATATAAGTGACTGTACTTCCTGCAAATACTAGGTCCTTGGGAAAAGTTTCACCCTTGGCCATACCCTTCTAGTCTCTTGTTTACCATTTTATTTCACACATAATTTGATAGCTATGAAAGGATGTAAAATGGCTACTTCCTGGTATAATTCCAAACACAGAGACTTTATTCTTCATCCTGTATTTTGAATGTCCTCAAGGCCACTGCCCTTCTGCACACCTTTTAGCCGATAATGATCTGAGGGCACTTTCTGGTCTTTGTTTTTCACCCATTCATCCCTACTTTGACCAAGTAATGTTAGCCTCAAAATGTGATCCTAAGACTTTAAAACCCACAGATGAGAACCACCTCTATCTTGTCTGCCACTATATTCTGAAATCCTAGCAGTGCCTGGCACAGGGTTAAGTTCTATAAATATCTGAGTAGTAAATTCATGAAGGTCTTTCTTTGTTATCAGTTACTAATTTCAAAAGTTTTAGAGATTGAAAGAGGCTTAGAAACCATCCAACTTAGCTTCCTCTAGAGTCAAGAGAGAAGTTGACTGACTTTCCCAAGAGCATATATTTAACGTGTCAAAGCCCAGACTAAAATGTAGATTTCTGGATGCCAGTCCCGCGCCCTCTCCACCCCACGGCTCCAGTGTCCTCCCCTATTTGGATTGTCTCCCGTAATAGTTGGCAAGTACAGGATGTGGATGACATGGGATCATAACTGATGGCAAGCTCAATGCATCAACAATGAAATGTGGCTAATTTAAACGGGGGCTGAAGTTAAAAATACAGTGTAGGAAATAAAACATATGATAGCTGTCTTCTACTCCATGTTCAACTGACTGTAACTATGGGGTATACAGTTAATTATTAGATTCCAAACATTAAGAAGGACAACCGACAAACCAACAATTCCTAAAGAAAGAAAATATGATGGTGAATGATGACTAATCTGGAAACCACAGGACAAAAGCTGAATTAATTAAAGGCATTTTGTGTGACAAAGGGAAGAAGGAAATTCGAGAACTGTCAAAGTCTGGAAGGGCTACTTCTGAGACAGAGGAAACCTACCTACCTCAGTCCTCCTCATCTCCTTCCTGATCTTCATTTCCTTCTCACCCATCTGCTCATTACATTCTGATTTCTGTAGTCACTGCTCTGTCTCTTCAAGCTCACCAAGGCTGGCCTTTCACCCATTTTTCCTCAGTCATCATCCATAAAGATCATATGCTCTCTACTGAAAGTCTTTTCCCCACTTGGTTTCTATAATGATTGTGAATGATCCTAATTCTCTGGCCATTCCCTTGGTTTCTCATTTGGTGGCTCCTTCTGCGCCTTTCACTCACTAACCAGAGGTGATCTTCGGGCTCTGTCCATTGGCAACTATTCTTGTCTCTTTTGTTTCTTGCCCTTGGATTTTTATTAGCTCTCAAAGAGTCAACCATCTATTCTGGACAGATGATTTCCAAACCCATGCATGGAATCACAGCCCTTACATGAGCATGTCCTGCACTTCCTGCATCCATAAATTGAACTTTGCTGTACTTTCTCCCTGGAATACCCTCCTTTCATCTCCTTGTACTGAAACTGCATCGATCCTTAAAGGCTGCTTCTTCTATGCATTTTCCCCATCCTCTCTAAGCATAATTTCTCCACCCTCTCTAAGCATAATTTCTCCCCCACTGCATCCACAGAGGTCCTGCTCTTCTAAATGAGATCTGGAGTCATGGGACCTGAATGTCTTAGCTTACCACTTCCCTGCTGTGTGATCTAGGAAAATTACTCAAAAATCAAGGTCCTTAGGTCCTTCATATGTAAATGGGAGAAAGCATTACTACTTACTTTACATAATGTTTACATGGGCTAACATCAGAAAAGGGATTTATAAAATAAAGTGCTCTACAGAGTTTGGTAGTATCATTATAACCAGGGAAGTTTGGTTTTTTGTTTTGTTTTGTTTTTTGACAGTATAAGTTAGCAGAGTATGTCCCGTCAAATAAATTAGTATTTCCATCTTGACTGACTCACTTGGCTGGAAAAACACGTTGACATTCCAATGTAAATAGGATTGGGGACAGGGTGTTGGAGACACATGTCATAATTTATTGAGATATGAGTGCTGGCACTTCATTTTTAACCCCAAAAAGCACAGCATATTATTACTTCTCTAATGGCACATATTTTCAGCTCTCTTGTGGTCATTTGGGAACTTGTCTTACCTCTGTAAAGACATTAAGGTTAGAGACCCTGACCTACTGATCATCCTTGAAAGCCAAGAACAACACCTTAAACTTGAGTATGTGCACAATATTTGTTGAATTAAATGAAAATAAATTTGGCACATCTAGTTTCAAGGAAGTGGAATTTAGCCATAACATATCCTGATAAAACAGACATTTCAAACAATTAAATATGGTGTCTTGAGCATGGAGCTGGCTACATAGTAGGTAATGAAAACTCTGGTATAGTAAGCTTTCACTCAGGACCTGAAGAAAGCATTTAGATGAATTCTGAGAGACTTTCTAACCCTGATAGTCTTCAGATTAGTTAAAATTATTTCTATTATTTCCGATGTCATTCCTACCTCCTCTACAATAGTAGACATAGAATATAATTCAGTAATTGGTGGCAACATTTACTTTCCCTACAGCACAGTCATGCAATGGTCTTTTTGTTTGTTTGCTCTGGGCATCTTTGGAACATTTTCTAGTTCCTTAGCAACTGAATAATAGCCTCTTTAATCACGCATTAAAACCACAGATGATGGATAATTCACACATATATGAATTTGTTTATTCATTAAATAGATATACTAGAGAATTCAGAAACTACCATAATACATTTTAGAGACTCAAAGAATCTGAGTTGAGTGATTTAAATGCTGCCCCCCTCCAATTGTATCCCTGGTCAGCTTTTTCCCTCACTCTCCTCTGGGCTCCCATTTCTGCTAGCTGCTCTCCCTTCTATGTGAATGTCACTGTCTCCTACCTCACAGGAAAAAATTAAGTCCCTAAGATGTGAATACTCAAATATGATTGCCTCCCCAAATTATATGGCCCTCTTCCCATGCTTCCCTTGGTCTAACATATTAACATGTCTTTCCTCCTGGCTAAGGCAAATCTCCTGTAGACCTGTACTCTGAATTCCATCCCCTGATGTCACATTAGGACTCTTGTTCCATTAGCTATTACTCTCTCCTCCCTCACATGTTGTCATTATTTATCTCCAACTGAGTCTTTTCTCTAGGTTCACCTCTGCATATTTAAAGGAGAGAGAGATAGAGAGAATATGCTTCGTCTTGTCTCTGTGCTTTTGTTATCTAGTATCCCACATTTTTCCTTGCTCTTTGCCACTTTTCTAGAAATACATCTTCATTATGCATAATGGCTCCACAAGCTCAACAAACAGCAACCCTACTGATATCATCACCAACTGAAATTTCTCTGGCTGAGGTTATCACTGACTTCCTAGGTACCAACTGTAGTATGCGTTTTCCCATCTTCATCTTACATCCATAAACCATGACCTGGCTAGCCATTATCTTTTGCTTGAAACTATCTTCCACTTTCCTTTTCATGACAGCGCACCCTTCAAGTTCTCAATCTCCTGCACAGTTTGATACTCATCTGTTCCTCCTTTAAATGCTGCTGTTCTCTGGTTTTCCACCCTTATACTACTTGTATCTTAGCCTATGAGTTATTCCTGGAAATCTTTTCCAGACCATGGGTTTAGACAGCACTGGTAAAACAACAACTTTCAGATGTATGTATCTCTAGCCCAAACTCCAGATACATGCCACCCAGTTACCTAACAAGCACCTCCAACTAAATGTCCCATAGGTAACCCCACTCAAGTATTTAAAAGAGAATTCATCATCACGTCCATCCCTTCTAAATATGCTAAATACTTTGTCAATACTGGCACCACATTCTCTCAAGTGTCTCAAACCAGAAACCTGTTAGTCTACCTAGAATCTGACTTCTTTCTTCCCCCACGTTACATTGATTGCCAAATTTTGACACTGCTGTCCTCTTAATGTCTTTTCTACTTGACCTTTCCATCCCAGGTTTGGTTAACTGTCCCCTCAACTACCGTAACACTCTCCTTCACAGTGTCTGTGTTTCTAATCTCATCCCCTCTTCAATCCAACACCAGTATTGTGCTGGACTGAGACTCCTAAAAAGTAATTTCTATCATGTCTCTCTTTGGTATAATGTGTTTCAACACTTCTTTACCTTCTATACACATCTCTTAAATTTTAATGTTCATAGGAGTCAACTGGGGGGTCTCATTATAATATAGATTCTGATTTAGGGGGTCTGGATTGGCATCTGAGATTCTGCATTTCTAACGCATTTCCTGATGATGCTGATGCCGTTCAGTGACCAGATTTTCAGCAGCAAGGTCTACAGATTATAATCCAACCTCCTTTTAAAGGCGCCCAAAGCCTGTATTTTGGGGGTGAGGGGAGTCCTCTACTTGCCACTGCAGCCTCTTCTCCAATTCTTTTCTTCTTTGCTTTTAATGCTCCAGCAACACTGAATGGCTTGTTGCTGTCCAAATACTCTGGGATCATCTGCTCCTCTATGACTACTCACTTTTAGTTCCATCTGCTTTCCATATCCACCTATAGAAGGCTACTGATCAACTCTTCCTCAACTCAATTCTATCTTGACAAGTTTGTCTCTGCACCACACAATGAGCTTCTTGAGAGAAGAGGCTGGTTCCTCTCCCAAGTACTAACCTAGGAGAGTATCCTAGCTTAGAGAAACTAGTCACCAAAGCTCAGCAAATCAGTATTCGATCTATTTGGCTACAGCACATGCCTTTTAACAACTCTCATTGCTCTTTAAACACTTCCTAGTGGAGAACATGCTGGCTAATAATCATAAGACAAAAGCCCCAGTGAGATAAGTATAGAAGATTTTTCCTTTGAGAGGTTAAAATAAATACTAAAGTAGGAGTAAATGAGGAAAAAAATCTATAATGGAAACATATTACGTGTAGAGTTAGAGCCTATCTTCCATTTGATCAACTGGAATTTAGGCAAATTTATCATTAATAAAAATATTTTTATGTGTTTCAAATTGCTTCGCCAAACTCTTTCATTTAAATGTGCCTCCTGAGCATATTACTAAATGTATTAAATGTGTCACCCATTACAAAATGGATAAGAGTGAAGGATTAGCTAATGAGTCATTTGAAGGTCTTACTTATTAATTCTTACAGCCTCACTGCCTGGAACCCAACCATCAGCGGCTATCAATACCCTGGGGAAAGCAAAGAATAAAATAAAATAAAAATTTATTTACTTATTAAAGATTCCTTAGAACATTATAATTTGCCTTTGTCTTTCCTAGACAGAATTCATGGATGCTTCCATCATTTTGCTCACTCTTCATAAATGTTGTATATTTTAATTATATTTTTGCAGATTCCCATTTGACAACTTTAGTATATGATCTTGACTTTCAGAGACATTTGTTTTATACATACCAAGTAAATTCCTGTACCCTGTTAATCATCTTTTTTTTTTCTGTCAGTGAAGTGTAGGTGACAATGTTAAATAAACATGCTTTTTCAAACTCAAACCAAAAATAGGATGTTCCATTTGTCTATACTATGTAAACGTGAAAACATGTGAGCTTTTTTCCCTGTGGTCTCAAAAAAGCAAATTCTGTTCACTTCAAAAACTGTATTTTAAACTCTAAAAGTTTGTCAGGTTTTTTGTTGTTAAAACATTACTATGTTTCTAAGAGTTTTTAAACCTTCTTTACATGTGTGAGGGAGCTTTTGGTCCTTTATTATCTTATTTTATTTTAACAAATATTTATTTAGCTTCTACTATGTTGTTAGAGCTGTGCTAGGTGATGGAGGGGGTGGCTACAAAAAAAAAATATGGTCCCTGGCCTTCATGATTTTACAGTCTAGAAGGATACAGAAAACATTAGGTAGTCAAAGTAGGTAGGTATATTGTGGTACTTCCTTGGTTTTAATTTGTATTTCCTTAAGTTGTAGTAGTAGCAAAATATCATAATGCCAAAAAGTCTGTAGTATCTGCTACATGGAGATACAAGCTCCATGCCTTGGATCTGTGGAAAACATCGAAACAGAACACTCTCTCAAAGGATTACCACATGTGCTCTGAGAACTACAAACCATTCATGCTCACTTTCAAGCTTGCTAATGTATATCCCTGAAGACCAACTGATGAATGGAATAGTGTCTAAATAACTATTGCTTTGGTTGTCTTGGTCTTTTGGAACAATCTCAGGGACGGATCAATCAACAAATAGTAATTGAGACTCCACCCTACGTGCAAGTCTCTATAAAAAGTCCTACTCCATTTGCTGGGTGGCTGTGAAAATAAGACCCATAAAAGGTCAAGCACCTCAACTTCTTGGGTATCGTCACCAGGATCAACAGCACCTAGGAAGCAGGAACTCCCAACAATTATGCCCACTCTACAGTAATGCAGATAGACTGGCTACAACTTGGTCCCAAGTAACGAATGGGCTGATGGCAATCAAGATTATAACCAATGGGTGACGAATGATGAGCCATCCCTCCTCCTTACTGTACACCACTTCCCATCTTTCTCGTTCTGGTTACTGAGCCTTCCCCCACTCCCTCCCTGATTAACTGAAGTACTTTGTCAATCTTTTTTTACCAATCTGGAGTCACTACTTTCTTCAGGACCGTTTACTGGATTCCTAACTTACATCAGGAATTGGTCTAAACGTTCTATACTTAGAATCTTTTCAAACCCTCACAGATCAGTGAGACAAATTCAGTAGTGTCGTCTTTATCCTATAGTTAATGAAACTAAGTTTCAGAGAGGGTATATATGTTGCCCTGTAGGAGAGCTGGGATTTGAATCCAGGGCTGTATTTCCTTAGAAATTAAGGTATAATATTCAATTAAATAAATATTCCTGAGTACGTAAGTACATGAAGAACATGGTGCTAAAAGCTATAAATAATTCAAAGGTAAGATTTCTACCCCAAAAGAGAAACTAAAATGGGAGGGGGGAATGGGAGGTGTTAATCACTTAGAAACGTGGATTAGAATGAATTTGCTTTGGATTTGTACAAAATCACCATAGAAAGCTACACAATAAATTGTACGTTGATACACACACACACACACACACACACACACACACACACACACATACATTCTTACAAATTGTTTTCAATAATAAAGAAGTGTATGGAGACTATAAAATGAAAGTCTCCTAAACTTTTGAATCCTATGTCTTCTTTATAAGAGCACACTACCACACTCACTGAAAGCCAAAATGTTCAAATATTTTTTGAGCACACGTTTTGCAGATAGCATGTGCTTAAAAAATACTTGTTCTCAATGTAATGTATCTACCATTAATTCATCATATAGAATATACCACCCTAAAATATCCGCTTTGCTTCACCCAGTCAACCTCCCTCCCTCCTCCCACTGGCAACCACTGGCAATCACTGATCTGTCTATTGTCTTTATAGTTTTGCCTTTTGGAGAATGTCATGAAACTGGAATCATACAATATGTAGCCTTTTCAGACTGGCTTCTTTCACGTAGCAATATACATTTAAGATTCATCAGTGTTTCTGAATGACTTGGTAGCTCGTCTCTTCTTATTGCTGAGTAGTTTTCCATTCACCTATTTCGTTTGCCAGATTAATTGCTTCCTGTTTTTGACGATGGTGAATAAAGCTGCTATAAACATTCACGTGCAGGGTTTTGTGTGGATATAAACTGGCTGGGTAAGTAACTAGAAGGAGGAGTGCTGGGTCATATGATAAAACTCCAACTTTGTAAGAAACTACCAAACAGTTGACCTTTTAAATTTGCTGTAATACTTTTCATTCCCTCTTCAAATGAAAAAGTTGCTTTGCTTCCACATCAGCAACTGGTATAGCCAGATTTTTGGATTTTAGTCTTTCTAATAGGTGTGTAGTGGTAACTAATTGGCTTTTGCCAAATGACAAAAATACTGAACACCTTTTCATACACTTATTTGCCATCTGTATATCGTCTTTGGTGAGTTATCTATTCAGAGTTCTTGCTCATCTGTTTGCTTTCTTATTATTAAGTTTTATGGTTTTATGTGCTCTTTGCCTATTTTAGACACAAACCCTTTATCAGATATGAGTTTTGCAAATATTTTCCCCCAGTCTATAGCTTGTTTTTTCATTCTTTTAGGAGTTTCTTTTGCAGAGTTGAAGCTTTTAATTTCAATAAAGTCCAGCATATCAACTTTGTCTCTCATGGATTATGCTTTTAGTGTTGTATCTAAAAACTCATTACCAAACATAAGATCATATATGTTTTCTTATATGTTTTAATCTAGAAACTGTATAGTTTTGCATTTTACATTTAGGTCCAGGAATCATGTTTGAGTTAATTTTTGTGAAAGATGTATAGTCTGTGTCTGGGGTCTTTTTTTTTTTTTTTTTTTTTTTTTTTTTTGCGCATGGACATCCATTTGTTCCAGCACCATAATAGTGCAATTCAATATCAGTAGAATGAATGAGTCATTGTAAGTTGCATGTGCTTATTAGTGGATTAAAAAATAAAACTAACATGATGATTAAAATGTCTTTCAGTCTGTAAAACTCCAGGAGTCATTAGTATGAGCCATTTACAAAGAAACTGGGGCCCAGCAGATGTAGTAATTTACTAAAGTCAACCACTGCATGGTCCTTGGAGAACTGGAAACAAATGGTGGTGACTGTCATGATGTATAGCACCTATACAGCATTACTCATGAAGGCTTGACTTTTGTTGCTACTACACCTTTATGCTTTCTTTCTTTTGGCTTCTGGAGTCTCTTCTGTCTTCAACAGTCCACTTTTAACATATACATACCATGAGAGTTGGTTCACCTCTTTTGTTGCTAGAATTTCCAGGTTATACCTAAATAGCATTGCATCAGAGACCCTTAGCTGGAATGAAGCGCTATTCCTCCCCACCCAAAATAGCAGCTCTCATAGCCTCTGTGGGGATTCTACTCTATTCTATGGTTTTGCTTCTTCCTGAGGCAGCCAGCTGACCTACTGACAGCTCCAGATATTAAGGGGGACAGCTTCATCATCATACTCAGTAAGAATTCATTTCCTTGTAACACCACCAAATTCTCATCATTTTTAATCCAACAGAACATCCTCAACCTGGTATCCAGGAAGGAGCACTGGCTAAATGAAAGATGCTGAGGTACCAGTCCGGGCTGGGTGATTCTGCACCAGGTATTTCATTCCCATGAGTCCTAATTCTTCCAATTAAGATAAAGTTTTCAAATTCTCTGCTTCTACAAAAGCTCATCAATTGGCAAGAATTTGTTTTTAATTCAACTACAAATAAAAGTAAATAATGGGAAGGCACTCAGGGAGTAAGAAAACAGCAGGAAGGATGAAAAGGGCATTGAAATAGGATAAAGACGGTTTAAATCGCCAACTTTGCATGGGTTCAGCCATAAAGAGACATACAATATTATGATATGTTAAGTGGCTTCTACAGCCTCTATAGAAACACCATTCTCAAAATTTGTCTCTGTAGTAAGTTTTAGCCCTCAAAAGCAGGAGGAATTCTATTCTTTGCTCGGAAGATAAGAAGAAACTGTCACAGAAACACAGATCCAAATAACACCGTCTTTCCCCAGGGAATGTCTTACTCAGTTGTTAAATGTTCCCACCAGAAATCTTTTCAAAAGTCCTGAAACATATTTCATCTGCCCCTCCCCATTTTCTTACAGAAACAAAATTAATTGTTCCCTCAATGGCCGCTCCCTCACTTCTTTGAAAACTCTGTGAAGGAAAGGTGGCTTTGTGTGGATTATTTTCATCCCTCTAACATCCACAATGAAAGAGTCTGCTTCATGTATTCATTGAAAGAATTACTTAAGCTCCAGTTCAGCCCTTCATTATTGCCAAGGATAAAAGAAACAAAAGGTGATTTGCACTGGAGAATTTGCAGCATGAAGTGTCTGTTAAACAAACGCAGCAGCCAGCATCCTCCAGGCAGGAACGAGGACCCTTCTGTAAAGCATGCACACGCCTCCACTTGACCCACGGGCTTTGGACAAGGGAGAACGCTGATGTGATTCCAACAAACAGAGTGACAAAAACCCGAGCCTGAAGAAACACAAAGGCACACGGCAGCTCTGAGATTCGCTGCTAAGCAACGTCGTCCTGCTTCCTCAGCCCTTACCCTCCAAGGCTATAAAAAATAAAGTGAAGTGGAAGTTACTGACTGTGGGAAAGGACGATATACTCAGATTGGAGAGAAGCTGCAAATCTGCTCTTTAAAATCCTTCAATAAGAGCCAGTTGACCAGAGCTTGTATGTAATTGCTAAGTAAGAGAGAAGGAAACTTGCTTTGGGGATCCTACAGGGGGTCCTCTGAGCACACTCCTCACAGGGAACCTGCCCCACAGTGAGTAGGACAGTGATGAGTGTCCTTATGGCCAGAGCTCCATTCTAGACAGCAGCAGAGAGCGGGTGGTGGTTAAACCCTCTTATCACAAGCTGGATCACCTCCCGTCAGTGCTACTTTATATCCAGGTTCAGTGCTGCCCAGTCAAGGTTAAAGTGAGACTGCCACCTGCAGACCAACAGCCTTCTCATCTTGGCTAGTATTTACTGAGCTTTGTTGGGTTCCAGAACCCAGACGAGGGCTTCAGGTACCTTAGCTCATGTAACCTTCAACATTGCTTCCAGAAGTCAGCATTACTCATCCAACTTTATAGACTAGAAAACTGAGGCTCAGAAAGATTAGGGTCAAAACTGGCTGGGGTAGGATTTGAATTCATGCCTCCCTCATTCTGAAGCCCATCGCCTTTCACACTTTTATACACTGTCACACATCCACAAGGCCTTAGTCACCTGTTAGGAGGGTGACTTAGCGATATGACCCTGCTGTGGTTACCTGTGGAAGGTCACTCTCCTTTTCAGAGAGGCATCCCAGTGTCATAGATAAGTGTACAAATCCTAGACTTTCTTGTTTCAAATCCTAGCTCTGCCTCCTGCTAGCTGAGCAACTCTGACGAGTTATTTATCTCCGTTCTGCCTCAGCTCCCTCGGCTGCACCTACTTCGTAAGTTGTTTCTGAGGCTAGATGGACTGTGAGGTGTGACACTATTCGAGGGGCACTTGGCAGGTGGAAGGCCACTCAGGAAATGTTTCCTATCATTGTTTGCCTCATAGGAGTCTGAGGAAGAAGGGACATGTCAGAGCAAAGCCAAGAAATGAACTCCTGACGCTCATGGTTTTTGGAGAGAGAAGCATAATGTACTACAAATAAGCACCGATTATTTTATAGAGAAAGTTGGAAAACAGCAGCATTAGCTCTCAGTCCTGTCATGTCATTACCATTAAGGGCTGATGGCTCTGAGCTGTACTCGTGGACAGCGCCAATCGATTTGTAGTCAGTAGATCGCTTTGCCAATTTTTTTGTAATGTTGTTGCTAAAACATCTGTTAGTCAAGAATTATTATACAAGAGATGGGGAAGAGTTCCTGAGAACCAGAGGTTAAGTAACTTGCTCAGAGGTTAAATCAATAGTTAGACTAAGCACATCCCATAATTCCCAATTCTCAATCTGTTCCTCTTCCTCTTGAGTCATGTTCTTCTTTTCACTGCATTCCTGGCTATGTGTGAGAAGTCATTCACTCTTCAAATAGTCGGAGGCGGGGGGAAGGGGGGAATAAAACTTTCACATAAAAACATACCTGTTGAGTCAGGATGAACCAGAAGCAGGTTATACCATTTGATTATTTAATTTTTCATCAGAACAAAATGTGCCTGCAGCCTCACAAACATTACCACCTCCCCCTGCCCATGCTCAGCCTCCCACCAAACAGCAATCGTGATTAATCACGCTTGTCCAGAACCGCGCCTGAGGATGCAACCTGCTTCTCAAGGTTAGATAAAGAATCACAGCAGATTATAAATCAATAAAAAATGTTAAAAAAAAAAAAAAAGAATCACGGCAGAGCAGTTAACTTGGCTTGTGCCATTTGTTAACACCCCAGATTACAGAATGGCTGGTTCTGTCAGCAGCAAGTGGGGCACAAAACAACTCTAGCAGTCTGCTGGAATGAGGGATGGACTCAGTCATAAGAGAATATTTTCATTCTAGCTTCATTCTAGAAAAGAAAGAATTACATTCGATAATGCAACCATCTCAGGATTTTCCCATGGGTCTTCCAGACCCCCACCATGGATATCACTGAAGGTCCAGTCCACAGAAAACAAAATACAAGATGCCTATTCTAAGGGCCACATTCAGACTTCCAGACAAACTTCACCTGAGGGACCAGAGGTCCAACCCCCTTACTTAAGCCTACCCCTCAGCTTCTACAGTGGGGACTTGGAGTGAGATATACATCATCAGAAGGAAAAGAGCCTAACTTAATTTCAGTGTTTCCTGACCCACTGACTTTTTCTTTGTCCTTTGTCTGCAAAGACAAAGACAGCAAGAAATTTGAAGAAACCACAATGGGCAACAGAAATATGGGTGATGCTTGGCATCCGATGTCCTCCTGTATCCAGTGAGTTCTGTGTGTGGAGCAGGGAACAGAAGCAATAGATTCATTCTATAATTCAACTGTGGAAGATGCTATAGGTAGGAGAAGAGGCTGAGAGCCCTGGGGCCCTTGGTCCTACAGCTGTAGGAAGAATCCTCAGTGTCCTCTACCCAACAAAGTGAGCTAGTTGTGGAGTTTGCTTACTCTGTGTCAGGAGCCATGCTGGGTGACATAAATGCATTGTTTCATATAAACCTGACTAACACCCTGAGACATACTATCATCCTCTTTTCTAAGTAGAAGAGGGGCTACTCAGAAAAGTTAAGACACTTGCCCACAGCTGTAGAGTGGTTTGTGGGGATGTAGCATTTGGCCAATCTCCTGAGTATGAAATAGTAGTAGCTCCTAGCTCAGTAACACCCACTGGGGAAAGTGACAGTCACAGAGATGTGCAGGCACGGCTGATGTGTTGCAGCTGTCATGAGGAATTTGCCAGCAATGGCATGGGAAAGAAGGGGCTCTTCAGCCTAGCAAGGGGCGCCTCCACTAAGAGAAGGCCACCGATGTGGAGACGGAAGGCTACCTGGAAGAGGGGTTGGCCAGACCTGTGTAGCTGGGTTGCTGGGTGCCACTGTGCTGCCTCTAGCTGGCTACCTGGACTGGAGGGAGACGTCTCTCATTTCCTCCAATGGTGGGAACTGGTATTTGTTTCAACTACTCTAACCTCAGGGCCGATGAGTCTGTCTTAGCAGGACTAGTCCAGTGTTCTGGGTGCAGCACAGCATGTTGTTGGAGTCCAGAGCTGATTTGTGAGAGCCTGCTTTCCCAATCTGGAGTTCCCTGTAGTGTAAAGGCACTGCTGTCCCAGGGGACCATGTCCCCCTATCCCTGATGAGAAGCCCAAATCTTCCTCATCTGCTCTTTCCCTCACCTTCCCTTCTCACTGAGCTCAGCATCACTGAGCAAGGGTTCAGGAACTGGAGTCTGCTTATCTGTGAGCTCTGTCATGTCAGGGACCTGCTCTGACTGTTTCACGCTGTCAGCACCTGGCACGGTGTTTCCCACAAAGCAGTCACTGAAAATTTGTGAATGTCTAAGTGAAATCTCATTCTGACTTCAGAGTGCCTACTCAGAGGATAGATTTAAATAAATAAGCGGTTTTCACTCCTTTACTCAGAGTTCACCAGATATGGACACAAAAATGAGTAAGTGAATGAAAAGGTTATGGGAACTCTGCCTTCTTTTACATATGTTCCAAGTAGCCCAGTTCTGAACAGCTCTCTTTTATTAACCATAAGTCAATCATTCTGGGACCTTTTACACTTCATTGCTTTTTGTGACAATTCTTTGATGGTGTACAGAAAAGTTAACTTATCAGTCCAAACATTGCTATCCTTCAAAAAGCTGGCTTACAAGGTTGGTCCTCAGCTGGCATCTGGAAATGTGGATTTGGGGGAGTTCCCACCATTCCCAGAACATATAGAGCAGCTCACTGTGCCTCAACTGCTTGTACAAACAATGTGATTTATGCTGAACACCTGCTTTCCTTCTGGGAGGCTGGAATTCTGGAATGTGCTAGGCAGAAGGTGCCTACATGACCGGCACCCCACCTCCAAATCCTCTGGTGCTGAGTATCTATCAGGCTTCCCTGATGGACATTTTACACACGTTTTCACAACTTGTTACTGGAGGAATTCAACCTATTCCATGGGACTCCATTAGGTGAGAGGACTCTTGGAAGCTTACTTCTGGTTTCCTCTGAACTTGGCCATATACACATCTTCCCTTTAATTTTACTTTGTATCATAGCTGTGGGTATGACCATGTACTGAGTCCTGTGAGTTCTAGCAGATCACTGAACATGAGGGTGACCTTGGGAACTCCCAACACATTAGACGAAGAAAAAAAAAGCTTTTCTAAGATGTTAGGAACTCTTCCTGCTTCAATTGTATTCCTTTTATGATCTCAGCTCTTTTTACTTTGTGCTTTGGTCATTTTTGTCCAAGTCTAACTTCCCTACAAGGACATTAATTCCCTAAGAATGGGCTTGAGTTACCTTTGCATCATCCAGTCCAGTGCCTTATACAAAGAACAGACCTAGGAAATAGGTGGTACACGAATGAATGAAAAGTCTCTTAGCTATTCCTTTCAATTATAATGTCTGGCTCAAAATATCGTATACTTTTATTTAACCTGTTTGAAAGTGAGATAATCAGCATTCCCCAAACTTTCAGAGCTTCTAAAAATTCCTTAAATTGCTGAAGACAGAGAAAAATACAATCTTTTGTGATTAGCTGAAGATTGTAAGAAACCAATAAGAAAGAATCAGATTTAAATTTAGGGGAAAAAACGCAGGATACGTTTTTGAAATTTTCTAATGTAGAATTTAAATTTCAAATTTCAAACTTTACTAGCCCAAACTGTGTTGATGCACACAGTTTATAAGATTAAAGTATTACTCACATAGCTTCACGTAGGATGGTTATGTTTATCATTTTGTACAGGGTTACATAATATAGCATATATTCAGTATCTGTTCATTTATGTTGGCCTCGTCATCTAAAAGTTGGAAGTTGGGAGCATTCTCATCTAAAGTGATTTGAAAACTCTTCTTTGGATCTTCAAGGAATTTATCAGAGTAGAATTACAAGACAGTGGAATACAACAGAAGAAAGTTGGCTTCCTTTTTCTTTGCCCTCTGTCACTAACTTGGGAAGGTTCACTTCATCACAAATGAAAACACTCCTGATGCTTTTAAATCTCCTGAAAGTGATGTTATTTGTTCTGCTTTAAGGTAAGGAGGACCCTATAGAATCAGGTGTACAAACCCCAGTGTGTCCTCTGCTGTCTTGCAAGGGGAAGGAGAGAATCTAATAACAACTTAGGGAACAATGCCACCTCAACACTGAACACAGAAACCAGGCTGACAAAAGCCAACACTGCATTTAGAATAAAAATACTATAAATCCAGCAATCCCACTTCTGGGTATATATCCGGAAGGAACTCTAATTCAAAATGATACATGTAACCCAGCATTCATAGCAGCATTACATACAACAGCCAAGACATGGAAGCAACCTAAATGTCCATAGACAGATGATGGAATAAAGAAGCTATGATATATTTATACAATGGAATACTACTCAGACATTAAAAATGCCATTTGCAGCAACATAGATGGACCTAGAGATCATTATTCTAAGTGAAGTAAGCCAGAAAGAAAAAGAAAAATACCATATGATAACACTCACATGTGGAACCTAAAAAGAAAAAGAAAAAAAAAAAAGGCACTATGAACTCATCTACAAAACAGAAACAGACTCACAGACATAGTAAACAATCTTATGGTTACCAGGGAAAGGGAGTGGGAAGGGCTAAATCTGGGAGTTTGAGATTTACAAATGTTAGCCACTACATATAAAAAAAGATTTTAAAAAGGTTGTTTCTGTATAGCACAGGGAACTATTATGCTTCAAAATCTTGTAATAATCTTTAATGAAAAAGAATATGAAAACAAATATATGTATGTATATGCATGACTGGGACATTGTGATGTATACCAGAAACTGACACATTGTAACTGACTGTACTTCAATTAAAAAAAAAAATACTACAAGGTCTGAGGTTTGGCAAATCAATCAGTGAGTTGGTTGGTCACAAGCCACAAAACATTAAGAGCATCGTACTCTGCCCCTTTTCTTCCAAGTGAGAGAAATGAGATTCAGACAGGTGAGAAGATTTCCCCCAAAGCCTCATAGTTCTTTGGTGACAGTTATCAGGGAAGGATCCATGTCTCCAGACTCTCAGTCTTCCTAGAGCATGCACATACATGCACACACACACACTCACATGTACTCTCAGCTACATACACACCCCATACTCCGTGGGGACCTGTAAGAGGTTCATGGCTATGGTGAAATCCATTTGAAGCAGTGTTATTTGGGTCCTGACAATTATTTAACCATCCCAGGTAAGATCTATTTTAAACTAAATAATCTCATCAGAAAGCTAGTGCTTCAGCAGGAGTTAATAAATATGCTACAAAAAAGCACAACTCCACCCTCCTGTTTTCTCTGGAATACCTAGAATTGTCTCTGCAGTGCTTCCTTTCTCACCCAGGTATTTTGAGAACATTTACAGTATGAGAACACCTATTTTCAAAGTGAGTTTTCCATATTTGGTAGAACACTAGAGCAGAAGCTATGGTTCCTTCAGTGGCCAGAACTCATGGTAGCACATCGCCTCCATTGTATAGTATAGCACTGGAGGCTTCTAACTATGTTAAAAATTGCAAGTAACCCATTTTGAAATGCAAGTAACACAAACCTAGCACCTCCTCATGCTCATTATCCCCTAAACTTAGCATACCCAACCTTAAAAGTGTTAGCTGCTGGCTACATGGATAGAGAATAACCAGGGAGCTATCCATCTAGAAAAAACATTTGTAAGATAATACATACATAAACACAACTTGGTTCCATTTTAAGAAAGTTTTAAAACTATAATAATTACAATTACACAAGTCTTTACAATTCACAAAGCAATGTGAACACATATTACCTCATCTAATTTAATAGTTTTGACAATACTTTCATTAGGCGAGTTTTATCACTCCTATCTTATGGAGAAGGAAAATGAGGTTTGAACATTTAAGCTAGTTGCCTGAGAACATGCAGCCAGAACATGGCACAACAGGGCCCCACACTGAACTCTATAGGATTTCAAAACAGAGCCAAAGGTTTTTTTGTATGTCAGGATGTCTTGGTCCAGCTGTCCAGCAGATGGTCCCTACCTCAAGAAACCCTCCTCCCAACAAGAACACTCCTCCCTGTCTGTATTCATTTGATTGGGTGTTGGGCCAAGGTCACCTCTCTTTTGAAGGTTTCTCTTCCCATATTTGGAAAAAGTCACTGCTCTCCACCAATGGAATTCTTAGCACCCTAGAATAACATGCTTGAAAATGCAACTGCTGGCTACCAAAAGGGCCCTTTAATTATTAAACAGATAGTGAAACACAATACAGAACTCTACAATTATAGGCATTCCAATGTTTCAGGTGGGAATTCTTTATAATTATTTTTCTTCCACAAGGTTTTATTTTATACATTGTGTTAGCTTTCTCCAAAGTCATTATATAAACCCCGGTGGAAAAATTCATCTATTGCAGAGCCATAAAATGTTTTCTTAAAAATTCCATCACCCACTTTATTACTAGAAAGCAACTCTAGAAAGACTTACATGTCAAGAAATTTAAGTTTGACCACTGGGACTAGTGGAGCTTGGGCTTTCAATATGAGTCTATCAGAAAACATTAAGAAAAAAAATTTTAAGGTTCCCGTGTGTTTTTCAAAGATGACTATTGAAGGCCCAAGGCTTTGAGCATGAATAAAATAAAGAACCACACTTCTCTTTTTATAAATATTATAATTATTTCAATAATAAAATTCTTTTTTCACTTATCCTCAAACTTATATTATTTTCTATTTAAAATGACAGATGTGGGGAGAGGGTAATGGCTCAGTGACAGAACATATGCTTAGCAAGCAGGAGGCCCTGGGTTCAATCCTCAGTACCTCCATTAAAAAATTTTTTTTTTAAATAGAGGTTTTTGTTTATAAAGTAATAAAAAAACAAAAAATAAATCAAATGATGTACACTGTCAATAAAATAGAAACAAAACCTAGCATTAGACCGATCTTCTCCAGAAACAAGAGATATTTTCCCAGAAACCTGGGAAACTATCACTGTCTGTACTGCTCTAGAAATTCTAGCCTCATCCCTAACCCCTCCCTCACAGCTTTCTCCACTCAATTATTTCTTTTTCTGCTGAGGTTCTCACAGATGCGTTGCATTAACTCCTTCCCTTTCCTCCACACTCACGCTGACTCAACTGGAGCTTCTTCCTCTTTCACCCTAAGTATTACTTAGCCTCTTGACCCGTCTTCGTCTCCCCGCCTCCAACATCACCTACTTTAAGCCATCCCCACACTTTAGCCACTTTGACCTTTTTCAAATGCAGCCCTTCCCTTTCACCAGCCTGTTTAAATACGTCAGTGGCTGCCAGTTACTACAAGTCCTCACTTCTTGCCATAGCACATGAGGCCAATAACACCACAACTTCGGGCTGCTGCCCAAATTATCTGCTTTTCTGCTTCCCAGCCTTTGATCTCACAGCCTCCTGCTCAGAATGCCATCACTTCCCTTTTTGTTCCTTTGTAGAGACAATGCAAAGTTCCACTTAAGGGACTTCCCTCTGTGAAGTCTTTGGTGACTTCCTCAAAAGAGGTAGTCCATCTCTCCCCTGTGCCATATTGGTATGACTCTCCCGTCCACCTCAAACAAAGCCCCGTACCTGCACACTCTGGGTCTCTCCTAACATACTATCCTGTCAGGGACTGTTTTCAGTACTCATGTTATATCCCTAGTAGCTACATACCTTTTGAATATGGTGTTTTTAGAGAATGCAGCCTCCCCTTGCCTAAATCTACCTTGTTTATGTGTGCTATCGAACCCAGTGGTTCCTAAATGCTGTGTTGACTGTCTTCATTAGAATCTCCTGGGAGCAATTCTGAAAATGATTCCCAAGGAATACCTATGACCTCCTTTAATCAGACCCACTAAGGGTATTCCTTGGAAATATTTATTCTTAATAACCTTCCCATGTGGTTCTGACGCGCATCCAGCTTTGGGAACCACTGTGCAACTTACATGACTTACTGAGTCATGTAAATGCTCCCACTGCCTTCCTCCACATCAGTATTACATGACGGAGAGGGAGGTGGTGCAGAGCATGGGTTATGGAGCAAGACAGCTTGAATCTTAGCTCTGCTGTGCATCCAAACTACAAAGTCATGCGGGCAAATGAACTAATCTGTGCTTTGGATCTCTCATTTAAAATGAGAGAAATGCTACGCCTCTCAGGGGGCTGTTTGTGAGGGGCATACATACATATCTATAACAGAAAGCCGTACATTCTTGATGTGTAACTGATGTGGTAATGGTGCACCATCTAACTAGTGAGCCCTGCTCTCCTTCCTTCTAGCAAGACAGTGATTGGTAAACAAATATTTTCAAAGGCAGTTCACATTTTGAGTCTCTGATCTTATATTCCACAACAGACACTCTCTTGATAGTCTCATGTAACATTTTCTGTAAAATCTAACAAAGGGCTACACAATACAAAGGCTGGAAGGGACAAAGACAATGATGATAGTGGTGGGAGAAGACGACACAGAAGGCGAGAAGGCAGAGAAGAGGCACAAAGGAGAGAAAGCAGAACAGCATCATCACCATCTCCTAGCTGCAACAGCCCCTGCCCATGAACATGTCTCTTCATATGCTGTTACACTGCAGAAAAATCAAGGCTCAAGTAACACGATAACATGCAGAGGGTCCACACGAGTTGAAACTTAACAGCCTAGATAAAACCGAAATACATCTTAAATTTTTATAAGCAATGATTAAGTGCTTTCTTTGCTCCTCAGCGGAAAGTAAATCAATTAAGATGCTATTAACAAACCATGCATTCTTTAAACTGTAGTTTGTTATTTAAATATTCATTATTCTGTTTTAAAATTAATTTTATTTCAGCCATCTCGCTAGTAGCAGATTTCAAATGTTTGATTGTTCTTATTGTTTTTATATGAGATTCTCACTACTGTGTGCTGCCCTCCTTCCTTTCCCACAATACAATTTCTAGTAAATAATTTTTTTCAAAGGCATTTAACACTTCAGTCTCTGGTCTTATAGTCTGCAACAGCAGCTTTCCTGATAATCTCATGAATCTTATTAAACAATGTGTTTGTGTTGAAGTTTATCCTTGAAAACTTTATCTGAATGTATAATCTGGATGGTGTGCGCTGTTACAATTCAACTGTGAACTGTTTCCCTCCTGCAGTTTCACTTTCCTCACTGAACCAGAGCAGACTCTATATATGGAGTTGTTTATGCAGGCCAGCTTAAAGTCAGATGTTATAGTGAGCAATAGTGAACTATTTCATTTAACCAGGCAATACACAGAGGTATAACATGTCCCAGGTGAAAGCAGGTGTTACCACTGATGACAGAAGGCAAGGCAAGAACAGCATTGCTTCCTCTGTCCAAATGCTCTCCTAGTGAAGGGCTGATGTAATGAACCAAACAGAATGCCAGTGCGATTTTTGACTGACACTGCCTTTCTTTTGAAAGCGTTTGGTCACCCTGGCTGTCCCCAGTACGTCTCCCTACGTTGGCTGATGGTCTTGCTGTCACTGCTCAAAGAGATGTCTATCTCCACAAAAAACCCCTGCCCTTCTGTTTCCTATTTTGAAGATCAAAGTATCATTTCAGATGCTTGGGCTTCATTTGTCTAGTGAATTTATTTGTCTGTGTTCTGTAAGGACCTTGGTAAATCTCAGGCTGTTTGTTTACTTTAAGAAAAAAACCACCACACCCACTGACAAATTCTGAGCACATTACATAGAACAGTGCTTCTTCAGTGTCAAATGTGTGCTGCAGTTAAACGTTGAGAACTATGGGAAGAATCTGTAAATGTCAACATCAGGATGATCACCACTTAAATCTCATCTCAAAAAATCACGTAACTGCACTTGTCACAGGGCCCTTGCAGATGTTATACTCCCAGGGCCTCGTTCTTGCAGCAAACTCCACCTCAGCTCCATCCCACCATTTGTCAGCATCCAGAATTGAATCTGAAGCCAAAACAGGATAGTGAGTACGCTCTCAAGACATCAGCTTAATGATATTAATAATCAGATGGTACCCAGGACATGCAGCAACAACAAACTCGCCTCTGCAGAAGTTCAAATAAGTAGCAGTCCACTGGACGTCCATGTCAGTTCTTGCATTCAGAGCACTCACAAATCTTTACACCACAACCTTTCAGTTTAGAGTCCTATTTTCCTTTCACTGTGGATACTTACTTCCACATGTCGAGTTCCTATTAAATGATCAAAATTGTGCTGTGCCAAATGAGGCTTGCACACATATCATTTAATGGGAGTTTATTTCAAGTAATGGCTTGCAAATGTAGGTTAAAGAATTACACGTCCCATTTTCATTCCTTAATATTCCACAATAAGATATTGTTACTGTTATTCCGTCTTTTCCCAATGCTTCCCAACATGCCACCCTGCCCACAAATGCCTGTTTATTAATGAATGAGGAAGTCATGCATTTGTTGAACCAGATCCAAAGAGATGTAATACAGCAACATGGCTAGGGCCATATTCTCAATTCTGGTTGCCTAGGAGAATTAGTGATTTGTTTGCTTATCTTTTTAAATAATATAGGTATCTCTTAACCCAGTTCCATCATCATCTCCCCATATGTACAATTTACCGATTCCCAGGTGATTCTGATGGGACTGAGCTGGGACTGAGAACCCTGGATTAAGAGAATCCTGGGTTCTGATGCCACAGATTGCTGGGTCTGAATACAAGTTCCACCATTTATTGACTGTGTAACTTTGCACAAGTTATTCTGCTTCTGGGTCTCATCCCAGACCAATGGAATCAAAGGCTCAAAGGGTAAAGCCTGAACATTGGTAATTTTTAATAGCACCCCAGCTGATTTTAATGTGCAGTGAGGACTGAAGAACACTTGTCTAATACTTAGTTGTTGGATCTGTAAAATGCAGATAAATACGAGAATTCAATGAAACACTTTACGACAGGGGTTAGCCAAGACCCAGGCCTACACAGCTCAATAATGCTGGTAGTTACTGTTGAGGCATAAGACAGAGAAAGAACAGTAACCAGAGCTGGCTTGGCCATCTGGAGCTGTATCGAAGCTGACTGAGGTGGCCCCTCACCACTGATCTTAGTCACTATCTCACTGCATCAGAGGAGGTGCAGGCTACCCATGGTCCTCCAGGAGAGAATCTGAACCCTAGTTCTATAATTCTGGACAAGTTCCTGAACCTGGCTGCAAATCAGAGGGACAGAAAATAAACACATTATAACCACTAAAAAAGAAAAAAGAAAAAAGAACGTATATTTGTGTACGAATGTTTGTTGGGGGTGGGGGGGGAGCAGGCAGGCCACTGACAGAATAGAGACTATGCAACAAAAATGGTAGGAAACTGGTGTTTGGGTGACATGTGACTGTGAACCTTTCAGTTTCTGAGCAGAGTAAAAGGGAGAAAAAAGTGTAATAAGTAGATTCAGTTCTAAGAAATACACATGATGGGTGGGAAGGTGGAGTTGCTAGAATCAAAGAAATCAGCCAGGAAAGTATAAATGTAATCCAGGAGGAGTGGAAAGAAGGCCTGGTGAGTGCAGGGTTTCACCCACCTGGGCTGTAGTTGCCTTACATAACCTGTCAAATAAACGGTTGTGGTAGATGACCTTGAAGAACTTATTTAGCTCTGATCATCTAAAACACTCTAACATGCCATTTAAGAGTAGACATGAAGATACTCTTTAATGGATACAGAGTTTCAGTTTGGGATGACGGATAAGTTCTGGAGAGGACTAGCAGTGATGGTTGGAGACAATGTGGAGGTACTTAATGCCAATGAATTGCATACTTTAAAAGGGTTAAAAATCAATTTTGTGTTACGTATATTTTACCACATACACAGAATAGACAGAATGAAATAAACATAAACACATCAGGTATTCAAAAAAAAAAAAATACATGGCAGACTGGGCGACTGAAAGGATGGAGGTGGTAAAGGATAGATTAAAAAAGACCATGAAGACTTATGCCAGTGTGCCCAGGGGCAGCACTTCTGAGCCAAGTAGGATATCCCCACCTTCTTAGATGCAGAAAATCCTGATTGAAATGGTGCCCGTTCTGCATTTTGGGGTTAGGAAGTACGAATAAGGAAAAATGACTGATCTTTAGTAGATGGAAATGCAGTCCAGAGGTTGAGTGACAAGCAGCACTGATTCTATAAATTCAGAAATTATTACCAATGTTATCATCAGTGTGTGACAAGGATTGAGGTGCTTCACTTTTCTTCTGAAGCACTTACTATGATCATCTGATCTCAGCTATTCTTTTTATGGATGGAGGGACTAAGCCTCAGGGAAGTGAGGTGGCTCCTATGAGGTCACCCAGAGAGTGCACGAGGCTTTTTGAAACTCAACCCAGTAGTCTTTCCCCTTCACTTTATTTATTCAAGAGTGATCATAAACTCCTTGAGGAAGATGACTGAGGGAAAGGATGAGAAAGGTGACAATTACTCTCAAGAATGGCCATCATCAACAGGGTCCAGGGAGGAAGAAGAAATGAGGGGCCCTAGAGGGCCTACCAGTAGGAAGTAGGAGAGCTTCAAGAAGAACATTGTGAACTTGGAAGCTCAAAGTGAAAGTTCAGAAAAGAACCTCCTGCCTCATTTCCAGTAACCCTCTGAGTCACCTGATGCCTGCATCACACGAGACTGATCGCCTCCAAAAAACCTTCACAAACAGTAACCAGCCCTCTACCACAGGATCCCCCAGCACTCATGCAACTGTTACTACAGCAATGCTGTGGTCATGTTCTTGGGGATGCCAGCTTTACTTAAAACAGTATCATTCAGAGACCCATTTCCCATAGAAATATTGGTATACTTGAGAGTGTTCTTCCCAGAGAATCTCCACGTGACCTACTGCACCATAAGATACAGGGAGAAAAGTTACAATAACTTATCAAAACTTCCTTAAATAACTTAAGTCAAAACAAAGACCCAAAGATAACCAGTGACACCAAGACTTCTGGCCTTAGGTATAGTGGTGTCATGGAAAGAGCGCCGGATTTGGAGCCAAACCGACCCTTTCTCAAGAACAGCAATGTACCAGCTCAAACTGCCTTTCTAAGACATTTTCTAGTCCTATGATAACAAATTGGTTATCCCTTGGGGACACTGTTATCTCTGGCATCTTAACATGCTCCCGAGGCTTTCAGGCCACCCAGGTTTTCAATTCTCATGAAACTGATTAAAACCACGACCAGGAAGGGACTGCCCTTGTTCGCAACGCCTCTGCTCATGTTCTAAGGTTGTGAGAGAGAAACTGATTATTCACTGTATCCTAAGGGAGTGGAGCAGACTACTGTCTGTTGGAGGAAAAAGTGTTTGTCTGGTGGTAATGCTAGGTTTTATATCATATTTAGTAGTCTGTATTTCTAATTTCCTCTAAATGCTTTAATAATGTATTTTCCTGTCCATCTAAAATACTTCATCTGTGTCTTAAAAAAAAAACAATTTGCTAGCTTCTCTCTGTAATGATACATTGTGAAAAAAAGAAATAATACAATCAGGCCTATTAAAGTCTTGACTCTCATTGTACAACTGAATGAACATTCTATTCCAGCCTGATTCCACCCACAAGGGCACGAAGAATATACATATACAACTGGTCAGGCTTTTGTCAGAAATGTCATCAGGACAACTGGTTCAAAGGATCAAGGAAATAAAAGATGCAAAATAAGAAGATGAAGTAACAGCATTGGGGAAATAACAATTTCTGCTTATTCTTGAAATATTTTCTTTCTCCATTTCAAGATGTCCAGCAAGCAAAAGCCACTTGACAGCCATGGTGCTTCCTATCCTCCCAGAAAAGGTGAAACCAGATAAAGACACACTGAGGAGGCAGAGGGAGGCCTGTGGGACAAGGAGAGAAGCTGTGGAGGTTGCTGTGATGGTGAGAAGTTAGCAGGAGGCAGAGCCCTACACTCCACTCTCTGTGAGCCAGTGCCTTGGGATGAGATGTGGGTACCTGCAAGAACACACCACCTTGCCAAAGACCCCCGTGCACAGGACCCAAAGAGGCCAATGTGGGCCAGCAATGGGCAATCCAGAGTAAGGACTGTGGACAAGAACTAGTTACTGGACGCATTTCCTGAGATAAACATTCCCTTCCTCTCCTTGCTTCCCTGGGAACAGGAAAGATTTGTTGATCTCGACACACTACCTGTTGGCTGTGAAGCACATACCAGCTAATACCCCGTATACCAGCGATTTTTCAGTTCCCACTCAGAATTACAGAATCGCAGGGTTGAAAAGGAATTTACTAGTCATCCACTCTCTTTTATACACCAGCTTTTTATAAAAGAGAATGGATACTTTTCTAGGATGTGCTTCATATTTTTGTTATTTTATTGTAAATATGATTAACCAAATAAAAAGTTGAAGAAACGTATCCATCCTTAAACCTTATTTTTCACAGGCTCATACCTCAGCTATGCATTGATACAAAAGAAAGATACACACCAGCAGAAAAGGGATGAGACTGAAAAGATAACGAGGAAAGAAACGAGGTAAAAAGAGAAGGTCTCTATGAGTGCCTTGAGTTTCTTCGGGAACCTTGTGTCCAGTCCCAGCTCTGCCCCCACCAAACGATGTGACCTAGGATGAGCCCTTGCTCCCCCCTGGACTGCAATGTTTTCATCTTCAAAAGGGGTGCAGTACAAAGATGCTTACAAATCCTCCTCCAGCCCAATCAGTCTCTGATTTTGCACCTCACCTCTGTGACAACAGAATAATATGAACTTCCAGGCAGCACTTTTGCTTGCAAGAGGCTTTTAGGGTTTCACAGTTTAACACCAGTAAGAGTTGCCATTAGAGGGAAAGATATATTTAGCAGGTGGGCCTTTTGTCTCCTTTCATCATAATATTATGCTAGGCTGACCAGAGTTTACTCTTGCCTGACATAGATTTAAAACAGATTATACCACTGGTGAAATAAGGCATGATTAAAATGAGGAATTTCTGCATGTTATTTGGGTAAAACAAATGGAAGAAGTGCTTATAATCTTAATGTCTTTGTGGTCAGTTTTCTAAAAGACTTTATATATTATCTCTATGTTTTTATTATCATGCATGCAAAACATTGCTTCTTCCTTGTAAAATGAAATGATTTCCTACTTTGGCATTCTTTTTAATTGAAGTATAATTGATTTACAATGTTCTGTTAGTTTCTGGGGTACAGAAGAAGTGACTGAGTTATACATTTTTATATATATACGTGTGTGTGTGTGTGTGTGTATATATATATATTCTTTTTCACAGTCTTTTTCATTATAGGTTATTACAAGATACTGAATATAGTACCCTGTGCTTGTTGTTCATGGTATTCTTTTAAGAAGATCCACAAGTCTTCTGCAGTTACCTTCCTTCTGCTGTGGGTTGTTATAGTTTTCTGTCTGTTAGGGTTATTCTGTAGCCTAAATACCTACTTTCTTAGTTATTTGCTGGGGCATTATAGGAAAAAGAGACCAGGAATGGGGGTGGGAAGAGAGGGAAGAAGGGAATGGGGAGAGAGAGCATTAATTTTTGTTTATAGTTGAAGTGGTTAATTTGTGGAATTCTAGTAAGTCCCTTTTTCATTAGAGACGGTGATTCATAGAACATGTTCAATATTTTAGTTCAAATTGTACAACTTGAGGCTATTTCTACCAACACAGAAAACATCCAGAAATACTATCATTGGTGCCTTGTTTATACATACAAATCTCATTACCCTGGGAGGACATTAATAGCTTAAGAGGAAATAGAAAGCAATTTTCTGATTTTCCATGATCACATCCCACTAAAATCATAGTCTAATAGAATTCTCCCAAAACTTAAACTGTATTTGAGACTTTATATGTTTAGATGTCTTTCTACCTAGCTAAAACTCTCCCATGACGCAAACCACTTGACAACTTCACGTGACTAGTCACCTGACAGACCAAAACATAGGTCAGCAACCATCAGGCAACTTGTCATCTCTTCAGGAAAAACATCTAAAATTGGTCCTCTACTGAAGCCCTAATCTATTTGCACACGCCTCTTCTAAACAAAAATAAAGGTCCAACCTTGATATACTGCACTGCCACATTATTGCTATAGAAACATGAGGGAAACAGATGTAAGACTCCTGCTACGTGAGGGGAAAAAAAAGAAACTCAGATGGTGTGGGCTCGCGGGCTTGGCTGTAAACAGCCTTTCCGGGCCCGTGGTGAGTTTCCTAGTGTCCGTTTCCCACTCTCTGTAGAGAGCCAAGCTGACTCACACCTCTCCTCTCCCCGACCCAGTCCCGAGGTCACTAACCTGAGCGCTGACAGCAAGGACTCCTTAAAACAAGAGTGACAAAACGTGGAAACTCTCCACGTGCAGCATGCCAGACGCCTAAACAGGACATATCACTTTCCAAGCCCATCAAGCGAGAGAAAATTTCGGTTCTGGCAAAAATGTCCTTCTCTTAAAACGTGTGTGTGTGCGTGCACCTGCGCGTGCGTCCGTGCGTCTGTATCCGCAAGCACGCGCCCGTGCTTCCGGGGACACGTTCCCTAAACACGTCCGCACGTTCTACTAAAAATACCCTTAAAATTGTTTCCCCAACCCACTCCCACTCTGTTCACATACATCCACACCCATGTCACACTTCTATTCCATCAGAAAATGCTGTCTCTGGGACGGAGGACAGAATAATCCATCCTGCGGCCTAGACAGCGAATCACGAAGTGATTTCCTTATGCTACGAAGAAACCAGTTTTATCACCTCCTGTTCCTATTAGCAGGATTCTAATAGGACCTAGGATTCTCTTTAGGTCCAAACGGTCTGGTTGCCTCCACATGCTTTCCCACCAGCTCACCCTGCCTGGCAAAAAATCCTCAGGACTGTGCCATGTGTCACACATTATTAATGATGAGCCCTGGTTACCCACTGAAATGCCTCTCCAGCTCGTAGATTTCTCCCTGCTGGCTGCCCTGCATTTTGCTGGGCATGCAGCTTAGAAGATCAGCCTCGTCACTTCTCCTTCCCCACCCAGGATGGCAAAAGCAGGCTGGCTGCAATCGTGCACACTGCTGCCGACAATCTGAAAACGTGTGTAGAAAACTCCCTCTCCCCACACTGCAACTACTTGTTGCAGTCTGAGTTTTCAACACACTACGTTTGCCTCCAGAGGCCTAACTACAGACACATTTTTCCAAGATTCACAGGTAACTAATTCAAAACCCATGTAGAGTTGTTTGGATAGCTGCTTACTATTAGATTTACCCAAATCATGAGTTCACCCAGTCTTTTTCCATTTCTGTGTTATTCTGCCAAACTGCTGTTACTTTAAGTTTCCTAAAATATTATAATAATAGCCTGAAATTAAATAGGTTTTGTCTCCAGAGGCTCAAATAACATCAGCTGATTTCATTCCTTAAGTGTTTATTGAACGCCTACTACAAGTGATGGGCACTCCATTGTGTGTGATGGATACAGCAATAAACAGGGGAGACGGACAAGTAAACAGAGGCTACAATACAGGATGACAAAGACTGTCTCAAAGGAGCTTTGGAAGCATAGAGAAAGGTATTGAGCCCCAAATGGAAAGCTCCAGAGGGACTTCCTGGAGGAAGGTAACACTGAAACTAAATCTAAACAGGACCTGGCTACGCACAAGGGAGAGTGATAGAAGCAGTGATGAGAAGGGGTTTGTGGGGAGACTCCAGGGTGCTTGATCTGGGTAGTGGTTACATGAGTGCGTTTACTTCGCTTTAATTCATCACACTTACAGTTGTGATTTGTGTACTTTTCTGTTGTATTTAAGAAAAACACTGGGGTATCTTATGTAATTTAACATTGATCAGAACCTTATAAAAGTTGTAATAATCTCCATTTTGTAGATGAGGAAACTGAGGTTCATTCTCCATTCAACAAATATTTTCTGAGTGTGGGTGATGTATCAGGCTTTGTAACAGAGCTGGGTTTTCACGGTGACCAAGTCAGGCAAGCTCCCTGCCAGTGAGAGATTCACACTTAAGTTGCAATTGAGTAACTTGTTCCAGGTTACAATTTTAATAAAAGGGAGAGCCAGATTCAAAATAACTGCCTATTTCACAGCCCCTGTCCTTTCCTGCACACTGCACATGGCCAGATTTAATCTTTTTCTTATAATCAATGGAAAACACTGAAGACATTTCAGTAGCAGAAAAACATGATAAACTTATGGTTTAGAATAAGTGGCCACAGTGTGGAGAAAAGACTCAATAGAGAAAAGCCCCTTACGTTGATGGACAATTGCTTTCAACAAAGGTGCCACAACACTTACATGGGATTAGAACAGTCTTTTTGACAAGTGGTGGTGGGACAACTGGATATCCATATACAAAAGAATGAACTTGGACTCCTACCTGATCATAGAGAAATTTTAACTCAAAATGGATCAAACACCTAAATTATAAAATTCTTAGAAGAAAACATAGGTGTAAATCTACATGACCTTGAACTAGGCAGTGATTTAGATATGACAACAAAACTACAAGCAACCAAAAAAAAAAAATAGAGTTTCAGTTCCATTAATTTTTTTAACAACAAGAGAAGGAACCTGCTGTAAGAATGTGAAACCTTTTTCTAATACCAAACTTGGCAAATAAGTTCCTCCAACAGATTCGTGAGAAAGAAGGAAGTTCTATTTCCTATCTTGAGTTCAGCAGTGTTTCTGGCATTAGTCACTAGGAATTCTCCTTAATATATTCAAAGGAGAAAATATTTACAGAGAGAACTTAGGACCAGAAAATTATTTTTTGAAATGATTAGGAAATGTTTGTACTTAATAAATTGCCTTTTGCATTGCACAAGAGTCAAGTAAGCCTTGCTTTAAAATGGCCTTTCCATTTTTTTCCTCTGAAATAACACATCTTAAGAACTCAGAAATTCTATTTAATTGCTGTTTTTAAAGTCCTGTTTGAGTATGGCCTTAGTTTTATGTATGTGTATGTATGTATCATCCATATGCTGTATCACATACATCAGGTGTATTCAATTGGGATTCATCAAAGTTAAATGTGTTTGTATAGAGGACTTTATCAACAAAGTCAAAGCACAATCCACAGAATAAAAGAAAATATTTGCAAATCATATATCTGATAAGGGGCTGGTATCCAGACTATATAAAGAACTATTACAACTTCATAATAAAAAGGCAAATAAAAATTAGGTAAAGGATTTGAGTAGACATTTTTCCAATGAAAATATACAAATGGCCCATAAGCACATAAAAAGATGTTCAACATCGTTAGTCATTAGAAAAATGCAAATGCAAATCAAAACCACAATGAGATACCACTTTATACCCAGTAGAATGGCTAAAATGAAAAAGAGTAAGATGCCACAGTAATTACACTTCTAGATGTGTACATAAAAGAAATAACCTATGTCCTTGCCAAAACTTGTACACGGATGTTCATAGCATTATTATTTATAATAGCTGAAAAGTGGAAACAACCCATTTGTCCAGGAACTCATGAATGGATGCAAAAAATATCCACACAACGATATGCTATTTAACCATTAAAAAAAAGGACTATTTCATGGTATAATATGGAAGAACCTTGAAAACATTATGCTAAGTGAAAGGAACCTGGTACAAAGACCACCTATCACATGATTCTATTAATATGAAATGTATGGAACAGGAAAATCCATAGAGACAGAAAGTAGGTTAGTGGTTACTTAGGGCAAGGGAGAGGAGGGAATGGGGAACAACTGCTAATTAGCGTGCGATTTCTTTTGAGGTGACAAAAATGTTCCAAGAAGTTCTGAGAGTGGTGATGATTGCAAACATTGTGTGCAAAGTTAGTCTGGCAGTATAAAGAAGGCAGGAAACGGTCACCCACAAACACATCAGTTTTGGAAGTTCTGTCTACATGGTAAAAATACACTATCATTTTAATTTTTTTCCTCATAGCAGAAGTCTTCCATGCTGCCCTCTTGTGTGATGTGTGTATGTGTCACGCATGTACTATACACATATATGAGGCATATCAAAGAAATTGACTGTAGGGAAAGGGCCCAAATATTAATAGACATTATCTCTTTAAAGTAGCTATCTTTCAGTGGGATTTCAAGTAACTTTTATATTTCCTTAGGTTTTTTTTTTTATATTTCTGAAATGTTCTGCAATGAATTCATATTACTTTTGTAATCAGAGAAAAATACATTTTAAAGGTTTGTTTAATAAGCTGCAGGCTGCATAATTGCTTTTACTTCAGAATCTCCCCTCTAGGGACTAACCCTGTAATGAAATAGTGGGTGGGCATTAATCCCAAAGCCAACAAGACCAATACAAATTCATTAATACCACAAAAATGAATGAGTTTGAATTTTTTTGTCTGCACAACTGTCATGGTACTTCAAGCTGTCAGAAAAATGGAATCATTTCAAACACATGGCTGAATTTTATACACAGGCTTTCTCTTTATGTAGAACTGTCTGTATTTGTTTTCAGCAAGGGGAAAAGAAAAGTCCCTGATGACATTTTGCAAATACCAGTTGATGATTTTCAAAACTATTTCTTTTTCCTTGAGCCAACTGTATCCTTTGCAAGTCTATTCCCATCTGCCATCAATAAAAACAAACCTTATCTCAAAACATGTTTTTTTGAAATGTCATTGCAGTACTCCACCTATTTTCTTGTAAGGAGGAGGGGAAAAAAGCTTTGGTTGACTTCTACATTCTGGAAAGCCAGACTGTATTTCTGCACAGAGTATGTGTAGGAAAGGAATCAGGGTAGGGGGCGGGGAGGGCAGAGAGAATAGAGAGCTTTAGTATCAAACACTAATTTAATAGGCAATTTTGTTAGCTCTATTCCATTACTTTCAGGACAGACTAGGTTTTATGACCGAAAAAGTTTAAAGTATATCCTATACTGTGTTTCCCAAATTTAATGTGCATATGAATTATCTGAGGGTTTGGTTAAAATGTAGATTCTGATTCAGTAAGTCTGGGAAGGGATAATAGTCTCCATTTCTAACATGTGTGTTTTCATGGGTGTGTGCACATACAATGATGTTATGCATATGCAGACAAAATTACAATGTTTAATGAAGAATACATGGTTTTAGATATAATGTTTGTCATTTTATTTTTAATCCAGACTACTCTAAGGCTATAGCCTTATTCATAAAAAGGAAATATAAGTTCCTCTTCAAAAGTTAAATAGGGCTGTGGTTGTCAGCCTCCAAGATGGCCACCCCAGTGATCCCTGCCTCTGGTACTTAATGTCTCCTGTGTCCCCTCCCATATGAGACCAGAGTTGGTGCATGATCAATAGAATTGAGCCAAGCTGATGTGGTCATTTCTGAGATTAGGTTATAGAAGACACTGTGGCTTCCATCTTGGGCTCTCTTGCATGCTCCCTGGATCACTCACTCTGGGTGAAGCCAGCTGCCATGGTATGAGCTGTCCTATGGAGAGGCCCACGTGATGAGGAACTGAGATCTCCTGCCAAAAGCCAAGGGAGTGAACTTGGAAGGGAATCCTTCATCCCAGTCAAGTTTTTAGATGACTACAGCCCCAGCACGTATCTTGGCTCCAACCTCTGAGAGAATCGGATCCAGAATTACCTAGGGAAGCTACTCCTGGGTTCTTGACCCTCAGAAACTCTGAGTTCATCAAAGTGTGTTGTTTGAAGCTGCCAAGTTTGGGAGTACATATATAGCAACTGATAACAAACATACAGGCAAAAATGATATATTTAGTAATGAATCCACAGAAAGTCGGCCTGTTTCTCAAAAGAACTCATGAACTTTTTCTAATAGGATTTCTTGATCTCCCACAGTTAAAAGAACATACCATATAATGGTTGGGGGTATCTTTCCAATCTCTTTCTGCTTCTATCTCTGTTCATAAAGCAGTGTTGGAAGAGGGGGAGAGTGAAGCCCATTCCCCCTCATGCATGCACACCCTAAACTCCACACCTGTTACCAGTGTACACTCTCCAAATTCAGCAGCCTGGCTTGAACTCCTCCAGAAACTAAACAGTGACTTAAATTAATAAGAGGCAGCCCCCCATCTTATGTGTCCCTTTTTCAGCATGCTACATTACAATCTCATGTTAAAGAGATTCAGAAAGTCAAGAACCAATTCTTAGGTACAAGTAATAATGTCTAGCCTACATCAAAAGTAAGAGCATCATGATGACAAAAACTGTTCAATGGAACAGTAGCAAATGCATATATGTTTACTATTACTGTGCTGATCCTTTTTATACATTAACTCATGTCATTCTCATAAATTCATGAAGTAGGTACAGCAAATATTCTGATTTTACAAATAAAGAAAGTGCAGACTATGTAACTTGCTCAAAGTCATTCAAACAGTTATGTGATGGGGCCAGCCTGGCTCCAGAGCCCATGGTCTCAATCCCTCTAAACTGGCCCTCATAAATAACCCATCTTTTTACTATATTAAAATACTATTAATTTAAAAAAAAAATCAAGGAACTGGTATAGCGGAAGTGACATGGTTTGTACTACTTCTTCATTTGATTTAAGAAATACAGGGATTCTAGATGACTTGGGAATTGCGGTGCCTTCAACTCAACTACAATTTCCAATAAAGACACACAAGTTGAGAGGGGTTTATGAGCAACTGCCTCCATTCTGTGTCAGACTGACAGTGCAGATGACACTGCAGCTTTTAAAGTCCCACCTAATCCTAACTGCTGAGTACGCGAAGACAAAATTGTCCCACCTGCATTTTGCAAATTTAACACTTGGCCATGCTGTTTCTATGTTTATCTTTGTTTTCTGCCTCTTAGTTCCAAAGTTTTCTCCATCTCCCCCATTAAAGGTGATCTCAGACTGAAAGCTGGCTGGCCCACTTCTCCAAGCATACCAATCAGATCATGAGTAATGACCGGGCACTTTCATTTAGGGATGTTCCTAACAACAAGATTGAGTCCAGCTGCCATGTGTTGCCTAAACTGAACATTCAAACAAGGTGGAAAAACACTAGATCTGTGTCCTTGGATACTAGAAGCTTCAAGGACTGTTTATTACTCAGCATCTCTTAAATCAAAATAGAAGGAGATTTCACACTGTTTCCCGTGCACATCTCCTCAGGCAAGCAAATCTCTTCTTTAATAAGAATCATTGAGTGAACCAGAATCGTTGCCCACCTTCTCCACTTTCAAATGGCAGCAATAGCTCTTCCTTATTTTAACCCAGAGGCAAGTGATCCTTTTTTTTTGGCTCGCAGAAGAGAAAGACAATTTAGGAAACACGATAGCAAATCCCGCCCTGTGTGCCAGATGTTTCTCTAGTAGTTGATTTTTTGTGTTTTAGATAGTGATACATTCATGATGAATTTAATTAAAATGGTGGATGCTATTTTTAGGACTGTAATGTAAATAGGTATATTAAATGGAAGTTTAAAGAATGTGAAACTTTAAATAGTCAACTGTGAAAGCAAAACATATAGTTAGTACAAATTTGTCACCTTCATGAGGCTAATCATGGAGGAATGAATAAGCAAGGTAGCCACAGATGGTTTCATCAGAGAGGTCCAATGTAGTACACATTTTTAAATTAATTCTTTTGTTTACTCAGCAAATATTTATTGAGTACCTACTCTGTGTCAGATGCTATTCTAGACACTTAGGATATTTCAGTGAACAAAGCAGACAAAGACCCGTACCCGTGAAGAATCTACTTTCTAGTCTGGTGACAGACAGTAAATGATCAATTGTAATAAGTAAGTTCTACCATTTGTTAGATGACAAGTGCTGTGGGAAAGAAAAGGGGGAAGGGATTTGGAAGTACTCGGAGACCTATTTTAAATAAGATGGCCAGGGCGAACTTCATTCAGAAAGTGACATTTCAGGTAAGATTTTTTAAAGGCAGAAGGAATTTGCCGTAGGGCTATCTGGGAGAAGGGCTTCCTTGTCAGTGGAAACAGCCAAAGCAAAGGCTCCAAGACAGGAGTGGATCTGATGGATGAGAATCAGCAGTGAGCCAGGATGGCTGGAATGGAGAAGCCAGAATCAAAAGTAGTTGTAGAGGAGGTAATGGAGGCTTTTCAAAGTACTTTGACCTTCATTCTAAAAGGGAATCCACCAAAGGGTTTTTAGCAAAGTACTGTCATTTGTGAACTTATTTTTAGTGGATCACTTTGGCTGCTACAGAAGGACAGAGGAGGCTCACAGAGGCCACTACCAGATAGCTGCAGCAATCTGAGTAGAAGATGGTGGTTCAAAACAGACAGTAGCATGAGATAAAGTAAGGACTGATTGGATGTTGGACTGCTGATGGTAGAGCCAGGATCTGTTGCTGGATTGGATGAGGGGTGGGAGAAAAAGAGAGAAGTCAAGATGTTTCTGAAGTTTTAGGCTCCAGCAATTTGAATAATAGAATTCCCTTTGATTAAGATGGGGAAGGCTGCAGATAAAAAGGATGGTCGCTGCTCCACTGGAATTTGACTCAACATTGTAAAATGACTATAACTCAATAAAAAAAGTTAAAAAAGATGGTCATTTTAGACATATCAAATTTAAGATTACAAGGAGAAATCCAAGTGGAGATATTGAATAGATGGTAGGGTACCAGAGTCTACAGAGAGAAGTCCAGGCTGGAGATAGGATGTCTTAATAAAAATGGTCTACTATTTTGGCTACTATATGAGACATTTATAATGTAAGGTGTAAGTCCCATCCATAATGAGCCAAAAGACTTTTAGGAAAACTCCTATTCGCTAAAAAGAACTGATGGAGAGACTCTGAGCTAACATGTGAAGCACCTTATTTCCAAGTAATGTGACAATCAAACAGATAGATGTATTATGCAAAAATCCAGTAACCAAGAGTCTTTATATCACAATCACAATTTTTTTCACTTTTGAGAAATAATTGACATACTCCACTGTATAAGTTTAAGGTGTACAACATGATGGTTTGATTTACATATATTCTGTAATGACTACCATGACAGATTCAGCTAACATCCATATGCTCAAATAATTACAATTAAAAAAAAAAAGAGAGGGGGAAAAAATTTCTCCTTGTCTTGATAACACTTAGGATTTACTCTCTGAATAGTTTTCCTAGGTATCATACAACTGTGTTAACTATAATCATCACCTTGTTCATTACATCCATAGGACTTATGTATCTTATAACTGGATGTTTCTACCTTTTGACAACCTTCCTCCTATTCCGCCTCCCTCTACTCCTTACTTCGAGTAACCACAAGTCTGATCTCTTTTTCTATGAGTTGTGTTTTTGGTTTTTTTTTAGATTCCACATGTGAGTGAGATCATACTGTATTCATCTTCCATTGTCTGACTTATCTCACATAGGATAATACCCTCAAGGTTTATCTGTGTTGTCACAAATGGTAGGATTATCTTGTTTTTTTATGGCTGAATAATATTCTATTGTATATACATATACCACAACTTCTTTATTAATTCATCCATCAATGGGATAGGCACTTAGGTTATTTCTTTGTTTTGGCTATTGGAAATAGAACCTCTGAGTGCAGATATCTTTTCAAGTTAGTGAAAAACACAAATCTCATTCAAAATAGTCAAAATAACTGGTGCAAATGTAGTGATTCTGTTCTAAAAAAATATGCCTCAAGAGAAAAGTCCTTTGCAGAAGCTATTTACACGTATTTCCTCTCATTTTCTGCTTCTCACAATTTCTTGAAGCTACTGATTGTCTGAAGACAATCTGTGAGAACTATGTAGTTCATAAATGTTTGTGTTCACAGCTTATGCAGTGGAAATTATTCCTGTTTATAATCTTTCAACATGTGCTGAAGACTTCAGCACAGAAAAGGAAACCAATGCCATTCCACTAGGTCAGATTACCAATGTCATGTCAAAACTAGAATCAAAGAGAAGCCACCATGTGGAAACGTCATTCTGAGTATTATTAGAGATAATAGGTGTAGACTCTTGAAATGTTGTTTCCTTTGCTTTCCTTTATGAGATGAAGCATCAAAGGTGGCTAAAAGCATGGATTCTGGAGTCAGGATCCCTAAGTCGAAATTCCACCCAGCTCAATACCAGCTGCGTGACCATGAGCACACTACTTAACCTCTCTGTCACACCACCACTGTGTGAAACATGAGGATAATCACAGTACCCACTTCCTAAGGGTTGTCAAGAATATTAAATGAATTAATATTTATAAAGTCATTAGAAAGCACTAGAAACATGGTAAGAGCTATAGAAGGGTGTGATAAATAAATAAAATCTTGGTTTTTCTCTTAAACTGTACCTCCTTCTGCTTAGTTCTGCCACTGGTGCATGTTTTTCATATTTTTATAACCTTTCAGAAACTGATGGCAGCAGTTAAATATTTTTGAGTTTTATTCCCATAATTGTAGACTCGTTCCTCTCTAAAGCTCATCTCTGAGGTAGTTTCTGAGGCATGCTGGGTCCCCCTGCCTGCCTTCCAGAAATTGCCTGCAGCATGCCTGGTGGGTTTCCAAGTTCTCCAACAGTCAGCCAAGTAAGGTTTAGTGTGATTTTTCATCACCTTGACGTCAGTGAGAAATATCACTAAATTAATGCAAAAAAGATGTTCAATAGGATTTCATGAATAACTCAAAGCCCACTGCAAATACAAGATTGTCTGTGATGTTTTGAATTGATGGAAAGCTGTCTAGGGATTTCCAGCAATTCATAAACCAATTTCAGCTGTCCGATTTAAAGCTTCGTTTTTTAAAATCTGGCTTGTCAGAAGGAAAGTACAGTCTCTTCCAGGCAACCACCCCAAATTGATTCAATTATCATTGACATCTAATGTATTCACTGCAAGTATCAGCGAAAGTCCCTTACGGAGAAAGTTGACCACAGCAGCTTTAGGTCCAAACGCTCTTGACTTACCTTCAAACATGACTGAGGAAAGAATTGTCTCCACCTCATCAGGCCTGCCTACACTGATTTCTAACTCCCACATTCCCTTCAGCCTTCCCCGTTGTCTTTGGACATGCTTTTTCCTGAATGTGCAAAAGTCATTCCACTTGTACTCTAAGCTTGAGAACTTTCCCCCACATGTTTCTTGTAGGTTGCCAATATCCATCAGCAAGGGATTTAACATGAATCTTCTTTTTATTCTTGATATTTTGAGTTCTAGTGTCTGATGTAAACACTTCTTTCTTCATATATGAGCAATACCCAAAGCAAAGAATTTGGTCTCAAAAATAATAATTTCGAGAACATTCTTTATAGGGATATCTTCTTCAATTTTCACATTTTACTATGGTCTTCACTTAGGTTTCTCTTCCTTCCTCCTTCCTTCCTTTTTTAGCATTATTGCTTCTTAAGGCTTGCAAATTTTGGTATCAGTTTAGGTAGGTGCAGCCTTCAGAAAGCAAGGCTCATTCAAAATGTCCTCCTATAATATCTGCAGCACAAGCTTCTCAGGTCAAACTCCTTCTCTAGAATCGATTCCTCTAGTTTGGTTAAGCTGTTTTGTTTTTAAAGCTTTGCCCAAAGGGCTTCTTCTGACCCTGGGAGAATATTTGACTTGAATGTCCAATCTGCATCATTTTATTAAAGCTGACTTTTTTCAATGTGAAACCGATCCAGTGAGTATCTTCTAGCCTTGTTATTTGATCTCTCAGTGGCATGTGATCCAAGGAAAGCCTTCTTCTTGATCTCTTAAGTTTCCACCATTTTCCTGATATTTCTCTCCCTTCTCTTGTTCCTTTTTGGCCTTAGTGGATCTCAAGCACCCATTCCATCCCCTGTAGCTATGTCACTCATCTTTTCTTTCTCTGTTCACCCAACTGAGTGACCCTAGCTCCATCACTCACTAGCCATATGACTTTGAGAAAGGCATTTAACCTCTTTGTGCCTAAGTTTCCTCATCTATAAAGTGGGGTAACCTTATAAGGTTGTTGAGTTAGATATTGAGTTAATATTTAGTGTCTTAAGTGTTAAGTACAGTTATTAACTGTTAAATAGTTACTTAATACCTAATGTTCTTATTATTAAAAAAAACTTAACTTCTGGTTTTCTGTGTGCTTTAGCTTAGGTTTCTCCCCAAAAGAAACAATGAGACAAGAACTTGGCTGTGGGTGGCTTATTTGAGGGATGATCTCAGGAAGCACAGACATGGAAAAGTGAGACAAGAAAGAGAAGAAACCCAATAAGGAGTATTTTAATGAGCAGATGGCTGCTAAGGGAAACTGGGTCTCAGTGCCCCTGAAATCTCTCTGAGAAATTATATGGAATGTATCTCAGAACCATCACACCAGGTGGTGTGGGAACTGAAGCACCCCATCCCTATTAACAAAATGTGGCCCCTTGAGGACATTAACTTCACTGTACTGCCTGGTTGCACCTGCATCTGGGTCAATTCAGATGGACCAAGACAAGAATGGCAGGAACACAGTAACATCTACTACACTGATCAGTTCCCTTACCAGCCTGAGCTTACAAGAAGTGTGCATTACCTACCCATCTTCCTATTCATGGGACTTACCGGAGCGTCTACTCAGTAAATGTGCTGAATGAATGGACAAACCTCCACAATATCAACATGATAAAATAAATATTTTCAACAGGTTCTTATTGCTCTATAATGCTGAAAGCTAAAAGGGCACAGGTGAGGAGGCACCAACGGGAGAAACAGTTTTCTTGATGAGATACCAGATATGAAACTCTTGATAAGATGCCTAAAAGGATTTCTTTCTAACCATTGACCACTGTTATGGACTGAATGTTTGTGCCCCTCTCTACCTCAAAGAGATATGTTGAAGCCCCAACCCCGAACATGACTGTATTTGGAGATAGGGCCTTTATGGAGGTAATTAAAGTTAAATGAGGTCACACAGAACTACAGTCAATCTTTGACAAAGGAGGCAAGAATATATAATGGAGAAAAGACCATCTCTTCAGCAAGGGTGTTGGGAAAACTGGACAGCCACATGTAAATCAGTGAAGTTATAACAGTCCCCCACACCATACATAAAAATAAACTCAAAATGGCTTAAAGACTTAAACATAAGATAAGACACTATAAACCTCCTAGAAGAAAACAGGCAAAACATTTTCTGACATAAATCTCAGCAATGTTCTCCTAGGGCAGTCTACCCAGGCAACAGAAATAAAAGCAAAAATAAACAAATGGGGCCTAATTAAATGTATAAGCTTTTGCACAGCAAAGGAAACCATAAGAAAACCAAAAAAATGGGAACCCAAAGTACAGAATGGGAGAAAATATTTGCAAATGATGTGATTGACAAGGGCTTAATTTCCAGAATATGAAAACAGCTGATACAGCTTACCAACAACAAAAAAAAACAAACAACCCAATCCAAAAATGAGCAGAAGACCTAAACAAGCAATTCTCCAATGAAGACATACAAATGGCCAATTGGCACATTAAAAAATGCTCAATATCAGTAATTATCAGAGAAACGCAAATCAAAACTACAATGAGGTATCACCTCACACCAGGCAGAATGGCCATCATTCAAAAGTCCACAAACAATATATCCTGGAGAGGGTGTGGAGAAAAGGGAACCCTCCTACGCTGTTGGTGGGAATGTAGTTATGTAGTTTGGTGCAACCATTATGGAAAACAGTGTGGAGATTCCTCAAAAGACTAAAAATAGACATAGCATATGACCCAGCAATCCCATTCTGGGCATACATCCAGAGGGAACTCTAATGCAAAAAGATACATGCACCCCAATGTTCATAGCAGCACTATTTACAATAGCCAAGACATGGAAACAACCTAAATGTCCATCGACAGATGACTGGATAAAGAAGTTGTGGTATATTTATACAATGGAATACTACTCAGCCATAAAATAATGCCATTTGCAGCAACATGGATGGACCTGGACATCGTCATTCTAAGTGAAGTAAGCCAGAAAGAGGAAGAAAAATACCCTATGATATCACTCAAATGTGAAATCTAAAATAAAAAAATAAAAACAGAAATGAACTTATTTACAAAACAGAAACAGACTCAGAAACATAGAAAATAAACTTATGGTTATTGGGGGGAAGGGGCTTGGCAGGGATAAACTGGGAGTCTGAGATTTACAGATATTAATTACTATATATATAAAATAGATAAACAACAAGTATCTTCTGTATAGTACAAGGAACTATATTCAATATCTTATAGTAACTTATAATGGCAAAGAACATGAAAAAAATATATGTATGACTGAAACATTATGCTGTATACCAGGAACTGACACAAAATTATAAAATGACTATACTTTAATTTTAAAAAAAGAAGTGATCAAAAATCCCCACAAAAAATGGGGATTATTTTGTATATTTTAAATTTAATAATTTTTATATTGTTCTGTAGAATCTAGAAAAGGGGTAGGTAAATATTAGGAATTCAGTATATTGTATTAAATGTCTGGATAAATGAATCTTACGATACGTGTATGCTAAAAAAGAAATATTAATGAAGTATTCCATAGACAGTCTTTCACCTAATAGTATGTTCCCTCTTTACCTATTTATTAAAATTGCTAGGCTGTTTGCCTAAAATATACACTAAATAGAGATGTGCTAAGGTAAACTTTAAATACTATATATTGTTAACCATAGCAATCAATTAACGAGAACTTCTCAAGATTCATCATTTCAGATGGGCAAAAATGAAATAAAGTAAATTGCAGGGAACAAATTACTCAAAAGCATCTCAAAAAAAGTTAAATGAGGTCATCAATGTGAGGGGCTCTGATCTATAAGATTAGTGTTCTTAAAAGAAGAGATATCAGAGAGTGCTCTCTTGCTCGCTCTCTCTACCATATGAGGACAAAATGAGAAGGCAGCTGTCTGCAAGCCAGAAAATGTCCTCACCAGAAACCAAGCTTGCCATCCCTTGGTTTGATCTTGGACTTTCCAGCCTTCAGAACTGTGAGGAACACATTTTTGTTGTTTAAGTCACCCAGTCTATGGTATTTCGTTATGGCAGCCCAAGAAGACGAAGACAAGCACATTTGAAAAGATGAATGGTACTGGTGAGGTGGGTTCACCAATGACATCAGGGAAAAGTTGCAAAGAAACAGCCAGTGATGGACATTCCTTGAGCTCTACCCTTAAGGAGACCCTGGCCCCCAATTCTTTTCTTATACAAGGCTGTATTTGACTACAAAAGCCCCTGAACACACAAGACTGTAGAAAATAGATGTAAGTTTTATGTTGCTCAGTCTAGAACTATTCAGAAATTTCTCATTCAGATTTTTAAATCAATCATGAACTTTTAGAGAGAAATATTTGTTGACAATGATGGTGAAAGGCTTTGCACAGTTTGCCTTTTTTTGGCATAAAATAACTTCCCATTTCATAGGCACATAAAATAAGCCCATAAAATGGTTAAAAAGACTTCTTGGACATCAAATAACTCATACTAAACATACTGATGAGTTAAGTGTAAATAAATGAGAAACACATGGATAAAATTTTCCTTAAATACATAGAGCTTTAGACTTTAAAGTGAAAAAGAGACTGACAAAACACATCTGGGGTTTTGCCCACTGCAAAAAATTATTTTCAGTTTTGGATATTAAAACAAATTACAATTCAATGTGTCTAGCTCGAGTATAAGTTCTTGGTTTATAAAATAATGCTTGTCATACAATGATTGGGAAGATAGTACAGATAAACAGTTATGAGAACTCAGCCCTGACCTAAGATGGAGAGAATTCCTCAATCTCCTTTAGAAGCAAAAAGGTCAATGTTCTTGCTGGTATTTTTAGCAGGGGAAGCTTAAGGAAACATATTTCTGTACTTCACTCTGAAGAATAAACACAAGGCAAGAGCATCATTTTAGATATGAAACCGTCGTTACTTTTTTCACACCAACTAAAACAGATAATAGTTTAGAGGTAGAGGAGAGGAGAAACTGATTCACTTAAGTTTGTTAAACAAAGCTGATCAAAAACTCAGTTTTAATTTCCCCCCAAGTCAACTGACACATATTATGTGAGGGGAGTGTTGGGATTGTTCATGTGTGGCCAGATTCAGTTTGCTCCTTAACTGTCACTTACAAGCGGACAGAGCAAAGTAAGATCAAAAGAGAAAACATGCTCTGGGTCCTAGGTGTAGTGGCTTTTGTGTAAACTGGTGGCTTTTCCTAATAAGTATAAAGGGCCCATTTCCACTTAGCCTGGAGAGTCCTCGTATCTAAGCTAAAGCTCCGTGTTCATCATAAAAAAGAAAACCATGGCCACTGCCACAAATCTATCCCACCAGTATTTCTCCTGCAGAAGAGAGACAATGGATTAATGGCTCAAATATGGACTCATAAAAGCTTCTGGCTTAGGATGTCCCAGTTAGGAGTTGTGGCTATTTCAAAGGACAATGAAAAGAAAGGAGGTCCCAGGAAATCATCTATCTTCAAGCTTCATCCCTTGAACTGTGGATCTTGATTTTAGTCCTAGATCCTAGTGGCCTGAATTCTCAGAGATCCTCTAAGTCTCCCTAGTCCTGTTCCTTCCCTCCTCATAGCATTCTCTGAGCCACAGCTCTCAGAACCATGTCCTTCTTACTGAGCCACTGACTGATCTGGAATTGATGTAAACTGGAGAAAACTGAATGATCAGGGATAAACCCTGATTAGCCACAAGATCCCTGAGAACTGAGAACAAGATTCTCTACAGCCAACTGCTCTCAGGTCCAGGTCAGAAACAAATCATATATGCCTGTGGGAAATACTCAGAGAGATGAGGCCCTTGGGCACCAACAGGGGGAACCCAATTCAAGGGTAACTAAGTAACCGAAAGTAGTCTTTACAGAAAGAGAAAAGTAAGTATTTATGAATGAAGAAAAGGCAGCTGGAGGCTAGGGCACATCATCTGCCTTGAGTGACTGGGCAAGGGGCACAGTCTCCTTCTCTCGTCTTCATCTCTCCATTCCTTTCATAAGACAAATTAATTTGCACAGAGCAGTAAAGGTGGTACAGCTGATGAAAGGAAACAGGAAATACAGTATCAGTCTATCACTCTCTCTGCTCTTTGGTTTTATGGGCAGGGGCAAGTGGCAGTGGGAGTGTAATGACAGATCACTCCCACGTAGATGTCAGAGGACTGTGCAGAGTACTGCTCAGTTGTAAGACTGGTTCCATGTTGCCAACAGTTAAGAACTCTGAGGGACCTGGGATTCACAGTACTTAAGAATTCGGCTATATATTCTATGGTTATTATCAGGATCTTTGTTTCAGGAACTTCAAGTTGTGAGACAAGGATGTCATTTTATTTATACCTTGTGAATTTTAAAGACATGGTCAAGAGATCCCCTGGTTCTGACTTCAATGTGCGCTCAAGAAAGAGGAGACACATGAGTCCTAAGCTGAAGCTGGGTGATAGACAGCAGAAGGGTGATTCATTGCCTGGGGCACCACCATTCTTCGGAATGTCACCAAATTGGCCAAGCATATGATCCAAGGGAGGCCTGAAGTCAACTGTTCCCCAGGCTAATGTGCATAGAATCTGAACTCTTCCTGGATGACCTGATGTGTAGGGCAAAACACCTGAAAGCTCCAGAGTGATTCCTGGCAGTGCCATATATAGCACCAGAGTTCCTCTAGGGAAAAAGATACAGAAGAGGGCACAAGAAACACAGGAATTAACAGATATGAATGTAAAAGAAGAATATAATGAGGATTTATCTCTTCCAACAAACTGTAAATTAGGTGAGGGATAGAAATTTGTCCCCTAAAACGTGTATTCAGTAAGTCCTAAACTTTGAGTATCTACACGTGCAGTTGAGAAGAGCCTTTCATGACACGTTTTCTTAAGACGTTGTAAGAAACTGATGGTAGGCTGTGAAAAGACTGCAGGATTGACTGATGCTTATCATTTCATTATGCCTCCAAACTTTTGGTAATTCTATACCACTGTCAGGGAAAACAATATAATGTACCCCCTTTCCCTCTCTACACACCAATGCTTTCATGGATAACTCTGGTGAATTTAAACTGCAAATGCATTCATATTGTTTTTATTTTAATACTGAAAAGAGTTTCACTTCAAGAGGCAAAAAATAATTATACAATGAAAAAGAAAAAAAATTAGATAATCCTCTCATCCAAAGTCCATAACAGGGGATATTAAACGGTTCATACCACTGACTTTCACTTATTAATGCTCAAGAAGATTCTAGGGGTAAAATTTAAAACAGTTCTAAATACCAACTTTAACATTGAGGATGCAGTGTTGTGGGGGTTTTTTTGTTTGTTTGTTTTTTTAGCAAATGCAGGAAGCTAGAATAGAACTCCAGTTGCTCTGCCACCTCCTAGTTACTAAACACAAACTAGTGTTTTTTATTTTAACATTCTCTATGAACTGGCCTCCAAAAATGTTTTAAGATCACTGTTCTCAAAACTCCTGCCTTTAAGAGTTAACATGAATACTTTTTGCTCACTTCTCTCAAATTTAACTTTCTTGGGCCTTGAAGGAATGTAAACACTGCAGATTCTTCCTTCAAAAGAGACTTCAGCTTAGGAAATCCTTTGTTCTAGTCTAGAAAGACCAACTTGCTAAAACCATGAAGTTAAAGCCACTCCCTATAGATTTTAGAGACAGGGTTCTTTCAGGCATCATTTTATTCTGTTTGTCCACCAGAAACCAGCAATGGTGTGGCAGCAGGAAACTGCACTAGAGGCTGGCACTTTGGGCATGAAGAGCTGGGCTAGTCCAGACTTACTCCATGCTCAGCATTTAACACCTGGTAGCATAACAATTCTAATCTGTACCAGGTCATACACCTGCCTTCTGGTTAAAGTCTTAAAGGATGCACGTGACATCATATTCACAAGGATGACTTAATGTTTTGGGGAAAAGGCAGCATATGAAACACAGTCTGAACCTCATGCATATTTCTGGTCTAAAGCTCAAGGAAATGGGTCTTTGTTTTTTGTTGTATTTATTTATTTTCTTGCTTAAATTATTTTTAAATCTCCAAAGTGTTATTTCCTTTTCCTTTCCTTTTTAATTTTGAGTCTATATTCTTCTCAAGTCCCATAGTTAAGCTATAAAAAATCATGAAATTTCCATAATCATTTAGAACTTCAATCCCTTTTTGTCCAAAGTACCACCATGTTGAGCACAACAAAACGCTGTTCTCATTTAAGAGTTTATCTCACTGTGGATTTCTACACAGGAAATTTTGTCTCACCTTCATGCATGCAAAGAAATGCTTCTACAGCACAAGTTAGAGGAAGATTCAAGCACTAATACAAATAAAACCCATATTAAGATGCTAAAAATTGCAAAATTTATGTATATGGTCCCAATCAATGTAAAACTGCTGGATTAGGAGCCATCCAGCTCACAGATCATTAAGGGAATGAGAACTATCAGAGCCATATATGTGGATCAATTATCTCCAACTTGCAAGAGCAACTGATATGTCTACCTTAACTTAAAGATCTAATCCAGCCTCTCCAGATCCCTAGGACGAGTGTGATGCTCCAGGTATACAAGAAAGACTAGGTGTGGGGTGACTAAAAGAGTGAAAAAAATTAAATTTTCTTCCCAAGTGGCTGGAAGAAGTTGCATTGAAAAATCCCAACTCTGTGTAGTGTATAACCTATTCTTGTTAATCAATCAAGAAAATTTTGATGGTGGTATTACCAGATATTTGTGAAGTTTCCTCCTTTTAATAAATGGCCCTGGCAAGAATACAGACTCTTTGATTATGTTTGGATTGGACATCAGATCCATTCTTAGTATCTAAACTGAGACCATTTTTCTTGTTGGCTAGAATCTCATCCAAAAATTCAAATGTATAATTGTTGCTACTTGCAAGCTGCCATAGCAAATAACAAAGCAAGCAAAGGTGAGGTGGCATTTTCAATGTCAGGAAGAGATTATGTGGATTCCATTTTAATTTGTCTACACTCTGTCTTTTTGATCACAGGTAATTGGGAATTGGCTTTAGTTCAAAGCCAGATGGACGGAGATCTTATACTCATGCAGTCTTTACAGGATTCACAATAGTATGCCCTGCTTATTTGGGCCTTTTCTCCTTAGTACAATAAATGCACGCTAAGCAGAGTTGAAACTTGTCCTGAAAACCTCCTAGCCTCAGGGGTTCCATTGAGCAATGCTGTGTGGGCAAACAAAGCTCTCTCTTTGCAGTTTTACAAATGATAGGTTTTTCACTTTATAAGATGTTTTCACTGCCTTCTTAAAGCATCTGCTGATGCAAAACAGCATGGGCCAGCAATCCCAGTTTAGCATTGTGTGTGAAAACAAATGTCTATTCATGAGAGCCTCTGTCTCTCTCCGAGTTAGCTGCTTTCATTGAGAAGCTGGGAGAACAAGATGTGAAGGAAGGGGGTTCAAGGGAGATGCCAGCCCTCAGCAGTGTGTTTCCATTCCCCTTCAAGTATATCCCTCTCATTGCTGGTCTGCCTCGTGATAGTTTGGAGAGCTCTGAACAAGCACTGCACAAAGCTCCCAGGGAAGAAAGGAAGTGCTGAGAATCACCCTAGGAATTTAGAGCTAAGACATATCTGTATGGAGAATAAACCAAGAACCTTCTGACTGATGTTGCAGGATTGAGCATGAGTTCAGTTACAGAACAGAGTATCCAACTGCTCTAACTCAACCTGTCCTGCAGCCAATTTGTCTGATGACCTTCTCTACTTTTTAGAACCCTGACATGGTCCAGAGGACCTGTGTGTTTTGTTCTACTCTCCAGGGAGGATTACTTGACTAATTTGTCAGTATGGTTTTCCCAAAGGGAAAAACGGCTATGCCGTATAAGGTGTCACTAATCTAAACAATATTATGCCTATGTATACATTCTAATGGGTTGTATCTTTCTACAACATCCTTTCCATGGAAACAGCCTGTATCCTTTATGGTATTTGGCATTACGGGTGAAGTCTGCAAAGAACTCTTTGGGAGGCCAGTTTACTTTCTGCTTTCTTGTTGCTATGTGATTTCTCCAAGACAGTGACATTCTTTCAAGTACCATATTCTTCTCTCTCAGCCAGAACTCTCCAAAAATGAAGACAATGGTGCCTTAAAATGAAGGGCTTGAAAATACTCTATCACAAACAGGTAGGTGATTTTAACTTTGCAATATCAAAGGGAACAAAGCGTGCAGCTTGGAAGGCTGTCAAAACATGAACAGAGATCCTGCTTTTCCTTCTCTTTCCAGGCCATTTCATCAAGATGCTGTCAGTCTGAACAAGTGCAGCCAAATCTTGATTATCCATAAAGATCAGGTCATGGACAATTAACACTCCAAGATCACAGTCTCACAGAAAGTTAGAGCGAGAAGGAAAGTCTGAGAGCATTTAGTCCAATTCATTTGGTTTACAAGTGAGACAACCAAGGTTAAGTGTCTTGAAAAAACTGACACACCTATTAAGGAGTAGAACTAAGACTAGAAATGAGTTTCTGACTCACAGTTGACTTCTCTCTTTTTACTCTCTCCCATGGATTCTTTGTACAGACTTCATTTGTTTGTTTGTTTAGCATACAACCTTGACCTCTTTTCCCCAAATGGAAGTTCTTAGGGGTATAGGTGCCGAGTAAACCCTAACTCACCCTTTAAAGTCTGATTTGCCTTGCTCTGCTCTTGTTCACCCTCAGTCTGAAGCATCAGGTAAAACATACAACGACAAACAGGCACAGGAGGACCAAGTGAGCATAGGGTACCAGCGATTTACAAATGGAAGATGCAAGGAGTGAACAGTTACATTCAGCCATTAAGTAGGCAGTCCAATACCCTGACCGTGGTCACATGCGGGGTACAGGATGAACAGGTGATAGTTGGCAGAGGGAGATGAAGGAAAAATTCAAACTGGAGACCAGCACTCCAGTCTCTAGCACTAAGCACTGTAGAATCAAGCCAAAGGCTTTGTAATTAGCACAGAGTTGTTCATCCCTAAATTTATCCTTCTATTTGAGTGAAAAGTTTACCAGTGGAAGGGATGTATCTGGTAACTAAGGACAAAGGAAAAAGATAATTACAATGATGCCAATGCCATATCACATTTGGATTCTTGAGGTCACTGAAAAGAGAAGTGGCAATATGGAAATTAAGAAATATGGTTCACAGTTCTGTCAAGATTCTTGTCACCAGCAGAGAGAAATAAATCCTCCTGGATTTCAGTTACCCATAAAACGAAGAGATCAATTAGTTTCTCAAAGCATATTCTAAATAACATGAGTTCCCCAAGATGTTTATTTACTGAATGAACACACACACACGTGCCCATACATACATATGTAAGCACATATACATGATCAAATAATTTTGAGAAACTCTGGGTTATAAGAAGTCAAGCTGGCTTCATCACTAGGAAAATCCGAGAACCTTCAATATGCTAATAATCATGTGCATCTGCCAGGTGAGGGGTCAGTATGAAGCAATGCCCTCAGAAATTCTAATTTACAGGTCATCCATGGGACTAGTGTTACATGGAACATTTATTCAGAACAGGGGCCTAGACGGTATCTAATGCCCCTTCCAGCTCTTAAGTTCTTAATTATGATTCCACAGAATGTTGGTTGAAGGGCCTAAATTTCATTTTCAAAAAATGCCCATATCACATATAATATTGCTCTTTTTATAACAGACACTCAGATGCTACTATAAACCTACAGTGATAGATACTTTACAGCTGGTAAACCTAAACTATGTCATTCCCACACTTTAAAACTGTTGACCAAGCAGAGAATATAATCCTGTAATGCCTACTTGGCATAGAAATCTAAGACGGTCTTGTATCCATTTTTCAGAAATCCATAGTGCCGGCCTGAGAAGATTACTTTTTAAAATACATTCATATTCTGGACATCATAAAAATCCTCAGAACAGATTATCATCTTCTAAAACAACATAGTTATAGGTCTCCAACTCCGATTTTTAAAATATATGTACCATATAATGAGCTTCAAAAGTCTTATGCTTAACTGCAAATTGTCCCTAAAATTATCAGTTAGCCTAGTCCCAAGCATGTAAAATATTTACAATGAAAAGCCCAGATGTCTTTAATTTTCCATGAAAAAAAAATGAGTTTTCCTGACCTTTCACAATCTAATTTGTTACATATCATTAAAGATCTCTTTATCCTGGGAATTTTTGGCATCTCAGCTTCCTATGGAATGGCCCAGGAATATAGAGAAACCATTTCTCACTCAGCAATCTACTTTTCAGACAACAGATATAAAAGTGACCATGTGTACACATGGATAAGAAAATACTCAGTTCAAATTTAAACAAAAACAATGAGTTTTGTTATCATCAAGTCCAAAGGTGTCCCAACCGTGGGCCCCTTACCTCTGCACTAGCTCCTCTCTGACCCATCCCCCACACAGAATCATCTCCTAGCTCTGATCACATAAATCTACTATTTGAAAACTTTTGAAGAATCCCTTTATTTACACAATTAAGTACAGATTCCTCTACCGGCCATTCATCCCTTGATAATGTGTGTAAGTTTTCTAGGCTAATTCTCACAACTTCCTTGTACATGTCATATATTCCAGCCAAACTGGTCTATGTGGTTTTGCCTGAGTACATCCTATGCTGTCCTTCGTACCTTTGTTCAAGCAAGCCCCTCTGGCTGAACGGTCCACTCCATTCTTCATTCCCCACTCCCATATCCTGCTGGTCAAAATCATATTCACCACCTAAGACATTATAACTCTTGTATTAACTGTTCTGTCTCCTTCATGTAGATGTGACAACCAACTGAACCAATAACCCCCTTCCCATCTTGAATACTTTTTTGAAGTATTTATGATCTACCATGATTGTTTATAATATGTAGGGAAAAGACCATGATACACCATGTCTTTATCTCAGGCACTTGCTAAATAATATACTTTCAGAAATAAATGAATTTCAAGACTTCTGTATCAAATAAAGTTCACACAAAACACTAAGAAATGTGAATGTGTGAAAAAATCAACTGAAGTTAGAAGGTAGCAAAGTACATTCATCAGGATTTAGAATGACATCCTTTTAAGGAGTTTCTCTAGTATATTAAAAAAAAAAAAAAGATACCTTTAAGTAACATCTTTTCCAAAGGCACTCAGTGAACAATCCAAGAGAAATATAACAATATATTTCCACATATTTTGAGGTTAAATGAAAATTTCTGTCCCTGCACTAAATACAGTAAGTTTTGCTTATGTGCTTCTGCCCTCTCATCACCAGTATCTAACTTGTACACAGAACCACCCTTCTTACTGGAAGAAACATCAATGTGAGACAAGGCACCTCATCCTTTGACCTAGAGTCAGGATGTATAGTCCCTCATAGCTGCACAAGAGCTAAGGACCAGCTAGTTCTTCCTTTTTTTTTTTTTTTTTTTTTATTCATCAGGTGGATTCTCAACTATGCCTTCTTACTCGAACACAGTGCACACATTCACTCCTACCTATAATAACTGTCTACCTTCTCTTGTCTCTGACATCTCTTACCTCTCCAACCTCTGCCCTTGCAACCAAGTTCAGAGTGGTCCTTGGAAGAAGGATTCTATGGTGAATCAGAACAGGAGCCCGAGAAGTAGCTCAACCAGCAGATATTTTAACGGGATTATGCTACCTGGTTTTCAAACTTTCCAAGAAACATAGTCCACATTTAATGCATTTCTCTGTATTTTTCAGTTAGAATTAATTTTTGAATAAAAGTACTATGTAGGAATTATAGAAAGATGGCAGAAACCATGGTGATCTTTAAAAGACAATGCATCTAAATGGCTGAGGTAATGAGGGAAAAGACACCACGTGGACATCATACACAATAAAAGTAGGTGACAAGGTATTCCATGAGTCTCTGACTACAAGCAGATGAGGACAGCCACCAACAGTAAAAAACAAAACAAAATAAAACAAAAAACTGTCATGGTATTAGTGTTTGTGTGAAAGATAACAGAAAAAAAAATGAGACAGTTTGAAACACCAGAGAACAGAAGAATCCCAAAGTATCCATCAGGTGTTTTACTGTACAAGATGACAGGCCAACTTCAGAACAGAAGCTGAAATGAAGAAGGTCTGGCCAATCTAATAACAGGTGGGTACAAGGGTTGGCGAGAGGGTGGGGCAGGCTGGCCCTGTGAACATTCAGAACTAGGCACCCAGGACTCCCTTCCAAGACAGAGTCCCATATGGAAAAGAAACTGCTGGGAGAGGAATCAAAATTGAGCAAGAAAAGGAAAACAAAGATGAAGGAAAGAGAAGGTAAAGGAAAAAGTGGAGGAAGGGAATAGAGTCAGGAAATTTCAGCAAGCAACCTGCCATCTTTTACTGTTTGCGATTAAGCATCTTTCAATACGTTTATTGGCCTTCTTAACTGCAAGTCTCTCTCTTACATATTTTTTTCTTCTTTTCCTCCTATTTCAGAGGAAGAAGTTCCCTTTAATTTCCTGATGCTTCCTTTGTTTCTCATATATCTTCTCTCATTAGCATCTTCAATTTTCTTGTCTTTCCAGATTTTTCCCTCCTGGCTTTCAAACATAATCAAATTATATTTATCTTGGAATAAAAGACTTTACTCAACTCCACCATTCACATTAACTCCTCCCTTGTTCTCTCTGCCTCTAAACTTGTCAAATCAGTGTTTCACATCTGCTGCTCGCACCAACTCTAATCAAGGATTTCAGTGATTATACTCAGCCCTAATTTTACTAACCTGTTTTATGTCATTTTAAATCCTATCGCCATCTCTTTCTAGTCACAGTCTTTTCTTACCTTCCAAAGCACCATCCTGTTTCTTTTAACTGTAAAACTACCTTCTTTCTCAAGTTATTTTTTTTTTTTCTTCTTCTTTGGCTAAAAACTGTAGGTTTTCAGCATTTCCTGTTTTTGGACCTTTGTTCTTCTCCTTCACTTTTTTCCATTCCGGATCTCATCCATCCTAAACATTTCAGCTGTTATCTCTATATGTAAATAATTCCCAAATCAGTGTCACTAGTCCTGATATCTCATTAAAAGTCCCATCTTTCACTTGTACTTTTTCCATGTTTTTAACAGCACACTAAAAATTACACAAGATGGAGTTCTGTGAAGTTAGAAAAACCACTGTGATGCTCCTTCTAAAAGTTCAGGGAAACAAATTTCACATAAAATGAGTAACATAAAAATATTGAGGTCAACTTCCAGGAAAGTTCTTGAAAACAAAAAAGGACAAAAGAACTTAATGACACTCTTGCATACGAAGAAAATATGCCTGAAAGACATATCCACAGAACAGTTTAAAACTATAACATTCTACTTAACTAATAACTAGGCTATATATTTAACGAGGCTAATGCACATTAAGAAGATGATACAATACACAAAGGATAACATAAATAAGAATTAGAAAAGCTGATAAATAAAATGATTGCATCAGAAAATAATTAGAACTATAAGAAAAATTATATCAGAAAAGAAGCTAAATTAGAAGGAATACAAACACATGATCACAAGAGATAATGCCTTAATATCAACAGATGGCGAAAAGGAGGAAATTTAAAAATAAAGAAGGAAGAAATTAAAAGGTTTCAAGAGCATGTAACAAATATTGAAAATAGGCAAAAAAATCCAAAATGCAAATAAAAATGAGTCCATAAAAAAACCACAAGAGAATGGAAAAAAAATACTAAAACTATACTTTAAAAAACAGTTCCTGAAAATTAAAGGAAAACATGGAATCTTCCTATTGAAAGAACAAACCCCACACTGGAGAATATCAATCTCTAGAAAGACCAAAACCAAGATATATTCTAGCAAAACTACCAAACTTTAAATGTAAAAATTAAAAAAAAAATCCATTTGGCATCAAAGCAAAAACAATCAGTGACTTAAATTGGAAAGAAAATTAGATTGTCATCAGAGTTTTTCAAGAGGAACACAGTATGCCAGAAGAAGATGGAGTAACATAGTTAAATATTTGAGGACAGAAAATGTGAGCCAAGCATTTCATATCCATCAAAACTGACTTTCCAGATATAAAGGGAACATACAAAAAACTACTGTCAACACACAAAAACTCAGGGAATGGACTTCTACTTCAAAGTATGATGGAAGAAGTGAATTAGTCCTCCCACCATAAATGACAAAACTGAACAAAACATAGAAGGCAACTATTTTCAGACACTAATCTACAGACAATATAAAATTGTGAGGCCTAAGAGAAGAGAAGATCACAAAGTGAATTCCAGAATTGATTTGACTCTTTGTATATGGACATTTCTTAATTCTCTATTACTGTTCAGTGATCTGGAGTCCCAGCTGAACACTGGGGTCCTGCAGAGATTAGAAGGCAGGGATCACAGCTCAAAGTAGGTGAACTGGCTGCAATCTGCACGGCAGAACACCAGAGAAGAGAGAGGCACAAAGAAGGTGCCGGAATTCTATTAATGGGGGGTAGGGTGGGGAAGGGAGGAGCAGGGGAGGTTTCTCTCTTGAGTTCTTGACCAAGGACTAGACTGTGCATCAGAGAGAAACTAATGAGGCTTGCCCAGGAAAGTATACCAGGATAGATCCTATGCTGAATCCTTAAATAAGGCTTAATACATTATTTGATCATGATAGAATTAAATTAGAAATCAATTTTTAAAATGAAGTATCCAGAAAATGTTCAAATGTCTGGAAATTAAATAACAAACTTCTACCATGGATCAAAGAATTATTCACAAGGGACATTTGAAAATATTTTAAATAATGAAAATGGAAAATATCAAGACTATGACACATAGCTAAAACAGTATGTAGGAAAAATACTGCTTCAAATACTTATATCAGAAAATAGAGTTTAAACTAAGTGATTTCCCTGTTCACTTTTAAGATTCTACTTTAAAAATTTAGAAAGTAAACTTAAAGAGCAAAGTATGAGCAAAATAAGAAGAAAAGAAATAAAGAGCTGAACACAATGAAATGGAAAACAAAAAATTTAACAAACCAAAAGTGGAGTATTTGAAAACATTAATAAAATAACAAAAAAAACCCAAACAACCCAATCCAAAAATGGGCAGAAGACCTAAACAAGCAATCCAATGAAGACATACAAACGGCCAATAGGCACATGAAAAAATGCTCAGTATCAGTAATTATCAGAGAAATGCAAATCAAAACTACAATGAGGTATCACCTCACACCAGTCAGAATGGCCATCATTCAAAAGTCCACAAATGATAAATCTGGAGATGCTGTGGAGAAAAGGGAACCCTCCTACACTGTTGGTGGGAATGCAGTTTGGTGCAACCATTATGGAAAAGATTCCTCAAAAACCTAAAAATAAACTTACCATAAGATCCAGTAATCCCACTCCTGGGCATATATCTAGAGGGAACTCTAAATCGAAAAGATACATGCATCCCAATGTTCACAGCAGCACTATTCACAATAGCCAAGACATGGACCTAAATGAAGAAGTTGTGGTATATTTGTACAACAGAATACTATTCAGCCATAAAAAGAATAAAATAATGCCACTTGCAGCAACATGGTTGGACCTGGAGATCATCATTCTAAGTGAAGTAAGCCAGAAAGAGAAAAAAAAATACTATATGATATCACTCACATGTGGAATCTTAAAAAAAAAAAAAAGACACAAATGAACTTATTTACAAAACAGAAACTGACTCAAAGACATAGAAAATAAACTTATGGTTACCTGAGGGTAAGGAGGTGGGAAGGGATAAATTGGGAGTTTGAGATTTGTAGATACTAATTACTATATATCAAATAGATAGACAGCTAGTTTCCTCTGTATAGCACTGGGACTATATTCAATATCTTGAATAATAATATGAAAATAAATGTATCAATGTGAGACAGGAAGGGGCCAGAGTATAGCCACTCAAGGAATAAAACAGCAATTAACACCAGAATGGCGAAAGATTCAACCCCCAGTAGGTCTTGAGGCTCAAGACTGTGGGAGATTTGACTTCCTTGAGCTTCATTATATGCTCACTGTAACATATCAGCATGGTGAATAGCATGCCCACAGGCACCCATGACAGTCCCAAGGCTAGCCACAATAGGTCAAAGAGTGGGAAATGGCCAACTTCCTGGGAATCGCAGCCCCTTCCCCAGGCTAGTCAGACAGGTCTTTCCACTTAATTAGCATAATGAAGCCACTTAACACATAAAAACAGGCAACACAATGCCTTATGGCTACTGCCCTCTCTCTCTCTCCCCCTTCGGAGACAGCCCACACTCTGTCTATGTAGTGTGTACCTACTCATACTCTAATCTGAGCACCCAACCCCTATACCTCATGGCTTTTCTCTTGCCTTTCGATGACTCTCTCTAAATAAATCTACCTTTACTCAACTGTGGCTCACTCTTGAATTCTTTCCTGCACAAAGCCAAGGACCCACACTTGGAGGGGCATGTCCTAGGGGCAAAACCGAAGCCTGGGACACAGTCTTCCTCATGCCCCACAACTGTTTTCCTGCATCAAATGTATACATATGACTGAAACATCATGTTGCACACCAGAAACTGACACAAAATTGTGAACTGACTATACTTCAACACAAAAAATGAAGTTTATAGACCAACATCTCATGAACATCAATGCAAAAATTCTCCAAAAACTTAGCAAACAGAATTCAGCTATATATAAAAAGGATAATACATCATTCCCAAATTGGATTTGTCTCCAGAATGCACTAAATTAACATAATAAAAATTAAGATATTATGCCATATTATCAGAATACAAAATAATACCCTCAACAGTTACAGAGAAACAAATGCAAGAAAATTCAATGTCTACTTATGAATATGTCTCAGGACACTAGGAATAGATAGAAACTTTCTCTAGCCTGATAAATTGACAAAGAAAACAACAACTAATGTCATACTTGATGAAATACTGCTTTCCTCTAAGATAAAGAAGAAGGAAAGAATATCTACTCTCCCCCACAAATATTCAGCATTGACTCTGGAGGTTATAACCAATGCAATGGGGCAAGATACAGAAATAAAAGGCTCATAGATAGGAAAAGAAGTTGTTAAACTGTCACCATTGCAGATAACATCATTATCTACATAAATAACACTAAGGAATCTATAAAAATAAACTATTAGATTTACCAAGTTAATTCAGAAAGGCTGCATGATACAAGGTCAGTATACACAAATCAACTGCATGTCTCTAGACTAGCAACAACATCTGGAAAATTTTATTTAAAACAGAATAACACGATAGCATCAAAAAAGGTAACAAATCAAGAGTAAGTTTATCAAAATATTTCCAAGTTCTACACTGAAAACTATAAAATAATAACCAAGAGAAATTAAAGATCTAAATTAAAGAACAGACATATCAAGTTCATGAATTGGAAGATCCAAGAGCATTAAGATCTCCTTTTCCTCTAAATTGATCAATAAAGTCAACACAACACCAATTACAATTTCAGCAGGATTTCTGCATAAACTGGCAAGCTGATTCTAAACTTCATATGAAAATTCAAAGGACTTAGAATAGGGAAAATAATCTTGAAAAGGGAAGAACAAAGTTGGAGGATGTACACTACTTTGTTTCAAGACTTAGTATACAATGGTATCAAGTCAGTTTGTTATTAGAATAAAGGTAAACACATAAATAAGTAGAACAAAAGAAATTTCAAAAATGATCCACACAATTAATTTTTGACAAAGGTGAAAGTATAATTCAATAGGAGGCTGGATTATCTTCTCTATAAATTCAGTAAAAATTGGATACCAATCTGGAGAAAAAATAAGCCTTGACCTTTATTTTACATCATATACAAAAATTAATTCAAAATGGATCAAAGACCTAAAGCTAAGTGCTAAAAATATAAAATTTCTGGGAAAAGTATAGAAGAAATTCTTCACCACCTTGAAGGAGGGAAAGATTTCTCAGAACATAAAAAAAGTACTAATCATAATAGGAATATGTTCTAGGGATATAATGTACAGAAAGGTAACTACAATTTACAATACTATATTCTATACTTGAAATTTCCTGATAGTAGAACTTAAATGTTCTCACCACACATATGCAAAGAAAAAGTTAATTATCTGATGTGATAGAGGTGTCAACTAATCCTGTGTGGTAACCATTTCATAATATATATACATATATCAAACCATCACATTGTGAACTTAAATTTACACAGTGTTCACAAAGTTGTACATCAATTATATCTCAATAAAGCTGGAAAAAAATCAGCTGGACAATAAAATAAAATAAAATGCACAACTGATAGGTGTGTAGGGGAAGAAGGAAGGAAGTAGGCAGAGAACTGTGATACCGAGATCACATCCAAGCAGTTCACACTGTGGTAATGTATTTGGCGGTCAGGGACATGGTGATGGAGTCAGATAAAGCTGTCTTCTCTCAGCCCATCCCCTACTGAGTGATCACAAAACAGAGATCTCATCTCTCCGGGTTTTAACTTTTTCATCTCTAAAATTGAAATGTTTTTTAAAGGGTTTTAAAAATACATCCAAATTTTGTATCACGATGAGTAGCATTTAATAGACAATCAAAAATGGCAGTTATTACTACTCACAGGTTATCCTGGCCTCCAGTTTCTAACTTCTGAAATTTACTCTGGGTACATTATCCAAAAACACTATCCTTTCAATGATTTCCCAGTAACTGACAAAATAAATCACTACATCAGCTTCCAAACTTAGGATTCTACCTCTTACCTTTCGAATACCCTGCATGACTTATGACTACCTATCCTTTCTTCTTTCTCTTGGAATTGCCCCAGTGCACAGTGACCTTCCCATATTCATCTCCCTAGTGAACCCCATCATCACCTAGCCCTACCCTCCCTATTTAAGACCTGGTTCTAATTCTACCTTTGCCAAGAAGCCCTCTGTGATCGCTTCCTCACTAAAAAGTGATTTCTCTTCCAAGACCACATCTCAAACACTACACTCTGCAAAGTCTTCTGATTCTATTTTCAGGGATGGCTAAAAGCTTTAGGCATGCCTGTTTCTCAGTTCCTAAAGAATTTATTTAGATTTTTATAATTATATTTGTCTCTAGAGAGCTCTAAGTAACAATATTTGCATTTTTATATCCTCTTAGTCTACAGAAATAGGGAGCAGAAATTTAGAAAAATGAGAATAGATCTGATATAAGTTTTATAAATATAAAGGAATAGTTGAAACTGATTAATTTTTAGAACTATTTCCAGCGCTGCCTTGTGTTTTCTGAACTTGAACATCCCTTGTTAACCTTCAACTACAGTATGTTCTACTCAAAACTGCACTGCAACTATAAATTTAAATTAGATATCTGTGAGTCAATTAGTTCAACCAAAGAGCTAACTGAATCAGATAACACAAGATAAAGAAAATATAAAACAAAGACAAAGAAAATTCTCTGATTTTTAATCTGCTCCTTTGAAAAGTACTACAGAATTTCTTCTTTATTATCTTCTAAATGGCATAATTTTTCCTTTGACATTTACCAAAAAAAATTAATAACAGTTATAGAAACTAATTTTTCTGTGCTTGTCAGCTACTCCCTATGTACATAGTTCCATTATGAATGGTCATTAGCTGCCAGTCTCAGCATTATTAGACACGAGGCCTCTATAAACCCTGTCCCATTGGTCAGTCTTAAAAAATGGCACAGCTGCAAAACAATGTCAGTTATGATTCAGCCCTAATTTTCCCTGTCAACAGCCTTGTTCAACTTCCCAGATATTCCTACTTGTCGCCAAGTCCATTTTGTAAACGAAATCTGCCTTTTGAAAACCATCATATGAATGTGTCAACAGGTCATGAAATATTTTCATTACAAATCTTAAAGAAAAACTTAGCTCTAAAGAAACAGTTTGGAAAACGTCTATTTCATTAAGTGCAAGTGTGAGATCTTGATGGAAAACATTTATTTTGGCAACTGGCTGTTTTGTTGGTGGCCCCAAAGTACCCTGACCAGACTATCTTAGTGGGAGGTGGAACTAGGGGGATTCTAGAGCAAATGAAAAATTCCTTACTAGGAGCCCCCTGGACCATGAGCATTGAGGAAAGACTTGGAAAATCCAAAGTGCAAGTGCCAGGCATAAAAGCTTATTCTAAAAGCTCCAATGTTACTAGAGTCATTTCTCAATTATCCACATTAAGAAAAAAGTAGTGGCATGGACCAAAGGTGGAAGATAATACCCAAATTACTTGCTTTTGACTTTAGAACAAACGTATATGTGTACACATGCATAAATTTTCTTACTTAACTTTGTTTAAACCATTTTCTCTACCTGGGAAGACCTGTCACCCTCATTTGCCTGATAAGGTTCACTCATCCTTTACGACCAGAAACAAACTTGTACTTGTCACTTCTTCTGTGAAGCCTTCTCCAGGGAGATAATTCTTTCTCTTTCTCTCTCTCTCTTTCCCTCCCTCCCATGCCTTCACAGCCTTAGGTGCCTACATGTATTATGGCATATGTTATGTTGAACTATAATTATTTCTTTACATGTTGGTTTTCTCCAACTGTCCTAGGAGATCTATGAGGTAAAGTCAATGTTTTATTCATCTCATAGTCCCTAGAATCAAGCCCCAAGCATAGACAGTGCCCAGTAAATGTTTTTGAATGATTTTTCTTCTGGGTAATTCCCAATGTGACTGGGAAATAGATATCCCAGAAACAACTACAGACGAACAAAAATTTGGGGAAACTGACACAAACCATTCCCAAAGAATTCAATCAGGAGAAGACTTCATGAGAGTTCTTAAAATAAAAAGCTTTTCTTGGACCTTTATGATTTTCTTTTGATCTCTCCAGCATTCACTATTAACACAATTCACAGTGCTCTCTGAGCTCTGCTTTACCATTTATCACTTTAGGCACAAGTTCTGTCTCTGTACAAGATTGATGGGGCCAAGCCTTAATCATTACAACACTCCTTTACTTTTTTTATTGCATGTTGCATTTACAAATTACTGTTAGCCACACTGTTCTATAAGCTTATTGTGACAGCTCTCATTTGCAAATGAGAAAACTGAGAACCAAGAAAATCAAGTGACTTGGACTAAGTTGCATGTCTAATAAATGACAAAGCTGGGATCAGGACCAAAGTATCTTTGACTCCTAATGTCTTAAACAAGAGAGTCCTAAACACTGTCTTATGATGCTAGAGCTTATTCTCATAGTACAAGGAAGATTCTGACTTCACAGAGAGAAAGCCTCAGGACGAGAGAAGTTAAACGGTACATTTAAAGATCTCAGAGAGGCACAGCCAGAGGCAGGGGTAGAATTCAAGCGTCTATACAGGTTTACTAATTCAAAGACTCATCCCCCCGATTTTTTGTTTTTAATATGAATGTTGATTTAGTATCATGACACTTCAGTGTGACTCTGCAAAACACAGACATTAGCAACAGTAAGTAAGACAACATTTCAAAGTTACAGAAGGAATCATTTTTGAAGTGAAAACTTATGTCTGATAACAAAGAAATAAAAAATAAAAATGGCATAGTGATACCATATATCACTCATATGTGGAATCTTAAAAAAAAGAAAAAAAGAGGACACTAATGACCTCATCTACAAAACAGAAACAGACTTGCAGACATAGTAAACAAACTTATGGTTACTGGGGAAAAGAGGGTGGAAAGGGATAAATTTGGTAGTTTGAGATTTGCAAATGTGTCACACTATAAAAATAGATTTCAAAAATACAAATTTCTTCTGTATAGCACAGGGAATTATATTCAATATCTTGTAATAACCTTTAATGAAAAAGAATATGAAAACAAATGTATGTATGTATATGCATGACTGGGACATTGTGTTGTGCACCATAAATTGACACATTGTAACTGATGGTACTTCAATTTAAAAAATGGCACAGTGAAGAGAATAGTTGGTAATCAGTTATATTCAACAATTGACTGGCTGCTTTGAAGTGAGGTACATACACATGGGGAGTGCTACCTACTTAACAAGAGATTTTCTTGTTTTAAAGGTCAAGATGAAGTCAAGTGGAATAGGCTTTATTTTATAGTAATTTTTTAAATTAAATTTTAAAATTAAATTTTAATTAAAAATTTAAAAATTATGGTTAAATATATATAACATAAAAATTACCAGTTTGGCTGTTTTTTAGTGTACAGTTCTGTGGCATTAAGTACATTCACATTGTTGGGCAACCATCACCACACTCCATCTTCAGAACCCTTTCATTTTTCTCAATTGAAATTTTGTACCCATTAAACATTAACTCCCCATCTCAAGCCCTTGGCAGCCACCATTCTATTCTCTGTCTCTATGAATTTGACTATTCCAGGTACCTCATATTTGTCCTTTCATGACTGACTAATTTCACTTAGCACAAACGTCTTCAAGGTTCATTCATCCTATGGAATGTACCAGAACCCTATTCCTTTTTAAAAGCTGAGAAATATTCCATTGTATGTATATACCATATTTTGTTTATCCATTCATCCACCGATGGACACTTGAGGTGAATCCACCTTTGGGCCATTGTGAATAAGGCTGCTATGAACATGAGTGTGCAAATATCTTGAGTCCCCACTTTCAATTCTTTTGGATATATATACAGAAGTGGATTTCTAGATCATACGGTAATCCTATGTTTAATTGTTTAATTTTTTGATGAACCACATCATTTTCCAAAGCAGATGTACCATTTTACATTTTACAGCACCTTAAATTTTCTATCATAAAATGCAAGTCTGAAACTATATAGCAACATGGCTCTAGATCTATTAATAAGAAAGTATGTTTTATGAAAACATATGTAATTTTTTTTAAATTCATGAGACTTCAGGTTGATTTGTAGAACTGAGCACTTTTGAATTGTTCTACTTTAATTGACCCAGAATTCCTCATTAAAAAACAGCTAAACATACAGACAGTTCCAATCTATAGTTTGTCAATTAAAAAATTATCCATGCACAAAACTTAATTGCTTTAAAAATGGAAAGTTAATTTTCTTCTATAAAATATACCATTCGAAGTATATTTTGCTCAAGCTTCCAAAAGATTGTGCTCTGAGATGAAATTAAGCATGAAAAATTTCTGGCTAAAAGCCCTTTTTTAATTTTAAAGTATTCAAGGAGAGACTGAAGAGGGAGGGTTATAAACTGAAATTAACCATGGTGTGTAAGAAATGAGAAAAACAAAAGCAAAAAAATAAAGTTTACACAAGAAAGTGGCTATCTAACCCAAGTCAAGCAAAGCTAGAAATAAATGTCTAATAGCAAAATTAACTCAGTCTCATGAGAATTCTGATTGGGGGATGGCTTTACAAAAAGAGAGTTGATTGTGGAATTATACAATAGGCCAGTGTTTAGTTTTCTTCTAATTGCAAGCAATCAGCAACTTTAAGTCAGCAAAAGTTTAAGTCCTGAATATAGAAAACATAAAAACATAACTATTCACTGTTTTCAAAGTGCTTGAAATCAAATAAAAGAGATAAAGCTGACAAATAAAAAATTAAAACACAGCCATGCTTAAGGGCCAGTGCCCAACTTTTTATAGAAATTGTTATACGCAGCATTTCACTTAACTATAACCATCCTTGTCACATAAAATCACTTAAAAACTTTCTAAAGTACACATGAATTAATTAACCAAAGCACCACAATTAACCAATCACTTAGGATTGTATTTAACATGCTGTGTATCAGAGTGTGCAGCACAAGTTCTTATCTTACTGCTTAATAATATTTGTTTTATTTTTACAGCAGTAAATCAGAAGGTAGAAGAATGTAGTTATCACAGTCATGGAATTCAGAGGCAGCATTAGGGAGATTCTGATCTAACTTTTAAGGAGATTGAGGATTATGTGATGGTTCTTAAAGGAATTGATTGGGCTGTTTATTTTGCTTTTTTATTTATTATAAATTCCTTCATACCAAGTACAGGCAAGAGTATCCAAGTCACTGGTCATTCTGTTTTATGTAAGGTTCTGCTCTGTCCCTTCAAACTGTAATTGCAACCCCTCAATGCTTGAAGGCTTCACTCCTCCATCAGGTAGTCCCTCTCTCTCAGGAGGTTCATGCTTCCTCTGGTCCAGGCTCTCTCTGATGCCTGCTTTGCTCTATAACAAAACCTCCGCCCAGTCAACCCCCAGAGATGACCAACAGCACATCAAACATATGCCTAAAAAACGAAACTGTGGATTTCAAAAAAAAAAAAAAAAAAAAGACTTTCTCCATGTTGGTAAATGACAATTTGCTGATAGCAGTCATCCTGAAGCCCTCCTTGGCTCTCTTGCTCTCACAGCTCACTTCAAAATATCTCCGTAATCCATTTCTTACCACCACCACTACTACTACCCTGGTCTGAGACACTGTCCTCTCTTGCCTGCATTACAAAACAATCTCCTGAGTGCTACCGCTGCCCCTTTCCTTGATCCTGCTCCCGTCATTCTCCAAAAACACAACCAGAGTGAGCCTCCCAATGGCCAACCAGTCAGTTGATAAACATATGATCTTAATCAAATGATGATAATCATATGATAAACATATGATGTTTATTGTGTATCAGGCACCGTACAATGAGCTTTACTGATATTAAGTCATTTCATCATCACAATTCTGTAAAGAAGGAACTATTATTATCCCTATTTACAGAGGAGGCAACGGGAGTCCCGAAAGGTTAAGTATTGTGCCTGAGGTCACACAGCTGGTAAGTGGCAAAGCTGGGATTCAAATCCAGGCAGTCTGGGCATTAGTACCTCTACTGTCTCCAGAGGACTCTCATATTATTCAGAGTATAAAAAAAGTCTACAAGGTCCAATATCACCTGGTCCTCTCTTAACATGCCTCCTATTAGCTTCCTCTCACTCCTCTCCAGTCTCACCACCCCTACACTCTTTCTCAAACAGACCAGCAAGCTTCTGGCTCAGCTTATGGGCATTTGCGGCTTCCCCAGCTTTGAACACACTTCCTCCAGATACCCACGTGGTTCACTCACAAGTCAAATGATGAGCAGATGAGTCTCACCTAAATGCTCTATTTCAATAGCAGTCCTCTTCTCCCTCCATTCCCTATCCCCCTTGCCTGCTTCATTTTTATCCCTAAAACTTAGCACCACCTGACAAGATACACGTTTTAATTGTGTATATTTCTACCTAACCCCGCTGTCCTGTAAGTTACATAATGGTAAGGATTTTAGTCTGTGTTTTTCACTCTGTCTCCAATACCTAGAATAGTGTTTGGCACTTGGGAGAAAGAAAGGAAGGCAGAAAGAAAGAGGGAGGGAGGGAAAAGTTAGGGAAGAAGGAGAGGAGAGAGAGGTGAGGGAGAAAGACCACTTGAGCTGTATGTTGTAATTCATCAGTTTTTTTCAATGTGTCTACAAATTAAACACTAATGAGAAGCTAGGAGAATTCCATGATCCACCTCCCGATCTGACTCCAAAGAGCAGACCACACTCACATGAATGAACTGTACAGGAAGCAGTGTCCCAAGATAAAGAGTCTTGGATTTAGCTAAGGTAAGCAATTGGAGCTCACTCTGTGAAGTAGCTTAGGAGGTAGGGAAGCTTGTTAAAATGAGAGCAGAGAAGTCTTCTTCTTAGTAATCAGAAGCAAGTACTTTTCCATTGAATCTATTAATCGGCCTCCTTTAATTTTCAGAATGCTTTAATTTCATCGCTACTGACTCCTATCCAGAATTCTCCAAGTGCAGAGAACACAGGACTACCATCTTGGCCTAGGTCTCTAAGAAATGAGAATTGGGGCAAAGGATTTTATAAGGTAATAAACCCTAAAAAAAGAAAAAGAAATCACCCAGTTTTTAGGGCAAGAGCAAGAACGTCATGTTAGGAGCCAGGGTAAGCTAACATTAATGTCAGGAATAATATTTACAAGTTATGCAGACTATCCAGAAACATTGTTGAAAATGAGTGTCTTATGGGCAAGGTTATTCACACAATTCTGAAGAGCAGGCACAGAACAGCCAATTGTCCCTCATAAAGAGCCCTAGTTGCCCCAGGTTCAGAATTAGAATTCCAGATGACTGCGGGTCTGTCTTTCATATAACTCTTAAGTGCTCTGAGATTTTCAGAGCTTTACACAAGTGAGGGCTTAAGCCTGAAATTACCTACAGCATTTGAACCTAGCCAAAGGCTAAATACCAGCATTAAAACCAGACATAGATTTTTCTTGGGTGATGTATGCCATAGTCAAGCTTACGGGCATTTTTATCCAGAAAAGCCTAGTCTCACTGGCACTGAAAGATTTCCTAACACAATAACTTTCGTCTTCGATGCCCTTAACCAACTGAAATGAATATCTTGATGTAACATTTCAGTGTTACAGAGCTCTAACCTTGAAACTTGAAGTTACACGATAAAAACTTGCTTTTTAACGTGTCTGAAACTACACTTCCCACTGCGTTCCGGACTCTCATAGGTCCCTTAGACTATCACTGCGTCAGTGGTCCTGAAGATCTCACTCACTGACTTGAGCAGTAGTCAAACTTAAAGATGCGAAATCTCATGCTTGGCCTCAATCCTTTAAAAAAAAAAAAAAAAAGTGGGTTTTTTGTTCTAAGATTTTTTTTCCTTTTTTCTTTCTTTTTTTTTTTTTTCAAACTGGTCTCAAGTCCTATATTCCATATATGTGGATCTGTAACATTATTGTGGTAAATACATGATTTTAATTTCTCCATTTTTCAACCTTTACTGAATAATATTTTGCCTAGTAATGAACTGTATCAGAGTTCAAGTTCCTGGCAATATAAGTTGTGACGTTATTTTCATGTACGATTGGTCACATTAGTTTTCAGGTCTAATTATGGACTTCTCTACCCTTCTTATCACAACTTTCTCATAGCCTTAGACATTTAAGGATTTTTAGATAATGGAAGCCAGACCATTCTTCTTTGGTCCCTTAATTTCTACTCCTTCCTTTTCTCAGCTCCTCCTTCCTCTGCTGGCTCCTTCACATCATCGAGCAGAGGGCTGTGGGAGGAACAAGCCCAGTAGTCATCTGAGTCCACAGCATGGGATCATCTAGATACAGGCAAGAGGGCAGGCACTGGTGGACAGCTTTGTGGGTCATCTGGTTTGGGTAGGCTTAAAAAGAGGGCAAGTATGTACCTTAGGTGTCCTTAAGAAGCCAAAAATGGGGGGGGGGGGTAAATCTAGGTAAACAGAAGTAAATAAAAGGCAAATCTTCCCCTCAGTTTACATTTTCTCCTCCTTCAAACTTAATTTGGGCACGTATTTAGTTTCACCTGTTTTATCCTCTTTATGTTATTTGACAAATAAAGGTATTCCTATGCCCTTATATAAGCCTACTGTCCTGAAGAATGTAAATTCAATTTTCAACATTAAACATAACTATAGTTGAAGGAGGGGGAGGGTATACCTCAGTGGTAGAGTGCATGCTTAGCATGCATGAGGTCCTGGGTTCAATCTCCTGTATCTCCATTTAAAAAATAAATAAATAAATAAGTAAATAAACCTAATTACCTCCCCCACAAAAAGAGTAAAAGAAATTTTAAATAACTAGTTGAAAATGTGCCTACTCATGTTGTTTTTGCTAAAAAACTACTCCAACAGGTGGATACCAAAAGAATGATCCGTATCTTAAGAAGGTAAGAGCAGTGTAACACATATTAAACTACCAATTTATAACCTTTACCATATACTAAAGACTCCTCAATAATCTGAACCTTGTACTTGTGCCATATGCACATCTAAAGAGGTTACCTAGAGTGTACCTGTGACAAAGCATACTCTTGTACTTGCACAGATACATAGCTTGTCTTCATCGTATTAAAACAGTTGGCTAAAAAAATGCAGGTAGCACTCACATATTCTTCTATCATAATCTTTAAAAAAAAACTAAACCATTAAAATTACTTCAAAAATGCAAATAAACAAAAATCAGAAATTCTACTTTGGCCCTTCAGTTTGGGAGAGGAGAGGACCAAATAAGAAAGTCATCTTCTCCTTTTTAAAATTCTATTTCCCAATTTTAAATTCTTCAAGATTATGAGCTTGACCAAATGACAAACGCAATGGATCTATCAAAATATGCAAAGATATGTCATTCGGATACACCGTTGTTAAAGAGTTTTCCTCTGATCCACCTGCATACAATTTTCATGAAGCTTGTTAAGTGTTTAATAGGACTGCTGAGTATTCTTGTGTGCAAGGTCAGTTCTGGGATGGTTAACTATTCTGAAAGACTATGAATGTTTTATAAAGTGAGAGTAATATAACGCAGGAAAACAATGGAAAAGAATTATATGTATGACAAGCTTAAAAAAATACTTTTTCACAATAAAGCATGGCTAAACGTGGGGGGAAAAAATAGATCTATTTGGGGGCATAGAGCACTAAGCACTAGATTGGCGGCCATCTCAGTAGTGTGCAGAATTAAAAGAGCATTTTCCCACTTTGGGGCCACATTAATTGCCTGCCTACTAATTCTAATAAACTAGACTTCCTGAAGTCTTCCACCATTCAAAGCTGCAAGCTGCAGAAATATTAACAAGCTGTGCAATGTTTTCTTTTCTCCAAGAGATTGATCAGTTCAAGATATCAAGTAATCTTTGTGTGGAAGGAACAGCTAGATGTAGATATTCTATCACCAGATAAATCATTAACATAAAAAGACTGACTCACAGATGCATAAAATATTAATAAATATTTTAAATTTTCAGTTAAAATATTTTAGGGCTGACATTGTAATAATACTAAGGTTTTTTTTTCAATGATGTGAATTTTTAATGGTACAAATATATTGGAAAAATTAATTTAACTCTACAAATTCTGTACCAACAAGAGATCCTGCACCCAAGATTTTACTGAAGGGAAAAGAAGGTCCACAAAAAATGTGTCCGTACGTGTCTATAGCAACTTTTACAGTTCACTTCTATAACTGATTTATAATAGTTACCAATACTGTCTTGAGAAATGAGGCCTAATGAATATTCAAACTAAGTAAAAAATTCCCCTCACTTACCACATTCCTGTCACCACTAAGAAGACATAACCCAAACATTTGCTGAATTTAGAGAAAGATCATGATTTCGTGGTGTGATCTAAGAATTCCAATATATTTTGCACAAGAGAAGTTGACCATGGAGGAGTTCACTGTTGGGCACAGAATGTGAAGTTGGAGGAACTCTGATGCAAGGAGGGGCTTGCCCTGCTTCTACTGGCTTCAATGCATCTCAGGTGTTGATCCTTTGAAATGGATGCCTGAGCAGAGGGGAGGGAACAGCAAGTCCTTTGGAAAAGGCCCAAGCCTGGGAAAAGGATAAACAGGGCTTGGTGCTTGGTCCCCTGAATGGTTTGAAAATGCTTCTTAGGAGGTGTGGATTCACATGACCTCTTCCAGGAACTTGAGCACTTTTAGCATCTCTGCCATCTCTTTTTCTTTAGACTGCAGGAATCTTGGACCAGTACTTGCACCAGAGAATTGAGTTCCTTCCTCAAACACACGTTGACCCTCATCATTTTTCTGCCAGTATCAGCAAGGCTAAGTATATTTCATGAATCTCTGTTGAGCCTGGCATTCTCTACAGATGTCTCCATGCCAGCATTCTTCTTTTTAGCAGCACAAATCTCATCAATGAGTTGGTATTTCCCCTCAATCAGTACAGCCAGCATTTTTGCCAACTTCTCTTTGTGTCTCCCATAAAGTTGACTTCTACAAGACCGAGCAATTCTGAAAGTACATAAAAACCTCACCAATAAGCTGGTGACAGGCAGAAATGCCACTGTCTGCCCTTCTAGGTTCTGGAAAGTGAACTGTGAACTCAGACCATTGGGCAGCAGCAACACCGCGGCTTCATTCACCTTCGCAAAGAAGAGTGCTAAGCCAAGCTCCACACAGCATGGCAGCCCCTCCATGACACTGATCCACCACAGGGCTCTGCCCAGTTACCGTGGATCCACTAGCCACAACAAGCCGTGGGGAACACACCAACATTCCACCTGGAACCAAACCAGCAGCTGACATCCTGGATTGGTCACGTATCTTGTCAGTGTTGGGGGAGGGCCTGTGTCAGAGATGTCTGTAATGAAAATGTGATTCTCTCCATTAGGGTCTAATAGTCATTTTTTTTCTTCCCTCTTTCCTTTTATGTTGATCTCAATACACAATACAATGGAGGGAAGTGTGTCCATGTTAAGTTTATGGTTTCGCACGTCTTTAATGTTTCTAATACTTGACAGTATCTGAAGACCCACTGTAGGAATCATATGTTAGAATACCCATTAACCCAGAATATACACCTCTGTCACATTTCAACTAAAACACACACACTCTCACAACATGGATCCATCTGATTCATGGGGGCTGAATTTCATAGAAATGAAATCAATCCCAATGTACACTTTAATGTCTGTCTCTTTTGCTCTCAGTACTGTTTTTTAGAGCTATGTGTCTTTTTTTATATGAATATGCCATCCATTCTGTTTGTAGGGTTGAATATGCCATTCATTCATTCTGTTGGAAGGTTTGTAGTGTATATCACAGACTACTAATCCATTCTTTTAATAATAGGCATTTGGGTTAGCTCCAGTTGCGCTATTATGAATCAACATTTTTGAATATTTATGCACACAACTTTTTTCTAAATATATGATTTCATTTACCAGATGTGATGAATACATGCAAGCAGCAATATTTGGTAGATGTGCGCTGAATGCTCCTTGACTTCACTTTGAGTATGTTCTTTTGTATTACCTTGGTTCCTTTGGGTTTTTTTTGAGTCAGCTGTATGCTTTTCTTTCTTTTTGTTTTTCAAATACATTAACCCATTAGTCTATCCATTTACTTCAAACAGATAGTCATATAAGCTCATCCACATCCTAAAAAGAGTGAAAAAACATCTGTATTTTCCTGCTTCCCTCTCCCATCTTTAAGATTTTTGATATCCTGTTTGCCAACTTCTTGTTCATACTTAGCAACTCGTACTTCTTGCATTTCCAATTATCACTTTCTCATTTCTAGATCATCCTGCTTCTTTTCTATTTAGGGTAGAATTCTCAATCTTTCTTTTAGGGTAAGTTTAGAATTGCTGAATTCTTTAAATTTTTGCTAGTCTGTGAAATTCTGCACCTCTCCCGTTATTGTAAAGGACGGGCTTGTGGCATAGGGTACCCTACATTGCAGCTTTTTCTCATTCAGGACTTTGACTATGTCTTGGCACTCCTTCCTGTCCTGCAATGTTTCTGTCAAGATATCAGCTGAAATCCGTATGGAGGTTCCCTTGTGACTAACTTGTTTTTCTTTAGGTGCTTTTATAATCATTTGGTTTACCATGAACTTTGGTCATTTTAATGATAATATATCTTGCCGTAGGTCTGTTGGGGTTCATCATGCTTTGGGCCCTCTGTGCTTCCTGTATTGGGATAGCTGATTCTTTCTTCAGTTTCAGAAAGTTTCAGTCTGATTTCTTCAAATACCTTTTCAGACCATTTTTTCTCTTTCTTTCCCATCTGGTACCCCTATGAATCTTAGCCTGGCATGCTTTTTCTTATGCAGGTTTCAATTGCATTGCTTGATAAGGTTTTTTAACTCAAAATAGAAATTATACTAGTCTAGGTGGGCACTGCTGTGTCTAGAGGGAAAGATAACAGGATGACTAAAGAGTGGAAATGGAGGGCACACGACCTGGAACCAGAAGATCTACATTCAAGTCCAATTCCACTATTTGGGCAAATGAATGTGTCTGGGTCTCAGTTTCTAAACTGTAAAAAGGATAAAATAAAGTACAACACATAGGGTGGTTATCCCTATAAAATGATGATTTGATTACCAAAGTGATTTGTAAGCTGCTATATCAATGCAGGGTTTTATCATTTCAGGGTTAAATGACTTACCCCAGATCACACAGCCAGTTATTTGTAAAAACAGCATAATGTGTAGAAATCTAGTTTTCTGGCTGTTTTCTGCACTCTTTTGATTACAGTGTACCTTTCTCTCTTGTATTATGTAACTATTCTCAGAAAAAAAAAAGGTTAATCATAATTTGCAGTGCATAATGACATCCTAAAATTTTGTTTCAGAGGCATTTTGTGTGTATCCTTCTAGCTCACCATTTTCACTTCTGCATCGTGCCTCCCCTTCAGTCTTAAAACAAAACAAAACAAAACAACTGCTGTTCCTTTAAGCCTCACACCATCCAAATACTCTACCTCTGCCCCATATCTCTTTGATGTTTCTACCATCTTGTGTTGACTATTCCTACTTCACTCAGGACGTTTTTTTTACCTTTGGTTTATTCTTCCCACTTATGTTCAACCCAGTCAGAAATCATAGAACTAGAACATCCTGAAGATGAACCATTCATCACTCTGGTTTCTCATTACTTGACCATCAATTATCTTTTCCTCCATTCCGTCTCTGCCATGCTCTCCTATGGTTATCCTTTGACCCTTGTCATCAACAGTAAACAATCAACTCTAACCACCACTTCTTTTCTGGCCAGTTCATCTGATCAAGTACTTTCACTTCCACAAAACTCTTCAACCTCATTGTGACCCTCAACCCATTCACTTCCTCACTATCCATCAGTCCTCTCCTGTTTTCAGCTACTCTTATGGGCCAGCTGGGATTCTAAGGTCCTTCACTAAAATCATCCCTTTTGGAACACATTCAGCTCTCATATGCCCATACTATTTGCCTGAAAAAACTAAATCTGGATGCTTTCTATCATGGTGTTCCTCAGATATGTACCAAGGTTTGCTTAATATATTATATAAACAAATTGAAAGGATATTAAATTGGAACTTTGACTTCAGGTACCAGGGAATGACAGACATAAATTCTCATGTGAAGTATTAACCAGAATACATTTTTTTTTTTTTTTTTTTGCAGGGAGTAGGTGACTAGGCCTACTTCGTATTTTTTTTAATGGAGGTACTGGGGATTGAACCCAGGACCTCATGAATGCTAAGCATGCACTCTACCACTTGAGCTACATCTTCCCTCCCAGAATGCAAATTTTCAAAGGCAAGAGTAAAAGTGATACCACGACATTTAAAAATTCCTCCTCTCTGAGGATAGTAGTAAAAGACTCAAGATGCATTTTAAGAAGAGGAGGATTTGTCTGGTGGGAACTGCTAGAATGCTGAGCCATCACCAAAGGAAGGGGTGTCTAGGGATAGCCACGGTCTCAAGTCAACACTAGTGAGGGCTGCTTCTATGGGACCACTCAGAACTCAATAATCCATACCTGTGGATGGAAGTTCAGCAGACAAAGTTCTGACCCCTACCCTGGAAACTCTGAGGACAAAAGACCTGAGCTATTAAACTGCTTCAACGTGGGAGCCATGGAGAGGTGGCTGAATGGAATCTACTGCCCTATAATTTATCAGAGCAAAGGAAGCTTTATTCTTTCTTAAGGCCAGAGATGGGCCACAAAGGTGAGTGTCAGCCTGAAGCCTTTTGGGCTTGTAGGTATGAGGACCAACCGGGAGAGTAATGGGATTTCCACAGAGAATATGTGTGGACTGGACTTCTGGATAACTAGAAGCTGGGAGAGCAGAGGCAGCCAGAGGAATGGAATATGCCTGCATTACATACATACATTGGAGGGACTCAGGAGGGGAATCTAGGAAAACCCACGGAAGTACACAGAAATGACGCAGAATTAAATACATTCCAGGCCCCTCAAATACCTATCCATCTTAGCACTGCCATCTGTCAAGCAGAGCAGAAACCCTCTGTACCTTCTTTTCTCTCTCTCCCTGAGTACCAGCCCTGAAAGTCAGGGCCAGTGCAGCCTTGGCTATGGAGATAAAGGAGGTGTGGGGAGAAGTCTTCCCTTTGAATGAAAACTGAAAGTGAAATATGTAGAGCTGAACATTCTAATTTCTAAATCTAGAGTGTTTTTCAACTTACTATATCTGTGACCTATTTCCTAGGAGGCACAGGGATGAGCCAGAGTTTTCTATCTGTGGCAGAGAGAAAACCTTCCCCACTGCACAACTATAAAAGGGACAATGGGAGAGACAAATGAAAAACAGAAAGAATTAAAATTTACATTCTCATTCTATATCAGGAGTCATGCTTTTAAAGATATTGATTATACTGGTTTCACGTTAACTCCACTTTCATAAGTCCTGAATGAGCCCTCAGCCTAGCCCAGCAATGCTCCTGTTTTCATTTCCCACTATAGCAGGCTTGCTTTCCCACTGTTCTCCCGTATAACTGTTTTAATCTTCACTCTCAGCTCAGAACTCCTCCCTCCCTTCCCACCACTTCCCCCTTAGATGATGAGTATACCCATGCCTCACTGAGATGCCAGAAACTCCAAGATGATGATGCCCAAACTTCTCACCCACAAAACTGCCTACACATCAGCCACATTTCCCCCTGCTACAGCCTCCAAAAGCCTCCTCTGTAAAAAGCTAATTCCTCTTCATCCCTTTTCACCTCCTGGGATTGTCCTCTTCTCCCCTCAGCAGTCTCTTCCTCCTAATAGATCATGTTTTAAGACTTTTTAAAAAAGCAGTTTGGGGTTTACAATAAAACTGAGAGGAAGGTATAGAGATTTCCCATATACCCCCTGCCCCGACTCAGGCATAGCCTCTCCCATCATTGACATGACTCACCAGAATGCTGTATTTTTACCAAGGATGAACCTACACTGACACACTGTAATCACTCAGAATCCATAGATTACCTTAGGGTTTTCTCCTGGTGGTGTACATCCTCTGGGTTTGGACATATGTATAATGACATGTATCCATCATTATAATACCATATAGAATACTTTCACTGCCTTAAAATCCCTCTGGCCCTGTCTATTCCTCTCACCCACTCCATCCCACAACCAACTGATCTTTTTGTTGTCGCCACAGTTTTGCCTTTTCTCGAATTTCATATAGCTGGAATCATGTAGCATCTAGCCTTCTAAGACAGGCTTCTTTCACTTGGTAATATGCACTTAAACTCCCTCTAAGTATTTCTATGGCTTAATAGTTCATTTCTTTTTATTGCTGAGTAACAATGGTCTGGATGTACCACAGTTTATTTATCCATTTACCTACGTAAGGCAAACTCATATTTAAAAATCTCCCTTGGGTTCCTTTCTTAGCTTTTTTTCCACTACTTGGCTACTCTTCACTATTCATCTTCTTGTATATGTAGCATTTACTTGATAGCTACACTTCTCTACCTCCCATTGACTCCTCAGCCACTCCACTGAGACTTCTGCCCACCATTCCCATCCTTGAAGCAGCTCAACAAGGTCACTGGTGACTTCACATTATTAAATCCAAGGCCCTTTAATTTCAGTATAGGACTCATTTCCCCACCATTGTTCCATCTCTATCTCAAAACACTTTCTACTCTTGACTTGCATAGTATGACTCTCTTTTAATTGTACTCACTCTCAGGCTTCTGCTTCTCAGTCTCCTTTGCAACCTCCTCCTCTTCTACCCCATCTTTTAATGTGAGAGAGAGGGTTCAGGGCTTGCCTCTGAGCCCTTCTACCTTTGTTCTCTGCCTTCCCTTTCTCTCCACAGCTTTAAACACCATCTGTGTATTGATAACTACCATGTTGATATTTTCAGCCCAAATTTCTCCTGGGAAGCTCAGAGTTTGATATCCAACTTCTCTTTTGATAGCTCCACTTGGATATTTCAGAGGCATGTGAAATTCCACTTGTCCAAATTAGACCCCCAAATCTACCCCCTCCTCCACTTTTCAGACTCTGGCTTTTTCAGACTTTCCATCTTGGTAAATGTCACTACTATTTAAATATATCAGTAATCTGGAGTCATTCTGTATTCTTCCTTTTTCCTCATATCCTACAGCCAAACTATCAAATGGGGATTCCAAGCAAATCTTGACCACCCATCTTCATCACCATCATCATCAAATGGTTTGCCTGGACTAGTACAAAAGCCTCCTCACTCTATTTTCCTCCTATTCTCTGCCAACCCACAATCCACCGGTTACCAAAAGTGATACTCCAACAATGTACATATCATTCCTAGCTCCACTCCCCACACATAAAGGTTCTCAATTCACTCAATGAAATTCTGTCCCCTTTCCCCCTCAAGCCATTAACTCCAGATCTTTGCTCACATGATGCAGCCACACTGGCCAACCTTCATTGCCTGTACACACCTCTAAGAGGCCTTGAAATGTTCTATTCTCTCTACCTCTACCTTCAAAGCACTCATCTAAACACAGGCTGCTTCTGATTCTTTTTCAAGACTCAGCCTAATGCTTAGCTCCTCAGAGAGGCCTTTCCAGATTCCCCCATCAAGGCTGTATTTTTGATCAGTATCCTCACCCTTTCTGTCACTGCACTTACAACCACTGGTAACTATGCGTGCATTGCTTACCTACCTTTTTCTACAAGCTTTAGGCTTCTTAAAGATATGAATCATGGCAGTGTTGCTGACCTGTGTCCACCCAACAAGCAAGACTACACCTGGCCGAGAGGAAATCTCAACAATATGTGCAGAATGGTGTATTCTGCTGGTAGCACATCAACATGGCCGTGACCTAAATGTCATAAATTATTCCAGGTACTCCTCATGTTGAACAATGATTTTATTAGGGCTCAGCTACCCACACAAAGAAAGGGAACCAAATAAAAGGCCAAACCACAGGAACAGATCTTTGTTTTGAAGGATTGGAGGAAGTTGCAGTTATTAAATGCCAAAATGTTTTGGGAAGTCAAACAGAGACCTAATAAAAGGAAAACCCTATTACCCTCATGCTTGGATTGGGTATTCAACCTGCAGTGATGTGCAACTTTTAAAGTTGTTCATTACTTACATCAATATATCTGTGGAGACACGAAACTATTTCCTTTGGAATTCAAGTGGATTGAAAGACAGTTTGGGGCTCTTAGAATTTCATTAATAGCTTATCAATAAACAATTAGTCAGCATCTTTTATATGCACAGGCTGCCCTAAGCAGGAACTTTCCAATATTGCTCAGCCCATAGCTTGGAAACACCCCAAAGACTGGGTCAGCTCTAAGGAGCTGTGGCCTCCTGCTGGGGTCACACATCCCTCCCAGGGTGGGCTCAGGGCCAATGCTGTTACTCTTTCCCTGATTCATTTTCTGATGTTGGCTATGATTTTACCTCTTCTTCCTTTAGAAATCAAACTGTATTCCTTCTTGGATAAATCAATGCAGTGAACTAGGGTAGATGCCAAAACTAAATGATTTTGGTGTGCTATAAAATAATGGAGTTGACTTTTATAAAGCCTTTACATTGAAACTGACTTCTTCAAACTACACATGTTAAACTTGTTTTATTGTCTAGTAATCGAACTGCAGTTTCAGAAGGGAGGGGTAGGGGGAACGAGTCCTGAGAATTCTTAGTGGCTCCCACACAGGTTAAACTACCATGGCTTTTCTGTTTCAAATAAAACTTTTGGACACTGACTGTAACCTCAGATTAGGTGCTTGGCTTTAAAAAAAATGCATACAAGTGTTACCATGCATACTTCTTCATGTTATAGGAGTCTTAATAACTTTAATAACACCTATTGCAATGTTTGATTAGAGTAAGTCAGAAATGATACAAATGTCAATGACCATTATGGTAAAGAAATTTGTACCAGGGTTCAGGGAAAACAGTTGAGTCTTCCTTCACAAAACTTCTTAAGGGAGGAAGGAAGGAAGGGAGAGATGAGAGGAGGGAGGGAGGAAAGGGGAGGGTGAGAGAGGAGAGAGGAGGGAGGGAATTGAGGAATGTACATTCATTTCAAATAAATTTGTTCTGCCTGGCTGAATAGCATCCCTCACTGCAGATGGAAAACACAAAGTGGAGAAATGAATATATTTGCCAAATAAAAAAATAGCCAAAGTGAGAGGCAAAAGAGGGCTTACAGAGGAAGGAAGCTACTGCCACAAGCGAATGTGTTTTGTGTAAACACAGCAGACCCACACAGAATCTGAGGGATTTCTGAGCTTCACACAACACAAGCTGCAGAGCAGGAACTTCCCGAGCTCACCTCGCTGCACCAATCCAGGGATGAATGCCAGAGCACCCTGTCACCAACGTCAAGAGCAGTGCGGGAGCCAGAAAGCCCACAGTGCCCCTCCCCAACTCTTACAACTGCTCAGCCCTCTCCTCCGCGGCCACCCTGAGAACAGTCTACTTCCTCTTTGATTCTCTGCTCAAGTCCCACCTATTTATTAGTGGGCATCTCCACTCCAAGCATCGCATAGATGGCCAGAGCAAGGATATCCCACGGGTATGGTGCTTCACACAAGGACATGCCAGATGATACATCCTTCACTGTGTTTACAGCTTTGTAAAAGGAAATAACCCCCAGAGCCCCAAAAGAAATTTGTTAAGCCAAAGGGAAGTCCCAGTTGCCAGTCATTAGAGCTGATGTGCCATGGATCTGCTGGGGGCACCTTGGACCTGCACCTGAGCCAAGGGACTTGATTTTCAATCTGTCCCCAGTGCTCCAAGTTTAAGGAATTCTGAGATGCCAGAAGATATGGAGACATGAACATAAAAACTTACATCATTCACTGAAAAATAAAGAAAACTTCTTCTTCCTGTACCCTCACCCCCTTTAATGTAAGAAATGTAGAGTTTTATGAGCCAGCCATAAAACAGGCTGGCTATCTTGTGTGCAAAACCATATTTTAGAGAATGAACCTAAAAATGGGGCCTGAGGATGCTAATATAGAATTCTTAGTCCTCAAGTATATCCTGAACGTATATCAGAGGCTACCTTTCTTAGCAAATGATGACACCCAGGCCCCAGAAGCTAGGTGACATCCTTGTGGTCACTCATTTAGTGAGAACCAGAACCCACTGTTTTTAATTCCTTGCAAGGGCTCCTACAAGTACATCATATGGTCTCTCAAATGTGCACAGTTCCACAGGTATCAAAAATGCATGTATGTTTTGACAATGTAGCAGCATGATTTAGTTATGGGTAAAAGAAGTCCTGTTTTCACTCCGGGAAGAGAGCATTCTGATTCTTCAGAACTGTACTGCTTCTGGTTATGCGCGATGGCCCCATCCAAAGGCTTTCCCCAATCCCCCAATTGCAAATACCACTCTGGCATCTAATATCCTCCGCAAATGTGCGAAATACAAATGAAAAATATGCGTTTCCTAATGGTTCTATAAATATACCTAGGTTGACTTACAGGGGAGGTTTTCACAGTAGTTCACGTGACCAAGTGGAAGGCAGCAAAATCAGTTGAGATGTAGATGCTCAACAGGCAGGGTGCCCAACAGGACTGAATCACTCATCTTCATACCGCCCTCTCCTCCCAATGCACACAATGCAAGTTATGAATTGTTATATATCATAGACTTTGGGGAGTCCTATGAAGAGCTGACAGTGGGTATATTTAATCCATAAATTCCAAGGAATCCTGGAATTTGGAAGAACAGAAAATATGTAGAGACAGCACGATGTGCTTGTTCTGTGCTTCTTATAATGACAAGAACTTCAGTGCACTTCACTAGTGAAGTTAACAATAACTTTGTTAATCTACCCAAAGGGAAGCGATCTCTACCCACCTCACTTTCATTATCTCACTTTCTGAAAAAGAAACACTGAACTGAACAGCACACAAAATATCCTTAATGTTGCCCCTAAACTGCAGATGGGCAACAGATACAATCTTCACTAGCCAGGAAAAATATCATTTCGTCTTTGGAAAAGAGAAGAGATGTTGTGTGAGCCAGAGGATGGTCGTGTATGTCTATTCCTGTTAGAGGGAGCCGGGGGACAGTGCTGTTCATCCCCTTCTCACCCCAAAGTAGGCACTGAAAATTGTCAGCCGCATAGTTACCAAACCCTCAAAGAGAAGTGAACCTTACACAAATGTTTCAATAAAAAATACAGGTGGTCTAAGAGGTTTTATTTTTTTAACTCCTATTTGAGCAATGCTGACTCAGGTTTCTGCCGATGACCACTCTTTGGCAAAACCCAGCGTTTAAGGCACATTACTTATAAGGAAGAAAATAATGTTCTCTCCTTTACAAGCAAAACATACTATAGCTGAATTCCAACACACAGCTCACAGAGAATACTAGCAAAATGTATGGGTTCTGAAGAATGAGTCAAGACCTGCAGGACTTAACTTCTCAAATATAAACCCAGGAGCTTCTGCAAGATGTGGGCAAATGACTTGACATTGGAACATTCTTCAGGCTTGGGGGGTTTCTACTATGACTCACACTTGAGGGTCACATTTGATTCCTGTTGTCACTCCTCCAGCCATGTGACTATGACATGAAATCATGCTTTGCATAACAGTAGTGAGAAATATAAAAACTACCAGTTGCCACTGCAAGGAATGAAAAATACTTAGTCCATTTTTTTGCTTTTTGCAACTATCATTTCCCTGAAAAACAAGAAAAAATATGACCTATTCAGTCCAAAAGTGGGATCCCCAAGGCCCATGGCTTTTGGACCACCCGGAAAAACACAAGCTTGGCCGTAGGAAGGGCAATGTTCTTGTTCTAACAGTTGCCAGAATAGCTAAGAGGCTTAGGAAGTTTCTGGCACTGTCAACAGCTTGGAACTGTTAAGCTTGTTCTGTATTAAAACAAAACTCAGAGTCCTTTTTCTCTCAAATGGGGATAAAGTTGAGGATCATGTTCTAGCAAAGGACACACAGGAAGTGAGGCTAACATATCTCATCACTGAGTACCCTTCACCACATCTCTCCAGCACTGACGCCCAATCTTCCCAAATTGAGTCATCCCGGAACACACAGTGTATCAGATAATTCACTGGCTGCACTCCAAGAAATGGGCATATGCCTACAACAGTCACCTACTTCCTTGGAGGAAGTACCATGTTACAGGGAAACTTCTCAACATGAATTTTTCACTTGCACTCTGCTGGTGTATGAATAAAAGCAGAATGCCATTGACAAAAGCCATTTCACCTGTACCTGCCACTAGATTTATCATTACTGCCCTCTGACAATATTAGCCTTCCTTGCATTTTTTTACCGTATTCTAGTAATTTATAAACTATTGTTCACATATGAGAATCTGTAAAAATAATATAACCACTTCCTAATCTTTTAACTGAGTCACTGAAGTATTTCTTCACCATAGAGATCCTTTTGTATAAGGCAGGAATCCATGTCATTCCAAATATCTGAACAGAATAAGAAACACACACACATTCATTTTCTCTCTCTCTCTCCCCCTTGTTATCCAAACAAATTCTAAAGGACCCACATGGATATTCTCTGGAGTGACCAAATCTTTGAATATTTTAGGTCTGAAAACTTCTAATAACAGACAAAAATTTGCATCTCTACATCTTGTTCACCTGTTTTCATGAGATTATCATCAACTTGGGTTCTCACCATTCTCCACAAAAACTATCTCAGAGAACTGATATGAAAGCTGTAAACTCTGACTAGTCTTCTCTCCCTTCTGTTCTCTTCCTCTTTTATTCAAAATACATTTAATCGCTGGCCTCCTTCAGATCCTTAGTCTCGCCTCCCCCCCCCCCCCCCATCTGCTGCTGTGCTGTTCTTCTGGTCCTGTCTAGCTCAGATGCTACAGCTCTGGCCTGACTCTGATCCTGAATCAACCCAGCACCTTTCTACCTTGGCCCCTGGACCCAGGCTGATGCTGAACAAAGGCCTATCCTGTGTATCTGAGGCCACCAGCTGCACAGAGTATCTGATCCCCAGAGTGGGGTAGAGGCGGGGCTGTGGTCCTTCTATTCCACTCAGCAACACATTACCCATCCCCATGGCCACCCATTTCCTCCATCTTCCTTATCTCACCTCACCCCTTCTCTCTATTCCATGGCCTCTGCTTTACCCCTAAGATCCCTCTATTTCCTGAGGAGCTTTGTTTCATTATTCTTTCTCATGATTCTGTCTTCAAATTCCCCCTCTCCATTAGCTCACTGAGCTTAGCTTAGAAGGAGACCCAAATCTTCTCCTTCTTGAAATTAAAAAAAAAAAAAAAAAAAAAACAGACAAATTTAATGGCCAAAACTCTGGCTCAAAGTTTCATCCTCCACTTCCTACCATTCATTCATGCATGCATGCATGCATTCCTACCCCTCTCTCTCCTTTACTTAATCTCATATTGCCCCTCCAGCCACAATTCATGGAAAACTGTTTAAGAGTCTATCATCTCTGTTCTTTTTCTTGTAATTTTTCAACCAACTGCAGTGCACTGCTATGCCTCTATGGAAGTATCTCTTCCGAATAGCTTCCTAGACCAAGTCAGACCAGCTTTTCCCAGCACTGGCTCTCTGTAGAATGACTAGCTGTCCTCTCCTCCTTGACGCTCTCTCCTCCCTTGGCTTCACTAGACCATGCTCGCTTAGCCTGTCTTTTTTTTTACGGCTCTTCTGGCTTTTCACAGGTTCGTATTCCTCAGAATTCAGTCCTCTTCCCTGGTCTCTTTTCACTCTCCAGCATCCCTGGATTTTCCTATTTACCCACAGTCTCACGTCTCAGCTGAACACTGATGACTTTGCTCAGTGGTCCACTCTAGATGCCACACAGACATCCTCCAATTACTCCCAAAGGTAAGGAGTTGAGGATCATCCTCCAACCTGAACTCCTTACCTGCTCCCAACTGGCTCTGTCTGTATTTGTCATCACTGCAAATGGCACTGCCTCCATCTCGTCACTCAAATCAGAAGCTAAAGACTCAACTAACTATAGCCTCCTACACTCTCCCTTCCCACATCTAATCACTCCCCAGATCCCATTAATATACCTTCTTAATGGCTTTTTCCTTTCTCTTTACCACCTTTTATGGATTCCCTTCTCTTCCCGACTAATGCCATGGCTACAGTTTAGAGCCTCCTGATCTTTCTCCGGGACTATTATGGTGATTTCACCTCCATGTCGGCACTCTGGTCACTACCTTATTTCTCCCCAAGCTACCTACACATATGAACAGTTTCTAAAGATAAATCCAATAATGTCACAGTATTGATTAAAAAAAAAAAAAAACACTTCAGCAACCGAAGGCTAAAACCCAGATTAGTGGATAAGACCATATTTCAGTGTTTTTAAAACGGTAAATTGTGACCCATTAGTGGGTTAATAGATTTTAAAATCAATTTAATGGGTTTCAATCAGCATTAAAAGAATATGAAATAGAATAAGGCAGACAATACCACAGTGTATTTCCAAGCAGAGGGGTGAATTTGTTGCTTCAGTTTTTGCATGCTTCAGTGTGTGTGTGTGTGTGTGTGTGTGTAGGTAGATCTGAGATAGATAGATATATATATGATATATATATTATATAGATATATATAGCAATGTAATATGTATATTTATACTGGAGATTTGCTGAAAAAAATTCTAAATCTACTGCTCTTCTGTAGTCTGATTCACAGCTACTATTCCAGCTTTCTCCCCCATCTCCTGTCTCATTTCTTCCAGAACTTTCTTCTAGACCAGGGCATTCCAACAGAAATAGAATGCAAACCATCATGTAAACCATACATGCATTTAAACTTTTCTGGTACCCACCTTAGAAAAAGCAAAATGAAACAAGTGAAATTAGTTTTAATGACATATTTTCTTTAACTCAACATGTCTAGAATATTAGTATTTCCACTTGTAATAAGTAAAAAAATTATAGTGAGATATAATCATTGTTCACATTAAGTCTGAAATTTTGCATGTATGTTACATTTAATGCAGATCCCAATTCAGATCCCACATTACAAGTGCTCCATGGCCACGTGTGGTTAGTGACCACTGTACTGATAGTGGAGTTGTAGACACATAGTTAACTACCTAACGATCCATTCTTTCTTATACCTTCATGTCTACACATGCTGTTCCCTATACTTGGAGTCTCCTTCAATTTTGTTCTTTTGTTTTTAAATCCACCTGGTAATTCCTACTCATCTTTTTAGATTTACGTCAAGGGCCACATCCACTGGAAATTTCCCTGACCCAACAAGGCCAAATGAGATGCTTTCCTCTAGGGTCCCAGAGCAAAAGGCTCCTAAAGCAATACTATACATACCGCATTTAATTGTCCTTTCAGATGCTGCCTTGCCTAGTTGGAGTGTGAGCTTCTTAAAGGCAAAGAAGTTATCTTAGAACTTAGCCTAGTTACTACCATGTAGAGGGTGCTCAGTGAAAACTTGCTATATATTAAAATGTCTGGATTCACACCATGGAAACTTATAGAAGGATCCAGGAGGACAGAGAGTTAGTCATGGCCTGAGCTGAGAGCCTTGGTCCCCAGGACTGACATGTTTGTGTTTCTATTTAATAAACCTGTGTTGTGAGCTTTACTATTTGAAGCTTATATTACATTCTTATAATACTTATATTCTTACTGATGAGAAGAGCTGTGATATTAATAAAGCAGCTGTTTCTGGGAGTCGGTGTGTCAGCCCTTTACTGATCTGCAGAAGATGCCTTCTCTGGCAAAATACCCCACCCAACATGCCTCGAGGCAGGACCAGACCAAACCACTTCAGATGATTATTATTGAAACTTCTCAAAAAAACCCCACACGTCCACCACTTCAAATTATTAAAAAATCCCTCTGTTGAAAAGCTTTTCTTACCTACCCTAAATCCTCTGCACTGTACTGTCAGCCCACCTCCTCCTGTTTGGATCTCAGGAGAGCTACAGAAGAGCTTACCATGAGACTCTAAAAAAGAACCCTCTTATGCTTCAATAACAGCATTAAATCACCCTTAAGTCTTCTCTTCTCCAGGGTAAACAATCCAAATTTCTTTAGCCTTCCTCCATAGATCTTATTTTACAAGCTTTTAATCACCGCAGTGGCACGCCTCCAGACTAGGCTCTCCAAGTTCCTCCGTCCTACCGCTGTTGTAAAGCTGAGGGCTGCCGACAGCTCTCTGTGCTGAGCTTACTCCAGCCTTGTGAGGAGTAATACCCACTTCGTATTGTGTAATGGCCGCTGGAAAACTTGAATCAGAGGAAGGTAATTCTCAAAATCAGGAATTTGTTGTTTAACTTAAGTTGCCTATTGCCTTTATTGTTTCAAATATGACAATGGGATGACAATGGTTGTGGCCTCAATGGAGTTGTGTGGCATTTTATGCTTTCGTATTTCTCATCGCACATCACCGCCAAGGGCCATCTAGGATGAACAGCAGTAGAGTCATATCAGCTGATGCTTCTGAATGTTCACCGCATACCAGGTGTTAGTCTACACAGTCCATTTATTAACCTTTTAAGTAAAATAATTTAGGTAGAAGCTATTATTACTGTCACTTTACCAATGAGAAAATAGGCACAAGAAGACTGAGGAACTGGACCAAAGTCACGTGGACAGTAAATGGTGGAGCTGGGATCAGAACACAGTCTGCCTTATTCTTAAACACTTTGGTTTTAATGCAATAGTGTGTTTACTGAATCCACTGCCACTATCCTTATTTGGACTGCACAGCCATAATTTTTAAATCTCTCCAGGAATTACTTCTGTAATTAAAGGACTGAGCACCAAAAAATATTTCAACAAAACACCTCCTGTGAATAGTAGTCATTAACTATCCAAAAACATAGGAAGAAGATTTCAGTAAAGAGCTAGTCTTTTAACAATCATTTGCATCCTGTACATATACGTACCTATTATATAAATGTGTCATCTATTTATTTTAAAAAAATTTGGACCATCAATACATAAAATAATGGATAAAAAAATCACTATTTTAGATAACTTGAAGCCTCTTAAAAGCTAACCAGATTTAAATAATCCTCCCTTCTGAATCTTTAGTTTATGAATACTCTGTCTTTCCCTACACAACTCAAAACTAGTTAACTGATGAGGCTAGCATCCCTGCAATATGAGAAATATACACCCAGTGACTTAGTTATTGCTGCTTCAGTTTCTGTGTTGAAATCTTTACTTTATTAGAAAGCAGAGGTCCCCAAGATATGGGGTCCCTTGCCCTTGACTGTACACAGGAGTTTAGGTAGTGCGTGAGGTGACTTGAAGGAACGCAAAAACACTTAATCACATGACATCACATAGTCACAAGCATACTTTTTTCCTTATCTCTTTCAATCATTCTGATTAAATGAAGGAGAATGGGTCATTGTGGTGGTCCTATTTTTTAACTTCTTGAACAGACCACAAGCGTCAAGACTTGGACAGGCAGCAGGACATAACAGAATTTAATTACATTTTTTATTTTCTTTTGTGTGTTATTTTTACAGTTACCTTTGATCTATGGCCTGTGGCACTGACTTCCCATTTCTGGTAGTGATATAAAGTATACTTTGAAATTCAGTGAATTATAAAGTGAGCTGATTTAATGAAATATATTAAATTGCAATAGCCCATGAAAAGATGGCAATAATTATAAAGCAGGCATACAAGTGACTGAACTTGGAGAAGGGAATGATGAAGTATCATGGGTTAACCCACTATAATTAAAGATGAGAACCTAAACTCTTCCCTATGTGAGGACACAGCAAGACAGCAGCAGTCTGAAAACCAGGAAGAAAGCCAAGAAACTGGCAAGCCTACATCTTGACCTTGGACTTCCCAGCCTCCATAACTAAGGTAAAATAGGAGAAAACCTGGATGATCTTGGGTATGGTGATGATTTTTTGGATACAATACGAAAGGCATAGTCCATGAAAGAAAGAATTGATCAGTTGGAATTCATTAAAATTAAAAACTTCTGCTCTGTGAAAGACAATATTAAGAGAACGAGAATGAGAATGAGAAGACAAGCCACAAACTGAAGATAATATTTGCAAAAGACACATCTGAGAAAGAACTGTTAATCAAAATATACAAAGAACACTTAAAAGTCAACAATAAGAAAGGATACCATCAACAAAATGAAAATACAACCTACAGAATGGGATAAAATATTTACAAATGATGCAACCACAAGGGACAAATTTCTAAAATATACAAACAGCTCATACACTTTAACATCAAAAAAACAAGCAACCCAATCAAAAAATGGGCAGAAGACCTAAATAGACATCTCTCCAAAGAAGACCAATGGCCAACAAACAATGCAAAGATGCTCAACATCACCAATTGTCAGAGCAATGGAAATCAAACCTGCAATGACGTATCACCTCATCCAGCCAGAATGGCCATCACTAAAAAGTCTACTAAACAATAAATACTGGAGAGGGTGTGAAGAAAGTGGAACCCTCCTACACTGTTTGTAGGAATGTAAATTGGTGTAGCCACTATGGAGGACAGTATGGAGGTTCCTTAAAAAACTAAAAATAAACTTACCATATGATCCAGGAATCCAATTCCTGGGCATATACCCAGAGAAAAATATAATCCAAAAAGACACATGCACTCCAGTGTTCACAGCAGCACTATTTACAATAGCCAAGACATGGAAATAATGCAAATGTCCACCAACAGATGACTGGATAAACAAGATGTGGTGTACACACACACACACACACACACACACACACACACACAATGGAATACTACTCAGCCATAAAAAGAATAAAACAATGCAATTTGCAGCAAGTGAAGTAAGCTAGGAAGAAAAATGCCATATGATATTACTTATACGTGGAATCTTAAAAAAGGATGCAAATTAAATACTTATTATTTATAACTTAGATGACTGATTTCTTGAATATGCATAAGCACATTTGACTGTCCTTTATGATAGGATTATTGCATTCTATTGATTCTTTAAAAAACTCTTTCTCAGAAAACTAAAAGGTAAAGACAGGTTTCTAAGATTCTTTCCAGCCCCTAAAAAGCATTTCATCTTGTTTGGAAAGTTGAAAGGGTCATATTGAAATAACAAAATGCATTTTTATTTTTTCTTTTTGGAGTGGTGAACTCCTGAGCCAGATTACCAATGCCATAACAATTCATTGTCACAAATAACCACATTGAAATGCTCTTTTTGTGGAGTATTTCACAAAATAATTAGAGAAATAATAAAGAACTCTTCCACACTATGAACAAAAAAAGAAAATAACCTGACTAAAAAAAGGACCAAAAATCTTAATAGAGATCTCACCAAAGAAGACATACAGTTGACAAATAAGCATATGAAAAGTTTTTCCACATAATGTATCATCAGGGAAATGCAAATTAAAACGAGATACCACCACACATCTATCCGAATGGCCAAAACTCAGAATACTGACAACATTAACTAAAATGCGTATTACTAAGTGAAAAAAGCTAATCTGAAAAATCACACATATTGTGTGATTCCAATTACATGATAATGTGGAAAAGGCAAAAACTACACAGAGCATAAAAATGAACAGGCAGAGGACAGAGGATTTTTTAGGACAGTGAAACTATTCTAGATGAGTATATAAAGGTGGATACATGCCATTTATATACTCGTCCAAACCCACCAAGAGCAACACCAAGAGCTAGCTATAATTAAAATGGACTTTGGGTGATAATGGTGTCAAAGTTCACTCACTCACAGGGGGCCACGTGAAGAGTCCTTGCACCTAGCACTTCAGACCAGAGTTCCTAGTGGCAAACGGCTGCGCCCCACACCTCAGCGCCGAAGGGCCGAGAGCAGAAGCACTGCGCCTCACCTCACGCTGTAGCTCAAGATGGCGGCGGCGGCGGCAGCAGCTGCGGCGAGACGTGTGCAGAGAGGCTGCGCGAGCACGCAACCTGGAGCCGAGAACAACACGCCTGCGCCAGACTGGGGATAACTCCGCCCCCTCCCCAGCGCCCAGAACCTCACAGAGCAGCCCCGCTGCCGGTTCTGGGTTTTGCTTTGTTTTTCCAGCCAGAGTGTGAAGTCTAGTGTTCGATCTCTCATCTGTCCACTCTTTGACCAAAAAATAAAGCTTCTCTTTGCTTCTGAACTAAACTAGGTCCGTTCTATTGGCACAAGCAACACCAGGCAAAAGGACTCTTGTTGGAGACCAACACAGGAGGGTCAAAAGCAAAAGGATCTTTTTTTTTTTCTTTTCTCTTTTGTCTGTTGGGATTAGCACTCATCTAAAATTTTTAATAAACTCCTCTAAGAGTCATCCTCCCCCGACCAAAAAAAAAAAAAAAAAAAAAAAAGATGAAAAATCTAAATTTTAAAGACATGCAGCCTCCTTACTCTGTGATAAGAAATGGCCAGCAAAGGCAATAGCTATTCCATCTCTGTGTACAGGAAATCCTTGCAGGCATATCTTAACAGAGATGGGAATCTGTCCCTCTGGGTAAGACATGAGTCAGTGCGGTGTACAGAGCCAGTCCTCATGTTTTGGAGTTAACTGTGAAAAAAGGTTTTATAGAAATCTACTTTCCCAGCTGCGGAGAAGCTCTTGGAATTTGAAATTGATTTTCCCCAAGGTATTGAATTGCTTCAAACATATTTACTAAAAATCTGTATCTTTATCAACCCTCTCCTTGTTCTCAGATTTATTCTGAACCCACAAAACAAAATCTATAGCAAATAGTTTTATAAATCAATCTCTGAATACCAGTGTGATTCTGCTGGGAATGAGCAACAATCCTATTTGGTATTTCATTCCAACTTCATGACTCAAAGGTACCTCCAGAAAATATCAGCCTTACCTAACTGTCTACAAAGTTTTCAAAAAGCATATGTAAAATTTGAAATTAGTCATTAATCATTACTTTTAAGCTATGTGTAATAATTATTTTATCGACTAATGTATCAATTCATGAATGTTTACAGTATTAAGTTTATGCTTTAGGACATATAAAAAGAGAAGAGAATCCTTGCTCTCAAAGACCTTATATCTGTTTTAATATATTGGGTTGTTAAAAGTGAATATAGAAATTACGGATTAAGGAGGTGGTAGTAGGACCTTGACTTTAAATTCTTACAGATAGCCTTTTGGAATTAACTCTGATGAAATGGGACTCCTAACTTGCAACGGTAAAAGGAACAGCCAGAAAGTTCATCTAAGCTTGACTTCTCACATTCCAAGTGTCTCTAGAATGCTACTGGAAACTTATAATGGGAGAGGCTGAGACTCATCTGGGATGGAGCAGATGAACATTTTGCAGCTCTCTCCCGGTAAATCCCTACAGACTGCACTGATCACTCCATTGTATGCACCAACCCCCAACCACACATCCCCTTCTCCTTTGCTCCTCTGAGTTAAGAATCCCCTCCAGCTGCACATTCCCTGGGGGGGAAGCTCGAGACAGCTCAATACTCTTCCTAGATCTACAGCTTACTCATTTTAGAAAGTGGGTTTCCATATGGAATTACAGCAGAAACATCTGTGTTTACCTATTTTTCCTTAAACTTTGTAAAAGAGAGGGAATTGATACAAATATATGTAAAAGAAAAGAGAGAGGGAGGCAGTGGAGTGATGAAATAGAAGTCTTGCTATTGCTGACCCTGATCTCAGGGATGGAAAGAGGAGTCCCAGCTCTGGTGTAGGACACCCACTCGTAAAGGAGGTGCAACGCCAAATGTCTCTGCAACAGCACAAGGTGGAAGCTGTGGGAAGACGGCATTGTGTGACAGCTCAGTCACTCAGCCCTAAAATGTCATGCATGGGTGGACACTCAAAAGGTGATATTAGTTTACTTTTCCCAAGTATTTTATCCAAATGAATGAAATCAAAGTACGATCTGCGTGCAGTACCCATGAGCTCTTCTCTGCAGCACAATGACTGTCCTGTCCTGGGTGATGTCCCAGCCGTTCTGACGTGTCCCACTCAACTTGGCCCTTCCCCGGCACTGGCTTCAGTAACAGAAAAAAATCACTGAATTATGCCTGTTTTGAACACTTCCTGTCCCTGTGGCCTCTTCCAGGAGTGAAAATGAATACTTCACAAATATTTTTAAATAAAAGAGAAAATAAATTTAAGTTGGTCATTTCAGAATATAGTATTTTCCTCCTGGTTACTAAAGGCTGCCTTTAGTTAACCATTCTAAAATAAAAGGGTAGACACCCAACTTATTTTTTTTAAATATGAAATCTTACCTAATAGAAATATAGTATATTATTTGAATTTATTTTACAAAGTGAATTTTTCTTGGTATAATATGCTATGCAAGATAGTTTCTTTTCAACAACCTAAGAAACAAAAAGTAAACTGGAAGAAATGAAAAAAAACCAGAAGGGAACAATGTTAATAAGCACTTGTTAATGGAAGGTTTCATCAAAATCTCTGGTCACAAAGCACAGGAAAATACTGAAAAATAATTTTTTAACTCAAAATTTTAAAAAGATTAAGGAGGTGGGGGTATAGCTCAGTGGTAGAGTTCATGCTTAGCATGCATGAGGTCCTGGGTTCAATCCCCAGTACTTTCACTAAAATAATTAATTAATTTAATTAAAAATAAAGATTAAAGAAAAAACCTTACCAAGTCTTAAAAAATAAAATAAAAAATAAAAATATTAGAATTATATTTAGTGCCATCACTATATCCCACAGACTGAATAAATAAAATACAATTATTCAATTAGGTGCTATAAATTTTTAAAATTTTGTGTAATTCCTTAATTCCAAATATCTATAGTGACATTCCTTATAGACTATTTAAAATCATCACTTCTTCTTATAAATTTCTGATTTTTGTTTTTAACTCATTTACAATTAAGGCTAGATGGCTTAAAACACATTATGTAGCTAATGCATGGTAAATGTTTAGTTAAGTGCTGAATAAGAGGATCACTGACTATTGCAGAACTTCCCTCACATATTTATTTTTATAATTATTCTGTTCTATTTATTACATATTATACCTGTTATGTTATTTACTGAATAACATTAACAGCAGCATTCAAATACATGCTCAATATTGTGCAAGCTATTTTCATGTTCAGTAAACACTCAGTGCTAAACTCTGATTTACCTTTATCTGCGGACTCCCACAAAATGAACATATTCTCTAACATTCACACACAAGTCAACCCTGCCACTTTTCATGAGGAAGAAAATGTTATAAACTTGAAATATTCCTGAAATAAAATCAGTAGGTTGAAATACTCAGAAAGTAAAAATGAAATATTTTATGTTGTCCTAAACTACCAGCTCCTCTCAAGGTTGATCTTAGCTGTGCCTCTTTCAGGAAACTGTGTGGTTCATAGAATGTCTCCCTGTTTTTATAAATCCACTGTTAACCAGGCACCATTAGGAGCCCCTAAAGCAGTGATTCGTACTGCTGTGTGGAACTCGTGTCTGGGCCCACTTTACCCCACTGTAAGTCAGACTTCTAGGTGCTGTGTGTAGCCTCAACTACACTGACCACAAACCGATCTCTTTGAAGTACAAAAAGGATGATTTGTAAGAGACAGGGGACTGAAGCTTGTTTTCAGATGACATGACATCAGCTTCAGACAAATTCATTTCAAAGAGTCTTGAATGCAATGAGCACAGAGCATAGAGCACAAGTCCACTTTCTACAGGGATGCCTAACAAGACTGGTTGCCATGAAGCAGTCAGGGCCCAGTTCCAGTCCACGTGTCAGCAAACAGCATACTAATATTTTATATCTTTGTAGTTTACGGGGAAATCTCATGTATATTAGCCTTGTTTGATCTCCATAGCAATTCTGGGAGACTGTCAAGGTAAGGGTTAGGTGTACCAACTTCCATGGGAGTAAAAATGGAAGCTATGCTTTGGGGTGTAAGCAAGTAAATATCACAAGACATCAGAAAAAAAGAGAACTCAATGGAAAACAAAGGAAGTCTACATGAAAGAAAAACCTACTCAATCTTAACCACCCAACTGTTTAATAAAGGCTTTCCTAGTCCCCCTCTTTGGCTCCCAGTAGTTGGTGATAATGCTACCATCAGAGACACTAAGTGGTAGGTCTAAGGTCACACAACTAGTTAAGTGCAGATATTTAGATTTGATCAAGACTTTCTAATAAGAAGTCATGCTTCTTCAATTATCTCACTACTGGCCTAAGGAGGTAAAGAATTTGGATTTTTGGAAACAGCCCCCCAAAATGGAAGAAGCCTACTGTTAGGATACATGACACTAAAGCCCTCATTGCAAAAGAATCTGAGTCACAGTTAGAATCATTATTATTATTATTATTATTATTATTATTATTATTATTATTATTAATGTTAATTATTTTTAACAGGCAGAATTCTCCTCTAGTTGAGTTTGAGTCACTTTCTTAATTAGGTGACACAGTACTGTTTGACTTCTGTGGTAAAGAAATTAAAAGGAGAGGGGGAAAAAATGTTTTTCCATCACTGACATTTTCTAGTCCAGCAAGGACAAGCCCAAAGTTAATAAGTCAGGTAACATTCATATACACTAAATGTGTGAAAGGCTACCAATGGGATTCTAAGGACCTGAGAATTTCTACAAATTGGGGTAGGAGTGGAGAAAAGAATTAGTAAGTTAACCTGACTAAAATCAGTAGGGTAGACATGTCAGAGTGAAAGAAAAGGAGGTGTTTTTAAAGGAGGCAAAATACAGGAAGAAATAAATGACAGCTATGTCTTGTTTCTTTGCCAAATTTCTATAGGCAGCTTACTAAAGTAGCTTTGTGTTTAGTCTTGCCCAACGTGTCAGAAGCTGAAACTGGTAATAAGGATAATCACAGAGATTGTGACCCTCAATGGACAGAAGCCAGATTCTTATCCATTTTTGAAATGAAGAAAACAAAATATTGCAGGTGACTTAGCCCATAGGGTCATTTTACAGATGATCTGAGTTACTTGTAACAGTAAGTGAACAGACTTGCAACAGACATTCACGTGAACCCACAAATGGAAAGTCTTCGTAAACACAATTACTTGACACAGGTTGAAGAAAGGATTAAGCATTCACTCTCAAGTGAAAGCAAGTGCAATCATATATGGTATGCTACCACTTGCATTTAAAAAAATGTGTGTGCGCACGCGTTTGTGCATGCATGCATGTGTGCATGCGTAAGCATAAGTCAACTCTGAAAAGATATCTAAGTCACAGTCAATAATGGTTAATTCCAAGGAGCTAAAGTGGGGGTGATCAACAGAGGAAGAAACTTATATACTATTTTGTACCTCTTAAATGTGCTATGTGACTGTATTACCTATTCAAAAAATAAAATTAAAAAATTTTTTTTGGTAAAGAAAGATTTGTTAAGGACTTTTGAGTTGGAAGAAAAACAAATGCACACAAAGAGAACTTAAAATGGTACCAAAGTAAGATTTATAATACAAGCTGGAAAATCAGGCCAAATTCTGTATTTTTATTTAATTCCAAACTGTAATGTTTCAAAATTTAATGAGGTGAGGTAGAAATCCAATTTTATAGCTTAGAAAGTATAAAAATATGGGATATACAAACATCCCTGGGTAAAATTTTACAAGGTCAAAAGCAGTCATTCAAGAGTAAACCTTGTACTTGCTTTTATACATAATTCTTGAACCTAATGTCGTGTGTGTGTGTGTGTGCGTGTGTGTGTGTGTAAAAGTATCCATTTCTTTATCAGTGTCTGAGAAAAAATTCCATGTTTCACTAAAGCCTATCAAAATCACACTATAAATTGTATTGCAATATATGTCATCTATATCTAAATATTACTAGGCTTGAGTATGCTTGCTTCCATGACACCATTTTCCCCATTATATTACAAGATGGCAGTTTTATACACATTTCAAAATTTCACTAAATATATGACACAAAATTAGTACCTTAAGTGACTCAAGAACAACAAAAAAAGATATTCAGTTTAGCTTAATTCTAAAAACACTTCCTGAGCATCCTCAAGGCCCCAGTCACTGTCCCAGCACTGAGAGGTGCAAAGGTGACACACACCCTATCTCTGCAAGAAGCTAATGGTCCAGTAGGAGAATTAACTACTTCAGGGGAGACTATGGGAAGAATGTCCCAAATAATAGCAAGAGTTCGTGTTTATGATACCATGCAAGCCAAAGAAGAAGAGAATTTAGAAAACTAGGGACATTTGAGAAAGAAGGAAGAAAAGGAGGGCAAAAATGGCGGACAGGGACAAAAGAGCAGAGGTTAATCTTAAGTAGACATTAAGCACCGTTATTCCTTAGGCTTAAATAAGAACATGCTTTTATCATTGGCACAGTTCATCCCAAAGCTAAAATGCTGGAATCTCCATAAAATTTGCAAGTATTGCAAACTTTCAACTTGGAAGCTCACGTGGGGCTGGCAGAGTAATTTGTTAGAAATTTAAAACTGGCAGTTACATCTGCGGTTTCTTTTGCTGGAATTGTTCTTGTAAAAGATTTATGGGAGGCAAACGTTTCTCCTTGGCTTATTCATAAAATAAAATGGTGCAGGAAGTACAATAGATATACAAAGATGTTTTAATATAGTCTCTCTGTGCACTCACAACATAGGGACAAAGCAAGGTCTCTGTTTTGGAAAGAACCAGTGAGAACCATTCCATGGGTCAAGGGTGTGGGATTTTATAGTTTTCCTTATGTGAGAGATGCCCATACTTACACACTGATACATCAGTGAAAGTCCCTTCATTCCCAAATACTCATTTACAGTTACATCCATTGAAAAAAGGAGCATGTTCACAATATTCACTATATTAGTGCATTACGTTCTGAGACGTAACAAATGGCACACATACTAATGAGGTGTAGTATTAAACAAAGATTCCCAGGAATCTAGTGCACCCATTTAATCTCTTCTCTTTGTAGAAATGTTATTTTCAGGCACCCAGAAGACAGATTCATCTGGCATCCATGGATGGGAGGGCTTATCAACTGATCTTAATTAAGGTGATTTTACTGAGACTACTAATTAAGTCGAAGCAAAAAGATTATTCTAGATTACTATTCTAAACACTTGCATTTTTTCATTCATCTACTCTTCCCACTATTTATTTTTTCATCTATCCATTCTCCTACCCACTCAACCAGCAAATATTTATTTAGACACTTCTATGTACCATATTCTGTGCTGGGCACTGAAGACACAATGGTGAACAAGGAAGCTGGTTTCCCTGCCCTTGGAACTTACACCTTAGCCAGGGAGACAATGAAAAACAACCATCCAGACGGCCATGCATTCACAGTGGAGATAAGTGCTCCAAAGAAGAGATAAGGTCAGCGATTAAGATGGATAATGTGGGGGATCTCAACAACACTAGGGGTTCAAAGAAGATGGCCTTTGAACTTTGAAAGAGTAACAGTAAAACTCAATCCTCAAGAGTGAGGAAGAACTCAGCAGATGAAGAGCAGCTTGGAAGACCAGCAAGGGCAGAAGGAACAACACGTGTAGAGGATCTGAGGCAGAGAGAGGAGCTTGGTAGGCTCAGCAGGGAGGGCTGGAGCCCAGAGTAAATGGGTGGTGATGATGAGACATGATCTTTGGACTGGGCCTGATGATGTGGGATCTACAGACAACGGTCAAGCCAAAATCAGGTTTTCACTTTAAAAAGATGCCTCAAATTGCTCTTCCAGGGAACTAGGTACTGAATTTGCTTATATGAGTTCTCCCTTGTTTTTAACATTTGAGTCACAAACACCCCTTGGCTGGGGTTTAAAAAATGTTCAAATCCACTTGTAGCCAACTTTCCCTGGGTCTTCACTGGCATTTTAGGAATGTGTTTCTAACCATTATGTAGGGAGAACAGAATAATCTTTGTACTTAAAAGAAAATTCATTTCCTTATGCATAGTGTTTATAAAACCATTCCTTAAACTAGTACCACATAACCAGTTACCCAAAACAGTTAAGTCTCCCATTCTGGTATTTCTAAAAGATTTTCTATCATGGAGGGAAAAACATCTGACCCAATACTGAACGTCAATTCCACACACAGGAAAACTAAGTGCAGAGTCATTCTTTATCTGGAGAATGCAAAGCCTGTGGTCTCTATAGCCCACAGAAAGACCACCTTCTAGGGGGGCCACTACCTGCCTACTGGGGGGATTTGGGTCTGGGGAAGGTCTCTGCTTTGAGAAAAGTGGAAGTTCTCTTCCACAAGGATGATGTGAAGCTTAGCTGGATGTTTCCAGATGCCCCTGAAATCTGTACCTCAGTGAGGGATTCCTAGTGGATGAAAGGGAGAATCAGACACAGCAAAAAGTAATGGCATGTCTAGATGAGGCTCCCGCCTTCAAGGAAGCCCATATCGGGAGACAGATGTAAAGTGGGGAAAAGGACCTGGGGAAAGGGCCGAAGAGGACAGGAAGGGCAGCAACGCTGAGTAGAAGCCCGGACGGGACTCCTCTGTGGGGTCTAGAGAGCATGCAGCAGACATTGCCCGGCTGCAGAGCTACCTGGAGGGTCTTCGAGATTAGACATGTGTTTGTGCACTTAAGATTCCTCCTCTTGGCCAGCTACCATGCTCTGAACTGCTTGCCATGTTGAGATTTGTAGTTTTTAACTATCTAAGTCTCTTTTTATTGCCTCTTCTTTTGCTCCCTACCTCCCACAAAAATAGACTGTGCCAACAAAGAACCCGCTCCCTGTACACTGTTGATACTGGGAACGTGTGAGGAAGAGCCAACAGGTCACCCTCCCAAGGTGGAATGACTCATCTGCTCTCCCCAGCGGAGCTGTGGGAAACATTAACCTCTAAGCTGCTGCTGTCGGCGGCCCTGATGGAGCCCACGCTGAAGAGGCAAGGATCTGAAACCAGAGCTTCTCCAGGTCATCACACACAAAATGCATTCAACCCTGCCTCTAGATCGAGGACAGCAGATATGCAGATTCCCTCACTGAATATTCCCTCCCCTGCCACCAGAGCAGCATTTCATAACTTGGAAAAATTGTTTTTGCAGTTTTATTTATATTTATTTATTTTCATCATGGGGGGTGGGGAATTAGGTTTGTTTGTTTGTTTAATGGAAGTACTGGGGATTGAATCTAGGACCTTGTGCATGCTAAACACACACTCTACCACTGAGCTATACCCTCCCCTCTTGCTTTTTTAAATATAAGAGACTGCTTTATGGTATTGCTATCTTAGGAGAAGGGCCAAGGAGGAGAAAAGGGTTTTGCTTTGGCTGAGAGGAAAAAAAATGTCACCCCTCCCAAATAGCCACCATTCCCAAGGCCCCTTTCCCCCTACAGGGTGAACTGTTCAGCTGATCTTAGGCAAGTACTTTCGCCATGATTATCTGGTCCATAGATCAGACAGGAAAATTTTCCTCCCAAAAATGTATGCTGCAATGGTAGCAATTCAAGCTAATGAGTGTATTTTTAAACTCTTTAAGAACAAAACACAAAAGCATGGGTAATATCTGATGGCCCTCACAAGGAATGGAAGCCCATATTTTGAATATTAGACCTTGTCAGGATGGCAAAAGTATGACTCTGACTTGTAAAATCTAGGAAATTTAAAACCAAAGCCAGAGCTCCATCCTAATTTACTTCATCATACTTCTCTATTGTAAATATTCTAAACTGCCAGGGGCCTGTGTGGATACCGATTTTATGCGCCACACGCTCTCAGACACAGCACCCCAACGATTAGGTGACGTACAGACGAAGCCTGCATCTAGAAGTCCTTGTGGTTGTAACTTGGAAAGGCTGCGGAATTTTAGAAGGAAACCCTAGAAAAGCAAAAACTGCTTTAGTCTTTGGACGTACATTAAGCATTTAATGTATAGACATTCAAGTAGGTCTTAGGGGCTTATTTATAGTTTATAGAAGGGTTTTTAGATGAGCTTTTATAGTTTCCATAAGAAAACTTTAATCCACAAAAGCGCAATGAGACTGACCCTACTTTTACTCACTTCCTTTGACTGGGGTGTGGCAGCCCTTACCACATGGAGCAAAGGTAATACAAGTATGATGATTATAAGCAAATGCTTTGAAAACAGAACCAATAAAACCAGCCCATGATTCTGAGGACCAAAGTCTTCTATTTTACAACTTGGTTTATAAGAAATGTTACATAACTACTTTTACTAAACTAAGAATAGGTGCTGAAAAGAACACTGTTACTACTTTTTTGGGGGGTTGAGATTCCATATCCTGTCATTTAACCCAGCTTTTTAGAAAAATTGCTCAGTAGAGACAGAGTGTGTGCCACCATCTATTCACATGAGATACAGTGCTGTGTGTGAGTCCTGGGGCAGGGTGACAGGCCACCCAACGCTGACCCCACCTCCCTGGGGCTCAGCGCCTCCCATGACAGAAATCCACTCCCTTCTTCTCTCCAGCAGTGCCAAGTGGGACCTGGTACGTGCCCTCATATCAGAATCAATGTCCTTCTGAACTTTGTAAGCTCCAAGTAAACTGTTGGACCAGTTATTTCGTCTACAGAAGAAGTTGGATTTTCAAAGATGCTTCTTTGAGTAAAAGGAAGAAAGATAAAACTTCATGCATCATAAAACAGCCCTCCCCTGCCGCCACTACCACCAGGACAATGTCAATTTCTAATTTTAACTCATCCTGCCAAGAATCTGAATATATATGGAACTATCTAAATAATGAAAAGATAGCTTTGATAGAAAGTTTTCCTTAAATATTACCCATGTGTATGCAACCCCAAATCTTTTGCTTGATAGCTGAGAGACCCTGGTAAATCAAAGTCTCCTAATGTGTAAACTGAATATAACACTGTGCCTCACCCCCAAGGGTGGTTGGAATAATTCAACAAGAAAACATGTGTACATAGCATAATTGCACCTAGAATATAAGACTCAGTGAGTACTAGTTCATTCCCAACATACATATACTTCATATGTAGAGAATAAAATGTGGAAGCAAACAACCCAACATATTAATAGAGATTATCTCTTGGAGATGTAATTTATTCCTTGGGCTTTTTCATAGTTTCTCAATTTTATACAGAGTGTGTGTGTGTGTGTGTGTGTGTGTGTGTGTGTGTACATATACAATGTAATTTATTCCTTGGGCTTTTTCATAGTTTCTCAATTTTATACAGTGTGTCTGTGTGTGCACATATAATACTTAAGATATATCTATATCTAGATATCTTGTGTAATCAGAAATATGCTAGATAAAAGATGCAGACAAATAATTCCTGTTAGAAATAAACCCCTGTGTCCGTTTATGTCTGGAGCTATACAGGCTATTAAAACATTGTGAATAAAGAAAATTGTTATGCTACCATTCCACACTTTTACACCATCAGAACATTGACCAAAATGTCACAAATAGAGAAAGCTGAACACTAACAGTTAAAAAAAGATACCTTCACTTCAAAAAATATTGTCTGATAACTGTTACGGCTTGCAAGATACAGACCAGAGTAAGCAAAGTCTTGCCCATGTTACATCCTTGAAGCCACCTCAGAGCATGGTACATTGTAAATGCTCAGTAAATACTTGTTTAAAGAATAAATGGATGTAGCATGGGAGTGATGGATAATCATAATGGTTTTCATGGTTTCTATTTTGTTTTGCTTTCTTCTTGTTAACTAAAAGATGTGGGCAAGCAACATTCAAGGAAATTTATTCAGAATGAGATGGGCATGGTTGACCATTAAGAAGGTGGAGTACATTATATGGTTACTACAGTACACAACTTTTCATGAAATCAGAAAATATCCCACGCTTTTAAAAATTAAGATAGTGTCAAGTCCAAAACATACTGAAACAATTTCCTTATAATTTCTGGAAACAAAAGACATGCTTTTCACGGTGAAAGAGTATGAAAAATGTTAATTCCCAAAGGGACTTATTTTTGAGAAAATAAAAGTGCAATATAAGGAGCAATGAAGTAGATGTCTCCTCCCTTTCCTGCCCTCTTCATCTCGTTGTTAAATCTAGGACAAGACCCACAGCAGGGACTGTACTACTCAGAGTACTTACCCCCAGTGCAGATGCCCCACCTGAAGACCTTCTCCATGAAGCAGAGCCTGCACACTCAGTGATCCCATTTCCACACAGAAGTGCAAGAACAGAACTGCACACTTGTGGTCTCTTAGCTTTATGGGTTTTGATTTTGACCCAGTATTACTAAAGCAAGAATCAAAGAAACAAAATGTTTCCCGAAAGTTTTCTTGAAAGACTGAGGAATCACAAGGGATAAAACTTGAATTAGATTCCCAGGTTCAAACCTATTAGCTCCGGAAAAGATGGTAGCCATGAGAGCGCAGTAACAATGATTTTATTCTGGTTTGTGCTAATTCTAATAGTTTTGAAAATGTACAGAGGATTTCCTCCTCTGATTTTCAAAACTGTGACATCTGCTCCCTGATTACCCCTAAGAAACGTAACTGGGTTAACGAAAAAATAACATGAAAAAGACTTCAAAAAGTAAACTAATAAAAATACTGCCAACAATGATGATGATGCTAAAACAGTGTTTACTGCAGGCAACTGCTTTATGAAATCATCTTTAACCCCCAGGACAACACTGCAAGGATGTATTATTGGCCCCACGATTCAGCTAAAGCAACTGAGGCACAGAGAAGGCAGGCAGCCTGATCACAGATAAGTGGGCAAGGAGGCACAGCACTGTCCAGCAGAGAACCAGAACCAGAAGTCTAGGCTGGACCTCTCTGACCCCACATCTCTTACTACCAGCAAGTTCATCCACCTTCAGGGGCTTTGCACATGCTGGGTCCTCTGAATGAAAGACTCCCCCCCATCTCTCCATTGGAACAACTCATACTCATTCTTTAAAATTCAGCTTAAACACCACTCTCTCAGAAGAGCCTCACCTGTCTACTCAACCAAAAGTTAGTCCTCAGTTATTCTCTGGCTCTACATCCTGTCATTTTCCTTCAAGGCATTTACCTCAGTGTGAATTTTGTGTTCATTTGTGTACTTATGTAGAAGATGCCTGCTTTTTGATCCAGATTGTGAGCTCCTAGGAAGGCGAGAGCCATGACAGAAAATATAATTGTTAAATAATATTTAAATTGTTAAATTGTATTTGTTGACTAATTCATTGACTGAAATCAGTGTAACAATGATTTTCAAAAGATGGAAATGAAGAGTTGCTGGTACTTGTACTCTGCCTGTTCTAAACACAGGAGCTCTGTGTTCATCTGATCATGTCTTGAAATAAAAGATGTTTATACAAAGAACTGTTGAAAGAAAAATCTCGAAATGACTCCACTAGTCTGTGATGTTTCCCTATATCAACAGATACAGACACTCCATGAAGTATGAGAAAATCTACTTAGGTCTACCCAGTATCTAGTTACACAGACAAGGTAAACAAACCAGCAGGGAGAGAAATAGAATATCTGCCTTAGAATACAGGATGTGAATCAAAATTTTCACAAAGTCACTCTTCTTTCCAAAAGCTTCAAGATGAGAATTTCTTCTCCATTTTATTTATGCCATTTATGCCATATTGTAGAAATAGTGATTGGATAGGAATGCTCCATTTAAATATAATATACAAAAACAAATGCCTAACTGTATTTGAAGAACGTCCACTTAATCCAGGAGGTCCCTGGACATAATAAAAAATTCAAAAGAGTTGTCTGCATCCTTCCATCTTTCTCACTCTCCAGGGTCAACCCAAGCCTGAGGCTGAAGCCATGTATCCCAAGATGATGCAAGCCACTGAAAAGGCCCCTTGGGCTCTACCCCTGGCCAGGCGTTCCAAGTATCCCTACCTTTCCCTTCATTGATGACTCCCTCCCATGTGGTCCATCAGCTTCCAGCCTGGAGTAACAGAGTAAATGATGACTGGTCTTTACAGTCTGGATATTTTAAGGAGTAAGTAAGTAAGAGGAATAACTAATTAGAATGGATTTTTTAAAACTGAAGTACAGTCAATTTACAATGTGTTAATTTCTGATGTATAGTAAAATGATTCATATGTGTGTATATATATATATATATACACACACGTGTGTATATGTCAAACACATACATATGTATAAACTCTTTTTCATATTTTTTCCATTATAGTTTATTAAAAGATATTGAATACAATATCCTGTGCTATACAGTAGGACACTGACACTTAATCTATTTTATATATAGTAGTATGTATCCGCTGATCCCAAACGCCTAATTCATCCCTCCGCCACTCCCTTTCCCCTTTGGTAACCTTACATTTGTTTTCTACGTCTGTGAGTCTATTTCTGTTTTGTAAGTTAGTTCATTTGTATCATGTTTCAGATTCCACATGTAAGTGATATCACCTCATACGGGTCAGGATGGCCATCATTAAAAAGTTAACAAATAATAAATGCTGGAGAGGTTGTGGAGAAAAGAGAACCCTTCTACACTGTTGGTGGAAAATGTAAACTGGTGTAGCCAATATGAAAAACAGTATGGAGGTTCCTTAAAAATAGAGTTACCATGTGATCCAGCAATCCCACCCCTGGGCATATATCTGGAGAAAACTCTAATTCAAAAAGGCACATGCACCCTAATGTTTCTAGCAGCACTATTTCTAATAGCCAAGACATGGAAGCAACCTAAATGCCTATCAAGAGATAAATGGATAAAGAAGTTGTGGTATTAATACACAACAGAATACTACTCAGCTGTAAAAAAGAATGAAATAAAGCCTTTTGTAGAAACATGGATGGACCTAGAGATTCCGTCTTCACTTAGTATGATAAAGACAAATGTCCTCTGATTAGAATGGATTCTAAAAGCACTAAAGTGCCAGTGTAGAGGGAAAAATGTCACATCACAATTGATCTGCAATGGTCATACTACCAACATCAAGATTATAAACGAATTTCCTTGTTTTACTAAAATAAGCATGTCGACACAGAAACACGGCACACCAGTTGATGACACAGCCTATATCTCTTCCTTTTCCCCTTACACTGGGGTGATCAGGCTCTCAGCTGGTGCCACGTGTGGCAATGTCCCTTTAGATGTTCCCATAGGCCTTGATAGGAGTGACACAGCACAAAATGTTCACACCAACAAAGTCAGTCATAAAATAAAATCAGGAAGTAGCAATATCAATGAGATAAATGATAAAATACAATCAGCCCAAAACCAGCCTAAAAATAAGTAAAAATAAATTTAAAAAAAAGTCAAATCAGCACTTAAATAGATGTATAAAAGTCCAGACTTCCCACAGCATTTTTTTCCACAATGTTATGACTTAGAGAAAATATATTTTAAGTTCCAATATTATTTCACAGAAGACTTTGATAAAATAAAGAGATTCTTCCAATGTGGAGGAGCTGTACCAATTTAGAGATTTGGCATATGATTTGAGGCTAGAATCCTTTAGATAATAATGAAATTACGTTTTATTTTTTTTACAGGGGGAATTCTTATTAAAAAGTCACTTCTGGAAGGTAGCAGATTACTGACTGCTAGCCCAAGTATTTAATAATTTGTTATAGATATATGAAAACTTGACTAAAGTTTACTAGTCTATATTTGCTTTTAGAAAGGATTACCCGTTTATCAGAAATTTTTAAAGTAAACTTAAAGAAGGTATTTGTTATATCAAAATCTACTAGCTAATGCTTAAACCATATTTTTATTTTAATTTTGATGGTTTAAGCAGGATATTTTATATCTTCCATATAATGAGATTTTAACTCCATACAATTTAATTTTCATTCAATGTCATACTAGGTTGTGAGAAAATGCCAACAGTATCTAAAATTTTCCACTGGATGACTTAGACCATTACATTTGCTTGCAAGAAATATGTAAACATAGATAACATATCTGTTGCACTTCCTTTGGCTGCAAGTGACAGGAACTCCCAACTCAAATGCCTTACAAAATAAAGATATTTTTATTCTAGACAGTAAGATGTCTGAAAATAGGAGGCTTCAGGTATAGTTCCATCAGGACTCTAAGTTTCTTTCTGACTCTTGGCTCTGCCCTTAGAGTGGCTCCATACAGGTCTTATCATTGGACAAGCATCCCCACATGCTCATAAAATGGCTGTGTAATTCCAGGCATAGTATCTAGACATGCCAATGCTCAAAAAAAAAAAAAAAAAAGGAGAGGGGCTTTCTTTTCCCTCTTCTAACTTTTAAGAGCAAGAAAATCCTAGAATACCCCAATCAAATTTTCCTTTTCATCTCATTGGTCAAAACTGTGACCAATTCTCATGCTGAAAATGATCACTAGCAGAGGATAAAACTGATCACCAGCCACTATTAATTTTAACCATTCAGGATGTACCAGGTTGAACTGTGCCCTCCCAGAAGATATGTCCAAGTCCTAACCACTGGTAGCTGTGAATGAGACCTCATTTGGGTATCTTTGCATATATAATTAAGTTAGGGATCTTGAGATGAGATCATCCTGGGTTTAGGGTGAGGCCTAAATCTAAAGACTGTACCCTTTTAAGAGAAAAGTGAGGGAGAACAGACACAGAAAAGAAGGTGATGTAAAGATGGAGGCAGAGACTGGAGGGATGAAGCTACAATCCTAGGAACTCCAAGGATTGCCAGCAACCATCAGAAGCTAGGAAAGAGATATGGACTGGATCCTGCCTTAAGGACTCAATCCTGCTGACTCTTTGATCTTGAACTTTGTGCCTCTCAGAAAATAAATTCCTGTTATTTTAAGCCACCTGGGTTGTGGTACTTTGTTACAGCAACTCTAGGTAACTGATAAACAGGGCTAGATTATCCTTTCTGAAGCACATGATGACACAGAAGAGAACAGATGTATGAACACAGCTGGTTAGGAGGGAGATGGCAACCAAGAATGTCTGTTACAGATACTTTCCCGGTTTTCAAACCTCAACCATTCACAAAATCTTTTTAAAATAAACATTTTAGAATAGTTTTAGATGTACAGAAAAATTGTAGAGAGTTCCACATTGAATTTCTATTATTCTCATCTTACATTAGTATGGTCCAATTGTTACCATTAATGGACCAATATCAATAATTATGAATGATCCATTGTCCATAATTTATTCATATTTCCTTAGTTTTTACCTAATGTCTTTTTTTTCTGTTTCAGTATACACTAGTTATAATGTACATACAAGAACAGGAAATTCACCTTTTAAAAAAATCTCTTTGTAAAATGAAGTATAATTATAAAAATCATCATGAACTTTATATATGTACACATTTTTATATAAAGGAAATATGGGCTGAATGGGAATACAAAAATACTCCACTGACTACAAATCAACTCAAAAGTAGATTGATGAGAAAATAAGCTTCTTTTCAAGAACAGCCCAAAGATAAGAACCACAATGACCTAGTAAATACTATGATACAACAGAATAACCACCATCAGAGCTGCAACATTTCCAGATAAAAAAATCTAACGACTCTTCCAAGGTAAGGATGCTAGGAACATGATGTGTTTACTCCTTATTCCTAAAGAGGGCGGTTCTGACAATTCTGTGCTACACACTGTTCTCCTTACACTGTTCCTCCCTGGCCCATTTCACCTCCTCCTAGGGCTCCAAGTTTGATCTCTGGTGGAGGACTCATTTCTTTATTTTCGTTCTCTATCCTCTAAATTCCCCTTACTGCCTGCTGAATGATTCCACTTGGAGGCCAACAATCGAAAAGCTGAAAACATCTTTTTTCCCAAATCAAGTAATGGGGGAAGTACTTCTCTCAGTATTAGGAAGGTTGAGCACTAGACCTCAAAGTCATCTTTTATTCCTCTTTGCCTGCACCCTGCATCTTCTGATATATGCATGTGTCAGTTTTAAGTCTCTCAGTTCAGTTGGTAGCTTCTCAAACAGAGCCAACCAGCCTCACTGTTCCACCACACCTTCAAGATGTAAACACCATCTGACCAGTGTCCTCCTTCTCAGATGTCTGAGTTCCAGCACCACAAGGCCCCCTCTCTAATCCAGTCAGTTTTAATAATCCTCATCTCTTCCCCTTATTCTGGAAGCCCTAGAGGTGGTAGCTGCTTCCGGTCCTTAACTACCTCTCAATACATTAACGCAGGGTTTCTCAGTCTCAGCAATATTGACATCTTGAGCTGGATACTTCTTTGCTATTGAGACTTATTCTGTGTATTTTAAGATGTGTAGCAACATTCCTGTCCTCTACCCACTAAATGCTAGTAACTCTTCCCATAAGTTCCCCACAACCAACTTCCAACAATGCCAAATGTTCTGGGGGTTGGAAGGGCAAAATCACCCTGGGTTGAGGATGACTATCTTAGCTTTTATTTTTACCTCTTTTTGTCACCTAGTTAATAATTTTATACCTAGTTAACACTTCTCATATGAAAGACTCTCATTCAAGTAACTGGTATAGTTTCCATCTTCTGGCTGGATCCTGACAGTATTCTCTAATAGTATCTCCTGCATTTGTCCCTGAATTTTTATTTTCATCCTGTGAGTTTGATCTAAGGCCCCATGATTCTAGGTGGTCAGTTCCTAAGCCATTTCCCTGCGTTCCATTTCTCTACTCTGCAATCCATCTTGCCCCTAAAACACATTGCTTATCTAATTTTTATCATTTTCTTCAATTGCTGACACCCTCCAGAAGAAAATCCAACCTCTTTAGTTTGGCCTTCTGAGTCCTCCAGGAAGCAGAAAACTTATGTACAATTCCGAAGATGTTACTCCAGCTATGTATTTTTAGACAAGTTGATTATCTTTTCTGAGCCTCAGTTTTCTTACCGGTAAGATAACTGCTTCACTTGCAGGGTTGATGTAGGAGTAGATATACTGTGAGCAATGAAGCAGGTGCAGTTCAAGAAATGTTAGATTCTATTGTTATTATTATAGTTATCATCATTATTATTTATATAAATAACTTATTGTGCAAAATAGGGGTTCAGTAAATTTTATTTCCTGTGGCAAAGACTGCACTTCTTTGTTTCTAACATATTAACAAGTTAGCTGTACACATAGTCACCAAGCTCAAAACTCCCTTCTAATCTTCTTTGCAGCAAGATGTGACCAAGTTACTAGGTTTTGGCCAACTGGATGAGAAAAGAAGTGACAGTGCAAATTTTGGGTCATGTCCTTAGTAGAGAAGTGTTTGCCTACCCCTTTTCTCCTTCTTCGTCCTACTGACTGAAGTATGTATGTGATGACCAGAGCAAGAAAAGTCAACTGGAACCAGCAGATAAAAGCCATGCATTGAGGATGGCAGATCAACAAGACAGAAATAGCTCATGTACCTCAAGATTGTAGGGCCACCACAGAAGCCTGGGATCATCTAGCTGGACTCTTACATAAGACATAAATAAGTTGCTATCTTATTTCAGCCACTATTGTTTGAGTGTCTCTCCATTTCAGCAGCCAAGCCTGTATCTTAACTAGTACATTTCCTTTATGATGTGCACCTCCCATAACTTAGCCTCAACTAGCCATTTCTTTACAAAGCCACTGTGGTTTTGTTTTGATGGATCTGGACACCAAGAAAAAATTTTCCAGGAATCATCATCCAGGAACAAGATAATTCTCTCCACACTGGCTATGAACAGATACATTCTTCCCCCCTGAGGTATTAGTACTCTGTATTTTAGTTGCAAATGGCTCCTCTGATATCTCTCTCCTTTTCTTTCATTCTTCTTTTTAGAACAGGGAATTTGGGGGCTTCAAAATTGTTGATTGTGGCAGAATGTTAACATACATGAACTTATGTCAATATCACATAGAAAATAAAGATGCCAAGTGAGTATCTCGAAAATAAAAGTACGATCCAAGTGCAGGACCTACAGTAGGAAAGGGACATACAATTTAAATAAAATAATCCAAGATTTAAAAAATAATCCAGATAGCCTGATCCATGGAAAATGATGACTACAATGTATGAGGGTAAAATAGAGTTAAATTCATTGCATAAAGCTACCACCTATCACTATATGTGAGAATTCCTGTGGAAGGGCAATGCTTTTGTATTTGGGCAATGAAATTCCCTCTGGGATCTAGCCATTCATCTAATTTAATAAGCATTCATTGATCGTGAATGGGTATCTTTGTGGACAGACTTAAAGCAAAATGCCAAGTTTTAGTCAAAACGATCTCTACGGATTTTTTCTTTTTTGCTGAATGTGCCTAGAGTCAGCAAAAGAAGGCAAAATCACTTTCTTTGTACTAAGACTTCAGAGCTACAGTCATTGGTGCCCCATTCACTAATGCCAGCTCCAACTGCTGATTTAAGAAATACTTGACAAGCAGTAGAATAACCCGCCTCGTCAGTATACATTCAACAAGGGAATAAATCTTGCAGTCCTCCAACTACACATACTCAGTTGTGACACAGTCTAATTTTCTAGCAAGTGACACTTCCAACATGAGAAAATATTCAATTTAGAGCAAATAAAGACTCCCAGTACTTCAGTGCCCTTCTAGTACAACTCCTTTCTTTGCTGATGAGGAACCCAAGGCCAACAGAGGTCTGGGAACCTTTCTAAGGTACTGTGAGTTACCAGAAGTCAGAGTCTGCAGCAGAATCCAGAATCCCATGTCTCAGCAGTGCTCTTACCTCTACTTTCCACTGTTTTACATTCAAGATCAAGAATGAACTCTAATGAGTAAAAATGAGTTGGACTCTTTCCAAGTAGTCACAATTTAGGAATTGAAAAGAATAATAAAACCTTCTAATATTGCATAAATAAAGCCACACTTCACAGGGAAGGAGCTCTGAAATGCGAGCCAGTGGATCTCTATTCCAGGCATGACTCAGCTAATATCTTTCTGAGTTGACTTAGATAAATTCTGATAATGTGAAATGAAGGGATTGCCCAATATTCTCCAAAGCTCCTTTGATGCTCTGGTTCTATGATCTTAGAAATTTGAGAAAGATGACTAAACACTTGACTTAGCTTAGCAGTTGGAATTCACACTTATCCATCTTCCCTGTCTTCTAATCTTCTCACAACTTGGTAATAAGATGCTAAAGAAAGTGGTGGTGAAATAAAAAGCCAATCCAATCAGCTGAATAAATTATTACTATTGTCTTTCACCTTAAACTCCCTACATCAAAAGCCATAAAGTCTAGTTCTAACCTTCTAGTTCAGACTCTCCCCCTGGAGGAAAACACTAAACCATCCTACCACCTGGTCTATTTGCTGTTTCAGAGAACCATGAACTTCCCTGACTCTGGGTCTTTGCTGAATACCTTCATTACTTCTATCAACTAAAGTCCTGATACTTCCTTCAAGATCCAGCTTGAGCCCCAGCTACTCCATACAGCATCTGCCTACTCCTTTGAAATATCTTTATTTTCTAACCATCTGTTTGATCTTTAGCCACTTGGCACCTGGTCTTGATGAATACTCTCTGTCCCAAAGTAGACCAAAGTCCTCTCCCTACAGGAAATGACTCAGACCTATTTTTGTACCTCGTGCAATAGCCTACACATAGCAGGTGCCTAATAAATTTTGGTGTTGATTATGATGACAACAATGGTTCCCAAGGGTGACAAAAGGAGAAAATGATAGAAGCTACATTACTGGTTGGGAGGGGGAGCCTATATGAGGATGGGCACAATACAGTTGTAAAGACTGACTAGAAACTGGATGAAGGGGATGAATGAAGAGGATGACCATCAGGTTACTTAGTATTGATGCCAGTAAAGTGGTTCACCATCACTAAATTAAATTCTTTCCTTATCTCCCTACCACCCTAATGTGTAATTTAGGAGAATTCACTAAAATCTGGAATCATTCTTGTATATCCAAATTATCTTTTGCTTGCTCTATCACAAGAGGCGAAATAACTTGAATTGTCTAGTGTCTCCACTTCTAAATGTCCCAAAAATCTAAACACTCTTTTTTAAAGGATCTCAACTACTTTCCCAGAGTAATTTTTTCCAACTAACTCAAGTACAGCAGCTTCCTCTTACTTGAAAGTATTCTGACCAAGTAGTTCCTCATCCTAGATGATCAAAGAATCACCTTGGAAGCTCTTAAAAACAAACATGGATACCACAGCCTGAAATTCAGATACAGTCCTTCTCAGTGAGACACATATGTCCTATTTTACAAGTCCCAGGTAATTCTGATATATGGCATGTTTGAAAAAGACTGGCTTATATCACACAGTTCCAGCCTTTCAGGTTTTCTAGACTGTAAATGTTCTTGTTTCATGACTTTTTCCCCTTAATTATTGCTTTGCAGAAGGAATTCTCATTTCATTACTCGGCTAAAAATTTTGGCTTCAATCACTCCTTACCACAAAACATTTCTACGGGTTCCATGTGGGTTTTTTCCTGGCTGGCAGGTCTCTACGGCTAAGGAAGTCTTGACCACCGCAAACTTGGGAAAATGTCATGTGACCATCTCATCTTTCTGTATTACATATTAGCTACGACTTAAACTGAACAGCAAAACTTCTAAGGATATCCTATTGGGTACTCTGTTGACAGCTCAGTAAAAGTTTTATCTCCAGGATTGCCTGAGTCTAATCTCCCCAAAATAAAACTCTCCATTTCAACTGGGTTCCAGAAAGAAACACAAACTAAATAAAGGCTGTAACAGTGAACATCTGGGGTTATAAGACCTTTCTCTGATAACTTTGATATCAGAGAGTAGTAATGAAGAGTGCTTTCTTATCAAGGAGATCTGGCTTCAGATCTCATGTATAACTGATGATCTTGAACAAGTGACTTGACATTTCAATTCCTCATGTCTTCATTCACAGAAAAGATCATCTCTTTTAACCCATCTCAGAAAGCCATCATGAGGATTTAAAGTGACAGTCCATGAAGAATTGCTGGCAAACGATTAACACTCAATAAATGTTATTTTTCATTTCCTCTGGCAGAAATTCATTAATTTGGCAAGTTCAGTCAGAATTAGAATCCCAACATTTTTAGTATTTGCTATTTATGCAATTTTCCCTAAATCAAGCTAGGTGAACTTTTACATATGAACTGCAATATTTCTGTGATTTATAATTTGTATATCATTTAAGCTTTCATGGTTTAATTTGTTCAGTACCTCCCATGTTTATAGAGAAATAAATTTCAAATTCCTACTATTTGTGATTTTTTTTTCAGTGACTGCAATTCACTAAAAACTTTAAAAGTAAAAAAAAAAATGGCATTTCGTGTATTGACTTATTTGATCTAAGACTTCATTCAACTGATTTCAGCAAAATGCAACCAAAATTTAGAATACTAAAAATTTTAATGTGATTATAGGACACTAAAGTTGATACACAAATAGGTTCTTCAAAGTTTCAAACATTCCTAAAATCTGATTTGCGAACTGCAAAGAGAGAAAGCGAGTACTACCACGTTGTAGTGTCTTGTTCTGTTTTTATATTTAGCATCAGTTTACTTTGTATATCAGTTATTCAAACCCCCTCTGTTTGCACCAAATATTTATAAACTTTGAAATTCACAATTTCTATATAAACTTGTAGACTATCACAATTGGTAAAATACCAGCTTTGTCGGGCACACCCCACCAATTCCAAGTAATTTTTTGCTACAGACATCTTGATTTAACAAGGCCATTTTGAGGATGATTCAGTCCTCCACTATGTGTAATTGTATTGTTACGGCAAAATAAATCTCCTAATTATGTTCAGATTTTTAACTGAATCTACAACAGCATTTAAAACAGTGTCAAGGGTTTCACCTTCAACAAAATTAACTTCCAAATATTTACCATTCCATAAATTGATTGAGATAGTCAAACTATTACTGGAATTATCTTAATTGCTTTTTCTATTTGAAGCAGCCAATGACATTAATATAAAATTTGCACCATTTAACATATGCAAAATTCCTCTCCTGCTAATGAAATTAACACATTAACTCTTCTTGCTTCACTTTTCACACAAGAAAATTTAAAATAAATGAGCTAAATTAACTCAGGAAAACAGCTATTTATTCTAAATGAAAGGGCATGCTTCAGAGTGATGATAAAAGCACTTTCTGCAGCTGTATGAGCTAAATCATCTTCATATACAATCTTCTTAACACAAGCAGTAGTTTCTGAAACAGCTTCTGATGCTCCTTCAGCAGATTTATGTTTTGGGTTTTCATGTGGTTATTGAGATCACTACAACCCCCCTATGGATAGTAAACGTCAATAAGCATTTTCTACATGGTCTCCATTCATTGTCAGTTACTTGAGAAACTGATCTTTTCATTACACTACACTTCAAGCTCATTGAAGTCAAATGGATTTATTGAAACATTTTTAATAAAAGTGTCAAAAACAAAAGCACAAATGATCATTTCAACTGAACCTCAGACTTTTGGGGTATCTTATTGGGCACTTCTCTGATAACTAAACAGAAATTACATCCTTAGATTTTCATGAATTTAATCTGCCTAAAATTAAAATAACCATTTCACCTGGCTTCCGGAAAGAAAAAGCAACCAAGTAAGAGTTGAAACAGTGAACCATTCGGGTTGTAAGAGCTTTCTCAGTAACTCTGAAATAATTCTGATCACCTGAATAAAATGAATCTTCAGGTATGTATTTGTATTATATAGTAAATGACAAAATCACAACAGCAAAGTACTTGGATTTCTCTCTATATGCACTATGACAGGACTGCTCAACCTCTGTTCTCCACACATATTTCATGTACTCCTAATGCATAATTTACTGTTTCCCACTGGCCCTGCGTCCTGGTGGCCAGGGGCTGCTCATTTTGCATGGTTGGGCCACAGTTCAAGTAGCTAGAAAGCCAAGTAGCCAGCAGGGACAGCAGCATTAAGAACTTCTTCCACCACAATTTAAGACTAGAAACGGTTAGCTCTCCTTACCTACTCAGTTCCAAGAGGGCTTATTTTTATCAGAGAGCATGCTGTCATTGAACGGGAAATGTTATTTACCTTGCTTCTGGAAAGGGTTGGGGGAAAGAAACAGGTCATCACTAGTTGTCTTTCAGATTTAATCACAATTTAAAGGGTAAACTCTGTTCACTGCAAATGCATCTCACATGCTACTGAATGAGACTGTGGTGGAACCCAGGCTGATTTATTTTTAAAATGCCATTAATGATAACACATTGTTAAAAAAATAGAATCAATACTGGATAAACACTAAAGCAGACAAAACGCGAAGACAGAAGACATAAATTAGGACTGCCCTGGGGAAACAAGGGTATATGGTAATCCCTACCCTTTACGTATACATTTGGTCATGGCACTATATAGCAGCGTATGCCTAAAAAGGAAAATTGCCAATTTCCTCATGCCAACCAGAGACAAATCAGATTCAGACATCTGATTAGCTAGTTAAATATACAAACATCCTCTGAATCAACTTTCCTTCCTTCCTTAATCTTTACCCAAACTCAGGAATAAAGTTAATTTTTTAAAATGGGCATCTTAAATTCTGAATTTTAACAACACTCTTAGATCTACAGCACTCAGTAAGAGAAATGCAACAAGATAATCAAATTTTTTTTCTGGGTGCTGATGTGTGCCTGTCTTCTTAGAGTTAACTTGACAGTTTTCCCAATCTAAATTTTTTTAATTCCCATCAGTAAGAGCCTTGGAATCTAACTCAGTTAGTTTACTCAATGTATTGTGAGAAGAAAGACTCCTTATGAGGCATGTTTTTTCCACAGAAAGAAACCCCATCCCATAACAAGAAAACAAAAATTCATAAAATAATGATACCCTCATGCTAGCTCTTGAGCACACCAAAATTATTGGGTGACTCTCTCGACTTACTGTGATTCTTTGAGGGAGGAAGTATTCTTTAAAATAATCTATAGAAAGACATGGTGTGTCATTAAGAAAATGTAGTAATTTCCCATTAATCTGCCAACATGATGTTCACATGACATTTTCCAGATGAATAAAGATACCTATGTGTCCAAATCTCAATCACTTCATGGTATTATAAAATAAATATACCAAACATTATTCAATCTCCTCTTAACGGCACAAGATAACCACTCTGTTGAGTTTAGCAACACAGTCTGTTCCTAAAATAAGAACCCAGGCAATTCATGTAACTTTTTTGGGGGGGGGAAAGTTATTTCTCAGTTGGCATTAGCTTTTCCTTATCGCTGTTATGCTCAAAGTCACGGGATTCCATTTTTGTTTCATGAATATCTGGTTAGGCTCTAGGGTGAGTGTTTTGTCACTCCTATGAAGAGAAGTGCATGGTTTTTACAGCAGGTGATCCATCCATTCTTTAACTTACTTATGTGTTCACAGCATTGTCGTTGCTAATTGCCATTTGAAATCTCACCTTCAGCTATGTGGGAAGTTATGGTATCAGTAAGTTTTAGATGATGGACTCTCTGCCATATTGCCATATTTTTATTCCTATGGAGAAGTGGAACTAGTATGTATTCTGCACCTCATTATTAGGTATTTTATGTTCATTATTTATTCCAAAACTCCATGAGAAAGGTTTGTGGTAACTTTGTAAGGACAGACTAGAACTAGGGGTGCTGGGATTCACACCCACGTCAGGCAAACCCCAGGCCAATTCTCCTTCTCTTAGGTCCTGCTACTCCATCCAGTTGATTTCTCTATTCTGCCTCCTCTCTATTCCCCTTTGAAATCCTGTAGGCAAGGTATCAGACATGAAGGTTCTAGGTGAAGATAAAATATTAAATGTCCACCCAGTTGAAAGTTACTATGATTACCAATGTGTGTAATACCTTTGAAATCAGACTTATTTAAAGTGAAACAGTCTTCTAAGCTGATCTTTCAGGGAGATTAGGGCCTTCTTGATTTCCTAATTAATTGAAATGCTGGCAGGAATGGTTTTGATTTTGGTTTTGGCTTTGGAGTATATGGAGAAAGACTATTCTGAGATACTCCAGAGGCCCAGAGAAGGGCAACAGCCAAAAATGCCACTTGTGTTTTTTTTTTTTTAATTTTGTTTTTTAATTTAGTGTAGTTGGCTTACAATGTTAGTTTCAGGTGTATAGTTTCAGGAGCAAAGCGATTCAGTTATACATATACATACATATATTATTTTTCCAGATTCTTTTGCATTATATGTTATTGTAAGAAATTGAATATAGTTCCCTGTACTATACAGTGGGCCCTTGTTGTTTATCTATTTTATATATAATAATGTGTATCTGTTAATCCCAAATAGTGTCTCCAAGCTGCTGTCCCATTATTAGCCATCCTGGAATGAACAAGCAAGGCTCACAGGACCAAGCAGCATGAGTAGATCATCTACCTGATGACAGAGGAGCATCTGACACTTTCAGGGATAGACAGGCACACTTAATGGCCATGATGGCAGCAGCCCAGGAGTTTGGTCTAGCCAGGTCACTGACGCCCACGGATACCTCCTTTTGTGGGGCCACGTTTTGAGTTAGACTTTCCCGAGCACCCTTGAATTTCATGTATCATGATCACTAAAATAAAAGACTGCATCACCCTAAAATACTTTAGATTCTTGATATATATGCCAGCCCAGACAAATCCAAAAGTAGAGTCAGGGTTTTGAGGCCTGCTAGGAACATTTTTCCTGGAGAACATGCCTATTTTAATTGTGCCCCATTTGTTTTGTTTCTGTAATAAATCTTCAGATGCTATTTCTGCACATTCTATTCAGAGAGGATATATTTCTCTTATATGGAACGGTTTTACTTCAGTCAAGTAAGAAGTTGTAACTGGGAGTTCTAGTTAAATAAATAAAATATAAGCCTTTACATTTTACTATTTACGTCAGTATTTGAGTTGCAATAGGCTTGAATTCTTCATTCGAGTAGATCTCTAAATCTCACACAAATAAAATCTGAGGAACTCTCAAAGGGAGCATTTAAATACCAGCTCCTATTTGTATACACTTTGTAGTTTTGAAATACTTTGATAATGATAATCATTTCATACTTATTTAACACTCTGTGGGAAGAAGAGTATGTTAGAAAAAGAGGAAAACAAGCCTCCAAGAAGCTAGGCAACCTATCAGTACCCATGACTACTGGCTGGGAACCAATGCTCTTCCACCTTTAACACTGAGGTTTTTGCTCTACATTGCTAAGCAGTTTCACCTAAACTAGGGCAGCCTGCCACCAACACTAAGGAGACAGTAAACCTCTTGTGATGTTTTATCATCAGGATAGAGTCCTTGAAGATTGACAGGTCCTAGAAATATACCAAGTATCACACAGGTAAGGATCAAATTAAAGTGACTCCAAGTCCCACCTTATATTCTTATTTTTTTCCCTAATAAACAAGATTTCTCCAACTCAGCAGCACTGAAGCTTGAAGTTTCATGACTACAAAGTGATCAGTGGTACTGGAAGACTGGATCTACCTTGGAACCAAACCCTGGTCTAGCTCATAAGAAGAGTACGCCAACTCAGTCTGAAAGAATACTATTCGCTAATTTTGAAAAGTAGTAGTGATTGTCATTGATGAAAGGTCAAATGGAGAATGGAGGGACCTATGTGTCACAGGCTAGTACGGTCAGGAAAAAGGAAACAATATTCATCCAAATTTAAAATACTGTTTTTGCTTTGTTTTCATTTTAACAAAATTACTTTGTTCTAAGGACCATAGAAATGATGAAATATTTACAGTTATCAAGACAAAGAGCACTATCAAGCCATTTTTACTAATACAAAATTAAGCAGTAAACTGTATTTAAGCATTTGATCAATTTAAGGCATAACCAGACACAAAACAATAATTTAAAACAGACAGGAAAGAAGAAAGGGAAGGAGAGAAGACCTTTAAATAAATACTTACAAAGGAGAAAGTATTTTAACTGAATATCTCACTATTTTTAAAAGTTAGTATTTTCAGTTTTCTTTCTGAACATAACAGTTTAATAAGTTAAGATTCCGTCATATTCAATTTTACCAAACTACTCTCTTATGAAGTCTATACATTACTGCCTAATTGAATGTCCCAATCATAGCAAATTTCCTGTTTGTTTTCATTGCAAATGATTAAACTAGTCTTTGAAGAGACACAGGAGCAGTCATTTGAAATTTTTAGACAAAGAAACAAAAACTCCACAAGTGTCCTAAACTGGAAGATCATGCACAGATGGCCACAATCTACCCAGCAGGAGAAATCTGGGGAGATGATATGCCATAATACTACTCCATTCCCACACAATGAAAATAAAATCCCAAAGCCAACAGCCACCCTGGCTCCAACAACAAGAATGTAAATTTAAGTGTTAATGAGCCAGATACAGAGCTTTCCCCAGAGATTAAGGGCAATCTGGAGAAAGTGGACGATCTTGGGGTTCTTAACCCCATCCGGTCATTCATCCCCAGAAAATATCCTATCACAAGTTTTTCTTCTCTAGTCACTCCACAAAGAAAGACACATTAACAAACTGCCCTGAAAACCATGTCCTAAGTCAGTGGTTCAGAATATGTGGTCCCAGGAACAGTAGGATCAGCTGGAAACTTACTAGAAATGTGAGTCCTTGAGTCCCTCCCCAGCCTACTAAATCAGGTATTCTGGAAGTGGGCCCTGCCATCTGTGGTTTCACAAGCCCTCCAGGTGATTCTAGTGCACCCCACAATTTGAGAACCATTGTCCTAGGTAAATTGCTAACTTATATACAGATCATAAATTATCCTGTCATAGGGATCTAGAAATCCATAAATGTCAGAAGTACTTTCAAGAAGCAGTCACTTTATAATGACTTCCAAACCAGTCATACCACTTGAAAGACTGAGCCACATGAAAACATTTTTTTATTTTTAAGTAACATTTTTAAAGGGATGCAGGGAGAGGGAGAAAGAAGGAAGGAGAACCAGAAGGAGAGAGAGGAGGCTGGGGAAGGAAGACCGGGAATCAACTTCTACCTACCCAAGAAGACAGGCACCAAATCATGTGTGGTAGTCCAGAACCAAAACGGTCAAATAGCAGGTGCTCAAAAAACATTTTCAGAGTAAATATTTATAGAGGAGACAATTCTGGTTCATGTTCTCAATGGAAATAACTTAGCATAGATATATAAATCATGCTCTGTGTATAATTCAGTTATAAAGGTTGCTGGTTTTTTTAAAAATTGCTTTTGCTTTATGGTATCCCTTGGCAAAAGGGCGCTTGTTTCTCCATAATATATTTGAAATTCACAAGCCTTGTAAGACACCCATAAAAATCAGATTTAACCCACTATTCAGCCTTCATCACACAAACACTCTTCATCAAATAAAAATAGCGTTATGTTTCATTGATGCTACAATCTGGAGGAAGTGGTAAAAGAATTTACAATCCCTGCCCTCCTTGTTGGCTAGGGGGTAGGATCCTGAGGCAGCAGGGGCAAAGGTGGTGTGTGGTACCTTCCTCTATTAAAGCATCAGTGCTCAGTAATAGGACTGCTCAGAGAGGAAAACAAGACAGAAGCTCTTGCCTTCTCTTGGATCTAAGCACCACAGCCCTCACAGCCAGCTGCTCAGAGATCTAAGACTTCCCTAAGGACGCTCAGAGGCAGAGGTAGTGCTCAAATCCAAATTCAACCTGAGATTCTTTCCTTCTAGTTTCTGGTGGTCTTTCCCTGCGGGACCACAGAGAAGGTGCTGAACCAACCCTAGCTCTCCACGGTGGTAATCAGTGCAGGATGCAGGGTTCAGAACCATCCCAGACTCTCTGAAATATTAAGATGAGAACAAAATGAGACAAGAGCGAGTACTGTGACTCCTAGTGGCCACAGAGAATCCTCTTCTCTTTAACCCCACCCCTGCACCATGCCTTTTATCACCACTTTTATGGAGCTGTAGGTCTAAGCCAATGATCATTCGTTATGAACATTCTTCAGAAACATCCCTGATGGCCACCTCTGACCTGTTCATTAACTACCAAGCCAGTTCCTGATTGCAGTTTGTCAGAAATGTTTATTATCTTCTTCTTCTGAAGAGACAGGGAAGATTAAGAATGTTCCAGCCTTCACATGAGGCTCCACATCTGTAAGAAGCTTAAAATAGTAATATAAATGGTACAATAATTTCCTGGCACAGTTCAACTGACAATTAACGAGAAGACCCCAGATAGATTAAGAGATACTCATCTTCTTTTAAATAGTGTCATCTGAGAAGTTATATAACTAAATAACTTTCTATCTATAATAAACGGTTATTAGAGCTGGCTAATAATTGTTTTCTAATGACATTGGAAGTTTATGCTTTACACTATGGAACCATGACAACAATCACTTATTTTGTAAAGAAGGGATTTAAGCATAGATAGTTCAGATCTAACCACAAATTTAGGCTCTGAAGCTGCCACAATTAGTAAAGTTAATGGCATTTTTCAAATGAAAATAAAAATTAATCTCAAGACAGACAAAAGTTACAGGAGGCTCCACAGGGAAAAACAGAGTTATATGAGCATTAGCTTGTTCCGTTAAGGTGTTTCCCCTGTTTAAATAAGCGATTTCCTGTGAACCACATGTCAAATATCACTACTACACAGAATTTTCAAATGAGGTGTTAAGATAAAAATTCACTGTGAGCAAAGGAACTCTTGCCAGAAGAGCTAAGATTGTATATTTCAGATTTCAGAAAGCTGTGACAATGTTAATCAAACCTGCAGTCCGGATTTAAGAGTCTGCTTCTCAAACTTTGGTGTGTACAGGAATCACCAGTCAAAGCCCAGCTTGCTGGACCAGCCCCAGGGATCCTGACTCATTACACCTTGATGGGTACTATTTGTGTTTTTACTAAGCTCCCCGGTGATGGGGGCCCTACCAGTATACAGCCCCCCTTTTGGGCGCACCTATCTTCTGACCAGTAGGCATTCTGAGATGAAAGGCAGGGTTAAAGTTATACTGCCAAGAGCATCTGCATCTTTGTCCTTGATACCATCAGAGCTCTGAAATGGTCAAAGTGACAGTGCTGATACGCTTCACAGTCTCTGATGCCTTGCTCACTCTTTCACCAGTAGCTGAGAGCAAGCAAACCAAAATGATGTCTCAGGAGCAGCAGTAGGGTGGATCTACATTTCAGGAGGTCCGTTCAGTGTCAGTCAACACTTCCTCCAAGGAACCCAGGAAAACATGCTGACAACTGACAGATGTCTTTAATAAAACACAGAAGTCAGACAGAAACAGCCTCCCAATAGCTGAACGTCATATATCCCCTTATTCCATATCCCAAGAACTTACCGCCCCCACCCCCCTTAACTCCTTTAGAAGAAAGGGAAGTTAAGTAAAGCTGTGTAACTACATATTGAGTTGTGTCTACAAACTCTTGGTCTCCTGGTGGCATTTTGTACCAAACAAACAAACAAACAGAAAATGCAAATAAAAAGTGAGGTTTAGTAAATTCTTCAAATTGAAGTTATCACCTTGCAGTTTATTTTAGCCCTGGAACCAAAGAGAATACATGTGTCCCTGGCATGTTAACACCTGATGAACTAACTAAATTAGTTATGCGTGATGATGCCATTGGAAATCCTTAGTGAGAACTTCGTGATTCAACCTCACTTTTAAAAGGTGTTCGTTGGAGGCTGTATGTTTGGGGAGGGAGGGTGTGGCAGTAGTAGGCAGGAGATAGGAGGGAACTCATTGTACCTGCCTCTCAATTTGGCTGTGAATCTATAACTGCTCTAGGAAATAAGCCTATTAATAAAAACTTTTAAAGCTATTAGTTTAAACACAAAAGTGACTAATGTGACTTCTTTTTCTCGGCAAATCATGACTTTAAAACAACCCTCCTTTGCATGTGCCAAAAAGTTACTTAAATTAGGAGTTTGAAATCCGTATCTTACTCATAATGTGTACAATGTTATAAACATTAATAATGTGGTGGAACTCAGGTAGAGGACATTGTTTTAAGCTTACTTACTCTCATGTTCTCCCTAAATTTTGGTGGCTTGAGGACAAAGACTGTTTCAGTAGCCCCCAGTTTTCAGCAGAATGCTAGCCTGGACTTTCAGTAAGTACTGCTCGAAAAAAAAGTGCCATTTAAAAAATATATACTTGTACCCAGCACCACTTGGCAACAGAATAAGTACCCAGAAGGCAACATCCCTGCTTTTCAAGATGTTCACAGTGAATGTATCTGTGCATGTGGGTGACCACATCCCCACACACACACCAGCAAAGGGACTCTGAATGCTTATCTGCCCTCATCACTCATTTAACAAATGTACATTCTCATCTACTTTACTTCAATCTCTTAATGATCTTTGTTATTCCAAGTGCAGACTCTGCAGCTAGATTGCCTGGGTTCAAACCTGAGCTCCACCTGTCATCAGTGGTATGGCAATGGACAGCTTTCTAGACCTCAGTGTCTCCTATAAAACGTGGGTAAGAATGGTACCTCTCTGTATTGATGATGTATTGATATGTGACAAATTATTCCCAAATTTAGGAGTTAAAAACAACAAACATGTATTATCTCACAATTTCTTTTTGTTATCACTCAAGTTGCAACTAACACAGACGCTAGCTCATGGTCTCAAGAGAGACCAAGCTGTTGGCTTGGGCTCCCTGAAGGCTGGCTTGGGGGAGAGAAAATCTGCTTCCAGACTCACAAGGCTGTTAGCAGCCTTCAAGCCTTTGATACAAGGCTCCTTCACAATAGCTGGCTTTCCCCACAGCAAGAGATGCAAAAGACAAAGTAAGAGCAGAGCACCCAGGATAAAAGCCATTTTTTTTATAAGTTGGAAATGACATCCCATCACTTATGCAATATTCTGTTTGTTTCAAATGAGTCACTAAATCCTGTTCACTCTCAAGGGCATAAATGCCAATCACAGTGCTCCCTGGGATCCCTGACGATTCACATCCCTTGCACATGGAAAATCCACCCACCCGTTCCCACAGCTCCCAAAAGTTTCATCCAATGACAGTATCAACTCAAACCCAGGATCTTTCTATCTCAGTCCAGGCCAGGTACAGACAATTCTCCTCAGGTGTGGTTCCTGAGTACATCTCTCCAAATGGAGACTCTAGACTTGCGAAACTAAAGTAGAAATTTCTCCTCCCCACATATGCCCAAAACACAGCGGTGAGACCAGCGTAGGATAATCATATGCGTTCCTGTTCAATTGGGGATAAAGGGGAGGTAGAAAGAAGTCTGTGGTCCACAGGGATTCCAAATCGAGCCAGGAAAACGTCGAGAGCTCTTCGACTCAGTCTCAAGGCCTGAAAATAATTCTCCAGTCTCTGCTATATCCTGCGGGCTTTTGGCTCTACTCTACCTTTTACTAATGAAAGGTAGCACGTGTTTGCAGCCGAAAAGCTCTCCCAGCCTGCTTCCTGCCAGTAGAATTCTGAGGGTCCAAAGGCGTTTCCTCATTCTGCCTTCTGTTCCCCTCAGTTCAAGCTTTCATGTTCCTGTGTATGTAACTGTTAGGGGACCTTGGTCGGTCTCCTGTGAATGCACTTGAGTTCATTCCATTAGACACACCTACAGATCTCTTCCAAATTGATCCCTCTCCACCTTGGGCTATTCTGGAGATGGCTGAGACACAGCAGCCTCAAACCTCCCGGAGGCCCTATTGTTTAACTGAGAGGAGGTGTGAAGTTCACTCTTAATTTCTTTAAAGAGCCTTCGTGTGGCTAAAGAGTATATACTGAGGCACAGCTTTTTATCTTTCCGAGGCCTTAACAAAGTTTACAGTCATATCCCCAGCTTCATCTTTAGATTATGTTTTGCTGATAGTGCTCTGTGTTTGCTCTTTGCTTAGAAGCCATTTCTTAATGTTAGCATCATGTTCCATTTATAGAGACTGGGAATTTTCAAAACCATCAAATCCCTGCTCCTTTTTGTTCCTTCCTCAATGACTATCTCTCCTCTTAGTTTACTGCTATCAAGAAGAAGAAATGAGGCAGCATCTGCAATATCCTGCTTGTAAATCAGCCAGTTCACTAGCCCCATTTTCCATCTTCCACATCGCTGCAGGCCACAGTGTTGCTAAACTTTCTGTCACTAAGTAACAAAAACCCTACTTCCTCTGGTATTCACTTTCTTGCAATTTCTCACCCTTGGTGTCCTCAAAGCCTCAAATTCTATGAACAAAGTCTTCAAAGTACTTTAAGCTTTCATTAACATCCTCCTAAAAATTGTATATGCCTCAGAGCTTCTGCCCACCAACTGGTTCCAGAACCACTCCCACATTTTACATATTTGTTATGACAATACTCTGCCTTCCAGGTACCAGAATCTGTATTTAACTATTGATACCTACCAACCTACCCCCAAACTTAGTGGTTTTAATCAACAAACCTTAGTTATCTCAGTTTCTGAGGGTAAGGAATCTGAATGCAACTTAGCTAGCTTCCTTTGTCTCAAGGTCTCATATAAGGTCTCAGTCAAGTTGTTGGCTGGGGCTGCGGTCTCACCTGAAGGCTTGGGTGGGGTGGGGGTGGGGAATCTGCTTCCTGGTTCACACAGAGGGTTAACTGGCTGGCTTCAGTGTCTTATTACATGAGCATCTCTACATGGCATCTGGCTTCTCCCTTAGGGATCAGAGAGAGGAGAGGAGGGGGAGAAGAGGGAGAGGAGGAAGATAAAGAAGGGGAAGACAGGGAGGGGGAAAGGAATGGAGGGAGGAAGGGAAATGAGAAAAGGGAGTGGGTGAGGGCACAAGAGCCAGAGAGAGAACCCAAGAAGGAAATCACAGTCTTTAATATTCTAATCTCAGTAATATCCCGTCATCATATCCCATATATTCTATACCCCATGCCATTTTCCATTAGAAGGAAATCACTACTTACTAGACGAGAGTCCCTACGTAGTCTGCACTTAAGGAGAAAGGATCACACAAGGGCACGAGGGCCAGATGTAGGGATTACTGGGGACATTCTTAAAGGCTGCCTATCACTTGATCTCACAGAGCCTTTATGAAGATTAACTGAGTTAAAACATGAAGAATGCTTAATACACTATATAGTAACTGCTATCTAAGTGGGCTTCTATTCATACTATTACTATTATTAAGAAGATCACTTTAAGCAGGACACAGCAAACTCACTCTGTAAAGAACCAGGTAGTCAACATTCTAGACACTGCAGGCCACATACAGTCTCTGCTGCATATTCTTCTTTGTGTGTGTAGGTTTTTTTTCCCCACAATGCTTTAAAAATACTAAACCCATTCTTAGCTCCAGAGCTGTGCAAAAAGAGGTCACAGGCTGTGTTTAGCCCATGGTCCATACTTTGCTGATTCCTGATATTAAGACACAATTTTGAGGGCAGCAAAGAGATTGGAATTCTTCATATTATAAAGCACACCATTACCTGTGCACTGATCTGATAGGTATGATGCCATTTATCAAAGGGGCATCACTTTACATGCCAAGAAAACAGCCTGTTCCTGTAAGGAATGTCACGACTGTTCTTTGCCAATACAGATTTAATGCAGGCAAGTAAGAAACAGAACCACATAAACTAAGTTGGAAATTGGGAAGTTGGATATAATAACCTAAGTTGAAACCTAAGCAGTACACAGGGTCGGGGGTTCAGTTATGCAATTTATTAGACTCGAGACAAAATCCAATCATCATTTCATGGTCAGTTATAAAGACAAGACGTCCAACAAAAATGCTTGCAACCCACAACATTAGACCTGCATGTGGCTTTGGTGTCAAATCCAAGAAAAAAATTAGAGGGTCCACAGAGAGGACTCCGTGAGTTGTGGGGGAACTGAACTCTCGACGGTCTATCGTGTAAGGGCTAAATGTGATTTTTCCATCTAGTTCCTCTAATTGGAGGGATTATAAAATAAACTGTCAGGACTGAAATTGAGCAGGTATTAAAAGCAGGATCTACGGAAGTGGGCTATTCCCCCTGCTGGCTTTCAGAACAGAGAGACACATTAAAAAACAAAACAAAACAAAACAAAACAGAAGAAGAAGAAGAAGAATACTTGCAGTTTCTACCTATTATTCAAAACAAATATGGGGCTTTTTTAAACAATCACCACTTTTTATCTTGTAGAGCTTTTAACTTTGCAAAGAGCACATTACAAGGTATTGGGCCTGAATATTATTTGTAAACTATAACTTGCTATAATAGAAATGGAAAACAGATTTGATCTTTTGTGCCAAATCTGACCTATTGGTGGTCACTACATAGGTTACAGTGTTGAAAGAGTTTCTGAGTCCATGCCTGTGCTTAATTAGAAAAAGAGGAGAAAAAGTAACATGACCCATTAGTAAGATCTTCCAGGCATAGGACCTGAGAGGGTAGAATAAGAGAACTCATACTAGATACCTGCCATCCAACCAGTATGCAAATATGCGGTGTTATTATCTCCTCCAATGTATTCATATTTAATTCCCAGGGGGAAAAAAGGTATCATTTCATTCACAAATTCTATGACAAAGTCAGTTTCCACAATTTGAGTAGACCAATTTTAAACCTGACATACAGTACTGATAAACTCAGAGACCACATTCTGTTGGCCCTCCACCAATTTGAAGTTAAATTAAACAACATGATTACAAACACAACTCATCAGGTTTTTTTTTTTTTTTACATGGCACCTTTATGGGACATGGGATAACCATCTCAGGGGTGCTTTAAACATACAACCAAGCCTTTTACTTCTAGAATAGTTTTTTCCCAGAATTTTTATTCCATTCCTTAGTTATTTACTATGTGTTTAGAGTTGGGGAAAAGGTCAGGAGTGGGAAGGAAGAAATAGAAAAATACTGTATACGTCATATTCTCTTCATTCATGTATCTTGCAAATGCCATTGGGGGAAATTATTTACCCAGTGGACCCTTTGTTCCATGACTCTGTAAGTCTCATGAATATAACAGAGTTTACACTATGCCAGACAATACTAGGTAGACCATCATCTTGCAGACAGAAGACTTATACGGGAAACCATGACAAGCATCCCCTGTATCTGCTGACATTGAAAGTAGGGGCTCATCAAAGCAAAAGGTCAGGACAATAAGACCTTTCTTCCCAGTTCACCTAAGGCCCTGCTACCTGAGTGCTGGGTACTCTGGTGTTCACAGGGACATGAGTCTTGAATTCAACGGTTATTAATTCCATTTCTATTTCTACTAGAAAGATGAAGCAGCCATCAGAATGAATAGATTGTCACTGTACCTCCTCTGACTCTCCCTCTTACATCTACCTGAGACCAGGAAAATCCCTGCCTATTTAAATCCTTGAAGAATCCATTATATCTATCAGATATAATGTTTACCTGGCATATAAGGCTATGCTGACAGGATTGGATCTGTCATAGTAGCTAAAGAAAAAAAAGCTAATCATTCAGTCACCATACTTTTTAAAGAGATTGTGAGGTTATTATGGTCCACAAAATAGCTTAATTAGCGGCTGGTAATAGTTCTCACTTCTGACCACCCATCAGAATCTGTTGAGGAACTTTTGGAAAATACTGAGGCCCAGGTCCTCCCTCATCCCGATATTCCAATTTGACTGGTCTGAAGAGGGACCCAGGCATTTCTATTTTTTGAAGTTCTAGGTGTTTGTGCTGAGTAGCCTGGGACAAGAAACACTGGTCCTGCCCTGTAGGACGACTCCCAGAGTCAGGCAGCCCTTGCTTCTTATCCTGCTCCACTACTTAATAAGCATAGGATGAGGGGAATATTAAACTTTTTGAGATCGTTTCATCAACCAGAAAATGGGAATACCAGCATCTGGCTAATTCACAGTGAAGCTCACAACAAGAATACACGTCAAGTGAGTGACACAGTCCTTGAGCTCCTGGCAGTTTGTAATAAATGGTGCTAAATAAATTATGCTCTGGGATCAAAATGCCTCCATGGTTAATCTCCAAGCTTTGGGTGACCCCAAGACAGTGGCAGGAATAGGAGGAAAAGAAGGAACGGAACCTAAAAATGTAATTCAATTTCCATCAGCATCTGAAATGAGGTGATCGTGTCAGTTTCCCACTTTCCTCTAGGAGCTTTCTCAGGCTGTTAATCATCCTTTGGTCCCATCCCTCCCAGCAAAGGTAGAGGCTATGACCCAGACACACCTGGGTTCCAGCCCTGACTGCTCAGCTCATGGGCATGTGTACCAGAGCAGGCTGCTTCTTTTCTCCCCGTCACAGCTCCTGAATTCTATAAAACGGGAACATTAATACCTGCCCCATGCGGAGGCTGTAAAGATTAAATTCACATTTCAGTATACTTTCTGCAGTGCAGTAAACCTTCAATGAATACTCCCTCTGTCACCGCTGTTATTTCCATGACCACCTACGGGCTGTTCCTGATATCCAGACTCTAGACTAATTTTATCATGATTTTTCTTGATGCTCACTGTACTTGAGTTTTGTTCATTAAAAATGTGAACAGAAAAAGGAAGGTCCTACAGAATGATAGATTTTCCACAAGCTCCATGCACTCCTCAAAATGACGCTGAAACTCAGAGAAGATGGTTCTGATGTATTCGGGTGCATAAGCCAACGTCATTCTGGATGATTCAGACCCAAGCTGTCATCAGCCTCCACCGCCTTGGCCTCCCTGCTATTCCTCTGCAAGCAATTCCCACTGATCCAACATGATCCTCTGGCATTAACAAGTTTGCTTTGAAACCCACAGTTGAAACGATTTTGCACACAGAGATGGCTCAGTGACGATCTCAGCCTGCACTTTTCTGGGCCTTTCACAGGTACCCGACCTGCATAAAACTGGTGAGCTTTGACTGCATCAGGTATAAGTGCTTAGTGCATCCACTTTCACTAGGCTATTTTAATATTTTATAGCAGGAATAATTCTAGGCTTTAAGTTCTCTCACCTGAGGATTTAAATAGATCCCTTTTACCCCTTTAGGACATGCTGTGAGTGAACGAGAATCACTGTTATGCTTAGATTTCCTAAAGAACCAAGGCTTCCATTCCCAAATTATGCTTTGCTGTGATTGTAAATCCATTCCGTGGGGTTACTGAAACAGTACTGAGTTTTCACAAGGTGTTGGATTTCATGTTCTCTGTGTGATTTACCAGCACTGCCCCTTGCAATGGAGCACTGGTCCCACTGAGATGTGGACCCTTGAAGTGATTGTCAGGTGGAGGTACACAGCCCCAGATGTTGGGGTTGGGGAGAGGCAACAGCATAAATAGGATGTGAAAAAGTGTATGTAATGAACCTCTTCACTTTCAGAATACAGTCTTCAGTGCAGTTTTACCAAATGTGCTTGACTATATCCTTGACCGATTATAATCCGTGGAAGATGGTATAAGCAAACTTTCTAGGGGTGTGAGTTTCCAATACTTAAAGAACACACTCCTCCTGTAATTTCTCTATTTTCCCATAATCACAGGCTGATGAAAAGTGACCTTTCAAACCTTGGCTTCCAATTCTTAACCATTTGGTATGTGGAGAACATTATCTGTTGGGTCCTAACTAGCAGCATCTCAGTCACCCTGTGCTCAAGTGACAAGAAAAGAGAAGTTCCTCCACTAGAAATGAGGACTATGCTTTGTATAGCTACAAGTAAATGCTTCCAACTCTTCTATTTAGAATAACAGACGTACGGAATTTTGTCACGGGAAGTGTTATGGACTGAATGTTTGTGACCCCCAAAGTTCCTATGTTGAAATCTTAACTTCCAATGTAATGATATTAGGAGGCGAGTCTTTAGCCTTTAGGAGGCGATTAGGACATGAGGGTGGAGCCCTCACGGATGGGATTAGCACCCTTATAAAGGAGACTCCAGAGAGCTCCCTCAGCCCTTTCACAATTTTGTGACATCAAAAACGGACTGAAAAATTGATTTTTTTTACCTAGGAATGTCCTCATTTAAGGTTTTAGGGTCCCTTTGATTTTTGTTTGGCTGGTTAGTTGATTTCTGAATTGGCTCGCCTTCATTTTAAAATCTACAAAAACTATGTTTGCTCTGAAATTTTAGTGAAAGACTCAAGGTAAGACTGTATACACTCCCATGTCTCATGATGTAAACATATAAAACTATCAGTTTTGTTCAGCCATATGCTCTGATAAACACATAGTTTTAAAATCTAGATTCCTTCAGACCACTGAGAAAGCATCTGATATGGAGTCAGAAGACCTGGGCTGGAATCAAAGTTCTGTCAATCATTCATTGAGAGTCCAAGGCCAGGTACTTCTGAGGTTGAATTCCCCGAAAGGAAACCATCCCTCTTTACTTCACTGTCTTGGTCAAAGTTTGAAATGGTACAATATATGTGAAAGTGCTGTGCAAGCTACATATAAAATGTTGCACATGCACAACTGTTATCATGATTAGCAATCACTACTTTGTTAGAATCACTAACTCTGGTCATTCAATAAGTACAATGGCAGATGCTGAGGGGATAGGATGAATGGATCATGAAATAAAGCCCTTAAGACACTTAGAATCTAAAGGTAATGAAGCCAGAAAACAGAAAAATCACAAAATCATATGTGCTGAAATGATACGTGCTATGTGAATAAATGGTGGTGGTGGTAAGGAATTATTTTAAATTAAGATAACAATCCTGGAATCCAAGTCCTAACTACAAAGGTATCTTTCTACAAATGCCATTTCTGAGTAAAATTTATGTGATGCATAGGAAGTGTCCTGTCTTTTTTTTTTTTTTTTTTTTTTTTTGTCCTTTCTTTCCAGGCACAGAAAATACAAGATGAAGCAAGAAAAATGAAGCCACCACTTCAGATGCTAGAGAGGATCCAAATATTTCAGAGGTCTCTCAATATCATTTTCCCTCCTAACACCCACCAATAACATTTGTAAAGATTCTAGGTTTGGGTCTTCTGCCACCTGTCTCAGCATCCCCCACGAAACCACAGATATTCTCTTTCCCCATGCTTCTAAATGCCTTTGTTGGAAAGCAACATTCGCGAGTGAGACTTGGGCTCGAGGATAAGCTCCACCCAGGGAAATGGGGCAAAGTAAGGTGGACTCCACTGAAATGGGCTGGCCTCAGTGCTGCTTCCAGACCTACAGCTAATGCTTCATAAAAGAGAGTTTAGTGACTCGGTTTGCTGATTGCTTGCCTAGAGGCCATGCCCTAAGCATGTTGCTGGTTCCAAGTTCTCCAGATGTTCTTGATCCTGTTTGGAATGCACATGCCAGAAAGCCTGGAAAGCAGCAGCCTTTTCATAAAAGCAGTTCTGACTTGGTGGTCAGATGGGAGCCATCTGTTAGAAGGCACCTCCCTCCTTCCTAGCCACAAGGGCCCGCAGGTTAGAGTTCTTGGGGAGACCCTTCCAATGGCGGGGTTCTCTCTGACAAGCCAAGGCAAGCTTTTGTGACTGAGATCCCACACAGAGCACCTGCAACGTTCGGACCCTTGCCAGGGCAAACTTGTTTCTTTCTCTAGAAAGGAACCTCCTTACCCTGACAGCTAAAGACCCCAGTGGGTATTTTGGATTTCTCAGTGCTAACACTGGAGACATTTTCTTAAGAATGGCCCCTTTGTCTTAGAGGGAACACTCTGCCAAAGCTACATACCTAACTCTCTCTTCAGTTGCTGCCCCACCCTTGTAATTCTAGGCTCCTTTCTCCAGATGACTCATGTGTTGTGTTGTGTCATGGAAAATACACTGGGCTAGAAGTCAAGAGTCTGGCTTTTGTGTTTCACTTGTGTGAGCTTGGGCAAGTCACAGAATCCCCTGTGGCCTCAGGTTTCCCATCTGTAAAATGAAAGAGGTAGGCTCAGTAATCTGACCGCTCCGTTGAGCTTGAAAACACTGAATTTTAGATGTCCTGTCATATCTGTCTGTTCCCTATCTGACAGCTTCAGCTAGGTCCTGGACTCTGGCATGCTCAAGGCCCATCTAGGAGAAGCGTCAAGAGAGGGAGAAGGCAGATTTCCAGAGCCAGTGACCTCATCTAGACCTGTCTTCTCTAACCATGAGAATCTAAGTTCCAACAAGATTGAGGGGTGGGGGGAGCAGCTACCTGCCATCCACCATCTCTCTCTCATGGCCACGAGAGCAACCTCCTTCACGCCTTTCAGGGGGCAAATATTCGACCACCGGGTGTAAGTGTTGTCTGCCTGTCCCACTCCCTGGCTCAGTAAGAGTCTAAGTTGTTGAACTGTTTTCTGTTAAAATCCTTAGATAAAATCTGACTGAGATGATGATCACATTATGACAACAATTCAAGCAACAGTTTAGCTATTATTTTTCATAAATATTAGCTCTCAAATTACCTTCAACTTAATTTCACAGTTGGCAAAGATCTTTTCTGACTTATGTCAGTTTTGTCCCCAAATCAAGCATCAGTTCTAGGCTAGCTATAAAGTCCTGAGAACTCTTCAGCACTTTCATGTCGTTGCGTGAATAATTTTTTCTCATTATTCTTATACTTTTTTTTTTTTTTACCACTCATAAGGTACCTGGACACTGTGTCATAACATTTTTTAGTTTTCATTCCACACATGCTTTATGTCTTTGAGAAACTGACTAAAGAAATTATAAAATACTCGAAACGAACGTGGTACACCAGAGTAACTATGTATCAAGACATAATGATCACATAAAATTCACGAGCAAAATTAATTGTGCATTATATGTACGACATACAAAGTTGAAAGTATTTGGGTCCATTGCAAAGCAGTGTTTGGACTGGGTAATCATATAAAGGACGCCCTGAGGTCTAGGATTACACTGACCAAATGGAACAAATCTGGGCCTGGGAGTCCCACTTGGCTAAGCAAGCCCTCCACCGACTCTGCTGGGGTTGCGCGCATTTCCTGGGTTGAGAAAACAGACAAGCAGTACTGCAGACACGGGTTTCCTCTTCCCCCGTGTCCCCTGGAACTGACACCTATCCCCCAGCAGATGTTAAGTTTTGGCTCCAGCACCTAGTTGCTGAGTTCACTATTCATCTCTCCCAGTTGTGGCTCTGAAGGAAACCAGTACAGGTTCTTACAATCTGAGTAGAATATTTTGTAGAATGAGACTACTTGTTGTTTAATCCTTTATTTGCCTGTGTTTCTTTTCCATAAAATGATTTTCCCTGGTGTTTAATGTCCTAAAAACAATCTCTCCAGATTTTGAAGGGTCTTATGTAATATATATGTAAATAATTTTACGTGTGTGTGTGTAGTCAGAAGACTTTCTTTCTGCTTACATGCTATGATCCCCCTTTTTTCTGGCAGTTTTTCTACCGAAGGCTCAGAGCTAATCCCTAAAGCTTATACTTTAAGTATCTGCCTTAGCAATTGTGTTAATTCTCAGAGTTGCTTGAGCTTCATCTGAGAAACTTGGCAAATTGTGGAACAGAATTTGAAAAACAGACCAGTGTACAGTGATGGGTGTTCTCAACTGCCCCCTCGGGTAATTCAACCACACACAATATCAACTGTGGAATAAGAAAGAGAATCATTCTTCCTTTGAGTTTAAATTTTCCATACAATTGATACATAGGTTAGACGTTTCTTTTGAAGATTGTAAAGATAAGAGCAAAGAATGTTTATATTTTCTCTTCCTAGATTCTCTTTTCTAAATGTTCAGTGAAGTAAAATAATGTATTTAAAGAAAGTTGACATGTTTGTACGGAGTACTTGTGTCTGCAAGGCTGAATTCTAAGAATAAGCACATCTGTTTGGTGGCCATTTGCTTTATGGTCATAAGGGCCATTAAGCTAGAATATTTTACTTTAACTCAATTTTACACGCTGTTGCTCAACCCCATTTCTGATGCCATTAGCTTCAGTGGCTAGTTATATTCTTAGCCACTTAGAAACCTAAAATTCATTCTCTTAATTGTTTTCATCAAATAAAATCAACAGACTTAGAGTTGGATCATTTTGTTTCATTAAAGCAATAGTGTGAAAAACAGAGAAAAGGAATTTCTCAGATCCATAATAATGCTAAGTTTTCGCTGTAAAGAATCTCTTGTACTTAATTCATTCGAAATGGTAATCAAGTGCTTATCAATTGATTCTGCCAGGCACCACGCAAAGTATTCGGAGTACAGCAGCCTCAAGACAGAGATGGGTAAATGAGCAATTACAATGCAGTGTGTTAAGATTTAGGTGTGACAGACCAGACAAAGGAGTGATAAGCCAGCTTTGTGGGGTGCAAATAAAGAAGCCTTCTGGAGGGGGTGGTGGAAAAACTGAGTTGTAAAGAAGGAGGGAAGAGGAAGATGAAGGGAAAAGGAAGATGAAGGGAAGAGGAAGAGAACTCTGAGCATTAGTGCAAAGTGGAGGGGGAGGAGGAAGGGAGAGAGGAATGAATGAGGGAATCGCACAGGTGAATTCATCTGGTGACAAAGTCAAGGTCACAAGTGACTAATTGAATGACATCTGGACTGGACATCTATACGGGAGAGTAAACAGCAAGAGACATGAAGCTTGTGACAGTCATTAGTGCTGCTCACTGATATCCAGTCCCCTTCTCTCTTCCTCTGGACACAACAGAGGATTATCTCCCGGGCTCTCTCGTGATTGGATGAAGCCATGCAACTAGTTATGGCCATGAGATGTGAGCAAAAGTGTCACTTCCAGGCCAGAGCACCTAACTGTTGAGGTGGGACCTGCCAGAGATCTTGTTTCCTCTGGCGGAAACACTAGCAACATTCAAAGTGAAGATGCTCAGGTAGCTGGGGTCCCTGAGTGGACAACCATGAGCAAATCTGCACTGCTGAATGCAATTGTTCTTGGAGCCTGAGTGATCTGTATTGCATTAAACTTTTGAGAGTTGGGGTTGCTGACAGCATGGAATTGACGTAACCAAAATAAAGTGTGTCCTGCCTCATTCAAGATGAGTGTCAGATAAGAGCAGTATTGTGTAGAGCCTCCCAGCCTTGCTGGGGAATTCGTATCTTACACTGAGAGCATTGGGACTCCTTTAAAGGGATATAAGGAAGGTTTAGTCCGATTTGCATGTCAATATTGATCCCTCTGACTGCAGAGTCTAGAATAGACTGGAAGGGACAACATGAAAATCTCAAATGCCCGGACAGCAAAGACTTACTTAACCATTTCATCCATTAGCTAAGCATCTCTTCTAGAGCTATTTTCTAAGTGTTGAGACAGTAGTAACTTGTCTCAGAAAAGCTGTAAAACTCTTATAGAGACATCTAAAACTATTTTAAATACATGTTAAAGTCTCATGCATAACATAACCTCAGTATCTTATGATGAAGTGAAATTACCAATCCAGTTTTACCGTATCTTCTTAATCTTTCTGATGAGAGCTAAACATCCTTCTTTGAATGTTAAGCTACAGAATGAGGGAACTAATTTCTTTGAAATGTGATTACTTTCGATTCTGTGTAAGATGGTTTGAGGCCAAATTTTTATGGCAAGAACAAGTAAACTGAGCCAGCATACTTCATAGTTTTCCTTCATTAGCAATTTTTCCAAGCTTCACGGAATTTAATAAAAGAAGTCCCATGTAAATCAAGTCTATTCTCTGAGGGGAAATTTTTTCTTTTAATTCTCTTAGACCTAAGTACAGATGAGTGTGTCAACATTCAAACATCGGAACATTTAGCTTAATTAAACTCGTCTCTGGTTCCCCCTTCACTTCTATGAATACGTTTAAGGCTTCAGTACCATAATCCTCCCCGATGCCAGAGCTCCCTATGCAGTGGTTACACAGGCTAACAATGTAAATCATAGACTTAGACTTATCTGATTCACCTGTCTCATTGTACAAATAAGCTGACTGCAGTGGCAAATTATACTGGATATATCTTCAGGAAATCTGGAAAAGGAAAATGTCTTGGTCTTTCTACATTTACTCCGAGATTACACTAATATAACCATCTGGTTTTACTTTTTTACTACAGATCAGGTTAATGGATTTGGTATATGACACCTGGAAAGACAGAATTCTAAACTAATAATTGAAAACATGAAACTTCAAAATTCTAAATTATTCAATATATATAAACAAACAGTAAGCCATTTTTTTTTTCTGGTCCAATTCATGGCTGGTCATCACAGAGATAGCTCAAGAGCAGCATTTTTCAAAACTAGGTTCCATGAAACACCTGTGTCCTATAAGGTGTTACAGTGATTTTCAGGGAAAAAGGATCAGATGAGTGGCAGGAACATGCCTTAAACGATGTGAAAGACTCCATTTTTAGTGTTAATTCTGATCTCCTTCTCAAAAAAAGTGCCTGGCAACATTAATCTTAAGCTCACAGCTCCAAAAACTTAGCATTTAAAAAAGCTTTATTAAATATTTGAAAATGAGGAATTTTTCTCTGTTCTTAATTTCTTTTTTCTATCACTTAAAGAAATAGTCAGATTTTTTTTCCCTTAAATCCAAATGTATAGGAGCACATGACCATGGCCTGTTACAGAAAATCTACACAAATGTTCTAATGATTCAACAGTAAACCAAAGCAAATTAAGTAGTCTTCATTTCTGTTCAAGAGAAATAAGTTATCTCCCATTCACTTAGTGCTTAAGTCCTAAATGAGTTAGTCATAACATTGTCATCACAATATAAGCACACAGCTGAGAAAATAGTTCACACAGTCACAGAATTTGCTTCTGGCCATTAGAACATGCAGAATGTGAGAGCTGGAAGGAGCTTTACATCAGTCCAAGTTCCTTGCCTGAAAGATGAGGAAACTGAGACCAAATAGCGCTATCGGATAAATGGAAGGTCTTTTTTTAATACACAGCAGTAACTTGGTTTTACATTTGCATTTGTCCAATTTTTTTATTATTTATTGATATACCAAACACCTTCTGAGTTTCAGGCTTAACTGAGTTCAGTTAAGCACAGAAAATCCAAAGATGAACACAAAACATTCCCACCTCAGGGGCTCATGAATCAGTGGTGTGTGGGAACCAGCTGCTACCAGCTCAGAAGGGCCGATGGTTAAAGTCTCAGGAATTTGTGAGCCACTTATTAAACAGTCATTATTGAAAATTAAATTATGTAAACTTACAGTTCAATAAATTACATGGAAATTAAAGATAACATGTGTTTAAAACACAGCACTTCCTAATCATCTCACTACGTTTCTATGCTGTTGAGGTTATTCACATCTGCTTTAAGTGCATACTGGAAAATCTAGATCATGGAGCCCTCTGGTCCTCCCCTTCTCAATTCTACCCTCAGTGATATCACATTGGTAGCTTGACATCAGGAGAGCATTTACACAATAGAATTTGGCAAATGCTACAAATTCGTGACATTTTTCCCTAAGAGATGGTTTTTCAACATTTACCAACCCACCACAGCATTTAACTAATCTATAATAAGTAATATATAGTTATTAATATGCATAGTAACTAATACATAGTTACATAATATATAACTAATATAGAGTATATACTTTACTGTAGTATGGACTTGGCAGTAGGACTAGGAATTTACATATACGTGATCTCAAATACTCTTCCAAATACGTCTGTGAGACAGACTTCATGACTCATAAAAGAAAGAACTGGGCAAAATTATAATGCAAAAAAGTCCTATGGTCACAGGATGGCCAGAGCAGGAAGCAATGAATTCTGCATGGCAGCTAGAGAATACAAGAAGAGGAGGTTTGATCCGGATTTAGTAAATTCACCTAAGGATACTGAAAATCCAAAAGCTCAAGACCATTTGGCTTCCAGTATATTTCTGTCCTTGTGCTCCTTATATCCCAAATACCTGTTACTCATTTGTTAAGTGACTATGAAACCTTTTCACTGAGAAGACTGGCATTATTTTAAGGCTAAGACCTATTTGGGTTATAATTTAAACAGCCATCTGTGTGCAACAGGTTATTTTTCCCTTGAAACCAAGGGAGATAGAGTGGGAAATACAGCAGCTAAGGGACCAGAATGGCTGAAGCTGGGCTCTAGATAGGGGTGGCACCAAGCCGTGAGTCCTTGACCAAGTCACTGATTCTCATCATCTTTTTTCTTCATCTACAAAATGAAAGCAAACTCCTAATTTACCCCTCCCCCACCCTTTCAACTATAGTAACCATAAATCTGTTACAAAATAGATAAACAACAAAGTCCTACTGTATAGCACAGGGAACTACATTCAACATCTTATAACCTATAATAAAAAGAATATGAAAAAGAGTATGTATGTTTAACTGAATCACTATGCTGTACACCAGAAACTAACACAACATTGTAAATCAACTAAATGTCAATTAAAAAAAAAAAAAGCAAGCAAAGTCTGCTGTACTGAAGGTGAAGCATGATAACGTAGGTAACGCTGGCTCACGATGGGTACTCAAGGGATGCTGCTTCCCACCCTCTGGCTCCCTCCTGCAGCCAAGGTCTACCTTTCCTGCCAGTTCCTCCAGACAGCTGCGCAGCCTCTGGGGTGTTCTCCAGGTCTAGCCTCTGTGTCTTCCAGGCATGCTTGTCTTTGCCTGACTATCTCTTCCCCTTCAAGTGTCAGTTAAGTGTCTCATCGCCCAAGAAGCTGTCCATGATACACTATTAAACTTAGGTGCTCTTGCTCTTTGCCTGATTATAGCATAACCTTCCATCTGAACACACATTAAACTTCACTGTCATCACTTACTTGTCTGTATGCTCCTGAGGTCAGAAACTATGCTTATCTTACTTGCCATTATATATGAAGGGCCCAGCTGAGGGCTTAGCACATAGTAGGTTATTTAAATTTTTTGCTAGGGTAAATGAATGACCTTATCAGATCTTTTTTAGACAGTTGGTACATTTGGTACCTCTCTTCACTTATTTAGCACACAGGTTTCTATGTAATGGTCCTACTTCAATCGATGCTTTTGTAAGCCCTGTTGTCTCAGTGATCCTTCTAACAAATGATACTAGTTTCCCACATTTTTCAAGAAAATATAAGCCCAAAGTTCTTATCCTTAGTTATATCATGTAATCCATCAGAGGTACCATTCTATAGCCCCTATGAGATGGATGAACATCAAAATTCCCTATTAGTGATACAGGCGATGTCAAAGAATCCTAGGTTTCCAGGTGAGTAAATCTGGCTTTATATTAGCATCTATCCTATGGGTTTGAGATAAGAGTAGATTAGAAATCTTTTATGTGGCACACTGTGCTGTTTACCTTTGTGCATCCTTCCGCTCCCCTTGGCTTGGGGCGGGTCCCATGCTCTCCTCTCTCCATCATTTAGTGCCTGTATCTGCTCTGCGTTTTGGGGGTTCACACCCATGTGTGAGGCTGGCAGAGGCTATCTGTGTGAGTCCCTTTACCACTTAGAGAAGAAGCTTCCATTCTGTACCCCATGGAAGCAACCAAAGGTCTAAAGCACAGCCCCTTCTCTCCCTGCAGATGGCACCCCTCTTCCTTTCACTCCGCTCCTTCTAGTCCTTCCATCACATTCCCTGTTTAACATTTCTGATCCTTAGTTTTCATCCCCCTCCAAATCCTTCCCATATTATAAAATCACTTCATTTGTATATAAAAGCCTTTTGTTCGTAATTGAAATAAAACATTTCCTCAGCAGTTGAACTAAAAGTGTCCTTCTTTAAAGCATTAGTGAACTCAAGGGTCCCTGATGAACCCTTTCTCTGGTATATTAGTGATTACATTAACACTCATTAAAAGTAATATTTTCTTTTTAGGTGTCCAAATATTGACATTCTGCAGCCTAATTGTTTTAAAATACTGTTGGAATTCTTCTTTCCATCTTTAATGTTTGACTCTTTAAGGCCATGAAGTGGGAACACATTTTGAAAGTAAAACTTAAGTGTATGCTTTTTACATAAATTTTCTTTCATATGGTAAAGCTGGATTGCACAGAGGGCCCACTCTGTCTCCTAATCCTGTTATGAATGTGATGGAAGAACAAGGGTAGTTTGAAATATTCTGGATGTTGATGCTTATGTACATCTGTCTGCCACACTGCGGGACATCAAAGAAAGGTCATGATGTTATTATATAATGTTTGGAACTGAGATTCCCATCAGATCTGCTACAAGAGCAGGAACAGGGTCAGGCTTTTATCATCAAGCATCCATACCACCATCCATATGGTAAGCCTTTGGGTGTTTCCAAAGTGCCACATCAGATGGCAATAAAACAACTGGCCATGCTGATGAGAAAGAAATGCAGATATGTAGGTCGAGTGTGCACAGATGTGCAGCAACTCTGGAGTTGGACAGGACAGATTTCTTTCATGACATTCACAGAAATGAATACAATACTTGTACACTATGGGATATACCTGCACGCACTACGGGATCCCTCTCTCTCTCTCAAGTATTTGCAGCCTCCCTCACGGGCTTGTAGAACAGCACCCCTGGGAATCAAACTTCTATTTATCTTCGTGCTTCTACACATACAGACTGTCAGTACCTGGAGCGTAAGCAGCAGGTCACAAAGCCTGGACAAAGTCTGGCTGGCTAGACCCAAGGATGAGCCTGGAAGCTAATGGTCAAGATAAATTCACAGAGTATGTGATGTCAAGCAATTCAGAGTATGAATGAATAGGTACTCAAGGTCGGCAGTAGGTCACATATTGCTGTGTAATGCCAAGTGGATAGAATGTGGCAACACGAGAAATCTGGGTTTTAGTCCAGCTCTGCCATTTGCTAGTTATCTGGCTCTGGATAAGTCACTTAACTCTTCTGCACTTTGAGGCTCTCTCTTTCAAAATAGAGATAACGATACATACTGAAGAGCACTGTTTTGGATCTTGAATAAAAATTAAAATACTAGTAATAGTTAACATTTATACAATCCTCGCTGAGAGTTTTATATGAATTAATTGATTTAATTGTCACAGTAATCCTATAAGGTAGATAATATTATCATTCCCAAGGTCACACAGCTGATAAGTGGCACAGCCAGGACTCACAGCTCCAGAGTCTACAGGTCTAGTCTTAAACAAGATATAATGTATATTATAAAGTAACTCATTCATATTATGTTCATATATACTTATGATAATTAATAATAACAATAATAATAGAATACCATTAGAAAGTACTTACTAGGTGTCAAGGACAACACTTACTGTTTCAATTTTGCCACAACCCACTGAGGTGGGTTCTTTAATGTATCTATTCTACAAACAGGAAACTGAGGCTCAGAGTAGTTAAGTAACGTTCCAAAGATCACCCAGCTATGTGAACCCAGGTCTTCTTTTAACTCCAAAGTATGTCTAGTCTCCTATCGAGACTGTCCATAAAAGCCTCCCTCAATATCTTCATCCTCTGATTCCCACAGATTACCATATACCAACACCTATTCTTACGACCTAATCTCCATTATCAGAGGATAAGTCATTTCTTCTATTAGAGGCCAACACTCTTTCCTGTTTCGCTGATCTTTAAGTATCACTCCCCTCTGTATCTCCAGTCTTTTCCTAAATTCCTTTCTTCCTTTTTTGACTTCATCTTTTTAATGTATAGAAGTACAGCCTTCACTCCACAAACCCGTTCAGCTGTCTGTCAATCTTTGCTCCTTGTCACCTAGACCCCACTACACAGTAGCCTCTACTTCCTGTCAACCTCCCTATGCCCCATTCACTCCTCCATCAGGGCCATCTGGTTTCCCCCCTGCCCCGCTCTACTCAAACTGCTCTTTTCTGGCCTGCCACTGGCTTTCTTCCCACCAAAACCAATGGGCATTTTCCACTCCCCATCCTACTGGCCTCTCTACTGTGCTCCTCAATGACTTTAATGGTGCCCAGACCCTCTGCCTCCAATCTCCACTCCCTCAAATCCTTTCTCCACACCATCACTGCAGTTCTTTTTACATACATGTTGTTTCTTATCACCCTGCCTCTCTTCCTGCAAGTCCCTCTTTAGGGAAGGCCCTTCCCACCCCTGTACCATTCCATCTACCACAGATAATTTCTTCTTCAATTCTAATTCCAGATGAGGTGTGTGTGTGGTTTTTTTCCTGGAAATGTCCTCAGAATTATCCCATCCTTAAATTAGGAGTAGCTTCTCAGTGCCTCTGTATTAGTAACTTTCTATATATTCTTAAAAACATTTCTTTCTATTTATTTAAAAAATTTCTTTTAGGAGAAAGTAATAAGGTTTGTTTGTCTATTTATTTATTTATAATGGAGGTACTGGGGGTTGAACCCAGGACCTCATGCATGTTAGGCATGCCCTCTACCACTGAGCTATACCCTCTCCCCTTGTATTTTCTTAAAATTACCTCTTCCTGAATTAGACTCCTCACTGACTATAATTGCCTCAAGGATAGATACTGTCTTATCTTGGACAGTTCCAGTCTCTTATCAATTCCTTGTGACAAGACAGTGTGATTGGACCAAACAATTCATGTTTTGGCATATGAATTCATCTTTGAATAGAGATGATTTCTTCCTTATATCTCATGATATGTGTGCAATATCTTTTTATCTTCAAACTCATCATTAAAAATTCACATTCAATTCTACCAGTTTTATCATATGACTTTCCTTTTAGTAAATGTTAGTTTTCCTTTATTCATCTTTCTGTCCTGATGGCCAGCAAGGTAGGTGCCTGATTATTGTAGGCTAGAATGGCTAACCACTGTTCTTGCCTCACTGGTACCCATCCTCTTCTCCTGGCAATACCATCTTGAAGCTAGCCCTCCCCCACTGGATGCAGTCTTAGTGAGTCTGTCAGTCCTGGTTTCCTTTCCTTCTCAGGTCTAGGGATGGGTTTGAGTCCCAGGCCAGTCACTCACTTCCTGGAATTTAAAATTTGAGAACAGTGATCAAGAGGCTGAGGATGGTTAAAGCTGATTCATCCCAGAAGAGATTTTTCTTTAGTCTGTGTCACCTGGATTCTTCTGAACTGCTCTGGCCTATGTCATCTCCAAAACCAGATCCTTAAACTTTTCCACTCACTTTATGGGTCATCTCATTCTTTCTTGGTTCAAGGTAACCAAAGTCTCTTTCTATTGCTTACAAACAACCAGCACTAAGAGATACACAGGGATTCAACAAATGTTCACTGAATGAACAATGATGAATGAATATGTGAATCAAAGAGATGTTTCTCCCAAGTTAAAAAAGGCCTATCAATTCCTAGAAGCATTAAGACTTGGAAGGAAGTACATACACTAGAAAGAAAGATATGAACGTAGGAAGACTCTAGGGGCAGCAAGAAAGAGGATCTAAATTGGGGATGACAAAGAAACTGGTCTCAGAGGAGAGGCGCCCTTCCCGTTCCCTTCCCCTTCCTCTGGGTCTGGTCCAGAGACAGAGAGGTCAAGATAAAGAAAAAGAGCAGGTGAGGATGGTCAGGCTGGATGCCGTTGATTTTCACTAGAGGAGGAGACAATTCCCTGAGGGAAGGGATATAAGGAGTGTTTAGGAGACAGGAAAACTGTCTGAAATGGTTGTCTAGGGAGGACACTGAGAAATCAAAGATGCTGAGGATGGCTGGGCAGCTTGAAGACTAATATCAATATATCATGATATTAAAACATCAGCGGTAAATCTTTCCCACTGCAACTATAACAAAGCTCTACAATGGCTAACAAAAATCTTAGTAATAACTAAGAAAAGGATTCTTTGATGCAAGTAAAGCTATTCTGTTAGTATATTTTTTAGGGAGGTTTCACAAACTGCAGGTAACCTATTAGATCCTACAGAAACAAAGTTTCACTGTGGCCTCTGCTACAGCAGACTTTATCAGTTCTAGTCTCTGGTCCCAACAGAGTGAAGAGACAATAGGATGTAATCATAATTCATATTGTAGACAGCTGCAAAAATACTATAAAAGGACCACTTCTCCTAGTTAATGTTATGCATACACTATGTATATTTTCTTTGTGCTCCCTATTACAATTATGTGTTCAAATCTAGTTCTTTTATCATTTTCTTCTTTTTAGGAGTATTCAATGTTGCTATTTTTTTTTTCATCATACAGAATAAAGATGCAATGCAAGGAACAAAAAAGAGGCAGAATGTTTTCCCCAAAGAGAGGGTTTTTCAGATGTGCTCTGTAATTTGTCATCCAGAGGAAAGAGTGTATCATCACCGCTTTAGAAAAATAAATGAATTACATCGACTTGATGCACAGCAGGCTCACAGATTTCACGGGGCCTTTGTCTTGAGCATATGCTTGCTCTCTGTTGTCTCCTTGCAGATTATTCTAGGCATCCAGGAGATAAAACAGGCAGGAAAGCAGCAGACTTCACAGTAAATAGCTTGACAGGTCACCTCACTTGTAAGACACCAAGTCAGAAACCCATCTCCCCGACAGGAAATTAAATACTTATAAAGAACCCACCAACTCAGGCCACAGGACAACTTCCTAAGACTTTGCCTCTCATTCCCACTTCCTTTTCCAAATCATTTTCCCCCCAGATGACCTGGTAACATCAGATGATTATTAAAAGAAAAAATGTTGAGCTAAACATGCCAATGTTCCTGAAACCCTCACAGTAGAAGATACTTCCTTCTCTTCTCTCTTTCCAGAAAAGCCTCTCAATTAACATAGCTTTATCTGTGAGTCTATTACCACTCCAACACTTCCCTGGGTATCATGGACCAGAAGCCTGGGGTGACAAGCCACCTGCCTTTCTTGAACCCTCCAGCTGAGTGCCTAGCTTTGCCCCCCAAACCCTCTCATTTCCTTGCACTTGTATGCTAACTCTATTATTTTTATCTTTTCTCATTTTTCCTACTTTCTTTTTTAGTACTATTCTCTGCCTTCTGTGGAAACATTGGTTTCCATTAATATATGACATGTTGCTTGAGTTTCCACAAGCATAATTATAAGCGGACATGTGTGGACATATGTTTGTAAGCACATTGTCTCTATTAAATACGTACTCTTCTAACATATGTCTGCTTCCACTTATTGGGTTAAATTGACTTTTTTTTAGCTTGTTAAGAATGGAAAGGCTAGGACTATCTGAGATGCCCAAGGAGTCCAAATTTTATTAATGAAGGCTAGCTCAATTTTTATTAATGGTGGATACCAATTTTATTTCTGTTAACGGAAAACACAGTGTGCCAGTCATTCCATAACATGAAGCCATAGCTATCAGTACGGCATGTTCAGTAGGGGACAGTATTTGGAGGCAGTAGCTAACTTGGAGCATCAGAAGCTCAAAGACAAGCAATCCAGTATGAAAGATGTGATCTTTCCACGGGTCCCCATCTTTATGAAATGTCTGTTTTCTTAAAACAATACTAACTGCCATTTGTGAAATGCTAACATATACCATGTATTACATGGATGATCTTCAAAAGATCCCTGGAAGATAGGAATTAGTACTTCTTTTTTTTTCCTGTGGAGAACAGTCGCATGTCAACACAAGAGCCAGCACTTGTTTATAAACTCAGTGAAACACAGCATCACAGTGCTGAGGACTCTGCTGAGAAACATTCTCCTTTTTAAACAGATCTTTGTCTTTAATAAAAGTAGAGCCATTTACATAGAATTAACAAGTAATAAACATTACCAACATATGTATAATAAGGTTTCCAATGAATTAATTTCCTGGCTTGAGTATTGAAGGACAAATGTTCTCATTTCTAATGTGATACATATGTATTCCCTCACCCATCTGAATGACACAATGATTCTTCAGCACAACCAGTGTCAGTCCCCTCTCTATTCAACAATGGGCTCTGTAAAACTGTAACCAACACCCTTTGTTTGTTACAGTTAATATTAAAATGCAAGAAAGTGCCCTTAACCCAAAATCTCACATTCTTATTAGGGAACCTATTTTTAGACCCATTGGTTTGATTTAAGTTTTTTTTCTTTTAGACGCAGTACAAGTTTCAGCCAGACTCTAAACTGATTGGGATAAATCCAACTCTGTATGCTGCTCTTCAGTATGCATTCTAAAGGCTCACGGCATCAGTGGAATGCAGAACTGCCCTGAGACACTCACTATCAAAGGGTCAACTTTTAGGCAAAATGCCTGCTCAAATGAAAGCCTGTGTAGGTTCTTTATCTGAAATAGCAAGGGGGTTAAATCAGAAAGCAGCCTAAGCTGTTATCTCCAGTGGAGTAGAATTATATGTAGATTGTTTGTAAATAAAAGAATATTCACCATCCTCCTCTGGCTTATGTTACCAAAAAGAAATGCAAAAACAAATGCCTTGTTACCCCAGTGGACTTTACACAGCACAATTACTTGATTTACCATAAAAAATGCAACAGGGGGGTGGTGGTGAGAGGGGACCACAGGGAATAAGATCTGGAGCTCAAAGATCTAGAATCTGGATAAAGCAGAGAAGGGAGGAGTAGAAAACGCTGGGTGAAAAGTAGTTGGCAGCTAACAAGTGGCTGAAAGCACTTGGGGATTCCATATGGAAAACAATACCCAGTGCATTAAGAATATTAAGTAGCACTGTGATGACCTTTCAGAACTATGCTGCAGTGTGTGGCAGAGTTCTCCAAGTCTGCCTTGCCCAACCGTCCCTGTGTTTAATCTTCACCTCCCTGCTCCTTCTGGACAAGTAACAAAAGAGGCAGTTACTTTCACTGAAAATAACATTGTGGTGCAATCAGCATCATCTTCACCTTATACTAAAAGGGTCTCCACTATCCCCAAACCCATCTTGTCTGACAGCTTGGTTTGTGTGCCAGGGAGGGAAAAGAAATCCAGTGAAGAACAAGCCAGGGTCTGTACTCATCCTCACTGTGAACACAGTGCTGGGTCCAGTCCTGAAGGAGGGAGAGTTGGGGAGGGACAGAGCACAATGGGAAGCTTAAAAAAAAATAAATGCAAAACACTCTTTGGACACTGGTAATTTACAGTGTGATCATTTAATAGAGTTGAGACTGATGTTGACCCATGAGAAAGGGAGTGATAAAGATATTTACAGTATAAAAAAACTGATGCTTACTCAGTGATAACACTCACATTTATAGAGCACTTACTTTGGGCTGGGCACTATTCTGAGGCTCTTACATTACGTTGGTCCTCATCCCAGCCATGTGGCTTAGCTATACATAGTATGTCATTTCAGAGATGAGAACTTTAAGGCAGAGATGCGTTAGTAAGGTCAGTGCCCAATCCAGCAGGTGGAGACCTAGGATTTAAGATGGGTCATCCAATTCCAGAACCAGTGCTTTTATCTACTATGCCAAAGATAACATAGCATGTTTAAGTTTTTAGGACTCTACCTCCTATTATGGAAATACTCCTTACTAAAGCCCTTCTTTTGCCAGCAGAGATAATGCAGCACTTTTCTTAGAGCATCTATCTGGCCAAAGCAGCTATTCAAGGAGTTTCTTCCTATTTCCCATCAAAAATGTGATTTTCCATACTTTCATCAGACTTAACAGGGAATGACTCAATTATGGTATTTCTCACTCCCTCTTTTCTTCCTCTTCAGAAAAAAAGTGTTGGAAAGAAGATGGGTCCTGCAGCTCAATCAAGAAAGTGGAGATATAAGTACCAGTGTTAAGTGTAGCAAAATGAGTAGATGTTGCTAGCCCTTAACTTCTGCCTCCTTTCTCTGTTAAGTAAAGAAGAAAATGGAGGGAGAAAAGCTTAAGATTCCCTGGGTAGTGCTACAGATCCCATTCTGACTCTGAGAAAGAATCTCCAGGATAGAAAAAGAAATAAGCAAAAACAGATTACATTCCTCTCTAAAAATGGTTAAACTCATTCTCCAAGTGCACTTTCAGCTAAAGGGAGTTTTTCGTCCCATGAAGGGCTGAAGAGTGAGGTCCCATCTATTTCCTTTTTAATTGTGTAATCCCACAAGGATTTCACATGCATTCAGAAAATACTGATGCATCTACTTTAATAAATCACTTTAAGGCGTCTAAGTAAACACCTCTGTCTACCTAGAAGAGCTCATGTCTGAACATCAGGGGAATATGAAAAAACAGAATTGTAAATGTACCATCTCTTTTGATCCTTAACCCTAAATTTACCACTACCACTAACCTGATAGTATTCCGATTTAATCTCCCTGCTCTGTTAACTTTATCTTACATATAGGTTAGTTGACTCTCATACATTATGTATAAATGCTGGGAATTAGTATTTGTGATGCTGCATTCACAGAAGGAAGGTAAAACAAAAGTAAAACAGGATACAACAAAAACCTAATAAAGGCATTTGTGAATTGCACTAGCCATCCAATTGTTACAGGTCCACATAAATATGAAATAGAAACTAATTTCTAATTGTTCTTTCATCAGTTTCATCTTATATCAGTGTCATCTTACATAATTATTACAATGGTTTCTCTGTCAACATTTTCTATGATCCTTGATACCGACAGCATAGTGTAAAACAAAAAGACAGTAGAGTTATTTGAGACAGATGCTCCACAAATATCCTCAACCAGCAGCATGCAATAGGTCTAAAAACGGAAACCAAAAGACAAACAACTCATCCAAACATAAGCTGGTTTCTAAAGACCTCTCAGATCTCTCAAAAACACAAAGGTAAGTAACTAAGACCAGGAAGCATACTCCTATTAATATGAAGGTCGATACTTTGAGGAATATCTCAGATTCAGCCATTTTTCCACACAGGCAAATCCAAAGATGTGGGTGGGTGCACAGTTTTAGTCATGAAGTTTAGGACAACAGGAAATTTGAAAATGCTAAAGAAAACAATCAAAAATTTGCAGAAGGTAATAGGACTTTTCATTAACGAAAGTGATGATCCAAATAGCACTCTGATTTAGAAAAACTTCAGGGATCAGCTACTCCCTAACTTACCACCATTAATAAGCATAACTATGTGATTCCTAGAAGCAAAGTAACTATGAGAAAGACTAATGGTGACCAAGTTGAGATTGTTGACAATAACAGAATCCTGCCACTTTTCATTAGACTGGAACCGGTTGCCCCCAAATGGAAATTTATGACCAAGAGATAGGAATGTAAACATATTTCCAACAGCAGAATAATACCTATTTTTATAGAACCCTGTGAGCTGTGACAGGCTCCTATTACATATTTTATGGACAATCTGAACGGCATGAACTTCAGTCATCACTCCCAGCAGAGTATTTGGGGTGCTCATTTATTCTAGAAAACACACGTGGAGTAAAAATCTTTAAAATGAAAGAAAGAAAAAAATTCATGACCAAATATGTCATTTAACATACTGAATAGAAATGAATATCACACTTTCCTCTAAATTCATAAAAGGCCAGATGTATGCCACACCCTTCTGCATGATTTCATAATTCTTACAACTCCACCCAACGAGATAACCTACCAGCAGCATTTTTATGATCTTTCTTCCTTTCCATGAAGAGCTGCTATGTAAATCCCTAAAGAAATAAATCCCATGCTGGTGAGAATGTATTACTTGCCTCTGTCATCTTTTGAATACAGTGTTAGGATATATTATTTATAAGCCATAAGTTGGCTATTCACTTTAGTAAATTTAGCATGATATATAAATTTAAATGCATGAGTATTCCTCTCTCCACATTTGCAATTTTCCATTCAGTTTGATTTTCAATTTCAGTAACGGACCATGTATCTTGGTGGACAGTAGCATGGATAACTTGTCGAGTATGGCTTTTGGAATTACATAAACACCCCCTGGTTGTGTGACCTGTCATATAATCATAACAGATGGAATAGAAACATTTATTTCCCACAGGTTGAAGAGATCAAGTACACAAATATTTTTCAGAAAAGAAACAAAGCAAAAGCCATCATTGGTAAAAAATTTTAAAGCATCAAAAAAAAAAAGGATAGCTGAGATTAAACAATATGAATGGCATTAAATATATTTCACAAGCAAAAAAGAATACTAGAACTAAATACTAAAACAAATGAGATGAGCAGACAACACAGCAGGTAGGGATGAACTTTTCCAGGATGCTGGCCCTGAGAAAGGTACCCACTCCAGCCATGACCTCTGCTCTCTTGTCAACCTCTCCAAAGGGGTCTGATATATAAGCAAGGAAGGATAACCTGCCACAGGGGTGCAGGAAAGGAGTCTTTCTCATTGCTTTCTGTGACCACTCTGTATATCCTGTGAGCAAGCAGGGTTTCAAACCATAGAAGAGGCAAGAGTAAGTATCAGTTAGGTGGGATGGAAGCTGGGCAGGGAAAGGCAACACAGGTGCTGGGCCTTTCACGCAGTGGAGGTCCATCACAGAGCCCCTGGTGGTGGAGGGTTCCACTCCCAAGGAGAGAAATAGCAAGGGGTGAGGAGAGTGAGGAGGTGATGGGGGGTACCAGGATGAAGAGGCTTCCCCAGTAGGCACCTCCAAGTTAAGCAGGAAAGCCTCATGAGTTGGCTGAATTATTCATTTGACTACATTTCATTTAGCAAAAAAAAAGTTACATGGAAGGCAAAGAATGCCTGTGAAACAGTCTAACCATGCGATCCAAGCAGTACCTGAATATGAAAGCACCTGGCACAGCAGAAGGACTTAGTAAGTGTAAAGTTTTCTTCCCTCCCAATACAGCCCAGGTTTAGACTGTCATACAATGTGAAGCTGGCTAGCAGAAGTCACACAAAGATGCACGAGTACGGGGAACAAAAAGACAGCTGCAAAACTCAGACGGAGTTAACAAATTGCACAAAAACAGAATGAAAGGAGTCCAAACATCCCAATGATTAAACGTGTAAACTTCTGAGGATCAATGCGGTAAATTAAACTAGATAAGGAGTCATCTACAAAATCACCCAAACTGTAAAGCTGTTTCTCTAACTCTTCAAAAGGTCAAGTTGATCACATTAAAAGTAACCTACAGACATATGACAGAACATAATTTCTCTGTGTCATGTTAGCAACTTATGTCTTCTCCTTTGAGAAAGATTACTTATTTTAATAAGCCCTAAATCTGAAAATAATTCTTGTTTGGTCCCCCTAATCCTCTCCTGTCCCAAAGAAGGTTCCATTGAACTAATTCTACTTTTCATTTGACAAGTCTGTGTCTTAAATACACACAACTGTGTATTTATCTTTTTTTTAACTTTTTTTTTATTGAGTTACAGTCATTTTACAATGTTGTGTCAAACTCCAGTGTAGAGCACAATTTTTCAATAACTGTGTATTTATTTTAATGTGAACTTATATTCAGGACCTGCTTGTTCTTGCAAGAATTTTTTTTTTTTACATTGACCGTGTACATTTGCATGCTACAGAAAAAATCAGATTCTCATTTTTTAAGTTGTAAAAAGGTAAAACAAAATGCTAATGGTCAATAAACATATGGTAAAAATGGCCACTCTTTATGGAAGTAAAAGAATACCTACTAAAGCCAAGTGTTATACCTATAAAAGTGGCAAATATTTTAAAAAGTGCTCATACTTATTGTTGGTTAGGTTGCAGGGAAATGGACACTGTTACTGAATGCTACTGGGAATGTAAACTGGTAAAAGATTCTTGAAAAAAGGCTTTAAAGTGTGTGTAGATTGCAATTCTACTTCTGAAAAAATGGAAGGAATTAATGTCCAAAAAGTTTTACTTACATAATACAGTGACTTTTTAAATGATTTTGAGTCTATGCAATGATTTATAAAACAACCAAAATGTCAAATAATAGGGTATTGGTTAAATAAATTTTGACAAAGCAATGAAGCATTCAGTCAGTAAAAATGACATTGTACAAGTTTATTTCTGTCCTAAAAAGATGTTCATAGAATATTACTAAATGACTAAAGCAAGTTACAAAACATTACATATGGTACAATCTATTTTTTGTTTATCAAAAATACTAAACACACAACACATCAAGAGAAAGATTTACAAGTATGTACATCAAGGAGTAATCAATGACTGTGCCTTGGTAGGTATGAGTATGTTTTATGTTCTCTCTGCTTTGTATTCTGACTTTTCTGTACTAAACATAAATTGTTTCATAATAATTAAGAAATTTAAAAAGTTAGTGTACTATACATAAGTTCATTTCAAATAAACCATGGATTTTCAGTGAGAGCCCTATCCCTCCAAAGAAGGTAAAAACTGGGTCTTGGGGGTGTGCAAAAAACCCTACCCAATAAAATCTTCTTATTCTTAGTATTTAATTGCATGCAGAGAGGGAGAGCAAGCTGGAACAAAAAAATGTCTAAAAATAAGCTTGTTAGGGAGCAATAATTTTTTAAAAGTTGAGAAATACTAGAGTAGACCAAGATGAAACTTTGTTACAGCATGCACATAAAATACAAAATCATAATTTATAATAAAAATGAAAATCTTTATTCCAACATATATTTTCTGTATGTATTCTCTTCCTCTGAAAAAAAGGCAAAGGTCTCACTGATAATTGAAAGCAGTATCACATTCATGCTGATGTCGACCAGAGTAAAGTTAAATCACTGACAGACCTTAATATCAAATTGGCTCTTCTTTGCAGGTTAAGTCAGTTATTTTACTTAAAAATGATGGTACTCCTGGCCATCTCCTCCAATAAATTGATATTTTAAGACTGATAAGGGATTTTATATGAAAGAATTGTATAACTCATAACACATGAGTTGGTGTGAACACACTTACGACTTTTCACATCAGTGTAATAATCCTTGGGGAAACTTACAGTATATTTACTTAGGGGCCATCTGATCTCTTATTCTGGTTACTGTTCTTTGTGAGAAAGAATAATTATTGATGTAAATATTTGAAACCCAATGTAAAAGTTGTCTCCACAGCAATGCCAACAGAGAGTAACATATGAACTCAGAATCAGGTCACACCTTTAACAGGCCAGTCCTCCCAATTTCATCAATATTTCTTATTTCACCTTCTGAAAGGAATCTTGAGGAATAAAACAATGCCAATAAAGCTTCACTTACTCTTTTCTTGCACCTGCCAACTCCCAGTTACAACTGCACATGGTTTCCAAGATGAAACATGGCCATAAATGTCAGAGCAGTGGAACCTATGATCAACACCAGGCAACGCAAATCCAAACATCACAGGACTGAATTTAGAGAGCACTTCTACAATGACTATTCTAGTGGACCAAATGTATTCGCCCTAACCCACGTAACCAACAGAAAGATGCAAGAATAAGCTTGGGATTCTGGGATGGGGGTCTCAGCAAAAACAAGTATTCACACCCTGGGTGATCACAGAGAGATTAACAGGAATATTGGAGCTGTTTCAAGAGCCACCTGTCTCAACTCCTGCTGACTGAGTCTGCTCTGGACCCCAATAGTCAAGCAACACACTGAGGGAACTTGATTCCACTCATCTTGGAAGAGAGATAGGAAAAGGTTTCAATGGCTCCAAAGTAAAAGCTGAGCATTTGGGACCATCTCGAGCATGTTGCTGGCAGAGTTCTATAAGGATTTGATGGTTAATCAATTCTCTTATTACCAGATGCTTCTACAGGCACATTTCAGGTGGTTTCATTGGCCAAAATAGGCTCTCCCTGCCCAACCCTTTAAAAAGGCTGCTTAGTAACCTATTCCAAACACACTAAGTCTTACCAGTCCAAAATGATCCAAATATTCCAAGCAGCTCCCTCGTCCATAAATGCTGCTTTTTAAATCCTCTTTGCTTTAGCTGTACAGAACGTGCATGCATGTGATTTTCAACCTATGTAATATGACAATAAGGTCAGACTGCTGTGGTATTTAATTACCTTTAGCCATTTTTTTGTTAATGATAATCATCAAATGGTATTGATTAGTCTCTGTGCCCTGCCTCCTCGGCTCTCTAAAATAATCACAACACGGTGCTTACCATCTGGGGACCCATCAGGATGGGAAAACAGAACATACAACGATAGAAATACCAGTCTGTTAACTGCCCTGGTGCACCCACCACTGTCACTGCTTTAGATCTCTCGATGCAAGACAATCAATCTTTTGTCTGTCATCAAAATTTACAGAGACTAGAAACTCTAAAAGAGACATAACATTAAGAGAACCTGTTCTCACTAAATCCAGGAAAGAGATCATGAGTATCAAATATTCAAGGGATGAGTGGGAACTATTCCCTAACAAGCTGTAAATCTGTACTTAATTTCAGGATTTCTATTATCTGACTCATAAAACATTGAGATAGCTACAACAAGAAAACCCAATTTGCTAAAAATACAGCACAGTTTACATTTTAGCACATTTGTATTTACCTTTATAATCTCCCCCCAACTGTGCTAGTGTCAAATAGAGTATGAGGTAATGTTCGTACCTAGTCAACAGTCTTCAATTCCAGACATCTGTAATAAATTTTTTTAAGGCCAAGCACGGGTACCACACACACACCTGGAGTTGGAAAAAAGTTACTGTGCTCCAATGCCACACTCTCAGTTAGGGTTTGCTAGCCTGGGCACAGGGGAGGGCTCACCCCAAACCTCAAACCTCCATAGAGAAAATGAGCAGAATTTTAAATTCAATCTAGTCTTTTCTTCGAAAAGTGCAGGTGATAAAAAATGGAGAAGACTTGAGAATACTTCTGCACACACCAACAGTGAATCAGGGATCCTTCTCGTTTTCTGATGTTTGTTCATATTGAGTTTTCCTCTGATGTCTGCTGCTTTTTACTCAGGTACATGCTCAGGACTATTTCTTTGGGGTATCCCTTCCAAAATTTCTGGACTTGCACCTTGAGGACAATTGAGCTGAATGAATGGGTAGCTTTTCTACAAACAACCAGAGAGGGCTGAGTCCCTAAGGATTTAGTCACTAGGCCTAGTAGTTCAAGAAATGTGTCTTCTGACAACTAATTGACCTGAGGTAGAAATCCTTGGGAAAATGGGACTGGCTTTCTAATATTCCTTAAAATATAACCTTGAAAATATTCTGCACTCGTGAACTCAAGAGCCTCTAAGAAATATCCAAGGATCAACAAAACTTCAGTTGATTTTGATTCAAACTTCAAGTGATTTTGAATTGTTCTTCACGTATAGAAGAATTTCAGGCTAATAAATAATTTTTGCCTGCTCAGCATGTATGTTGACCAGTGTTAGAGGAACACTGGAACAAGAGTCCTAGACCTGGGTTCTGGTTTATCGCTCACAATGCATTTCAGATTCTCCAGCTAATGTTTCCTTTTGTATAAAAAGAAGGAATTGGTGTCTGCAATTCATTCTAACAAAAACTCAAGTTTCTCCTTAAAGAAATCTTCGAATATACATCAGAACCTCCCTAAGTCTCATTTTGCTCATTTGTAAAATGAAGAGACTGGATCATATAATCTCTAAGCATGCTTCCCATATGATGTTTAGAGACTGTAGGATCCCATATACAATTATGCATTTTATACAAAGTTCTTCATTCAAAGGAAAACCTCTTTTCAGTAAGCGGCACCAACTCAAACTCCTTAAGGCAAAATGTTTCTGCATAAAATCAATCCATTTTCTCCTCGTTTTACACGCTACGAGCTAATTCTTACCTTTATATTTTAACCCAAGCACCTCTTTGTGTAATACTGAGAACTATAAAGTGCTTTTCAAGATTTTATTTTCCCTGTGGTTAAATCTGCCCAGTTAAGCTTTATGACACACAGTAGGGAAGGAGACACTGTTGTAACTATTTTAAATGGTTTTGCTCGTTACCTTTGCAAAGGAAGTTTTAACACTGGGAAAATACATCTCAGTCCTGAAAAACATGTAAGAAAATTCTTTTGTAAATAGGGTGATTATTTCATTTTATTCAAAATTTTATTAAATGTCAGCTACGTGGAAAGAGAGATACCAGAATGAAGTCTCAAGCAAGCACTGAAGAAATAAATTGTGTCCCAGTCTCTTATGCAATTCAAACTGCAATGGATCCTGGTGAGGGATCTGGGAGGAATCAACTGAATTCCATCTTCTCAAGTTCAAGTAGAGAGAAAATAAATGCATCCTGAGCTTTACTGGGTGTTAGGCTCCCTTCTAGTTACTTTTACCCATCTGTCCTCTCCCCAAAATGGCTTAAGGTAAATTTTATTATCTTCACCTTATGAATGAGAAAATTGAGAATTTAAGTGACAATTAAAATAACAAAATAGACAGGGTTAAGGCTAGGACTTCCATCCAGGCCTCCAAATTCCTACTACTAAGGCAGACCTAGACTACAGCCAGCAGCTCATCTCAACAGGAGGAAAAGGTTTTAAGTATCTGAAAATGTCTAACTGCCATCAACAGAATAGGTTTATTTCTCTGAATCCCAGAAATTCATAATTCATGGACAGAGCTGTTTTCACTTGTGGAAATGAAGCTGTGGAAACAGTCACACAAGTGCCTAAATGTGAACAATCAAGTATGTTCCTCATAGTAATGCTTATAATAGAAAAGTTTGGAAGTAACTTACAAACTGGTACACTGTTCTTATAAAAGATGTTAAGTCTCTTTATGGAATATACTGCAATCCTTATAGGTAAAAGTTTTAAGGGCATATGTCCAAAAGAGACTGTCAACGGAAAAGGAAAATTATAAAACAGCACAGGTGACATCCCATTTATCTGATGAAACATTAAATAGATGACAGAAAGAAAAAGATACACAGATCAGTTGAACCCATCAGTCAGCCAACCAGCCACTAGGCAGGATACATCCAACTGCTAACAACTGTAATCTGGGGGCTGTGAATGGGAGTTTCACTTCATCCCTTACATCTTTCTGCATTCTGTATTATGTGTCACTATTTTAACCTTGGAAAAGAAAAGGAAAAATCACAGGGACCTGGCAAGTGTCAAAATAAGTTTCTGGTAATCATGAGGATAGCTCTTAATCACAAAAAAGACCATCTGCGACTACTCTGAAAATAATATTCAATTAACTAAAATTATAAGTTAAAAATTCTACGATTTCTTATGTACTTAAATTGAACTTCTAAAATCTCATTATCTATTCATAGACCAAAAATATGTTTTTTAAATCACCTTCAAGGGAGGATCTGATTAACATTTGGCCTCATTTACAAAATTAGATCATTAAACCCCCTAAACATTTCAAACTGCATTTTAAAATTTAATGTGGGATTAAAAAAAAGAAAACTTCAAAAGCCTAACAAAGCGTTCCTCAGTTATTAATCCTCATAATTCCAGTCAATTAGACATAAATATGATCTCTTTCAAGTACTTTTAATAGTCTAATTCTATCTATAAAGTTAGCCAAATTAACATTACATTTCAATTTTAAAATCCCAAATCCTGAAACTAATTAATTACACTTTTTAAATTAGAATCACAAGGCTAGTCAATTAAACATCAAATTCTCTTAAACATTTAACGAAATCTTTAAATACTAACCATATATAGAGAACCTTATTCTCAAATGCAATGCAAAATTTTAATACAATGTATTTTAAAAGTATTTAGTGCTAAGCATTTAAGGGTTAAAGGTTGGCACTTGCCCAACCAGGAAGAGGTTCTCAATCCTGACTACACATTAAAATCACTCAGGATTCTTTAAAGGAAAACGAAAAATGACAAAAGCCTACTTCCAATTCAACCCATTTAATTCAGAATCTCTGGGGACAATTTTTCTTTAAAGCAGTTCAGGAGATGGTAATACGCAGCCCAGGTTGAGAACGTCTGTTCTAAGGAAATAATTACACCAACCCAAGCAAGAGCAGTCTTTACCCACTCAGGGGTGGGGTAAGTGGCTATAAGCTGATATTGCTTATTCTGATGGGATTTGGGGGGCTGGCCATGAGATTGAACACTTCTGAAATTTAAGATCAGTGAGCCCCTTTAAATATTCCTTTCCCTGCACATGGAATGGTCTTGTAGGCAGGTTATTCATTAACTGATTTTGCCATTTGAATTGAATCTGCAATTCCACACACTTGGTTTGCTAGTCTATTTCCTGCCTGATTTTATTCTTAATTCTATTCACAGTCTCCCTGTCTGGCAGGTCCACAATTCTTATAGGTACTTAAATTATCTTATTGAATCCTGTATCATTTTCATGGCTTTATCGTGAAACTGATGCCATCCATGTCAATAGTAAATGTGCATAACCAGAAACTAACTAGTATTTAAAGTGTAGAATTATAAATATAGAAAGTACTTAAGCAGGAAGTGTGTGGTTTGTCCATGAATTATGTCAGGTTTTTGTTGTTGTTTGTTTATTTGCTTGTTTGTTTTCAGGAGCAACGAGCCACTTTTGCCCCAAGGACACATACTAACACCTCACCCCTGGGCCTTGGTTTCTTAACCTGCAAAAGTGAAGGCCAAGGTCCACTGTGGGAATTCTTACACACTAAAGGGTTGTGCAATGGCTACACCCTATAGTCGGGATAACCTAGAAATAAACCCTGCTCCACCCCGCAGCCCCATCAGCTTCCAGGGACTAAAGAAAAAGATGCCTTGGTACAGAGCAGAACAGGGGAAGAAAAAGGACAAAAAGGGCCTATATGTGTGGTCACAGATCAGACGTTAAGCAGATCTGCATCCCAGGTGCTGGCAGCCTGAATGGGCCAGGGAACTCAGCCATAAACTTGTAGAGCTGCTTTCCAAAGACAGTGTCCTCAGGTGCCCGGCAGAAGAAAATACAAAGCATCCCTGAAGAAGGGCACATTCATCCTGGCCCATAAAGTTGCTCACACAATGTCCAGGGTCGATGACGAGCAAGCAGTGAAAATTCACGAGGCCCGCAGGAAACAAGAGAACACAAGTAAGAGCCAGCACAAACAACAAGCAGAGAGAGCTCGGGAAAGATTCTAGGTATTAAAATTATCAAAATAACTGTGAGTGCATCATGAAATAAAGGAGAAGCCTGAAGGTATCTCCAGGGAACAGGGACTCACAAAAAGTGACAGATGCTCTGAAAAAAAAGAATTAAGTGCTAGAAATGAAAAACAGACATGATTAAAATTAAAATCCAATAGCCATATGTGGTAACAGAAGAGAGCTAGTGACTTGGAAGATAGAAAAGGAAAAAAAAAACCAGGAAAAAACTGTCCAGAATGTGACAGAGAAAGACAAAAAGATGAAAATATAGAAGAAAGAGACATTGAGATATAGGGAGAAGGTCTAACCTGGTTCTCATTAGAATTTCCCAGAAGGAAAATGCACAGTGTACTTTAAGTTGGCTTTTTTCCCCATGAATTAAGCAACAAAAAGAATGATTTCCTCCTGATCAATGGTCATATTTAAGAAGGTAAAATGTATCTTTTGGACAGGCATATCCAAGTATGCAGGCAGAAGAACCACTAAAGCATAAATAAATTTTGTAAGATAAAACTGAATAAAAGCCTCCTTTAGTTAAATTGGTAGAGTGACTTAAACCTGGTCACACTTTAAAAGCAGCTGTTGACATGGAAGAAATTAGTTTAATAAACTCATGTACAGATGCTCCCCAACCTAACGATGGTCCGCTTACAATGTTTATGATGGTGTGAAAGAGATATACATTCAGGAAAAACTGTATTTTGAATTTTGATCTTTTCCGGGGGTGGGGGGGTGATGCTTTCATGATGCTGGGCAGTGGTGGCAAGCTGCGCCTCCCAGTCAGCCATGTGATCACAAATGTGAGCAACCAGTTCACTTAGAAGCATTCTGTACCCACACTGCCATTCTGGTTTTCACTTTTAGTATAGGACTCAATAAATTCCAGGAGTTAATCAACACTTTATTATAAAATGAGCTTGGTGTTAGATGATTTTGCCCAACTATGGGCTAATGAAAGTCTTCTAAGCACACTTAAGGTTGGCAAGGCTAAGCTATGATGTTCAGTAGGTTAGTGTATTAAATGCATTTTGGACTTGAGATATTTTCAACTTACGGTGGGTTTATCAGATGTAACTCAATCCTAAGTCAGGGAAGATCTGTACATGTTTATCTTTTTCAGAAAGGACACAAGCATTTTGCAGATTAAGGATTTTTCTTTATTTTTTAAACTTTTTACTAATAGGTTAATTTAATTATGGACCAATTCTATGACTTACACTTCTAATTAACTCGCAGATTTAAGAGTCTGTTTACCAAACAAGTATTGATACTTATTGGGCATTTGGAAGCTAAATGGCCAAAACAAAGTTAAGTCACAAAATTATTCATTAGTTTAGAGATCCTAAGGACTTGGCTCTTTTCAGATGAGAAGACAAGGAGCTATTCTTCAAAGCTGAAAACCAGCTCCAGAAAAGAAGATTATTTCAATGTTCAAAGGATACTTGGCAGTTTGACTATATTTTTTGCATCTTTACCCTATCTCCCTGACAAAAAAAAATCAGTTGAAGAAAATAGTGTTCTGATGGTACATTTCATTGTCTCATACCTGTTTGCCCTTCACAAAACAAACAGCAGAAAGTTTGTATTTCAAACATCAAAGTCTTGGTATATAAACAGAATTATTTCTGTGTATATGTGCACAGATCTACATGTACCAATAACTAAATGTACTAAACATCAAATATATATGCAAATGTTTAGAGAAATATTTTTAGAGCATGACATATTTATAATATATATATAATGTATTAATCATTTTCTATGCTTCAAGATCTGTACTAGACATTAGACTTGATTTCAGCCCTCAAAAACATGGAATTTCATGAGGAAGGCACAAGATCAGATAATTTGGGGTTAAGTGTCATGCCAGAGGTGCACCCAGGCAATTGCAAAGACAGGAGGAAACACACAGAGTCAGTGGAGCCTAGAAACACCTAATCCAATCTACAGCGTGGATGGGGACGGGGGAGGTAGAACCAGAGACAACAGCCTGAAGAAGACAATACATGGGCTGAGACTTGCAGGGTGAGAAGGAGCCATGTGAGCAAAGAAGGGAGATGTCACTCTGTACATAAGAAACAGCAAGGGCCTGGAAGGGAGGCCAGTATGGTCACTGAACATCTAGTCAGCTCAGAACCACTGACGCACAAGGTTAAAGGTGACGAAGGAAAGGGGATGGGCTGTCCAGGAGGCTCAGGGAGGTCCCCACAAGGCCCATGCTCCATGTCTAAGTGTTTTCACTTCACCCTGAGAACAGGGGTGAGTCACAATGGGGTTTTAAACAGGAAAATGGCATAATTTGACCAGGTAAGAAGGATACTCCCATGTTCTGAGTGAGAGCCACCAAGGCAGTCAGGGTAGTGTGGAGAGGATGGTTTTGAGGACTTGCTGATAAGACATCATAGATCCCGCAGGAAGAATCTAAAACAGCTCCCATGTTTTGTGTTGGGGTTGGACAAACGGTGGAAAATTAATGGAAGCAGGAAATACTCATGGTCTTTAGTGCAAGTGGGAGCTGAAGAAAGATGATGAAGTCACATTAGGTAAGAAAAATCTATCTTTAAACCCAAATGGAAATGTACATCAGACACTGAAATATACTATTTGAATATTAACCAAGAGCTGAAGCCTGATGAAAGAGGTCAGCCCAGAGGTGGAGGGTAAGGTTACTACAGTGATCTATGATTGTCCCAATTTTTCTCTAGGTAGGTAGGTAAAAAGTAAGGAAGGACTTCACATCTCATCTTTCAAAGAAAGAGGCACCAGCACCAGATATAAGGGCATTAACACTGAAACCAAGTTAAACCCCAGTGTGCCTTACAGCCCAATGGTGTAAATCAGTAACTAAAACACAGCCTGGCCTGATTGCTCGAGAGAAATATGCCACCATGTCACTGACTCTGCATGTAAACGATTTCTAGAACAGATGAGAGACATGTGGCAAAAATGCCTTCCTTTAACACATCCCTCCTTTTGCCCAAGAACATAGAGGACCTAACACTTACTGTACTTGTCTAGTGTCATAAAGGACAACCCCAAGTCACTCAGTTTTCATGTATGAGGCCACTTGTACATTAGACACATTCTCACACACTCTGTCGACATGAAAATACCAGCTGTGTCTTTTCTTTCCCACATTTCCCTACGCATTTACTTCACTAAATAAGCAAGAGAGCGACATGTTTATTATGTACACTCATTCTGTGGAAACCATAAGCAGGTCCTTGAATTTACACAACACTCCTCACTAGAAGGCATCAAAATGGGCACTTGAGGAAATAGAATGCTAACAATTTTCTATTTTAAAGAGATGTGTGCCCATTCCAAGTACTTTATAATAGTGTTATATGACATAATGATATTCTATTATCTTGTTTTATCTTTTCCAAAGTATGTACACAAGAATTCTTGTGATTGTGCCTTTAACTCAGCAAACAAAACTGGGCCCTGATTGGGCTTTATCAGAAATTATGTAAATCAATCACAGACTGAAGCATGTATATTATTTCATAAACCCACAGAACATCATGACTTTTCATCTTAGTGTGGTGTTCTATGAATTATTTTCATGACTTTACAAAAAATTTGATTTTAGATTTTTAATGTAGCATGTAATATGGACTCAACACCATCAAAAGTTTGCATATGGCTAAAATAAATTTTTTATAATTTCTTACTATTTTGTTACTACTTTGTTACTATTACAAATATTAGATTTCAAAAATCATCTATTTTCAGCTTATTAAAAACACTAAGAAAAATTTAATGGGTAGATTAGACATATGTTTTTAATCTACAGCTAGGTGTTCTACCTCATTTGGTATATCACTCAAATACTTCTTCAGATCTCTTTTTTAGATAATAAATAGCACCTAATACTTGACAGAATTTCATGTGCATTTCCTTAGCTCTGGGGGAAAAAAGGTAAGATGTGTAAAGGAAAGAGTATTGCTGCACAAGACCTTAAATCCTTCCAAACAGTGTTGATTTACTGACTATAATTTCCTTGTGTTTATTAGAATATGGCTGAACAATGTGTCTGAAACCAGACACCTCATGAAGGCATAGTCAGCCTCCTCCAGCTCAGAGCTTCCTTCCTCATAACTCAGTCTCATTCACTATTCCAGGAAGCATTGTCACATTGTCCTCCCTGCTGAGGAAGGCTAAAAATTGGCCAAGGAATCTCATTCTCTAATATCACATCTCCTGCCTATTTCCTGTAACACTTGTTTCTCCCAACATAAGAGAGAAATTTGACTTTAACTGGCAATCTAGTGAAGACTCCACTTCTATTCAATCTGTTCATTAATGTTGAGGCAGAGTTGGTGTTTACGCAAATTATCAAAATTAGGCTCCATATATACACCTAAAGAAAAAATCGTAGACAGTGAGTAATCTAATTCAATCAGGAGATAAGTTCTTGAAGCTATGGAAGGAGGAAGAAAGTTTTATCTTACAAAACTCCAGAAGCAAGATTCAGAAAGAGGCATCAAAAGAAAGAAATAACTATAACTAAAAAAAACAAAAACAAAAACAAAAACCAATCACAAAGATAAAAATAAAAAAGAACTCGTAAGGGACATCAAAAATAACTTACGGGTCAATGCAATTAAAAGCCAATACTGGCAATACTTGGAATAGAAAAAAAAAATCCTACACAAAATGCCATTGTGGTAGTTATAAACCATTATGCATTTAAAGAAATTGTTTCAAACCTCAATTAAGAACTGTCAATATACTAAAAATCTTCCAAAGATCTGTTGAAATAACTGATAGTCAAAATTCATTTATGAATGTTGGTTTAAAAATAGCATGGCACTAAGTAGTGTATAACACAGCCTTTCCTAACATTACACTATAATCTCTAAGATCCAGAAACAGATGAAGTCAAACCAGTTCCAATAAGTGAGAGTAACACATTGTCAAAATCTGGGAGAAAATTCTACTCACTACATTGGAGGTAAAGTTAGAATCAAACATCAGTAGTCAATGCCTGCTTCACCTGCTGAAACGGAGCACACTCACCAATCTGAATGAATCTAGAGATAAAGTTTCATCTGCCCTGCTTTGCCTAGGCTTTGACTAGCACTAGCCTAGCATTTGAACTAACCACAAAATTGGGCAGCCACACCTCTATAGCATGAGCAAGCCATCTGAAAAGTCCAACAGGCTGTTCTCATACCATCCACTCAGTTCTTCTCTTCCAACATGTATTTAGAAACTCCAATATTCAGGAAGAAAATACATACACAGACTATACATCCATACACACACACACACCCAGGAAAAGGATGGGAACTGCTGGTGACACGTGCACTCTAGGCAGTGTAGTAGAATCAACAGTCTAGTGTCGTAAGATGGTGAAAGAAAGATATGATGAACTCAGTATACACTAAGATTTGTAGTCTTTGCTGTGAGTAATCAGTTCAGTTTCAGAGAACCAGGAAGAGAGTAAGAGAAGATTGCCCTTCAAACAAATAAAGCTATGTAAGACAAATGTCTGTTAACAAAGACTGCCGTGAGAGCAGTGCATAGCGACTTGCCCTCCAGCTGTATAACAGAAAATGAGACCTGACAGTTTACAAGTGGTCGGTGAACAAGGCCAAGAGCAAGCTATGCACCTAGTCTGCTGGCAAATACCAAGTATGGATAGACTTTTCATTGTCTCAGGGTGAATAAACAGAAGGAAACCTTGGACAAAACAAAGAAAATGAGACAACATTGGGAGAAAATTTAGAAAGTATATACATTCAAAAATTATTTACTATAGGAACCAAAAGACTATTTCAGAAAACCAGCTGATGTCCTCAATGGAACACAGAAAGACCTCTATGAATCAGGAACAGAAATGTATAAAGAAAGAAAAAGCTGATATAAAAAAGCAAGCTTAAATCAGCTAAAAGAGGATGACAAGGAAACTGAAAATCCAACCGTAGATTTATAACCTACATTTGAAGGCTTAACCGCCCAAAATCTCATTTCGTCATCTAGAAAGTCAGTGTAATTATAGGCTCACTTAATTAACTGGGTTACTTTGAAAACTGTGTGTAAAGTCCTATGGAAAATGCTTGACTCAGGTAAGAAATGTTACTTATTAATGTAATTATTACTACTATTGCCCATCTCTAAAGAATTATAAATACACTAAGCAACTTAGAGACAAATCTAAATTAAGAACATAAGAATAGCAAATCATGGCAAATTGGATTGGCAAAAAGACAAGCTAATTAACCATAAAATTATAAATCATGTGGCAGTAGAAATATAACTTGGTATAAGTTGTCTGGAAAGAAATTTGGCAAAAAAAAAAAAAAATCTTAAGACTCTTAAATTGGAATAAACCAGGAATTCCCAGAAATTTGAAAAGTAGGAATGGAAGTGCACATGTGTTTTCATTTGTGTTTCCTACCTATGTCTACTGAAATCCCTAAGGACAATGATCGAACCAGTAGCGAGAAGCTTACCTTTGTGCCCATATTGTGGTCCTGAAATATCCTTCTCACTAAATGTGATCATGGCTTTTGGAGAAATATGAATTCAGTTGATCTGAATTTCAATAATAAAAAATATAATCGGTTGAAACCAAAATACCTTTATATCTATGAGTTAATAATGATATTTTAAAATATTGGTCACTTTCAAAAGATGATAGAAAACTAATAATCTTGGTAACTGTTAAATAAAAGGAAATATTAAGCATTTACTTTTTTCCTTGCATGAACCATACCACTGTCTAAGCAAACACCAGGATGGGGGAAATAATCTCTTTAGAAAGCAATCCAGTGATTAATGAAAAAGAAAGGGTAGAATTAGAATATCACCATTTATAAGCTTTAATGGATAAAGAGACATAAGCATTAAGTTCCAACATTTGCTAAAATCACAAAAAAGAAAGACAACAAGACATTTTAAGCCACAAGTGATAAAGTCTTGCCAAAAAGATGGAAGGAGAGCCCAGTGCAGTCTCTGGGTCTAGTGGCCAATTTGCAGAAACACCGAGGACAGAGGACCACGGTAAACTGTATCATGAATGGGCAATCAACAAAACCCAGATGTGGGAAACTCTACTGGCCAAGTGACTCTTGTTCTATAATGGAAAACTTTAAGGAAAAGAAGGAGATGGGGTAGGAGTTGGCACATACATATAGAAAACTAAAAGGCAATTATTTTTTAAGGGGAAGACTAAACTATATCATCTATGGATACACATTTTGCACAATCACATTTTGGTGATAAAACTATAAAAAGTAAAACGAGGAAGAAAAAAATACTATATAAGGCAGAATAATGTGTATGTATACAGAAGGGAAGGGTCTGTGACTGGAATGTGGCCCACGGAAGAGGTTTCTGAGTATATGGCAAAACTCTATTTCTTTACCAGGTTGGTATTCACGTTATATTCTTTAATACTTATCTTTGAGTCATGTGTCTTTTGGTATCTGTGTTTTATTTTATTGTAAAAAGTTAAAACAAAAACAAGTAGAACAGTAAATAAACCAACTTCTTCCATCACTGTAGTCTGATTGTAGTGGTTTATGCCTTCTCTTTTCCCTGTAGACTTGTTTCCTCAAAGCAGGAACTGTGCCTAGAGGTGTTCATTTTATATATTCAAAAGGTTTCCTGGGCCCATCTTAATCTCAATGTATCCTACAACTCTTGATGGGCCTCTGCATTCCTAAAATGTGTATACTTCACACTCAGTCTGCAACAATGTCATAAACAGCTTTTATTCCACTGAATTGATACTCTGTAATAGGTTGATTTGCTTCTTTTTGCTAGTTCAAAATTTGGCAGGAGAAGTGCAAAGCAGAGAAGACACAATGATTGAACAGGCAGCAGTCCCTGGCTAGTCAATGTGCAGTCATCAGCAAAAAAAAAAAAAAAAAAAGAAAGAAAGAAAGAAAAAAAAAACCCTGCTTCTCTTTACTTCTGGGATGTAGGATCAGCTCCCCCAAAAGACTGGGATATCTGAGTGTTCTGAGCAGACCAAAGCTGTCTAGCATTCTCACAGCTGGGAGACACAGTTTAACCACATGTACTTGGATGGGTACTTGGGTGCCCTCAGGGCCTCCAACTCTTACAGAATCAATTATTCAAGCTGCATTGAATTGAAATTCTGAAAATAATTTCCTTTCACTCATAGAAATTGTCAAAACCCTGAATGCTCCAATTTATCACGTATAATGGAATTCTCTTGAAGGATAACAGCAATATCTACCAGAACCCCCTTGGTTTGGTTTGTCTCTAATGATTAGATAAACTTATTAAGTGGTATGATTGCTTTAATTTAAAAAAAAAAAATCAGGCTATATATAGCACATCAGTCAGTAATTAACATTGATGGAATTTTTTTTATTCCACAATACCAGAAATTCAGCATTTAATCAATGAGAAATCAATATGCATGCCTTTATGGTCTATAATAATTCATCACTATTCAATGTAAGTATATTCTCTAGAGATACAAAGTATAAAATATGCTAAATTTCAGTTGTATCATATTTCTTCTTTTCAAAATAATGTGCTCACTTTTATTCTAGTATAAAGTTTTTTTCCTGTGAAATGTTCAAAGGGAAAAAAATGAACTGTTCTAGTGAAATATACATCAAAAATACATAGAAAATAAAAATTATACCACAGTTTAAAAGATTAAATTATACTTTATCATGAATCTGATTAATTCCCAAGTTGCCTAATATATGTCACTATAATTGTAAAAATGCTAGCTGGAAAAAAAAAAGCTGGATGAAGTGAATGCTGTTTTTAAACAAGAAAATTATTCTCCCCCAAAGAAAGTCATTGAATTTTTTTTTAACTTTTTACTTTCAGATCAGCGTAGATTTACATGTAGTTGCAATAAATAATGCAGAGAGATAGCCCATGGACCCTTCACCAGTTTACCTTAATGGTAACTACATCTTACACAACAGTACAATATCATAACCAGGATACTGACATTGGTACAAGTCACCTCTCTTCTTCAGATTTCCAGTTTTACTAATGCTCATTGGTGTACATGTATCTCTTCAGTTCTACGCTATCTTGTCATTTGTGTATGTTCATGTTCCTGTCACTACAGTCAACACACACAAGAGCTTCATCACCACACAAGGATCACTTGTGTTGCCTTTTAATTACCACACCCATCTGCTGCCTTCCTCCTCCCTCATCTCTGGCAACCACTAATCCATCCTCCATTTCTATAACTTTGTCATTTCAAGAATGTCATATAACTGGAATCATACAATACGCAGTATTGTTTTTAGAGTTTGGGGAATTTAGAGTTTGTTCCAGTAAATAAAGAGTTTAAAAGTCACAGGCAAAAAAAAAAAAAAAAATCACAAAAGGACACAAGGATGACATACCTTATGAAGAAGACTCCAGAGCATACAATGCTACATCGAGAAAACAACAAAATATTTTAACCTTGAAAACTTTTTGATCAATTCTCAAAGACTAGGGTGGTCGAGGAGACATGCTTTTTTCTGTGTTTTTTTTTTTTCAATTTTGTTTTAGCATGCTTTGTAAAAGTTTGACTAATTTTCCTGCTGTCTGTTCCACTAAACCAAAAAATAAGAATTTGAGGGACATACATCTATTAGCTTGTCAAAGGCACAGCTATCACTGAGAGGAGTTGGAAGGTGAGAGCCAGCATGACTATTCCGTTATCACTGGGGATTCCTTTTTACAAATTTGGCTCTTAAGTAGGAAAATGAGGAAGCAGGGTATAGAATTCTGTTATTTCTGGGAATCTTTGGACAATAAAATTGAAGAGATCTACTAACAAAGATTTCTGTTAGGCCAGAGGGATAAAAGGCCATAAGGGTTTTAATGTCCCTCAACTGGGATCTCCATCTGGACTACTTGGTGTCACATAATGAAGTAACTCATATTAAATGCAGGAAGGCACTAGAACTCATGGTTCCTGAATTGAAAGTCTATCCCTTTACAGTCAACATGTACACATCAGAGTATAAGGACTTTATAAAAATGTTTTCATTTATTTTGATTCCCTACTTTTTTCATATGGAATTATTTGTCACTTTCAATCTCAATTTCACCAATAATGCTGCCACATTTTATTCCTTGAACAATAATTACCTTAAAATCACTCATTCTGTCATGAAGTATCTTCGTGAAGGACTAGTAACTATGCTGTGATTTTCCCCTTAGAATCCCCAAATGTCTACAGTCTATTACCTAGGCCTCTATAGTCCCTAATGATGCTTAAAAACTCCATCCATGTAAAGGCACAGATGAATAAATATAAGATCAAGCAGACAGAGCAAAATGTTCTCTGTAGAATCTGTGCAGAGGTATACGGGGTGTTCACAGCACTCTCCTATATGTTTGACTCTTATATACGTTTGAAATATTTCAGAATTAAAGGGAAAAAACTCTAGCCTCAGAAAGGGAGCTAGAGAGAACTGGGATGATCATCATAAATTAAAAACTTTAAAGTACTTTAATGGAATTGTTCAAATAGACCCCTTAATCTCATTTACTTATCTCAAGGGCATTTTGCCAAAAGGTAGCTAATAGCACGTTTCTGTACCCTGAAGGTCAGAGGGAATCCTATCTTCTGGACTCTTGCCCTGACACAGGCTGACATCATGAGAAATAGTTTCAACTGATGTGGGTTCTTAAATACCAACTGACAATTACTTCACCAGGAAACTTGGCAACAAGGCTGTGTACTTTGAGTATGACGTCACTGTTGAGCCAATGAAATAACTCCGTGCTATGCAAGGTCATCTTCCAAGGGAGAGAAAAATGAACATATTTCTTAAGAAAAATAGATGAAAACATTCTTGAAATTTGAAAATATCCAAATCTATCAGGAATCATAATTTTTTAAAAACATCACAGAGGGGGAATTGAAATTGGTTCAAGGACTCTCCACAAAGAGGTTCATAGAGCAGATCAAAAAAAGAAATTTCTAAACTTTAGGCACTGCTTATGCCATGATCTCACATTTTTCTGCTGTGTCATAATTACAGCCATTAGTGATTCAGATAACATTCTCCGTAGAGATTTCCTTCCACACACAAAGTCTTGGATTTTTGCTCTAACACTGAAGGTATGAGATTGAGCCTAGTACTGAGAGATGGGAGACGTCAGAAATGTGACTCTACCCAGGGCTTATTTCCATAGACAAAGAGTGTAACACTTGATACTGAGGAAAAGACCAAAAGGATGAAACATGTAAAAGGCCTGACGAGAAAGTATTCAGAAGGTATCTTGTGATACATACACTGAAGTGAATTCACAGTGAAGAGTAAAATTCTGGGTCAAGCTTTTCTTGCCCTCCCAGCCCTAGTAGAGTATGGTCTCGTGACAACTCTTCAGGTACCAGTTAAAAATGATAAGACTTTGGCTGTGTTCTGGCTTATACCCTGGTCTACAGGGAGAAGATTAAGACACACCTAATAAAGTGGAACTGAGAATTAGAACATATGAAAGTACCCAGATTTGCCCCTGAGCTGTTTTTGTGACCTCTGGCTAACTCATTTAACCTCCACAAAACTCAGTTTTTGTCACCTGTTAAGATAGGTCTCCCTGTTGCACAGGAACAGGTTCTTATATGATAAACCTCTGTACAAAAGTGAGTTCCTGTGCAAACTTACAGTTATAAGAATAAATAAGTACTAAGAATGTAATGTACAACATGATAAACATAATTAACATTGCTGTATGTTACATATGAAACTTGTTAAGAGAATAAATCCTAAGAGTTCTCATCAAAACAGGTTTTTTTTTTTTCCTATTTCTTTAGTTTTGTATTGATATCAGATGATGGATGTTCACTAAACTTATTATGGTCATCATTTCATGAGGTATAGAAGTCAAATCATTATGCTGAACACCTTAAACTTACACAGTGCTGTATGTCAATTGTATCTCAATAAAACTAGGAAAGAAGAAAAAAACAGTGTAACATAAATAATAAAAATTAGGTTAACTGAAAGAAAATTGAGCATCTGAATCAACAAAAACTGTGTGTTGAAGACAATACAATAGAGACCCAAGAAAGAGGAAAACAGGGAGGATATGAAACCAGAAACCAGCCTGGACCATCGTGTCTGATGAGAAAGAGAAATGCATTTTACATCTTGGGTAAGGCACTGTAAAAATTTGGATTCTCTATCACAAGAGAAATTGACCCTAACAAATACACTAGTCTTTTTCTCAGTGGCTCCAGTGATATAGACCTAAAGTGTAAGCAGTGCCCAGACCACCGTTAGCAGAAGGTCATAAAGACCCACTTTAGGCATCAGTCAGCTCAGACATGGAAAATCAAACTGAGAAAGTCATACTCTAGGACAGGATGCAGAGGTCAGGGCAGAAAAGAGAACAGAAATACAGGAGAAAAGATAAACAGGTCAGGTTAAAAACTTTACCCATGACTGTGACATATGTCAAACACTCAGTAAAGTTGCGGGTAGGGAAAGAGGGGTTATGATTGTCATTTCTACAATATCAATTAAATAATCACACTGAAAAGCCAAAAGTAGCAGACCTTGAAGGCGACAGATGAGGAGGAAAGAAGTATGACATTAAAATGTCGTTAAGCGTATAACTAAAAGTCTAAATGCTGTTCAGCAAAATCCTAGGCACAAATTTAATTTTTTCTTTACCTTCTTTGAGAACTTAAACATATTCAAGATATTTAGAAATTTTTTCAGGGTTCCTTTTCACATTTTGAAGTACATATAGAAGTTTTATTGGCACTTGAAAATAACGTAGTAATCATTACAGTAGTAATTATCTTAAGTTAATATTCACATGAACAGAAAACTTTAGAATAATTTTTAAAGGATATCGATTCTGAGTCTCTAAAATATGTAAATATTGGTGAAGTACTTGACTGAATACTTTCAGCATCCTGATAAAATAAAAAGTTTAAACTTCTGCCTGGTCAGAATTTGGTTTAGTCCTGATTTAAAGTATGACAGTATTAATACTAAACTGATATGGGTTTTCTCAACCACTGCTTGAAATTATGACAAGCCAGAATTTCTGATGGAATGCAATAGGGTTCTCTTTTTGTAATAGTACATATTGTTTAGACCAGGCAAGATCTCTCATGTTCTTAAATGTGATTTTTAAGACTTACTTTCCTTTTCATTGGCATGGAAGAAATGTGGGTTTTGGTTTGGTTAGGATTTGGGGTTTTGATACACAAATCCAATTTTTAAATCACCTTATTTGAACTGCCCTGGAATGTGTTGTGCACAAAACATACAATGCCACAGAAATCGTAACTAATTAATGTAATTAAGGACAAGCAGAGGAAAAGAACATTTTGTCCAATGCCCAGTTAATGAAGTCATTATTCATCTAGGGATAACCAAATTATTTTGGCTCAGGATCCAGCCTAAGACATTGTTAGCACTCTGAATTTTATTTGGAAGGGAAACTGTCAGCTAAAATAATCTTCCTGTAACAAAAATTAATGTGATAAACTTGCTCACAAAACTTGAGCTTTTAATAAACAGGCTGCTAAGTGTTGCCCAAGGTGGAGGGGATATTTCTACAAGTTGCTTCTTTTCTCCATTGTCTCCTCTGACTGTCTCGTGGAAAAACAAATCTTAACACCAGTTGTTATAGCTCTATTGTCTACACTGCTCTGAACAGGAATTAAGAAGGGGGGTTTATGTGAAAGGATGGCTTGCCCTCTACAGCTAAAACTTCCCCATCTCTTTTTAGTGGCATTTGACTAGAAAGATGTGAAATAATTTAAGACACAAAAAGGAAAGATGAAAGAAGAGACATTTGGAAGAAGGACTAGAAAGAAAAGGAATTGGGGAAAAGTGAGACAAAAGGGAAGGTCGGTATATTTTGGAAGGTGGGTTTATTAGTTTCCCAGGGCTGCCTTAATTACTACAATCTGGGAGGCTTTAAACAAGAGAAGTTTATTCCTTCACAGTCTTGGAAGCTACAAGTAGGAAATCAAGGTGTTGTCAGGGCCGTGCTCCCTTCACAGAATCTAGGGGAGGGGCCCTCCTTGCCTCTTCCCAGCTCCTAGAGGCTCCCAGTAAGCCTTGACGTTCCTCAGCTGGTAGCTGCAACATTCCAGTCTGCCTCCTCCTTCTCATGGGCATCTTCTCTGCGTCTCTTGTGTCCTCTTTTCTCATAAGGACACCAGTCACCAGATTTAGGACCCACACTAATTCAATAGGACCGCATCTTAATTACACTTCCAAATAAGGTCACATTCTGAGGTTCTAGGTGGACATAAATTTGGAGGGACACTATGCAACCCACTACAGTGGGGAACAAAGGCCAAGTCTGAGTTACTGGTTCCCTTACCAGGGGAAACTGACCTATGGAGAGGCCGAAAAATAAAAAAGAAGCTGGCAAGATAGCAGCAGCTGAAGCAGTGGAGACAATGAGAAAGCTTGAGGATGCAGGTGTCAGAATCTCAAAAACCGTAAGGCCAGTGATGGCAGCCTTCCTCTGGTGGTAGAATTTTTCAGAGTCCGTTAGTGTCCCACGGCATGTCAATGAGCAGTAAGAGTAAGTATGATTAAACAGGAGTAGCAGCAGCACTTACGAGCAAGGCAGAAAGGAGGTAGAGGACAGAATTCTCAGGAGTTTATCACGGGCTCCTCTACACCCTGATTCCTCAGACTCAGGCTCTATGGGTCTGTGAGTTCCTCTGGAACATTTCATTTATTTTTACATGTTTTAAAAAAGTGTGTGTGTGTGTGTGTGTGTGTGTGTGTGTGTGTGTGTGTACCTGCTCCACCTTTGAAATCCAATCAGTCTTTCTAACAATAGTTTCCTTGTGAGTACTGACATATATTTTTAATTTTATGTTTTCATTCGCATGAAAATCCAGGGAAATAAAATATACATTCTGGATCATCTGATAGCTGTGCAATTTTAGCGTGTACATTAAGTGGTAACAATTAAGAGGCACACAGTAGGATGAGTTTAATGGTTGCAAGCTAATGAGAAAAAGACAAGCAGTGAACTCAATATTTAGCTTTTATTTTCAAGCCAAGGGAAGGACAACAGCTCCACTACGGCAACTCAGAGAAGGCTTCCAGCAGCCCAAAGAAAGAATGGGAGCAGGAAAACTGAGTCATCCTACAGACACGCAGAACTGCCCGCACCTAACCTGCTGAAACTGACAGTCACCTGGGTTTCCCAATCATAAGGCACTTTACCCTGGAACTTTCTTTGCTATCATCCTCAAGACTTTTCTTTGCTTAAACCACATAAAACCTCATCAGAATTTCTAATTGTTTTATGTGAAAAGAAGAGCATACAGCCAACAATACTGCCAGTTCTACCATTGCCACCAATATCACCATCAGTACTATCAGCAATACTGTTTCTACATCACTAGCAATACTGTTTCTACTAAGCAGTTTAGACAAACAAACAAACAAAACCAGAATTCAGTGTTCAAACTGTTATTTATACGTAGGGTAACTGATTGAGACTCAGAGCATCTCTCTGCAAAACATCAGTGGTGTGTGTCTCCAAAGAAGGTCTTAGAACCACTTCTAAAAGCATTATAAGGTAAAATGTATTCATGAAAAATGCAAATTTCTGTTATATAAAATATGTGATTTACATACTATCATTGATAACTGTGACTATTTGGATTTTAAAAAGTGAAATATTCAGATTTTTCCAAGGCTTTTGGTTGCCATTTATAAAAACTTCAGCAAATATTTTAAAAATTCTTTTCTCCCTTGAAAACTCTCACATTAAAAAAAGTCTCCTAAAATAAAAAATTGAATAAAGAAGCATAAAATTAGAAGCCCGAAAAACATTATAACCACAATCCTAAATTTGGAATTTTTTAAGACTCATGCCTCAGCAAACCAAGTAAATTAAGAAAGCAAAAGTCCTCCCCTTTGCTTTTGCTGACAGTATAGCCCAGAATCTCCTATTCCAGGTCCCAGGAAGGGATAAGCCACTTCAGTGACCCAACAGCCTGAAAGGTTGCCAAGAACTGGAGAGCCACAGGGAACAGACTTGGCAGTCACATGAGAAACAGGCTATTATGTATTACTAAGAGAAAACCATGGCACTTGTATGCAGGGTGACAGATTAAATCTTTCTATAACTTTCTGGCCACGTGATATAACATACAGATACACAATATAAAATATACACACATATACATGGGTATATGAACATGTACCCGATTCTTCATTATTTTTAACTGAGGCCACATCCATTTGTTTCTAACCCTTGTCTTGCAACCTGGATGCTACTGTTACACTTCTTAAGGGGCCTCAGAAGTTCCAGAGCAGCCCAGTACCTTTTCACTTTTGGCTTGACATTCTCCAGGTCCAGCACCATCAAACGGCTGAACTGGAAGGGATGGGAATTCAGGACGTCTAGGGGAAATATGACCCTTTCCTGTACAGAGTGATTTCCATTTTAAGTGAAAACTAAACAGACCTAACTATGTTTAATTTTTTTCCCCTTTAGAACTCAAGGTTGTTAACTTAGACTAAAACCCTAGCCCTCTACTTCCCCTGTTCTTAGGATCTAACCTCCTCATTTGTGGAGGAGAGCAAACACTCCCTGAACACACCGAAGGATGCTCTGAACCACTGAGCACAGCTTCCTGCCATGCCCAACACGTCAGACAAGTCTAAGGCCATGAGCTTTATGAATAACTAGTTTTAGGGGCTGTTTTTCCACTTGAAAACATCATACAGATAGAAAGATGATTTTTTTTCCAAATTAAACCATTCTGAAAAATATATGTCTCCCTAATATCCCAAGCCCTCTAAATCCCTCTCCAGAGGCAATTTCTATGAACAAACTTTTTCTATATCTGATATATATAAAATAAACAACAAAGTCCTACTGTACAGCACAAGGAACTACATTAATATCTTATAATAATCTATAATGAAAAAGAATATATATATGTATAACTGAATCATTATGCTGCACACCAGAAACTAACACAACATTGTAAATCAAGTATACTTCAATATAAAAAGGAAAAACCAGAACCATAATCTAATGCTATTGGTGGACAAAGGAGGGCATAACACAAAGTCAAAGACTAGGACCCATCCAGGACAATAATGCATACTCATAATTTTTGAACATTCCACTTTGGAACTGTGGTATAATAAAAGATACATACATATATATTTAGTCTTTATTCCCTGTTTGTGGTACAAAGCTCCTAAAACCCTTCGAATTTCCTGGGTGATACTGTTACTGAATAGCAACTCTTAACAATGAGCCCCTTTCAACCATAATGGAGTTTATGTTAGTGAAGTGCCTCAGGGTGGGGCCACTAGATAGCTTCATGATGGTGGCTGATCACCTGAAAGGCCAAACATGTCATTAGAGGGTTGGAATTTTCAGTCCTGCCCCCAGCCTCTGGGAGGGAAGAGGGGCTGGAGATTGAATTCTATAAAAACTGTTGAACAGTGAGATTCTGAGGGCTTCAGGGTAGCTGAACATGTTGAAGTGCCAGGAAGGTGGTGCCACCTACCCAGAGACGTCATGGAACTGCGCACCACACGCCCCACCCTGCCCATCACATGCCTTGTCCTAATGCATCTCTTCCATTGGGCCATTCCTGAGCTGTAATAAACTTTGTAAGAAACCAGTTTTTAAAAACTGGCTTGTTTTGAACCACAGAGCTTTGGAGTGGTTTGTTTTGCAGCAATAGATAACTAAAACATCATCCTTCCAAAATTTTTCTATGCATACATGAGCATAACTTTTTCCTTTCTACATGTATTATTCTGAGCCCTGAGGGTTTTTTCCCCTAAATTTAATGTTATATCTTTCTAAATCAGTGCATGGAGACTCACTGAATATTATTAAAGTTTGCAGGCTATTAAATCAGTCCCATAATAATGGACATTTAAATACTTTTCATGCTTGTGTTTTTCTGAACAATATTGAATGAATGAACATCTTCACAAATAAAGCTTGGTGCACATCTGACAAACTACTGTAAGTGAAATTTCTAGATGAAGAACATTTTGCTTCTGTAAAGCTGGTTTTCCATTCTTCCCTTATAAACTTCATCCTTTAACAAATAAGGCCAAACTCAGTGGTTGCTTCCTCTCAAGATTCTGCTAGGTAAGATGAATTACTCTTCTTCTCTGGTTTTCCTGAGCACAACATTTTAACGATTTCCACTAATAAACTATGAATCCCACCAAGGGTCCTGTTTCTGCCTCAGTTATTGTACAACCTACCTCACAGGGTAGGGTGCCTGAAGCATGCTCTTGTTCAATCAAATATAGTAGAATGAATAAATGAACGAATGGGCAAGTCCACCTGTGCACAGGGTGACAAATGTACTGTGGAGCATCAGGAGCAGTAACAACAACCCGAATTTCCAACAAGGAAGTGACTCATGTGACAAAGCTTTCTCCCAAGGGCAGCTCTTTTGTTGGCCAAACTGCCATGTGGCTCGATGCTTATAAAGGGCACAATCAAAGCAGATGCAGAGATCCCAATATACATTTGAAGGGGTTACTCAAGTTCAACCGGGATGCCCCTCCACGGTGTGTGGAAGGACCTGGAGAGACAGCTCACCTATGGGAAGAAAAGACCTGAGTATAAGAGAAGTTTCCAAGATCTTGGAGAAGCAGGAAGAACATGGTGTGTCCACTTGGGTGTCCTGTTAGCCAATGATGTGTGTGCAAGCCAGAGTCCTGGGACAAAGGGTCATAATAAAGGGGACATCTCTTTCAATACTTATGTTATTGATAATACTTGTGTTATGATTTGCACACAGTCAACAAAGTTCTTCTATTTTGTCTTTGATTTTCTAATAGATAATTCAGCAAAGCTGCTGGATTCATTTATTCACTCACCCAAACAAGTATTGACCAAGAAGAGCCCACCATGTGCCAGGCACTGCTCTAGGTACTGAAGAGACAAAAGTAAATAAAACAACGTCCCCAACATTGTGAAACTTGATTATAGTGTCGGGAGACAGAAAAAGAACTAAAAAATTATAAAATGCCAGTCAGTGGAAAGAATGATGAAGAAAAACAAAGTATGGTAAAGGAGAAAATGAGGGTGGTATATTATACAGATTTGTAAGGGGAACAAGGAAGATAAGGGTAGGAGATAAACCCAGAAGGGGGTCAAGGGACCAGATCACAGTAGGGCTGTAAAATGTAATGTTATAAATTTGGATGTTACACTAAGTCAGATGGAAGACTCTGAGCAAAGTATAATATAATCTGATACAAAAGTGATAAAACACATAATGACATTCCTCTATACCAGTTACACAATGTTCTTTTATACCAATAATGACCAATGAGAGAATATGATGGAAGAAAAAGATTACTTTGTACTCTGAGTTCCTCTTATGGTCTTATTTATTAGAAGGTGAGACACTCAAGGGTCAGGTTCTCACTGTAATATGGGGTTAAATCTAGAGACAACCAGTACTCAAGGGATGCGGTTTTCCAGATACCTTCCTGCCTTGAAACAATAGACACTTCACTTACAAGGACAATATACAATGAATCAATACCATTAACTGAATTCTTCGCTAATTAGCATAGATTTGTAAACAGTTAAATGATCACCGTCATCAGACGCTTCAAAGGGAAGTTAGTTGAGTGTGTGTCAGTAATCATCTGATTCCTCACACACTTCCTGGATAAGAGTGAAGCTTTGGGAAGATCATTCTGTCTTAGATGAAACAACTGATGATAGTGGGACTGCCTGCAAAACTCAGTTACAAAGTTCATCAGTGATGATAAAAGTATTTGCTTCTGTGATGTAAGTACAAACACAAATTCAGTAGAACACTGTATCCTGGTAAAAGCAATGCTCTTATAAAATTAAGAAATGTATAGAGCAGAAATGCACTTGAAATAATTTGAAAATGTTCCCCAAACTGTGATAGTCAATTAATCAAAATAGCTGTAATTTACAAAATGACTCTGTGTGTGTGTGTGTGTGTGTGTGTGTGTGTGAGAGATAAGGTAAATGCCGTATAATTTCTAGTTATTTTAGTTACTTTAACTGCATATATATAGATATGTGTATATATCACATGTACATATGTTTATAGTTTCACAGATTTTGATTTACAGTTACTTTATATATATAACTAAATATACATTATATATGTAAATATATATATAGTTAAATGGTTAAGTAACTATAATATATATAGTTATATTTCATACACATACATACAGTTAAAGAACCAGAAACAACGCCTTGGTGGCAAAGCTGATGCCACTTACACACGCTTCTGCACGGCACCATGTGTGGTCTCTCTGCTTTCAGTCATCAGTAGGATCTTAGAAAGCTTGTAGAACTATTTCATACATAAACCCCAGTAGCCTACCATGGTACTGACCTACTTTTGTAAACAAATCTTCTAAATTTTACTGCATTCTGTTCAAAATCCATTAGAAATCTTTAATAGGAAGTGATCAAAGTGCCAATCAATCAAATGCCAAAATGCTTAAGCTTTTGAAGTTGCTAGCAAATCTCAATTATAAAATCAGAGCTTTCAAACAGAAAGACATTAAAATTAAGCCCTATAAAAGCAAGGGAGCAACTGAAATAATTAAATTATGGTAACATCTCAAATACTGTGAAAAATCTCATTTGAAATTCTCTAAGTACACTTTTCATTAGCTTCATTGGTAAAAAGAATCTCTCGATGGAATTTCAGAATTCTTTGGAAATTGGAAAAATTGCATTTGATAGAATAAAGAAAGTTCCAAAGACTGCAAATCTCACAGCATCTAAATTTAGCAAAATATTAAAAAGGATTGTAAGCAGAGTTACTTGAATTTTGCCTCATATAAATATTTGCCAAAAATATCTTCTTAATGAATACCCAAAGGTAGTAAACTCCTGAGGTTGAAATTTAATTTAATTATGGAAAAATATGGAATTGAGAATATTTTTTATATCAGAATGTTCTCTGCCATACCAGGGACCTGAGTACCGACTGACAAGCTATTTTTTCTATCAAAAATATTAAGGTCCATAGCAGGGTAGGATATAGCTCAGTGAGAGTGCATGCTTACCACACAGGAAGTCATGGGTTCAGTTCCCAACACCTCCACTTAAATTTTAAAAAATAATAATAAATTAAACTTTATTACCTCCTCGTCCAAAAAAGCAAAAAAAAAAAAAAAATATATATATATATATATAAAGGTCTACAGACAAGACACACTTGAAGGAGACAATAGTTTTAAATATATTAATCATAAAATGCAAATTGAAAGTTTACAGGCAACTACTTATATATATAAAATCATACTTTAAAAACATAATCTTCAAGAAAACACTACAGATACATTATTAGAGACAGAGACACAAAGGTAACTGACTAAATTATGTACATATGTTCCAAGAACAATTATTCTGCCTTTGTTGGTTTTAATATTCAGATAATCAATATAAATAAATTTTAAATTTATTATGCAATATTACCTTAGATTTTTAGAGACATTTAAAATAACACTAGATATATATAATAAAATCTGTTGATTGATTTTTTTTCCAGAGAAGTCTACCATTTTCATTTCTTACTGTCTACTTTCACTCACAAAGGTTCATCTCTTTAAACATTCAGTTTTATGATCTCTACAATAATTTATGTAAAAAGCCTACAAGAATGCCTGGCTCCAGAAATGGTAAGTGTTATTAACTGGGCCATGTCAATCCGGCCATTAGCAGAGCTGATGTGAACAAGGAGTTAATAAAGCAGCAATGCTACTTCATTCCTCTCTGGTTCATATTCGCACTATGAGCTTATCACTCAGAACAAGGAATCAACAACATACACAAAAGTCATTAGTGGCAGAATCAGATTTCCTAAAGGGTGACAATAACATTGAATGGAAACAATACAAGTAAGAGTCCATATTTGTGGAATATGATGATGGCCTCTAGGAATGACTTGAGGTGTTTTCATAGTATTTTCACATTTCTAAAATGGTTCAAACTCAGAATTCATCAGCTATTCTTACCCATGTAGAAAAGAGGTAAAATCAGTACATCTATATCCAGAAGAAAAAACAAAATATCTTAAATAAGGATCCTGCCACAGCCTGCTCATTAGTTTCAGGGAAAGATTATTTAGGATGTAAGATAGATAGATAGATAGATAGATAGACAGACAGACAGACACACACACACACATATATGTATATATATCTCTGCATGAACCTGTGATGAGGTAAGAATGGTCTTTTATCCCACCTTAAAATCAACAGCAATACTTCTGTACAACTCAAAAATTCAAGACTTCAACATGGCAATCTAGGTCAAGTCCAGGCATTATGTGTTAAATTCTCAGAAATAACACATTATAACCTACTCTTAATGAACATCATTCTTGTAAACTCTCATATAAATAAATAAAGCACATTATAGCAAGTAACCAATGCTGACATTCAGGTGGTATGTTCTTGTGGTAAAAATACTGAAATACTTCCATACCAGTGGATAAAAAGAAATCCTATATTTAGTGACACTACAAGCTACCTAAGTATGTCAGCCCAGTGGCAGCCTGGAAGCAGGCATTGGACCTTGGTGTAGTGCCAACACAGATATGAGTGGCTTCCGGTGGCTGCTGAAATGACCTCCGTGAGAGCAGCACAAGAGCATGTGTGGTTCAGTGTATGTGAGGAGTAATGACGGGCAGGTCAGAAGTGATGTCTTCAGTGAAGGTCAAAGTAGGAACATGCGAAGGACTAGGTTCCAGGTGAGCACCACCCAGTTGTAACAAAGCACCGGGACCAAAAACCTAATGGTCCATCGATTTAATGGAAAACTTGGAAGAGTGTGACCCAGTTCCCTGTGTCACATCAGAACTAAGAATTTATCAAAAAGATCACACCAGCAATGCTTAAGCATCAGCTAATAACTTGGAAATGATTACAATAACTTGGTGAGTAGTTTGAGTTACACTAGTTGGTAGGCAGTTTTGTGATGTGTGTTTATACTTTGTCTGGAGAATACAAGGCCATATTTTAAGTGTACAATTGTGTGCCGATAAGTACATTCACAATTTTGCACAATCGTCACCACTATTCATTTCCAGAACATTTTCATCATTGCAAACAGAAACTCAGCACCCATTAAACATTCACTCGCCCTTCCTCTAGCCCCTTAGTGACCTCTGTTCTACTTTCTGTCTCTATAAATTTGCCTATTACATACCTAGTATCAGTGGGTAGAACTATACAATATTTTTAAATAAATAAGCATTTACATATTAACATACTAGTTATTAAGTATTTCATATAACACCACTGACACTACATTCAAAGCTCAGCATATTTGAGAAATGAGGTCTAACATGTGCTGAGTAGCAGCATACAAAATAGTCTCCCCATTGATGGGACACATTTTTGAGATTGTATCAACTAAGAAAATTTATAGATTCTATGCTGAAATTATATAAAAAGTGGTCTCCTCAAATTGGGAATAAATTACAAGTATTCAAATTCAGATTAATGCTTGAAGCGTTTTTAAGCAACGCTGGCTAACAACAACAATGCCTGCTTTGGTTGGCAACAAAACTGAATTTCTATAACCACAACTTGAAAATTACAGACCTTCAGAGTTTCCATTTTGCCCAATGAGATAAGGAGAAGAATGGGAAGATTTCCAAGAGACAACAGCTGGGAAATCACCTGCCTGAAAAGTCTAAACCAAGACAAACGTGCTTGGCTTCTCCCTTTGATGATACAGACAAAAACAAGGTTGGCCCCAAACCTGCAACTTCAAAATGGCATAAAGAAATGAAATCATTATCTCTCCAAAAGGTCTGAAGTTGAGGCCAAAAATAATTCATATTAAAAAGCAAAAAAAAAAAAAAAAAAAAGAATCACCATCAAAATCTGGAGCCACAGAAGAGATGTTAACGGAATAATTTGTCAAGAGAATTAGAAAATAACTAAGAGAAAAAAGAGGAAGCTAGGCATAAACAGGCCTGTCCTTAAAAACTTTAAGTGTATATAAAAAACACCACTATTCAGGCCATACACATCTAAGGGCATGACAGGTTGCTGTTTCTAATGCTAACTCCCTCTTTTGTACATCTATCTTGCAGTTCCAAACACCGACCAGGCAGCTTTACTTGTAGGACACCCTTCCAATTCCAACTCAATAAGTAAGAAATAAACTCTTTACCTACCCACCCCAAATTGACTTTTCTTCCTGTATTCCTATCTCAGTAAACTGCATTGCCACCCACATAAGCTATGTAGTTCTTAAGAGTCATCAGCTGCTTCTCCCTCTCTACTTGGCCCCTAAATTCAAACTGCTACCAAATTCTACTGCAAGAGGTCTGTCCTTCTTTACAGCTCACTGCCCAAACCCTCATTATCTCCCATCCAGATCCTTGAAATGCTTACACCAATATTCTTCTCCCCATCTGGAGCCTTTTCTCTTCTTAAGACCATTCTCCACAATGGTGTAAGGGTTACAATCTTAAAAATAAATTAAATCATCTCATTATGCTAAAATAAACACACAAACGAATGAAATAACCTTAGTAACTCTGGGCTAACATCAAACTTCTCACCAAAGTTTACAGAGCTTCTACAAATCTGGTCTTACCTACCACACTGTCTTATGTCCTACAATTGGTCCTACCACACTTATTATTTTATTCTTCCTAAAACACCCTTCTTCATGCTTCCATGCCTGTATCAATGCTACCCTCTACCAATACCCTGGGTCTCCCCATTCCTCCAATCAGCCAGGAAGATTCAAGTCCAATGTCACTTTCTTGGTGACACTCTCCTTTCTTGAGCTGGCTTTATTACTCCCTCTTCTAAGTGCCCACAGGACTCTGCTAAAATATTCATCATAGTAGACATAATCTAGTATAATACAGTTCATACATGTCTGTCTACCTCTGATTATTACTTTCCAAGGGTGGGGTAATGTATTATTCATATTTTCATCTTTAGTTCTTAATACAGCATAAGAATATGGTGTAAGTTCAACATATGTAAGTAAATGAATGAATGATGCAGAACATCAAACACCAGCTGAAAAAACAGAAATTCCACCAAGATTCATTATGATCACTACAATCATTCTTTCATTAAAGAGCTAAAGCTTCCCTTGAGGCAGACTTTTATATATCAACAGTCATACATCATTATTACCAGCCAAGTATACATTATATTAAAAGAGAATCTTGAAGACTTTTGGATGAGATGAAAAGACACTGATGAGGTGAAAAAGTCAGTATTTTAGACATTGGAGGTAGCAGAGAACATACTTCCCAAGTAAGAAAAGGAGTGGGGAGGGGTGGGTATAGCTCAGTGGTAGAGCACATGCTCAGCATGCATGAGATCCTGGGTTCAATCCCCAGTACCTCCACTAAAAGTAAATAAATAAAAACCTAATTACCTCTCCGCAAAAAAAACCCAAACAAACAAAATCAACAAAAAGAAAAGGAGTGAAGGGGGCCCAAGAGGAGACTAGTTTGACTAGAATCAAAGAAACCAACTGGAAGCCACAGGGGTTAAAAAGTCTAATGAAGGAAGGCTTTGCAAGGTTAAGTAGTATCACATTTATGCTCAAAGAAATAGTTCACTAGCAAAAGGAAAGCGACCAAGTAATAAACAAAATAAAATGATTTGAAGATAGACAGTTTTCTAGAAATTGATAAAGTAGGGTAGTCCTAGTGAAACCAGATGACTAGACTACCTACAAAAGTTACCAGGCTGTACAAACGGACAGTAAAAGTGGGAACTGATGGATCTGTATGAGAAAGAAATAGAAAGCCTTGAAAGAAGTTCAGTGTGGAGGGAGCATAGCATAAGGAGGGGTGTTTTCCCTCCCAACAGGGACAGAGGCATTAGGCAGAGAATTGTTTAATGATTGGCCAAAAAAGGGTCTTCTCCATGTCTAGGTTAAGATGGTGGCAAGACACCCAGACAGAAATATCAGGGGAAAGCAGTGGACCAGATTAGAGTTACTAGCTCCATAATTTGGGGGGAAAATGTGCTCTTAAAATGTCACCATTTCCCCAGTTCCTCAAAGATCCAACAGTAAGGTCACCCAGTCAATAATGAAGGACAGTGACAGGGTGAGCTCTTCCAATACACACCTTTTGTTTGGTCAGGAGGATTTCCTGATATCCAACTGACACCTCTCTTGTAGTTTTCCAGTTTACAGTAAAGTCAAAGTTAAGTCAAAGTTCACAGGAACACCTGCGGCTAGTGAAATTATGGAGAATATTGGCTTCAAACGAAACTGAAACAATGACCAAAGGAACTGAAGAAGAATCTGTTACACACAAGGTTGTGGAGAAGACACTCCACCCTTGGCAGAGGGATGGAGAGTAAAGATGCCCAGCACAGCACCTGGATGTATCCCTTTGAAACTGTTTCCACTTTCACACACAAAGATTGAGGCAAACCTTATGAAATTTTCAAGAATCAGATTACAGGGAATTCATGTTACTCAATACCCAAGAACTCATGTGAAACGAGTTTGCACATAGGGCCCTTGTGCCTTATGTCATTTTACAGGACTGTTACGCCTCCCTGACAGCAGCTCCGCAGAATAGTTTAAATGCTCTACTTAGGCACACACCCCATCTAAATTAGAGACGAGTGCACACAACTACTTGCAGGAGCCTACGAAAATCTTAAACTCTAATTCAAACATTTGGACTTGAACAAAGAACATTTTTTTTCCAAGCATATTTTCCCTTGGTTTTTAAACCCATGTGGATTTCAAGGGGGGGAAATCCATCTGTTTCTGATTCATTTGTGCTTAACTCATCAGGATACCACTGGAGAAGAGTGACTGGGTGCCCACGTCACATTCCCCCCTCCTTACACTTCTTTTACTTCTCATATTAAAAGTAAGCACGTGTACTGTGTCACAATTAAACAGATATGAATGGTAAAACACTATCATTTTGATTAAAACCTCAAGCTCCATGTGCCTTAAAGGAAAGCTTTAGAGTCTTCCCCTTTTCCTCGTTTCTAGTTGTGTGACAGTGTTGGTGGAGGTGATATTTTGTTCTTTATTTTAAGCAAGAGAGACATGAGGAAACATAATATGGCCAACAATACTCAGTAGGACAATCCTCAACTCACCTGAAATGTCTACATTTTTTAGAAGAGGTGCCTGTGTAATGATCAAAAAATGGAACTGAAATCAACAAGTAAACCAAGTTCCTTCCTGTACATCCTACAAAGGGCCAATATTACAAAAGTTTCTATTTTTGAAAATCATAATTCATTTTTTCCATATAACAGTGTTGCATAATTAAGAGCTGGGCTTCTGATCAACCCATGAAAACGTAATTAACCATAAGGGGTCTCAGTCTAGCACTGGCTGTGTCTCGCAGGCAGGGTAGAACAGTTCAGTGGGGAACGTGCACTACAGAGTCAGAAAGGTTTGGATTCCAACTCAGCTCAACTCTTCACCGGTCGCTAATTAACATCTAGGTCACTTTCATCATTCCATCATTTCTAACACAGACAACAAGCCTCCCCTGGAAGGACTACCTTGGGGATTAAAGATAAGGCCAGTCCAGAGCCTGGCCCACAGCAGCATGCTTCTGGGGTTATCCCTCCTCATTACTTGCAACATCATTTTAGGGAAAATCCTTTCGGAGAGCTGACTCAGCATGTCTAAGTTGAGTGGTCTGAGTCTCTCTTCGGTGGCAGCCAGGCATGAAATACACCAGCAGACAGGCTGGCAAAGGCCACAGCTGCAGACATAGCTATCAGCATGCACAGAGACTAGCAGAGGGCCAGAAGAGCCAGGACATCTCCTGCCACACTCAGCTTCCTCCATGGATGGCAGGTGTAAACCATGTCCATGGGAAACCTGTCAATACAACCCAACCAAACACATCACCCTCAGACCCAAAGTCACATGGAAAGCATCAAAACATCATTATAAAACTCACTGCCAGTACCACTGGCAGCTTCTCACTCTTCAAGGGAGTACTTTAAAGTTTATTTGTGGAAAGGGACTGAAGCTGGCCAATTTCTCGCAAAAGCCCATCCAGACAGGCAGTGGCTAGCTAGGAGAGATACTTGGCAGTCAGCAGGGGTGATACCTGCTGTAAGTCCTTTGCCTCTGCTGTTCCTGTTTGGTGGAAAATTTTAACATGAGAGCTGGCAGAGAGCAGGTAAGAAAAGGGAGAGACCTCAATATAATGGAGCAGGTATTTACAGCCTGAGTGGTGCCCCTGCCCACAGTCACAGGTTGTTAGGGCTAAAAAGAGCCCCAGAGATTAACTGGTTCAAGCACTTTCCCCTCTACAGATGGGAAAGGAAGGCTCACAGGGGTTACAGGGTTTGCCTGAGGTCACATGGCCAATTGTGTGGCTGAGCCACACCCAACCTGTGTTGTTTCCCTTTCCCTCACAGGCCCTGGATGAGAGAAGACTTGGTCACGACCATGGCCTCCATCATCTGTGAACTTCTACTTATGTTAGGGGTACTTTCAATTCTTCTTCGTTTATGGTGCCAATGAGTTTTGAGTACACCCCTAATAGTTAGAGAAAAAAAAAAAGAATCACAATTTTAAAGTGAGCCACAATGATTAAAAAATGCATAAGACAATGAGGATTTCAACTATTTTGTGAAGTTGCAAAAAAGGAGAGTTAACCAGCTTGTAAAAATGACATAAGACACCAGTGTTGGGTATAAATTCATTTCATATAGAAATAGTTTTTATTTAGCAAATAGCGAGGAAATCATGCTTAGAAAAATCACATACATGCATGTGACTGTCCACAAACTGGGTGAGTATAGATGAGCATAAATGGAGATATTGGTTTTATTTTGTTTTGTTTTCATAAAGAGCTAAATACTAAATAGAAAGCCCTGTGGGTAGGGGCATGCATGGTATGCTTTGAGGAACAACATGAAGCATAGGCGGAGGGAAAGCGAAGTGTGATGTTCTAGAGGCCAAGCAATGGGAGATTTCACAGAAAAAGGGAAGGACCATTTGCGTTAAATGTTAAGGTGATAAGTCAAGTAAAATGAGGACTGAGAACTGTCCACTGCATTTGAGACAATGAAAGTTATTGATGGCCTTGATAAAAATCATTTCAGAGAAGTAATGGCTTGAGAACTTGACTAAAATTGTTTCAAGAGATAATTATAGCAAATATAGGTGACTCTTTTAAAGAGTTTGAATGTACAAGAGTGAGGGAAAATGTTGAGTAAATGAAGGGGCAAGTAGCATCAAGAGAATACTTTTAAGATGGTGGCATGTTTGTGGGCTGACGGGAGAAGTCCATGACATAAGGAAGGAGGAGGGGAGGGAGGGAGGATGGATGCAGAAAGGAGGGGAAGAATGATCAGAGCAGCATCTTTGAACAGGCAAATGGGATGGGATCTGGGACACCAAGTGGAGAGACCAGCCTTTTTGAGAGGAATGGATGAGTGATTGATTCACAAGAATTAGATGCAGGTAGGTGGGAAATGTGGAAATTTTCTTCCAATAGTTTCTATTTTCTCAATTAAATAGGAATCTTTAAGTGGGAATGTGGAAGAATCGTAAGAGGTTTGATCAGAGAAAAGAAAGAAAATAATTATCTGGGGAGCATGAGAGTGGATGGACCAGGGAAATACAGTGTGACTGCTGAGCAGCCTAGGGGCCCAGCAGGATGCTGGCACTGGAGGATGGTGATCATCAATTTGAAGCAATCACATAGGTAGGATTAACTTGGGTTAAGGTTTAGCCACGTGAGTGCACCAAAGAGAGAGGAAGAAAGAAATTGAGGGAGAAATTGAAATAGAAGTAAGGTGAGTGAGGTACAGGAAGAAGGTGGCAGGAATTAGGGCCTGTAGGTACAGGTAGAGTTGAAGAATTGTGGAGTTGGGGATTCTAGAGGAAGTCAATTGTGAAAAACAGGGGTGAAGTTGAGAGAGTAAAATGCTCAAAACTGAGATTATGGGCGGATTGCATTTATTGTTACAGATAAGACTTTGATGCCATCTAACCTACGCAGTCATGATAAATCTGCCCTGGACACCAACACTCAGCTTGTCAGGAGTTTCAGGGTTGATAGTGATATCACTGTCCACAGCCCCATACATGTAAAACTCACTATCAGTGACAAAGACTGCCAAGACCAAAGCCATTCTCACTGCAAATAACTTGATACCCTAAAGACAAGAGAATAAAGAAGAGAATATTGTAACAGCAGTGACTTGAAATAAAAAGCTCCCTGCCCCCCAAATAAGATAGAAGCAAATATCTCTGAAGTCCTTCAGGTGGAGATCCAATGAGTGGCCATGGGAGTATGTGGAAACCTTACACAGGTGTGGTGAGCTTGATAATGGCTCCCACAAATACGTCATTGTCACACCCAAAGTCTAGAGAGAGGGTCTTTGAAGATGTGATCAAATTAAGAGTTTGGAGATGAGGAGACGATCCTGGATTGTTCATCTGAGTCTTGAAATTCATCACAAGAGAGAGGCAGAGTGAAGTGGATACACACCCAGAAGGTAATAGCAAGACAGAAGCAGAGATTGTAATGATGTGGCCACTAGCCAATGAAAGCTGGAAGCCACCAACGGTCAGAAGAGGCAAGGATAATATCCTCCCCCCCCCCCCGAGTCTCTGGGTGAAACATTGTCTTGCTAACACCTTGATTTTGGATTTCTGGCCTCCATAACTTTGAGAGAATACATTTCTCTCATTTGAAGCTACCTAATTGGTGGTAATTTATTACAGCAGTCAAAGGAAATGCATACAATTTAACCTGAGTAGTGTCTATGAGGCATAGTGCTAGTAGGGGCAATTTGGGAGGATGCAAGATGTACAGGGCTTAGTCCTTTCCTTAAAAGTTTTAACTATCAAACTCTAATTTGAAAGATACATGCTCTCCAATGTTCATAGCAGCATTATTTTCAATAGCCAAGACATGGAAGCAACCTAAATGTCCAGAGACAAATGACTGGATAAAGAAGTTGTATATTTAAACAATGGAATACTACTCAGCCATAAAAAAGAATAAAATAATCCATTTGCAGCAACATGTATGGATCTAGAGATTGCCATACTAAGTGAAATAAGCCAGAAAGAGAAAGAAAAATACCATATGATATCATTTATATGTGGAATCTAAAAAAAAAAAAAAGACATAAATGAACTTATTTATAAAGCAGACAGACTCACACTCACAGACATAGAAAACAAACTTCTTATGGTTACCAGGGGGGAATGGAGGGGTGTTGGTTGGCAGTTTAGGATTTGCAGATACTAACTACAATATATAAAACAGATAAACAACAAGGTCCTACTTTATAGCACAGTACATTCAATACCTTGTAATAACCTATAATGAAAAAGAATATGAAAAGGAATATATGTGTACAACTGAATCACTATGCTCTATACCAGAAATTAAACATTGTAAATCAACTATACTTCAATTAAAAGAGGTTTTACTTATTCAGCTTAATTGCTCTGAAAAAACTGATCAATAAAATCCAGAAAATAAGAAGTCAAAACACTTGAAGAAATGTGTCCTTAAATGTGGGGAACATATCATATATGAGGTCACACTACAAGAAGAATTATCCAGACTATGGATTCCTGAATAAATTCCAAAGAACTTGCATGTTGCTTTTACATTTGTTTCCCCACCCCCCAAAAAAACAACATGGAGAATAATCTGTTGTAATAACCTGATTACTTAGATCACTGTATTCAAAATGAAAACATTTTCTGGGATAGCCTGCACAAAAGGGAATATATTTATCCCCACCCAACACAGAGAAAAGACTTACAAAATGAATGAAATAAATTTAGTGGAAGGGCTTCCTGTCATCTGCTCCAAAGTCTTCACTTCAGAAATCATTCAAGAAACAAACGACTCTAGAGGAGGAGCCTTTAAAGTTCAGGGAGATTTTTGAATCTCTATGGCATCTTCAAACCAAACTAAGTTTACCCCTCAGGCAGCCTTCTATTTGAAACAAAAGTAACCAGGACTCAAAAAGTGTTAAGAGGTTGAAACTGTAACTCGTAAATTAACCGATGTCAAATTCAATTATTTTCCATTTTCCCTCAAAAACAGTCCGAAAGAAACGCATGCCCAACATTCAGCTTTATGTGTTCCACACCCTGGATGCTCTCTAGAGCAGCTGATAGAAAGGTGGCAGACCACCCTGGAAATGCCAGCCCCGGCGCTGGGCAGATGCTGCTCTGGGCTCATTACCAGTGGCAGCTAAACACATAATGGAGCACAGCTGTAAGGAAGAACCGCTTGAGCTCATGGTTGGCTGAGAGGCTCCCAAGTTCCCATGCAATACACATTTCTCTGAACAGCCATCTCCTACCTGGGGAAGACCTACAACAAAATCGAGCAGAAAATGGTATGTTTCCAAATAGAGGGACACCTAAAGCTTTTCATGGGTGGATTCCAATTAAATTTAAGTCACATACTCCTGCTCAGCCATTTCCACTCAGCTTCTACATGGCTGCCTTGTTCCAAATAAGACCTTTTTTTTTTGTTCTGTTTTTGTAAAACGTTTCTTCGTAATAGCAGGAGATCATCATCACCCTCCATCTTGTTACATACAAGTCAGCACCGCTGTGCAGTTCTGAAAAGCCAGAGAGCCTAGAGTTTTTACTCCTTGCTAATCCTACCAAGGCACCAAGAAGGATGCCAGCAAGAACCCGCCAACCTGCTTTTGGGGTTATGTTCACAACTACCACATCCATCAAATACTTTTCAGCTTCATCAGAAGCACAGAAAGCAGGGCAACACTGACCCGAAACTGTACCTGATGCAAAAGGAAAAACCAAAGAGCTGTAAGAGGTAAGAGGTGGGAAAAACATTCAATTTGCTAATCAACTTGCTTGAAATTTTTATATTTAAAATGCACAATTGTTTTCTATTTGGTGGTTAGAGACGGTTTCCAAATGCTGTTTGTTCCTCTAACTTTTCTTAAGGGATCACTAGCTACAGAGTTAGATGGATGGTAGAAGGGAAAAGAAAATAGCAAGTTTCAAAAGCTGGTCAAGAATAAATAGAAGAAACACCAGAGCTCATCTAACACACCAAGCTCTGAACCCTCTCTCTTTCTGCTAAGGACAGGAGTTAGAGAGAGAGGCTCACGCACAGCACAAAAGAAACACCAAGGCTCATATTTCCGCTCCCATCCCATGGCACAGGGGAGAATAGCAAACTAGAAGGATGGCCAGGTAAATTCTGGCCCAGATAAAAGCACAGTATCATGATTTTGCAGATCAATTACAAGTGCCTTGTGGTATTTTGAGCCAGACATGCGATAGGTCTTTTTCTTCTTTCTTTAAACAGACATTATTTGATTAACAGCCCCATGGGATGGAGAACCAGTTTTTATTTGTAGTGCATCAAAAGAATAGGACTTATCAGGTGATTTGGGAACTGAAAACAGACCTTTTGGTTAGAAAAACAGTCTCCATTTTATTAATGACATCGCTGCCAGCAGCCCAACCAGAACCCCACCTGGGCTTGCATTCACCTGCCGGGATGCCAGCCTGCAATCTCATGAACACAGCAATGTTAGAAGAGCCTGGGAAGATACGTTGTCACACCTCAATGAACTGTTTTGTTGAGTTAGATGTACAGAGCACCTCTCTAACCCAGAGCCCATTCTCCCCTAATTTTAGCCCATCTTCTCTCTGCTTATAATTTTGAAAATAATGAAGCAGACAGATTATTGAAAATAATGAAGCAGACAGTTCTCCTAAAATAAAACTCACATACTCCTAACTTTAGTGATTCCCATTCTCTGCTTCCTGAACTTCCACAAGGGCACCTAAGTTACTGAAAGTGATTTGTAAATCCACAGACATCTAGAAATCAACTACACACTTGCACATATATGTGCAACTTTCCAAGTGTCTGATGGAGGAGGCCATCTGACCTCCTGAGTTCACAGCTGTCTTCCCAGCCTCCCTGGCTAGGAAGTATAGCCAAGTGACTGGGTTCTTGTGGTGGGATAATAGGGATTGGGACCCTCCTGGAGATCTGAATCTCGGTCAGGAATGCAAAAAATGGATGTGGGCAGAAGTGATGCATTCCACTCCCCAGATTACCCGCAAGAAAGCCTCCCATGCAATTTTCAACATCCTCCTCTGACATCCTTCTCCCCCATCATCCAGACTCAGGCACCAGGGTGACCTTGGAAGCCATGGAATGAGAACACAAGTCTCCATCAACCCAGTCCCTAAATGGCTACTTGGAGCAGACCCTCTACCCCGACTTTGGTCCTGCCAACTGAACTTTTATGTGAACAAGAAATAAACTATTTTATCAAAACACTGACCGTTCAGGATTTTGTTGTTATAGCAGCTAGGGTTTCCTGACCTAGTACATGCATATAGGTGCTGCTGTGATTAGCAATGTATATATTTTATTTTGATAAGAACACTTAACATGAGTGCATACATCCGGTTAAAACAATACAAAATTCAGAGCAGGTTTTTCCCCCCAACTGCGTATTTTCACAAAAATACTTCATTAGCCCTTTTTTTCAACAATTCCAGGCACTGAGCTAAATGTGATACACACAGAGGAAAGTTAGTCTCTGGCCTCAAGCCTACAATATACTGGGGATGGCAGACATACAGCAAACATACAAATAAGGCTATCATTACAAATTTCCTGTGTTTGAAGGACACCAGGCATTGTGAGAGCACAAGGGAGGAGATGGAATATAGACTAGGGCGAGGGAGTTGGAGGACAGGTTCTTCCAGGGCAATGTATTTGAGCAGGAGAACAGATGTATGAGCATCAACTAATTAAAAAGAAATATCCTTCCAGCAAAGAGAACAACTTGTGCAAAGACCCTAAAGTAGGAACAAACTTGATGCCTCTGAGTTACTGAAAGGAAGTCAGTGGGGCTGGATAGGAGTGAACAAGGGGAGGGTGGGAGAGGAAAGGGGCAAGAAGGAGCCCTCAGGAGGAGATAACTCATGTCAGGCCTTGAGCACCAGTAAGGATTTGCAATCTTAGACTAAGCATGTGTGCTCAATGGGGGATAATGCCCCAAATCAGGTGAAAAATTGGTTCTTGGAAGTAGGAGAGGAAAGGACTTGAAGAGTACAGTAGTGTTAGGCCCTACAAAGGACCACAGCACATGTAAGCAGATCTTTTTGCCACGTCCCTAGATCTATAGAGGAAAAATAATGTGCTAGCCATATATTGCCACCTATCTTGGAAAATGTCAAGATTTGCAGGGTCCATGCAAGACTAAACAAGAACCCCTTGGCTCTGATGATTCAGTTGAATGTGTAGGAGGCGGGTGGAGTCTGGCTCAGTTTTTGTTGGAACCATTGGCAGACGATTCCCAAGGTGAGCCTACTAGTTCAATATTTAAATAACTATTTCCTGTCCCTCTCAAATAGTAGAGATCTGAAGGGGCTGCCTCCCTTTTATACAGAAAAAGCGGCACACATAGAACAAAATGCAATACCCATGTTCACAGCAGCATTGTTCACAACGGCCAAAAGGTGGAAGCCACCCAAAAGTCTATCAACATTTGTATAAATAAACAAAACATGGTAAATACATACAATGGGAGACTATTCGGCCTTAAAAAGGAAGGAAATTCTGACACAAGGTACAACCTGAACGAACTTTGTGGACATTATGTTAAGAGAAATAAAACAATTACAAAAATACAAATACTGTACGATCCCACCTCTACGAGGAACCTAGAGTAGTCAGATTCATAGAGACAGAAATGGTTACTGCCCGGAGTGGGTGGGGGACCACAGGGAGTTATTTAATAGTCAGAGAGTTTCAGTTTTGCAGGATGAAAGAGTTCTGGAGATGGGTTACAGAACAATGTCAACATACTCAATACTATTGAACAGTACATTTAAAAATGATTAAAGGTGGGAGGATATACATACTCAGTGGTAGAGTGCATGCTTACCATGCACAAGGTCCTGGGTTCAATCCTCAGTATCTCCATTAATACATACATACATACCTAATTGCCACCCTCCCCCCAAAAATCAATTACAATTTGAAAATAAAATAAAAACTATTAAGATGGTAAATTATACGTATATTTAAATTTTTTTTTAACTTGAGAAATCAAAGGTAATTTCACGTGGTTTCACAGTCATGACAAAGAACCCCTGTTCACATACACACCCACGAGAAAATTTAAAGTCTAGGTCATATCTAGAAAGTCTGAAAATTCGTAAAAGCTAATGAGGTTGAAATGGAAGCAAGAAAAAGAACATTCTGGGTTCATGATAACGTTGGGTTACACTTCCAAAACTCCTGAATTTGATTTGGCCAATACAATGTGAGCAGCAGCAGTATCTGTCACCAGGTAGAAGCATTTAGCATTAGAAGCAAGGCAGAGCAGCGTTCCCCTCTCCCTGCCCTGGCAGCTGTGAAAGCAGGAGGGTTGAAATGGAGCTGCAATTAGCATGGATTCCTGAGTGCACACAGTGGGCTGAGCCCCACTGACAACCCACACGGGATGCGTGGCCTGATGGGAAGTACACTTTGGTTGTGTTAAGCCACCATGATTTGGGGAGGGGGGGGTTGTAACCACAGCATAATCTAACCCATCCTGACTAATAAGGAGTTTAAAAAGAGAGAGAGAGAGAAGAGAGAATTTGAATATCACCTTAATCAATAGATACTCTTTAACTCTAAAAATCCTTTATTTCTCTGACATTTATTTCTAAAAGAAAATTCACAAAGATTCTTCTTCACAAAATGTGGAAGATGTTAGCAGTCAAGAAAACTCTCCTTTCCACATGCAGGACTACATTGCAGACCGTGCATGACTCAGCAGAGAGCATGCGTGTGTTTTGTTTGGCTGGCTTTGGGTAGAGATGGGAGGACATCCTAAACAACAGGCACATGAAACATTTCCTTCCTTCCCTCCAAGAACGTAGCAACCGTTGCTACATCACACTCAGGCAGAGAAGGTGTTCGGAAGCACGTCCTCCCCCTTTCAACAAGTGTCAAGTTCCTGGATGCTTTGGACAGTTTTCTAAATAAGTATCTGTTAATCTTCCAGGGGCATGATGACTCGCAGAGAAAATACACAGAAGGCAGTTTCCAGCAGGTTAGGTGAGGAGGGTAAGGACAGAGGGCTTTCTCTTCGCCTCCTCTGCTGCAGGCAGAGTGACTGGGAGCTGAAGCTGTTCCCAAACATCTGAAAACCATTTATAAAAAAATGGAGACTACCACAAATAAAGACACTTTAAGCTGATGGTTCATATCTTTAGTTCATGATGTAACTAGACACTCAAATAATAGTGCATGCTTCAGTGGGAAAAATCACTGATCTGAATTCTGAGATGTATGGCTCACTCCCACCTCTCCCACTAACAAACTGGGACATGTCACTCAACTTCCTAGGACCTTATCTCTCACATCTGTAAATAAGACAGATAGGGCCAGTGTTTCCCAAAATGTGGTCTTTGCTCCAACCGTGTCTGAATCCTCTGTGAGTACGTGGTGAGGGGTTGGGGGGGGTGGTCTATAACACAGGCAGATTCCTAGCACCCATCCTTTTCCTATGGAATCAGAATCTCTGAGTGTGAGACCCAGGAATCTGCATTTCAAAGCTTCTCAGTTTCTACCTGCACAGCTCTAGTCTTTGGTGACCTTGTGCAGTAAGATCAAACTGACTTATGCACAATAAGGTTTGTGAACCAAAAGACTGAAGAATCTCTGAGGCGCTTTCTGGCTTTATAATCCTACAGCCATGAGCACAGCTGAAAAGAAATATGTAGCTCCTACACCACCCACTTCATCCCCCTCAAAAAATGAGTAATTCTCTACTTAGAGATCATCCCGGTGCAAAATAAAATATTAAAACTGATATGGTATTACGTGCTAACCATTCAAAACTACTTCCCCATTCATTTCACCTCATCTCCATTCTTCACCACAAAAAAAAAAGCCTGAACCTCAATCACACCTTAGAGAATAAATTTTAATACCGCATATAATATCATATTATACAGCCAGATCTTTACATCATGTTAACTCCATGTTCTCTCATAAAACTGTTTTCAAATATGAACATCAAAATTTGTAAAACGATATAATATTTCTGTACTATATGTGTGAGCAAATAGGTTAGACTGTATTTATTTAAGCAGGGAATGGGAAATAAACAGTAACTGAAAGACTGAAACCTAAAACATAAAACAGGGGAGGAGAGAGTACCTGTTATCATGTTTGGCAACTAGCAGGCAGTCAGTAGCACAGATTCCCTTCCCTAAAAAGGCTGCTTCTCTATTTGCAGAGAGGATCAGTAAATCCAGAACTAGAACCTGGGTTTTTGGACCTCAAATTTAGTGTCTTTTTTGTAATACTGACCAAAGTTTCACTTGCACTGGGAAACAAAAGTCTGAGTTTCTGAAAAGTGTGCATAATAACCAGAATGAGCTTTAATGGGATTTGGAAATGGATCAAGACAGGAAAATAGAAATAATGAAAGAGAATAAATAGTGCTAACTTCCAGTAAAACATGGCAGGTTGAGCACCATATTTTCTCCATTCTCTCCCAAATGTCCGCTACAATAACAGTAAATAAACGAAAATGACAAGAGAACTGGAAAGGAGACAACAGCGGACAAAAGACGCCAATAAAATTTTGGAATACGGAAAGCTGGTGGAGGAATTGTAACTGATGAAACAGAATTGCGCCTGCAACAGGATATAACGATGAGAAGCAAGACCATTTGGCCTGTAAAACCTCAGAAAAGCTTCAGACATGCAGGCAGCTGGTGCTGCAAAAGAGGGGGCACAATGTTTTGGTTACAACTAGGAATAGTGGTTGGAAACCTACCAAAAGAAGACCCTGTTGAAAAATGAAATTGAGAAAATCTTTCAGAAAGTATAACAAAAAGATCATGATAAAGACAAGAGAAAAGACTTTAAGAGATATATAGTCCACCCAGGAGGCTTAATAACTGACTCAAAGGAGTTTCACAGAAATCAAACACATACAATGCTGGAGAGGAAATTATCAAAGACACATGAAAATAAATATTTCCCAAACTGAAGAACAGATCTATTGAAGGTCCATTAAGAACTGAGCACAACGAATGTAAATAATTCACACCAAGGCACAGCATCATGAAACTTTGGTCTGGAGGTTGGCAAATTATGGCCCATGGTTCAAATCTGGCCCACCGTCCATTTTTGCAACTAGGTCATTGGAACACAACCAGGTTCATTCATTTACATAGTCTATCACTACTTTCCTGTGATAGTAGCAGAGTTGAGTAGTTGTGGCAGAAGACAGTATAGCCTACAGATCCTAAAACATGTTTCCAAGAGAAATGAAACTTATGTCCACATAAAAACTTACACATGAATGCTTACAGCAGCATTATTCATAACAGCCAAAAGTTAGAAACAACCCAAATGTCCAACCACAGACAAATGGATAAACTAAATGTGGTATATCCATATAATGGAACATTATTCAGCCATAAAAGGAATATAGTACTGATTTATGCTACAATGTGGGTGAACCCGGAAAATGTGCTAAGTGAAAGAAGCCAGTCCCCCAAATTCACATATTATATGACTCCAGTATATAACTTCATTCTTATTAAAATCTAGAGTAGGGAATTCCACAGAGGAAGAAAGTAAATTACGGTTGCTTGGGCTTGGGTTTGCTGGAGAGTAGTGGTAAGCTAAAAGGTACAAAGTTTCTTTTTGAGGTGACAAAAATTGCTAAAACAGACTGTGGTGATGGTGCACATATCAGTGAATATAATAAAAACCACTGAATTATATACTTTAAATGGGTGAACTGTATGATATGTGCATTATATCTCAATAAAGCTATTTTTAAAAGGAAATACAACAGAAAAATAGAATAATAATACGCTACTTGGCACACTGTAGACATTACAATGTATTCATACTTAACACTGGGTCTTTAAAATGTGATAAAATATAAAAGAATAATAAGGATGAGAAAGAGAATTAGGAAATCATACCATAATGAAAATTTAATAGACTATAATAAGTCACATTAAAGGTATACTATCATAACTACAAAGTTACCACCATCATATAAAAAAATCACAAAGAATTAAAAATGATTATCTAATATTAATATAACCAAAGGCAAAGTTGATTTTAGAGCACAGACTATTAACAGGGATAGATAAGGTCATTTAATATTTTTAAAGGGATCAGTTCACCCAAAAGACATAATTTTAAATGCTTATCCACCCATAACAGAGCTTCAAAATAAAGCAAAAACTGGTAGAACGGCCAGGAGAAATAGATAAACCCACAATGGTAGATGCAGACTGTAATATATCTTTCTCAACAATTGAGACAGTAAGTATAGCAGTAAAGACAGAATATTTTAACAATACTTTCAACTAAATTGACCTAATTGACATTTATATGCTATTCCACCCAACAACAGCTAGACCAATCAAGAAAATTTAGAAGGAACAGATTTCTAGGAAGTTTAATTTTTTTCAGATCCCATATAACATTTACCAAGACAGACCATATTCTGAGCCATAAAACAAATGTCAATTAACTTAAAAAGATTCAAGTTATATAAAGTGTGTTCTCTGAACACACTGGAATTGAAAGTAAATAACCCAAAGATACCTGCAAAATCTCCAAATATTTAGAAACTAAACAACTCATTTCAAAATACCCATGAGTCAAAGAGGAAATCAAAGGGAAATAAAGTATTTTGAAATGAAGAAAAATTAAAACACATTTATGATATGCCACTAAAACAGCATTGAATAAAAATTTTTATCACTAAACACCTATGTTTGAAAACATTAAAGGTCTTTTATCAGTGACCTCAGCATCCACCTTAAGAAACTTGAAAAATAAGAACTAATGAGACACAAAATAGTAGAAGGAGGAAAATAATAAAGATGAGAGAAGAAATTATTGAAATAGAAAACAAAACAATAGAGAAAATCCAGGAAATCAAAACCTGGTTCTTTGAGAAGATCTGTAAAATTGCTAAGCCACTAAGCAGATCAGTAAGGAAAAAGGATAAATAATAACCAGTATCAGGAATGACAGAGGTAACGTAACTACATGTTCTAATAATATTAAAAAGATAAAAAGGGAGCATCATAAACTACTTTATGCCAATAAATGCAACAACTTAAATGAAATAGACAAATTTATGAAAGACACATACTACCAAAGCTAACTCAAGATGGAACAAATAAACTGAATAGCCTTATATCTATTCAAGAATTTAAATTTGTAGTTAAAAACCTTCCCACTAAGCAAACTCCAGGTCCAGATGAATTCTCTGGTGAATCCTACCCAACAATTAAGGAAAAAATCATACACAATTTCTTCTAGAAAATTGAAAAGAAAGGAATATTTTCCCACTCATTCTGTGAAGCCAGCATTACCTTGTACCACAACCAGACAATGACCCTGCAAGAAAATACAACTACAGACCAATATTTTTCATGGACATAAAGGCAAAAATTCTAATCAAAATTTAGTAAATCAAATCCATCAATACAGAAAAAGGATAATATATTATCAGCAAATTGAGTTTATCCCAAGAATGCAAGATGAGTTTAACATTCAAAAATCAAGCAATGAATTCACCATGTTGACAAACTATAAAGGAAAAATAGTCAGATGCAGAAAAAAGCTTTTGACAAAAATCCAGGATCCATTTCTGATACAAAAAAAAAAAAAAAAAAAAAAACCTTTCTCAAGCTGATAAAGGGAATTTACGAAAAACCTTCACTTAATGGTGAAACATTAAATTATTGTTCCCTCAGATCAGGAACAGGCAAGGTTATCTGTTCATTTCACTTCCTTTCAACTGTGTACTGGAGGTTCTAGCCAATGTTATGAAACAAAAAAAGAAATAAAAGGCATCCAGATTGGTAGAAAAGAACTGTCTTTATTTGTATGTAACATGATCATATGTGTAGAAAGTCTGATGGAATATACCAAAATACTACAACTACTAAGTGAGGTTGCAGAAAATAAGAAAAATAAACAAAAATCAAATGTGTTTTTATATACTAACAAGGAAAAATCAGAAACAAATTTTAAAACAGTGCCATTTAAAACAGTATCATAAACATGAAATACTTAATACAAGACCTATACACTAAAAACTACCAAATATTGCTTAGAGAAATTAAAGAAAACCTAAACAGAGAGGTATATCATGTTCAGGGATCATGAAACTCAATACTGTTAAGAGGCTACTTCTATCAAAATAGATCTATAGATTAAAACACCCCCAATCAATCCCTGTTTACATTTAAAGAAAAGGTTAGCAAACTCATTTAAAAATTTATATAGGGTAGTCAAATCAGCATTCTTGAAAATGAAGGACAAAGCTGGAGGAATCACACTTCCTGAGTTCAAAACTTAGGGTAAAGCTACAGTACTCAAGACCACGTAGTACCAGCCTAACAACTGGCATGCAGTTCACTGAAATAGAGGATCCAAAAACACCCACATATATAGACAACTAATTTTCCGCAAAGGTTCAAAGGCAATTCAGTGGAAAAAGTCCTTTCAAAAAATCTTATTATTGAAAATTCATGGGCAAAAAATGAACTTTCACCCATATCTTGCATCACATACAAAATTAACTCAAAATAAAACATAGACAATAAATATAATGCATAATAAAACTTCTAGGGGAAAAAAACCCCCTGAGATCTTGAGTTAGGTAAATATTTCTGAAGAACATGAGCAAAAACGCATTCTACCAATAAACAGTAAGTTCAATTACATCAAAATTAAAAACTTCTGCCCATCAAAAGACACTGTCAAGAAAACAAAAAGACAAGCCACAGGCTGGGAGAAAATACTTGCAAATGGTAATGTGATAAAGGACTTATAGCCAGAATACATAAAGAATTCTCATAACTTAATAAGGAAACAACTCAATAAGAAATGGGCAAAATATATGAATAGATATTTTGCCAAAGAAGGTAAATATATATACACACACTCATACTCTAAATAAATCCATGAAAAATGCTCTGTATTGTTAATCATTATGGAACTCCACATTAAAACTCAGAACAAACTGCTACTATACTGATTTGCATGGCTAAAATAAAAGACTGACCTTATCAGGTGTTGGCAAGGATGCAGAGGAACTGGAACTCTCATAAATTGCTAGTAAGAATGTAAAATGGTACAACCTTCTGAAAAACTGACGGTTTCTTAAAAAGTTAAACATATACCTACCAATGATTCAGCCATTCTGCTCCTGAAGCAAATGAAACTACATGACCATACAAAGACTTACACACAAGTCTTCATAGCAGCTTTCTTTATAATAGCCAAAAGCTGGAACCACACTGTCCATCAATAGGTGAATGTTGATGGACAACAATTTGTGGTATATCCATACAATATAATACTACTTGGGAATAAAAAGAAACAAATTATTGAAACATGCTACAGTATTGATAATCTCAAAATAATTATCCTGAGTGAAAAATAAAAGCCAGAACAAAAAAGGAGGGGGCAAGGAGGGGTACCTACTCTATGATTCTATGTACATAAAATTCAAGAAAATGCAAACATTTCTATAGTGACAGAAAGTAGGTAACTGTGTGCTGATTCAGGGTGTGAGAAAGGGTGGCAGGAAGGGACAAAGAGGGTAATGAGGAAACTTTAATGGTGTCATGGGTGTATATATACGTCACAACTTAGCAAACTGTAGAGTTTAAATATGTGCAATTTACTGTATGTCAATTATATCTTAATATAATACAAAACAAACAGATTGCCTTTGGGCCATAGGATCTAATGTTAGGAGAAAGAGTAGGCTTATATTTATTTATAAGTCCTTACTAGTACTTTTTTAACCATGCAGAATTATTATCAAAGCAGAAATGAAAAGAAATAATAAGAGCAAAACATACCAGAGAATAACAAAAGAGACAAGAAAATCTTTCCTTTAAGGTCTTTAGTTAAAAATCAGGTACCCACAAAGGCACAAATTCTTTCCAGGTATCCTGTTTTTTATCTCATTACTGAATTCCTAACAAGGATACAATTTAGAATGCCATAGTAAATGAAAATATTCACTCTTAGTATTTGAATAAACTGTCACTGATGTACCACCAAAAGAACATGAATTGCTGCTAAGCAACATTTTTAACAATAGTCATGGATTTGTGCTGACCTAGCCACAAACCGTCTCCAGCAAACTTGGTTATTTTTCCAGTGGATTGCTGCAGATGGGTTGTAGAAATCATTAAGTAGCTGGTAACCCCTAGTGGTTAAAACAGTTAATTATGTACTTCCTTACCTGGGAGCAATTTGGGCAATAGGATAAATTTGAGTTCAGTTGATGAAATGAAATTGTTATCAGTAAAATAATCAGTTTCATAAGAACGTAAAGAGTGAGCTGCCTTCCAGTTGCACAGGGAGAAAAAAAGTCTTACAAGTTAGGAGGGTAATTCTATCAGGACAGAAGGAAAGGGAAATAACCCCTGAGGGTAGAAATTCAGTGAGAAGAAAAGAGAAATGCTGAGGTTTCCAAGTAATTTTCATTTGCATTAAAATTGTTCTTTGGAGAATATAGCTCAGGTGTAATTCAGCTTAGGGAGTGAGAAGCTCTTGAACACAAAACCACCTTTAACTATGGACACAACATATACAAGAGGTCTGATAACTCGTCCCCATATCTTCAGCACTGTGTGCTCAGATTTTTAGAAGATTTTAAACAGTGTATACATTTCAAATAAGCTCAAATCCTTTGTCACTGGCTAGGGGTTTGATTTCTTCTTGATCTGATATTAAGTATCCTCAAGTTTTTGGTCTGTTTAATTCACTTATTAGGTATAACACCCACCCATGTGGTTTTTAAAAAAAAAAAGTGTTAAATTATGTTGCAAGATCAGCTGCTTCCAACCATCACCTGACTAAGTTATCTCTAAAGTGTATTGCATTCCACCAGGATACGGACCCCATCTACCACTTTCAACTCTCTCTTCTCCCTTACCTGACAAGTTTAGTCAGGCTTCTCACATGTGGAGACTAGCCCTGCCCATTACAACAAGAAAAAGTCATTTGGAATTAAACAATAAACCACTTTCAACACACACACAAGGCTCACATCTCCTTTCATCATCTTCATCCAGAAGGAAGTTGGGTGAGAAGAGATGCAAGGAAGAACAGGTGTGAAATACTGGGGAAATCAGTTTGTCCTGAACGTCAAGAAGGCACTGAATGATTTGAAGTAGGTCTAAACAAGCAGTGTTTAAACAAACAAACAAAAAGGCAGAGTATTAAAGTATTAAAAAAAAAAAAAACCGCTCAAGTGTACGAAACTACATTATGCATCTTTGCATCTTTAGAATCTTTGCTGAATTCAAATATTACCAGATAATTTACTGAAATCTCAGGGTAAGGCAGACTTTCTACCCCTAGGATTGTTTTAAAATAAGACACAAGGCGCTCTGTCTTGACTTGGGGTAGACGCTGACCTGCCTGCTGTTGGAGCTGGCAGTACCTTCAAGAACACAGGCCAACATGCTCACTACTGATGAGGAAATGCAAGGTTAAGGGCCTCGACCAAAATGACACAGCTAGTTAGGGACAGAGCCAGCACTTGAAGCTCCACATTGACTCTCTCCCTAGCATGTCTCTTAGTCTCTCTTTACCATCCTTTTTTGAGTTTCCAGTTGGGCTCTCAATTCTATAGTTCTTACAGGTCAATGTAAAGCAGGTCATTTTTACACAGTGGTTTTCAACCCACCTGCACAATATAATTCGCCAGGAGCTTTACAAGTCCCGATGCCACGACCTCATCACCATGCCCCCAAGGATTGTGATGCAATCCAGCTGGGGTTGGGGGCTCAGCCCAAGCAGTTTCAAGAGCCCCCATAAGCAATGCTAATGTACAGCCACCTCTAAGAAGTCCTGCTGCTGGAGCAAAGCATACTGGGAATAAAACTGGCTGATAATTAAGTAAAGCTTTTGCAAGGGTTTTTCAGACTCCAAATTAAGCAGGTGTTCCCTGTTGAAAAGATCCATCACCTATTAAGGTAGTCCCTGCCTGTCAGGTTCCAGCGGGCTCTGGGCCCTTTTCAGCCTTCATTCTTGGTCCTCACTCAGCCTCTGAAAGCACACCATTGCAATCAAAATGACCATTAAAATAGAGATCTGAAAACAAGTTTCAAAACTTTAAGTGAGGGAAGGAAATCCCCCGATTTGGACAAGTCTCCATGAGCAAAACAGAGGAAAGGGAGGCTATCTGGCGATAATTCTGGCCAAGAGTATTTGGGCATCTTCCCAGAATTACCCAAGTAATCCTGTGAAAAGCAAATCTATGTAGGCTACATTATGTACAAACTGCCTAACTCGTGAGCTTTAATCAAATGTTAAATTACGCTGGAAAGTGTGAAAACCGAAGACACCACATGCATCACGAGTTTGACCCCCTACCCAACCCTGTTCCCTAAGCAGGGTTTCCCTCCAGGGTCTTTGAGTAATAAACCCTAGCTTCTAGCCCCTAGCCAAGCAGCCTGTGAATTAGACATCCTTCCAGGGCCCTTCTGCTCTACCTCGGGGCCTGAGCCACCCACTCAGGAGAGCTCCCCAATTCCTACACTCTATCTGGTTCAGGAGAAAATTCTGGGAGCATTCGGAGGGGGCGTGGTGAAGAGGAGTCCTAGTGCACCCGCGGGGGAGCCACTTCTCCGCTACAGAGCATCCTGGAGCCCACCTGGTCCGGCGTCTGCACACCTTACAGCGCCTCGCCCCCGACTCTCGGACGCGGGTGGCCCTAGAGTGACACTATCAGAAGTTCCCTGGCAAGGCCCAAGCCTTCCCGGAGCCGCCCAAGCCAACGCCAGGAAGGACAGAGGAGGCTCCTCGAAGGACCGCCCGGAAGGGATGCAGGGTCGCCGGCTCCCTGGGAGAAGGCCGCACCCCGGCTCAGGCGCCACCTCCTCTCCCCGACTCTGCCCAGCTGGAGGCAGGACCCCGGCGTGGGCGGGAAGCCGGGATGCGGCCTCAGGAGGCTGGGCAGAGAGGCTCAGCGTAGGGTCTGATCCCGCCAGCTAGGGTCTCGCCGCGAGGGGCTGTCTTAGCCCCAACCCCGCGCCACCTGTCCCAGCTCTTGTGGCGGGTGGCGGTGCAACCCTAAGACAGACCCTGATCGGAGAGAGCGCGCCCCAAGCTATAGCACTTCCCGCTGTAGCACAACTTAGAAGAAAGTCCCAGGAGGGGGAAGGACCCGAAACACTCAGAACTGCCCTACCTGTCCGGCGACACATAGCAGGCACCAGGTGCCGCCGAGGATGCGGGCCAGGAGCCCCGAGCGCCAGGACGCAGTCAGCCGGGCCATGGGCCCCCGGCGGGGAAGGAGGGGAGTCCCGGACGAGACCCCCTCCCTGCGAGCGGTAGCCGCCTCCCGCGCGGGCTGCGGGGCTCGGCGGCGGACGGACTCGGGATGTGCGCCTGCGGGGCAGGGCTGCGCTGGGGCCGCCGCGCGTCCTCAGAGCCGCCCTGCGGCCGCGGAGCCGGGCGGCTTTGAATGGGAAGCGCGTGCGCTGGGGGTGGGGGCGTTATTTGTGAATGTGCTGCTTGTCTTGGCTCGGGATGGTTCGCGCTCCCCCACCCCCAGCACCCCCTCCAGCTCCTGCTCCTCCCCTCCTGTGTCAGCCCAGTGAAGGCGGGGAGCGCAGACACCCAGCCGCCGGGGCAGCGACGGCGGTGCGCGTTTTAGGAAACCAGAGCGGGACTAGGAGCTGGCTTTCTATTTAATTCTTTTTAAAGGGAGCATTTTGCGTTGCACACCTTGCTTGCGTTTGGAATGCCACCCTGCCTGCCCTAGGAGAGCGCGGGTTGAGAAGGGAAGGCTCACCCCAGATGCTGGCGCCTTCCCCGGAACGAGTCCCCAGGGCCATTCCCTGCGCGCTTTACCTGGAGCCGGGCGCGCTGCAGCCACCTTGGGAACCACGGAAGACCCTCCAGGGAGTAGAGAAGAGTTTGTGCGTATGCAGAGGAGCGATGATTAAGGAACTCACGATCCCACACGATGGTTTGGTGTGTTTGTCCGTAGGGAAACAAACTCTGGGCGTGCGCAGAGAGATTCTCCCGTGGAGTTAATTTGTTTTGCCACCTGGGTCTGGGGAGTCATCACAGCTAAGTAGGGACACGTGTAAGGGGTCCACAATAGGGGTTGAGTGAGAATGACTTTGCTTGTTATATTCTTGTGCCACTGGATTTCTGGGGGCAAGCCAGTGCGTCCCCTTCTTCAGTGTGGGCCGGGTTCTTAGTTAGACTTGAGACTTCCAGGCTTTCTTGTAACAGATAACATACCTCGTGCCCTTTTGAAGCTCTTTTCCACTGGCGCATCTCTTCCTGAAAACCTGGAGCTCCAGAGCCAGTCTCCCAAAGCATCGTTGTAAGAAAGCAAATTCCCCACCCTTCTCCAACCATCTTCCAGGCCACTCCACCCCTCTCGAACATTGGCAGTGAAGTTAGGAGAGGCGGAGAACTGGCCCCACTTCAGTAAACTCCGTATGATAAGAGGATTCAGCCCAGTGCTGGTGAAATAACTTTTGTGAAGTTCCCACGTGCACCCATTGGGATGAGCCCAGCATAAAATGAGGATGCGGCCATACTCCCTAGCAACTATTCATTCAATCCACATATTCCAAAAGCCAAGCTCTGTGCTTAAACATTGTAGCCGGTCAGTGACCTAGACAGACTGGGATCTGGCCCATTTTAATTGCGTAAACAGACCAGACACAAACCACTGACAAGGAGAGGAACGGTCAGGGCACAAATGCCTATAGGAAATGAACATTATAAGTGCCAGCATTAGCATCTGTGTCCAGAATATGGAGATTTTGTTCTTGTATATGGTAAACGAGCTGCTTCATAGCATTCATCTATTTACTCATTATGTGTATATTTGAGTTCCCAAGATATAAAAGAAAAAAATCAGAAGTAGAGAGAAAAAAAAAAAAAAAACTCCCTTTGAGCTTAAAACCCCAGAAAGTCAAAGCTGGATGGCCAAAATCTTTACAGATCTTTTCTGAAAAAGGGATTTGGGGCAAGGTTTTCACCTTGAACTGGTGAACAGGGGAGGAGAAGATAGTAAAAAGCAAACAAAACCAAGCACAAAAATATAAGAACACAAACCACAGAGGCTGGAAATAGGAAAGTGTTCCTATGGAGGACTGCAAATGGTTGGCCTTGCTGGCATATTTGAGTCACAAAGTTGAACAGCAAAAGGCAAGGCTGTGCTTGGTGAGGTGGTGGTCCTAAAATACCAGGTAACCTAAAGTACCAGGCTGGAATAAAGAAGAGAATCCACACTGGCATGCAAGGTGGCAGAGCTAGGCAACAGTAACTGAATTAAGCTTTCAAACAGCCATCAAGATGGGTGCAGATTATCCCAAGTTTGACATAGGAGAATTCTGAAGCTCAATGGCTATACTAACAGGATTGGAAGCAGGCCCTGGATGGAAATACAGCAACAGAATTTCAGGATTAGAAGGGAATTCTAGTCCAGCTATGTACCCCAAACCCCAGAGCTTGGCCATCTAGTTCAATAGCCATATTTTTATTTTTAAATGGGTGAAGAAACTAAAGCCCAAGAAAATTAAGTGGGGGGCATTGGATAAATCACTTAAGAAGCAGATAAATTTATTCCTACCTCAGAGTGGAAAGAAAAGAGTGAGACTCTATTCCTTGATACAAGGAGGTAAAGGAAACAGGAAGTTAAATAATGGGGCAGTTAAATATACGGTAAAAAGGCAGTAGAAAGTCCAAAAGGAGGGAGACCAGCTAAGAAGATGCTGCTGTAAACCAGCCATGAGGTGATGAAGGCTTCCTGGAGATGCATTTCACCTCCTGGAGAACAACATGTGTTCAGAAAACCAGAGAGGAGAAGGAAAGCATTATTTGTTCTATATATTATGAGAAGATTGTGCCCCATTAGAGCATTTCCATACCAGAGGTTCAAGTCCAGATTCTTGACACCAGACTCAAATGTTAGCAGATAGTCTGATTTTGTTGATTGTTCATAGTCTGCTTAAAAATCTATAGGTTCTTCAATTACCTTCCAATCAATATACATCATTGACAGTTCAAGGAATAACCAAATGAAATGGAAGAAAGTATTCTCATTATCCACTGAAGATCAAGTTTCCTTGACACTGCATAAAATTTAGGGAGGATGCTTTAAAACAGATGTCTTTACTTAACAGCTTAATGACCTCACTGTAACACAAGGACTAAAAATGTCGAATTCTTCAGGTGCTAGAATACACATGGAGTATCAGAAGACCTCAGCCACCACCGATAGTTCTTTATCTCACCCTAGTTCCAGTCTTTCCAGACCTCTTGCTCTGGACCATAAGCCCTTTCATTTGAGGCTTGCAGCAGGAGATGTTTTGACATCATGAGTCTGACCTTTTAAAGAATCACCCCATTAGAACATTAGACTATTTGATTTGAAGTCTAACTCTGGGTCTCCTTATTGATCTCAGGGCACTTCTACTCCATTGACTATGTCCCAATCCTTTCTTCAGTCCTCTCTTCTCTTCCTATCCCTTTTTATACAGCATCTTTTTTCCAGGGCCCATCATTTCAATAACATTCTTTCAATACCCCACACACCCTGGCTTCTTGGACTTTTATTCACACTTCAACTCAAAACAAACTCAGTTATCTGCTTTCTCAGTGCCTGCCCTATATGAGCCAAGCAAAGCAGGGGAAAGCCACAGAATGGAAGAGATGAGGGTTATCATCTTCAAATGGACTCTCAACACTGCCCATCAATCCTCCTGGTCCATTCACTCCCACTACCATTTCAACCCCTACAATGACTATTTCAAACTTTCTCCAAACCTCCAGCTACTCTTTCACCTCTTTGCCTTTCAACAGGGCATATAGAATTCCATCTTTACAGAGAAAACCAAATCAGCAGAATGGGAACAACTTCTACGTTTACCTTTTCCCACCAAATCTGCTTATATACACAACTATTCTCTCCTTCTGTTTTCTCTCTAAGGGCAGCACCTCCATGGGGCTCTAGGTCTAACCTTCCCTTCCCTTCAGCTATAAGGAAACTTACTACAAATTGTCCCTTCTTTCTGTTGTATAGTCAACAACCCCCTGTAAACTCTGTCCTATCTTTCAATATTCAAACATGCTCCAGCCTCTATCATGTATAAGTCTACAAAGGAATTAATAACTCTCCTTCAGGAATTAATAACTCTTCACATCTTTCCTTCATAACCATATTTCTTGAAGGTTTTATTTATACTCTCTATTGCCTTCTGCCTTTCTACGTAATCCTCAACCCATTACAGTTAGAATTCAGCCACCATCACGCTACAGAAATAGAACCTTTTCAATCACCTGTTACCTCCGTGCTGCCATATCCAATGAACACTGGTGGGTCCTGCTTCCTACTTGTCCTTGCAGAACCATATGGCATGGCTGATTGTTCTTTCCTTCTTGGCTGTTCCTCAGACACTGGCATGCTCCTCCTACGAACACATCTGCCTTTTGTTGATGTTGTCCCTTTCCCTCCCAATTCCCTCTATCTGGTATAACTCCTTACAAGCCCCTCCCATATCTGGTTGGAGTCCTTATTTGTATGTTCTCCTGTATCTGCATTATTTTTCTTCAAAGAATTTATTCTAATTTGTAATTATACTTTCCCTAATGTGATTAATTGACCAAAATGTGTCTTTCCCTCTCCCACTAGGAGGTAAATTCTATAGAAGCAGTCATCATTGTGGTTCCAATACCGACCCAGTCCAAATGCCTAGCACATCAAGTCTGACAGTTACTGAAATTTGCTGAATTAATAAATAATTAATAAATGAATAAACTCTTTCAGTGAGCTGACCTGGAAACTTAGCCATCAAGTAAGATGCAAACGGAAAGTCCCTGAGGACAGACATTATATGCTATTCATCCAGTATCTACGTAAGTCCCAGGAACAGGGTAGGTACACACAAAAAAAGGACTGGCTGACTGAATAAATGAATGAATGAACAATGAACAAATCCACTAGTGGAATGGATCACCTAATCATATAAATTCCTAAGCAAACTCCAAATAAAAATCCAGAGGCCATACAATTCCTGAAGAGATAATAAAACATTCCAATAATCCTCCCTCCTTTAAAACATATAATGAAGTTTGGTACAGAGGCAATTATATTCCTCATCATCAACCTGAAGTTTCCCCAGTAAGAAGAAAACAAACAAACAAAAAATAATGTAAATAATATATACAGAATGTCCACCAAAATACCAATTATACTTTTATACTTTTCAGAGAATATACTAAAAAGAATTTTACTAAATACTTAGAAGCAGGAGGAAGGAGGAGGCACATATTCTGTGACCCGGAGTTAATACTTATCTAAATTATTTCTAGTTAGTGTATCATATACATTATAAAATGTTCAGCAAGAAAGGAATTTTCTGATAACTGGCTCAAATCCTGCTTCATTCCCCGCTTGGTCTTTAACTAGCTGGAAATGCCCTTCTTGTCAGGCTTTATTTGCCTCAGTAGACAAGCAAAACGCAGAGCAAAGCTGTTCAGTCAAGCAAAATGTTCATTTTTGACAAGTTGAATGTCACACACTTTGTTCAAAGAAAATATCCATACCTGAGTTAAACAGTTAACGTCTCCTCACTTGAGTGAAGCTGTTTCAACAATATCCCAGTCCATGGAGACATGTGGCTTCAACTATTACAAACTGTTAAATGATGTGCCTAATAAAAAAAATAGGAAACATAAAGTAGTATGTTTATATCTCACAGAAATGACTCAAAACCATATTTCAGGAAAGCCAACACTGCAAACCAGTGGTTTTACTGACTCTCTAACCTAATTTCATCTCTGTTCTAATTTTGTCTTATATATGAACATACAGATTTGTCTTTCATTTGAGCTGCTGTATTTCTGGAATTTTAAATTATAAGCGTAAAGATTTGCTGGAACTTGATAAATATAGTTATATAAATTAACATTCAAGTCCAAATACTTAAGATTACCTTGGCTTCCTTCTATTGGGAAAACATAGTGTCTCACGAGGGTTATAACTTATCAGCAGACTTATCTTTCCATTCTATAACGCTGAGTTACTGAGGAGGGTTTGAGGTCTCAGTGATTTCCTGGCACCCAGCTAACTGCATCCACGATAGTGTGTTAGTAATGCGCATACTTAATCTCTTGATGTTGGCTTGCTGGAGTCTCAAATATAAAATGTGACAGCATTTGTTTTTCTTACCACATAAAAAATGACATCACAAACTGTTAAGAGGTTAAACCATATATTATGGCTTCATTTCAGAGTCACCGTTTGCATTATATGACTGCCCAACAGGGACCGAATCTAACACACTTAACATTCCTGAGTCTAATAACATATATAAGCTCCTCTGGGTGAGGCCCGTTGGGTGTGGTTTTATCACACAGAAAATCTATAATAATAACCTTTTCAAAAAATTGTCATTCTTTCTCCATGTGTTGAAGGATTTGTCCAAATAACACAGCAAAGGACAACAGAGATTATAAAGAAATCAAAAAATTACATTTAGAAATGGACATTTTCATTCCATTCAACTTCTCTAGAGAACTCAGAAACTGTTTACCTGAACTTGGCAACAATTTTTCCATAAGTCAGCTGGTCTGTCAACAATAATATTCAGTTTCTGTTTTGTCCTAGCCATTGTGAAAATATGTGAAAGAAGTAAAACTTGTGATCCTTGTTCTTTCAAAATGCACAATTAAGTTTTGCAAAATACATGTGTGAAAGAAACTTCTATCTCCAAAATATCTCTTCTACATTATTTCTTAAGCCCTCTGAAAGCATGGTGACCTGTCACAATCATTTTTGTATCCTCAACGCCTACCACACAGTAGGCACTCAATAAACAGTTGATGAACTGCACCAAACACTTATCCTAATGCCAACACCATCAACAAGAACTTTGCGGACATACACTGATCTGGTACTGATGACTAGTTCCCCAAATCCCCTGTCAGAGAATGTCAATGATCAGAATCCTTATTTCTCTAAAGTGCAGATATGGCAGACTTTGAGATATGACTTCAACTATTATACAAAGTACCGGTGGTTTAGCAGGTAGTTCTGTCAACTAATTCAACATTTTATTGTAGAGGTTTGTCCTCGTATAAAAGAATGCCATTTTTTAAATCCAAGCCATTTGTGTGTTTTGATATGTTTTGCTTCATCGCAACATCGCCCAGCCCAATATCTGTCCAAATTCTCTCTGTTCCCGTGGATAGTGGGCATGCTAGAAAGCTAATGGATGAAATACAGTGCTGATTCCAAACTCAGCATCTGAAGTTCCTTGAGAGTGTCACAAGACCCCAAAATATGTCCCAGGAGCTGGGTTTCCATGTCTTATAAAATCGCTTTAGCAAACACAACAAAAGTAAAGTATTATCATCAGTGTATTAAACAACATTCCACTTGTCAGTTTTTTCCTGTGCCTGGATATGAAGAGTATCTGCTTATTATAGTCTTTTTTTTTTTTTAACTTGAAATCAGTATCTAAACAAAAGGAAAACGGACCTATTTCTCTGAAACTAAGTTATCATCCTCAGTCTACCTAGCGACATTTATAGAAGCTAGTGGTGTAAGCTATACCTCCATTTGGTTCATTCTGAAAGAAATACCAATGCATATGTGGACACAATCCCCTTGAGTTTTACTGGAAAAATCAGAAAAATCAACACTGAGTCTCTGGATAGCTCAGAGAAAAAAAAATCACACAATGAGAATAAATACACTGGAACACACAATTTTGTTAGCTTCTCATTAACAACTTAGCAAAATAATTCCTCTTCAAATCAGGCTAAAACAAATTGTGATATGAAACAGAATTTGAAAGCAACTGTTACTTTTGACCTGCAATTAATGACTTACATATGTTTACCTGTTCTACTGCTCCACGTGTTCTTATATGTTGCCCTTCCTATTCTAAGATGCAACAAACAATGATCTCACTATCAACTGGGCAGAATGTGAACATAAAGTCTGAGATATGACTTACAGTTTTTTCTGAACTGAATACACTGGCCAAAAAAAAAAAAAAAAAGGCACTGGCAGGAAAACGAAATTCGGCCAAATCAACGAAATTTTTGGCAATAAAATGAACATGTTTTAGAAGATACTGATCTTTGCTTATAAGATTAAATGAGCTAAAGCTTGTGAAAGTGCTTTGTAAATTATGAAGCACTATTAAAAACACTTTAAATCATTATTTAGTGGTACACTGCTATGTTCCAGGAGAACTTAAGCCAACTTATAAAGATAGATGTTTAAAAAATATGTCAAGATATCTAATTAAAGGTAGGTGAGAACATGAACATTCTCAGGAGATGAGAGTCAGGTGGGATTATTGGGATATTTCAAATACTACTCTGCTTTTCAATATTGATTGAATATTGTTACTTGGAGCATGAATTAACTTCATAATTTCTGATTAAAACAATAAAGATATTTCCATTTGGAAAAAATTTAGATGAGAAAGAAAACCAAGGATATGGCCTTAAAATGGAACCAAGGATGATGTTAATACAAATACACATTCCATAAAGAGCAACAGCCACAGATTCAGCTCTCAACTTTCAGGCAGTCGTGAAACCTGATAAATTACAGTGCCCATATGGGGGGAAAAAAAGAAATCAGACTAGCTGTGTAGACAAAGTACTACAGGCCTTGACAAAATTCAGAAAAGCTTCATGGTTCTTTTTCATCCTGCCTCATCTAATTTCATCACATATGCCCTTGGGTTTTTTAGCACATAGTTATTAGCAGAACAGGATACAGTAAGATAATTAATAAAGGAAACTATTGTTGGGAGTCCTAGTGTCTACTTCTTTTAGCAAAATTTCTTGACCATGTATTTTCCCCTTTAAATGTATATTTAAACTTTTCAAAGATAAGACATAAAGAAGGGAGGAAATTCAGAACTGCAGTTTGGAGAAGGTAAGTTAAATAAGAAATGCAAATTGTTACCTTGATCTTGGGCCAGGTAACGGAGGGAAGGGGAGCGGCATGGGCTCAGGCTTCTTCTGGGGTTTCCACGGCATTCAGCCCCAGAGGTCCATGGGGGATCCCACAGCTGGTCTGAATCAGGATCAAGGGACGGATAAGAGTAACCGTGGTTAACAGATAAAGCCTCAATTCTCAATAGTATAACACAATAGCTGTTTAGGATAAATAGTTAAATTTGGCCAATAGAAAGGTGGCTGGAATATGTGAAAAATGCTTTCAGAAGGTCAAGGAAACTTTCAGAAAAGGAAGTATTGTTTTAAAGAGCAAGGAAAGCTGATGCCATTTGGAGTTAAAAGACTGCAATGGTCCTAAATTAACCACGTACTAGGGAGATTCTCCAGGAAACCTTATTTGGCCTTCCCTCTCCCAAGACTGGGTTAGGAATCTTGCCAGGTGCTCTGGTCAACTCACACTTCTCCTCCATGCTGTCCCTATTATGTGCCCATCGCGCACAATATTGTAACTGGTTCTTTACTTCTTTTACCATTAACTTGACAGTTAGACCCCAAGAGAGCAAGAATTGTGTCTTCTCACTTTGCATCCCCACTGCTCAGAAGAATGCCTGGCACATAGTAGGTGTTTATTCATATTCACTGAATGAAGCAATGGAAGGAAGGAGGGAAAGAGAAGTGGAGACAGAAGAGGAGCACATGAACTCAGAAAGTTGTTCAACCTTAGAAGATAAAGACTAACTGGAATCCTTTAGTTAAGAAGGTAAATTAATTAGAAAGCAAATCACAGAAATGTGATGAATCTAAATTATTAAGTGCCTTGATGCTGGGCAGGGGAGGGGGTGAAAAGACAGATTAGATTTCATTTTTGCTTTTAAGCTTTTCTATTATGTGCCATTGTGTGAAAATAACATTAAAATCTAGGGAAGAAACATTAGAGTTAAACTGCCAATCTTAATTTATTTAACTATAATATGTAAAAACTTTACTTTGCGAGCAAGTGCTATTTGTGCCTGATTCCATCCTTTCAAAAGGGTAAACAAAGAAATTTGTGGGCAAATATACAGAGCAAACAGCACCTTCTGAAATTCTTGTGCCTTGGACACTGCTCCTTAGAGTACCTGAACGTATTCATCCAGCTACATGTGCAAATTACGGTGTTGGCTGTGCAAACAAGAGCACATTACTTTAGTCATTGATGGAGCCATATTTGGAATGTTTTCAAAGTCTAAAACAGCCTTATCAGAGATTATAAAGCTCCTTACTAACAGTCATCTTAAGTGAATTCTACACTTATTTGAGAAAATAAGGTATGAGGCTTATAGGGATACTTACAAAAGGGTAAAAGTTGTGAATTATTTCAGGAATTCGTTCATTTCTGTAACATTTGCACTTTCCTAAATATTTCCACATATATTTTTTAAAGGATTCCATTTTCTTCTTGAACTCAGTCCTTAAGACCTAAAGCAAAATTAACACACCAACTGAGCAAAACCTCCAAAGCAATTCCTATTAATTCTAACCCATGTCATATTAACATCACATATATTCAAAACTCCAGGCCTTGTTGACCTTGATAAGGGTAATGTTTATATTACTTGAATAATACATTTAACATGCAGTTTTATTTAGCACGGACTCGTGTACTAGTTTCACAGAAGTGTAAATACATGATTCTGAAATACTCTGACCAATTTGGCAACTGTATGTTTACGTTTCTGTGAGTGACTTTGCATAATCTACTGTATCCCTCAAATTTCATTAAAGGTAATATATTTCTTGCTGTTTTTCTTCTAATTTTGTAAGAAAGTAAGCTCACATTCTTAATTACTTTCTTGTGTTCTTTCCCCATTGATGAAATCCTGAGTTAAGTCACATTTCAATAAACTGATTTTCCCCCTCTGCGATTTTGTGTGCCTTTGAAACTTTAACACACAAAGAACTCTAACTCAATCTCAGTAGTGAACTTGGATTGATTATCCAGTTGATGGACAGTAATCATTGACATTTGCTTCTCTTCTTTGTTCAGGTGAAGAATTCTGTCAGGGTGTGAAGATTTAGAAAAATCTTGGAAGCAATGGCTTAAATGAGAATTCTGAATTATTAGATTTATATTACCCAGTTTCATCATAATCAAAAATAATTGAAATTTCACAGTGGAAAATTTGCAGACATATTTCAGGTGTGAATAAAGTCTCGGTGCTTCCCAAGGTGTGGTCTGTGGACCATCTACATCAGAATTACCTGAGGTGCTTGTTAAGCATGCATATTCCCAGGTCCTACCTTTTTAACAATATCTCAGAATCTCCCTTCTCTGTTTTAATATTTTTGAAACAAGGAAGATTAACGATTTGGATTAAAAAAAGAAAGATAATCTGATCAACATACATCACAGATTTTTCTTTATCTCCCCAAATATTTCGGTCTAATATGAATTCTCCCAAATGAGACCATCAGGGTTCACTGTTTGGGATTCCACTGAATGATGGGAAGGTTGAGGTCCTCCCCAAGGTCATCTGCATTCCCCTCAGCTATCAGAAAGGAATCTGAAGTGGGCTTTCCAGGAAGAGGGTGTGGAATCTGAAATCTTGTTTCTTTCCAAGATCAGGGTGGCTGCCCAAAGGAAATCCCTCACTTTCTGGGATTACATTCCAGTTTCTAACTGTTTGGAAAACATCAGAGTTGACTAGCAAGATGGAGAGTTAAAGAGAAAATGAAGAGGATCTGAACCATGAAGGATTCAGCTAGTTGATTTGGGCACAGTGCCTGGCTTGAAAGGCAAGTGTTTTATTACTTGGCAAGATTCCCATTACGTGTCACTCCTTATAGCTTGCATTTCCTAGTCCTTTCATACATCGATTTTGTTAGACCTCATTCTTTTCTTCCATTCAAGGACTAAAGACAGACTCCACAAGTACTAAAGAAGTTCCCTCCCCGTATCTAGGGATGAATGGAAAAATGCTAGAATCTATTAAGAGTTCCCCTATATGAATTTATTGTTGGTTCCCACTGATTTCTAAGTTGGGAATGTTAGAAGTCCCCTCTATTCAGGTGATTTTTTTTCCATTTCTGTTAAGCCTATAAAACAGGGATGGCAAACACTGATAGCTTCAATGACCAGGAACATAATTTAAATAAGTGAATAAGTCACTTTAAGATAGTAGGAAGTGGTAGGAAGTAGTAGAAACTGTGGCAAAGTGGAGAATCAATGTCCAGCCTGAAGGAATTTTTTTTTTTAATTGTACAAGCCAAATCAAACAGTAGGTTTTAAACACTGTTGGCATGGGTCCATGAAAAGGTTTTCCTAAACTTCCCTCTAAAATATCTATGATTCAGAAGAAAGGGAACAGAAAAATGAAAACCAACAGCTATGGTGAAAAACAGTACTATCAGTCAAGCTATTGCCAGAATTTGAAAAGAATTTCCAATTAAAAGAAAACTCATATGTGGAATCTTAAAAAAAGAAAAAAAGACACTCTGAACTCATCTACAAAACAGAAACAGACTCAGAGACATAGTAAACAATCTTATGGTTACTGGGGAAAGGGGGTGGGAAAGGATAAATTTGGGAGTTTGAGATTTGTAAATGTTAGCCACTATATATAAAAGTAGATTTAAAAAAAACTAGTTTCTTATATATAGGATAGGGAGCTATATTCAATATCTTGTAATAACCTTTAATGAAAAAGAGTATGAGAATGAATATATGAATGTATATGCATGACTGGGACATTGTGCTACACACCAGAAATTGACAGCTTAACTGACTGTAGTTCAATAAAAAAATAATAAAATTTTTTAAAAAAGAAAGAAAACTGATGGAGCTGGATGAAAGAATGATCATGTTATGCCTACTTAGGAGTCTGCAAGTGAAAACTTTTTCTGATTTTCATTCAATCCAAGCCCCAAAATTGAGGAACTATCCTCGTTCCAACTGATCGATATTTTTTGTGGAAAGAAGAATATCTTCGATTCTCCTTAAACATATCTCTACCAACCAAAGACTACAACTCCCAGAAAGCTCACGGGTAGGAACTAGAAAGTAGGGGCTTTGTGAAAGGCTTCACCATACCAGGAAGCGGTCCCATAGGAAACCTTCATCAGACACTCCATGTGCTGTGCCTGGTGGAGATACAGGTAGCTGGGGTGGAAGAAGATTCCATCTCACCCCTAGAGATGCTGTAGAGAGATTAGGAGCAGAATTCTTCACATTGCCTAATATTCTAATCTATGAAGGTACTGTAATTATTTAACCCATTTCCCATTCTAGTATAGTTGCTTACAGTACTTTTTTGATTCTTTTCTATGACTAACAAGCCTAAATCTTTTTTTTCCAAATCCTTTTTCCCTTCAATATTATAAAAATTTTCCAGATAATTATCTACTTTTTAAAAATATATAGACACAGCTCTCTCATTATGCCCCCAATGCATTCTTTCACTTGTTTCATTGTTAAATAACTGCTTAGTTTCCCTTTCCAGGTGTGAGTTCCTCTAGGGATGAAAGAGGATGGTTTACAAGACTTTGGCTAACAGGGGGCTAAAACAGTGCCTCATATGCATAGATAATCAATGAATATTCATTGAATGAGTGAGTAAGAGTGACAGGAGGGAAAGAGTTAGTGGAGAGTCCTGATGGCCAACTTTATTAGTTAAGAGGTGGTATTTTGCAATAAAGCATTGATGAAAGGTCTTGAACATAGAATACAAACTTGTGGTTGCCAAGGGGGCAGGGGGTGGGAAGGGACAGACTGGGATTTCAAAATGTAGAATAGATAAATAAGATTATACTGTATAGCACAGGGAAATATATACAAGATCTTGTAGTAGCTCACAGCGAAAAAAAAGTAACAATGAATATATATATGTTCATGTATAACTGAAAAATTGTGTTCTACACTGGAATTTGACACAACATTGTAAAATGACTATAACTCAATAAAAAATGTGAAAGAAAGAAAGAAAGAGAGAGAAAGAGAGAAAGAAAGAAAGGTCTTGAGCTCAGAAATGATTTAAGGGGAATTATTGGGGGAGCTGTGAGTACTCTGTGTTCAGTGGAATTGGTCAATAGGTGTAAGGATGAGGGCCTGAATAACCACAAGTGCATATAGTGCCACTTCAGCAATCTAAATTGCCCAACTGTGCAAATTCTAATTTAAAAAAGAACATTTTGCATAATTAAAAAGAAAATTCCATAAAGAAGACTTTCCAGATTCCCTGTGGAAAAAAAAAAAAAAGTTCCTTCTCATTCAAGAGGCCAACATTAGTCCAGGGTGCCTGTTCTGTTTCTATTCCTGTAAATAAAGATATTTACTTTTTTTTTTCTGCTGTTGAACACATCGAAAGCTCAGTTGAGAGAAGTAAGTCTTGAGGAGTCATCTGTGGTAATTTTTTAAAATGAGGTATAGTTGATGTGCTCCATCCAGTACTACGTAAGTTTCAGGTGTACAACACAGTGATGTATGATTTTTTAAGGTTACACTCCATTTATAGTTATTATACAATACTGACTATGTTCCTTGTGCTGTCCAGTATAGCTTTGTTGCTTATGTATTTTATACACAGTAGTCTGTACCCCTTAATCCTCTACCTATACCTTTTCCCTCTCCCCACTGGTAACCTAGTCTGTTCTCTAAAAGGTATGTTCTTTTAAATGAGAAGTTCAATGGATTGTGCCATCGTGGGCCTAGCAATATTCAGGGAGTCTTTAAATCTGGATTCTGCTGCCATTTTCCTACCTGAACTTCTTTCATGTGACATTTGGAAAATCTTCAGTTCTTTCCTTGCATTGGTGTCTATATTTGTCAAATGGAGATCATGGCTTCTGCCTGCTCACAGGAGTGGTATGAAGAGGAACGAGAAAATAATAGGGAAGCGCTGAGGTTCTGAAGCATCTTAATCCAATGATTCCATGTGGACACCGTGGATTACCCTTGTATCTCATCACATCCAAACATATTTTCTTGTGGTGATTAACTGCAGGGTAACCTGTAACCTAATTTGGACATATTTTATTACAAATAGCAAGACAGAATGAAGAGTACCTCTTTATTCATCTAGATGTGTGGGATGGGAAGGTGATGAGGGGGCAATCTCTGGTAATCATCTGTTGTTCTATTTGTGAACATTTCATCCCAGCCTGTTAGTTCCTGGAAGTCCAAATCGCTTTCACCTCTCCTAGAGCAACATCTGTTGTACGGGCCGAGTGCAACTGAGAAAATTCTGACACCCCTAGTCCTTTAACTACTTTGTTGACTGAAGCTTTAATTATTTCAACTAAGTCTGTTGCTGGTCAATACAGATTTTTTTGTTTTTATCTTAAAAATATTGGCCATGTCTCCATAAATACAATGAAAGATTTCTTTCTTTTCTTTTCTTTTCTTTTAAGGCCATGGGCACAACACTGAAAAGGAATAATTCACTAAAAGGAAATAATTCTTTTATAATGTTCACTCAACTGGAACTAAACTCACCTTCATGAGAAACAGACCGTAATTTCTATCCACGTGCACAACAGAAGAAGCCAGAACCCAGTCAGAGTGAAGACGTGCAATGTAACAGTGTAATATAACACAGCTATGACATTATAAAAAGGATAAAAATCATACTTATTAAGTAATTCCATCAGGATTAGCATTAACAGTAATCTGGGCAGGAGTTTTTAATACCCAAATAGTTGGCTCTCTGAAGTTGTCAAGCAAGAGAGAGCTGTGTATTACAGGCAGATTTACAGCCATCTCCTGGGCATTAAGACCAAAATTCCTGCTAAAATATTTATGTGTCATTTTATCAGATCAGATTTTTAATTCACAGCATACTTCCATCCTTGACTAGAGTTCAAGAAAGGCCCTTTTTGGGTAAACAGTAAATATTTTCCTATCTATCTTGAAGATTAAAAAAAAATTTTTACATTGTATTTATTTTCTTTGGAAGATAATACAGAAGGCATTTGAATTTGACTTGCTTGATTTAACTACACTAAATTACAATAAACATTTCTTTCATAAATTAAAAATTATTTATGTTGTTTAAAAGGCCTCAAGTTGGTGAGGAAATGACCTGCTAGGGAAAAAGAAGTAAGTGCATGATTTGAGCAAATGTGACAGTTTTGAAACAGCAGAAACCTATGATGTTAGATGGACAGGAGCACATGGTATTGCCTGGGTTTTCTTATGCCATTTTCTACACTGCAGGGAAGCCAATGCATTAGCAGTCTGGTGGACACGATTTACCAATGTCTTTAAAATAAGCTCCACTGTGAGAAGGAGAAAGGGGGTGAACTTGTCTCTCCATGTGAACTGATAATTGTAAACCTGGAAATCTGGCCTTCAAAACTGATCCATCTTGGATCACTTAAGTCCTTTTTATACTGGGAAAACCTTTCCAACCTCTCAAACTTCATTGTAATGGTATCTGTTTGTTGTGCTGAAACTTTGAACTTGTGATCCATCCAGATATCTAAAATATGAGATGAGCTCTAAACAAGCCTATTTTCCATGTCACATATATTTTGGATATTTTCTAGCTCTGTTTGCCATTGATTAGTAAGACAGTTTGTATTTGACCTAGGACATGGTCTCATCACAGCCCCATTTTCATGTCTGTCTTGATCAGGGCTAGAATTGAGATTTCAGCATTTGGATTATCAAAATCACCTCTTCCCTGCCAGAAAAAAAAAAAAAAAAAAAAGAAGAAGAAGAAGAAAAGAAAAAAGAAGAAAGGAAGAAAAGGAAAAGAGAGCATTTTGAGAACAGCACCATGTCTTGGAGCTCAACCCCCATAAACTTACATTTGAAAAAATGGCACCAGCAGTATCACTAGTATTTTCAATAGCATTAAATTTGTCTAAAACAACACGGAATTTGATAGCACAAATATTTCTCAATTCAATAATGTATGTTTTCTCAATTCCTGTTTTTAACAGGTGTCATGATCAGGATTTTCTTGGATAAGACAGAAGTTTCAATTCTGCTTTTAATGTAAATTTATCAAATGTTTTTCTATATTCTTAATTCAATAAAGGTTGTTTAAGTGCCAGGCACTGTTACAAGGCCTGAGGATTGAGTGATAAATCACACCCCTTGCCCTGATGGAACTTACACTCTAACAGGGGAGACAGGCAATAACCAAGGAAGCTAACAAATAGAGAACACGCCTCCTGTAATCGTGCCTGGAGCACTGAGTGTGATAAAGACAAGAGGCCGTGATGGAGGAGGGAGGAGTTGTCTGTTTTAGGTCGGGCCATCAGGGAAGGCTATTCTAGAAGGTAAACTTTAATGAAGTGAGGGAAGGAGTCAAGCAAGACATACGCAGAATGTTCCAGGAAAAGGGAAAAACAATTATACAGGACCTGGAATACAACCTTACTTGGCATCATAAAGGAAAAGCAGAAAGGCCAGTGTAGCTGGAGCACAGCAAGGGAAACAATGGTCGGAAACACGATCGGAGAAGTCGCCAGGGACCACATGGTGCAGGGCCTTGAGGTCATGGTAAGGCGTCTGGATTTTATTCTAAGGGTCCTGAAATGTCACGGATGCATCCCGCCCAGAGTGGTATGGCTTGATCTACATCAAAATACTCACTGTGCCTGCAGTGATGGAGTTACTGCTTGGAACAGGGAGAGCAGTCAGATGCTGTCGTGGGGGTCCAGGCCGAAGGAGGAGGTGGCCTGGGCCAACATGGCTGCAGGAGAGAGAGGAGAAGCTGTTGGATGCAGGCTACATTGTGATGAGACACCCTATAGGATGTGCAAATGAACTGTGTGCAGGTTATGAGGGAAGGAGAGGCATCAAGGATCATTCTAGTTTTTAGGCCTGAACAACTTACTCTGAAGAGGAAAATGTAAGAGGGTGGAAAGAAATCAAGAGTTCTTTGGATGTGTGAAGTGTGAGATTCTTCCTCCGCACTGACGAAGAGAAGTAAACTTGGCAGTTGGTGCATGCATTTCCTACTGCTGTGCTACAACGTACCACATATTTAGCAGCTTAGGACAACACCCATTGATTATCTCTCAGTTTCTGTACATCAGAATTCCAGTTACGGGTTAGCGGGGTCACTGGCTCAGGGGCTCACCAGGATGAAATCAAAGTGGCGGCCAGGGCTGTGATTCTCATCTGAGGCCTGGGATCCTCTTCCAAGCTCACTGGTTGTTGGCAGAATCCATTTCCTTGCAGCTGTAGGACCGAGGCCTCCGTTTTCTTGCCGGCTGTCAGCCAGGGACTGCTCTCAGCTCCCAGCGCCTGCTCTCAGTCCTCGCCATGTGGCTCCCATGGGCGAGCAGCACCATTGCTGTTCACTTTCTTCCAGGCCAGCAGGAGTGCACCTCGTTGACGCTTCACCTTCTTTTAAAGGCTCCCCTGATTAGGTCAGGCCCATTTGAGATAATTTCCTTTTTGATTATTTCAAAGGTAACCGATTAGTGTCCTAATAACAGGAGTGATATGACATCATAGTCACGAAATCTACCCACACTCGAGGAGGAGATTACACAGGGTGTGTACACCAGGGGGCAGGAAGCTTGGGGTGACCTTAGAGTCCTGCCTGCCACAGCTGGATGCATAATGGCGATATGAGCCTGGAGCTCAGAGGCAGTTCAAGGCTATTAGAGCCATGGGATTAGATAAGGTCACCTAGAAACTACAGATGACCAAAAAGTGATATTAATATAAAAATTATTATATCTAATATTTGCTAAGTGCATTCTACATGCCAGGTGCCATCTAAGTGTTTTACATATATCCCTCATTTAACAATGCCATGAGATACCTACCATCCTCATTTCACAAATAAGGATACTGAGGCATAGAGAAGTTAATTCACTTGCCTGAACTCATGCTTCTATTTCAGTAGTGGAGCCAGAATTTGAACCCAGGCAATCCGGTTCCAGAATCTATGCTTTAGTCACTACTTAATATTGCATCTCCTATCAGAAGAGATGAGGGCACAGGACTGAGACCTGAAGCTCCAATCTTTACATCTAGAAATAAGGGAGCTAGTAAAGGAAATGGTGATGGGGCAGCCCTGAAGGTAGAAGAGGAAATCAGGGGCCCATGGCTTCCTAAAAGCCAAATGTAGAAAGCACCATGAGAAGAAGAGAATGATCAGCTGGGTCAAATATTAATATTTGGGGGAAAATCTCCCATGCTCACATTCATAAAGGTGCACCAAAACGACCACATCATTTATGCATTCACTTGGTAAATACATTATCTGTTTACTATGTGCCAGGGAGTATAGCAGGGACCAAAACAGGCAAGTCCTCTCCTTGTGGGGTTTACATGGTAAATGGGGAAAAGGGGATTGCCAAAAGCATGTAAATAAATGCTTAAATAATCTCAGTTCATAGCACTAGGACAAAAATAAAACTGAGTTCAGCATCAGAGATAAGTCAGAATGAACTCATTAACATTTGCTTCCTTCCCTCTTTGAATTAATCTGCCAGGGCTATCACAACCAAATACCACATCCTACTGGGTGGCTTAAACAACACCAATTTCTTTTCTTGCAGTTCTGGAGACTAGAAGTCCATCATCAAGGTGCTGTCAGGGTTGGTCTCTGGTGAGAGCTCTCTTTCTTGCTCATGGATGACTATGTTCTTGCTCTGTCCTCACGTGGTCTCTCCTCTGCGTGTGCACAAGGAAAGAAAGAGGGCACTGGTGTTTTATTCTATTCTAATAAGGACACCAATCTATCAGATTAGGGCTCCACACTTCTGAACTCATTTCACCTAATTACATCCCTGAAGGCTCTGTCTCCAAATATAGTCATATTGAGGGTTAGAGCGTCAACACAGGAATCTTGGAGAGCAGGATACAGAATTCAGCCCATAACATTCTTTGACCCCTAAAAGAACTTCTCAGCATAGAGGGGGAAAGGAGAAAGTGAGCCTTTACATAGGAACACTAGAGAAAAATAGCAAAAACACAGAGTCCTATTTCTTTTATAATAGTGAAGAATATGATTGGTTATGAGCCCTGTTTACACTCTGAGCTCCATTTCCATTGCTAGCATGGGAATGCTTTTATTCCTGACGATGGAGAGAGGAGGAGAGCCATTAAGGTGCTCTGATCTCAGGATGAGATATCTAAAGAAAAATAGGACATCCCACCATGGGGAGCTAATCTCCTTCCTTTCATAGCTTTTATATCTTATTGCACCAAAAGGCCTCCCTTCATTCTCAAACTTGAACTGAGTAACAAAGAGCCCTCTTAAGGATGTGGGCTCCAGACTTAGATTCTGATATTTTCGCAGATCACTGCAGTAAACTCCTTTTTCACTGAAGTCAGTGATGAACATCTTTGTTCTTTGCAATTTAAAAAGCCCAACTAAACCAAAGTGTTCAACAATCTTTTAATAAATAAATATAAATATTATAAATAACATTTGAGAGTGAATGGATGCAGTTAACAATTTTCCAAAGAATTTCCTAAGTATACTAACATTCCACTGTGATATCCTCTTTATTGATAGTTTTCTTAGTAAAGCCTTTCTTTATAACTAACACAGAAAGTCAATTGCCAAATTATCATTAGTTTTGAGTGTGGTATAGTATGAATTATTGAGGTTTTATTATGTTTTCAAACACCACTCAACTTCTGCTGATATATTCACTAGATGTTAAAAGCATACTTGGATATGAAAAGGAGTGAAGTTAGACCCTTACCTCACACCAAATACAAAACTTGACTCAAAATGAACAAAAGAGCTAAATCTAAGAGATAATAGTACACGAGTCTTAGAAAAAAATGTAGGTGTAAACCTTTGTGATGTTGATTTAGTGAATAGTTTCTTAGATATGACAACTAAGCCACAAGAAATCACAGGAAAACCTAGATACACTGGACTATCATCAAAATGAAAAAATTCTGTGCTTCAAAGGATGCCATTAAAAAAGTGAAAAGGAAACTCATAGATTGGGAGAAAGTATTTTAGAATCATATCTCTGATAAGGAACATGTATCCAGAATATATAAAAAAAAAATCTTACAACTAAAAAAATAAAAGGACAAATAACCCAATTTTTCAAATGGGCAAAAGATACAAATAGACATTTCTCCAAAGAAGATAACCAAATGGCTAATAAGTACATGGAAAGATGCACAACATCATTTAGTCACCAGAGAGATCAAAATCAAAATCACAATGAGATGCCATTTCACACACACTAGGATGGCTAAAATAAAAAAGACAGACAATAACAAGTGTTGGTGAAGATGTGGAAAAAACTGAACCTTCATGCATTGTGAGACTGTAAAAGGGTGAAGCTACTTTAGAAAGCAGTTTGGCAGTTCCTCAAAAAGTTAAAAATAGAGTTACCATTTGACCTACTAATTTCACTCCTTGGTACATACCCAAGAGAACTGAAAACATGTCCACACATACCTGGACATAGTAATGGGTTGACATAATTACTTGGTCATATTTTAAACATTATACTGACCTTTTGTTACTCATTTAATTACTCAAAAATCATTAATTAAGACACTTCTATTATAGTCCATCACCTAGGTACAGGGAATAGAGAACTGAACACGACACAGCGCCCTCAAGGAAAGAATAGACAAGTAGGGCTAACAGAAACATTAATGTATGGTTATAGTAGTATATGATGCATGTCATAAACCACAATAGGGATACGTACAGAGGACCAGCTAAGATCTGACCTATAACAAAAGGGTATCTTGAAATTAACTTCTTTGCCTTCCCTGCTTTACTCTTTAGAGATCAAGGAGACAAACATCAGGAAACTGAAGAGACAGAAGAGAAAAGGGAGCCAAGGAGCCTGGTTTTCCTAGATCTAGACCATCAATAATTGGTCACCATGAGGACTGCAGACAGGCTGCTGTTTATGGGCCAAGTGACCATGTTGGCTACTTCCGCCTTACAGAATAGTACAGCTTTTCAAGCAGTTTAACCCAATGAGCTTCACTTTCTGACCTGATGTGAATTCGTATGTTGTCATCAAAACCATCATCCCGTGATTGCCTTGCAGTCATCAAACGTGAACAGTTAACAAAATAGGTGCAACATTTTCATCGAAGCAGCATGGACATGTGTCTGTGGGTGGTACTGAAGGCAACGCTAGATGTTCACCAAAACCCCCTAAAATCTCGCCTGTTTATCATCATCCATCTAGAAGTCCCAGTAACACCACCAGGTCTGTCAGACGTACCTAATTCACTGCTTCATTCCCACAAGGCTACCTAAGTCTGAACTGAGTCTGAGAGAAACCAGTGAAGTGACCACAGCCTCTTTAGAAAGCAGGTCCTGTAACCAGGGGGCAGCTCTACCCATACACTGTGGTTGCATATGTTTTCAGAGGAACACTGGCAATTAACAAATATCTGCCAGTAAAAATTACTCTGAAGTGGTTGGCAACTTTAACTAGAGTTATTTCCCCATTTATTTAACCTTAAAAACATTTCCAAAGATTTAAGCTATTTCCTGTGCTTCATGGTATGGCTTCCCACACCCCAACGACTTTACATCATCGAAGGAGAATGCACCACGGGGAATGGTCAGAATCTAACGAAGAACAGTCTTATTTCAGCACAGTTGTATGGGTGGCTATTTTTTCTCCCTCCTCTCTTTATTTCATGTGCTAGAAGAGCAGCCCTTAGATGGCCTGGTTCCAAGCAGATACATTTCCAACAGAGCAGCCAGGCATCTAGGTAAGGCAAATGCCTTCTCCTAAATGCCAGTGGTTCACGTTGGGCTGTATCACTCCAGGACCATCCTCTTGGCTGCAGCTGATTGCATGCCACCGGCAAAAACGGTGTACATCAGATTCAAAAACAAACACTGGGACATTTCTGGATTAAAAGCTATTAAGAATGTGCATAATTGCCTCTTTGTTTATAAAAGTTTTTGCTAATCTTTTGTGACCCGCTTGCCTTGGCCTGAATGATCTTACCAGAGCTGCATTCCTGAAGTTTTCCTAAGATAATTTTTTGGTCCATTTTGTCTTTAAGTTTCCTCTCCCCAATTCTAATGGAAAGGCAAAGGGAGCTGCTCCAGCTAACAATCCCCGGCACGACAAAGGATCCTCTTAAGGAAGAAAATAGGATTGTCACCTGTTTCCAGAAACAACATTCAAATCCAATGGCTCAGCCCAAAGGGAATGCCTGCAGTATCTACAACAGTACAAAAAAAAAAATTACAATCATTTCATGCACACAATATTAGAAACACAAAAGCAAAGACGCCTTCCCGACACAACTTGCCAGAGCACCTGTAAGCCAGCTGCCTTGTGCCAAGTCACTAAAGTACATGTGGTCCTACAACAACGTTATACACGTTCTCATATTTATTCCATCCTCCTGGGAAAACAAACAAGAATACTTCCACTGAGATTTTACCCTACAACATTACCCTTCATTACAGAGTTATATGGCATCATCTGTGTTGTGGGGACACTCTGGGATTTTTTTTTTTTTTGGTTATTGTAACATTTTGTGTATATAAACACTTTACGATCAGAAAGAAAATAATCTGAGTAGATGTTTACAAATTATATTCAAGTGCCCTCTATCTTTTTGGTACAGTGGCAGATTTCATAGACTACTGGATTATAAACATTTTTAAGTACAAGGATTTAAATTATAAACTGCTTCCTTATGGAATTCCGGTCAAGATGGTGGAGTGGTAGGACCACAAGCTCACCTCTCCTCGAGACTACAATGAAACCACAATTGAATGCTAAACAACCATCGAAGAAAGACTGGAACCTAGCAAAAAAGATCTTCTGCAACTGGAAACATAAAGAGGGAACCACAGTAGGATGGTAGGAGGGGCGTGCTCATGATATAATTGGGCCCCATACCCCCCAGGTGGACGACCCACAAGCTGATGATTTGTCAACTTGCAAAGGCCCCCCCACAGGAGTAAGAGTTCTAAGCCCCATGTCAGGCTCCCCAGCTTGGATCCCGGCATCGGGAAGAGAAGGAGACCCAGGGCATCTGGTTTTGAAGGCCAGGGGGGCTTGGCTCCAGGACCCCCATGGGACTGAGGGGAATGGAGACTCCAATCACTTGAGAAGCATACACGGAAACTCACATGCACCAGGTCCAAGGGCAGAGGCAGTGATTTCATAGGAACCTGGGCCAGACTTGCCTGCTGGATTTGGAGGGTGTCCTGGGGACATGGGGGATGGCTACAGCTCACTCAGGGGACATAAAAGCTGGTGGCAGACATTCAGGGAGTGTTCATCTACATGAGCTTTCCTGGAGGCTGACATCTTGATTGGATCATTAGCACCAAGACCTACCCCCACCCAACAGCCTGTAGGGAAGCCTCAGGCCAAACAATATACAGGGTGGGAGCATAGCCACACCCATCATCAGGCTTCTTAAGCCACAAAGGCCTCTAGACACAGCCCTACCCACCAGAGGTCCAGGACCAAGCTTCACCCAGCATTGGGCAGGCACTGGCTCCTCCTGCCAGGAAACCTGCATAAGCCTCTAGTCCAGCCCCATCCACCAGGAGCAGATAGTAGAAATAAGAAAACAATAATCCCAAAGCCTGTGGAAGGAATCCACAACACATAGAAAGATAGACAATATGAGGCGGTAAAGGAATAGCTCCCAGGCCAAGGCACAAGATAAAATCCCAGAAGAAGACATAAGTGAGAGGAGATAGGTGATTTATCTGAGAAAGAGTTTGAAGTAATGATGGCCAAGATGTTCAGAGAACTCAAGAGGAGTATAGATGCACTGAGTGAAGTTTTTAGCAGAGTTGGAAAATATAAAGAATACCCAAACAGAGTTGAAGGATAAAATCACTGAAATGAACAATACATTAGAAGGAACCAAGAATAGACTAAATGAGGCAGAAGAACAGATCAGTGGGCTAGGAGACAGATTAGTGGAAATCACTAATTCAGAACAGAAAAAAAGCATAAAGAATAAAAAGGAATGAAGATAGTCTAAGAGAACTCAGGGACAACATGAAGCGCTCTAATATTTGCTTTATAGGAGTCCCAGAAAGAGAAGAGAGAGAGAAAGGACCTGAGAAGATTTTTGGAGAGAGAACAACAGAAAACTTCCCCAACTTGGGAAAGGAAATAGTCAACCCAAGTCCTGGAAGCGCTGAGAGTACCACACAGGATCAACCCAAAGAGGAACACACCAACGCACATAGTCCTCTAATTGACAACAATTAAGGAATAAGGAGAAAATATTAAAATTAGCAAGAGAAACGCGATGAATAACATACAATGGAACTCCCATAAGGTTATCAACTGATTTTTCAGCAGAAACTCTACAGGCCAGAAGGGAGTGACACGGAATATTTAAAGTGATGCAAGGGGGAAACTTACAACAAAGAATACTCTATCCAGCAAGGCTCTCGTTCATACTTGATGGAGAAATCAAAAGCTTCCCAGATAAACAAAAGCTAAAAGATTTCAACACCAGCAAACCAGCATTACAACAAATGTTAAAAGACCTTCTCTAGTCATCAAACCGTAAGAAAAGAGAACAAAAAGAAGAAAGAGAAAAAAAAAAAAAGAGAGAGAGCGAGAGACCTACAATAGATTGCTTTGGCTGTTCGGGGTCTTTCATGGTTCCTTATACATTTTAGAATTGTTTGTTCTAGTTCTGTGAGGAATGTCGTGAGTGTTTTGATGGGGGTTGCTTTGGATCTATGGATTGCTTTGGGTAGTTTGGCCATTTTGATAGTGTTAAGTCTTCCAATCCAAGAGCACAAGAAATCTTTCCATTTCTTTGTGTCATTTTGGTTTTCAGAGTATAGGTAACCTCCTTAGTTAAGTTTATTTCTAGGTGTTTTGTTGTTTTTGATGGAATGGAAATGTTTCTGCCAGTTATAAAATTCTGGTTTTTGAAGTGGAAAAAAAAGTGAATGAAGGGCCACAAATGGCAAAATATCTTTCTTTTTTATGGGTGAGTTGTATTCCATTACACACACACACACACACACACACACACACACACACACACACACACACTGCATCTCCATTATCTATTCAACTATTGATGTGTACTTAGGATGCTTCCATATCTTGGCAATTATAAATAATGTTGCTGTTAACAGCAGGGTGTATGTATATTTTTTGAGTTAATTCTCATTTTGTGGTTGGCTTTATTCCTTTGATAACTATGTAAGTTTAAAAAGCTAAAGTTCTAAACCTTCTTAGAAACAATGGAAATACATATATTTAAATTAAAAAATTTATGTGCAGTTAAAAAAAAGATCTATTAAACCATGAAAGACATAGAAGAAACTTAAAAAGACATATTACTAAATGAAAGAAGCCAATCTGAAAAGGCTACAAACTACAATTCTAACCAAATGACATTCTGAAAATGGCACAGCCACAGAAACAATAAAAAGATGGTGATTTCCAAGGGTTTGGGGAGAGGGAGGCGGGGAGGAATGAATAGATGGAGCACAAGGGATTTTTAGGGCAATGAAATTATTCAGTATGATACTATAGTGGCTACATGTCATTATGCATTTGTTAAAACCCATAGAATGTACAACATCAAGAGTAAACCCTAATGTAAACTGTGGACTTTGGTTGATAATAATGTGCCCATGTTGGTTCATCAGTTGTACCAAATATGCCACACTGATGAGGGATGTTGAGGGTAGGGGAGTATGTATGTGTGGGTGGGAAAGGCTATGTGGGAACTCCATATTTTCTGCTCAATTCTGCTGTAAACCTGAAACTGCTCTAAAAAATAAAGTCTATCAAAAAAATTAAAATAAATAAAATAAATAAATAAACTGCTTCCTTATTAAATATAGGGTATTGTATTCAAGTATCTATGGCTAACCAATAAAACAATTCCATCCGGCTGTATATCACAGCCAACATTAAGCATCCTCCCAGGTATATAGGCATTTATAGTTAAAAACAAAGTTCTATAAACTTGTATGTTCTGTCATTATTAAATGCTTATCCCTCTACCACCTTGTTTGGTTAGCCCTGTAAACAGGAAGCTCAAGTTCTTAGTCTACCAGCACTTCAGGGGAGGGAAAGTGTCCTATGTCAGGTCAGTCCTCCCTTCTTTCTAAGGGGAAGCCTAGAATAAACCACAGATTTCCTGCTGCTATCACAGGGTTGAGGTTCTGTTGATTTGGTTACAAGATAGTAAAGAAATTAGTGACTCTGCAAGCTATTAACCCAGACAAAACGATGGCTTTAGACTCCCAATTCCAGTATTTCCCAAGAGAGGCTACTCTAAAGCACATTCATTTCAAAGAAGGTATGAAAGCGACTTTGAAAGAAAAAGTCAACTTTTATGAGGAAGCAATCATATTCTTTAACATTTTTGTTACAGACCTGAAACATTTCTAAAGACTTCTTTTGTATAATTGAGTGTATAACCTCCACTTGTACTTCTGTGTTTGCTGCTAAATTATACAAAAATTGACCATGCACTTAATATTTCTACCTGATACTTTCGTTTTTCTATATGGTGGTTAAATTTATCATTTAGCTAATCATTTGTCAAATAGTTGTTTTGTACTCAGAAACAAATATCATCAGGAGAGAGTGGATTCCAAGAGCCTTGGCCCTGTAAACAAGATCTCTCCGTGCATTAGTTGCAAGGGATTATGGCTTGCTCCCCCTGGGGATGGTAAGTTTGTATTTCTAGTTGTGTCTGAGAAGGTTGGCTTGTGGTAAGCAGGGGAAGCAATGGCACTGCACGTGGGGGCAGAAGGGTGTGCTGACCAGATAATCAAGGGATGCAATGACATTGACATCTTGGAGTGTGTGCGCAAATGCCACCCAGACCTCCCCTCTGCTGTCATTTTCTTGGCCCCTGGCCCTAACTTACTGGACAAGTGATAAGCACCTGACCTTAGCTAGGCCAAATCTATGCTGTCTCATGTAGGAATCTGAAATGAGAAACACAGAAACTGTTGGGTGGAAGGTGAGTCTCATTAATGGCAGAGCGCTAAAGGTGAACTGAAAAAATGGTCCAAAGAGAAAGGGGATATGAACAGCTAAGCTGAGGGAAGCAGAAGAGAGGCCCGTGGCTTGGAGAAGAAGAGAAGGAGGGCCATTTGGGTCTCTGGCAAGTTTGCCAATACTCAACCAGAACCCCAGGAGTCCTACCATTCTTCTGCTTTAGATCCCTCCACTCACGCTCAGTTTTGCTTAAGCTCATTTGCAAGGGTTTCTTCTGCTGACATCAGAAATATTGCTGCATGAGGCAGCACATTTTTCACTTCAGAATATATGTGGCTGGGAGTCATATTCAAACACTGTCACCCACAGATATTGAATGGCCTTGATCTGCTCTAACACCACCAGTCCAAACATGAGGATGGGTCCAGGGAGGCCCCTGCTTTGCCAGGCACTGACCCTGTATGCCAGGGCTGCATCATGGGGAGGAAACAGGTGGGGCTCTGGGTATTTGTTCAAGGTAATTTTGTCTTTGTGGGCTCTGCCCTCCATAAAACACCAAAATTAGATTTTATGGCTCTTTTGGTAATAAAGAGAAATGTAATCTTGGCTAGATCCATTTTTAAGTCACTATTATTATTATATTCATTTTTTTCTTCTGATTTTCAGAGAAATTAAAAGTAAGACATTTTTGTGGATCCATGAATGTGCCTTTGGTCCTGGTGCTGGGAGAGCAGCAGGGACTATTAACCAAATGGTCCAGAAGGGTTTCAGAGTGTCAGCTACAGGTACAGCACAACCACTGCAGAACCCCGCTGAATATCAGCCCTGCAGCCAAAGGCCACTGAATGTGTACTGTCAGAGAAAGGGCTTAATATATACAATTAAAATGCTTTAATTAGTTATACATGTTGCTCTCCATGTACAGTTAAAGAAGAAACCACAGTAATTGGTCTTTTCTGTTGCCACACAGGTGCATGTAAATGCACAGAGAATGGTTAAGAAGGACAGACAGAAAACTGGGTACACGGGTTCTCCCTTGGGAAAGGAGATGCAGGTCAGGGCTATCAAAGGAGGTCAAACAGAGACTTTTACTTTATCTGAGGGTATTAACTGCTTTAAAGAAGAATTTATTTCATGCATTACTTATGTAATAAACCATTAAACATTTAATTAGAGGCTAAATACGCCCTCTGGCCTAGGGAAGGCTAATGACAGGCCCAGAAGAGCTATCTTTAAGAACTGCAATGTTTCCAGCCTAACAGCTAAGCACAGGGCCCCTTGAGCCAGACTGAGCAGGCTCATGTCCAGCCCTGTCACTGACAAGTTCCTTGGACCCTCAGTGCCTCAGTTTCCTTAGCTCTAAAATGGAGGAAATAATTGTAACCTACCTTGTGGGATTACTGTTAGGATCAGATGAGTTAATTTGCAAAAACTAATATGCAAAACTCTTGGAATAGTGCCTGGTACATGTTATCCTATATATTTTAACTCATTGTTATGAGCGTTACCATCAGTTTTTAAATTTTTAACAAGTTCTCATAAATACTCCCTTCAGCAAATAGTACAGAAGTTGGAAAGCCCTCCGTGTCTATCAACAGACTCAGGGGGATTCAGTTCAAGCCAGTGGGTGAGGGGAAAAGGGAGGCTTTTCCCGGAGTGTCGTGTCACCCAAGGTTGAGTTGCTGAGGTGGGTGGAGAGGTCAACTCTCTGGGGTCCAGGGAACAGCTACGTGTTCACCTGCTTTCCATTTCAGAAAACAGAGGCAGATTTCATTCTGTCCAAACCAAAACACAGTAAGGCCCAGGTATGTGTCAGGCTCTATGATAGATGCCAAGGGTGTTAAGGAAGAATAAATACTACTTTTCCTAGAGGACCATATCCTTCTACATAGATGCTCAAAGGAGAATTCAAATCTCTTGCTCAGCTGACCCCCACCATGGCCTTAGGGCCCAAGCACCAACATGGTTTTGCCAGAAGGAATGCCTACTTTGCTGAGCTTTATTCTTTCCATCTAAAGAGGAAATGGCTCCTGCCTTCAGGGAGCTCACATTTTACTAGCAACCGACAATAAACTGGGCATCAGTTCACATGCAGATTAATCACAGTTGATGCTCAGCGGTATGGAATATCGAGGCTACTGTGATAAGGAGTGATGAGACAAGAGGACCCCTTTGGATAAAGCAGCTGAAGAAAGGGTCCCTGGGAAGGTGATAGCTAAGATCTGTCCAGTGCAGGAACGAGGATTCAGCTGTGCAGGGGGAAGAGTGCTCCAGTCAAAGCAAGTGAAAACTGTAAAGGCTGTGAAATGGAAATGACCTTGGTATGGTCAGGGAAATATCAGAAGCCAGTGCAGCTAAAAAGGTATAAGCCCAAGGGACGTACATTTACAGAGGGAAGCATGGCCAGATGACGTTGTTTCAAAGTGAAAACATGGACCTACTTAAACTAGCTAAGGGTTTTAAGATAAGAACAACAGGGTCTGGTGACACTTCCCTCTTCTCTATATTTGTGAGTCAGCAAATTCTTCATTAGGACACTTGTCTAAAGAGATGCTAGGAGACCACATGTTTCAAGGCAAAAATGGAGCAAAGAGAGGCACTCTACAGTTTACAAAATGCTTTTAGATGAGTTTGTCCTTTGGTCATAGTATAATTTTATTTGAACTACCAACAGTTTAAGGCATCATGATGGCCATTTTATGGATAAGGAAAAAAGAGATTCACAAAAGTTTGGAATCTTGTTTAAGGTGACAGAGTGAATGTGTGACCAAGCTGGCCCTGCAACCCAGGTCTTAAGGCTCTCGTCTTCTTTCTGATAAACTAGACCAAGAGGGACAGGACAGGGACACATGACGTCTTCCTCACGGTGGTCTCTATGGAAGACGTTAGGGCTGAGAGAGAGGAGAGGCTGTGTCCCTGAGCTGAAAAAATAAGTGCAGTTGAGAGATTTTCTGAGAATGTTTTACCTCAAATGGAAGGGAAAAAATTAGAAAACCACAATCCTCAGAGCCATGCCAAATTCAGTTAGGCCTGGTCTGATCAGCTGTGTAATTGCTGAAGCTGCAATCTACAGCCTCCTCCATGCTGTTCCAACTCACTCCTAAAAATGCAGAAAAGTTGGAGAGGATTTGTATCACATGTTCAATTGGGTCGTGTCTTCACTGTCTCCAGCATGTCATTTTATTTAGGACGTGCAAGAATTTGGCAAGTTTACCTAAATCAACACCAAAATCCAGGAGTTTGAATGTTGACATAAAAAATCTTTTTTTTTTTAAAAGGTTTCTTTTTTTTTTTTTTTCTTTTTGGTTGTTCTTCATTCAAGAAAAGTATTAGCAAGCAGTAACTGAGAGGCACCACCCATGTGAGGGCATGTGCAAAACATTTCAAGGCCCTATGCTCCTTTTCCAAATGACACGGATCTATAAGCTCTCAGGAGAGCTGATTAAAGACTGATGCCTAATAACATCATAGATCAGCAAGGAACCGAGTTCCTGGCATCTTTCCCCCATTGCTGGTATACTGGTTAGTAGTCATGCTGGTTAACCCATGTCTCATCAAAGCAAACTAAAATCCACAGTGAAAAGTTCTAAGACAGGAAAATCCAGCTAAATGCTGAATAGAGTACAGATAGGTGTCCCAAAATACTGATGAGCATCACCGATGGTTTGTAAAGTAATTTAGGGAGAGGGGCTATGTGAAACAATAATTTAATGGGTATGGGCGTATCTTAACGCATATTCAAAAATATATTGTTAGTATATATCAAACTTACGATTTTTAGAAACATATTTGCATTGGGAGAGGTTGAAGCCAGTAGCAACATGGTAATTCACCCAATGCTAACCCCCCAAATCATAGGTGTGGTGTCAGGTGATATGAAGTCATGGTTAAAAGTCACGATGGTGATGCCTGGTAACTGGGAAATATTGCAACACAAAAAGCACTGAATTAAGAACAGGTAAAACAGGCCAATTGAGAATGGTTAAGCAGTAATAATAATATCCTTGAAGATAGGGACAGGGTCTTCTTTAAAATTATACTTGTTTGCTATCACTGCTATATCAATAACTACAAACATAGTGGCTTAAAGCAACACAAATCTATTATCTTCCAATTGTAGAAATCAGAAGTCAGAAATGGGTCTTACAAGGCTAAAATCATGGTGCCAGTAAACTGTGTTTCTTCTGGAGGTTCTAAGGGACACTTTGTTCCTTGCCTTTTCCAGCTTCGAGAGAACACCTGCATTCCTTTGCTCATGGCTGCATCACTCTAACCTCTGGTTCTATCATTGCATCTCCCTCTCTGACTCTAGCTCTCCTACAGCCCTCTTTCACTTTTAAGGGACCCATGTGTTTACATTGGGTCCACTTGGATAACCCAGGAGACATTCCCTATCTCAAGAGCTAGAATTCAATCACAGCTGTAAAGCCTCTTTTGCCATGTGCAGTAACACATTCACAGGTTCTGTGGATACCTTTGAGGGGCCATTATTCTGCCTCCCACGAAAACCGTATCTCCAGGATATACCATATGCCTGAAACTGCACACTCAAAAAGTGTCTGTTAAATACATTTTAAATAATAACTTTGCTGATATAGGCGTCTAAGATATTTCAAGACTGCATTAGATACACTTCACGCTGTATGCCATTTAGCTGTCATCTAATGTAAATGAAGATGCTAAAGACTTTCAAGGTTAAATAACATGTAAAGGTCACAGAGGTGGTCAATGTAGAGTCAAGAAACAGACACAGGTCTGTAGTGATATTAGGGCCTTTGCTTTTGCCACTGCTTTATTCTATTTCATTTAACCTCTCTGAGCTTCATTTTCCTCATCAAGAAAAATAGAAGAATACAGTAGGTAATGTCTGAGGTCTCTTCCAGTTTGAGAAGCCATTTTTTCTCCACTCTGAAATAGGCTTTTAAAATATGAAACTGTGGGTCAATATTACCTCTAGGGTCACCCCCTGAGTTGCTAAAGTTATCACTTTTAATCGCAAGCAGAAATGAAACAATGGTGTGGTTTCCTTTGAATATGCCTGCTCCAAGTCCTTTCTAATTACTAAAATGTTATTAAAATTCAAAAACAATGGCTTTGTTTATATAAACCATATATGTCTTTTTTTTACAAACCCCTTTTCCCAAATTCCAACCTGATGCTCTCAAAAATGGCAGAATAAAATAGTTTAAAATTTTCATTGAAAAGTGCCTACTATAAAGTAGAATTCTAGTTAAGTAAATGCAGAATAAATGATAGAATTAGAAAATCATGATTTACCAATCCCAATGAAGCAATGTCAAATATTGTGAATAAATACCAAAACTATTAAATAAAAGGGAGTTTTTTGATTGGTGGAACTTATAACAGGGATTGGAATGTTCATACATGAATACAATGACCCATCTTAGCATTACTCTAAGTTGGAAAGCCAGACATTATTTGCCTTATGAAGTAATGCATCAGGAGTATACAATATATAATAATGAAATATTATTATCTAAAAAATTTCACCTGAATTTTTGAAACTCTATATCTAACCACAGCTCTCCAGGAACAGAAGGATGAGTTAAATAATAACACAAGGAAGGAATCAGCCAAATCCAGATTTTCAAAGTACAACTATTCAATTTAACTAAGAAGCCAATAGCATAAAAAAGGAAAAGAATGAATTACAAAAGAAAAGAGATGTTTACAGACAAAACCTTTGTAACATGTGATCTTCTTTAGATCCTGATTCAAATTAACTGTAAAAAGACTTATTTAAGACTCCCAGCCATGAAGGAGTAGCAAAGATTTGATTTACCTTGTTTGATTTCCCCAAACAGAAAACTAGAAAACAAGGGGTGGGGGTGGGAATGAAACAGCTGCCATTGGCCAACGTGCACAACAGGATTCTGATGAGACAAGAGAAACAAGAGATGATTCAAACAATCATGCTTATTTTCTGCCTGAAGGCACACTGCAGACCACAGGAGGGTAGGGCTCCAAGAAGAGCATAGAAGTCTTGCTAAGTTACGGAGACAGAGATCTGACTTCTGGAAGTTTGAGGTGACTGGCAGTTGCAAGCAAAGTTCTGGGAGAAGGGACCAATGCAGAAAAATAGCTTCAGATATCCTCATATGGGCCCCCTGGAGTCTCAGCTAACTATTAAGATCTGGTGCGTAGTGTGAAAATTCAGGAGGCTAAGCAAGCAGTGCCTCAGGAGTTACGGACTAAATAGTTCAGAGAGCTCACCCAGGACTGGGAGGTGTTCTGTTTCTCTGACCAACATAGGAAGTCTTGCTGATCACTTCAAGTGTTCAGGAGAAACCCCAGAAAGACTACATCTTAGAAGAGGGTTAAATAAAATATTCCTAAAGTATAAGATACTGTAGAATCACCCTAAGAAAAGTCTTTAAAAGTCTCAAGAGGATCAAAGTGAACAGCAAACTGAACTGAACACCAGAAGAAAGGCTAACACTCTTAAAGGATAACAATAAAATCCAGATCCTTGAGGATATAATATTCACAAAGTCCAGCATCTAACAAGAAAGTATTTGACATCTCAAGAAGAAGGAAAATGTGACCCATAACCAAGATAAAAATTTTTCAATAGAAATAGACAAACAGATGATAGAGATTATGAAACTGCAATCAAAGCCATTTAAAAATCTATTTTAGCTACATTCAAGTAATTAACAAAACACATGAACTTAGTGAGGATGTAAGTGAAAGATATAAAAATGAACCAAATGGAACTTCTGAATTAAAAAACACCACAAGATCTATATGAAAAGGATTAGACACTCCAAAGGGAAAGATTAGTGAAGACACAGTAATAGAAATTTTCTAAATGAGCAGAAAGAGAGAGAGAGAAAAAAAAAAAAACTTAATGTATCTCAGTGATCTGTGAGACACTACCAAGTGGTTTTTTAACATCTGCATATTTGGAGTTCCAGGAGGAGAGAGAAAAAACAGAATAAAAGTGTTAGAAAAAATAATGGCTGTGAATTTTCTGAATTTGATGATACACAAGCTCAATTAAACCAAAAAAGGATTTTAAAAAGAAGAAGAAAAACAAAAAAAAAATTCAAGGCACATGATAATAAAATGTATGAAGACACATTACTTAAGGAGAACTAGGATAAGAAATAGGGGGGAGGAGGGTGGGTAGGGACAGACTGGAGTTCGAGATTGGTAGATACTGACAGGTATATATAGAATAGATAAACAAGTTTGTACTGTATAGCACAGGGAAATATATTCAAGATCTTGTAGTAGCTCATGATGAAAAAGAATATGAAAATGAACATATGTATGTTCATGTATGACCAAAAAACTGTGCTGTACACCAGAAATTGACACAATATTGTAAACCGACTATAACTCAATTTTTAAAAAACAAAGAAAGAAATTACATTTCTCGTCATTACCTATGTGAGCCAGAAGACGATGGAACAGCATCTTTTCAAGCACTGAAGGAGCTAGTGTGGGCGTAGGGGACTCTTAACAACCTAAGATTCTAAATCCAGCAAAAACATCTTTCAAGAATGTAGAAAAAAAATTCAGGACTTTTTCAGAGAAACAAAAAGTCAGAAGTCATTTCCAGATGATCTAAATTATGCAATTTGTTGAAGGAAGTTCCTTGAGCAAGGAAAATGATACCAGATTGAAACTTGGACCTTCCAAAAGGAATGAAGCACACCAGCAATGGGAAGTCAATAGATAAATATTTTAAACTTTTCCATTTTTGTTTTAGTTAAGAGATAAAGCAAAACTAGCAACAATGTATTGTGGAGTTTATAACATATGTATGTTTAAAGCAAAAATAATAACAATACATTGTGGATTTAGAACACGGTATGAACACAACAGTGAAAGAACAGGGTAATAGAAATGAAAACAGATTATTGTAAGTTTCTTTAATTATCCATGTAACACTGTAATATTTCTTAAGGGAATGTGAAAATTTAAAGAATATTGTTCATCTATAGCAACCACTGAAAACTAAATCAATGAGATCTAACTAATAAGCTTTTAAGCCAGTAGTGGCCATAAAATGAAATCATGAACAATTCTCAGTTAATCCAAAAGAAGGAAGGGAAAATAAAAAACAAAGAAATGTGATAAATAAAAAACAAATACCAATATGGTTGATGTAAACCCAACCAGATCAATAATCACCTTAATTGTGAAGGATGTAAACTACAATAAAAGCAGACATTTTCATAATGATTAAAAAACCAAAAGAAACCATGTGTTGTCTACAAGAAAGAGATAAATCTTAATGTAAAAGGATGGAAAAAACAGGCCATAGAAACACTAATGATCATGATAGCAAACAGCTTATTGTGCCTTCTTTCTTGTTTTTTGTATGAGATGATGCTATGCAATAATTTCTGGAACAAAATGGATCTATCAAATGTGCATGTGACACCTTTAAAACTGAGGAATGTGAATGTCAGCAGGTATCAGACTGAGAGTACACAGGAGAGACAGGCAGAGGTTTTCAGCATCTCACCTGGTACGGCGTTCAAGCTAAATGAGCCTTTTGGTGAAGTTCAAAGCAGGGCCCATTGCCTGTTGCAGTTGGACTTGTCATCTGTTTATGAAGCATGTGCAGTTTCAGGCCCTCCTCCTCAGCCACAGAGAGCCTGTCCAAAAAGTGTTAACCAAGAATTAGAAAAAAGTAGGCCAGGGACGTTCTAAATAATGATTTCATTCTTTGGGTTTATCCTGGGTTTCCCTGAGTTTCCAGGGTAACCATTTATTGTAAAGTCTTGGCATCTTTTGGGTTAAGTTATAGGGAAAAATTCTATGAAAATTAGTGGAACAGAGCTGTTTTAAGGTCATTCAGTGTATCAAGCAGCCTAAGCCAAGGTCTGGCTCAGGGACCACAGCTAGCTCCTCAGCCCCCACCCTCCCTGTGATTCTCCTGGGATGGAGAGGCAACGGGATAGCAAAGCTTTCACCTAATCTCCAGAGTTATTTCACCACTGGGGACCAGCTAGTATGGAGAGGAATAGAGAGAATTTTCTTAAATTGAAGTATAGTCAGTTTACAATGCATCAGTTATTTCTGGTTTACAGCATAATGAACATTTTGTTTGCACGTCTTTACATTGATTCATATCACCTTAGCAAGGATCATAATGAAGACCTTCATCTGGAAATCTTTCTTAGAAACTCTGTAAGGAGTTTGGCCACCAGGAAAGTTGTGTGCATGAGAGCATCTAGTCCTCCTGGAAGAAAAGTGAAGGGAACTTCAGCAGAATTATTGATCCTGCTCATTCCACCCCCTCACTCCTTTCCCCACTCTTGAACAAAGAGTCGGGAAGACACTTCCCCGGGGAAATGAAGACTCTTGAACAAAGAAAGGCAGAGTAAATCTCTGCCAGCCCCTGTGAGGGAGGTCCTTGGGAAACAGACTATTGGCACTGAGGCATAAGGTTACTGAGTCCATCTTAGGACAGTCAATGGGAATTGGTTACTAGGTATCCCAGGCTGACACTGCACTATGATCCGACTCTGGGGAGCCTAGCATGAGCTCCTCAATAGCAAGAGAGACACAAGGACATCACCTACTTACAGATTTTCACCTTACAAACTTTCGAAATCATAAACATATTGATACCCCAAAGCAAAAGACTATGAACTCTACCTGCCACCAAGGATGCTGTCACTGGTCATGTTGGTCATTTTAGGCTCAATCATCCTTTGGTTTGTTGGTCCATACTCTGATTGCTTCTATTTCTGTTATTTTTGATAAGTGCTTAATTTTTGATGAGTACAAAGACATTGAGAACTTTGAAAGTGCCATTAATAAAAGGTTATGATGACAATGGAAGCACAGGTCAAAAAAATTTTTTAAATGGAAAGTGACAAGATGTCCACAGATCCATGGGATGAGTCGTTCATCAGTAGGAACAATTTTGAAGGACAAAGAGCAAATCATGTAAAGTGAAAACCTCTAGGTCTACACAAAGGACGGTAATCAGCAAGAGACAAGGAAAAGTAACTGATGAAATGGAATATTTAGCCTTCATATCAAAAGCCTATCAGACTAATATTAATTCAGGAGAAGGCCAGAAGGGTACTGGAGAACTAAACTATGAAAATTGGCTGCATAAACCTTTTTTCTCAATGTTTCCTATGGTTCCACTGTTTGGAGGCCCTTTCAAGTCTGTGCATCAGAGTGAGTGCTGACTAGACTGTCAGTGTGAATACTGCAGCTGCTAAGATATTCCTGATGTCACTTACAGAGGTCGCAGGGTAAGGTGAGGTAGGTATACGTGGAGGGTGATTCTGAGGCAATAGAATTTCGATACGGGTAACACTAGCTTATTATTCCAAAAAGATGCTCAATAGAAATCAGTACAAAATAAAATAATATGCCTAGTTTTAAAGTTTAAACCTTTACTTATGAAGGACTTAGGAACAAGTGGACCTACAAACAGCCCTTTATAGCCCCTTGTGCAGGCAGAGGTGTTTGGGATGGACTGAACTGTCTTGTGGTGCTCTGTTGGAGGTGTTGTCACTGGGGCTGGTCCACTGCAGAGAGACATCAGTCCCACTTGGGATGAGAACAGTGGCAGTTCTCAGCAGATTGTCTGGCCCCCAGTTCTGGAAATGACAAGGCAGAGGGTCATGGAGTTATAAGGGCAACAGAGGAGGAGTCTCTTGGAACCACAAGGAAGTTTTAGGAAAAGAGTTTAAAAGAAGGGCATATGTGTTCTTCCCAAGTCTGCCGTGCTTGCTTCGACAGCATATATGTACCAAGTCTACCTTTTAGCATATAAGGGGAGTGAGTTGGCAGAGGAGAAATCCCATGGCCTCCATGATTCCTTCTCCAAGGCCTGTATGGTTCAAATGAGAAGGGCCACTGCTCTTACAAGCCCACAGAGGAAGCGAGTAAGTGTTAAGTGTTCAAAAGGTACTTTATTGATTGAGTGATGGGTGTGCCTTGAAGCACTGAAACAAAGTGAAAATTCATTGAACATAACTGTTTAACTCTTGCTAAGGAATAGAATTCCTTTGAGGGAAAGAACCATCTTTGTTTAATGCAGTTAAGGAAAAATGAAGATGAGTTTGAATTGAGATACAGAGTAAGCTAAACTGATCTCTATATACAAACGAATAGGAATTTGAGGGGAAGGGGAGGAGGCGTAAATGAGCTGGAAGGGAGAGGAAAGAATGATGAATGAGTTAGAGACAGAGAAGCATTAGGGAAGGAAATTTCTGGTTTCAGTAACTGCCACAATATTTTAAGAAGAAGGATACCGACTTCCATTTTGATTTTTACACTGTGCGATCCTAGTCCTAAGCCTTAAGTGAAGGCTGCCACACACACTCTTGAGTCATCATACTTTGGATAGAGGGGATTAGGATTGTACCCAGAAGGATGACCTAGGGCTGGAAAGGAACAGGAGGGAAAATTCGGATGGCCCAGAGATCTCACTGCATGTAAGAATTCAGTGTCAGGGCTTCCCAAGAGAAAGTCTCACTACCACGATCACCACCACCACCTCCCCGCCCCCACGCCTACCACACCACTACCACCACCAAGAACTCCTAGATATGTAGTCAAATACCAGATATAGCACTGTATATTTCATGGGGTTCACACCAACCATATCTAAACATGAAAGGGCAAGGTAGCCAGAACAACTAGAGATCTTGGACACAGCGGACCACTAAACAGAGCACAGCCTCCACTCTAAACAGAGCACCCTGAACTCTCACTGTCATTAACAACAGCACAGTTCCAAACCCTAGTTTTGTTGTGTTTTTAATTCCATTCCACTTAATGCCTTTGGAGCATTTCTCAGAGATGCTGAGAAAAATCCCAGGAGAAAAAAATCAGGTAGGTTGCAGACACTGAGACAGCGAATCTTCCCTATTAGAGAGGTCCTGGGCCATTCCTCAATGCCTCGGGGAGAAGTGTTCATTGCTTCTGCTTCTTCTGGCAGAAAATCACTGGATATGGAATTATACTTACTTCCCGTGTTCCTTTCGCATGGAAATAGGATGTAGAAATCTTCAGCTACAACTGCTGATATTTAGAGCCTCTGAGAAGTCAGATAAACTAAAATATCTAGACATCAAGTGAGGGTGTGTTGGATATCTTAGAGATATCTAACTGCAAGGAACTCTAACACTGTTAGAGAGATTAATTCTTTACTTCTCCAGGTTCTTGTAATTAAAAAAATTCTTTTTGCTTTTGTTTTTTACTTAAGCTCTGATAGAATTTAGAATCTGATATGGAATCTAACAAAGAGGGCTAAGCCTACAGCTTTGGTGTCATCTGGATCTTCTGTTCAGCATGTGCGGCTGAATCATTTCCATGATCAAAATACCTAATTACTGTATGTATGTGTGTGTGTGTGTGTGTGTGTGTATACATGATTGGGACATGCTGTGCACCAGAAATTGACACACTGTAACTGACTATACTTCAATTTAAAAAATTTTTAAATAAATAAATGTATTTAAAGCAAAAAAAAAAAAAAAAAACAAAAAAAAAACCTCCATTATCTGCACACACCAGACCTCAGACTGACAGACCCACATGGGTCTGTTTCTTCAGCTTTTCTCGAGACAGCCTATGATTCCTATCTCCCCCATAAGCTGTGGCCAAGAACTTTGTGTTTACATCCTAAGTATTTTCCAACATGGCATCTTTTAGCTTTAATACTTTTGCACAGTTTCTTGCTTTACCCAATAAGTTGGCTCCTGAAAAGCAGTATACCCACCGGATGTTTGCAAATCAAATATATATATATTAAAGATAACCAAGAAATTTATCCTCCTTTGTGGAGACCCTAGCAAAAAGTAAAGAAATTTGTAATGTAAACCATAGCCCCTAATTCATTGGTTCCATAATTTGAATATAAGCTGCCTTTCCTTGTCAGTGACACCTATATACTTTAAAATGTGATGAGATTTAATTTTTTATCACCAAATTTCTAAGACTTCCCGTGATCTCTTTTCTTCCCCCCAATCCCAATTAAACTAGCGGTCTGCAATCCTACAGCAAATCTCAGCCACACGACACACCGGTGTCCCATGTGCACTTCTTTTCCTCATGGAATGATTTTCTAATTGGCTTAGATATAGAAGAATTGTGTCACAAAAGAAAAATGCCCATTACCATTAAATCTGCACTCTGGACTATTAACAAGAACAGAGAGGGAGGAGGTGCTGAGGAAGACCGATTCCTCTAAACCCCGAGCCTAAGATTAAATGTGTACTAATCTATCATTGTATCAGTCTATAAAAGTACTCTGCTGCTGCCTCAGCCTTCACACTGCACAGAATCAGTTCATATATATTTCCCTTTTGGGGCTTTGGGCAAAGTTCCACTGAGGTCTGATCCAGGAAACTCCCCCAGGGCTTTCAAGGTCATAAGTCCTGCAGGTTTACGATGGTTTGGTTTTAACTTCTGACTGCACTGGGCAAGATTTTACATACCTGATGATAGCAAGCCTCACTGTGGGCCAAAAAGCTCTGCAATGCAATTGGTGGTAAGTCCTGCTAATTCCCTGAAGCCTAGCAAGGAAGCTGAGAAGAAGGATAAAACACACAAAAAAATAGATTTGTTGCTAGGCGTACGGAATCTGGCCCTCTGAAAGTGTTAGAGGACTGACTTGCAAAAATGCATGCTTGTGAATTTTTATGCAGGGAATGTGTCTTGTGAATTCTATGGCCATGCTGCACTTGACAATGGTGTCCCCGAGAGCTATTTTGCAAATCTTGGAGAATCAAAGACTTGAATCTTGGAGGTTACAACCTATGAGAAGAAACCATAGGACCAGCAAGAACTCCTTGACTTCTGATGACACGCTTACATCTTCCATGAAGAGTTTCCTGACCATTCTTTCTCCTGGTACTTTCAATGGGATAAAGGTTCTTAAATGTTTGGAAAGGTACTTCCTAAAAATATCTCTGGGTGGCGTTTATGGTCTTGGTTAATGATGTCAACTCTGTATTTATTTTGCTTCCCAGGCAAGAAAGAAAAAGCACCGACCGACAAGTTCATTTATCCTTGTTTCTTTTTTTCTTCCTTTTTTCCCCCAGATTATATTTGGACTCAAACATCAACCTATGGATTAGGAAGGGCCCCCTTTGTAAAGAGAGCAAAGAGTTCTCTAATAGGACTGTGACACCTTCCAACATGCTGTCAAACATCACTCTGACAGTCGTCCTCTCCTGGCTCTAACCTGAAGCCATATTCATCATCACTAACATATTCCACATTGCTTTTAGGAAATGAAGTGAGGAGACAGGTTTTAATCATTAATGAGATATGTTTCAATCACATCTGATGCAATGTTCACATGACTGACAAACTCTGCTACCACTAGAGTTTTGGGGTTTTTTGGGGGGGGGGGCGTTTCATGATTTTTATTCTTTACATGCTTTCAGCACTGTTGTTAAATGTTTGACCTTTTAGGTTCACCCTGGGGGGTTGTGGTGGGGCTACTTTTTAAGCCTTTATCTGGGTAATTACTGAACAAATACTTCTTGAATTCTCACCAAGGTTTCAGCCTGTGCTACAAGTTGTAGAAGATACATAAGCCAAGGAGGATGTGTATGCTCTCCTCAGGAAGCTCATAATTAAGATGGGGAAGAAGGGTTGATAGCATGAAGCAACGCCCAGCATTCAGGGTGGTGTATCATGAAGGTTGAGTCCCCTAGTGCCATCTAATATCAATGGTTCAGAACCTCGTCTGGGTCCAGAGGCACTCTGAAGTTCAGAAGAAGGCTATGTAGTCTCTCCCAGAAATCAGCATGCGGTTCATACACGCAAAATTTCTCATTGGTTCCAAAGCGGGTGGGATGGAAATTCCTGAAATGCATTCATGAATGCAGGAGCAGCTTATAGATTCCTCCCCTAAGAACACAGCAGGTCAGAGGAGGAGCTCAATGAATTCAACAGGAAGTTAAAGATGGTTTAGGGAAGGCAATGGGACTTCCTGATCAAGACTAAATAAGGACAAAAAGAACCTCTCTTCCCCTTGGGAAGGTGGAGCTGGGGTGAAGATCAGGAAAGATGACCCCAAACCCCCACTCACCAATGAATATTCTGCCCATTTATTTTTATACCCATGTAACCAACTTGCCAAAGAAACTCAGGGCAGTTACCCACGGGTCTGCCGGCTCTCCCCTTGAGAGGGTCCCTCTATCGCTTAACACATCCTTGCTTTGCTTTCTTGACCTCAGCTTGTTTCTGAATTCTTTCTGCAACAAGCCACAACCTGCTCTCTGATAACAGCGGGAGGCTGACTGCCATTTGAGGACTGTGTTCCTGGGGAGACAATCTTAGCTAAATTAAACTTAAGAATCTGATTTGACAGTGGGTCTTCTCCTCTTTGTTCTCCATGTGGAGGAGTCATAAGATGGATATGAGACAGAGAAATATAGGGAAATGAAGCACTGGTAGGCAGTTCACGAAGTTGACAACCAGACCGAATAACTGAACGTGTGCTGTACTTTTAGAATCCACACACACACACGTGAGCAAAAACACACATTCTAGCCCCTACAAATGATTCCCGTGAGCATCCTTCTTTAGTCACTGGCCACACAAGCTTGATGCCAACCCTGATTAGGACCCTGTCTAATTAGCATTCTCTCATGTGTGATTCTCTGCTTAGGGCTGTGTAGATGATGGAGTAGTGCTGACCAGACAGATGACCACTCACTTCTCATCAGCACCCCCCAACACCTAATGACTTTAACGCAGTGAAAAATCAGTCTGCGGCCTCAGCAAAAAGACTTTTCAAGACATCGTATACTACTTACTGGATCCTGCTTCTTAGCTGTTCTCCTGAAACTCCAGTGGACCAGGCTCAGAGCCCTGCAGTTCTGGTGAAAGAGGAGTGGGGCAACGGGAACGAACGCACCCTCACGTGTCTTTTTGTTCCACCCAACCGAGTGCATCCTGAGGCCCTTGCAAGAAATCACCAGTGTGCAGGGCAGTCCCTCAAGTGGAGGCTAGACTGACTCTTGTTCAATTCAGGTTTTGTAAAGCCAGCTGTTAGGACTCTGCGGTTTTGGCCACAGAACATTGCCGGGCTCCAAGCAGCTACGATGTTGGAGCCCCAGATCCGTTCTGGTGCCAAACATTTGTCCACATGCTGTTCCCAGGCAGCAAAGACTCAGCTCTGTCAACATCCCTGTGACAGGAGGACGGCACTCCTCTTCCCATCCCGCAGTGGGACACGTCCCATGGCAGTGAAGTCACGGAGGCTGGACGCACATCTTGAAGTGAGCTGCAGGGCTGGTCCTCAGGGGGGAAGGAGAAGTTGGTCCGCATCCTACAGTGACTGACCTCTGAGTGGGGAGAATACGATCTGTTCTCCGGGTTGTGTGTTTCTTATTCAGGTGTTTCTAAGCTCTGCTATTAGATCATTAGAATTTACAGAATCTCTCCACATAAGGTGAATGGGTTAAAAGATCAGATGGTTTCATCAATGTAGTCTTTCTGTCAATGCAGTCTCCCCAGACAATGAGAAACGTTGTTACAAGAAATCTATTCCTCAATTAGAAGTCTCCCTGCCTTAGAGAACTTGTCCCAGCTGAATAGACCTTTCTTTCCTGTCAGGTACAGGATGCGTTATCTACAAGGATATCAACATAACCATATTTTGGACCAAAGGGCTTTTTGACTTTTACGAAATGAAGACTGGGAGAGAGTTGGGTTTAAAATGGCAGCTGGCTTCGAGGCCCTTATTCAGCCTCTCCCAACAGTTCAACAAAAATATGTCAAAAGACACAGAAAAAAAATGCAAACTTAAAAATGCAAAACTGAAACTAAATAACCTTTTTTCAGAATTGAGGATTAATTTCCATTAACTGAAAGACTGGCAAAATGGGATTAAAACCACAATCCATGATTTCTCGTGTTATACCCATGGGAAATGGGGCTCACTTACCCCTCCCCACTTGAAAATAGCTGGGAGGGAGGTAAGCAGTCCCTGCCCCCTCTCAGCATCAGATCCCCAGCTCAGAAATACAAGATGTGTGTTGAGTGGATAACCGAGGCCATCTCTCTAAATGGTGATGCTCTTTGGGACTGGTGCCATCCTCATCTACCTTTCATCCTGATCTCTCATCTGGATCTCATCTGGATCTCTTTTCTATATTTAGTCAGAGGTGGGAATTCCCAGCAAATGTATGTAAGGAGAAATTCTCCAAAGTAAATCACGACAGGCAGCCCTGCTCTCCAGAATCAGTCCCAGGAAGGGCAGACACCAGGGATGTGATAGCATTTTAGCATTTCCATCAGGTCAGTGTCAGGAGGCGGGAGTGAGGTGGAATGAAATGTCAGTCTCACAGGGGTCCTAAACATGCCTCTGCCTAGAGTATGGAGATGGATTTAGAGATGGATCTGGGAGCTATGCATGTAAACCTACTGTTCAGCTGCTCATTTGAAGAATGAGATCAAAATCGAACCACAAACTTTGTCTATGGAAAATACTGTATCTTCCCTTTAAAAATAAGAAAAGTGAAAAAATAATAACATCAAGCCTATTTAACATTCTAGACCCCCCCCAAAAGGTGACCCTGACTCTGAAGATGTGAAGGATGAACCAAAATTTGAAAATAATTTATTATAGTAACTAGAAAGAAATTTGAGAAAACAATCTCTCATCCTAAGTACGAAGATAGAAAAGGAGCAAAAATCTTCTTGAAAATTGGCTAAAATGATAAACCAACGAAGGAGAGGAATAAACGACGAGTAGGTAAAACATAGACTGCCAAGAAAGTAAACACTGAACAGCAGAATTTCAATCTGTAGAAATAAAGAAAACTTTTGACACTCACCAAAAATTAAAATGATTTGAGACGGTATCATGTAACAAGTATTCAATAGATGACTGTTCTATATACAATAAAGAGATCTAAAAGAACGCTGACAGAGCTATGACCTCTCCAGAAATGCTAGCTTGTTCCATGGAATTAAATGCAGAGAAAAAAACCGAGCTTTTCCATAGCTGTTGAGTTTGCCATCTTCCTTTGGTGACGGTTAAATAAAAGGCTCACAGTGTAAAGAGACCACTGGGTCTGTAAGGAGGATGACAAGAATGGACACACACCTCTCTAACCAGAGGGTCTCGGGTGCCCCAAACCAGGTCCCTGCACATATCTCCCAGGCCCAAGTGGAAGTGAGGATGTCTGGCAATGGCAGACTTATTTTGCACTGAGGCAGCACATTCCTTCAAGGAATTGACAGCAGATCTCCTTATAACCCTCTTAGCAAATACGAGGTGGGGGGGTACCCAAATGGTGATTCCTACTTTCATGGTTCAATAGTCAAAAAAACTTATGGGATGTCCATGAACATCTGGAGAATCAGCACAAAGCAGCCTGCAAGAAACTGCAGGGATAGCTGTGTTCCTGGGTGGGCAAGTCCACATTCCGTGATGTTAAGCATCTAAATTTAGTTCCTGGTGTCATGTTAGATATGATTTATTCTGAATTCCTTATTATGCCTCTCCCACAAATCAAATCATGTTATAGTACACACTTAATTGGGGTTGAAATTCTTCCCAATGTGGTTGGTGCTTGTTAACTTCCTCTTTATTTGAGGTTAACCAAAAGGCAATGATGAAAATCTTCATCACCAGCCTCTAAAGAGAGAGATGAAGTGCTGAAACAATAACACCCAGTGTCAGAACCGTGGCAAATCTCATCAATCAGAGCACAGCGGGCCACCCACACCTCCAGCTGTGAGGCTGTCAGGCCTCATAATCTCAGTAGGGCTGGGCGGGAGCAGCGGGTCAAAGGCAGGCTTCCCAAGAGAGCCAAGGCACAGACTCATTGTTGGGTCCTCTTCTTCAATCAAACTCCAGCACATCCATGACCAAGAGGCTGGGGTGGCCTCCCCGTGGTAGCTGACCCACAGCTTCCACAGGTGAAAGGCTTCCAAGGGGTGGGTGGTGGTTCCAAGGGCATGGGTGTGGTGAAGTGGGAAGATGAAGGACTTTGGAGTGAGACTCTGGGCCAGCTCTGGCCTGTTTACTTAAGAGCTTCGTGATTTAACCTCCCTGAGCCTCTATAAAATGAGGAGATTATGCTAAGAGGAAAAAAAGGATTAAAACAACTAAACTCTTAAAGTTATACTCAACATCCAAGATCCTCGAAGGACTGGAGAGCTTGTGAGTGGCCGCTTGGGGACAAGCCCAGCAAATAAATAACTAGTGAGAGAAACAGTGGTGTCTTAGAGAATCAGAATGCTGGCTTCACTCTTGCGTTCAAATCCTGGCTTGTTCAATTAGTAGATCCGTGAGCACAGGGAGAATACTTAAGGCAACACACACACACACACAAACACACACACACAGCCTATTGCTTTATATAAGCAGGAATAACAGTAGCACCTACTGCTGATGTAGGATTAAATGAGATCAGCTTTGTAAAGCGCTTTGGCTAACGCCTGACATACAGACAGAGCTCCATAAACCAGCTGTAATATTTAAAGTCATTAGTGAGGCAGCTGGTTTTCATTTATATATACTAATATCTTATGTGTTCTAGTCTACACATGAATATATAATAATGCAGTATAATTACATATTATAATATGTGATATACTACTGTATTTATTTCCTATGAATTATTGAAAGATACAAGCCTACATAGTGGGTTTGGGAAACCTTCCACAGGTGTTTGATGTTGGCTAACTTGTTCAAATGTATGTGGGCATAGAGATACATGTGTCTATTACAGTGACTTTCCAAGAATCCTCATTTAATTTTTTTGTTGAACACTTACTATGAGTCAGGAACTGTACTATATGCTTTGTACACATTATTTTAAATTAATCCTCACACAACCCTACTCATCGGGTTATTTTGTTAAAATAATAATATTATTCAAATCATAGAGAGAATGGGTCCAGACTTCAGGCTTTGATTTTATTCTACCTCAGTCCTCTCAAGTAAAATATATTTGCTTGGAAATATTACCGATGGGTGGGATGGGCCACTTCCTTACTGATGGTACTAAGAGGGTATGGAATTTTTTTCAGAAACCATTAATTCAGGCTCATAATCTTGTTGATGGTATCTGGCAAGCTACAAAACTAACTTTTAAGAGAAAGGAGTCTCAGATACAAAATGTGTGAACGGGTAGTCCATGAAAACCTGACCAGGCCTCCAGATCTGCCAGAAAGAATTCTCAGAAAGTAGGTGAATTCTCAAAGGACAAGTGAGTGGCTAGATGCCCAAGGCCCTTCTTCTTACAGGCCCCAAGCACCAATCAGGGAGGGACCTCCAGGCCCCTATCACAAAGAGGCATGAACACTACTGAAATTCAAGTTCCTGGCAGAATCAATTTGGGGTGGAGTGGAAACTAACACAATATTGCCTTTTCAGTTACCCATGTCATCCAGGGGAAAGTCTCCAACTGCAGTCAAGTGAAGTGACGAAGGGAACTCTGAAAGGCAGTCCCGGAGTTCCAGATCTGATGGGCACCCGTCTGGCAAGCTCCAGGCAGCACCAGCAGAACAAGCTGTGTGGGACCTGGGCATGTTCCCTTTCCCGGGGCTTTATCTGAATTTCAAGGACTGTGACTCTTTTCCCGCATGTGCAAAATTTAGTGATTTATGACCCCAGAGGGTATAGATAATTCAGACATGGTAGACCACTCAGATAGAGTATAATTTTTGTCACATCTCAGAAATGTTTTTTAACATTTCTTTCCAGATCAATGTGAACATTTTGGTGCTCTTTAGCATTTGTGGTATTTTAGTTGTAAGTGAATGGCCTCTTGTGTGAGTCAAAAGCACTTCCTTTCTTTTTTTACAAGATGTACAGATTCAAGCATCGTGAATCATTTAAGAGACTAAGACAAGGCCTGTCAAGTGGTTAAAATAACTGATAAAAATGGGTATGTAATCACATACAAATGTGACGATGCAATGATGCTCGAAAGAGATCCACTCTATTTCTGCAGTAGACATGACTGAGTCAAAACTTTTCATGGAGCTGGGCCAGCACTGGGCAGAGCGGGAGAGCCCAGGAATGGAGGGGGAAAGCAGCAGAGGCAGATGTGAGAGGAGAAGCAGGCCGGCGGGTGAGTGAAACGGAACGCGGGCTGGCAGACAGTCTAGCTGGCCCCCAGTCCCTCAGCAACCAGAGCCCACCACGTGCCCTCCTGCAGCCCTGCTCCCGCTGACCAGCCTCCCAGGGGCAGCCACCCCTCTCTTCAGCCAGAGAGATCACTGCCCCAACTGCTCCAGCTCCTGGCTGAACTGCCTCCTGACCTCACCTCCTCTTCAACTCTCCCAGTCAAGAGAAGAAAAAATGGGGGTTTCAGATGTCAGCAAGGGAAAAGGGCCTCTCAAAATCCACAGCAAGCCCAAGAGGTCAGCATTTGAAATAAAAAAGAAAGGGCCCTCTCATGATCCACTGGTGGAATGGTTGTAAGATTCTCTGAAATTCACTGTCAGTGAAAAAATGTAAGGTCAGTGTAGCTGACACAAACATCCTCTCAGTGCCAAAGAAATGCAAGCTTTTTTTTCTTTTTAGACGGCAGGTAAGGCTCTTCATAGCCCTGGAGCAGAAACTCAAAAGATATATTGGATTTCAGGAAAAGACACCAAGACAAATCTGGATTACAATGTCTTCTTCTGGTACCTGGTACCTAAAGCGATTTAAAAACCATGGGGATGCAAAGTATACCCTGGTGACTATAGTTAACAATACCATATTGCATATTCGAAAGTTGCTTGAAAAGTAAATCATAAAAGTCTTTATCACAAGAAGAAAAATATTTTGTAACTGTGTATAGGGATGGATGTTCCTCAGACTTGCTGTGATGATTATTTTGCATTGTATACAAATATCAAATAACTAAGTTGTATACCTGAAACTAATACATTATATGTTAATCATACTTCAATTTAAAAAAAATTAAACAAATAAAACAAACTAACAAGAACAACAACAACAAAGAAAAGTGGTTAAGCTCCATGATATGAATGTTAAGAAAATGGCAATCAAAGAAAGACCACAAAGGATTCCTTTGTGGCTTGCTTTCCAAGCCTACCCTTTCAAAAATCATACTGAAGAAAGAATTGATAAAATACTTCCCAATTTGAATGGAGGCAGATTATGGGAGAGAGTAGGTAGCTCAGGGAAAAGTTTTAAAGGACAGAAACACCTACGAGCCTGAAGGATCCAAGTCCCAGGGAAAATATACTGACTGAGGGGAACAACCCAAAGCAATGGGAGTGGGTGTATTCCTGAAGAAATGGTCATGTTACGTGGCATTTAATGGACTCTCAGAGAGAATTCAGGTCCTTTGATCAAGACTGCACCTAGCCCCCAGCTAATTTCTCCCTCCTTCCCCACTGCAATGCCTTCAGGCTACAGAAAAATGGACAGAAACCTACATTTATCCCTCAAACTACAGCTGAGAGAGAGAGAGAAAAAAATGTAGGCTTAGGAAAAGAAAGATAATCTCTGAGAGCAAAGAGAAGACTAGTTGGAGATGCCTGCATCATACAACAAGAAGAGCAGTGGTATGGCAACTATACAAACATGCTAAAATGAAAAGAAAGGGAAAGGAAACCAAGGAACTTAGCAGGCAGAAGACATGATGAACCTCGCCTCAAAGAAAATCTGTCCCCAGAAACAGAATGATGTTCCTTGGAAATGTTTTGAGATATAACATTTTTTAAATATCTGAATTCAATAAAGGAAGATCAGAAAACTACAGACTGTGTTGAAATGCATGTTGCAAAGCTAAGGAAATGAACAAATTACCAAAATAAGAGTATAATATATCTAATAAGTCTGTAACAGCCAAGAACAAAATCAATATAGCTGAATTCATTAATTTGAAAGATCTGAATTAATTACCATGAATATAGATAAGAATAATGAAAAGATTACAGCAAATAGGGAAGAGATGGTATATAGAGACAATAGATCAAGAAATGATCCACCACTTTATTTCCATGAGGATGGCTATTATAAAATGAACAAAACTGCAAACAAACGAACAAACCCCCAAAACAAGCGTTGGCGAGGATACAAAGAAATTGGAAGATTTGTAAATTGCTGGTGGGAATGTAAAATGGTGTGCATGTGTGGAAAATGTATGGCAGTTTCTCAAAAAATTAAAAATAGAATTTCCATATGATCCAACAATTCTACTTGAGTATACACCCCAAAGAACTGAAAGCAGAGACTTGAACAGATATTTGTCTACCTAGGTTCATAGTGGCAGTATTCACAATAGTCAAAAAGTGGATGTAATCAAAGTGTTCGTCAACAAATGAGTGGGTAAGAAAAATGTGGTATATACAATGGAATATTATTAAGCCTTAAAGAGAAAGGAAATCCTGACACATGCTATAACATGGATCAACCTTGAAAACATTATGCTAAGTGAAATTAGCAAGTCACAAAATGACAATTATTGTATGATTACACTTGTATGAGATATCCAGAGTAGTCAAACTCCTACAGAAAGAAGTAGAATGGTGGTTGTGAGGGGTGGGTGGAGAAGAGAATGGTGAGCTATTGTTTAATGGGTAGAGAGTTTTAGTTTTGCAAGATAAAAAAAGTTATGGAGGTGGATGGTGGTTATGGTTGTACAACAATATGAATGTACTTAATGTCACTGAAAGTGTACACTTAAAAATGGATAAAATGGTAAATTTTGTTATGTGTATTTTACCACAACTTTAAAAAAAAAATTCCAGAGAAGACATACAGATGGCCAACAGACACATGAAAAGATGCTCAGCATCACTAATCAGCAGGGAAATGCAAATCAAAACCACAAGGAGATATCACCTCACACCTGTCAGAATGGCTATTATCAAAAAGATAATAAATAAAGTGTTGGCAAAGATGTGGAGAAAAGAGAACCCTTGTGCACTGTTGGGCATGTAAATGGGTGAAGTTACTATGGAAAACAGTAAGGAGATTCCTTTCAAAGTGAAAATAGACCTACCATGTGATCTAGCAATTCCACTTCTGGGTATTTTCCCAGAGAAAACAAAGACACTAATTCAAACACATACATGCACCCCTACGTTCATTGTGGCATTATTCACAATAGCCAAGATATGGAAGCAACTTAAATGTCCACTAATAAATAAATGGATAAAGAAGATGTGGTTTATAGACACAATGGCATATTACTCAGCCATAAAAAGAGTGAAATCTTGCCATTTTCAACAAGACAGATGGATCTAGAGAATATTTTGCCAAGTGAAATTAAGTCCAAAAGAGAAAGGCAAATACCATATGTTTTCGTTTATATGTGAACTCTAAAAAATAAAACAAAACAAATGAACAAACATAACAGAACATAAACAGAGTCTTAAATACAGAGAACCAACCGGTGGTTGCCAGAAGGGAGGGATGCTAGGGGGAATGAGTGAACAGGTGAGGGAAATTAAGAGGTATAAACTTCCAGTTTCAAAATAAATGAGCCTAGGAGATGAACTGTACAGAATGGGGAATAGAGTCAAGAATAGTGTAACATCTTTGCATGGAGACAGATGGTAACTAGACTTACCACAGTGACCAGTTTGTAATGTATAGAAATAATCGAATCCCTATGTTGTGTAACAGGAACTAACATAGTGTAATAGGTCAATTATACTTCAAAAAACAAACAAACTCACAGAAAAAGAGATCAGATTTGTGGTTACCAGAGGTTGGGGATGGGCAGAAAGGGAACTGGATGAAGGTGGTCAAAACCTTCTTAAACTTAAAACCTTCTTAAACTTCCAGTTATAAGACAAATGAATACTAGGCATGTAACATACAACATGGTTAACATAATTAACACGGATATATGTTCTACATGAAAGTTAACAGAGTAAATCCTAAGAATTTGCAAAGTGAGGAAAAATATTTCTTTTTCTTTTATTTTGTATCTATATGAGATGACAGATATTCACTAAAACTTACTGTGGTAATCATTTCATGATGTATGTAAGTCAAATTGCTATGCTGTATACCTTAAAATTACATAGTGCTGTATGTCAATTACAGCTCAATAAAACTGGAAAATGTTTTTTGAGAAATGGTCCATCATATACATAATGATGTTCTTGGAGTGGGAAATCCAATAAAGGAAAGAGAAAAAAAATTCAAGCTCTAATAAAGGAAAATTTCCATAAAATGAAAAACCTGGATATAGAAAAGAAACTGAAAAAAGTGATATGTAATGACCCACATAGAAACAAATCCTGGTTTATTATTGTACTTCAAACAAACAAATAAGCAAAGAATGTGTCAAGTATTCAAGCAAAAGAAAAAGTTACTCATAAGAGAAAAAACAGCCTGTCTTCTGAATTTCCCCCCCAAGCGTCATTTAACTTAATTATTCTAATTCTTTTGACATTACTGTCAAAACTCTAAGGTATTATAATATGAGAATATTATATGCAGCTAAGTTGGTATTGAAGTAGACAAGGGCCACAAGAAGGTATTCACAAACTTGAGAAAACACAAAATATGGCAACCTTGAGCTCTTCTAGAAAAATCTATTTGATGATGAAATCTACTCATCAATAGAGGGATCAAAACAAATCATTCAGAAGTGGAGACAGCTTAGTAAAAGAACTGGTGTTAACACGAAATCCATTTAAACAAAGCTAAGACTAAACAACTGGAGAAACTGTGTTTATAGAGCAGAATACAAATATATAAAGTTTTAGAAAATTAGTTACTATTTTTGATGCTGTAACAGACAAACTCAGTACCCTCCTGGCAAACATTTATTTCTATCTTGCTCACATGAGACCAGAGCTGGGCACCAGCTGCGGCTCTGCTGGGTCCATCTCCACGAGTTTCCTAGCAGCCTCTCTTCAGAACAAGCTCTTTGCATTGTGGGGGGCTAAAGCAAGATGACTCAGGTCGAAACACACGTTTGAATTAAAACCTTTTGCTTAGAAGAGGCAAATGTCATGTTCCACCACAATTCACTGACCAAAGTAGATCATGTGGCCAAGTTCAGAGTTACTGAGATCAGACTTCAAATTTGGAGGCGAAAGAATGGGAAGACATGCAAAAACACTAATCCCACCTTTTCCACCAGGGAATCAATTGATATTTAATTAAATCAAAAGGTGTTATAAACCAAACATAATTATTTAAACCTCATTTTCCTTCCTTAACTTGCAAGGAATCCTATACAAACTAGCATCTTTTAGGATAAAGAAACAATTATGTGAAGTACAGCAATCCCTTCAGTTTTGCTTTGATACCATTTTTTTCTGTATTAAATTCAAGTAAAATTAAGTACAATCCCTCTTTTTAAATATAGCAGATATAGTATGATCTCATTTTAATAAAATTATTTCTTTCTATCTACCCATCCTTCTACCTTTGATCACCCAGAGATCTATCTAGATGGAGGTTCACCAACTGTCAACATAGGTTATCTCTAAGGCATAGTATTTGGTAAGATTTGTTGCTTTATTATTATTATTATTATTATTATTATTATTATTATTATTAATTTTGTATTAAAGATTTATCACTTTATAAATTAAAGTCACTGCTGTTACATTGCAACAAGATGCCAAACATATGAATGTAGTTAAGTATATATTTTATCTACTTCTAAGATAGTCTAAAAAATACTTTTCATCTTTTCTATTTAACAAAATTTAATTTCTTTCTCAAGCTCTCATAACTTCAGGAACATGTGCCAACAGAATGAGGGAGGTCTCTGTCCCAGGGAGAGGGTGGAAACATTTGATCCTCAACTCATCCCCTCTGTGCTGGGTTGTCTAGCCTCAGCCTATGCCCAGGCCCACGTGGCCCGCACAGTCTCATGGCTTTCTCCTCTTCTTCCACTCCACATTCGAGGCACACAGGTGTCAGTAAGGATGACCGTGGCATCACCTGCCTAAACCCATCAAGGAATAGTTCCCTCCCTGGTGTCCTGACAGCTCCCTGGGATGCTACTCCTGAAGCAGGAAGGTCAGCCCCCAGAGAACCCCAAGCATGTTTTGACAGAGACGTAGCTCAACACACACAAACAATAATGTGAGGCCTGAGTCCCCTCTTGCTCCCAGCCCTGAGCACACATTCAGGAAACTCCAGAGCTCTGGTAAGAGCATGCCCCACGCTAACTCGTGGGAATATTTTCTTGCCTAGGGATACCGGGAGGAAGGAAGCAGCTCTCTGTTTCTTGAAGCAGATATCAGCAAAGTTAGTACCTGACATTCCTGAATGTAGCTCCTTCTCTCTCTCAGAGGCACCTAGCATCATCTTGCTAATGTGTCTAGGGGTTGGGAACCCACAGCCAGGAAAGCACTAGGGATGTAACGTACCACTTAAGAAATATAATTAACACTGCTGTATTTACACATGAACATTGTTAAGAGAGTAAATCCCAAAAGTTCTCATCACAAGGAAAACATATTTCTTTTCTGTTTCTTTAATTTCATAAATATATGAGAGGGATGTTTGCTAACTTTACTGTGGTCATATTTTCATGATGCACGTAAGTCAAATCATTGTGCTGTGTACCTTAAACTTATACAGAGCTGTCGGTCAAATATATCTCAGTAAAAACTGGGAGGAAAAAAAGTATTGCTTTGCCCTATTAGCATTGGATTCAAAACCTCTGTGATCTCGACTTAGAAGGCAGTATACCAACCAGGTGAGGGACCATTATTTTTGCTTTTGGAAAGGAGATGCTCACAGACGACAAGGAAGAGGTTGAGAGTAAGAGTGATTTGCTGGAAGACTGTTCTCAGTTAACCTCCAAAACAAAGAGAAGCACATTTTGTCTTCCTCTTCAACAAGCCAAGCGCTCTGCAGACCAAGAGAATGCTGGGGAAGGGTCTGAAATATTAAAGAGGGAGTGAGCTGGATATTTTAGCAGGCCAACAAGAGGATTTACAGCTCGTGGGATACCACAGCCAGCAAGGCTCTCACTTAGAGGGAAGGCAAAAGGGAAGAAAAGCAAAGCAAAAACAACACAGCAAAAGGAGAGAGGAAAGGTGTTAATGAAGAGGAAAGAAGGAAAAAAGGCAATTACAGATCTGAACTGAACTTGAGGAAATCCTTCTGGACTGACACTTGTACATACTGCAAGTGAAATCAAGTGATTTCCAGGGCTTTCCTGAGACTTAAAGGTACACGTGCACGATGCGTGCAGAATGACTCATCCAGCGTGAATAAAATTTTGAAAACACCTTTCCTTTCTACTGGTACATTCATCACAGGGCCATTTAAGATGAAGGGAACATCTGCTCAAAACCACGATGTACCCAAATCATCCATGGGGAGCTTATACACCTCAGACGACACATCTTCCCACCCATTGGGCACATTTTCTGGATTCCCACAGGGACTGACTCTAACATACCACATTTCCCAGACAAGTCATGTTGTTGTTTTAAAATCAGCTAACAGAACAATCAGGAAAGGTTATAAGGGAAAAAAAAATATCACAAGTAAACAAAGCTTATGAATAAGTAGAAATCTAGAGAAATATTACCAGAGAGAAGTATTTTCTGAACACCAATTTTATGTGTTTGAAACAAAAGTCTTTGCTCAATTATGCCTGAGTATTTTATTAAATTGTGTCTACGCTCCACCTCATTCTGAAAGAATGTGATGCATGTGATAAGCAGAATGTGAGTAGCTGTGACATAAACACTGGCAACCACCCACCATATAGGTCTCCATCTTTTCCTTAATATTCGTATCCAGAGGGTCAAGTCTCCAAAATCGCTGACCTCTCCTCATTGAATCAAGGTCTTTCATTAGTGTCAGAGGGAAGACTATTGAAATACGTTTTACTACTGATTTTAAGGACATCAATTATCAAACAGTTAGTGCCTAAATGACATATAAAGAGTGAAATGAGTTACAGTTAACTTTCCAGTGCCTTTGCAAGAACTATTGCATGGCAACCATTTCCCCATTATTTCTGATGCTTTTCTTCCCAGCACTTCCTGTCTACATTGATGATCTATGCTCTATGCCCTAATCTTTCAGGAACCTCTAGGCAAAAGAATTTTATTTATCACTTAGGACTAGTGTTTAAAATCTAAAGCTTACAAAGGACCAAATACTAACTTTCCTAAATAAATTTAATCTTGAAGTGAAGCTCATGTATTTCATACAGCAAATTCTCACCAATATTATCAGCTACCTTTAAGATTTTTTTAAATCTATCTCTAAAGGGAGATCTTTTCTGTCACAATCATTGCCATGCTGTTTTATGCTTTATGTTACCCTCCATTCTAAAGGTTAGGAGTTACTTTATTAGAAGCATGCGTCATACAATGAACCTAGAGAATTCTAGAAAATTGGATGCTCAGAGTAAACACCCTGGGTAGAATGTGGTTTTATAGTTACAATGTTCCTTGTTGGTGCTATGGAATTATTCCAGTTTTACTAGAGCTCCAAAAAGGATACAGTCTTTGGAGTTTATCTTGACATTTACAGAAGAGTGGTACCTGGTTTATAATTGTGATCTTTCTGAAACAGAAAATGCACGCTTACCTGATTCTGCTCTTAAATGCATTTGAATTTTAAGTTAGACTCTAATGTTATAAATAGCACTAGTTTCTCTTGAAGAGTTCACATCCTATGCTATAGAATTCCAGTATTTCTTAACCAACCTTAAATTGTTCACTGGTTTTATACACTATGCAAGAGTGAGACTGTATTTCTTGGTACGTAGCTGTCCAACCTCCTGAACACGGTCCCTAATCAAATCCTCATGTTCTGCTCATAGATGCTCTTCAGATCTGGGTGGGGACAATCTCCCCAAAGTTCAAGTCGGAGGTCACAGGCCTCTGTTTAAACCCCTGGGACCGAGGGCCTGGCAAGAGTTGGGGGAATAAACAGGGTAAGCCACAGGCATTTAGGGAGTTGGGGCTGCCTTCTTGCCCCCACGAATTCCATGTTACATTTGATACTACAGAGAGCTTTTTAAAGAATGAACATCCTTAGCTCCCTGTATATATGTCTGCTGCTGAGAATTTGCCATGACTCTTGATTGGGAGTGAAAATGTGGATCCGTAAGTGTGCACGACTAATAGTAAAACTGGTTTTCCCAGGGGCCGGAAAAAGGAACACTATAATTGGGAACATTGCAGGGTATATAAGACGAGAGTTCTACACTGGAAAGCATTAAGAGAGGGGTTTTAGAGCACATGAGATTTAGCACAGTTTTTACTTTATGCTCCTTCACGGAGAAAGAAACTGTTATATCATTTTCCTAGGGACAAATGACCCACTGGGGCAAAAAGAGTCACAGCATGAGAGGGACAAGAATGGCTTCATCAACACAGATGTCTTTTTTTTTTTTTTTTTGAACTAGGGAAAGGGAAGTGCTTTTTCTTCCAATAAAAGTGCACTTTGAGATCTAATCTTTCAGACGGTACATTTCTTGCTTGTAACTTGTATGACTAAATACCACCAAATTCTCACATTATGAAAGGCACATTACCAAATGCATACTTGATTCTCAAGAAGATATGGGACACTGACTTCGAAATACAGCAAGTGAATGGAACTCCCTTCCCAGCCCATAGGCAGGAGAGAAGCTTGGTAATGATGTTGGAGCCGTTTGCAGGCAGGTGTGAGCCAACTTCCCATTGGGGAAGTTCCACATCAGAGACCCCAGCATCACACCTGGAACTAATTGGTCTCCCTTTTGGCAAATTCAATAACTAGGCCAAAGATTAAATAGACCTTGGAGATTGTACAACCACTTCCGCTTCTAAGTGCCGTCAACCCCGGGGCAGGAAGGAGGGATGCTGGGGAGGTGCCCACAGAGAGGGCTGCCCTACTGGCCCCACACCTGCACTGGGAACGTGCTAAACACACTGCAGTTTTCAAAGACTGCAAATTAAATGCCTGTGCATCACGCTGACAATGAATTTTTCAGGACAGTGAGTTATGTTTTTTTGCATTCTGCACTAGAAATATTCACTTTCAGAGGCAGGTATGTACACAAATACAGAATAACGCCTGCAATAACACTGCACACCCTGGAGAAGTAGCACGTAAAGTTTGACTGTTCATTACAATAATAAGTGATTTTTATCTAACTGATTTTTTCCCCATATTTTAAAAGACTATTGTCTTTTCCTTCTAATTCATGTGAAGGAAGTTAATGTGTTGGTTAAAATTGTATTCATTCATCATCTTTTCAATCAACATTTCCTCTGTGGCCTCCATGTGCACGTCCCCTTTGAGACAGAGCATGCAAAACATACATAATAGGACCCTGTGCGCTGGAACTCACTGTCTAATGGGCAGGAAAGATGAATCAGCAGACAATTCAAATGCAGTGCTATAACTGCATAATTGGTAAAGGGAAACACAGAGCTATTTTTCATTGCAGAAGGGGGATGGGCTGCAAGAAACAGAAGCTGCATATTTTGTTTGTGTGTTTGTTTTGGAATCTGTAAGATGCTTGGGCCACAGTGGCCCCTTGCAGTCCACACTCCCCTCTTGGTCTGGAATGTGCTGGTTAATGAACCCGGTTGAAGGGGGCTTTGTGGTGCACTGAGTCCAGGGAACAAGCTGTGAGAGACAGGGCTGCTCAGTGCTGTGGAAACAGATCTCAAGAGCTGTTAGGTGCAAAAGAGGTGGGGTTTCCCCTGGAGAAAATGAGGAGGCTTTGAAGTCTTTTAATCCAGGGAGTGCCATCAGCTGCTTTGGGTGTCAGCAGCACTCTCTGGCTATAGTGGGAAGGATGATCTGAAGGGTGAAGAACTAAAGTCAGAGAAAATAGGTGTAAGGCTGAGGCTGTAACATGGTGAAAGACAATGTCGATCGGGACCAGGAATGAGGATGGAGAGATGGGACTAAGTTCAGAGACATCCAATAGGTAGAGCTGAGTGATACTGAACATTGGGGAGAGGAAAGAGCTGAGGGTGAACCCCAGGTTTCCGACTCAGTTTATCTAGAGCAGTTTAACATCTACTGCCCTAAATTACTTAAGCTCATGGGAAGAGATGTCTTGATTCATTCATTCATTCATTCAATCATCCATCCATTCTCCTAGTAAACAAACATGGACTAAACACGCCAGGCCCTGTCTGAGATGGGGTACAGCCCTGAACAAAGGTTTGTGAACAAAGCCACTGGTGGATGTTACAGTCCAGCAGAGAGAAGGACAACAGACAAACAGACTTAAACGTGTCAGGTGGTGATAGTTGCTAAGAAAAAGAGGGTGGGGAACTGACAAGGGGATGGAGAGGACTGAGGGGTGCTAGGTGACACAGGATGGTCACATGGGGATCCTTGGGCAGAGACCTGCAGACAGTGGGAAAGGAAGGGAAGAATGTTCCTGGCAGAGGGAACTGCTGGTCCCAAGGTTTTGAGGCTGATAGAGCTGGTGCCATTAGGAAGAGTCTTGACCCTACACGGAGACAACCATCACCCAAACGTGGTCTAAAGGCAGTGTTTTGCTCCGGTGACAAGACCTAATTGAGGCAGCATTCTGCCCCACCCTGGCCCCCTAGGCAAATGGTGCAATTGTCTCTGAAAGGGACGCTGACACCTCAGAGAGCCAAACACCTTCAGCTTCATGGACAGGAGAATGCTCAGTTGTTGGAAACAGCAGAGTTGTTACTTAGGGAGCGGACGGTGAAAAAGACTATATTTACTCCTGCAAGAAATGATGGGATGGAAAAGGCAGGAGCAAAGGTGTGCTTATGGTACAGAGAGGCCTCCCCAAGCACAGAGAACACCCCTGCCAGCAGACCCCACAAGCATTTACGAGCTAAGAGAGGGTGCAGTGCTGCCCAGAAGAGAGGCACCCCCTCTGCCACCTGCCTTCAATCAGAAGACTAAGGAGGCGTGTGTCTAGGGGCAATGAAGAGGAGCAAAGATGAAATCCCAAAGGGCTGGAAGACAGATGCAAAGGGCACATCTGGCAGTCTCTAAGTCCTCAGGAGAGGATGGAAATAGGAAAAAAAGCCTCAGAAAGAACCCAGGCAATAGCAGCCTCAAAAGTGCATCCAGAGGTGGAGGAACTCACTAGAGACGCTGAGAAATGGCCAGAGAAGTGAGAGGAAACCCAGGAGAGCCTGGGCCGTCCGGGAGAGGAGAGAACTTTGAGAAGCCAGTGGTCACTGAGAGCAAGTCCTGCTGAGAGGTCAAGGGAAACGAGGCTGATGGGTCCCCACTGGACTCAGGAACCAAATGGAAGAGGATGGGAGTGAGTAATGGACGGTGAGTATCCACTCTTCTAAGAAACTCGTGGAGGAGAGAGACATGGATGTACATTTGGCAGGGGATTTTTGTTGCATTTCTGTTTGTAGGGTTGTTTTGAAGGGGATGTTAAAAGATCAACTGAGGCATATTTAAAACTTTAAGAGTCTGTGGGAGCACAAATCTATTTGAACTGAGCAGTGCCAAACTGGGAGTGTTAGGAGCGCTCCACTGGCAACAGTTGGGGTGAGACTTTTATAGCAAGGATGACGGAAGCCAAACAAAGGAATTATTTGATTGGCTCTAGCTTAAGCAGCCGCCTTATCTGGGAAAGGCTCAGTGGCTGTGTGTGATTGGTTGCCGTTAGGTTTCATTTTCTTAATCTTGAGGCGTTTCAGGCTTGGGTTTTGGTTTGCTTATGTAGGCTGTTAAGACATTAGAAGCACCTCAGTCTCATGTCCTCGTTTAATGAATTTAACAGGCAAAACACAAAGATGGTGAAATGATGAGGGTACAGAACGAGTAAAGATGGAGAGATTGAAGATATGGGAGGATAATGAGAGGCAAGGCCACTCTGGGACCTGAGCTCTGGTGGCAGGGAAGGAGGCAGGGCCAGGTGTGGGTGTGCGGACGCAGGGGCAGGAGGTGGCGGGGTTGAAGGATGGTTTATTCTTTTAATGTCTTTTCTATTTCTCTTCCTCTAATCTGTCAGGCAGGAGAGATGGCTTTCTTACTCACTGTTCTCAGTGGAAAGACTCAACTTTCAGTTTCAAAATACAGCTCCTCAAGTCTCAGGCTAAGGCAAGTCAAAAGACTCCATGTTTTTGATTTGTAAGAGCCGGGGCTGATTGAAAGGGAAAAGCTTGGGCTGGACCATGCAGGGCAAGGCAGGGAGATGAAAGCACAGGCCTGTAAGTTCAGCCCTGGGGTGGCAGGCGGAGGCCATAGGAGGGAGGCAGGATATGATGTCAAAGTCAGTTTTCCCATCATTCAGGAAGGAGGTAAAATCCTTCCTTGGCTGAAAGGAAACCTTATGATCATGAGAGGAGAGCCAGAAACTGAGCTGGTGGGCCTGCTCTGTGCCTCATTCTGCAAGGTCAAAACCAGCAGGGGCAGGGAGATAGGACGGAAATACAGATAGGCTTAGGGGACTGAAGCACCTCCATCACTATGGGGAGCCAGAGTAGAAGAAATACGGCAGGGCCTGAATAGGTCCCCTGCCCCAATCTTGCAAGACTTCCTGGCCTCCAGTGGGGCATGGGAAAAAATTCCTCTAACAAACAGCCCTGGAATATAGGAAACTTAACAAACCTTTTTTTGCACACACTACATGATCATCACTAGCTGGCAGGGAGGTGAGTCTGTTTTGACACTCAGGGACCCAGAGTGATGAAGCAATAGTCATTGTGAACATCGCCTGACTGCCCACCCTGGTGAGGAAGGAGGATCTTCCCAGATAATAAGATGTTTATCTTGTTGGACTCACTTCATTTTTGCTTACTGTTCAAATGAATCATGCAGCCCCAGCCACCTATTAGGGGCCCAGTGAGTGTAATTCCAGGATTATTGGTGAGCAATAATAATGATTGCTGCATTTTCCATGGTAAAAGGGAATCACTGTGGGAAGATCAGGGGAGGAGACAGTCCTGAGGAGCCTGGTGAGGGCAGAGCAGAGGTGGGGCTGGGCTGCAGGCGTGGGTGGGGGCCATAGATGCTTCAGGGTGTGGAAAGCCAGGGTCCGTGGCCTGGGGGCATGCAGCAGCAGAGCCAAGGTCAGTAAAGAACAAAGGACAACACTTGGACAGGAGCATCGCCCTCAGGCCAGAAAAGCCATCAGGAATTTGGATTGAATTGGAAGAATTAAATTTAGGATTGACTGTATTTAAGACTGTAAGTGACTGAGTTATCTTGAAGTAGCAAAAGATAGTAGATGTCACCATCAGAGGAAAACGAGGGGGTTTGTGAGAAATTCTAGTCTAGCTATGGAGTAATATATAATGAGAGCTGTGTGGCTGTACATCTAAGCTGTGACTGGAACCTTTCACTATGATGAGTAAGTGCCTGGTTGGGGTGGGAGGGGAAAGAGATTAGTGGCACCTTAAAGATCAGGACAATATCACTAATTATCAGAGAAGTGTAAATCAAAACTACAATGAGGTATCACCTCACACCAGTCAGAATGGCCATCATTCAAAAGTCCATGGATGATAAATGCTGGAGAGCCTGTGGAGAAAAGGGAAGGAACCCTCCTACACTGTTGGCGGGAATGTAGTTTGGTGCAGTCATTATGGAAAACAGTACGGAAATTTCTCAGAAGACTAAAAATAGACTTACCATGTGATCCAGCAATCCCACCCCTGGGCATATATCCAGAGGGAACTCTAATTCAAAAAGATACATGCACCCCAATGTTCACAGCAGCACTATTTACAATAGCCAAGACATGGAAACAACCAAAATGTCCATTGACAGATGACTGGATAAAGAAGCTGCTGTATATTTATACGATGGAATATGACTCAGCCATAAAAAAGAATAAAATAATGCCACATGGATAGACCTGCAGAATGTCATTCTAAGTGAAGTAAGCCAGAAAGAAAAAAAAAAAAATACCATATGATATCACTTATATGTGGAAACTGAAAAAAAAAAAAAAAAAGACAAATGAACTTATTTACAAAACAGAAACAGACTCAACATAGAAAACAAACTTATGGTTACCGGGAGGGAAAGGGGTGGGAAGGGATAAACTGGGAGTTTGAGATTTGCAGATACTAACTACTATATATAAAATATATAAACAAGTTTATACTGTATAGCACAGGGAACTATATTCAATATCTTATAATAACTTATGGTGGAAAAGGATATGAAAACCAATATATCTATGTTCCTTACGACTGAAGCATTGTGCTATACACCAGAAGTTGACATAACATTGTAAACTAACTATACTTCAATAAAAATAAAAAAAATAAATAAATTAAAAGATCAGGATGTTCATGTGCAAAGACTTCTATCTTCTTTGTGAATGAAGAGGCATGATCGTTTAAGACTATGCTCAGAGTAACCAAACCCTTGGAAACATAATGGTGGCCCAAGAGCTGGTAACCCTAAGTGATGTCCACCCCAGGGAGCAGCAACACTAGCAGGTACCCATGTTCCCCCAGGGCAGGAACGCAGCATCCTGGGATGGGATACAGGGTAGAACAGGGTGGAGCACAAGCGCTTACCCATGCAGCACACATTTGGTTCAGTTGTAGCCATGCACTTCTGGAGACAAGCCAAAGGATGGCCCCTGCCTCAGAGAGGGGCAGAGGGAGGCAGCAAAGATCCATTCACATTGCTTTGACATCTGCAGAGAAGTCATATTGGTTGGCTCTGTGTATCTGACGCTAATGAGTAAAAAGAAAACAGACGCTGGAATAAGACTGAGGTTCATATCCTGGCTCTTCTGGTTACCTCCAAATTACAACCTCTCTGAGTCACTTTTCCCATCTTTAAAAGGGGAGAAGTGCAACTTCCTTCAGTGTTTGAATGAATTATCTGGAACAAACGAGATAATTCGTGGACAGTCCCTGGCACATAAGAAGTATTTGCACACATGGGAAGCATTTGTGAAATATGATTTCCCACTCTCATTGGTGTCTACTGGTGACCCATCTGGTCATTCAGAGAATATGCACCCGCCTTCGTTCATGAGGTAAAGTATTCTTCAGCAGTCATGGTCAGTCATTTGGAAAGTCAAATTCAAAGGCACGTGGGATATGTTAGAAGTATAAATGTCATGTGATGAACTACCAAAACAGCAACTGAGCTTTGACAACCTCTCTCCCCTCCTCTTCCCTCGCAAGATCTATTCTGCTGCATTATGGGACAGCAGAGGAGCAAAAGGAACTTTTCAAAACTCCAATCACTGCCCTTCAACTCAATGACAACACAATTTAATTGAGTGGTCAGTGATCCTCTGTGGGTTTGGAACCTTTTGGAACACACACACACACACACACACACACACACACACACACACACACATACAGGAGGTTGGAGATATCTCTGCAAGATAGTTTTGCATTGGACATTAGGTACTATGGATAGTGAATGAATTAGAGAGGGTATGTACTAATTCACCAACAGTATTATGGTTGTCTTTTTCTGTATAAGAAACTTCTCAACACTTTGTGGCTTAAACAACAATTTAGTTTTCTGTCTCATGGTTCTGGGGTTGATGGGCTCAGATGGGCTCGGTTGGGTTTCTCCTTGCAGATGCTGTGATCAGACAGCGGGCTGGGGTCCCCTAAAGACTGAGTAGATACCTGGGTGAGAATCTCTCCTCTGATAGGGGCTCTCCTTTCTCAGCAAAAACAGCAGGGCTTTTTAAATTAAACTTGGTAATTCATTTCCGTGGAGATAGCATTAGGTGATGGAGGATAAACTTAACACTTAACCTGGATGGAAGGAGGGCAGGGACAGGGCACAGGCCTGAGAAGTTCCACTGGAGGCAGTGAGGCATAGTGGTTAATAACAAGGGTTCTAGAGGTGGAGACCTGAGGCTCTTTTGGCTGTTTTGTCACTTTGTCAGCTCTCCTGTTCACTAGCTGTGTGGCCTTGGAGCAGATCCTTATCCTTCCTGAGCTCCATTTTTCCCATCGCTGAAAGAGGCTAATAATGCCTACCTCGCCTTGCAGATTGAATAAGATAATCAAGTGCAATTCCCTGTGTTTAGACAATGCTTGTTAAGTGTTCAGTAATGGCAGGAGGAAGTAGTTCAGGAGCCAAGACTAGGTGCAGCCCAACAAATGAGAAATCCCAGTGCTTAAGAAAATCAGTCAGTTCCAGGATCTCTGGCAATGGCTAAAATCAAATATTCCCTGTACTATTTTAATCCAAAAAAGAAAAACATACTTTTGATGAGCAAACTTGCTGGTGGTTACTTGTTTCTACCTGCATCAATGTCCTTGTAGGGTGTCCCCAAAAGAAAACCATGGTTGTGCCTTACAAATGAGGGATTTTTTTTTTTTTTTTAATTATAGAGGTTGTGTTTGGCTCCAGGGAAATGGGACGCTCAGATCACAGCATGCTCTAAGTGGGTGTGTGCTGGGAATGCCCAGCGCTGGTCCTTTGTACACAGCACCTCTCCCATAAACTGTCAGATCTCTCCGTGACAGCTAAATACATGCTTCAGACATGTTTTAAAAATCAGGCATGCCAAGCCCAGCTCGGATTTCATCTCACTGAATCACTTTCTGTGTCGGTCCTTAGGAAGAAGGCAACGGCCTCAAATACAGATTAAGTTGCTTTCAGGTAGAATTACAGGACGGGGCCTGGCTGGGGAAATGTTCCTACAATTTAAGGGCATCAGAGAGGATCCCACTGTTTGAGTGCTTCAAGAACTAAGAACTACAGAAATTGCAAGTATTTTCTTCTTCTTTTTTTTTTTAATCTTTGCAGGGCTTTAAAACAACTTTAAGTACCAGTTAAAAACTGGATAGGCGGCAACAATTTATATCTCCATCAATATTAATGCTGGGGACAGGCCCTCCACCCAAGTGACAGGAAAGCATCCAGAACTAATTTGAATCCCCAGGCAGACTTAGAAAAGTATTATGCCTCAACAGGGGGTAGAGTTGAATCTATCTGCTTTTGGCCCACTTTGGAAGATGATCTCTTCCCACTACAAATAAACAGACGATGGAACATACAGGACAAGGGTGGAGAAAGCCTGACTAGGTAATTTTAGCCACTGACACAGAGACATTTTTGCTGCTCAACAAGATCCACACTAAACTTGGAGTGGGCAGAGTTCCTCAGCATCTTCTGCGGTCAAATATGCAGCTTGGCCATCAGTCAGGAGAAGAATGAGCACAGAGGATGTGTCCCCGTCAGCTCAGCCATATGGCTCAGCCAGGCTCTTCGCAAGAAGAGGCTGTTTGTTTCTTCTTCCTCTACAGGAAAGAACATTTTTTAAAAGGATCAAACTAGCAAAAGTCCTTGGCCGAATCTGGATTATGAGATCAAGGAATAAAACATCAGCAAGCTTAAGTGGAAATAGACATCAAGGCAATCAATTCATCTGAAATTAGATGAAGTGAATATCTAAGGTCATTTAACAAGTAAGCCTGAAGTATGTACTTAGCTATGATTTCTAAATCTATTTTACTTGAACCATGTCAAGGTGGAAATGGATTTCCCAAGGTAATTAACCACCAAAATAATGTGACCACCAAAAAGTAAGCAAGCCTTAGGCAGCATTAAAAGAAGCACAGAAATTAGAAAGAGGAAGGGGATGCTTCCGGGGCTGTGGGCTCCACTGTAAGAGGAAGTAGTGATAACTGAGGATGTGTCCAGAGGAGAGAAACCAGGGTGATGGGGAGATGCAGAGACTATTCAAGAATGGGACTATCTGGGAGGCAAGGAGGATGCTCAAGGGGCAAAGGGACATAATGCTTTTTGTTTTATTTTTTTCTAATTTGAAAGGCATATGGTTTTAACTTATTTGTGTAGAAGTTCCAGGACAAATACTGGGTACAAGTTGCAAAAAGTCCCTCACGTATAGAACGAGGTGCCCTAGTAGCAGTGAATCCCTTGCTGGGGTGAGGATGGATGGTCTGTTGACAGTGGTATTGTCAAGGGATTGGAGCAGTGGATGAAACTGGATTCAGATGAGATGGGATTCAGAGGCGGGTGGTGCAGTGGTTGCATTAAGAGCTCAGCTCTAGAAACAGACAGATTTGGGGGCTTCATTCAGTTATTTCATATGACCCTGAATACTCTGCTTCACTTCTCTGAGCTTCAGTTGCTTCAACAGGAAATAGAGATAACAGAGCCTGTCCCATCAGGTTGTTTTGAAATGTCAGCTCATTAATGCGTACAGAAAGATTCACATGCTGCTTGGCATGAGATGCTTAATAAATGCCAGCCATTCTTACCACCAGTCATGAGTATTAGGGGTTTTGCTACACTGAGAGTCAACTTTCCAAATTCTTTAGATTCAAAGAACTTAACCTATAACCTTATGTTTCCAACCACAAGGCAACAGACAAGATGGTACCCTAATTCATGCTCTGGGATCTAGTTTGGAGGTAAGAAGCAGTAAGAAAGCAGTAATTAATGAAAGAGGAGAAAGAAATGAACCTAGACCCACAAGCTCATGGCTAGAAACAAAGGAGGGTGGAACCTGTGAAATCTAGGCCGTGAATTTTCAGGGAGTTTACTATACTTTGACTTTTATGGGATTACTTTTTCGTTTGGCTTTTGTAGGAATAAAACATCTGCTGAATAACAAATACAGGTTTTCCTGAAAGCTGATGCATGTGGTGACCTTAGTCAGTGCCATGGAGACCAGCGGGAAAAGAAGGTTTGAAAAGGCAAGGATGTTTACAGATGTGCAAGGAAGATACTGAACATATTTATAGCAACACCTTTCCCACCAGGCTCAGACCCAGCCTTGTATCTATTTGCATGAAGATATAAAGCACACATACAGGCACCTAACAGTCCTTTCCTGCCTACTCTTCATCCAAGCTCCCCTCCCCCAACTCTTAGTAAAATAAATGTAAAAGGATAGCTTTCCCCTGGGAAAGGCTACTGGCTTTTCCTTGAGCAAGGACATTGACTTGGTGACGAGGTGAGTAGATTCTAGTCCCAACTGGGCTACTTAAGTAGCTGGTCTGGCTTGAACAAGTCCCTTAATGTATCAGTGCTCTCACTCACATGATGAAGGGGGTAGCCTAGCCCTGACTGAGCTTCACGAGGTTCTCCCATCCTAATAGTCTCTTACTCTTTACAACAGAGAGTTAACAGCTTTCTCTGAAGTCGAGCATCTAATCCTTAGCTACCTGGCCCATGAGGCACGATTCACATGAAAGCATCCAGATACATACGATGTTAGAAGAACTGGAAGAAACTTTGGAAATCAAATAGCCCTGCCCCTTCAGTTTATAGATGTAGAAACTGAGACTCAGCCTAATATAGGAATTTTACCAAAGATAGATAGCTCGTTAGATATCAGGCCAGCACTAGGATAATCATTCCCACACATGTGTATACACATACACCACACCACACATGGTGATATTTTAAGAGCTCTGTTGAATATAACTTAAGATACCACAAAATTCATCAGTATTAATTGTACAATTCAATAATTTTTAGTAAATTTACAGAATTATGAAACCATCACCACAGTGCAAATGTGGAACATTTTCATCACCCCATAAAGATTCCTTGTACTCATCTGCAGTCATTCCCCATCCCCAACATAGGCAAATGTTACTCCATTTTGTGTCTCTATAGATTTACTTCTCTGGACATTTTATATAAATGGGGCCATATACTAATGTGGTCTTTTTCCCAATTTCAGAGGGAAAAGCAGTCAACCTTTCACCAATAAATATGATGCTAGTTGTAGCTTTTTCACAGAATCCCTTTACGAAATGGAGAAAAAAATTTTTTCATTTCTAGTTTATTGAAAGTTTTTATTATGAATGAGTGTTAGATTTTATCAGATGCTTTTTGTGCATCTATGGAGATGATCCTGTAGGTTTTGTACTTTATTCACATTATCCTATTGATATGGAACTACATTGATTTTGAGATATTAAATCAATCTCGTATTCCTGAGAGAAATACTACTTGGTCATGGTATATAATCCTTTTTATAGGTAGATGAATTCATTTTTCTAATATTTTGTTGAGGGTTTTTGCATTTAGACTCATAAAGAATACTGGTCTGTAATTTTTTGGTGATGTCTTTGCCTGGCTTTAGTATTAGGGTAATACTAGCCTTGTGGCATTAGTTGGAAACTATTCTCTCATATATTTTGTGAAAGAGTTTTTGAAAAATTGGTATTATTTTTCTAGAGAAATTTCATACAATTTTCAGTGAAGACATCTGGGGGTAGGCTTTTCTTTGAGGGGATATTTTCAGTTACTAATCAAAGTCTTACTTGTGGGTCTATTCAGATTTTCTATTTCTTCTTCAGTCAGTTTCATTAATTTGTGTCTTTGTATGAATCTTCTAATTTTATCTAAATTGCCTAATTTTTTAGCATAAAGTTTTTTCATAGTATGCCCTTATAATCTTTTTAATTTCTGTAAGGTTGGTAATGGTGTTTCCTTTTTCATTACTGATCTTTGGTAATTTGTGTTTTCTCTCTTTTTTGTCAGTCAGACTAAATCAAATTTCTCAATCTCAGTACTATTAATAGTTGAGCCCAGTAATTTTTATTGTGGAGGGGGCTGTCATGTATTGTAGGATGTTTAGCAGCATCTCTGGCCTCTACCGGCTAGATGTCAATAGTGCCCATGAATAAACACACACACATACACACACTCATACACGTACACACCAAGGTGTGACAATTAAAAATTTCCCCAGACACTGAAAAGTATACCCTGGGGTGCAACATTATTCCCTGTTTAGAACCACTGGTCTAGGTAAAGTTTTAATTTTGTTGATTTTTCGAAGAACTAATTTTTGTTATCATTGATTTTATCTTGCTTTGTTTGCTTGTTTTTCATTTCATTGGTGTCTGCTCTAATCTTTAATGTCCTACCTTCTACTTGCTTTGGATTTAATACACTCTTTTTTTAGTTTCTTAAACTGGAAACTTGGGTTATTAATTGAGGGTACACAAGGTGATTTTAAGACAAATTATACTTTGGATAACTTGAGTTTTAGTAAATCTAGCCTTTGGTTAAAAGAACTATTTGTACATTAATAAACAGAAAATGATAAATAAAAGCTTTTCCCCAGCCCTCAATCTTGCCTTCCATAAGCAAAATAATATGTAAAAGAAACTTAGCTGTGGTGCATTTCTAGCCAGATTTCTTACCTAATAACACTGGCTTTCCTAAATAACATGAATTGTCAGCTTTTTCTTGAAACGTCTTTTTCACCTTCCATCTACATCCTGACCTCTTTTAATTCACTTACATTGATTAGCTAATCTGATTGAACAATTGCTGCTGATTCTAAAGAGAATATTATGTTTTCTAAATGCTATAAATAATAAATAGTCCATGTAAGCGATCAATAAATATTGGCTCCTAATGTAACCACTATCATAGTAGGTGATATGGGCAATGAAGGAAGTACCTTTTGCAAAAAAATTAGACTTTAAAACAGGACATTTTTAAATCATGGAAGGACAGGGGAGATAGGCACCCTAGAAGGGCAAACTTAGTTTAGTGGGCAGACTGATGGTCAACCTCCATTCCAAGAGCAAGTGCTAAAGCTGGGGTGGGGTTACTGCCAGGAGCTAAAGAGAGATGACTTTAAGCCTCCTTAGCAAGCATTAGAGCCAAGCCATGGAAACTGAATTCATACAGCGCGCATCAAGGTCAGAGCAGAGCTGACAACAGGAAAATGGATATAGATGAGGAGCAGGACAGAATTTGAATATTTGTGACAAAGTAAAGAGACTCCTGAGTGGAAGCGACTTCCAATTAGTTTGGGTTGCCTCTCTGGGTTCTCCAGGTATGGAGGGTGTGTCAGCGGACTGGTGGACTTACAGGTTACAGGGAAGCTGCCATAAACTGGCAATAGAGCCCCATCTCTCACTCCAACAATACTATCAAGGGAATAGCAATTAGGTCTGGATATGTTTTCTGGGACCCCTGCCCCTGAGAGGCTGAGGAAGAGCAGAGAAGGGGGATTTTCTTCTCTTTGCTCCTAAGGTGGGAGAACCCAGGGAGGCTGAGAAACAGAATTGCTTCTTCCTGACACTGACACTTGAGTAGAGGATGATAAAGTGCCTATTATTCCACTACTGGCTCAAAAGAGTAGAGACAACCAAGCTTTCCATCGCTCATGGGACAGCCCCACTTACGGTACATCAGCAGCTGAATCTGAGCCTAAGTGAGCAAACCATCAAATCATTAACAATTATACGTAATGATGTCTGGCAGTCAGAGGTGGGGAGGGAGGGACAAGCAGAATCATTCTGAACAGGTCCTAGTGAAATAGAGCTACTAAAGGAGACTAACAAACTGAACAAGAAAAGCAGTATTTAAAGATATCTGTGGGTAATACAAAGATGGCTCTTAGTATTAAAAAACACAATTTAGAATAAAGCCAATAGATGAATTGACAAAAGAATCACTACTGAGATTCAAATAACAAGCCAGACAAATGGAAGAAATATTTCAAAGGACTGAGCAACCATACAAAGAGATAAAAGCCATGCGGTAAAAGACAAAAGGCTTGCAGAATATATTGAGACAACTTGAAAAACAAATCAATCCCAAAAGAAGAAAAAGAAGAAATAAAGGTGATTCCATCATTAAACCTAATTAAGTCACAGGAGAACATATTTCTGAGCTAAATATGGATCTGTGCCTACATAGTAAAAGGGCTCACATAATTATATGTATAAAATACAAATTAAAACAATGCATTGTATGGTTTATATATACATTAAAGTAAAATGTTAGACAACAGTAGCACAAAGGGAAGAGGAAGTACATGGAAGTATGCTGTTAAGGATCTTAAGGTGCATATGAAGTGGTGTATTTATTAATTCATGGTAGACTGTGATTAGTTTGGGATAAATATTTAAATCCCTAAAGCAGCCACTAAGAAATAAAAAAGAGGTATAAACTAAATCCAACAGAGTATACAAAAAGGAACACTAAACAATATTTAGTTAATCCAAAAGAAATCAAGAAAAAAAAGAAGTAAACCAAAAAAACAGATAGGACAAATAAAACAAATAGCAATATGGTAGACTTCAACCAAACCATGGCAATAACTACATTAAACGCAAATGGACTAAACACTCTAATTTTTAAATGTGATTGTCATATTGGCATTCAAAAAAGCAAAAATAACTATATGCTGTCTATAAGAAATGCACTTTAAATATAAAGCTACAGACAGGTTAAACATAGAGGATGAAAAAAGATCTACTATGCAACCATTATTTATAGACTTTTAAAAAGCTAGAGTGGCTATATGAATACCAAATAAATTTGACTTCAAGACAAAGTACATTGCCAAAGATAAAAAGGGACATAAAAAAGGGTTAAATCATTGGGAAATACAAACATCTTAAGTAATAACAGAGCTCTGCAGATGCAAAATCTAACAGAACTAAAGAAAAAAAAATCTGCAATTAGAATTAAAGATTTTCATACTCCTGACAGAAGAGGAAGACAAAAAAAAAAAAACAAACAAAAAAAGTCAGTAAAGATACAAAGTGTAGGATCTCAAAGGGTGGTCTGGGGACCCCTGAGACAGGAAGTCTGTGAACTCAAAACTGATTTTATAATAATGCAAAGACGTTATGTGAGTTTTTCACTCTCACTCTGTAGGAGAGTATTTTCACAATCAGGCAAAAGTTTCTTAGATGAGACATAGAAAGTACTAACTATGTAAGAAAAAAATATATAGTCTAATTACCAAAGTTTTAAAACTTCACCAAAATTAAAACCATTACCAACAGAATGAAAAGGCAAGTCATGGACTACAAAAAATATTTGCAATAAATATATCTGATATAGTACTTGATCATGGAATATATAAAGAACTCATAGATTAATAACAAAAATCCATCACTTTTTTTAAATGAACAAAAGACTTAGACTCTCACAAAAGCAGACATACAAACGGATAATAAGCATATACAAAGGTAAATAACATCATCAGTTATCAGAGAAATGCAAATGTAAACCCTAATGAAATACCATCTCACTACAATGACTAAAGTGAAAAAGTCTGACAACATCATATGTTGGCAAGGATATGGAGAAACCTGTATTCTTATAGACCACTGGTGGGAGTATAAAATCGTACAAACACTTTAGAAAACAAATTGGCAGCTACTTAGGAAGTCAAGCATATACCAGGTCACATCATCATGCCTAAATCCCAAAAACATTATGGTAAGCAAAAAGTCAAACACAGAAGAACATATTCTATTGATTCTATTAGCCCTAGAAGTTCTATAAAAGGCAAAACTAATCTATGGTATATTTCAGTTTTTTAAATTGTATTCCAACAACAAATTTAAAAGGAAAATCATTTCATTATCTTCACCATTCAAAAAAATCCAGATAGGACGATCTATAAATTTATTGAGCCAGTCACACATGAATTGCACTTGGTCAACTCTTCCCCACTTTGGAGTTCTGTCTCCTCCCTCAGACTCTTAAGCCCATGGGAGATTTGATTGTCACTATATGGCATGGAATCTGATTGAATCCACCAATGCCAATTCTTAAACCAAATTCTAGTAAACATTGATGACTTACTTTTAAGAAGTTCTAATACTTTTTCATTGTAGTCCAACAGGCCATCTTGGACACACTCCAGATATATGTCTGCCACTTGAGAAATCACTGGTTTAAGTCCTTTACATCAGGACTTAAGCCATTTATGCTACTTGCAGCTGAAAGAATCTTAACTGATAAAGCTTGATATTGAAGATGGGGCCAGATTGTGAAGGTAGTTCTTTCATGCTAAGGAAAATAGACTTTATCCTGCTGACAATGAATAGGTTCCAAAGTCTTTCAGAAAAGGGAAATAAGTACCTAATAGCATTGTACAGGGACTGAAGGCATAGCGATCAGTCTGAAGTCTGGAAGAGGACAGTGGCCTGACCTAAGACGGTGACAATGGAGTGGAGATAAGGTGATGGAATTAAGAGGACTTAGGAAGCAGAATCCAGAGACATTCAGGTGGAAACACGATAGTGGATCAGCTGTGGGAAGTGAGGGCATGAGAGGCATCATGAAGGATCCCCAGATTCCCGGCTCAGGCAGCTGATTGAGCGGTAGGACCCTTACCAAGGAGGAAGCCCAGGAGGGGCAGAGGGTGACAATGATCCCAGCTTTGGGCATCCCAAACCTGAGGTGTCCAGGAGATTTCCAATGGGCAGCTAGGAATATAGCTCTGGTCTCAGCAGCGAAATCATGGCTACAGAAGCCGGCCCCTCAGGTGTCTTATCTAGCCTGAGGTTTCTGCCTGTTTGTCCTCAGTGTTGCCGCTCTTCCTTAGCACACACTGGTGGCTGAGAAAGGCCCCATCTTCCCTCCCTGGCATCACTGCTGGTCCCTCCCTGCTCCTCACTTGAGAAAAGCTGACCTGGGTGGCATCTCCTTCTCCTGTCTTCCATTTGTTCTGTCTTGAGGTTTGGTGTCACCCACACTTCCAGTGAGAGGGCCCTGTTGCAGCCTTCAAGTTTGCATGCCTGGTGACTGACTCCTCATTTTCTTCATCAAGAGCACAGACCTGAGTCCAGTTAACATTTATGGAGCCTTGCAACATGCCAGGCTTTGTGCCAGGGATGAGATAGCCTGAAATGCAAGGGCGTGGCTTCTGCGTTCAAGGAGCTCACTGCAAATAGACAGGCATCTATAGCTGTAATGTGATACAATGATTAGGTTGACCTGGGTATGGCAGAAATTCAGTGGGGCTCAAAGGAAGGAACGTAAGGCTGTAGCAATCAGGGAAGGTGTCCAATTCTTTGGACTGACACTGAAGAATGTAAAAGAATCAGCAGGATACAGCAAGATGCAGGAGGTACTGGAAACAAAAGGCCTGTGGGAAGACCCAAGGCGTGAGAGCACCTGGTGTGTCAGAGAGCAGGCGGTTGCAGACATCTGAGTGTGGCTGGGGGGATACGTGCAAGGACAGGAATGTCTGCAGTGGGTCTGGAGGGAGGGTAACTGGGTTGTGGAGTAAGTGCTAAGCCCTGAATGGTGTTTAAAGCTTCACGGGGTAGTAGGAACAGGCTTTTTCTCATCTGGACTCTCTCCTCTAGGAGAAGCTCATTAATAGCCTGGAGCAAAAGAAACACAGCATCGTCACAGGGTGCTGGACAAGGACACCTTGCTGGCCAGAGAGGGTATCTGCAGCTCGAGCAAAACAGGTTGCGTAGTCAAGGTGTGGCTTTCCTGGGAGACTCTATCCAGATGGCAACCAGAGTTGGGCCTGGAGACCAGCACCAGCTTGGGCTCCAGACAGCCAGGTGCCCTGCCTCAGAGCAGTCCCACGGCTTGGGCTGACGGGAGTCAGTCGGACCCAGATCCCAAGCCTTGGCCCAAGTGCCATTCCTTCCTGAAACAGGGCTAATTAATTCTTATTTATTTAGCTATTTTATTGCAGTATAGTTAGTTTATAATGTGTTAATTTTTGCTGTACAGCATAATGTTTCAATCATATAAATACACACCTATATTAGTTTTCATATTCTTTTCATTATAGGTTACTGTAAGATACTGAACATACTTCCCTACACTATACAGAAGAAACTTGTTGCTTATCTATTTTATATATAGTAGTTAGTATCTGTAAATCTTGAACTCCCAATGTATCCCTTCCTACCCCCTTTCCCCTCTGGTAACCGAAAGTTTGTTTCCTATGTCTATGAATCTGTTTCTGTTTTGTAAATAAGTTCATTTGTGTCTTTTTTTTTTTTTTAGATTCCATATATGAGTGATATCATATGGTATTTTTCTTTCTCTTTCTGGCTTACTTCACTTAGAATGATGATCTCCAGGTCCATCCATGTTGCTGCAAATGGCATTATTTTATCCTTTTTATGGCTGAGTAGTATTCCATTGTGTAAATACACCACAACATCTTTATCCAGTCATCTGTCAATGGACATTTAAGTTGTTTCCATGTCTGGGATATTGTAAATACTGCTGCTGTGAACACTGGGGTGCATGTATCTTTTCAAGTTAGAGATCCCTCTGGATATGCCCAGGAGTGGGACTGCTGGATCATAGGGTAAGTCTATTTTTAGTTTTCTGAAGAATTTCCATACTGTTTCTCATAACAGCTGCACTTTCAAAAAAATTATTTACTTATTTTATTTTTTGGAAGGGGGAGGTAATTAGGTTTATTTACTTTTTATTTATTTAATGGAGGTACTAGGGGTTGAACCCAGGACCTTGTGCATGCTTAGCATGCACCCTACCACTGAGCTATACCCTCCCCTCTTAATTAATTCTTGGAGACATGGCAAGGCAACCACGATCCCAGGGGAAGCAGTGGTCATGGCAAGAGTCACAGGATTACCAGTATTCAGGCAGAGAGACTTTGGGCCCTGCCACTGCAGCAGCAGCTACAATGGCCACAAGATGGGGGACAAATACAGAAGGTGGAGAGTGACAGCCAAGGACTCAGCTCTCCGGATACACATGCAAACAGCACAGCCTTGGCATGGCAGTGCCCCCAAAGACATCCTGTGACTTTCTGGATCAGTTTATTGGCTAAGAGTATTTTTATGATCATAGACTTTTTTTACCCCATGTGTTGGTAGGGCTAGGAAGACACCCTACTACTAGTCTCATAGTGTCCATAAAACCAGCCATATCTCACAGAATATATGAGGCCACATATTGTAAGAAGCACCACTATTTAACCTACTGCTAATGAGCTAAAATATTGCTGATTAATTATAAGATGCAACCAACTGTAAGGCATTGAGTTGTCATTAGTCTAACTACCACATAGTTCCTGAACTACCCCCTTCTGGGTACATGGTGGGACAACACTTTATGACAGCTTCATGACTGGGTGAATTCATGTGATTAACTCTGGCCAAAGAGTTGTGAATGGACATGGCCAACTAATTACTTGAGAGTGTGAAACCTTCTAGGCACCTTTTTCTAATCCCTATGAAGTTCCCACATGGGCTAGGGGAAGATGTGGACATGGTACAGAAGATGCGTGACTTGCTAAGATTACACTGAAATCAAGCCCTGAGCTGGAAGTCAGCTCTGACAAGCCTCCTTTGTGCTTCTGCTTCCCCAGTGTTAGGGAAGGCCATGGTTTCTGAGATTAATGAAAACTGCTCTCTTTCCAGGAAGACGTTTCAGGATATACAACTGGCATCAACTAACACACATCTTTAAACAAAGACATGTGTTTTCAAATGAAATGATAACAAAGCACAACTTTAAGAGATAATAAAAATGCCAGACTTGGCCAGGGAAAACTTTCAGGACGGGGAAAACGAAACATGTATGTTATGTTGGTTACTTTTCCTGTCCACCATCACTGACTGTATTTGGTCTTTTGAAGGGTTTGATATTTAGAGTATTGGGGAATTTGTATAAAGAGCAAATGTTTTGATAGGGTCTTAACTCAGTCCTAAGATACCCAAGATGAGAGAATGAGAAGGATTTATGAGTTTTATTCCCAAGAATTAAAGAGGCTTAAGTGGCAAAGACCATCCCTGAACCTTCTCAGAAAAATAAGTGGGAAATATAGACCAGGGAACAGGCAACATTTGGAAGGGTTAAGCTCTACCCACATTTATCTTTTTTTGTTTCTTCACATCTGTGTCCCTAATTGAAGAAGACTGAGGTCTTTGTACTTCTCAATGGATAGAATTTCCAGGACTTCCCTGATGTCAAATACCTTGTTTCATTCTACCCATAGTATATTTAAGCTTGGGAGGTTGTGTATTGAAATTTCAGAATACATGATTGCTGTAGGAATTGGTTGGAAAGAAGGATTCTGGGGAGCTTGCATTCAAATTCATAGCTGCTGGGAGAAGAAACATAACTAGGAAGATAAGAACAAGCAGGTGGAAGCTTCTTCCTAGAAGACAGGAGGCAGCACCAGGACTGGCCTGGAAGTGGCAAAGTGAACCATGAGTCTTCCAGCAGAAAGGCCCAGGAAGTTTCAGAGAAGTGAAATGACGAAAGTAGCCCTTGTGAAAGTGTCATTTGGGACATCCCAGTACAAACAAGCAAACTTAGAACCCAGATCTTGGATTCTGAATACCATTCTCCACTGAAAGGAACCAGGGTTCTTTGAAGAAAGGGCTGATTATAGGGGTAAGGCTGGAAATGCACAAGATGAACCTGGAATGTCTTGCTGTGCCAGAAAGTGGAGACATGTTAAAAGAATATGGGACATGTCAAAAGAGTATGGAGCCAGCTTGAAGAGACTCACTCTAGGACAATCTGAGCCTCAGAATAAATAGTGATAGTACACATTATAACCCACAAAATACAGTAAGAATCCACATGTCCATACCTATGTAAACATATAAATAAATAAATGAGAAAGAAGAGAAATCTATTCCTTGCATTAGAATGGCACCTAAAAGATATAGAAGAAATGATGGAAAAACATGGAAGGAGGGGTGGAATTAGAAAATAGTTAGCTTTGGGCAATAACCATAGTCATAATTGTTTCAGGTAAGAATCACCATGATGCTAAAACCAAGGAGGGAAAATCTGATAAGATATATGATTTTTATCTAGTCTGGAAGTAACTCCCATAAGACTCTTACTAATTACAAATGTTACTTTACAGTGTACACACCTCACAGACACCACTTTCCCCAACTGGTCAGTTATTAACCCATAATAGGCAATAGATAACATTTGCCTTTTGAGATAATGTATGGAGAAAAACACCATTATTTCTGTGATGTTACTTCCAAAAACGTATAAATTGAATCTAATCAGGGGGAAACATGAGATAAACCAAAAATGAAAGCCATTTTATAAATTAACTGGCCAGTAATCTTCAAAAATGTCTAGGTCGTGAAAAAGATGGAGGAACTTGAAGGAGATTATAGAGACATGACACCTAAATGCATCATGTGAACCTAGATTGGATCCTATACCAAAAAAATGTATTTTTCTTCTGCGATAAAGCACATTAGTGTGACAATTGATGAATTGTGAATGTAGATTAGATAATAGCTGTATGAATGTTAACTTCCTGGTTTTAATAACTGTACTATAGTTATGTAAAAGAATATCCTTATTTCAAAAGATGTACCTTGAAGAATTTAGGCATAAAGATTGATTGTACCATATGATTTCATACATATCATATGATTTCAAGGTACTTTCAAATGATTCTGAAAGAATGATAAATCAAATTGATAAAACATTAACACATTGAGAGTCTAGGTAAAATGTATATAGGAATTCTTCACAATATTTATGCAACCTTTCTGCATGTCCGAAATTATTACCCACAAAAAGTTATTTTAAAAGAATGAATAAAAGAATAGAATAGTACAGAATTTTCCAGGGAGTTTTTACAGAAGAAAAAAAGTGGAATCCCATGCAGGGTGGACTCAAGCAAGGCTGGAGGCAGGGAGATATTTCTACTTCTACCCAGTTTGGGTCCAGGGCAACATTTCCTGTTTCCTAATGTTTCCTCATATCTAATCTCATAATTCTCAGCCAGGAAACCCTGGTTCTCCATCCCACACAGGTGTTTGCATGTTCAGTGCTGAGGTAGCTCTTCAGATAGTACACACAGAATCATCTCTAAGCATTGAGCATCCCCAGAGATTAGACCACCTAAAGGGGCAACACCCGCCTCTAACTAGAGACTCATTGTTTTGTGTCCATATAATCTTCCAACTACAATCTTCTCCCCACCTCTGAGGACCTAATCAAAGTTTTACCGGGTTTCCATCAGGCCAATGCACAGTATCTTCTGAGTTTTAATCATATTCTATTTGAGTTCATTTTAAATCATAAACCAATGGGGGAAAGAATCCTAAATTGAGAGAAACCACATGCTATGGTGGGAAAAGGACCAAACTTGGAGTCTGACCCCTATCACCAACTAGCTATATGTGAGCTTGGCTAAATTACTTCTAGAGTCATCATCCATAAAACTGGGAATCTGAAATAAATCTTCTTAATAGTGGTCTCTTCCACTTCTAAAAGAGATGATGTTTATTAAAGAAAAGGTCCTTCTAACTTGAGATGCTTTGCATACCCATGAGAATGAACTTTTCCCCCTGAATTAAGGAGCTGAGATCTTACATTTGATCCTCAAGGCTGGCCTTGGTTTGAGTTCATAGCATTGACATTGCTCTACCTAGGGGAGGGATTACAGCTAAGAGGCAGCATTCCCACACACAAATTCTATTTTATAACAACCTCTGCCAGCTATGCTATGTTTAGCTGAAACTATTTCCGGATGCCCAACAGCTAATCACCTCTTCCAGTGAAAAATTAAAGCAGGAAAAAAGAAGTCAAAAAAAAAAAAAGTCCTATAATCTCCCCTAAACACCCCTGACTCCTGGGTGCCTGTCCCCCATGCCCTTCATGTCTAAGACTGCTCTGCACTCACTGCCCTCCATGTCTGCTGTGCTCAGGTATCTATTTCCTTCAGGCCTGGCTCGGATTCAGCAGCTCTGAATCAACAAGGAGTTGGGAGAGAGAGACCAGCTTTGCAGGAAAGCAGGACTCAGGCACACACATCATAGGCTCATTCTCCAGGCTCTGCCTTCCCCCTTGAGCTGCCTGTCTGTGCTACAGCCTTTGCAGAAGGCATAAAGACTTTCCTCTGAAGTCCCAGATGTCTAGAAGGCTCTCTTCCCTGGTGAACATGAAGCACGACTCCATTTACTTTTTCTGATTTTGCTCTGATCTAATTGTTCCTTTTCTCAAAGGAAAAAAAAAAAAAATCCAAGCAAGAGAGAGAAAGTTATGCTAAATTTCCCTTGTGGAGCCAGACAAGGGAATACAATGGGGGCCTTATATCCTGGAGGAATGCAAGGAATCCCGAAGATGGGCACAGGCTGCCTGAGCTGAGCGCTTTTATAACAGAAGACACAAGAGCAAGGAGACAGGGTACTGCGTCTGCTCAGAGCCAGCAGGATAAATTGACCCCGAGACCTGGGGGTGAAGGGGGAGGGAGGTACCTGAAGTCATGGAGTTTCTGTGAAAAAGAGCAGGTGAAAAATATTTTAATTCCTATTAGGTGCCAATTTCATAAAAGCATAAAAATAAAGTGGGAAAAATGTCAAACATACAAAAAGTGAAAAAATTGGTATAATGAGCATCCATTATATTTTCCTATACTTGCTTTCTTATATTTTTATATGTGTTTTCATACACATATATGTGTGTGTGTGTGTGTTTGTGTGTATGCACACAGATGTAAAAGGCTGAAATACTTTAAAGGAATTAAACATATCAGGATACTCCACTTCTAAACTTAAGCTTTTCTATTCCCCAAATAAGGGTATTTTGCAATTTAACAGTAATAACATTATTACTCTTAAAAGTAACAATAATTCCACACTATCACGTAATATCCTGTCTTGAGTAAATTTCCCCAGTGGCACCAAAAATTTATTTTATAGTTGGTTTCCTCAAAATAGGAGTCAGTCAGACCAAGCCAACTATCCGGTTGGCCATAACATTTTGTATCTATCTAATGACTTCCTTGTGGTGTCATTTAAATGATTTCTCTCTCTCTCCTGTTTTGTTTGTTTTTTCACTGAAGGTTAGATCTAAAGATGTGATTAGTTTGGGGTTCAAGATTTTTGGTGAGAAGTCCTTACAGGTGATGCTGTATAGTTCATACTGCAACATATCAAGGGGCACATAATGTCTGGCTGTACTATTAGGGACAGTAAATGTCAGGACCCGGCATGATAACAGTTTTGCTATAATGCTACATATATATTCTTAGAAATCACCATGCTGAGCAAAGTTACATCGTACAAACTACAAGGCTTATGGGGGAAATGGGGATAAGGGTATAACATTCAAAAACTTTGTTGGTGATACATAACAGAAAAAGAGAAATAGGAATCTATTAAAAACAGTAGCAGTTTTACACATGTGAAATGGTTAGGAAACATATAAATACTACAACAAATATAGCACTTAATCTTAAAAAAGAAAAAAAAAAAAGAAAAAGAAAAAGAAAAAAACAAAGACCTGAAGCTTGCTTGTGGAAGTGGAGGGTTACAGCTTATGTCTTTTGAAGTGATGGAAGATGAGTTACCTGAAATGGAACAGAAAGTTCCGACACCAGATGTGGATGGGTGTAGCTCATCACACATGTACTGAAATGAGGTAGCTGGTAGATGTTTGAGATGTGCACAGGAGTGCATTTTGTATATTCCTAGGTGGCTTGGTTGAGCTAAGTACAGCGTTCACCTACTGTTTCTTGTGCACAAAACCACATACAAGTAAATGTTAAAGTGTGCTATGCTCAACGTGTTTCCTAGTTTATCAATTGCATTGGAGAGATTTCACATTTCAAAACCAGTGTTATATCAGAACTGAATGTATTAGTAATTTATGTCTTCTCTTTTTTTTTTTTTCCTTGGTCATTCTAATTAAAGATTCATCAATTTTGTTGATCTTGTCAATGAAAGGGCTGTTGGTTTCAGTACATTTTTCTAGTCTTTTGTTCTCTAATTCATTTATCGTGCTTTTATCTTTATTATTTCCTTCTTCTAGTTACTTTGAGTTTAATTCACTCCTTTTTTTTCTAGCTCCCCCAAAGGTGGACGTTTAGACCACCAATTGTAGATCATTTTTATTTTCCTCTATCACTTTTTAGATTTATGTATTTCTTGCTAAATGCTACTTTAGCTGCATCTCACACATTCTGACAGATTTGTTTTCATTATCATTGTATTAGAAACATTTTCCAAGATTTTCACTCTGCAAATATGGAGTAGACATACTTTTCCCTATTTCTTCTATTAAGTACAGCTAAAAGTATTGGACAATTTATTTTAAAGAAGCGCAAGAAGACCCTGAAAGGTAGAGAGCAAAAGGCAGACTGGCTTGGAACCTCAAGACTAGAGTAATGACAGGGTACCAGGGGTGGTATCAGCAGAGGCTTTAGTGGGGATTCTGAACAGCATTCCCCACATCCCCCCACCCTTGGCAGTCATAAGAGGCCACCACCCCCCACACAGTGTCACTGGAGGCCGACAGGGGAACCTGGACCTCCAGTCCCACCTGTCAGCAACATGCCATGCCTCCCTTCTCAAAACAGAAAGAAATGATTAAAAAAAAAGGGATCTTGGAATATCAGGAAAGAAGAAAGAACAAGGGAAAGAGCAAAAATATGAGTAAAGAAAATTTACTTTTCCTCTTGAGTTTTTTAAAACTATGTTTGACAGTTGAAGCAAAAATTGTAACATGTTCTAATTTGGTTCTCAGTATACAAAGAGAAAGTTTTTAAATTTAACATTTATTTAAGACAATTATAAATAGAAGAGGGCAAAGGGATATAAAGTGAGGTAAGGTTTCTACACTTCATTCTAACTGGTAAAATGTTGACATCAGGAGACTATGTATCATACACATGATATTTATTATATATATATATATATATATATATATATATATATATATATATATATATATATATATATATATATGTATGTATGTATATATGATATATATCATATATAATACCTGAAGCAGTTGATAAAAATCTACACAAAGTGACATATTCAAAAACACTATAGTTAATAAGTAAAAATGATAAATAAAAACAGAATTCTAAAGTTATTAAAGTAACCCACAGGAAGGCAGAAAAAAGAAAACAGAGAAACTAAAATCAGAAAGAAAAAACAAAAAATAACGAATGGTAGACTTAAGGCCTAACATTAGCTAAATAAACTGTCTAAATAATATTAATTAAAAGACAGATTGGCAGAGTGGATTTTAAAAAGGGGGGAAATTTTGAAGATTATTACTTGCCATTTGGATACACAAAACCAAAGCACTTGGTTCAACTGTTCCTCTAATAGCTGACTCTTTTCACGATCTGTCACTTAAACCACAGCCAGGTGCTCTTTGAGATAATTCAAATATCACATCTCCTATGAGACTAATGCTGCCATTTTACAATGTTCAAAATAAACCAATGGGGTGGGGCCTATTTATGATCATTCTAAAGAATATACATAAAGAGAAAAGTCAGATTGGACCCAAATGTAAAATATCCTTATAAAAATGCAAAACTTTCAGCTATTGTCTTATGTATTACTAATGTATTACTAATGTATTAAGTTACTGTTATTTATCTTGATTTGTGGTCAGAGAACATAGTTCATAATATTTCAGTCTTTTGAAATGTAATGTCTTAGCAAATAGTCTATTTTGGTGGAAGTCCCATAAGCACTGGGAAAGAATATGCACTCTGCAGACATTGTGGGTAGTATTCTGGCAATGTTAGGTCAAGGTGTTATTCACATCTTTGTCCTGAATTTAACTAATTATTCTATCAATTACTGAGAAAAGGACATTAAAGTCTCTAATGATAATTGCTGATATTCTATTTGTCCTTTTACTCCATCAGTTTTTATTTCATGTATTTTGAAATTACTGGATATGTACACATGTGTGATTGCTGAGTCTTGTTGAATTAATCTTTTATCGTTATCAAGTGTCCCTTATTATGTCTGATAATCTCTTTGCTTGGTGCCTACTTCATTTGATGTTAAAAAGCTATACCACCTTTCTTACACTTCTATTTGTAGGGTGTATCTACTCCTTTGCTTTTACTCTTATCTATTGGCATCTTTATATTAAATTATGTCTTTTGTAATCAAAGTATAGCTGAAACTTGATTTTTAATCCATCCTAACAATCTCTGAATTTTAACTAAAAGCACTTAGCACATGTATACTTAATGTAATTGCTGATATAGTTGACTTTAAGTTTATTATATTGCTGCCATTTAAAAAAAATGTTTTGTTTCATCATTTTGTATTTCCTACCTTCTCTTGAGTTAATCAAATAATTTTAGGTAATCTCTTTGGATTCTTCTATTAACCTTTTAGCTACACCTTTTTAATGTAACTTTTATTTATGTATTTTTATTTTTAAGTGTTTACTGTAGATATTATGATAAGTATTCTTAACTTATGACAGTCTACTTTGAAATAACACAGGCAGTCCTCACTTTGCATGGTAGTGCAAGACTGTAAAAACGAACCTGTAAGCTGAAACTGTGCAAAGCAATCTTAATAATCAATGGGAAGAATCACAGTTGTTCTGCGACCTTTAAAAATTTTTGTCAAAATATTAAAAACTCTCCTACTGTTGGTTATAAATGGATAGGGAAATTGAAAGAAACAGTAAGACTAATGTTTATTTAGTACATTGTAATTTAGAACATTAGGAACATTGAACATTAAAATGTCCTATTTGTTCATCAAAAACAAAAAACCTGTCAAGAGTAGTTTGAACAGTGTTTGCCTTCTCTTCTCATCATGTAATTCATGATACAGAGCAAACACTGTTTACATGTGGATGAATTATCATACTCCTTTCTATGTTAGGATCTACCTCCAATATTGTGCCCTTTCTACTTTCAGTGTTATGAAATAGCTCTGAGTTCAATTATTGTGAGGTTCTTTGCCAGATTTCCTCACTTTCTCTGGTGTATTTTCGTCGTCTTGTTACAATCATTTTCCTTACTTTATATACGTAATTATACCCACTCTAAGTTCCTCCAGCTGCATATTTTGAATCTTTCAAATAGCAGCCCTGTCAACATTTCCATAATCAGCAATTCTTCTATAATTCCATTTATGTTTGTTTCAAATTTCACTTTCAGGGTCATCACTATTCATTTCATTTTAGCATTTTTATCTTCGTTGGCCAATTCCCTTTTTGATTATCCATTTTTATAAAATGTCATGTTGGTTTATCACTGGGAGACAAGGAGGTAACACAACTACATGCCTTGCTGACTGTGCGAACTGAAAAGGGACCTGTATAGACCAATCACTCACAGACTTGAAATAAGTGACATGGTTGGTTACTGATCATGATGTGCATGTGCTATTTACACAGGTATTTGTTGCCTGAAGAGCTAGGAGTGAGTTGTATATGATGTAATTGCTCACAGTGTAACACAGTAATGAAATCTGAATCATATTTTTATGGGACTGGTATTATTTCACCAGCTGAGGACTGGACTACTTCATGTAAGAACCTTAATATGGACCTTCTCATTCAACTCTTATTTCACTTAGCTATCCCAGAGATTGGCTTGCCTTTGAGATCTGCCCAGAGAGAGCCTTCAATTGCTTTCAGTTATATCAAGCCTTAGGCTTGGAAAGTTTCTTCTGTAAAATAATCCCTATCAATTGACACTTAAACCAATTTCACTGTAATTTCATGTTCTCTTTAGCAATGGATGAATTTCTAAGTAGGCTCAAAATTGAAGTATTTAACATTTATCAATTTAGGTTTGGATTTTTTTAATTAAAAAATTGAGTATCTGTTTGTGTGGTCATTAAACTCTTGGAGATCTTAAAAAGTTATATACTTGATTGTCCCACGTCTGGGAAAGCAGATTTACAGCCCTCAGAGGATGGCAAAGTATATAAGGTGAGAAATAGATTCTGTAAGTATTCAAATATTAGAGACTACTTTGCTTAATCACATATTCAGAGAAGGTCTCATCAAAGATAAGAAATGTGAGAAGAGTTGGGATTTAGAAAAAGAACAGAGAGACAAGCACTTAAATTATGAGCATAAGCAAAACAATTACGGGGGGAGGCGGCATAGCATGGCACAGGGCAGCTCTCAGTCTCGGCTGACCATCAGAAAAGACCTGGTAACTGAACAACACAGATTTCTAAGGGCTGACCAGAAAGCTCCCCAGGTATTTCCAGTGATGAGCCAGCTGTGGGTTGCTACAGTAAAAACATGTTTACCACATGTTCACTGCTTCAGTAACTGTGAAACAACACTTGGCTGTTTTCATATACTTACTTGATTCCTATAAAGCTGATTTAGTCCAAAGACTACAAAGCCCATCATGAATATGACACTAACATTAGATAGAACTGATTAGAAGATATAAATCATTTCTCCATTTACAGAAAAGGAAGCCTGGGGACAACATCATGTTTATAAAAAAGTCTTAAATAAAGACATACACTCAAATTTGGGGGGTGGGGATGTTCTCATGGCAGCCCCAGCTTCCTTTTTGGTCGCCATTAGCTCCCTCTATCCCAGCAGCCCTGTGGACTTCCTAGGCAGTGGACTGACTCAGCAGGCTTCTTCAGGTGAACGGGGAGCTCTTGCATAGAAAGTTTCCTACAGTATTTGGCTCCTTCTCTTTCTTAGGATACTTTTCCTTTGGCTTGCCCTTCCTCCCCATCAAGGGTAAGCTCCAGAGACCTGAGACCTGAGTGTGGGCAGGGGAAAGGGAGGCCAGGAAACCTCCCTTTCTGCTGTGGAGCTGCAGCAGCTCACTCCAGGCAACAGAGACACTCTGGATCCATGCTCTGGCCAAGCTGGACACCAGGTCAGGCCCCAGCCAGTCCTTTGCTCATCCTCATTCTCTTCTCCCTCAGGTTCAGGGGGCTGGGAGGCTAGGGCAATACAGGCTTTGAACTTCCTGGTCACCTAACCACCCATAAACCTCTCTCCACAACATGCAAGTGCCACAATATCTTGTAGAAGCTTAAATGTTAAGAGACTTGGAAACCTTATAGAAATCTGAATCACCATAATTTGAATCATTCAAATCTAACTCCTTTTAAAGCAACTTAGCATAGTGGGGTAATGGTAAAGTGCTAAAAAAAACAGCTATGGACCAAAACAATTCCACCCTAGTGTATTCTGAAATAAATGCAGCATAATAAAGTGTTCTCATTCTCCTGGAATCACAAAAACTTGTCAACTAATTTATAATTATCCTAGAAACAAGAGTGGGTTTTTGTTTTGTTTTTTTGCTACCAGAGTTTCAGGGATTCTCTATAGCCCAACCATAGGGGTAAGTTATCTCCAAGTTATTCATGAAATACAAAGATGTTCATAGTGAAAAGACAAATCTTCAAGTTCTCTTCATTTGGTGTCCAGTCACAGAGATGGAGTCCAAGAGGGTAACTATCTCCACCAACTTTCCATTCTTGAACACACTTACGTGCTTGCCTGTATTTGCAGTTTGCTTATTTGAAAGCTAAGTTGCCCTCACAAGTGTTTGATAATGATGATGATAACAAGCTCTAATAAAATAAAGCAAACAAAAACAAAACAAGTAATACACTGGTGACTTGCTTCATCTGTACTAAGTTCCATACAGACGCCCATGGTTCCACACAGGAAGCTGTCACGGTCCTCATGGGTTCCTTCACAGCTCCCTTTGGCCCATCCATTCCCAAAGCCTGAAAATCATAATAACTATTAGATGAACGAATTGAATTAGAGGTGGGTGGTGTTTTGGCCCAATATCACAGCTGTGGGAAGCTGGGCTGAGTCTGCAGAGAGCATTTGGAGACACAAGTGAAAAAACAGTCTTTGTCTCATGTCTATTGAAAGGACCTACAAACCATCAATCAGCTCTTTCCAGCCCTGTGTGCATAGATAAGCAATTATTCTCAATCTTGCACCTTTAAAATGCAACGGATTGTGCTAGTGGTAAACTTTCTCATCAATCACTGAAATACTATTTAGGAAGCAGTGTGTGGAATCAGGCTTAGAGGGCCAAACCATGTCCTCATCCATTCACCCACTGGTCATTCAGAAATTCATTCATTCACTAGGAGTTGATCAACCAGCAGTCTAGGCCCTTAGTTAGGATCTAGAGGTAGAAGAATGAATAATGCTTGCTTCTTTCTCCCTAACAGTTCACAATCTAGCAAGAGAGACAGACATACAAATAATAAATCATAGTACAACTTAGCTAAAGCTATAGGGAAATGCTTCTAAGCTTCTTTCCCCCAGTGCATGCACATACCAGATTAATCAGTATGAACCATGCCTGGGCAAAATGGCTGGCAGCACACCTGATGGATCAGTTTTCCACTGGACACCCAGTAAAATGAGTGGAAATTCAAGGCCCCTGAAATTCCCCTTTGCCCAGGTTAGTCACATGTTCCATCCCCCTAAAGTAGCCAATGATGTTTTACCGCCACCACTGATGGTGCTCTTTGCCTGCCCACTGAGGTGGGTAGTTCTTTGTAACTACTGCTGATTCCCTTCCACCGCAATTTCCTTTTCTGGAGTTGACGAGGAAGGCTTCACTTCACACCTGTATTTGTGGTTCCTTACTAGGCTTCTAAATAGGAACATGCCCTGCTGGTATTTTAGTCTCCTGTCTTGAGAAATTTAAGTCCAAGATGCTTGGGGTTGGTTTGGAAGACATTTTAATACTGCCATGTAGGTTTACACTAAAGATTACTTTTCCCTTCTCACCCTGTACTAGATCATACCTCTTTGGTTTTCAGCAGGTGATCTCTGCATACTCAGGGCACTCATCCCAAAGTCAGGCATTTATTTTGGTCACCCTACATTGTTTCAGAGTCTTAATCCAGGCATCAGAGAGCCTGAGTACACATCTATCAATCAGTCTATCATGATTATTTCAACTCAGGCTGACAAACCGCCTTGGTCAGGGTTTGCTTATACTGAATCCTGTGCCTGTAATTCAGAGAGCTGCCACCAAGTGGCGCCTGCACAGTCTAACAGGCTAGGCCTTCCCAAGCAGGAGACTAAAATACCAGCAGGGCATGTTCCTCTTTGGAAGCCTAGTAAGGAACCACAGAAAGAATATCCCTTCCCACCCCAGAGTTTCCATGGTAGGTGGTTAGACCGGCCTCTTCACCCTGCAGTTACAAGAACAAAAGCAGGTGTCTGCAGATGTTCCGCCCTTCTGGGCCCAAAGCAGCATGAGAAGAAAGCTGAATCCAGACAATTCCCTATATGTGCGATGTTCTTATAATCCAACAAATGGTACAGAAACTCCTAGTAACCCCTGAAACTTTTCAGAGTGAAGGGAAAGTTTTTCACATGCTCTCTATTTTTGTACTAGAACTCCTGAAACATTTTAAATTGCACAAGGGAGAAAGGGAAGGGAAGAAAATAGCTGTTATTTATTTAGCACACGTGTGATTAGAACCCCAGAACACACTGGGTAACTTGATTACATTACATCTGATTATCCAAAGCATGTTAAATCTACAATTAATGCTAGAAAGTTGGAAATGCTCTTAATAAGGGAAAGGGTGAGCAGGTCTTCCCTCTGTGGTTTGTAGCCCATGGTTTATAAAGTGAGGCATTCCCCAAACCTCATCCCAATGAAAAGGGGCATATTTTAGTCTTGTCAGCATTCTTATGGGAACTCTGACAAAATCTTACGGGAATTCTCACAATCATCAGGTGGTACTCGAGAACCAACAAGGTCAAAACCAAAATTTTGTATCTTTATTCAATGGGAAATTCACAAGCATTGGCTGTGCCTCTGGTGTGTTACTAAACCCTGAAAGGTTATAGAATGTAAACAAAACTTGACCCTCAAGTCATCTTGCATGGAAGACATATATTTGCATTACTGTTGAAAGAAAGGACCTTAATGAGTCCCTGGCACATAGAAAGCCCCTAACAAAGGGTAGCTTTTGGTTATTATTAACCTCTGCATGAGTAGAGGTACATGAGTTTGTAAAAAGCTGCTACAGAAACACCAAGAGAACCTGTCATGAGGAAGCTGTGTCATACAGAGGCAGTGCTTTGAGCTGAGCCTTGGAGGATGAATATGAAGTTTCCAGGGAAAAAGGAAAGAGCATTCCAGGCAGAAGCAACAGTATGGAGAAAAGCAAAGGCTTGGATTCACATCTTACTAAAGGAACCCTGAGTGTAGCCGGCGTCAACAGAACATAAGGTTGAAAAGGTGGGGTGGGAGAAGATGCGATGGGAAGGTCAATTGGGTCAGATTATGAAGGACTTAAAGCTCAGGATTTATTCTGTACACAATGGTAGGGGGCAAAGTTTTGAGAGGGAGAGTGATTCGATCAAACTTGTGATTTAGAAAGATCACTGTAGGGTCAAAAAATAAAAGGCTGGGTAGGATTGGTGAGGGGCAGGGAGTGCAATGAGGAGGCTCGTGATGTGGGAATGGGGAGATATGAGGAGGAGGGGACCTAAAACAAGCAGGGAGCTGCAAAGAAGGTGAGAGATGGGAAACAGTTAAAAGACAGGCTTTTTCATTAGGAATTACTATTCTATTATTATTTCCAAGTTATTGGGTCTAGTTTTTAATGAGGTTCATCTCTATAAACTGCAAGATTTTTATCAAAAAAAAAAAAAGACTGGATTTTGCTCTCTCTTCCTACCAGCTCCGTATCCCTGCCTGGGAGGGCCTAGCCTGTTAGACTGTGCAGGCGCCACTTGGTGGCAGCTCTCTGAATTACAGGCACAGAATTCAGTATAAGCAAACTCTGACCAAGGAGGTTTGTCAGCCTGACTTGAAATAATGACAAATGCCACACTGAGGTCTCACTGCACTATTTCAGTTCTTTCTTGGGTAAAAGGGATGAACATTTAAAAGGTGGCTTGCTCCAGCTAACAAAATGAAATACTTCATCCTGGATAAAAAGAACAGGAAGAGGGTTGAGGAGAAAGAGAGGCCACAAAGGGTCTAAAACCCTCAGTGCTTATGTTACATCTCACAGATCATCCAACCCTGATGAACAGACTGTTGTCAATCACAGAACAATGAAGGAAGCCCCGGTGTGGTGGTCCTGTTATTTGAATTGAGATCCTCACTGTGACAGCAGCATAAATGACAGCTGTTCCATGCTAGGCTTGGTGTCAGGGGCACAGGGGTTTAAGACAGACAACCAGTTTGGCTTCTGTTTAAATGCATCCTCAGAAAACAGAGGAGAGAATGAGACCCTGAATTTGGCCATTCTCTCTCTCACATACACACACATGCTTCCTGTAATCAATCCATCACAAATCCCATCAACTCTGCCTTTGAAGTCTTTCAAAAACAGCCTAATTTGACCACTACGTACCACCTCTGCCACAGCCACGGTGGCCCAGCCACCAGCACCTGTAGCCTGGACTCTGCATTAACCCCTGGGCTGGCCTCTCTGCTCCCCTCCTGACTCGCCCTCCCATGGTTTCCCATCATACTGAGAAGAAAGCCCACTCCTTACCAGGCCCTCCCAGCCCTCCCTGCGCACGCCCACTACTTCCCCAACCTGGTCTCCCACCACCCACCCCTCCCAACCCTGTTCCTGCTCCTCTGGCCTTGTTTTCATCCCTTCCACACACCAGGCACTCTCCTGCGTTGGGGTCTCTGCACCTGCTGAACTCTCTGCCTAGAATGCTATTCTCTCTAAGGCGTGTGCCTAAAACAGCACCTCTCCATCTCTCTAACCCTTTAGCATGCTTTATTTTTTTCCCATGGGATTTTTCCTGATTTTTTTTCATCACATATTTTTAAATTTAATTTTATATCCCTCCCTGGAATGTAAGCTCCATGAGGTCAAGGATTTAATCTGTGTCATATATTGTTGCATTCCAGTGATGAGAATAATTTCAGGCACATGATAGGTTCTCGAAACTGTATTAAATGCACGGAAGACTGGGTGAATGAATGATACTTCCTAATCCAGGCTCATCCCTACTTTATGCCAGAAATAATATTCACTTTTACTCTCACAACTTATCAAAACCACCCCAGGCCAACCTGGCCCAAGTGATTTCCCTCGAAGTGAGGGGTGGAGCAGGCTTTGGAACCGTGAAAGGTTAGCGCCTTTTCAAGACACCAGATTATGCTCTTTAGACCACTTCAGCTACTGTCAAGAACTCAACAGCTGCACTCACTCTGCCTAAGGAGAGGAATTTAGGGTGTGCATGGTCGTAGCAATAAGCTGCAGATGACTAAGTGACCTCAATATAGTCACAGATACATCATACAAACAAAATCTAACTTTAAATGCATGATGCATTTCAGTCTTTTGATTAAGAAACTTAAAATCAGTATTTCTTTGGAGGAAAATTAAAATAAAAGCAAGCTTAATGCTGAAAGATTCAAACTACCACAAAAGGGCACGATAGTCAAAAGCCAGAGTGCCCTCTACTGGCCATTGGCAGCTAACAGAACCATGGTGGGGAATCACAGAGAGAAAGCAGCTTTACATTCAAATCCACACATGGGATTATGAAAAAAATATTTCAGTCCTTTCAAAGAAAATGGCCTGTAGCTATAATAGGGTAAAAGATTCAGTCCCTGTTTTCAAGGGGATTGAAGATGACTATGAGAAACAGAAATTTGGAATTAGAGAACACATGATGGACAGATAACCCAGCATGCAGGGGTGAGGGGTGATGCCTGAGCCTGGGTATGTAAAGGGGTAGGAGGTCGGCCAGATGAAGGGAGTGGTATGTCCATGGGGAGTTAGAATTCCAGGTGATGGACCATAAAGGCAGACACATAGAGGCAGAGAGAACATGTTCCAGGCTCCAGGAGTTGAAAGCTGTGACAGTTGCTTTGGTTTTTTTTTCTTTAAGTTGAAGTATGATTGCTTTACAATATGGTGTTAGCTTCAGGTGCACAGCAGTGACTCAGCATTTTTGAAGATTATACTCTATTATAGGTTATTACAAGAAAGTGGTTCTAATTCCCTGTGCTCTATAGTATATACTTGTTTCTCATCTATTTTATATATAGTTTGTATCTGCTAATCCATGCACTTCTATCTATAAACTAATAATATCAGGAAGAGATAGTAAAAAAAAAAAATCTCATTTGAGATTGCATCAACAACAACAAAAATCCCTAGGAATAAACTTAACCAAGGAGATGAAAGACCTAAACTCTGAAAACTATAAAACACTGATGAAGGAAACTGAAGATGATTTAAAGAAGTGGAAAGATACACTGTGCTATTGGACTGGAAGAATTAATATTGTTAAAGCGGCCATATACTCAAAGCAATCTATGGATTTAATGTAATCACTGTCAAAATACTCATGTCATTTTTCACAGAACTAGAAGAAATAATCCTAAAATTCATAGGGAACCACAAAAGACCCCGAATTGACAACTGCTCTTGGTTGACTACTCGCCAGCCATTCCTCGATCTGTTTTCTGGGCTGTTTCTATCCTGATGGCAGAAAGTACCAGATACCGATTTTCCTAACTGCTCTTATGGCTAGAAATGGCCATGCGACCCAGTCCTGGCCAACAAGATGTAAGCAATCATGTGCTGGAGGGATGGCTGGAATGCAGTTTCCTTTATGATAAAAGAGGAGACACCCAGGAAGAGAACCTACAGCTCTCAATCTGCCCGTTGAAGTTGTCATGTAAAGATGTGATCCTTGCAGCTGCTGCAGCCGTCTGGAGGCTAGAAATAGAGATGATGCCAACACAGTGAGGACGACCATCCTCCATGACAGGACAGAGCTGCTGGACCACCTCTGGGACCACACATCGCTGGACTCCTTATTATGAGAGGAAAAGGAACTCTTATGGCTTAAGTCACTCCTGGTTACATATCCTGTTATTTATAACCATAGTATGCTGATTGATGATGCTCATATTCTGTGACATGAGGAATGTTGGAAGGTTTTAAGAAGGCTGTATCACAATGAAATTTCCATTTCAGAAAGATCAGGCTGATAACTATGAAAGACTGAATGGAAAAGGGCAAGACAAGAGACTAGGAGGCCAAACAGGATACTTGGAAAAGTTCAAGTATGGATGAGGGAGGGAGGCAGAGATTAGGACTTGGCCTTTGAACTGCTAAGAATGGAACAGAAGGGAGATATCAAAACATTTTGAAAGTAAAATGGATAGGATTGGGTCACTTATGGGGGGAGCTGGAAGATGAGATAAAGGGAGAAGTCAGGAGTGAATTCCACGTGAGGGGCCTGTATAATAAGCATGTAGGTCACCCCCTGGATATTCTGAACATAGGAGAAGGAGCAGGCCAAGGATGGGATGGAAATGATGAACTCTGTTTGGGACATGCAGGTTTCAGGAGCCCAGTGGAGTCCAGGGAGCAGCTGAATTTTGTATCTGAACTCAGAAAATCTGGATTTAACATAAAGATTTTCAACAAATCTACATCAGCATGGTAACTGAAGCCATGGAAGTAGATCTGGTCTCTCTTTTTGGAGTGTATTTAGAGTGAGGTAGACAAGAGAGGGTCAGGGAAGAGACCTTGCAATGGCCAACATTCAGAGACGTAAGAATGACAGCCCCATTAACTCTTAAGGAATGCCAAGGGGAGAAAGCAGAGAATGAAGTGTTTCCAAAGGCAAATTAACAGAAAGGTTCCAGAAGGAAATGTTGTACTTCAGAGGAGATCACCGAAATGACATCCTTGGTGACCTTAACCAGAGTGGTTCCGTGGAGTACTGGGTGAAGGAGCCAGAGGCTGAAATAATCCTAAGAACAAAAGGGCCCTTTAAGAGGCTGGACTCTCTGCAGTTCAAATTCTAGCTCCACTACTCACCCTTGTTTGATCTTAGGGAAATTATTAAATCTCTGTGCCTAAGTTTCCTTGTACATAAAATGGGGATTAGTAATAGCTGTTACCACATCAGGTCATTGTAAGGGGCTATGTGAATAATCCAAGTGAAATGCTTAGTCCAGTTTCTGGCACACAATATGCACTCAGCATAACTTAATTCCTCTGGGCCTCGGTTTCCTCAGCTGTAAGATGGAGATTATTATGGACTGAATGCTTGTTTCCCCCCAAAATTCACACGTTGAAATCTTAACTTTCAGTGTGATAGCATTAGGAGATGGGTGCCTTTGGGAGGTCCCCAAGGTCATGAGGGTGGAGCCCTCATGGATGGGATTAGTGCCCTTATAAAAGAGATCCCAGAGAGCTCCCTCCCCCTTCTGCCCTGCTGAGGACACAGTGAGCCATCTATGGATCAGGAAGCAGACTCTCATCAGACACCAGCTCTGCTGGCGCCTTGGTTTTCAACTTCCCAGCTTCCAGAAGTGTGAGAAATAAATGTGTATTGTTTAAGCCACCCAGCCTGTGGAATTTCTGTTATAGCAGCCTGAGTGGACGAAGACAGGGATCAGTAACAGCTCTTACCTAATTGGGTTGTCATAAAGAAGTGTGAGAAATAGCCATGTAAACTGTTTAGCACTATGCCCAGCACTTAAGTCACGTAATATGCGCTACATTAACATTGTTTATAATTCATTTGTCTGCCCACCAGAAATTCTACTCATAAATTTGCTTGTCTAATTGTTATTTTTTTTGACCCAAATAAGCTCCCTCTCCTCCACAAACTGATGTAAGTTGAAGGTGAAAACTCTGTGTTTGTTCAGAAGTAAAAGCATCATAGACAACCTCCCAAATAAAAATACCACAGGAATATGCTTTCTCAGTTCTGTGCCAGCTAGAGACTTTCAGACGTGGCCTAGGCACCACTTCAGGGTTGCACTGTCTTCACATTAGCTGGACCACGTAATGTCACACCATCTCAGGATCTGACCATCAACTGAATTTAGTTACTCCACAAACTCAGTCTGACCTTGATGATGGCCCCCAACAAGCAAATGTAATTTGACATTCTTACCCAGAAGCCTATCAGCTCTGCGAATCAGATGTTCCTTCTGAAGAGCCCACTGTCTGTCTTCATGTCAGAAGAATGAAGTCAATCATTTTTGGAAAGCAAAGTCAATGACCTTTTTCAGATGTGTGGACAAGGGCACTCAGTCTTCACACACTTAAATGTAGACTGAGGGCAAGGCCTAGAATTCCCCCAGCTAAAGACTCCAGAACTCTCCAGTTGACCTGCATCAGAAAACACATATAATGTCATATGTTTAAGATAAAAGGGGAGGTGGTGGTGTGAACTCACTTGTAAAGGGGACTGTTGCTCTTTACACAACTTGAACAGTCTCCAGCAACGGCCGGGAAGGGGGAACTTGACCAGTGGAAAGGTGCATTCCAGACCTCCTGTAGGAACGGCTGGCCCCATGGTGGAAATAATTGCAACAGGCTGTCAGAACATGGTGACACTGAACATTATCACCAACAGCTAGCTGAACTCAGATTAAGCACACTGAGATTAACATTTCGCTTTCTACACAGCTCACCTAGGCAAAAAAACAAAAAAAAATATGCAGATGGGCTGATATGGCCTATTCAGCCTGTATGATAGCTTTCCCACTAGCTGGCATCCAGCATTGCCTGGGTGAATGTTTAACCATTGTTAAGTAAATAAATCCAAGCTGCCAGTCCTCCTGGGACCTATCACATAGGGCTGCCCATGTGAAAAACAGCTTGCTCACACAAATCAATGCCTGCAATTTGAAGCATCTGGCCAGTGACTTCAATTTAAGGCTTATATTTGAAACCATGATTTGATTTCTCTGTTCGTTTAGCACGTCTCGCCTGACCAGCAGTCCCCCGGGCCTCTCATCACACCTCAGCTTCAGCCCTTCTGGAGGATAACAGCCTGAGTCTTTAAAAAGCCCCTGAAGACCTTCTTGAGATAATTAGGGGGCATTTCACAAATTATTTAAACATACCCGTATTGTCAAACATACTCTCTGTGATGTTAATTTTCTGTGTCAACTTGACTGGGCCACAGGGCCAGATTAAACATTATTTCTGGGTATGTCTGTAAGGGCATTTCTGGGTAGAGATTAGCACTTGAATCTCTGGATTCATTACAACAGATAGCCCTCCCCATGTGGGTGGGTATCATCTAATCCATGGAGCAACTGGATAGGACAAAAAGCAGAGGAAGGAGGATTCATCTTCTCCCTGCCTATCTGCTTAAACCAGGACTTTCTGTCTTCTCTTGGACTGGGATTTACACCATCACCTTCCCTGCTTCTCATGCCTTCAGACTTGGACTGGAATTACATCATTGGTTTTCTTTGGGTTTTAGCTGGTGGACTGCAGACTGTGGGACTTCTCAGCCTCCATAATCACATGGGCCAATTCCTCATAAAAAGGCTTCTTTATATGTGTGTGGATGGATGGATGGATGGATGGGCAGATAGATAGATAGACAGATAGATAGACAGACAGATAAACAGACAGAGTATTGGTTCTATTTTCCTATTTTTCTGGAGAACCCTGACTAATATACTGTCCAAAATCTGTGAAAATGTTTAGGGCATTTTCACAGAAAATGAGTAACTATCAGAGCCTTCACATTACTTAAGTACATTATAAATGAATAATTTTGCAGAATATAAAATAACTCCCTAGCACCTAGGCTGTGGTCTTGAGATCCACTGCTCAAAGGAACCAGGGTTCTTTGAAGAAATGGCCAACTTCAGTTCTGAGGCAAGAAACCTACCAGATGTGCCCATATATTTCACTTCACTAGAAAAGCAAAGGAGTAGGGGCTTCAAGATAGCAGAATAGAAGGACAAGGAGCTCACCTCCCTCTACAGATGTATCAAGAGTACATCGACATGTGGAGCAATTCTCACAGAATACCTGCTGAACTCTGGCAGATCTCACACAATCAAAGCTACAAGAAAAATCACGTAACCACGTGGAATGAAAAGAAAAAGCAAGGAAGCTAGCAGAGACTCCTAGGGTTGTATTAATAGGCCTCGGAAGCCAATTTAAATTGCCACTGGCCAAAACAGGGGCAATTTGAGTATCAATAAGGATAACCTTAATGGATTAGAACATATTAAACATGTTTAGACCCATGTGTTAATAATACTTACAAAAAACTATTGCTCACTATTGGTGATGCTAATGAATTAATAATTTTGAGAACAGGAAAACAGAGAGGAAAAAAAATCAAGAACTTATTTTGCCTTTCCTGTATACAGTGTACCACTAGGGGGAAAAATGGTAGATAAAAGGAGATTTCTCTTTGTAAAAGTATTCTAGAAAATAAATGCAGAAGGAATGACAGAATTGGAATAGCATTATCATGCAACTCCTATCAATGTACCTAAGGAATGATTACCAGTGACTGCCCAAATCACAAAAAGATAAATGATCAAAGCTTAAATGCCTCCTGATGAAAGAACACACTACCTAAGAGGTAGTCTTGCTAAAAACTAAGCTTGAGTTTGATCAAGTCACTTCTGTAGATCCAAATACCAAATTACTAGAAACATAGAGGACACTACAAAATGGATGGTCTTGTGCCTTCAACAAACTGCAGTAAAAGAAAGATACAGAGAGAAAACTTTTAGTTTAAGGGAGTCCAAAGGACATAACCCCTCTCTCCAATTAAAGGAAGCTATAGTAATGTCCCCATGTTTCTTACTGACCCTGGAGTGATCCTACTCCATTTTAAACTCAAGGCCCCAGACATAGAAATAGTCCTGAGCTATGGAAATGCTCTTACTCTGATACATCATTAATCCCCAGATGCCTCCTATTCCAGTGTTCTTGAGATCCCACTCCTCAGTGGGTTATATGAACTGAAGGCTTACTACTTACCATCAGCCACATGAACTCTAAGTATACCTTCATGTCACACAAAATCCCTGGTTCTGGGAAGCTCAATGGAACTGGGAAGATGGAACTGATGCTAGAATCTGGGCCCCACAGGTCTTGCCAAAGAAGAAAATCTCATTTAAGGTGGTTGTCCAAGGCAGAAAGCATGGACGAACAGAGCTGAGCTACACTCCTGGAGGTGCAGACAAGAGTCAGGAGTCAGAGGATCAGGTGTAAACATTAAATCTAAAGCTGGGATTATGAAAGGTAAAGAAAACCAAGAGCCAGAAACCAGCAGGGAACTAGACTGGAGGGGAAGGAGAAGAGAACAGTTGAGAGAACCTGAGATCCTGCACAAAGGGTAGGGGGACGGTGACTGATTTCTGTTTGTCTGGCATTCCCTGCTTCATTGGAGAGCTGTTTCTTCTCCAACCCAAAGCCTTGCCTCTCCTACTCCAAAAGGGAGGGCAACGATCAAGACTGGGACTCTCATGAGACCCTATCCAATTAATGACAGTACTGGACCACAGTGATTGGTCCAGGGATGGACATAGATCCAAGCAGGGCCAACTAGTGTTCTTCCATGAGATTTTTCTATTTGGATGTTGGAGAGAAAGTGCTCCTCTTCCTGTAAGAATGAAGACATAGATGTGTCAGCAATCATTTTCCCCAAGAGGTGCCAAGAGTTGTCTGTGGCAGTAGAGAATGAAGCCAACAAAGTATTAGGAAACAAAAAGAAATAAGAAATAAGAAGAGATGGGGGAGGGGGGAGTTAGGGCAATAAGTCCCAATGACATTGCTTGAGTCCCTAGTTCTAGTCTTGCCTGAAGTGAGTGCCATCCTTGAACTTGCCGATTACATGTACAATCCACGCCTTTCTTTTTGTTTTAGTGTACATTGTATTACTGTCACTTACGATGAAGACTTTCACCACTAAAATGTGTCGTGTTCTAAACATGGCTTGTCCTGCCTGCTCAGCCTCTATGTACCTGGTCTCCCCCATTTGCTACTTCCATTCTTTAAAGACCCAATGGCTCCAACCTTAGGAGCTCCTGCTTTCTCTCGTTTCTCTTAGTGAATGTATGTGAATTATTCTACACTGAATGCAGTCTCCAAATAACCAAAGACATAACTTGTCATTGTTTAATGCTGGAGATGTTTGCAGAAAAGAAGTGCACAGAGCATTCAGAAAACACAACTCATCTTCTCGTTGATTTTAGTTACCATTTCAGAAATGTTTCATGAAGATTTTAGAGCAGGAGTCAGAAGAACTGAGTTTAGTCCCAGAATCTGTGAACTGTGGTTTGCTTTGGTTTTATTAAACCACACGGCAAGCCCACTCTGTGCCTCTGTTTTAAACATTTCATATATATTAACTCATTTAACCCTCAACAACCTACAGCAACAGTGAAGCAGGTATTATTATCCCCATTTCACAAACAAAGAAACTGAGGCACAGAGAGTTTAAGTAGTCTACTCAATATAACAAAAGTAGTAAATGGCGAGGTGTCATGTGTTTTGAATTTGGGGACTTGTGTTCCTCATCCACAAAATACAAGTTACTTGAAATGCTATGTCCTATGGTACTAGGAAAGTATGGGTTTCAGAGTCAGAAACTTACATTAGAATTCTGAGTCTCAGTTCCTTCATATGTAAACTTGACTAACAATGCCTTTCTCTTGAGTTTGTTGTATGGATTAAATGAGATGATATATGCCCGGAGCTATGGGAAACCCTTGTAAAATTCCTCCCTCTGAAAAGCAGAGGGTTTGACAGACTATTATTGCCTGTGGATTTTTCAACAAGATACTTGAAGCATTTGAGTCTTTTCCTAGGAAACAGGCCCCTCATATACAGTAATGAAAGAAAAAAATGTTAAAAAGCCCCTCTTTGGTTAGAAATCACGCTTGCTTGATTTTTATATTTCTATAAAAGCACAGGGAGATGGCTGTCACAGATGAGGTAAAAGAGTTGCAATTAGATATCACCATGGGCCTATATTTTCTACCCTGAGGAAAAATAATAAAATATGTCAGAACATGTACTCGCCCCTCCCCAGGGAACAGTCACCTGGTGGCCACCACAGAGGCTTGGCTGTGTGTGCAGACGAGGCACACACACCCTCACCCCCCAACCCCATCATCACCAAGGGAGCCACGCCAGCTCTGGGGTCAGAGTTGTGAAGACAACTGAAACGTCCTTCCTTCAGCAGGGGCTAAAATCAACAGTTATTACTTAAATAGTGTTTTTGGCCCTGCACAGACAGTAACCCAGGAGAGACGGAAACTATCTAACTTGTCTCCCACTCAGGGACCTGACATTTCCATCTCCGTGTGACTAGAGGAATCAGAGTAGGAATTTCAGGATCAACGTGGCAGTGGGAGATAGAAATTTCCCAGTTCTCCTCAGGATGTTATACAAAACAAGATTAATGGAAATAATAGCAGTATGAGTAATAACATTTTGAGCAAAATTAGGAGGAATACATAATCCTCAGCCTCAAACAAACAAAACAAAACACCCAACGGTTGTCCAAAATAGCCAAATCAGGGGAGAAGCTATTTAGGAAGAAGCTACACAGGGGAAAGGCTTAACGAGCTGGCCCAAGGGCTCAAAAGATGCCAGTAATACACTTCCTCCCAGTAAGGGGCTTATCGTGATGTGAGAGAGAAATATTCCTTAAATACAACATGAGTTTTGCAAGATCTGAGGAGAGGTGGGCAGAAGTAGATTGATTAGAAGCTGCATGGGATGGACGGTGGGTATAGTGTGCACTTCAGAATCCTCTCGGCCCTACTTCTTACTCCAGCCAAAGCTGCAGCGTCCACTTCCACGCAAGCTTTGACTGGTTTTGCAAGATGTAGGTAGACAGAGTCTTGCCTCAGGTTAAGGTTCCTTATCTCTCACTTCCCGGGAGACCACTCTTGTTTTCAGCTCTGAGAAACCCACAAGTGTTGGGAACAGGAACCAACAGATAAATGTTTCCCCCCTCTCCTTCCTCAAGGGAATATTTCTCCTTGGTAGATTCCAGTGGGATCAAGCACTGATTGCAAAGCAATGAAAATACCTCTAAAATGTACCTTTGTTTGGCCTTTTTTGGTTTCCCTGTCCCAGTTTCCTTTCTCCTGGAATCACAGTCCCCCCGAATCTACCCACATGCCTTTGTTTCAGTCCCTGCATATCAGGGTACCAGGCTAAGAAAATTAGTACCAGAAATGGCCCCAGAAAACAAACTCACAGAATGGGATTTCCGAGCTGATTACTTAGCCACTGGTCAGATGGCAATGAATGCACTTACAGTGGCCACTTGAGGGACAAAGCATCACACTGAACTCTTACCTTTGGGGTAACAGGGTTAGGTACTGCTGGCAGGTGAAGAGTCCTTAAACAGCACAGGGGAATGCCAATTATGATGACTGTAGCCTTCATTGCTTTGGTAACAGCTTTGAATATCTTGAAAAAAAAAATGATAGCTACAGGTCAATCAATCATAGCTATGAAAACCAGAGGGCCTCTAGGGAAGCACCCTCATCTCCTGCAACTGCAGGGCAGACTAGACTGGAAATCAAGTTCAAAAAATGCCAAGGCGACAAAGCGACAAAGAAATTCAGTCTCAACGGTTCCCTTATGTCAAAGTCAGGGAGAGAGGGGCCCAAAGGACTGGGCTGGGGCTGTCTAGGTGGACAAGGCTCAGATCCCTGAGCCCCCAGATCCCCTGAACCATCCCACCTGAGAAGGGCCCATCCTCCCTCCACTTTGCCAGAGGACAGCAGCCTCCCTAGAGGCTTCTAGGAGACCCTGCAAAGGCTTCCCCTGAGGCTACTGCTTCTCATGGCTTCTAGGTTGGTAAACATGCTCACTGCATGCAGAGCACGGAAATATAGTCTCATGTCTGGGAGAAAGAGTTCACACGGTGAAGGACGATGAGGCTAACATAGACTAGCAGGATAGGGGAAGACATGTGGGAATGGATCTCAAGAGTGCTGACCTGGGGATAGGCGTGCAGAACATAAGGCCGCTGGAGGGACCATTTACTGGGAGGACTTTCCTGGGACCCAGCATTCAACACCTGGAGCCTTCCCAACATGTCACTGGCACAGCTCCTTGAAGCCTGGATGTGGTGATGGCCTACAGGAAGCGAGGTGAGATGTCAGAGCTGCTGTGCAGTGTTAAGGGAGAGGTGACAAGATTCATGGAGGTGAGCAAGTTAGATGGGGTATTTTCCAGAAGGATAGCCAACCATGTGGTACCATTTATCAATTAAAGCATTATCTCTTCCACTTAACTAAAATGTCTCAAGTTTTGTACTTTAAAACAACTACTCACAGACTAGAGGTCACCTAGAGGTGGCAGTAGAAGCAGGCTTGCCTGCAAATGGGCACAACTTTTTTGGGGTGACAGAAATGTTCTAAGGCTAGATTTCAGTGGTGGTGCACAATTCTATAAATTTACTCAAAATCATTAAACTATACATCTCAAACAGATCGATTTTATGGTATGTAGATTATACCTCAGTCAGTCTGCTTTAAAAATTACTCCAAGTATATTATTTAGACGTTGTAACTTTGTTACTGTCTCTGGAGATGCCATTTCTTGAAGGCTGTTATTAAGGTGAAATACTGTGATCTACAGCTTCTTTTCAGCTTAGCTTCAGAAAGCTGGGGGGAGATCAGAGTCAGCCCCTGCAAACACGCAGCCAATCACTTGTGTCTTAACTGGATAACAATGCCATGTGATCCACAGCCATGCTTTTTGTTACAAGAGTAGGAACTCAGTTCTCTTCCTGAACATGACACATTATTTCATTGATATCAGTGTGATAGACTGAAAATGACCAACTGATTAAAAGAGCAATAGCTCAAGCATTATGCCTCTGGAAAGAGACACATCTTAAGGTTTGTTTACACATGATGATTACTGAACAATCAGGAAATCTGGTCAGATTTTTAACTGGTTAAAAACCTTTTTTTTTTTTTTTTTTGGCCAGCAGAGGGCAATGTAGTTCCCATTAAACTGCTTTTGGGGAAAGAGAAAAGAGCAAATGGAGGGAGAGGAAAGGAATGTAAAAGACAATATGTAGTAATCAGGTGGCATCAAAATTTCGGTGACTGGGTTTGTTAAGTCCGTCAGTCCAGGTTTCTTCACATTCGTGAACCATTTCCTCCTTCCCGTTCTCCGCCCTCCCTCTCCCACCTGTATTTCCAACATAATAAATTCTAATTCTTTGATGTTCCTAGAAAGAAAAATCAAGGCAAGAGAAAGGCTGTGGCACAACTGCTGTCAGGGATGGCCCTGTGCATTCTGCAATGCATTTCACTGTCTCTTTTGATGGGAAGCGCTTGCACCACATGTGAGAGGAAGCTGGGTTCTCCTCCCGCTTTTAAGTTGTCAACCCATGATTCACTTCCATGGTACTCACAAACCTAAGGATTCCCAAGTCTGCACCAGAGTTTCTCCATGTGGCCTGAAGACTGCCTGCATAAGACCTATGGGGCGGGACAGGATGCCTGTCAAACCTGCAGCTCCTGGGACCCACTCTAGAACGCAGATCAGAATCTAAGACCCCAGGACCCAGGAATCTGCCTGTTAACACGTACCTCTTTCTGCTTCTGATAGGAATGGAAGTGTGTGGCCTGCTGATCTAAATAAGAAAAGCAAGGGATCTGAGGTTTCTCCACCGGAGGGAGGCACCAGTGTCTCACTGTAACCCCGCCTCTCTCCAGTCCCCTCACCAGACCTGGAGTAAGCAGTCCAGCACAAGAAATGTCCAGGAAAGAAAGGATTCTCCATCAGCACTGAACTCAGGCCTAGGGTGTCTTTTTTGCTGTCAACACTTGGGGGGGGGCACGGAAACACTGAGGATGTGCAAGATCACTCCGAGTGAGGTGGAAACGCACGTGTCAAGTTAACCCATCAGTCAATCTGAATATCTTTAAAAAAGTTAAAGTAAAAATAGAAAATAAGAAAAGTCAGCAAACAGCTGGCCACCTATTTAAAACCTTTTTATATAGACTAGTGTTTCCCAAACTTGCCTGAGTCTAGGAATCACCTGGGAAGCTTGCTAAAAATACTGACATAGACTTCCAGGGTGTGTTTCAGCAGCCACCATGTTTAAGCACAACAGACAGGGGATTTCTCAGGTCTGCAGCAAAAAGCCTGGATTTCACCAAGCCATCCGTCTCCACAGAAAGTTCTATTCAGTTTGTGAGCACAAAGAACAATGTAGTTGGGGACAGTAACTGACTAATGCATTTACATCTTGTCACCTTTCATGACACCAAGGGCAGGGCCTAAATATCAGAAAGCAGCTGACATTCATCTCACAGAGCAGTACTACTCCAAGTGTGGTCCAGGGATCAGGAAATACATCATTATGAAACTTATTAGAAATGCACATTCTTGGCTCTCCGTCTTCCCCATCCCACCCCTCCAGCTACTGAATCTGAATTTCTGTGGGTGGGGCCCAGGCATTTGTTTTAACACGTTGAGTTTTAGAAGCACTGTAGTACATCATTTCCTAAACCTTTCTGATGCTAAGTGTATCTTTCCAGGCCCTTCAAAGGGCAATTCTGAGCAGCTGGAATGAGAACCTGGAAACTTGTGCAAGCATCCTCTGGTGACTTTTCCTATCAGGTAAGTTTAGGAGACTCTAGGCACCTCCCTGATTTGTTTACCTTCATGAGCCCTGATTGAGGCAGATGTTTTGATAAGAGATGCACGTAAGAGTCACTGGCGGAGCTTTTTAAAAATACAGATCCTCTCTTGTGGTAGCTCACAATAAAAGAGAATGTGACAATGTAAAATGTCTGTACTAATCAAAGTGATCTATAAATTCAATACAATTCCTATCAAAATTCCAGTTACAGAAAAAGAAAAAAACAATCCTAAAATTGGCATTGAAATGCAAAGACCATGAACAATCAAAGTCATCCTGAGAGAAAAGAACAAGGCTGGAGGTATCATTTGAAATTAAACTACAAAGTTATAGTAATCAAAACAGGATGGCTAGCACAGGGAAATAGATACAAGATCTTGCCATAGCTCACAGAGAGAAGGTGACAATGAATATATGTATGTTCATATATAACTGAAAAATTGTGCTCTACACTAGAATTTGATACAACATTGTAAAATGACTATAACAAAAAATGTAAAAAAAAATATTTTTAAATTAGTCATCAAATTAAAAAAAATAAATTAAATAAATAAAAAATAAATAAAAATACAGATCCTCTGGGCTTTTCCCCAAATCTTGTCAATCACTGTATCTGGGAAAGGCGGCAGAGCAGTAAACCATGCTTCTTGTTTTCCTGCAGTAAGTGCCTTAAATGAAGAAGGGGTAACTTCTTCAGTGGGGCTAGCTCTGTACCTGGGGATGCCGGTGCTCCAGCTTGGAATTCTCAGCAAAGACCCAGCACCAAGCTCCAGCAGAGAGGGCTGGAGCAGCACTTTCAAGCAGACCACAAAGGCTTGGGCGAGAAAACCTGGCAGCAGCACCACCACCTGGGCTGAGGACCAGAGTCCCTTCCCATGGGCAGAACGGAGCGAGCACTGCCTGCCAAAGCTGATGGGCGCGGGACAGCAGCCTTACTTAACTGGGTTTAGAAAAATAAAGCAACATGTTTCTTTTACCAGTCACACACAGAAAAGATTTTGAGGAAACCAAAACACTAGCAGGGAAATAAAGTGTAAAAAAATGTTGCTTTTAAAACTTCTCTCTTTATCTTCTTCATCTCCTAAGTCTGACATTTTATAAAGTCAGCCTTTTATATGACCTTACAGTCTCTTTCTTTCCCCATCAAGCTCAGTATTCCTTTGTCTTGCTACTAAGATATTTCATCATGTTGGTAAATTATTTTTTAAGCTCTGAATACCAACAGACACAAGACAATACATTGGGTAAACAATCAACCCATTTACAAAGCTCTTTCTTCTACTGTTTAACCCCAAAGAGCCAAGTGTTTAAGGTTTAACACCTTAGTCTTCAATCAAAATCACATATATTGAGCTTAACGAAGTGCTCAATACAGGTAATTAATAATAGTGGTTCCCATTTCTTTCCCCTTCAATTACAAGCATCATCTGATAAAAATGTTGACTGTTCAGTGTGATTCCGTGTATGAATGACAGAGGAAATTCAAACAAAGCTATAAATACACATCTATTTTTATTGCTTAAAGACCCCTAAAAGCCTGTTATCAGGAAAGACTCTGCCAGGTGAAGAATCTACATTTTGCCTGCCTGGAATATAAAGAAAGGAAAATTTCGTGAATGCTGCAAACATTTTTCAGATGACATCCGGAAATAAGATAGGAAACCCTCATTTCTGAGACCACATGTGCCATAGGGGGAAAAAATAAAATCAAGAACCCAGATTACAGGGAAGGCTCCAAATATCTTCAAATTTTCCTGATATTCATACTTTATTCTCCACCCTCTACTGTAGACTCCTTAGTAATATCTTATCTGAAGGGACTTCCCAAAATCTTGGCCTTGGTACATGTGGGTGAATAATCCCATAGGGTGGTACAAAAAAGTCTGTTCGAGAAAATTGTATTGAGATGCTGCTCTCCATTCTTTTGCCTCCACAGCTGGCCACCTGCCTGACTCCTGTCCAGAATCACAGCTCTTCTGGAACCAAATGGAAGGCCCCCCTCACCCAGGTACATATAGGGGGTGAGTGACTTTCAACAGTAAGTGGTTAGCCTTCACTGGGTCCTTTCAAAAATAGCTGTGTTCTTTTCTTTGACATCTTCTTCAACATGGGAACTAATAACAGGTCCTAGAAATTGCTGGTGTGGCCACTTAGCCATATTATCCTGTAGGTCTTCACCAACCATCACCCAGAGCTCCAAATGGAAGCTTCGGGCTGCTGTGTCCTTCAGCATTAAGTCCTTCCTGTCACCATCCCCATCCTCATCAGATGAAAGGCAGTCTGCAAAGCAGTACTTCATTTGGTTAATAAGAGGGTCTTGAAATGAGCGTCTTAAAAGGGCCCATAGGGTTCGATCCAGAACACTAGACGCTGTCTTGAAACTAGGGCTTGGGGATAATCCTGATTTCCTAAACCACTGTGAAGCAGATGCTAGAGTTGGTACATTTCAGGATATACACTATATACTATAAACAGTGCACGGGAAACTTCAGCTCTTGGTCATGTCATTCCTATTCTCATTTTTTTTTTTTATCAAACAGAAACTAAGGAAAATAATTATTGTCCCAGAAAGTTTTCTTTTTAGGACCTATTAGACGTATTACAAAAATTAAAATGAGACCACTGCCTCACAGTTTGCCACACTGGTTCAAGTGAGCTTAGTTCTTCTGTTTCCACCTCAGACAGTTCATTCTGAGATGAGACTTAGAAAAGCAAGTGTTTACAGGTAGATGCAACTTCTCCAATGGTGGTCCACAGAGTCAGCTGCTCTTTTCTACATTTAAATTTTGTAAAAAGGAATTTATTATACTTTGATACAAATAAGGAAACCAGGCAGTTCTGAATCTGGTGAGTGTATTATTAGCAGTCTCCAAAAGACTCCCTAAAAAACTGTTAAGTTCCTCCTGGAAGCTGTTGTGGTCATTTAGTTTCATCTGACGTTGGCTCACAATGAGATTACTCCAGTTGGTGCTGGGTGCTGCTCTCAGGTCTCCCTTTAGGCTTACAGAACTACCACTGCACAGATACAGGCACATCTCAGCGTGGAAGACTACACACATGGAGAGCTTTATGGGTTCAAACGTGGTTGAATGTATTTATCCTTCTTTCTGGACCTGCTCTTCTGTGTGGGTCACCTTTGTCTCATCACTGCATCAGTACCACAGTATTTTAATTTCTATAATTTGATGTTTTCCATCTAAAAAAATTCCTTCAATTTTGTTGTTCTTCTTTTAAGAAGAAATATCCCGTGGCATTTCCACATAACTTTCATAATATGCTTGTCAATTTTCAAACACAGAAAAAATTTCCTGAGATTTTGGTTGGTTGAAATTGATGTATAAACCTATACGTCAATTTTAGTAGAAAGAACATATTTACAATGCCGAGTTTTCCAAACCATTAACATAAATATATCTTCACTTATTAAGGTCTTCTTTATCTTTTTTCTCAAACATGTTTCATAATTTTCTATGTAGAGATCTTGTATGATTTGTATTAGAGTCATATCTATGGGTTTGAATTATGATGTCTTTGTAAACTGTGTTTTTTAATTCCTTTTTTCTAATTGAGTGTTACTGGTATATAAAAATATTTTTTGGATATTGATAACATATCCAGTAATCATACCAAATTCACTTATTGAGTTCAACAGTTTATCTGTGATTCTTCTGAATTGTCTCCATTCACAATAATATCATGAGTAATTTCTTTTTCCAAATGGGTTTGAAGAATTGATCTGTAATATTCTAACTCACAGCTAGCAAAAATGTTATTTTCATGTTAGAGCAGTTCACATATTAGTATATTAGACTAAAAATATTTGTTTTAATGAGAGTATCTGGATAATTGGTCTTAGAGTGGAAGAACACAAAGAACACTCAGCACATAAAGCACAAGTTTATTTTCTCAGGGGCAAGTTTATTTCTCAGGAAATACATATTCTGTACATACTGTTTCCCTCTCCCCGCCCCCCCCAACCCCCACATACACACCAAGAGTTAAGAATGCTAGCTTTTGGCCAACCTGTATTTCCATGTCTATTCCTTTCTCTTTAAGCATGAAAGAAAACAAAAGACTGGTTGAAATGGTATATTTTACTTGCCCCTCTGAACATTACATTCTTCTGATGATACTACCATGATGAGAGCTCCTCTCCCTGCTTTCTTAGCCTTTCTTCCAAATCTCCTCCTTGCTGGGATTATCAAGACGTTGCCAGTGTCCAGGCCAACAGGCTATCAAGTTCTTGATAACAGAACTTCCCCTTCTCACAGAGAAGTAGATCCGAGGTTGGAACCAGTTTTGGCTTGGTTGTATCAGAAGGCAATTAAGATGGGAAGGAGCCCCAGTCCACCCACTGGGGACCCAGAGAACTGACATGAAATAAAGGACCAGAGCCTTTGGTTCTGTCTTCAGCAGTATTTATTGGAAACAGCAATGCTTCCCGTGGTGAGAGTTTATACATTAAGCAGTAAGATTTGCCTTTCACTCCACATGATCCACTGTCGCAGGTGGCACATTGGAAGCAGCACACTAAACCTCTGAAAGGATCTGTACAGCTAGATAAATAGAACTCTGGATACCTAACAGGACTTCAGTGACTGATACAAAACAAAAACAAAAACAAAAACAAAAACAAAAACAAAAACAAAAACCAAAACAAAACCACTCGTAAGCTTACACACAGCACTGTACACTCAAACCGAAGATAAGGTAGAAGGGACAGAAATAAAACGAATGACTGAATTGGGAAGAGTTTTGCATATGCAGCCACACATCTTAAACTGCTAAGCACAAACATCATCTTTATTTGGTCCTCATTGAGGGCAGAATACGCACAAACGATGTTCAAAGAACACAAGGTCAAAGTGGAAAGGGAAGATAGTTGCTGTTTCTTGGTCTATGAGCTAGTGGGAAAATGGTTTCTAGTGTTTTTCTCCTTGTGTCTCTGTGCCAAATGGACTCATGAAACATGTAAATCATAAATAAAACTCAAGTGAAGATATTTGTTCCCCTTGCATGTAACCTCAGGAATGCCCTAAACACATACATGGATTCTGTACAGCAAGAAATGTAAGCTTGGAAACCAGATCTCTTCCCAAGTTCTCATTAAGGAGAATCTCTTCAGCCTCTCCCACAGCATGCTGACTGCTAACTGACTTAGAAATAAAAGGGGGGCCCCCTCTGGCTGTAATAGCATGGAGGGAAGACAATGGCTGTACCTCAGAAACAGGCATAAGTTGGGGAACAAGGGTGACTTTTCAGAGAAGGCTTTGAACCCACACTCAACACTTTTCTATTGGTAGCATCGAGGGACTGACTCATTCAGACCAGAAGACAGCTTGCTGGTGAGGGAGGCTTTCTTTGACAATTCTGTGACTCACATGTTTGGGAGGGGGATCTATGTGAAAACAAGAACTTTCTCCTTTACTTCAGTGGAGAACCTGAGACCTTGAAAAGGCCCCAGGTGATAGATAGTATCTCCGGTAGGATGGTTTTTCTGTGATGTGGCTCGCGGGCATAATCTAAGAAGCCACAGCCTCCTGAGAACTGTGTCAACAGCAGTTCTGTGACTACTGGCTGGTCTCAGATGATGTTTAAAAAGCACGTGTCATGCCCACCAGACTAAGAAGATACCATCCATCACCATGACTTTTGTGGGATCACGCAAGTCAACCAAAGATACTTGGTGGGGCTTGATGACCTGGACCACTGCGGCCTGCACTTGGGATGTATTGTAAGCAGCATTACCAAAGCAGTGGTTAAACTTAACTATCTGGGCCAAGAGGAGGTGAGCCAGCCAGAGTAACATCCTAACGGGGCAGGGCAACCAGAATCTCCACGTAGTTGATGGGAAAGAAGCCTGACTGGCCATGAAGCATCCCCTCGTACCAGTTTTCATCAATCTGGTTAGTGAGTGTGATGATGTCACCCTCTTTAAAACCCAACTCCCCTTCATTTTCAGGTTCAAAGTCGTACAGAGCTCGGCAGCAGGGCTGATCCATTGGGGCACCTGGGTGTAGGAGCAGGAGAGAAGAACACAGAAAGACAAGGGGAATTTAACTCACATAGCTACCGCCTGCTGCACCTGCCCGGCTTGCTGTCCCCCTGGGCTCCTCCCTCCTCTTCCTGCTGAAGCTTCCTCTTGCTTCTGGTCTCCAGTGCCTGCTGCTTAGCACCTCACCCTCTACCAGTCTTCAGAAACTTTCTCACATTTCTGGAAGTTGTTGAATTCGTTTCTATTTCCAGTATGAAAAATGGCTACATCTATTCTCATGATACATACAACACAGTTCCTCCAGGCTGGCCTTCCTAACGATGTCCAGAGACAGGAGGCTCAAGGACTTAAGGAGTCTGAATGAGATTTAGGTTCATAACAGAGGATGGCCAGAATTCCTTCCAGGTTTAGCACTTTAAAACCTCTGCACATGTGAAAGAGTACAGTCAAGGATAGTGCTTTGCAACTTCAGAATAACAGCACAGTTCTCACTTTTTAAAAACAAAGACCCCAGGATCTGGAAAATTGCTGTAATTCAGTGAAAAGAAGGTAATATAAAACACTAGATTCATGTTCTTACTCTCTGTGACCTTGCACAAAACAATTCACTCTCAGTTTCTTGGTCTCAAACTGGAACTCACAGTCAAACTTACGTCACAGTACTACTGTGGCTATTAAATGAGATTAGGCAAAAATGATACGATTTACACCTTTGCATTATATATTGCATATGTAAATATGAAGCGTGCATCAGAGCTATGGCATATATAAACTAATATTCTCTACCTTCAATTAAACAATGAAGGATGGAATCATATCTTAAAAAGGATCTATATTAAGTGAGTAAACAACAACACAGCGGGCACAAACACACGTATATAAACTCAGACAAGTGCAGACAGCGCCTTGCCGTCTAGAGGGCTTTGAAGGGGGCCAATGAAATTTATTTTAACTTAGTTTAAGCAGCAAATTAATGAGTCTCCAAAAGAAAAGTGAAATATATGGTTCCAAGCAGGGAAAAGCAGGTTATACAACTTTCAGGACTAGTCCTTGTAACCAGCTAACTTCTAAATGCCACTGCTTTTTATCCCCACACTGAGGGCTCGGAGCAGCACAGGCAAGCACAAGGGGCAGAGAGTGCCACCGTCATCACAGGCCTCCCTTCTTCCTTACGTAGTCTCCTGAGAGCATCTCACAAAACATTTCCTACTGTAGAACATCCAGCACTGGGGATGCAGGGAATAGAGGAGAGAGCTGCATATCCTTAAATCCACATCCAGTACAAGTCACTGCCCATTCTTCCTCCAAGCAGATGCGGGTTGAATCTACCTCAAGCACAGGCTTTTATCTGATCTGTGTGTGGGAGGTGGAGGGCAATGGTGGCAATTACAAGAACACATTATTGGGTATATATCAACATTCCTGATAGAAATTAAGTTTTAACTTGTGTTATACCAACCTGTCACCACAGCACAATGAACTGGCTGGAGGGTGGGGAGAGGAGGGAAACCTAGCAGATGGTGAGGTTCAAAATATATTCATCTGCAAATATATTCACCCATACGTTCCTGTGACTCAAGAAATCCAACTCAACAGGCTTGTGGAGCTGCTGTGTGTGGGTTCTGTGTGGCTGTATGTGGGCCGGGGGCGTTCACCCTCCGGCATGCTGGAATCACAGAAGGGGAGAAAGAGAGAAGAAAGAGGACATCCTTACAACTAAACTGACATATTGAAGGGATTTTGAGACCACAGAGGAGGGTCAAAATCAAATGAGCTAGTTAGAGCAGCTGTGTACTGAGGATGATGAAAACAAAGAAAGTTTTGCAGAGGAGAGGAGAGCAGAGAGGCGGGGAGGAGATGCTCAATGAGACAAGAAGGCAGGATTTCTTTAGAAGAGTTTCTACCTGACAAAACCATCCTGTAAGCAATATATTGCTTTATTTTTCTTATGCAGCCAGATTGGACTGCTCCTAGAAATTCTGGGAAGTGTCAGCGGGGCGTGCCCACAGCCCAAGGTCTCAACTCCTTACCTGCAGGTTTGGGGGTGCCCATGTGGGACAGGCCCCCGTTGGGCTGAGTGCTGTCCCCGGATGGAAACTCCAGGCTCATTCGAGGCTTAGGCTGATACTCCCTTCTAGGCTGAGATGAAGCTTGTCTTATTCTGCATTAAAAAGAAAAGTGGGGGGAGTATGTAGCCAATTAGGAAACAAAAAGTAAAGCAATAAAATGCAGAAAATGCTTACGTCACCCACCAATCTACCACTGTGGAGCAGGGCCAATCTGAGAAAGACCCTCAGGTTTCTTATCTGTGTCTGTCTCTGCTTCTGGTGCCGTGGTCATAGCCTCTCTGGCTATACCCTCACTGTCTTCATCCTTTCTCTCAGTCTCTCATTTTCTCCCTCATTTATTCAGAGCTCAATTTGCAAGCATGCACTGTGCGAGGTGCCAGGAACACAAGGATGAATAAGACACATTTCTTATCCTCCAGCAGCTTATGGTCTGAGCATAAACAACTGGTTGGGGTAAACTGTAGAAAGTGCTGTTACAGAGATATGGACAAAATGTGGCAGGAATGCAGGGGTGGGGAGGAGTCTCCCTGTCCTCAGGGAAGTTGGAGAAGGGTTAAGGAAGGAGGTAAAAGACAGGTAGGAGTCATTTCTAGATGAACAGTTGTTTCCAGAAGAAAGTGATTCCACGCAGAGCTTGACAAGATGTGAGGGAGGAACGGAGGAAACGCTGTGTGCTCTGAGAATGGCATGTAGGACAGGGCAATGAATCAGAAGAAAGGCAGAAGGGACAGGCAGTCACTGTCTGCTGCATACCCTTAAGTCTCTTCCAGTTTCAGGGGCTCACTAAGCAAAACGTGCAGCAGATCTGCAAGGGTGGGCAGAGTTAAGGGCATGGTGATTGTCAAATGGTAGCGACTTTGACGTATTTCCGAGGAAAAAAGAAAAGTGGCCTTCTTGCTCAACAGATGCTGTAAAGACATAATATTTCTTTAGTACTTTGTAGTGCATGACTTTAAACCTTTCTAGAGGCTTCTGAGTGTTACACACACTTCCACAAGGATGTACTGAGGGAAGATGCACAATCAAGCACTCCTCAGGGAAGATACTGAGGAGAAGAAGAGGCTGGCCAGATGGAAACAGGTGAGGAAGTTTCCGTAACAAGCATCATACTTAGAGGCCGCCTTGTGCATTTACCTGCTGAGGTGACCCTTTGATGTATACACATTGAGCTGAATTAGACAGCACAGGGCACTGCATACAGCTGAGTAGGCTGTGCCCTGCAACCCTTGGGAGTCCCTTTAGTAAAGAAAACTATCACCGCCCAGCTATGGGGCGCAGCTAAGAAGGTGGAACAGGCTTAAGAAAGCAGGTCCCCCCGATGGATCTTGTCACCATTCAGAGAAACACAAGGTGTGCAATAACACAAGCTTTCCAAAAGGTTATGCTTGAACGTGAACCCCCACTGCACCACCGTGTGAGCCTCAGTCTGCTCGTCTGCTGGAGAGGCTAACAACATGTGGGTTACAGGGCTGTTAATGACTGACGAGGACGTGCCCTCAGTACCCATGCATGAGAGCTGCCCAGCAAATCATGTCCATTATCATTACCAGCATCCCAGTGTCCCATCCATGGCAGCCAAAATATAATCTAAGTATCAATCTCTTATAAACACAAGATTAGATTCAACAGAACAAATAAAACAAAGCCCAAGACAATATAAAACCAAAACAAATGGTCTACAAGGTGCCTGTGTGGGATCAGCAGGAATTTTGTCGGAAGTTCTTCTTCAAATATATTCTCTCTACTATTTCCATTCCTTTACACACAGTTTTGTAACAAGAAAAGGGAAATGTAAAATGCAGGGAACTGTAAAATACCTTTCTTCCAGTCTGACAGTGACCTGCTGCAGGATCTGGACTGCTTGCTTATGGTACTCCAGCTGGGCCTGGACGAGCGCAGAGAGCTGGCTCACTTGTTCAATCTGCAGATGAACGGGGGAATCACGCCTTAGTTACCAGATCACTGTCCTGAAGCAGCTGCTACTCCCAGGACATGACAGAGCTACCCCTGACATTGCCCAGTGTCTGGAGATGCTCATGACTGTGTCATGAGACAGGCTGACAGATAGTTTTGCACATTTCAAGTTGATTAAGGATAAGAAAGCATCCTTGTGCTTTGAAACTCCAGTACCATGAAGAGACACACGAGTCAGAATCCTCCTGAAGGCCACAGGACTTTACCAAACAGCTTATGCTCAGCTACAGCCTTCTGATTAGGATCGGGCTTATTGTACTGATTTTCCACAGGAAGAAGATACACTGACTGGACTGTTCTTTGCTCCCTATACTTTTCGTGCTAAGACAACATTAGTGCTGTTAATACAAATGTGAATATGGATGTCTCATGTGAGGCACTATGGGAGGCTGTGTGGTATGATGGAAAATCCTTTTCCTCTCTGAGCCTCATCTCGAATGTAAAAGGGTTGAGTCAAGCGACATTTTGGGTTCATTCCAGCTCTAATGTTCTAAGCATCCTTGTTACTCTTCTTCATTCTGCACCTTGTGTTGTGATCAAGCTGAATAATGGTCTCCAACTCAACAGAGGCCACGCTGCCCCAGGAGTCTGGGCTGGGGTGGGGCCCAGGGTACAGGGAAGGACCACTGATTCAGGTCATCCTCACGCCGAGTTTTCCTCTTCAGCAGGTAGGTGGACAAACTATTTTACACAAACACAAACCGACACTGTCTTTGGGCACTGGGAGAGTCTGGGTGTGTTCAACATGCCTCCTGTGTCACCAGCCGGGGGAGTGATAAGTCCATCAGGGCTCTGTAACCATCTTGGCCGGAGTTGGTCAGCAACTCATAGGGCCAGAGGTGAGGATGAGCGAGGACAGGGAAGCTGGTGAACAGGATTCATGATATGAATGATCAGAATGTAACTTCTAAAGCCATGAATACTAATTTAGTATTCAGGAAATGTAAAAGCAACTCTTAAACAATCTCATCTGTGCTCCAAGTGCAGTATTTGTGCTACAATCTTAAATCTCAATTGAAATTACCTTTGGAAAGAAAATGTCAACTTTACTTCAAAACACAGAACATCTTAACCTTTGTTGGACACTGACTTCTGAATGTACTTTACTTGATTGATATTCTTAGTCTGAAGTCAATCTGCCTTACATTTCAACAGAGTATTTTTTTAAGCTACTGGACTTACATACAGGTCATCAGAACCACTCTTTATCTCCCCACTATTGATCATTAGTAGACAAAAGTCTAGTTAAATCAAACTAAGAATACAGAAAAAGCTTTACCATTTCTCAGTCTACTTTATAATTTCAAATTATTTAAAAGAATAACCATCCAATGAAGTTCTCACCACATGGTGCAATCCATTATGACACATTAAACTTGTGCCTCAATGGCAAGATTAAATTAAAAACCATAGGCGAGTCACTCACATCCATCTCTAAGAGGTTGAACATGCTTGACTCAGCAATTTCTTTAGATTCATCAAATTTCTCCAGAGCCTGACGGAGCTCTTCATCTGGAATCTTCCCTTGTCGTTTTTTCTTATAATCAAAGTCCAGGCGTCGACCCTCCAACTTCTTTAGATGATGCTGAAAAAGTCAAAAGGCAGGGAAATGCTTTGAAAGGACTTAAGGAAAAGGCCTATTGACAGCTCACTTCCCCATCATGCCCATTAGCTTCCAAAGTAAGACAAGCTAAGTCCTAAAATATCACTCCACCAGAAGAATAAACATGCACCTGTGAGGCAAATGTTTCCAAAGGCTAAATGTAGGGACACGTCTCTGAAACTAATTAAGAGGAACCAAAAAATGTGGGAAATACCAGTGCCCTTTACTCTCTGCTCTTGCCGGTCCAGAGCCGAGCTGGAATGTGTCTTTCCGCCCCACGACAGAAGCTGGAAATGTGTACACACTCTACGCATTGGGAAAGCACAGGCCTATGGGGCCCACAAGCCACACCTTCAAGGCAAATGGTGTTTCATGGGAAGGCTGAGGAGAAACACTTTCCTTGAAACGAAGTGAGAAAGAATGGTATTCTTACTTTTCGTATCATAGAACGTCAGTGCTGGAAACTATTTACCTGTGAGGTTATCCGTTCTGTTAGCACCACCTACGACACTTATAAAAATATGGATTCTTGATCACCTGAATTAGAACATGCAGGGCTGGCGTCTAGGAATCTATGTCTCAACACTTAGCCTAGTGGACTGATAGCAGCTTTCAGGGAACCATGGATTAATTTAAGTCTCTCATCTGAGCCATCTGACAGAGGATGACACTTAGTCACAAGACCTAACTAGAAGGGAGCTCTGAAGGGACCTGATGCCCTATGCTGTGCTCAGCCCCTCTCTGCATCATCCCAGGTGCCGGGCTGCCCAGCCTCGCCTGTCACCTCTAGTGACCAAGTGCGCAAGTTGTCTTTTCCCTAGAAATTGCAGCACTCCACTACGACTGGGTAGGAGAAAATGCTAGATTCCCCTTGGTTCTGGATGTGCAGGGAGTGAAAGGGAAGAAAATGGAAACAGAGTTGGGAGTAGAGAAGGAACAAGAAGAAAAGGAGGAAGAATTTCGACCTTCCTTCCCGCTGCACACCCTGCCTCCAATCCAGGCCCTGATCCAAACTAAATGTTTGTTCCTTTGGAAGGAAAATTCTTTTACAACATCTGAACTTGCAGGCAGCTGCAGGGTAGAGTACTGGAGTCAGGGTTACATTTTGGATGTACAGTGAGTCTGCCACATACTAACTGTGTGACCTTGACCAGGTGACAGGGCTGAGGGAGATTTAGCTAGGAGACTGGGGGGCTGCAGGTTATGACACTTCATTTTACAGTCAAGAAAATCAAGTTTCAGACAAGTTCAACAACCATTTGTTGAAGGAGTGAATGAGTAAACATAACACACTTTGTTAGAGGTAAAACCAGCTGGACTTCATTTATTTGGAATGGCTCAACTTGTTCTACATGTTTTAGGAAGAGGATAGTTGGTTATTTTTCCTCAATCCTAATAACCATTATGAAACTATAAAAACACACTGTTTAGAGAGCAATAAAATAACTAAGTATTCAAGCTAACAACTGGTATGGCTAGTATTTTAGAGGGTGAAATTAGCCCAGGAAACCACAGAACAATTAATAAAATTATATATTATCAAGGAAAGGATATTGTCCTTCAGGAGAAAAAAGCTTGAAAAAACTTGAGAACTGAACGCAGAGAAGTCAAGTGTGATATTCATGAGTGGCACAGTCACAAGAGTGGGGCAAAACGTGCCGCATTTCTGGTTTCTCTTGATTTAGCCTGCTGGATTGTTTTGCAATTTACGTGCCCCGTCAGTGCTGACAATGTGCACGGTAAGCATTAAAAAAATGCATTCTACAGGGAAAGGGCACCTGCGTCCGTATGACCCTAACTGCCCACTTTCCAGATTACTGGCTGCAGATACCTGAATTTCCCTCAGATCTTTGTCGTGAAGATTCTGAAGGGGGTCAATGAAGTTCTGCTTCACTTCCATGTCCAAAGAGTCTTTCACCTCCGAGAGTTCCCGCATGGCCTCGCCCACCTCTCCAAGCGCTGGGCCTGGAAGGGAATAATGAAGCGCTTGCATGTCAAAGAACAAAGCTGACATTAATTTGCAATAACAGGGCCTGAACACCCAGGGATTACAGCCTGGCTTCTGAAGGCAGCCAAGACAAGAGACGGTATATGATGCCCTCCAGAGATCAGTGTAGTTTCCCACTTAAGAAAGCTCGTGAGAGTTCACTGAGTACAAGAGACTCAATGCCTCTGAGGGGTGGTGGTGGAATCCTTATCATAAAGAACATAAAACGTTGCTTTTTCCTTAAAAAGCAAATTTGGAAGCTCCCTACCCTCCTTTGTAAGTACTAGTTTTCCCTTATGGGGGAGCTGTTTAAGGCCAATGCATTCAGCAAAGGCAAACACCAGGAACGGAGAGCAGGGCTCAGTCAGGAAGGACTGTCATTTTCTGAGATGTCACATGGTGAAGGAGTGAAAACAGAGGTGGTTAGTATGGTAGCTGAGGGTCAAAGGAGGGAGGGGTGAGAGAATGCACTTGGACTGGTAAAATGAGCGGTAAAACCATACAGAGAAGAGCAGACATCTCAGAGAAAGCCCAGGGGCCGAGTGCTGAATCATGCTGACTGTGACTGTTGGCTGTGCCCCCAAACTCAGTTACAGCCAGACACATGCCAGGGTAAACGTCCAGGCATCTGGATGGGTCAGCCAGCTACCGTAATGATGGGCTCTTAGCAGGGAAAAAGAATATAAATAAAATTCCAATGACGAATCATACTAAAAATCATGAAACAGCTCTGAAAACAAATTTTGGGCCCATGTGTACAAGATCTAAAACTGAGAAGCAAAACAAAATGGTTTGAATTTTCTCCTACAGAGTTTGTCAGTGGCACTAAAATCCCCATGGACAAATGAACACTTAAACTGTGAGAAAGCACTCATTACCAAAGTTGCAATCATCTCCAAGCTCTCTTCCAAACTTGAGCATGGCCTCGGCCAGCAGTGCCTCTGCCTGGGGATAGCCTGGCCCTTTCTCCTGGCCACGGATTTTTGACATGGTGTTGATCATGCTGAGCTTGGCTCTGGAAGCTGGAGGCAAAGAGATAAGAGACTTTCACAGGAGGCAATGTGATGGAGTGGAAACAGGGCTGGATGGAGAATCAGCGACTGAGACTTGCACCTTCACCTAGAGGTAGGTCCACAGACAAATACAGATATTTTTTAAATCACTGAACTCTCCCTATCTCTCAAAATCTTCTGAGGAATTTAACAGAAAAGGCAAAGCTCTTCCAGGTGAAGATGCTATCCTTCTGTGTTCTTGCCCGCTCCCTGTGCCCTCTCCGACACTCTTCACTGCTGTGGCCCTGCTGTGCTTCTGTGGACCTCAGTGGCCCAGGGAAAGCATTTGAAAAAGTACTGGATTACGTGATCTCTAAGTTTTAGGATTCTACTTTATATTTCAATTCTAGGAGTGCACAAACTAAAGTAGGAAATTAATTGTTAATTCTTGCATGTGGGCCTTATGCCATGTTTCACTTACACCATGTATAAAATAGAACTATTTTCAAAATCACTTCTCAACTAAGATTCAGACAGTAAACAGACCCATGAAGTACAGAAATATCGTGTTCATTAAAAAGACTTATTTACTCCTCTCATACATAAGTTCTTCATAAAATCAGTTCTATGCCACAAAGACAGAGTTTCAATTTATTTTTTGCTTTTATTTTTATAAAAGAAGATGCCTAGAAGGCAAATCCAGTTTTCATGGAAGAAAGAGTTTTACTAGCACACTATTAAAGCCAATGATACTAGGACACCAGGGTTTCTCAGCTTCATCACCAGAGCTGGGACTGTCCATTAACCTAGGATTGTGCCCGGAGTCCATCTGCATGGAAACCCCTGACAGAATCACACCCATAGCACATACTTCCTGCATTTGGTGGTCAACATTTCAACTTGAACATGTGATTCAAATAGGCTTTTACTTGAACTCTGGGCTTCAGAGGTCAAAACTGGAGAGGAGGAGAATTATCATGACAGGATTCCCTCCCAAGCCTGTCCCAGGGATATGATAATGAACAAGACAGCTATGGCCTCTGCCTTTATGAAGTTTGTTGTGAACTGAGGGTAGGGTCTGTTTTAAAAGCAATTCGAGAGAAGTGTGTATACTAAGCATCATGCGGGGAGATGACAGCAAGTCACAGAAGTACAGCATCACTCTGGCCCATGGGGGTGGGCACTGCAAAGGAGAATTCGGAAGAGAAGTGTCTTTAAGCTTAGAAATGGCAGTTAGTCAAGCTAATAGTGATATTTTGTAAAGCCTGGCGGTCACCGGAAAAAATACAAAATTCACATTTTCACTACTCTGCTTTTCAAAGAAAAGTGTACTATATACGTTAAATTTCAGAAACTGAAAATGTCACATGATCACACAGTTTTGAGGGAATGCTATTACTAGGGTATATATTCAAAGACTTTTCTACAACAAGCCGTATCTGAGATCCAGGAAGAACACAGCCCCTTCCCTCAAGGTGCTCACAGGGTAAGTGAGGTGTTAGATATATAAACCGATAGTAGCAAGAAACATGGTAAATGTAATAACAGCTAATACACGCAAGGTACTGAGAAACACAGAGAGAGGGTAACAACAGCACAGATAACACTGAAGTAAGCACACACCAGGCAATAAGAGGTACAAAATGAATAGAAGGAAAGAAGATAAATGGAGATGGAAGAAACAGAGTAATGAAACCACACATGGCGGTGAATCCCTTCAAATCCTATTTTGACCATTTTATACCCTAAAGATTTATTCCTTTTCCAAAGGCTTGTTACTGATTTGTACTTATACTTTGGTTCTGTTAAGGGCTGTTTCTGGTCAGTAATTACTAGAAGTAATTGTAACAGTTTAATATGCTGTGGCTGATTTTCAAATTCATCATTTTGAATGCTGTTCAGCCATGACGAGCTTTATTCTTCTACTAATTACTTAAAAATACCTTGAATATGTTCTGTATTTTCATGAGAAGGGGGAAGAAAACCATATTCTATTAGTATATCTATTTCTTCCAATCATCTAAAATACCTAATGATTCGTATCAGTGATATCTGAAGAGACTGCCTTTTAAATTTATTCACAACCATTAAATTTTTTTAAGACTCTTGGATTAGCAAAACTTCTTGAAAGAAAATCATCAGACTTCTGAATTAATCATTTTAAAATGTTAACATAATTGTTTTTAAATGACTTTTTAAAGCAGGACTTTAAGAAACAGAGAGGAAGCCTGAAAAATACAAATTTAAGACACTAGAATTCCCATAGTATGGTCTCAACCTAGATTGCTTCACTAAGTTGGACGTGTCCCTGGGCACCCTTGTCTTCTCTTCTAAAGGGACCTACCTCTTCTCCTTCACATTGACTTTTTCCCCCCACAGCTTCAGTCTTTCTTTCAAATTGTTACAATCTCTCTAAGCCCCCATCTTTACTTTCTCACCTTCCCTATTCTAGTGCAAGTTGGATTTACTGCAGGGACAGCCTCCTAAAAGCAATCTCTTCCCTGGCCCATGAGAGCAGGATACTGGTGTGTTGCTCTGTGTCTCTCCCAGAGAGGGTTAGCAGAAAGCTGCACATGCAGTAGATGTTGAACACGTGTCTGCTGAAGGAAAGAATAAATTAATAAAGAGACCACCTTGGACACAGTAGACTATCATGGCAGTGGTTTTCATAAGAAGACTCTGCTCACATCCTTTGGCTCATGTGACTGAGAGCCTTTTGAAACATTACAGAGAATAGGAACAGGAAACTTGCTTCTTTTGTTTGAGAATAAAAGGTGTAGTGATCTAACAGAATTCTTTTGAAGAGAGAAGACAGCTGACCTATACTGAAAACAGAGCATCAGGGCTAGTCCAGACAGTGACCTGTGGGATGCACCAGCCCACTTCCCTTACTTGTCCCCCAGAAAACTGGCAGCCAGGTTCGCACCCTCTGGGCGGGGGACAGGAAGATTCTTCCCTGGGGAATACAGCCAACTCAAGAGAAGAGACTGAAAGATACTCACAGCTGAAAGCACCCAGTGCAACAACTTGAGGCTTGATTGCCTCAGAATGAAGCAAACACTTCACTTCACTTCACTTATTAATACTTCTGTTTCTTCCAATCATCTAAAATACTTAATGTTCATATCACTGATATCTGAAAAGATTGCCTTTTAAATTTATTCACAACCATTTAATTTTTTTTAAGACTCTTGGATTAGTAAAACTGTAATTTACCCACTTTAGCTTTACTGTCCCACACTCAAGTAGAAAAGGTTAGCCACTAACATCAGACTCTGAAGAAAGCTTCTAACATGCGAGAGGCAAAACAAACAAGGAAATTGTAGGAAACAAAAAAATTTAGGAAAAGAAAAATAACTATCATTAATATTCTTAGGTGTTTAAGATAATTCATCCATGAAATAAAAAAGAAACAGCGAACTCTTAGCAACTAAAATATAATTTAACTTTAAATATGAATTTCAGTAATACAAAAAAATAAAAAAATCATAAAAGTATAGATGATAAATTTGAGGCAAATCCCCCCAAAAGCAGAACAACAACAACAAAACTAGAGATTAAAAAATCAGAAAGAAAGCGTAAAATCAGGATCAGTCCAGGAGATCTAGCAGCTGAATAATGGAAGCTCCAAAAGGAAAGAACAAAGAAAAAGAAGGGTAAGGAATTATTTTTAAAAGTTCAAGAAGATTTCTCAACTAATGAACGTGTACAGATTGAAAGGGTAGATTGGATGCCCAGTACAATGGACAAAAGGGTCCAGACCAAGGACCATTAATATGAAATTTCCTAACACTGGTGACAAAGAGACAGTCCTAAAACCTTTCAGAGAGGAAAAAAAAATATGTTACATGCAAAGTATTGAATGTTAGAAGGCCACTGAATGTGAGAAAACCATGAACAACATGAGAAATTTCCTCAGAAAACAATGAAGCAATGACCGGAGAAAATAATCTACAATTCTATACTCAAATTATCAATGAAGTATGACATCTCCAAATACACAAAGATCTCAATTTATTTTTCTTCCCAAGGTAATGGAAGAGGCAATCTACTGAAATGAAGGTGTCAAGAAAAGGGACAGGTATGGGATCTAGAAAAAGGGAGTTCGTGTAAGAAAAGAGGTGAAAATGATGACAAAGGGGGCTGTCAAGACGGTTGTTGTGCACCAGGCATTGAGGACAACTGTAGCTGACACTACACATAACCAGGTGCATGCAACTCAGGGAGCCACGAGCTACAAGGGAGCGCCAGGCTCCCCGCCATCCCCAGGGGAATCAGGTTATAGCTGCCCACCACTGTGCCTCACTTTACAGTATGCCCTTCATTGGCCTCCTCCCCTTCCCTACTCCTACTACAGGGTTTCCTGGAATCATCTTCTAAATCAACCACTTATGCCCATATCCTTGACTCATGATTTGCTTCTGGGAGGACCCAATCTAAGACAGCAACCAATCTAGAATGCAGTACCAGATATGCCTCTCAGAGATGATTAACATCTGGCATGTTTAATTTCTCCTGACAGGAAATTCTTATTTGTGGTAGAGGGTTTGGCAAAGAATTACTAAAAGGTACACAGAAAGCTAAGAAAATGAAAATTAAAACAACTATTAACTCCAGGAAAAACAAAAAGGTTGTACAAGAAAGGAAATATAATCATATTACCCACTTTCTACCAGTTTATAAAGGCATAAAATGTAAACACTGAATATTGATCCAACAAAAATTATGCTATCAACAAACTGATAAAATGAGAGAGAGAAAGGATGTGGAAGAAGGAAGGGAAAAACAGGAAAAAAGCAAATAATTCTCATCTTCTAAATAGGGAATCAAACTGAAACACCTAAAACTGGAAAATCTAGCAAGAGCAACCTAAGCATGTTGTTTCAAGAAGTAAAAACCAAAGAAAGAGCCAAACAGGTTTGAAAGTGCTGCTTCTGCGAAATGGAAATGGGGGAAGGGATGCAAATTCCAGGGGGACTGCTGTTTTTTGTAAAAAGCTTTACAAAACTATTTAATTTTTTATAATATGAGCATATATTATTTTCATTATGAAAAACTAAATTTAAGACATTTTCCGCTTCTTTTTCCATCAGGAGACCTAATTTAGTGGCTGAACTGGATAAACAATACTAACAGGATCTTGACAATCTGGGTACTGCTCTAATCTTGAGGGTCTTCCCACCAAAAAGTTCTACTGAGAGATACGTTCAGGGGTGTAAAGAGAAGTGGCCAGGAAGATGAAAGTTAATAAGGATGAACAGGTGAAGTGCCATCAGAAAAAACCATCAAAGGCAAGGTGTTGATGAGTCCACATCTAGGTGATTTCTGTAAGGAATAAATCTGGTGAACTGAAACGACAGGATGTAAAATTAGGATGACTGGGAAAAAAAGACTTACTCCTAAAAAAGGCTTCCACTGATTTGTCTCCTGCTGGAAAAAAAAAGCAGTTTCTTTTTTGGCCTCAACATCTATACTATTTTTAAGGCAGAGAAACAGGGGCAGCCAAGGCTCAATCTGAGTCATCTCCCAGCTCTAAAGCATCATCTGCAGCATCCCTTGACGAGCTTCCTCATTCTGGGCACAGCCGAAGGGAAGTCAACGCTCCGCCGAGAGCAAAACAGAAGCTCTACTCCTGCTGCCAGATGGAGTTACTTTCCTCTGACCTAGAAGTGGCATCCACGTGAGTAACTGCTCCGTCTCTCCCAAGTAACCAGTGTGCTAACTAATCAGGAATGTCGAAAACCCAGTACCTCTGCTAAATCTTAGTTAAACAGGAAAACAAACCATTAGGTCTTGCCTGTCATGGAAAGCAGCACAGTGCATTAAAATAAACATCAGCTTTGGCTCATACAAACACAGGTGAAAATCCGGGCTCCAAATCTTGCTCGCTATGTATCCCTGAAAATCATCTCATTCTGTTATCAGTATTCAGTGATGAACACTCAAGAGAGTAACTGTCACAGACACACACCACAGGCACTGAAGACAAAGGAAAGCAGTCCTTTCTACCCTTCCATGCTCTCCTTTCTGTGAGTATGTGTGCTGGAGTGTTCCACTGCTGACTTGGTTGTACAGGAAGCAGTATTTCCCAGAACCCCTTCTCTGCACGTTTCCAAGCTAGAACTGGTCTCACGTGAGGCTGTGCAAGATATGGGATGTGAAGGTGAAGCAGTAGCCATACACTCTGAAGGCAGAGGTGGATACGGGTTCCAGTTTGTCCTCAACTTCATATACTCTGTGCCAAGCTCTTTTTCTTGAATGCTGATCCTGCTGACCAAGAGTGACCCCGGGCCTGCCACGGAGCTTTTGCTGCAAACTCACAGAGGCAGTGACATTGAAGAGCCAACAACCTCCCACAGTCTTCTGTGCCAGCTGCCCTCTGCAGTGCTGCTCCAGCAGCCACACCTGCCTACTTTCCAGATTCCTGCCTAAGTTTGTTTACCTGGGTCAGGGCTGGGCAGTGAACCTTTTCTGATCCTCACCTCCGCTTTTTCTGCCCTTTATTTACCCAGATCATCCTACAGCTTTTCAAGCTCTGATTCCTATAATAAATCTCTTAGTCTATAACATCCTCAATGGCTTTGCTTCCCCTACTGAATTCTTAGGCTGATGGTCTGAAATCTAAACTGACAAAAAATGATGGTCTATCCTTGATAGAACCCTGAAAGTAAATCAATAAAAGTGACTGTAAATATTTCAATTCTGTAACTCTGTTTTCAGGGTAGACATAAAAGAGAGTAACTGTAGGTGTAAGTTAGCTGCTAAATGTGGAAAGAACACCGGAAAGGACAGCCAGTTTAACGGGTGCGGTTAAGACACAGACTCTGCAGTCAGATGCTCTGAGTTCAAATCTTGGCTCTATTTCTTGCTTGGTGATTTTGGGCCTCAGTTTCCTCATCTGTAAAGTGGTACCTCCCCCCTCAGGGGGTTAGGATGATGTAAGGATTAGATGATATAATGTATGTCACAATGTTGGCACACGATAAACATTCAATAAATACTGGCTGTTTCTATGAGCGTCAGGCACGCCAGCAAGTTCCCTGTGTGATTCTGCATGAGTTACTTTACCTCTCTGAGTCTCAGGTTCCTCGTTGATAAAAAGCTGAGAAAAAGGAGACAGTTAAGCTCCCTCTACTTAACTGTGATTCTTCTTAGACAGAAAGTGTATCCTGGCCTTCAGCCACAGGAAACTTCTAGCAGTTTCCTGAAGTTGCTAGGACTGGCCCTCTTCTCAGAATGACCTTTTCCCTCTCTCTCTACCTGCCCCACACAACACCAGGCACACCTTTCCTACGGTCTTTCCCAATTACTCTTTACCTCTATTGCTGCCAAGTATATGTACCCCTTTCCCTCATTTACGCCCCCACTGTGCCCTGTACATACAGCGATCATATCTCACACGATACTTTATTTCTCTCTTTCCTGCATGTCTCATTCTTGTTATAAGTTGAGAAATTGCCTCCTACTGAATTCTAGCACAAGGCCAAGCATATAACAGATGCTTGCTTACTAACTGTGGGCTGAATGATTTCACTTAAAAGTTTTGATTTTTTAAAATAAAATCTTCTATACACATCATTTCTTCTAATCCTTAGAAAAGACTTCCCTGTTCAAAAGCACAACAAATCGCCTATCATGCTCTGAAATGGAGTGAGAGGGTGCTGATAAGATCTAATTACATACGAACTCTGAGGTCTGACAGGATGATTCAGGAGAGCAGGTCATGCTGATAGCCATCAGACTGGTATTTCCCTTATAGATACAAGATTTTAAGATTTTTCAGGCTGCTGGGCCTTTTCTGTTCTCCTGACTGTTCTTTACGGTGCAGAAGGGCGGGACCCCACTTTCCAATCACTCTTACTAATGCTGGCTCTTTGGAAGCAAGTCACCTCAAATTTGCATAAAATGCTGCTTTATGTGAAAATGATAAGAAGCTGATCACACAAGCTCCCAGAATCAGGATACAGGCTTTCATTTCCCCCAGTAAAAGAGGGCTGCTATGCTAAATTATAAACCCTAACTAAAGGGATTGAAAAATCAAATGAATAAAAATCAATACAGAGGTGACACTGGAAACAATTACGTATCCCCCGATAAAGAAAAATTCTGAATCTGCACTCCCTGAGTGAACTGGTATTTACCAAAAGTCAGCTTTCTTAAGATTTTTTTCAGTGATTAAATGAACAAAACAAGTACTTATTAAGCCCCGATTGTGTGGGAGGGATGACACCAGGGAGACTGAGAGAAGCACGGCCCAGCCTCCATCCTCAGGGAGCTTACTATCTAGCTGGAGCGTCAGAGAGCGCTCCACTCACTGCTGCACGGGGCAGATGCTGGCCGTAGTGTGAGTCAGCTGATAACGTGTGCATGTCACAGAACAGAGCAACAAATTCTGCTAGAAGAATAAGGCTGGGAAGGTTTATGAAACAGGTGATGCCTGAGCTGTGTTTCTTGAAGAGTGAGCTGTGAAGGCAGAGAGGTGGGAACGGCCATTCTCGGCATCTGGACAATATGAGCAAAGGCACATGGAGAAGCCTGCTGTATGTGGAACCGCAAGGTGCTTGTGGCTTAGGTGCCATGTCAGAGAGGACAAGGCAAAGTGGCCGCAAAGTTGGAACCAGGGTGTGAACGGTCCTAGACTGCATGCTAAGGAGCTTAGATTCTCCCATCAAAGGTTTCAGATAGAGAGTAATTTACGATCTAGACCTTCAGAAGAGATTTAATTCAAATTAAGTCAGATTGAGGTTTGGGAAAAAAAGATTCCTATCATCAGTGGAGGGGAAGTGGGAAGGGGTCTTCCCAAAATGAGAAGCCACTGGAGGCAGGGAGACTAGTTACGAGAATGCCGTAATAGATGAGACCTAAGGAAACAGAGGAGAGAAGAGAGGAATTTCAGAGTCCTTTGGGGGCAGCATCAACAGGACCAGGTGCCTGACTCAACGTGAGGGGAAAGAAGAGGGCGTCTAGGGCGGTGTCAGGGCAGGGGTTGGCTGCCCCTTAGAATCACCTGGGGAGGTTTTAACACCATTGATCCCTTTAGAGGAGGTACTGGGTCAACTAGATTCAGTAAGAAAAAACATGGACTCCTGACTCCACCTCTCACTATACCTAAAACTGATTCCAAGTGGACTGCAGATCTAACTATGGAAGGAAATACAGCACAACTTCTAGAAAATGATATGGGGGAACACAGTCATGATCTGCACAGAATGCAAAGATTTCTTCAAATTGGGCACCAAAGCACTTATTCAAAAAGAAAAATAGTGCTAAATTGGACTATGTTAAAATTTAGTACTTCTTTCTTTCAAAAGAAATCATTAGAAAGAGTTAAAAGGCAACCAATAAAATAAGTTAAAACATTCACACTACATATATCTAAAATAGGATTTTACCCAAAATATTATTTAAAACTCATATAAATCTTTAACAAAAAAGATAACGCACTTTCAAATGGGCAAGAGACTTGAACAGACACTTCAGAAAGATACCTAATGAGATATCAGAAAGGGGCTCAACTCAATGATTTTGGCAGCGCAAATAAAAACACACTGCAACATACCCGCAAGGATCGTTAAAGTGCGGGAAGAATAACTCAGAAGATATCAAGTGTTCAGGGGGTGTAGAACAACCTGAACTTTCAAATACTGCTGGTGGGAGTAAGAATTGGTGGAACATTTTGGAAAACAATTTGACAGTATCTGCCTACAAAAGCTGAAAACATTTACACCCTGTGCCCCAGCAATTCCCCTTTTAGGCATCTATCCATCAGATATGTGTATGTGTATGAGACAAGTACAAAAACGGGCTGTTTAAAATAGCCAGAAAACAGAAACACCCAAATGTGTATCAGTGAGAAAACAGACAAATAAACTGTGCTCTATTCTCACAATGGAACGCTACACAGCAATGAGGATGCAAGAACTACCCCTCCACACAGCAATGACGAATACCACACTGAGCAGAAGGAGCAGATCTAGAGAGGACAAGCTCTACGACTCTACTGAAGTAAAGCCCTAAGACAGACAGAACTACATGGCATTAGAAGTCAGGGCAGCTTGTTTGCAGACGGGGGCTTCTGGGAGGCCACAGCGTGCAGCTGCTTGAACCAGGAACCTTTATATGAAAGTATGAGCTTGTAACAATTCATTGCACTATACACTTATGATTTGCACACTGTACTTTTTGTGTATTACAGATCAATAAAAAGCTCAGGTTCATACTGTATAGCATAGGGATCTATATTCAATATCTTGTAGTAACCTATGGTGAAAAAGAATATGAAAATGAATATAGCTTCATGTATGACTGAAGCATTATGTTGTACACCAGAAACTGACACATTGTAAGCTGACTATATGTTAAATAAATAAATAATACATACATACATACATACATACATACATACATACACACACACACAAAGCTCAGGGGGAAAAAGAACTTATGTCCCACTCCCAAATTTCCAAGTGATTGGTCCGGCTCATGGTCTGGTCACCTATAGTTTTTAACGTCCCTTAGGGAATTCTAACATAAACCAAGTTTGAAAACCACTGGATTCCAACCTCTAGACTGTATACCTGAGCAAGTGATGATAAAGATCTGAGATGAGGAACACAGGAGGAATGGTTTTGGGGGAGGGAGTATAAAGGTGGTTCAATTTCAGCCAATACAAAGTCTAACAGAATATCCACAAGGTTGTACTAAACATATAACTAAGCACATGGGTCTTGAGCCCAAAAGAAAGTAGCTTATTTGATAACATCTGGAATCTTTTTTTTTTCTTTCCCGGTTTTACTGAGATATAATTGGCCTATAACATTGCGTAAGTTTGTGTACAACATAATGATTTGGTATTTCTATATCATTAAATGGTCACTACAGTAAATTTAGTTAACATGCATCTCCTCATATAGTTACATGTTTATTTTCTTGTGATGAGAACTTTAAAGATCTACTTTCCTAGCAACTTTCAATATGGTATTAAAATACAGAATTTATACAATATGGTATTGTCCATTACAGTCATCACTCTGTACATTACATCTCCAGAACTTATTTATCTCATAATTGGAAATTTGTACCTTTTGACCACTTTTACCCATTTTATGCACCCCCCCCCCCACATCACTGCTGGCAACCAACAATCTGATCTCTGTTTCTCTGAGTTTGGTTTCTTTAGATTCCACATGTAAGTGGTATCATACAATTTTGTGTGTGTGTGTGTATATATATATATATATACACACACATGTTTATTTATAAAATGGAATACTATGCAGCCACGATAAAGAAGGAATCACCTGGAATCTTGAAGGCTAGGCCATTAGATAAAAGGAAGAAGGGGAAGACAATCCCCTCCCCCCCAAAAAATTAAGATAAAACAAAATTTTACAAGTTTTCTTTTTCTTCTGGTTTTATATTTGGTAGGTGGGGATTAGCTTTAGTTAGTATTGCATCAGACAGAAGCTTTACAAAAACAATATAAACTTCAGCTTCACAACAGCAAGCACCCTGTGGGTCTCACCATATCACTCCCATTTGTGGAGAGGGGGTTGGGTGCATCCACAAGCTGAGGATGCAGGGGCTCAGTGAGACTGGAAAATCTGCCCGAGTTCTCATAAGTCACTACAAGGTATCAAAATACATGAGCATGTAACACGGTGGGCTGGAGAGAGAAATTTGAGAGTCATCGGCTTATTGACTCAAGAACTTTTGAGTAATTGTCTAGAACCAGTGCCCACTCTCTGAGTTCTGTAAGCTGCTGTAGCAAATCAGCAAACCCAAGAAGGGGTCAGAAGCACCAGTGACACAGACTTGGGTTGGCATATGAAATTGGGACAGTCTTGTGGGACTGAGCCCTTAACTAATCTGAGGCTAATTCCAAGCAGACAGTGTCAGAATGAATAGAATTGTGCGACACCCAGGTAGAGTTAGAGAACTGGTTGGTGTGGGGAAAACCTAAGTGTTCTACAGGCAGAAAGTAAAGAAAAAACAGTAGTTTTCCTTTCATATCTCTAAAACAGGATGTGACACACTCATGTGAGTGGATGTTGAGGTTCTGATAGACATTTGTAGGAAAACCCTTGAGACTGCTTTTCTAGGAAGATTCCATTAAATGTCAGGACTAGTGAATCTCAAGCCTCTGAAGACAAGGCAAAAATGGTGCTTTCTAAGAGGGTCTGGTCCCAAAGACAGTGATGGCAGAAGATAGAGGGCTCTTTCTCCTAAGAAGAAAAAAATTAAGTCCTCATGTCACCTTTTTTTAGTTTCATTAACTATAATTCAAAATCAAGTTTTATAGCAAACGGGATTTGCGTAGCTCTGGAAACCAGCAGTCTTTGTGGAACAGGAAGCCAGGATGAAAAAGCCCAGCACAAATCTGAGCACCAGTAGGTGGGTGAAGGCGAACAGGGTGGTGAAAATTAGTGTTCACTGCAAGGGAGGCTCGGAGGAGTGATGAGTCTGCACCTCATCTTTCTCCCCACCCTCAATGATCATGACAGGAATGTTTGTGAAGAGACCTTTTGGAAATTTTAAAAAAGCACAGCGTGCTTTAAACTGTTGTGTTACGCTCTCAAGAGTGGCTTCCTTCTCTCTTCAACTGGCAAATTTCAAATCAGAAAACATATTGACAGGGCATCTGTCCCTCACAACAGGGAAGAAGAAAAGCCACCCCCACCCTTGGCTTGCATTGATGAAGGAAGCTGACACGCTTGGGCAGAAGATGTGGCCACAGTATTGCAAGTCACGTCCTTGTGTTCTGACTGACAGGGGAAACCTAATGGACTTAACATTCATCAGGGAAGACCAAAGACATGGAATACGTCTTGCGGAAGCCTTTCTCCACTTTTAGGGACTGAATTCCTTTGTCGTCTCTACCTACCTTACAGAAAACAAACCTAGTTGCCCCAAAGAACAGAAATTCTTTAGCAGACAAATGCTTAATGATGTGTACTAGTTTTCATAAATGCTACCATCTGGTCTGAAAATGTAGAAAGAGCCCTAAAATATCTTTGAATAACTGAAGATCAGGATGACATTTCATCCCACAGCCATCATTTCAGAAATATATCTACCAGTGTAATTCACATATATCATCTCTTTAATCCTCCCCAAAACCCAAGACACAGCTTTGGTCTCCCCATTTCACAGATAAGGAAAATGAAGCAGAAGGAAATGATGGCACACACTCAGTCACACACAGCAAGAAGATGCTGAGCAAAATCTGAATCTTCGCTGTGTCTCAAAAGCCCGATTTTGTCCCAAATGCCATTCTGGCTCTCGCTGCTTTACTACTTCTTCATTTAAATAGGTCAAATTAAGACATATCAGCAGCAAAAAGTAGAGCTTTAGCTATATTTACACTCACTAGGTGTCTGAAGATGCAGAGGTGAGGCAATGTGACACCACACCATGAGTCAGGAGTTAGGAGGTTGGAGGTCTCTCTAGCTGCGTGACCCTGGGCAAGCCGCCTAACCCTCTGGACCTCTGGCCCTCCCCTGGAACCTAAGCAGACCAGCTTACCTGATTTCACTAATGCCTTTCAAATCTAGAAATCTCCCACACGTGCTCTAGACTCTACTAGGATAAGTGGGCTAGGTCATTTGCAAGTGAGCAGATGGTATCTATGCCAGTATATGCAGAATCTTAATGTAAACTTAAAAATCCAAAGAAACTCATCCTTTGCAAACCACTGCTGACATCAAAACCAACAGGTCTTACTTTAAAATACCAATGTGAAGGAGAAGGCCAAGATGACAGAGTAGAAGGACGCTCGTAGCTCACCCTCTCCCACAAATACACCAAGACTCACATCCACAGACCCACTCAGCCAACCAGAGCACCTGCGGAACTCCAACAGAACATCGTCCTCTTCAAAAGATAGAGACGCCAAAAATCTGGTAGGAGAAAAGGAAAAAAGAAAGAAGAAAAGGCAAAACGGTGCAGGACTGGTCCCAAGGGGAGGGAGCAGCAAACGAGGAACAGCACTCCTTTGCTGGGTCTCCCCTCTCCAACTGAGAGGCCAGCGGGACAGAGGGGGAGCCTCTGAGGCTTGGATCTGTACAGAGCAGCCCTTGACCTACAGAACTAAGTTAAACGGGCACAGAGGATCCCCATGACACCCAGCCCGAGACGCGGGCTGGCAGCTAGGGGCAGGGCCAGGCTGCCCGAGCCGGGCGGAGGACTGGGGCGGCTACACTGAGGCAGCCCTGGGGGACTGCAGGGGGCTGCGCGCCATGGCTGTGGGTGCACAGGTCAGAACAACCTGGGCCCTCCATAAAACAACAAGGCTGATGTGCCCTGGGGGGGAAGGGTGCATACCCCCATCTCTGAAAACCCTCGGAAAGTTTTCGGGGGAAGAGAGGCGGGGCTCAGGCACAGCCACCATATCCTCCAGTGCTTAGCACCCAGGCGGGGGCGGGGGCGAAACCTGAATCAGCACCTAAGGGCTTAGCAGCCTCAGAGGCCAGACAGAGACTTGTGTACAGGTTGAGGCAGATAGGATCGTCCTGGTCCTTCAGAGAACTTACTCCGCCAAGACAAACAAGGAGCTGGGTTTTGGCCCAGAGCAGGGGCAGGGCTGTTTCTTGGTCTCCCCTGAGCCCACCTGCGGAGCGCCCACCCGAGGCTGAGCACAGCGACACAGAGCTGAGGAGCGACCAGCGCCGGGAGAGGGCGGGCAGCCCCCCGCCTTTCTGGCAGGAACGCAGCCCCTGACCACCGTGCTGGGTGGGGGCAGCAGTGCTGGGTGGGGGCACGACCTGCCCTCCTACCTGGCCAGTCTGCAATATCTGACTGTGGCATCGGGAGGGGCAGTGACCCGCCCTCCCACAGCAAAGGAGAGCTGCACCTGACCCAGTGTTGGGAGGGGGCACGATCTGCTTGCCGACAGGCACTGGGAGCAGCACAGACAAGGGCGCCAACAGAGGGCCTCTGGAAACAGCAAGCTGAGCTTCTAAAACAGGATGAAGACAGAAAGACTTCGCATTAAGAGCGCACAGTCTACAGGAGAACACCGACCCCCTTTCCTTTTTTTTTTTAAATCTGTCTTTACCTGTTCTATTTTCTATTACCCTTTTAATTTTTACTTCTTTAAAAATTATATATATCCCCAGTTTTAATCCCTTTTAAATTTTTTATAAATATTATCATTATTATTTTTAAAAATCCACATCATTTCACTTTTATTTCTCTTGGTTTCCATGTCCTGTTATTGATTATACACAGGTTTCAAATACATTTTTTTCCTCTTTTCTCTTTTTTTAAAGATTTTTAAAGGACATCTCAACCCAATTGCTATTCTGCTTCAACTTGCTCTTCTATTATTCATTATACACTGTTTTCAAACCTTTTTTTCTCCCTTCTTTTAAAATTCTCTCTCTCTTTTTTTTTAAAGTTTTATTCCTACATAGGCATTAGATAGACAAACTCCTTAAGGACCACAATAGATAACCGACACTCCATAAATCACAGTGCCAGAGAGGGATGAGCAAGATGAAGAAGCAGAGAAACCATTCCCAATTAAAAGAACAACAGAAATCTCCTGAAAGAACGATCAATGAAATAGACATCGATAGCCTACTAGATCAAGATTTCAAAAAAGGAGTGATCAAAGTACTGAAGGAACTAAAAGAGGTAGTGTTTAGAGATATAAAATATGTCAAAAATGAAATGGAAGCTATAAAGAAGAGCCAAGTAGAACTGGTAAACTCATTGGCTGAGATGAGAAGTGATCTAAAGGCTGGGCAAAGCCGACTAGATAATGTAGAGGAACGAGTAAGTGACCTAGAAGACAGGACAATAGAAAGCACCCAATCAGAACAGCTACAAGATAAACAAATAAAAACAAATGAAAATAGCATAAGAGACCTATGGGATAATACAAAGTGTGCCAATCTTCGCATAATAGGGGTCCCAGAAGGGGAAGAAAGATCAGAGGGGATTGAAAAGGTTTTTGAAGAAATCATGGCTGAAAACTTCCCAAACTTAGAGAAGGAATCAAATATCCAAGTACAGGAAGCACAGAGGGTCCCAAACAGGAAGAACCCAAACAGACCCACACCAAGACATATCATAATCAAGATGGCCAGAGTCAAGGATAAAGAAATGATCCTAAAGGTAGCAAGAGAAAAGCAAAGAGTGAGTTACAAGGGAACCCCCATAAGGCTCTCAGCTGATTTCTCTACACAAACCTTATAGGCCAGAAGGGAGTGGCAAGATATATTCAAAGTCCTGAATGAAACAAAGATGCAGCCTAGGATACTTTATCTAGCATGGCTATCCTTTAGGATAGAAGGAGACATAAACATTTTCACAGACAAGAAAAATCTACAAGAGTTTAGCAACACTAAACCCATGTTAAAAGAAATATTGAAAGGTCTACTCTAAATAGAAAAGCAGCAAGATGCTACAGAAATGAGAAACTCACAATTGGAAAGGTGACAACTCATAAATTACAAATAAAATAAACACAAAATTGTAAAAGAAGACATTTAAATCACTGAGAGTGGGAGAGGGAGGCAGGAAAATATAGAATTTTTTTTCTTTGTTTTTTAAAGTTTTTGTTCTCAGTAGGATGGCTCTGAGATCATGTTACTATCAATTTAATAAAAACAGTTATAGTAATGGGTAATAGACTTACAAAAAAGGGTAACCACAAGTCAAAACTTACAAGGGAGTCTCAAAAACTTACAAGGGAGTCTCAAAAACTAAATAAAATCCATGATAATACAAAGGAAAATTACCAAACCACAAAAGGAAGAAGAAAGGAACAACGAGGAACTACCAAATCAACTGCAAAGATAAGTTCAAAATGGCAATAAACACACATCTATCATTAATTACTGTAAACATTAATGGACTAAATGTTCCAGTCAAAAGAGACAGAGTGGCAGACTGGATAATAAAGCAAGAACTTTCAATATGTTTGCATACAAGAGACCCACTTTAGGGAGAAGGACACATATAGATTGAGAGAGAAAGGATGGAAAAGGATATTCCATGCAAATGGAAAAGCCAAAAAAGCAGGTGTAGCAGTACTGATTTCAGACAAAATAGACTTTAAAACAAAGGCCATACAGAAAGATAAAGAAGGACATCTTATAATGATTAAAGGAGTGATATAAGATGAGGATATTACACTCATTAATATATATGCACCCAATATAGGAGCACCTAAATACATAAAATAATTACTAACAGAGATAAAGGGGGACATTGATGGGAATACAATCATAGTTGGAGATTTTAACACTGCATTAACATCACTAGACAGATCTTCCAGACAGAAAATAAATAAAGCAACAGAGAAATTAAATAATACAATAGAAAAATTAGATTTGGTGGATAGTTTCAGAGCATTACACCCCCCAAAAATAGGATATACATTCTTTACAAGTGCACATGGAACATTTTCTAGGATTGATCATGTACTTGGGCATAAAAGAAACCTCAACAATTTTAAGAAGATAGAAATTATCTCAAGCATCTTTACTCACCACAATGCCATGAAACTAGAAATCAACAACAGAGAAATAAAGGGGAAAAAAAGGAAAACATGGAGATTAAACAATATGCTATTAAAAAACCAATGGGTCAAAGAGGAAATCAAAGCTGAAATTAAAAAATACCTTGAGACAAATGAAAATGAAAGCACAACCACACAAAATTTGTGGGACACAGCAAAGGCAGTGCTAAGAGGGAAGTTTATAGTGATACAGGCCTTCCTCAAAAAAGAACAATCTCAAATAAACAATTTAACCCACCAGCTGAAAGAACTAGAAAAAGGAGAACAAAAAACCCTAAAAGGCAGCAGAAGGAAGGAAATTATAAGGATCAGGGAGGAAATAAATAAAATAGAGATTAAAAAAACCACAGAAAAAAATCAATCGAACCAAAAGCTGATTTTTTGAAAAAGTAAATAAAATCGATAAACCTCTGGCCAAACTCACAAAGAAGAAAAAAGAGAGAGCACAAATTAGCAAAATAAGAAAGGAAAATGGAGAAATTACAACAAATAAAATAGAAATACAGAATATCATATAAGAATATTATGAAAAACTATGGAACCAAACTGGATAACCTAGAGGAGATGGACAAGTTTCTGGAAACATACAGTCCACCAAGACTAAATCAAGAAGAAACTGACCACTTGAACAAACCGATCACTAGAAATGAAATCAAAATAGCAATAAAAAAAACCTTCCTACAATTGAAAGTCCAGGACTGGACGGCTTCACTGGGAAATTCTACCAAACATACAAAGAAGAACTCATACCAGTCCTTCTCAAATTCTTCCAGAAGACTGAAAAGGAGGGAATACTCCCAAACTCATTCTATGAAGCCACCATCACCCTGATACCAAAATCAGGCAAAGACACTACCAGAAAAGAGAATTATAGGCCAATATCACTGATGAACCTAGATGCCAAAATCCTCACCAAAATATTAGCAAACAGAATCCAACAACACATAAAAAAGATTATACATCATGACCAAGTGGGGTTCTACACAAACCGATCAATGTAATACATCACATCAACAAGAAAAAGGGCAAAAACCACATGATCATCTCAATAGATGCAGAAAAAGCATTTGATAAAATTCAACACCCATTTATGATAAAAACCCTAACCAAAGTGGGTATAGAGGGAACATATCTTAACATCATAAAAGCTATATATGACAAACCTACAGCCAGCATAGTACTCAATGGTGAAAAACTCAAAAGCTTCCCACTAAAATCTGGGACAAGACAAAGATGCCCACTATCACCACTCCTATTCAACATAGTCTTGGAAGTCCTAGCCACAGCAGTCAGGCAAGAGAGAGAAATAAAAGGGATTCAAATTGGAAAAGAAGAGGTGAAAGTGTCACTATATGCTGATGACATGTTACTATATATAGAAAACCCTAAAAGGTCCACACAAAAGCTACTAGAGCTGATCGAAGAATTCAGCAAGGTAGCAGGTTACAAGATTAACATTCAAAAATAGTTGCATTTCTTTACACTAACAATGAATCGACAGAAAAAGGAAGTAAAGAAACAATCCCCTTTAAAATAGCACCCAAAGTAATAAAATACCTAGGAATAAATCTAACCAAGGAGGTGAAAGAATTATACACAGAAAACTATAAACCACTGATGAAGGAAATTAAAGACGACTTTAAAAAATGGAAAGATATTCCATGCTCTTGGATTGGAAGAATCAATATTGTTAAAATGGTCACACTGCCCAAGGCAATCTACAGATTTAATGCAATCCCTACCAAATTACCCAAGACATATTTCACAGAACTGGAACAAATCATAATAAAATTTATATGGAACCATCAAAGACCTAGAATTGCCAAAGCATTACTGAAGAGAAAGAAAGAAGCTGGAGGAATAACTCTCCCAGACTTCAGACAATACTATAGAGCTACAGTCATCAAGACAGCATGGTATTGGTACACAAACAGACATATAGACCAATGGAACAGAATAGAGAGCCCAGAAATGAACCCACAAACTTTTGGTCAACTCATCTTCGACAAAGGAGGCAAGAATATACAATGGAATAAAGACAGTCTCTTCAGCAAATGGTGTTGGGAAAACTGGACAGCAGCATGTAAAGCAATGAAGCTAGAACACTCCCTTACACCATACACAAAAATAAACTCAAAATGGATCAAAGACTTAAACATAAAACAAGATACAATAAACCTCCTAGAAGAAAATATAGGCAAAACAGTATCTGACATACATCTCAAAAATGTTCTCCTAGAACAGTCTACTCAAGCAATAGAAATAAAAGCAAGAATAAACAAATGGCAGCTAATAAAACTTACAATCTTCTGCACAGCAAAGGAAATCATAAGTAAAACAAAAAGACAACCTATGGAATGGGAGAAAATTTTTGCAAATGAAACCGACAAAGGCTTGATCTCCAGAATATATAAGCAGCTCGTACGACTTAATAAGAAACAACCAAACAACCCAATCCAAAAATGGGCAAAAGACCTAAACAAGCAATTCTCCAAGGAAGATGTACAAATGATCAATAGGCACATGAAAAAATGCTCCATATAACTAATTATCAGAGAAATGCAAATCAAACCTACAATGAGTTATCACCTCACACCAGCCAGAATAGCCATCATTCAGAAGTCCACAAATGACAAATGCCGGACAGGCTGTGGAGAAAGGGGAACCCTCCTACACTGCCGGTGGAAATGCAGTGTGGTGCAGCCACTGTGGAAAACAGTATGGAGAGTCCTCAAAAGACTAAGAATAGACTTACCATATGACCCAGGAATACTGCTCCTGGGCATATATCAAGAAGGAACCCTATTTCAGGATGACACCTGCACCCCAATGTTCATAGCAGCACTATTTACAATAGCCAAGACATGGAGACAGCCTTAATGTCCATCAACAGATGACTGGATAAAGAAGAGGTGGTATATTTATACAATGGAATACTACTCGGCCATAAAAACTAACAACATAACGCCATTTGCAGCAACATGGATGCTCCTGGAGAATGTCATTCTAAGTGAAGTAAGCCAGAAAGAAAAAGAAAAATACCATATGAGATCACTCATATGTGGCATCTAAAAAAAAAAAGCATAAATACAAAACAGAAATAGACTCATAGACATAGAATACAAACTTGTGGTTGCCAAGGGGGAGAGGGGTGGTAAGGGATAGACTGGGATTTCAAAATTGTAGAATAGATAAACAAGATTATACTGTATAGCACAGGGAAATACATACAAGATCTTATGGTAGCTCACAGAGAAAAAAATGTGACAATGAATATATATATATGTTCATGTATAACTGAAAAATTGTGCTCTACACTGGAATTTGACACAACATTGTAAAATGATTATAAATCAATAAAAAATGTTTAAAAAATAAAATAAAATACCAATGTGAAGATTTTAACTTTATTCTTTTTTAATCTCTCCTTTTTTTGGTTTTTGTTTCTACAAGAATGGATATTACAGCCAGACTATCTCTTAATGATCTGGTTTATGTGTATGGGTCTTTACAAAAACAAGATTTTTTTTTAAAAGATCAAATAGATATTTGAGGAAGGAAAATAAGAAAGAATTTACGGTTCCTTCTTATGGAAAGTTATTACATTTCATTAGGGATAAGTACTAAATACAACAAACACTGTGAACAAGCATTGCTAAATTTTAGAGGACCAAAGTAATATTTAGATATGAAAATGAAAAGTTAGAACTGCATTCTTCTGTGATTGAATCTATTATCATTTCGTACTAATACACAGGCATGAGCTATCAAAGGAATAACACAGTACAGGATTCAAACTGCAGCTCTACCAGGAAGAGTAGATACTCTCTCAACCTCACCATGCCTGGCTAAGTAAGAGATACTCTTACTAAGTGACAGAAATGTTGTGATGGAAAAGTGAAGTGATGTATGACATCAAAGCAGGCACTAAACAAATGTTAGTTCTTTTCTCCTCTTTCCCCCTTTTGGCTGGAGAAAACTGTGGTTGATGGCCATTTCACTGAAATGGTCACCAATAACTAAAAATCTACTTACCTGTTTATTACCTGTCAAGGCTCACTGACATCTTTAGTTGGAGCAAAAAAATTAAGTCTGAATTATTGTAACTAAATTTCTAAGGTCTAGTACAGAGATTATAATTGGAATATGAATATAAATCCCCAAATCACACTAAGCTAGATTTGGGGCTTAATATTTGCAAAACATATGTAATAAATAACATTTTAGCATATACTTTCACATTGATAACCTATGATGATTCTGTATGACGGCCTAGTTTTTCCAGATGAAATCTCAGAACACCGACAAGTCTGAAACAATCCCTCTGATGCTCCCTGCACTGTGAGCAATGTGTTCCCTGGCCTTGCAGACTAACAATTATTAAAGGGCATAAAAGATTTCTATAGAGGTTTTAGGTAAGTATCCCCAAACCTATACAGTTTCTTTTGAAGTTAAAATATTAGAAGGGAAGAGGAAGATCTGCCCACTGACTTATACAAATATGTAGTTGTAGCACTGGATCATGCTACATTCAACCCAAATTATGGTTTAAAACACTTCTCTCCAAGGCGGCAGAGCTCTCTTATGCCCCTGCTGAGTGGGAAGCAGTGGGAAGGTATTTTAAGACACTAAGCCGTGGTACACAGTCAGCAGCCCTAAGAACCCGTGAGATGGGACAGCTAACATCTCCCACATCTGCGTGGAGTGTTAGAAGGCGACAACACAGATCTCACAGTGGGCCCTGAGCAAAAATTACATCACAGGAGCACAGAATGGTTCCTGCCATTTGAAAAGTACACAATCCTCCTGTGTACTAACATCATGAGCCTTTGCTTCTTCATATTTTTGGAGCAGACAGAACTATGATGTTGTTGTGGGGAGGGCCCTGCAGGCGGACTTTTCCCTGGAAACCTTTCCTGTGCAGGAATTGCTGGGTAAGGACTTGAGATACCCTCAAGGAGGGCAGCAGGCCACTGGGAAGGGAAGGGGAGTGATGTTTCCTGAGCCCTTACAAAATGTCAGGTGCTGTGCCAGGCACTTTTCACCATCTCATGTTTCATAGGTATCTTAGCATAGAGTGGACTTGTCCCACCACTCCCTATGGGCTTTCAGGAGGCTTCACCCTGAGCTGGAAAGATATGACAGGTTTTTCCAATCTACTTCCTGTTTCCATGTAAAGTAGCCAAAAGTGATCAGGGCAAATGGCCTGAGGGCCCCAGCATACTGATGATATGCTTGAAGTAGGAGCTCTGGTTGGGAAACAAACAGCCATGCTGCAGTCACTGTCTATGCTATGTAGCCTAGTTCCACAAACTCTGTAGCTTCAAACCACACATCTAGTTATCTTACAGTTTGTAGGTCAGTAGTCCAGGTGCGACTTAACTAAGTCTTCTGTTCAGGGTCTCACCAGGCACATTGAAGGTGTCAGCCAGGCTGCCTTGTTATCAGGAAGTTTGAGCGGGGAAGACTCTGCTTCCCAGCTCACTTGGGTTGCTGACAAAATGTTACTTCCTCATGGTTTATGACAGACAGTCCTGGCTTCTTATTGGCCACTGTCTAGTGGCCCCTTTTAGGTCCTAGAGGCCACCCCCAGCTCCCTGACACTCAGCCCTCTCCTAAGACAGTCACAACATGGCAGTTTGTTTCTCATAAGCCAGCAGGAGAATCTCTCTCACTCCTGTCTGCTAAGAAAGTTTTATATAAAGTAACGTGACCATGGGAGTAACAGCCCATCAATTTTGGCACACAGTGTAACTTCATCAAGGGAGTCGTTGAGTAGTGATCTTATTACTTTTGCCACATTCTACTGGTTAGAAACAAGTCACAGATCCCACCTATACTCAAATGGAAGGGGTTACCCAGGGTGTGAACCATTAGAAGTCACTCTAGAGTGTGTTCTCCACACATACCAAGACAATGTGTCTTCATATTTTGTAGCATACGACAGAGAAGACAAAAAGGACTGGGAAGGCGGTCTTTTCCAAATATGAATTCTGGTTCTTTTGTTGCATGACTTGGGCAAGTAATTTCATCTCAAAGTTTCTACTTCTGTGGAGATTACATTCTAGATGGGAAATGTAGGTGATGGGTAGATGATTAAAACAAAAGATAAAATAGGGGATAACTGCAATTGTGACAGACTATGAGAAGGGGCTCTGAGTGTGGTGGGGGGAGGCTCTTTCAGAGTGAGTGGCCAGAAGCGGGCTGCAGAGGGAGGTGGAGTGCCCAGAAGAACAGCCACAGCGGGAGTGAGAAGAGTGCTGCAGGTAGAGGGACTTCCTGTGCAAAGGCCCTGAGGATCAGCAAGAAGTCAGTGAGGGGTGACAGACATCAACACCGGCTCAAGGGCAGAGCAAGAGCCAAGTCAGCCAGGGCCTGGAGCCAGGAAGTCTCTTCTAGTTCAGTGGGAAGCATCGCAGGGTAAGAAGCAGAGGAACGACGGATGTGACTGACAGCTGTCATGGCACGAAGTGGCTGCTACGTGGAGGATGTGAGACTGGGAAGTAAGAATGAAGAATTATACAAATAAAAACAACTTACAAAAGTAAGTATTTCGGTAAGTACGATAAAAGATAAGAACAGACTCTTTGACTACGTGTACAAACCACAATCTTACAGTCAGGCCACTGGCATCATAGTGGCAGAGATGAGCCACACCTTGCCAAGTAAATACATAATAAAGGTTTAAGAAGTAACAAGGGCCATGAAGAAAAATAAAACAGGAAATGGCTTAGATTGTGATGAGGGGGGATGCTTTAAACAAGGCAGGCGGGAAAGCTGTACCAATGAGGTGATATTTGAGCAGAGACCCGAGGGAAGACTGTGAGAAGACCAGGAGCCAACTGGTTAGGACAGAAGGCCTGGCACAGTCCAAGGAATGAGGGGGTAGCAGGAAGGCCAGGGACTCTGTGCAGTGGCAGTGAGGCAGAGATTGGCAGGCATGTAGGAAATGAAGTCAGATCATTGGACCCTGTAACCCACTGTGAGGGCTTTCAATGTTACTCTAAATGGGGAACCACTGGAGAGATTTGTGGAGGGGACCCAAGTGAAGGCATCACGAGCCCAGTGGAGCAGAGCAGACCTAGACAGGGGCTCAGGGAATGCCTCTCACAGGACATGATTTAAGCTGAGGCAGGAAGGATGAGGAAGAAGACAGGTGCCACATACGGGGCAGGCGGGGCATTCCAGGAAAACAGCCAGTGCTAAATAATCTTCTGTAATCTGTCCATTATGCATTTTCATTATTTTTCAGTGTCAGGATTTAGAAAATTAAAAGCTCAGGCTACTAGATCAGTACATGTCTCTTATTCTTTAAGTGAAGGATGGATACAGTCATTTGTGCACTTATCCAAAAGACATACTGAGGGCAAACGATGTACCAGGCACAATGCTAAGAGCCCTGAAAGACAAGAAGGAGAACACAAACGAGGTCTTGCCCTCCAGGAAACACAGCAAATTCAGTGTGTTTTGGGGCCAAGGATTTAAAGACATGAATGTCAAACAATATATGTATTGATTTTCACCAAATATCTTCTAATCACTGTATTTATTTATCTTTGGAAGGAGATGGTTAAGAGGGAAGTCCTTGGGAAAGAAACATAGTAATTTTGATGTAATAGCTTTCCAGGGATTAATAAGGTATTTTTTAAATTAACAGAGCTAATTTTTATTTCCATAGGTATGCCACCAATGAGAGTTGAAACTATTATTGTGAAATTCTGAATAGACATTTAATGACCCTGACTTAATACTCGAATCTCAGGCATGCTGGAGAATGCTAGACCATGCAAATATTCAAGAAAAAAGCATTTCTCTAGAGAACCAAACCCCACTCTGCACAGTGTTTTTCATGTTCAAACTGCTTTTTATCAACACATCTTGGAAATTTGTACAGGATGATGAAATCAGGGTCAGAATAACTTTTCGGTGCAAAGTAAAAAGTCTCTGTGAGAACCGCTCTGCTAAGGCTGGGAAGGAAACATAGCCATTCCTGCCATGTCTACTGTCCTGTTTCCAGGCGAAGAGCTTCACTACAGTGCCATGATACAGATTTGCAGGATGTTGAAAAAAACGAAAAAAAAAAAACAAAAAAAAACTTAAAAATACACTGATCCAAAATCAAGAGTCCATTTCTCTACTGAAAAAAGCAACCATCAATATACATAAACCAAGAAGCCAAACATCAAAAAGCTATTATATCAAAATATAATAAAGAGCTTGAATGGCAAGCTCTCTAGTCCTGCGCTGTCCATGATGGGCAACACTGGCCACATGGGGCTACTGAGCATTTGAAATGCGGCTAGTCCAAACTGAGATATGCTATATTGTATAAAACACACACCAAATTTCAAAACTTGGTGTAAAAAAAAAAAAATAATGTAAAACTTCTCAATGATTTTTAAATTTTGGACATACTGGGTTAAATAAAATACTAAAGTCACTTTTATCTTTCTTTTTACCTTTTTTAATGTGGCTACTAGAAAATTCAAAATTACGCACGTGGCTTGCATTTTATTTCTATTGGACAGTGTAGATTTAGTACATTCCCGCCCACCCCCAACGTGGCATCAGAATACTCAAAGAAAATTGATTTGTGTCTTCTCTGATGATCTTTGCTCTTAGACACCATGAGAACAAGGGCTCACAATCAGTAGACGTACATAGGGCTTTTATAAGCAGGTTGGAAATCTGTACTGGTTTACGCTGTTCCTGTCAGAACTTCACAGACTGAGTTGAAAGACTTTACAACTCTCTGTTCCATGGTCTTGAAAGCCCTGCTTTGCAGGCCACTCCTGTAGACCTGTGACCTCATTCACCCCTCCTCACTTCATCAGTTAGCTGGAATTTCCAGAAGGAATTAGCTGTGAAGGCCTCTGAGCAGCTCTCCTGTGTGATTAGACTGTGAAGTCCCAGAGGGCAGGGGCCCAGTCTTCATCCCGTTGCTACCCCACCACACCTAGAATTGCTCTTTGCACACAGTGAATGCATCTGATAAATACATGGGTAGAGTTGATGGTTCAGGGAAAAGGAAGTGTTTTCCTTTTCTTACTTAAATCATGGCAGTTTTATCACATTAGCCACTGACTTTCAACTGTGCTTCATAATTCATTATTCAAATATCTGACTGAGTGGGGGGCTAGGGACATGAGGGTGAATAAGACAGGCACAGTCCTGTCCTCGCAGGGGAGGACAAACACCACAGAGCTACAGTAAGCATGTGGGTACCAGCAGGACAAAGCAGCCAGGATCTGAGAGGGTCGGTGACAGGGGAACCTACTATAGTCGGGGGTCCAGGAAGGCTTCCAAATGACATTTATGCTGGACCTGAGGGAACCGTTTGCCTGGCAAGGTGGAGGGGAAGGGGCAGGCTGACCATGCAGGGAGGGCCCTTTAAGCTGGGTTAAAAATTTAAAACTTAATCCCCAAATCAGTGAAAAGTCATTGAAGGGTTTTTGGCAATATGGTATGATCAGATTTGTCTTTTAAAAATATCACTCCGGAGGTGGGCAAGAGCAGATGTGGGGCCTACACAGAGGATATCTAGAGATCTGTGAAAAGTAATCAAATGCTCTGGTCATCATTTCAATAGGAACTGAGTTTCGAGACTATAAAAGATGTAAGGGCTCCACAGGGACAGATCTGAGAGCCAGAATGCATCCGAGGGTATTCATCTAACACCAAATACTCTCAAAGTGCCCTCAAAGCATTAATTTCCACAGCTTCTACTGGCCTGTCCATGTAAATCTGTTACTCTGCATCAGCCTCTCTCCTGACCCCCGCCAGACCTTGCTTATTCAGGAACAGCAGCCGGTGATTCATACTGGTTGACCCAGCTTCCGGGGTCACTGAGAGGCCAAGTGGTCAAAGCATTTATCAAACAGCATGAGTTTGGGAAGATTCTGCTCTTCTGTGCCTGAGGACTGGGAGTCTCTGGGTGTTGGCTAGATTCCTGTGTCCCCTTCTCAAGGACACTTGCGTTTTGAACAAGTGTACTGGACCTTTCAGGAGCTCTAGTCAATGTCTGCTCTCAAGGCAAGAAATTCATGGAGGAACTAAGTCATATCTATTATAAACCAATAAACACAGATTGCCTAAATTCTGTAAAAAGAGTATGTGAAATTTTGTTTTGTTCTGGACCCTTTGGATGACACATATTTGTATATGTATGTGGCCTGTCCATATATAACTGCTTTTCTGAAACCAATTTGTGATTGCCTTGTGATGGCCTTTAATGATCCTCCTTGGTCGCAGATATCCATTACAATTTCAAATAGCCATAAAACCAATATGTTGGCAGCTAATAAGCACATCCAGCATTCTAATAAAAGTATGTCATTTCTAAAAATTCAGATCTCCCCCAATGACTTTCTCCTGTAATTGTTTTTACTAAAATAAGTCTCACCCCTCAATCTGTTTCCTTTCTGAATTTCTGTCGTATCCACTCTGTAAGCGAAGGCCCCTTTGTACCTAAATGAAGAACCCACTGTTCTCAGAAGCAAGATTGTGCCATGGAAAGTTCCTGGGCTTGTGGGGTAGTCAGACCTGCGTTCCAATCCCTGGCTTCATTACTCCCTAGGTGTGTAACTTTGGGAAAGTTTCTTAAATTCTCTGGCCCTTATCTTCTCCTGCAGAAAACTAGGCTCTCCTACTGTACTGGTTTTCTAGGGCTTCCATAAAAAATTGCCACAAACTGTGTGACTTAAAACAACAGGAATTCACTCTCTCACGGTTCAAGCAGCTTGAAATCAGGGCATCAGCAGGGCTGGCTCTCCGGAGGCTCTCTGGGAGAACCCTTCCTTGCCTCTTCCAGCTCCGGTGCCTTGCGGCTTCCTTGGTTTGTGGCAGCATCACTCTCATCTTGGCCTCTGTTTTCACATGGCCTTCTTCCCTGTGTCTCTCTGAGTTTTTTCTTCTTTTAAGGACACCAGTTGTTGGATTCAGGGCTCACTCTAATTCCAGGATGAGTTCATCTTAAAATCATTAACTAATTCTATCTCAAAAGATGCTATTTCCAAATAAAGCCACATTTTGAGGTTCTGGGTGGCCCTGGGTTTTGAGGGGCATCCTATCCAACACGCAACACCTCCCTACAACCGAGTTCCATTAGACTCAGGAACAATGCCGGGTCCCCACTAAGAGTTTGTGTTAACAGATTTTTAGTCTCTTCCCTATACTATGAATTGTTCAACTGTGCTTTAGTTTTGCAGTCAGAAAAAAAAAAAAAAAGGTTACTCTTAGAGAGGAGAGATAGTGTACATAACTACCAAATACTGAAAATGAATTCGTGCTCAATAGATACTGTATTTTCCCTCCTTTTCCCTATATTTGATCATAGCCCTACAACAGTGAGTTACTAGCACAATTTATCATGTGTAAATCCCAGGAAATCAGAGCACTTCAAAGTTCTACACAAAGATCAAGATAAAAATAACCTGCGCTAAACAATGACTTCTTATGGTGAGGCAGGGTGAGCGGTTCTCTTTTCAGAACTGACCCATCACATCTATTTAAATACTAAGGACTAGGTGAACATCCAAGAGATCCTTGCATCTCTGTGGAGTATCAAAGTCGCGAAAAAGGCTCTGGGTACAAATTAGAATTGATTTCTGCTATTCTTTGCCTAATCTGCCAACCACTTGGTTAAGTGTCTGGTTCCTATGGCTTATCATTTACTTCTTTATCATTCTTCTTCACATAATCCCATCTCTGATGTAGTTTAAGACAGAAAAAAAGTTGAGAATGTTATTCCCACATAGCCTGTTGAGCTTCAAAACAGCAGCTGTGCTGTCAAACTAAATGTTGAGTGAAGCTGCAACCAGCAGCAGAGGGCAGTAGAGAGCATATACTATACCTACCTGCTTCCTCTTATCCCATATCTCTCCTTTCCTTATCTCTGACCCACTAGTGCTCAGTATCCAAACTGGGGCTGACACAGTGCCTGGATCATCTTTCCTAGGACCACTAAAGACATAGGAATCTCAACCTGAAAATCCCAAAGAAACCAGCTTCCAGAGAAAGCCGTTTTCCCAACATTCATGCATTTCATTTACATATGTCCAGCCTTGCTTCAAGCTTCCACACTCTGCAGGTGGGAGCTGCTATACAGGAAGAGTGGTTGGGGGTCTAGAACAACAGGTGCTTTGCTCTGTTACAACCTGTGCCCGTGGAGGTCACCCCAGTTCTACCTGGTTCTCTTTTCAAGGTATAGCTCTATTATCTCTCTTATAACTCCCTCCTCGTACGAGTGGTAACAGGTTAGCAATGCTGATCTGTGATGTGCAAAGACTTCAGTGATGTGTATGAACAGAAACCCTCCGTATTTAACAAAACCATTCAACTTCCTACTTTTTCACACCTTCAGGGAACCACTGTATTTTACCTTACAGCTCTCCCAGTTTTCTTTCCTACAATTTCTTTCAGTTAATAGCAGCTTACAGCTCCCCTGACGTTATGTGCCACCCATGTTGTCTGCACCATGCAGTTTGTTAAACACACTGCAGTCAGACAAAATACCACAGCAGCCTCTAGTTACTTCAGTGTGAGCCTTGGAAGTGCTCCCTCCCCACAAGAAGTGCTCTACCTGAAGTCACTGAACCTCCTGATTGGCAGACTGAGGAAGAAGAAACACACCAAACTAAAATGTCCCCCAAAGAGAAACTCAAAGTTACCTGGAGGGATCCCCTGAAGGTATAAAATGACCCCTTACCTGGATTGGGTTGAAGGTACTCAATGGTTTTAGTCATTATTTCCATCACAGCCCGGCTAGTGACATCCACTTTCTGAAATGAGAAAATAAATACTCAAAATGATATAAATTATTAGCTTCAAAAATTTCATTTTTGCTTGAGTATATACAAAAAATTCATTTTTGCTTGAGTATGTCCCTGGCGGGACAACAGAGCAACAAGCAGGCCTGCAGTGGACGGTGAGGGCTCCCGGACCTGCCAGAGGTAACACTGCCTCTGCGTTCAGCTGTGCTCCACCAAGATCTGGAAAGCCTACTCATCCAAAGAGGAACCTGGTAACTTCCTAAAACATGTTTCAAAATATACTTCATTAGCTTCTATAAAATAAGGTGGCAGTGGCTTCCTCTCCAAGTGGCCTGAGGTGGTCTCTGAAAATGGTTCACTATTCACGTGACTCAGAAAACCCCATAAAATCATGCCATTCCATCATTACAATGCTGGAGCTGGCTGGTGTGCCTATACCAAAGAATGGGGCTAGACAAGAGGGTCCATGACCCAAAAAGTATGAATTTGTGACTGCACATGCTTGAAAAAGCGGAGATAATGAATTATACTTTGCCCCAGAGGCATTTACTGGATGTCTATAGTGGGCCAGGCATGTTGGCAGGTTTCACTGCCCCAAAGAAAAGAAAAATGCAACATCAACTCTGTTTATTCAAGTAAGAGTGGAAAAGTTTTTATTTAACTTCTAAGAACATCCCAAGTACATAAAAATTTTGAGCAAACACTTGTAATCAGTCCTTGAACTTTCGCTTAATTCTAAATAAAAATCTTGGTCCTAGAGTCTACCCTTGCAAAATGTTGAATGCTCAGCATTTGCATTTAGCAGGTCCCCAAGTCCTCTCTCTGCTGTGCCCTTCTCCCCACATGGAGAGGCCATGCGATTAGGTCCTTTCTAAGTTCACCCATGGATTCTTTTTCTTATCAACACATGCGGTCCACTCAACCACTCTACAGGATAAATGACCAGTGAAAATTAATGCATCCTCCTACCCAAGGTACGTGCAGGGAATGCCTAAGTATGAGTGAAAGGAATTAAGCTTTGATGGTAGAATATCAGATATCAATTAAGTCCATGGGGATATTACTGTTTTGTTTTGTTTTGTTTGTTTTGGTTTGTTTTGGTTTGTTTAGAGTTCATGGGCTCCTTCCTCAATTCCAATTTTATCAATAACCTACTGCACCAACACATAAAATCAGCCTTCCATGGGTGGGGTAAACCTTTTTTTCTTTCATAATCAGAAACCAAACCAGAACCAGAAGATTTTATCTTTCAGGTTTGTTCTTCAAATATTTAATAACTTCCCCTTCCATGTCGTCAGATTACTGTGTGTGTAAGGGAGTTTGCTATTGCTGTGATTAACAGAGGAAAACATTTTTTTCTTATGCAGTCATCATGATATAAAGTTACCTTAAAAAGCACTCCTATTTAAGAAATGCCTGCCTAATGTGAACCCTGTACCACATCCTTTTGGTTAACTTGAATTTTTAATGTCTTAGATATGAGTATGCAGCTAAGTAGTGTTTAGTTCTGAAGTACATAGTGGTTACTTGGGGTTGTGCAGGGCAGGACTTGTGTGGCCATACATGGAACTCCTGGAAGTGTTACCAACATGCCAACCAACCACTAGGTACTCAGTGTCACGGAAATGAAATCAAAGATTACAAGCCGAATAAACAGGCTGAAAGACCAGGTTATGTGCATGACAGGAGGAAAACAGATCTCTTGCTGACTGTACGACAGGGCTTAAGGCATTTGATGTCAAATGAATCCAAATGTCCTGTGTGGCTATCACGGGAAGAAAAGTAGCTACAAATGTCAAGGTTCCTAAGAGAGAATGCCAGAAGAAGTGAATGGACCAATGACCACTAGATATTCTGAAGTCCTATGTTGGAGGAGGCTGACCAATTTCTACGTCTCCCCCATCTCTATGCTCAGTAATAATCATAACCACCATCATCATAAAGTGCTTTCTATTCGTCAGGAAATAAAAACTTCCCTGGGTGAAATAAAGGTTTATTTTTTTTCTTCCTGAAAGTAAAAGCATAGGCACATATTCTTCTGCTCTTTTCACTTCAATTTTCTCAGTGTCAAGATTTTAGCAGTGCTCAGTAGGAAGGTTCTCCCTCCACTATGCAGTCTTGTAATTTACAACTCTGGGTAGGGAGAGAACCAGCCCCCTCAACCTTCTTTACTCACTGTAACACTCTTCTTCTCCACGTTCAGACAAGGGTTGGCAAACTATGGCCAGTGTGCCAAATCTGGGCCACTACCTGTTGTTACATTTTTAAATGGTTGGAAAAATTCAAAAGAATACAACTATTTTGTTGCACATAATAATTATATGAACTTCAAATTTCAGTGTCCCTAGGTGAGTTTTGTTGAAATGCAGCCACGCTCATTCATCTAAGCACCATCAATGGTTGCTTCTGCCCTTTGACAGCAGAGGGGAGGCGCTGCAGGAGAGACCACAGCTGTAAGAGAGACGCCCGCTGGCCCACAAAGCCTCATATACTTCCAGAAAAACTCTGCTGCTCCCTGTGCAAAGGTTCCATTTTCACAAAGGTAAGCCACGCTGAATCTATGAGCGCTGATCATTTCACCAGCTGTCTCAGTCTTTAGGGACAAGATACAAGAGAACTGAAAGGTACCAGGTTAACTAGAACGAGGCTATTGTTTTGAGGCATCTGAATATTACCTTCTCCACTGGAAAAAGCAGTAGTCAGTGTTTCCTGAACACAGGCGGCAGCACACGTGAACAATACAGCACTCTTTGTGGAGCAAAAAAAAGGACTGAAAGATAGGACTTCATAGCATCAGATACTGCATTATGTCAGAGGCTGCCACAGGGACACAGCAGCAGAGTTTACGAAAAAATAGGTACCTGAAAATGGACACAGACAGTTTGTGGGTTCAGTGATCAATACTAAATAGATAAATCAAGCACCTACTTGGACATGGGGTCACTTACAGCGGTTGCACAAAAGAAAATGTTGAAATGTCACATGAAACATTTAATTTTTCTGTCACCAAAGTTAAGGGAAAATGTACCTATTAAGAATATATACACACCTGCTTAAAGTAATGAGAACCTGAGCAAGAACCCCTAATTAAACAAGTCAGAGGCATGATGAAAACAGCACCCTGGAAACGTCTGTCTGGCAGTGAGACACAGGCTGGTACAACAAGGGGATGTTTTGACAGCTTCCTACTGACTCAGAAGAATGAATGTACCTGTCCCCAAACTGCTCTGCTCTATCACAGTTATCTCTTGTGTTTGGAAAGCCTGATTAATAAAGTGTGTTGAAAACAAAAATAAACAACGCATTTGGCTAAGAGTGCCCCCAAAGGTTTTTTTGTTTGTTTTTGTTTATATTTATGTGTGTGTATATATATATATATATAGTTCCCGCATAGTTCTACATTACTCATGTACACAGAAACAAGAGGAAATTTCAGGATTTAGCTCAGATGCCCTCTCCTCTAGGAAGCTTCCATTGATCTACCCAGTCTGAGTTAGGTCTCCCATGAAAATACTGCCCAGGGCACCAAGCATCATGTCCTGTAAGACACTGATTTATGTGCCCATTTCTTCCATCAAAATGGGAAGCTCCTTGAAGGCGGGAACTATGTGTTAATCATCTTTGTATTTCTGCTGCCAAGCGCGATGCCTGCCACATTGAGGCATTTATAGATATTCCGTGTGAATTAATGAGCATAACTATACACAAAATACACACAGAATCACTGCAGCAACTGATGGAAATCTGAGAAGAAATCAGAGAGCCCTCAAATTCTAGAACTTCCTCTTGACAAAAAAATCTACAGCTTTTCAAAGAAAACATCCATACAGTGTCTGTACCATGGTAAGAAATTTAGTCTATGTTTGATGAAGCCTGTAAGTAACAGATATATATACAAAATAGATTATATTACATATAAAATAGATTTAAAAACAAATTTCTTCTGTACAGCACAGGGAACTATATTCAGTATCTTGTAGTAATGTGTTCTCAGTGTAATGAGAACCTATAATGAAGAAGAATATGAAAAGGAATATATGTATGCATATAAATGAAACATTATGTTGCACATCTGAAATTGACACATCATTGTAAACTGACTATACTTCAACAAAAAATAAAAATATAAAACAGAAACAGAAAAAAATTAACAGAAACAATTCCATGCAAGGCACATAAGAGGAGAAATGGCTATAGGCAGGGTTCCTGCAGAGACAACACAACTGCAGGATTCCATCCAATCAGCTCTGGGAGGGGAAGACTCCGAGAGCTAAGAGACACACATGGTAATTTCACTGCATCTCAGCAGGAGAGTGGATGGGGTGGCTGATTAGAGACACAACCTCTAAGAATATCCACTTCTCTCTCCCAGTAGTGCTGCTTGATGCAAACCTCTAATTTATCTCATTTTGTTGTCTAATTGCACCTTTGAGAACATAGCTGAACAAAGGTCTCTCTACTCTAAATGCCTGATGATCGGAAAACCAATCATGGCAAGGTGAGTCTTCTGCAGGCTTGGGAACACTGAGCTAGTGTTTTTGTGAGTAATAAACATATTAATAGAGAGAACCGATTTGAGATTCTAAATCTAAAGCATGTGCTTTCCAATTACCACAGAAATCTCTACCTTTAATGTGAATTTTAACTTGGGTAGAGAGTACAAATTTGCCACAAAGCCACAGAGAAGATAAAAGATATGTGAAATAAAATGGAATAAAACAATTTCCACACTGCACTAAAATCTAAATCTCTTCATTTACTTAGGTATAAATCCAAATGCAAAACCACAGGTGTGTTTTTCATGCAACAAAAGTTCAATTTATTGTAGGAATATCTATATTTTGAAATAAAAACTTCAGAATCTTAATATTTCTAAGAAAAAGGAAAAACAAACCTTATCTAGACTCAGAGGGATGTCTGTGGATCTTTGCCTGAAGTAAAATACTTGTAAGAGCCTCTTTTATCTCAATTACTTTGCAAGATTGGTATGGATTCAAAGATTTATTTAGTTGTTCAGTTACAAACTCTACACTGTTCTCCAAATTTCTTATTCCTTTTACTCTCATTTAAGAAACAGAAAATTAGTCTGTCTCTGCTTAGGCAGTGAGCTACCTAGCTTATTTCCCTGTGTCCTGACAGATGCTGAAAGCAGAACTCAAATTCTGATTCCTTAGTTCTAAACTCCTAAATACTAGCCTAATTTATCATTAATGACAAAGCACTGGCCAAGTGGCACTGCCATAAATTCCTTCTGGGGTGGGGGTAGGAAGGAGACATCGAAGGGTAAGGGGGACGAAGGAAGACTGGGCGTAGAGGCTGGTGCAAATTAACAGACCACAAGGCTGCTCATCCAGAGAAGTGTGGAACTCCAACATTACGAGGAGTGGAAGAGTCAAAGCCATGTCATTCTGAGCAAGTGTGTCAGGGTTTGGAGGACTAGATGCTGCAAAAGAAGGATGCGGAGAACACTGTTTCCATAACTATAAACAGTGGTGACTACCAGCTTTGGGTGAAGATCAGGTGGTACTTAGAACTGTCCAGAGAGGAGAAACATGGACCAATATAGACTTCAGTCCAGTGGGGGCAAGTGGATGCCAGGCCTTCGGTATAGGAGGCTGGCTTCCCAGAGTTCTGGGGGACTCAGGACTCTCATATTAAATTTCCTCTCCAGTGGGTACCTAGCCTATCAGTGAGGTTCATCTCAAAAACTTAGCCAGAAATACCAGCTGGGTAAACACTAAACAGTCTCATTTCACAAGACTCCTGCCTCCTGGCAACTCATCTTTCTTTCAGGAACTCACATGTGTCCTGTTCTCCCCTGTCTGTTGTTTCTTTCACCAGAAACACACCAGGCTCTGCTAACTCTTACTCATCCTCCATATCCTCACTTTAATCTCAGGAAAGTCTTCCCTGGTCACGCTGTGTGGGCGAGTTTCCTCTGCTCCAAGCTTCTCTAGTGTCATGTTTCATTACCCTGGCCACACTGGCCAGTATGTGTTCAAAGCCCATCTTCCCTCCTTGATTATGAACTTAATGCAGTCAGGAACCTTATTTATCCTGCTCACTGCTGTATCCTAAATGCCTGCCTCAGAGGAGGTGCAAAATAAGAATGTGATATATTCATCAATGAACTCATCAGAAGAAAACCTGAAAAGGACAAGTCAGAAAGCATCTAGGAATTTTCTTTGCCTGATCATTCATGCAAAGAGCAAAAATAGCAAAACCGAGGCAGCCCACTGGAACTGGAATAGACTGAAAATGTGGTTTCCGGGTATCATAGGCTTTTGACATCCTCTCTGTTCAAGTACAGGGTTTGTATTCCCAGATCCTTGACTCATCCACAACTTAATATCTAAAATCATTCTTTCCAATACACACTCTTAAATCATAAGCCATGTAAGTGGCTGTAAGTATGGTGTTTATCTCACGAAAAATGAGAAAGGAGATTTTGTTCCCCATCTCCACTCTCACTTGTTGAGAAAACTGCTATCTTCTAAGGAAGAATGTTAAATGATTTTTATTATTTTTAATCCTTCATGCAGTAAGTGGCAGAAGTGGACTTCAGGCCGAGGTTGGATAGGCTCCATGCCATGTTCTCTCTGCCACACCTGCAGCCACTGCTGGCCCAGTCCTGTCAGGAAAGTCCTTGAAAGCCACTAAGTGACTTAAACTCTCCCCAAAACACATGGTCCATCATTCTCCACCTTCTCCTCTTTTCTTCCCACCTCACCGCGATTCAAACACCAGCTCCACATCGTCTGAATTTGGAAAAGTGATGATAAAATGCACCAGAAGCACATTAAGACATTTCATCTTCATGGAGGCTTTGTTCTCAGGTAGTTTAAAAAAAAAAAAACTAGAATACTTTACATTTTCTGTTTTAATATACATGCTAAAAGTAGAGCACTTTACAGAATAACAAAATGTATTCTCAGGCACCAGTGGAGAAGAGTTTCCCCTCTCCTTTCTCCCTTCTCCACTTAGTATGCTGGACAATTTTATGTCAAGCAAACTTTAAGCAATGAAGACTCACCCTCTCCATCTCTTTGAAGTCATCATCTAGTTTGGTTCCTTCAGCTCCTCCAACCTTCTCACTCACTTTCTGTAGAAAGTAACAACAAAAAAAGAGAAATTATTATAAATAAATTTTGTTTTAAAAATATATGTCACAAGTTTTAAGCACTTTGACAAACATCTAATATAATCTCACGACTATTTTCTGACATAGGTAGGCAGTCCCATTTTCATAGGAGGAGGTTGTGACTCAGAGGGTATAAACAACTTAACAAAAACCATGCACCTGGTAAGTAATGAAACAAAAATTCACACTTGTATCTTCTGATTTCAACCCTAGTACTCTTTCTATTACATAAATCATTACATAACTATCAAATCACTAATGTCCTCCTTTTGAAAGTTCCATGGGACAACAGCATCATACAATAATCATTTCCCTTTGACAATGGATCTAAAAAGCTACCTAGGTAGAAAATTGCTACATCTTCAATTTATTCCTCAATGGGCCATTGAACAGATAATCACAAGCATCTATCAAACTGGTAACAAAAAAATCAGCCCAAGTGATCTTCAGATAAAAGAACTTAAATAGTAGTCTCATAAAACTCCCTGTAGCTGCCAACATCCTTATATACATGAGATAAACTATGTGGAAAGATGTCAAGGATATTTCTTTGCTACCCCATTAATTCTTATTATAATACAATTTATATTCATCAATTTACATATGCAAATGGTTATTTTTCACACATAGAATTCATGTCCATAAAAAATTAGATATGCTATTCTGTTTTGAAATGAAGGCTCAAATTAAGTCTAATAACATTTTATGAAGGGATCACAAGAAAAATACTCTGGCTTCATCAAAGACAAGAATATTAAATGCTAATGACACCAGAATTTCACTCCCCTTAAAATAATTATAACAGTAGTTAGATGCTTTTCAGTAAGATGTCACTGTGTCACATACAGTAATCACACACAGATATCAAAGTATAATTTTCATTTCCTATAATAGCCACCAGGTTGAGGGCCTTTGTAGAGAATCGCCACCATGGTCAGACCTCTAGCAACCTCAGGAACAAACTGGATCATCCTAGTGAACTTGGTTCACCTTCTTCTAAAAAGGGCCCTGGGATATATGTCTCCATCTTCTGGCCATGGAAACTCAGTTATCCCCTTGTTGAGGACTGAGGTATATCCCTTACTCTCTCTTTCTGTCTTTCACTCCTGCTTTCTGCCACCAGGAAAACCAGAGATCACTCTTGGAAAAGTCAAGAGTCTTAGTTCTATCACCATTCTGGCCCAGATGTCATTCATTTCAGCCTGGCAGCAGTAACCAAAGGAATACGCTATGATGGAAAGGCATGGTATGCACTGACCCCTCTGCTCTCTGCTGGGTACACAGAGTTGTTATGAAAATAAAATGGCATACTAATTATAAGAACCCCTGTTTGAACCTAAGAGACATGCAGTATATCCTAGTTCCCTTCTCTTACCAACAAATTGTATATCTGCTTACAGTACCCTGGTCTTCCCACCAGTTTATTTAACTGTTGTTTCCACACCTTGAGAAGAATCTAGCAATTTTCATGAATATAATACACTATTAGGTAGATAAAGGTCAATGATTAAAAATGATACATTAATAAAAACAACATTCACATCTTTAAGTAACAGACACATACTTTCACTTACAACTTATCATCTAGTATGTGTACCACAAGAATTATGTAGAGCAGATTTCATTCCTATGTTGCAGATGAGATAACTGAGGCTTGCATAAATTAAACTGCTGTCCATGGTAGGGATCAGTAGCTAGGGAGAGGTGGAACCAGGATCTGGAAGGCACTTTTCCCAAGCTAAACCACAGATGACTTCGCATTCCTGCCACAGCACTGAAGAGCTGTCCGTGGTGCTGGCCATCTCTGCCTAAAGTTCCTTTAGATTCTAACAGCCAGAGTTAGAGCCACTGCTTTAACCCCTCTGGCCCTTGACAGATTCACTGCTTTAACCCTTGGTCCTTGACATCAGCCCTCTCACTTAACCTCCTAGGTGATGTTGGCTATCAACTATTTCAACAGTCTGCACAGAGCCAGGCTTTGTCCAGCATCACTATCACCTAATCTAAAGCCTATTATCAACTGTGACTGGACTCAGCAAACAGCTTCTTTGCCTGCTCTCTTAAAGATGTTTACCAAGCCACAAATTGGGGTGGGAAAATCCCAGAATTCAGTTTAGAATCTCCTAGTGGCATCCGAAGTGCCAGTAACTTAACCTACATGTTCAGGTTTAATTTCCAGAAAATCGGGAATAGAAAGGGACTTACAGGTTATTAACATCAGATTTTCCCTATCCCCAAATTTTTACTATGATTTTTACACTGATTCTGCCCTTTCACTTTGCTCAGAGATGGCAATTTCAGCTCATATGAAGTCCCTCTTGTGTCTTATTCTTGAAGTATGTGGTTTTCTGTTACATTGGGGTTTAGAAACCCTAATCTTGTTAACTCCTACACAATAAATGTATGCTAAACAACCCCAGGTCAACTGTCTCTCAGTTCTAGCTGAACGTCTTCGATGTCAGGGAACTTACTATATCTCAAGCCTCTATTTTGGTCAAAGAGGATCATTACAGATATACCCTCCCATGAACTATGAATGAGATAATTAAATTTCATTTTCAAAATTGTCATAAAAGCCAAGTAGCTAAGTAATGCCTCCATTTATACTAACATCACAGAATCCTGGTAACCTTGGGTAATCACATTTTGACCATCTCTAGGGAATAAAATATGACTTTCATCAAAAGCACAAGGGCTTAAATTATACTTTAAATCCCATATTGCTCAACTGAAAGTAATTTTAATTTCCCCTTTTTGCATCCATCAACAGGTTAGCAACACAGTTGCTTGCTCACTATATCAAATGGGACACCAAATGGGATCACACTGACCATTAGTAATTTAGAACTAGTCACGGTAACTCTCACAGAGTCCAGCTCATCAGTTTATTGACTTTAACTATCTGGCTTAAGTACTGTGTGTGTGTGTGTGTGTGAGAGAGAGAGAGAGAGAGAAAGAAAGAAAGCTAGAGAAAGAGAGAGGGTTGGGGAGTGGAGAAGAGAGAAGGAGAGAAGGAAGGAGGGAGGGAAGGAGAATGAATCTATTCTCTACAAAAGCTGACATTTGAGCTGCTCTGAGAGGAATAGTTCACCAAATATACTGAATGAGGCTAATAGTTAGAGACTGGCCCTGGCCTGATTGTTTGGTTGATACAAAATTTTCTTATCTAATTAGATTTGTGGGGGGAAAAGTATTCAAAATGACATCAAAATGACACTGACCTCTGGGCTATTTTTTCCCAAGTCACAAAGGATCTAAATATATCAAGGCATTGAATTAAACAATGTGCTAAGTTAACAACCTTCTCATTCCTTAGGAGTATGCCAAATATTTTCTCCTCCTGTTCTTCAAATAACATTACTAAAACTTCTATTGCTTTTATGTATAAGAGTCAAGGTGAAGAAGAAAGGCTTCCTGAGCTCATCTGGCCAACAGTGAGTTCTGTTTTCCTTACCTAGTACTATTTATTTAAGAATAGTTTTGTCCTACTATTTTCCAGTGAAGTGATTCCTAAAACCAAGATTTTGTATTGAATGTTCTCTGATGCTGTTTAGTATACTTTCACTAATATACTTGCTTTTTGAGAAATTGATCCCCTATTTAAATAAACATCAGCGAAAGTTATTTGAATCAAACAAAACAGCATAAATAAGTCACTATGTTCTCCTGTATCATCTAGAAACAACTTCTCTGTTCAAAACCCTCAGTTGTACTCTCTTAGCTCAACATTGAGAGCTTATGCTTCGAATCTTATTTTCTATTACACTTTCCACGTACTCTATATTCCAACCAACAAAAATCTCACCTTCCTCTGTTGTATTCTTTATTGTATTCCTCACAACAGATACTCAGTAAAGATTTGTGGAACTGAACTACAGAGTAATTTTGTAAATATTAATGTTAAGAAGACTGATAGGAGGCATAAGTAAGGCAAACAAGATTGATTACCTCACTTAGGGATGGTTTTTCAAAAGGCATAACTTTTCCAAAAAAGAAAATGAAAACTCAGGTTTTAAATTAAAAATCTTAATTCTGAGTCTGCAGTAGTGTTGTCTCATGCTGACTATTTTTCTCTATATGCCAAATAAGAAAAAACGTCAAGGGAACCAGCAGCAGGAGACAGCTTAAATAAATGACCACTGTTCCCAATCCAAAGGATGCTGCATACTTTCCAACAATGACTCATCCTCCCCCGCATTAACTGTCACCTTCAGGCAAAAGACACTCCATCCTCTAGTTGCAGCTCTTGCTCTTCCCTGCATTGCATTTCAACTAAACACTAAAGATTCAGCTACATATCTCAAACTGCCTTTTATGCAGATCTCCTTGAAAATCATATCATCAGTGAAATTCAATAGACTTAAGACCAAATTCATTCACACCCCACACACCTGCAAAGTGATTAACCACCTAATGTCCTTGTTTTCCTTCCATTTCATATCATTCATTATACAAAGCCAGGTTTCCTTACCATCCACCAAATTAGTCTGTTAATTTCTTCTGCTTTGTACCTGGACCTATTTCTCTTCTCTATTTTTCAAACCCTACCAATTAACTAAGATGCTCACCCAGATTTCACATTTCTCCATCTTCATCTTGATTGCTCACCCCAGCTGGAAGTTACTAGATTTCCTCTGCATTCTCTTTATGAAACACATCATTTGCTGGACTCCCTGAAACTAGCCACTTGATGAGTAAAATTGCTGAGACCTTTTGCTCATCTGAATTGTAAGATACAAAAGGTATGAATCATATCACGTGCTTTTTTTGTCTGAAAACATCTGAGACTGCAGTACCTAACACAGTGCTTGAAGAGTAGACAGTTATCAGTTGAAAAAAAAGCACCTCAATGAATTACTCTAAGACCAAAAGAAATTAAAGGAAGACCTTCAACTATGAGTTAGCACTGGTTCTGTATCTCCTTTCTGAGTTTAATTTCCCTGGTAAAGCGTCCTATCTTTTTCTCTATCAACAACAGGCAAAAACTTAGAAAATTCAAAATACTGTTTTCCCAGTATTTGTAGAAAGGCACCAACCTATGATAACAAAGAAGCCATATTCTGACTCTTCATAAAAGCTCCTTAATTATTATTAATTTTTAAGGTACTAAAAAATTGAAATGATAATACTTGACAACATGTCCAATATTCAGAAGAAAACAGGAAAGTCAAAATTAGAGCAGTATTTTCTTGGTATTTGGCTAAATACAAGTAATCTTGTTTTTCCAGATGGTAGTTATTCCCATGTATGAAAGGCAGGGTGGATTCACTTTATGGGATGTAAGTTTCACACTAGTTTTTCTCAGCTGACATTAAATTGGATTGCTTAAATGCCATGAAGTTTTGAAAATGAATTTCAAAAAATACAGATTCATTTTTCCTATCCAGAAATTTCAGATTTTCTTAGAAAATGAGTAAAGCATTTTGATCTGTCTGAACTGAGCTAATTGAGCTCACTGTGCTAACTCTATTTCTCACTATCAAGCAGAACTTATACACTGAAGAAGGCAGAAAGGTTCTTATATATTATAGACTAAAGTGATTTCCCCCCATAACAATTCAACAGGATGAAGACTGATTTTCTTTGAATATCTGGAGCCAAAAACTTTAAAATGAGTTTGGGTGTGCTAAGCACTTGGCCCTTTCCCCAGCTTTCAGCCTATCTTGCTTCTTGTCAAATACTATGTAGAAGCCATAGTATTTGACATGTAGAAAACTCAGAAACTGATTTGCATGATGTTCTAAGTTTCTGGTGTGGTTCACTGGGGTTAAAAGCAGGAACTTTCTAAGTCTCATTTCCCCAAAGTGAGAATTTCTCACGGACTATGTGGCTAATTACTTACATACACCCCTTAAAGGGAGTTGTTAAGATTTATTACAGAGGTTTCATGCAGTTTCAGTCCCTCCTTGCAAAGATAGTTTATATATTATTATTACTCACAGTTTCATTCACAAGTGATCCTGTTTGTCTTCTAGAGAAAGAATTTTAGTATGTAAAATACGTAGAATAAAAACCAATAACCTTTTCTTTATTTTTCAACTTTCCCAAATAATCTAGTTTCTCATCAGATAAGGGGTAATTTAGTAGGGGGCAGTTCACAGAGAGGGGATAATATTTCCATTAAGTTTCCTATCCCTGGCTAGCAACAGGAAAATATTTATGCACTTTCATGGTCCACTTCAGTAATCACCAAAATTGAACAAAATATAAAAAGACAGTGTCTGCTAAAAATAGACTCTAAGACTTAGGGCTATAATTATGTCTAGTAGTATTTTTTTTTTAATTCTATTTAAAGCTCAGCTATAAAATCCCTTGAGAAAAAAGCAGAAATAACAAAGAGGGGGGAAAAGGTACCAGTAATTCATTTGCAATTTCAGTTCTGATTAATGAATGGCCCAGAACCTAATGCCGCACGACTTGGCTGACAGGGCAGGAGGAAGTAGCCCAAGGCTTTCACTTGTTAAGAGAAACTGCTGAGAAGCTCTTTTCTTTTTCGTTAACTGAAATCACAAACTTCCCTGGGCCTCTGTTTCCTCGTCCACAAAATGGGGCGAGGGTAGGATGTGGTTAGATAACCAGGAGAGTTCTAAGATACTTCCCATTTTAAAATTTGACAGCTATTTCTATTATGACTAATTTGATGAGTCAATTTAGCTAGGCTGTTATACCCAGTTATTCAAACACCACCCTAGGTGTGGCCATGAGGATATTTTGCAAATGTGGTTAATTCTACAGTCAGCAGAGTTTAAGTAAAGGAGATCAGCTTTGAAAATAAGGGTGGAACTTATCCAATCCACAGAAAGGCCTTAAGAACAAAACGGAGACTCCCTTGATAAAGAAGAAATTGTGCCTCCATATCCTACTGGTTCTGTTTCTCTGAAGAACCATAACTCATGCAATTTCTACCCGCTGGAGTGCTATTTATAGTACAAAAAAGGTAGAGAACAATTAGGAAAAGAGAAAATACCATGCAAGTGTCTGAAGAGAAAATGTTACAAAATCCTGCCCACCGCCATTCTCAGATTAGGGTTATTTTGATGTAAATCTTCTCCTAAACTAAAAAAAAAAAAAGAAAAAAAGACAACAAATCATCTTTAGTAGGAGATGCCCATAAAAAGCAGAGTAACTTGACAGTTGCTGGGTCCCAGTGGCAGGGCAGGCAGCTCAAAATAGGCTCCATTTCCATCACTAATGCTTGGGCAGCCTTCATCTGCTTATCCAAGGTAGGTACTTCAGTTTTGCAGAAAGCAAACATCAGAGACAAATTGCAAGCCAGCAGGTATCTGAAGACACTTGAGAGACTTCCCACAAGTATTTCAGACATCAACACATTCAACTCTCTACATGGCATTTTATAGCACCAAATGTGGCAGCCAGGCTCTATCCTGAGGTCAATGCTCCTCTCTTCCTAAGCCAAAGGAAGCTAGAACCATGCTCTCGCTGCCATAATAAATTATAAGCTTTACCTTAGATGACAATAAGGAGAGGATATGAAAAGACCTCAGAGATAGTCATGAAAGTGGATGGACAACCACCTGGCATCCAATGAAGAGATACCAGACCCACCATCTCATATAGAAAATCACTGGCCTGCTAACTGAGGAATTAAACTGTGAACCAAGAATAACCAAACAAAATTCAGAAAGATGGATCCCTGTCCGAGATATTGTTTGAAAACTCATATCTGCAGAAATTCCATCATCTGGACCAAAAGTGTTAAAAGTACCTTAGTGCTAAGGCAGATACAGATACAGATTTCATTTACAATCTGGGCAGAATTTCCTGAATGCTAAGCAGCCCATCACAGCCAGAGAAGGCTAAAGCACTGACAGACGCACCACTGTGCGTCCACTCCAAGCTTCAAGGTCTGCTGCCCACATAGCAGCCAGCTCTCTGGGGGGGATTCACACCTGCAAGCACATACTAAAGTCAGAGAAGGAAACGTGGTGGCCGCTTCCTGCCTCTAGCATCACACAGATTCCTGGTTTGCTTCTGACCAAAATTTCTAGTACTAGAACTTTAGGTGTCCCTGGCCCCTGCAGGGTGTATTGTGGAGCCATCCTTCAAAGTCCAACAACCCTCATTCCTGGGCTCTCAGATGTCTGCCTGTGATCCTTCAACAGATACATTCTTTATTGGGCATGTTGCCCTAACAAACTAATAGTCCTAGGTAATGCCTAATCTCACAATAGCTCAGGATGGTTTGTTTCAGCCCACCTTATCAGTCATAAACCCCACCACCCTTCAGGGACCTTAAACCTCTTACCTCACTTGCAACCAATCAGAGACGTGCACACAAGCCAATCAGGCACCTTGTGACTCTACCTTATAAAAGACCCCAACAACCGACCCCCGGTGCTCACACAGGCACCTCTCATCTGTGTAGCCCACTGTTGTCTGTAGCAGTGTAACTATTAAACTTTTGCTTGTTCTTAAACTTTCCTTGGCCTCTGGTAAACTCTATCACTGCCCACATCACCAGCCCACTGCGGCGTCGTGTCCAACAACATGTATGTAGCAGGCAAGGCCGTTGCAACAGCTGGAGCATATTCACAGAGCACAGTCACTGCATCCCACATCTCAGAGCTAATCTGACTCCTTTCTGAATATGCTTTCAAGGTATGGAAAGCAGCTACTCATTTTATCGTCCCACTTCCTATTGCCTCAATCAATTTTGTACCAACAGTTATACTTCACATTCTTACACAAATAAATTGTGTGTGTGTGTGTGTGTGTCTCATCTGATAAACAACAGGGAAATATCTGACTTTTCTGCAGGTTTATGGTTGCTCCAAGCTGTGCATCCAACTGGGGACAGGCTCCAGCATTCCAAACTGACACTAATGGCTTCCTCTCCTTTCAAGTTTCTGTCCAGTGCTTTTCAACCATGTGGGAGATCTGCTCTTGAATGAGTCGACTATTTGCAAAACACTAATGAAAATACATCAAGAAATAAGCTATGGAAAGGATGCAGGAAAGAATATTCTCTTTTAATTCTGCTCGGGCTTACTAATGTGCTAATGTCAGCTAGTGAGTAGTAGGTGGTGGACACAGGGACTCTGAGAGTCTGTCCTCTTATTTGTTCAATTTGGACATGAGAGGAAGGGATAGAGGAGTATTTAGAAGGGACAAGACTTAGAAGAGGCTGGGTACCTCTTTTCATGACAGGGGAAAAGTGAAGCTGAATATGTACCAAGACAGGGGCCCAGCGGCAGCTGTTTTAAAGTCACTTGTCCTTAAGTGCTAGGATGTAGGAAAAAGAAAAATGAACTAAAACTTTTAACCACTTTATTGAGATACAATTTACAACATGAATTTCACTCATTTAAAGGGTACAATTCAACGGTTCTTAGTGTATTTACAGAGTTGTGTGATCATCACCATAAACTAATTTTTGAACAGTTTCATCACACCAAAAAGAAATCTTGTACCCAACAGCAGTCACTCCCCACTCCCCTCCCCCAGTCCATTCCATGCCCTACCCCCTGGCAGCCACTAATCTACTTTCTGTGTCTATGGATTTAACTACTTTGGACATTTCACATAAATGGAATGATATAATTATGTGGTCTTTTGTTTCTGGCTTCTTTCAGTTAGGATAATGTTTTCAAGGCTCATCCATGTTGTTAACAGGTATCAACACTTCATGCCTTTAATGTTGAATAATATTTCATCCATCATGTGAAGATACCACATTTTGTTTATTCATTCATAAGCTGATGGACATTTTGTGTTATTTCCTAGGTTGATAACCTCAGGCAAATCATTTTACCTCTCAAGTTTTCTGACATGTGGATAATTCAAAGCCACCTCACAGGGCAGTTATGTAGATCACATAAGATAACTGCGTATGTGCTTTGTCAACTGTAAAGTACCTCACCAATGCAAAGGACTATTCCATTATTCTATAAGCCCCCAACATGACCCTGTCACCTAAGAGTAACATGGTGACATCACAGACACAGTGACTATAAGGTAGAGGTTTCCAAAATGCTTCCACCTGGGACTAAGTTGTGGTAGAAGGAAGATACACACATTTTCCCAAATCCAGGCCAATTAAAGGTTTGAGGGCCATTAATATACATGGCATCATTCAAGATGAGGATTTTTAAGAGCAAAACAGTATGCCTGTGGGCACTTGTTACTAGTCAAAGATGAACTGGAGATTTACATTTCAAAATGCAATGCTATACAGAGAATGGATTTTTCAGAAGTGACCTCTTAAGTGTTCTTATCCAATCAACTCATGTTACCTTAGTTCTGTGGTATATTGGTTCCTGCAGTTAGCAAACACAGGTTAAGCAGAAGAATGGGAGAGGACAGTGAATATGTTCATGAGCCGATGCAGTATAGATTTTTGTTTGGGGGGAGCAGGTTGAGGTTTTTCTTGGCAAAATGAGGTATTCCAATTCTAATTTGACATGGGGTTGTAGGAAAAGGGTAGTCTGGTCACCGATCAGAAGAGAAGCACTGCAGGAGTAAATCTATGGTTTTGATGGAATACACCATCCTACGTGTACCTCTGTGTGCTGGAGGGTAGGGACAAGAGGAGGGATGGGAACAGCTAAGGACGTAGGGGTGAGAGGAACAGATGTGCTTTGGTCACATCTGAGGTGGAATTTGAGGATTGATAATGCTGACCCCTGTGACCCTATGGGGTGATCTCACCACCCACCATTCAGAGAACTGTGCGCAAGCTGATCATGTGCCCCTTGACCCTCTCCCTCACATTGTCTTTAAAAACTCTTCTCTAAAAGCCACTGAGGAATTCTGGTCTTTTGAGCATGAGGTGTCCATTGTCCTAGCTTGGCCCTGCAATAAAGATTTCCTTCACCACAACCCAGTGTCAGCAGATCAGCTTTGCTGCACAACGGGTGAGCAGAACAGACGGAAGTTTGGTTCAGTAACACTGGGTCTAACTCTATTCAGCACTTGTTAGACTGTATTTTATACTATCATCATCTACTTGAATGCCTCTCCAGTGTTTTAGCATTCCTGGAAGGCAGTGATGTTGGTCTTGTTTGCCTCCATTTCCCTGTGCCTGGTGTAGCCCTGGCTCACGGTTGGTCTGCAATGTATGAGCGGGCGGGAAGGCAGTGGAACAGTACACTAACCTCTGCATTAATGTGATCTGCTTATTTTTTTCCTATTTCAATTCTATTTGATATCATTCCCCAGAACAATCACTGTATTTGTCTCTTCCTCTTTCCTTCAAAATACTTCTCTACTGGTGGCAAAGCCTGATGGCAAAAAGTGGATACAGACACAGGATAATTAGCAGCAGCTCTGGATCATTCTCTAACAGCAGTATCTTAAATAGTTTTTCAAAAATTATTATTATTAAGGTAATGTGCTGGCATGACTGTTGATAAGAATATGATGAAAATAAGAAAGTGAGGTGAAAGCAAGAGCTGGCCTACTCAACACCCATTTAAAACACTGGTGATGGGACAATGCAGTCAAAGGTGGTGTTTATATGCTCGTTGCCCTCCTACTGACATCATCACCATAAATACTACCATGTTAGAATCTGGACCTTTTCTAATCTCTACCATTCATTCATCTGGAAAATATTTACTGAATGTTTTTTACATGTCAGGCACTGAAGACACCATGAGGAGATGTTGCAAAGGCCCTGGGGTGTACTGGGTAAGCATGGCTCCTCCAAGAGGCCAACATGAAAGAATATTAGGGAGGGAAGGAGAAAGCACCCACTATGAAGATGGAGATGCTAGCAGGAGGCAGACCCTGCAGGTCCTTTTGCACTAAATGAAGGCCTTCATCATAAAAGCAATGAGGGTAAAATGAGAAGATTTATGACTTTAAAACCTTATGCTAGATATACTTAGCACAAAGCCATTGGCCAAACGAGAGCTTGGCATCACAAAAGGATGCTGCTTTGGGAAAAGGTTTCATTCCTGCTGTGAGGGCTACACAACATTTTGCTTTCATTTGCAAGACCAGAGAATCGTGACTGCCGTAAGTCTGGCTTGCACAGGAGAACATATGGCTCCTCTCTGAAAGAAGTCCTGCCTGCATCAAATCCCAAATTTGCTAATAAAAACATCCTGCTCTCTAAGCAGGCCTGGAGAACACAATTTTGTTGTTGTTGTTGTCCTTTTGTCATGGTTTTGGTTTCCTTCCCTACCCAGCACACGAAAACTCAAGTGGTACTTAATTTTCTGGAAATTAGAAGAAATTTTCCTGATGAATTATTTTATAGTTTCCTGTAAACTGTGTTTCTCTGGAGTGAATTACCACGTACTCTTACAATATATTTCCCAGAGCATGTTCAACCTGTCACTTAGAGCTCAAGAGAGTATCTTTAGTGCAGAAGGTTTTCTATACCACTACTATTGGAGGAGAAAGCTGTACTGTCAAGTACTGGGGAAAAAAATGAAGGTAAAGTCTCTTTCAATTTAATTACTGTGATACATATTCTCTACTCCTTAAATGTAAGCACCTTTCCTTCATTCTCATAATGAATTAATTTCATTCAAAAAGGTATGATGGACATGACAAGGTAGAAGCTGAATTTTAAGCACCACAAGAAACAGGTTCTTGAAGAAAAATTCAAACACTATTTTCACACAGAAATCTGGCACACTTTTTCAAAATCCAAACTGTAAATACCCATCTATACACTACTTGACTTTAAAAAAACTAACTTTTTTCCCTATCTGATATGGATATAAATAGATAAAATGTAAAAATATAATTAAAGCTCCTTTCATGCTCCCTGGGCACTCCCCGCCACACCTGCAATACCACTCTCCTTCCCAATGGCAGTTTTGTGCTTTCACTGCCCATGTGTCTGTCTTAGTTGGTGCTTCTCAAAACAGCCTGGGTCACGGGATGAAGGGGCAGTGGTTTATTTGGACAATGTAGTCCCAGCAAACAGAAGGAAGGAGGAGGAAGAGTTGGGCAAAGAAAGGCAAGGCCAAGAAGAGTGTGTCCTAAAGCTGGTTACCCCATTAAGAAATGTGACTTTTAACAAACTTCCTCCAAAAAGGAAGGGTAAAGGGGTATTGGTATTCAAAGGTGCAACAATATTTTACCTAAAATGTGCAGTTTTCAACAAAAAATTATGAGACATGCAAAAAACAGAAAGGACAAACTCTGAAAAGCATGACCCATACACAGGAAAAAAAAAAAAAAAAAAAAAAAAAAAAAACAGGCAATAGAAACTTATGGGAGCCCGGAAGTAAGATTTAACAAGACTTGAAAGTAGCCATTAAAAATATGTTCAAAGAATAAAAGAAAACCATGCTTATCGTAGTGAAAGAAGGTATGTTGACAATGTCTCATTAAAAAGATAGAAACTACAATAAAAAAACACATGGAAATCCTGGAGTTTAAAAGTATAGTAACTAAAATGAAGAATTTATTTGAATGGCTCAGCAGATTTGAACTGGCAGAAGCAAACTTGTCAACAGATGAATAGAGACTATGTAATCCAAAGAACAGAAAGAAAAGAAGAAAAAAATTAAAAGAGCTTCAGAATAGTGGGACACCATTAATTGTACAACATACACACAATGAAAGAAACAGAAGGAAAGGAGATAGAACAGAACAGAAATATAATTCAAACAAATAATGGCTGAAAATGTTCTAAGTTTGATTTTTTAAAAAAACTAATCTATACTTCTAAGAAGCTCAATGAACTGCACATAGGACGAATTCAAAGAGAACTTCATCCAGACTCATGAAAATGTTGAAAGCCAAGGATAAAGATACACTGTTGAAATCAATAAGAGAAAAACAATTTGTTCCATTATGGAACCACAATAAAATTAACAGCTGACTTCTCATCAAAAACAGTGGAGGCCAGAGAACTATTCCTGAAAGAAAACTCAGGAAAATGCATGTAAGTTTTGATTGTGGTAGAGAGAAAGACCCAGAAAATACATATGAGAAAGGTCTTCATAGGTAGTAGGAATCTCCACGCATAGGATTCTCCACGCAAACAGAGGAAGAAAGCAAAATTATCTCAGCAAACTAATGCTAAAAGAAAAATACAAAGGAAACACTGATCTCAAGTGTTAAAAGACCTTACCAAAAACGTAATTCATTAAAGTCAAATTTTTAAAAATCTCTCATCTACAGAGTTTGAAAGTTTATGAAAGTTAACAGCTCTTTCATCTCAACAGATTGTTGAGATGCACTTCTCAACCAGAACTGTCAGTGAGCCATTCTGAATTTAAGCTGATGTATGAAAGACATATAGATTCGCTAGTTAATATTCAGAAAGAAATGATTAATTATTCACTGCTTATAAACATGTACCATGGGGGTGACAGTGAAGGCAAAAGTTAGGTGAGGTTAATTACATAGGACAACCAGAGAATTTACTCATTCATGTTTTCTTACTGAAAATTTAAGATTTCAATGTTTGTAAAAATAGTAGGTAATCCAAGAAACGCTAGAAGGCTCCTCCAACACTGATTATTAACGTTACAAAGGAAGATAAGAAATATGTAAGGTGAGGTCTGAGAGCACATGATGAAAACTTTGGTACAGCAATAATGCGAATGAAATCACAAAGACCATTTATTTATATCAGAGCAGTAAGCTTGCTTCGGCTCTCAGAAAACATTGGCATTTTTTTGTTTTGTTTTCTGTGTATTTTAAATGTGCTTTTACTGGAGAGTACTGTTTATCTTTTACAATTGAAGCAAATTTACTAATCAGGTCCTGGTGATTTAGATAAAGACATCTGTGAGAGAAAGGGCATGGGGCACCAGTGAAGCTGAGCAATGAGCTAACTCAAAGAGCCCGGTAATTATGTTTAGAGTGCCCTGAATACACCTACATTTACCACTGCCTATTAGAAGCCTAGCTGTTATAATCAGATGTGGGCATAAATTACTGACAGAAGAAAATGGCTAACATACAAAGAAAAAAGTGGTGATGGGAGCAGCCCTAACAGACAATGAAAGAAAGTGACCCAGAGGTGTGTAAATCCTCATGAGCCATTTGGTAGCAGAAGGAACTTCTGTGAATCAACATTTTACTGCACACTTAAAAGCCACACAGTTAAATTACAAATAAAGCAAAACAAAAACATTTCTAAAAGGAAATGAATGCTCATGATGACGTGGAGAAGATGTCTTCTCTTGAATGATGGATATTAATTATGTTCAATAAGCTCTTGTCCAGCATAGGGAGGGTAACAGCCACACATCTGTGGGAACCTCTGAGTTGGTACTGCAGACAGGAAAAACTGTCATTTGTTTAAAAGTGGAGGCTAAAAAAGCTCACTAAATAGAAGATTTGCCTCTTTTGGCAAGTATAGACCAAGTTTGAGGTTAACTTAGAGAGAGGAAGACTGAAAAGCCACACTCCCTGGTTCCAATCTTTCCACTCCCTGGTTCCAATCTTCCCACTTCCTGGTTATGTCATCTTGGACAGATGTTTCACTTTCTCAATAATTTGATTCCTCATCCAAAAAAACAGAGTCTACAGATTGTATATCCAAGTGAATATGGAAACTAGGGGCGAGTGAATCCTTGGCTACAGTTATGAATATTCTACAAGCATCTTGGGCTACATTCACTTGACCAGAGGTAAGAGTGTCACTGACTAAAACTCCATGCACCCTACCACTTCATAAAAACTGGGTTTTTTTCCTTTTGAAAAGGTCAGGAAATGTGGCCCATCTTGAGCAAAGCATTCCAAAAGAAATATTTAGTGAACTATTTACATGTTCCTATTTCGGATTGCTGCCTCTACTGCTTTTCTCTCTTGATAGTTCAGTGCAGTGACAATTAGTGCATCAAAGATGTATCAACGTAGAAAAGTCTGCTAACTTTTGGAAAGTTTACCATTCCTATTCAAGAGACTCCATTTTCATATTAGACTCTTTAAGCAGATAAATATTTGCTTTGCTTTTTCCCAGTTAAGTTTGAGTTATAATTTAGTAATGCTTGAATCAGTAATTTAGTAATGGTTGAAATATCCTCTATATTGGTGTTTGAGGGTCCATGTCCTCAAAGGATGATTGTAAAGATTAAATTAGCTAATGTCTATGAAGGCATTTTGAACAGTGCCTGGCACTCAGTAAGTGCTTTAAGTGTTGGTTAAAATTGTAATCATATTCTTATTTTATTAGTAATGCAGAAAGTCAGAGTGAAGAATCTCTGGCTCTACCTAAATCCTCCCACAGAGTTCGTTATCTCCCTGATAAGAGATCTGGGATCACAAAGGCACAAGGTCCAAGCATTACTACTGACATCACTACTGGATTGTCTGTAGAGCTGCCCCTACTTCACTGTCCCAGTTTTCCTACTAGTAGTCAAAGCCACACATACATACTGAGGAGCATGTACTTAAGTGTATACATGTGATCACACATGAAGATACACTTAGTTTTTAACTTGAGTTAGAATGGTACTGGAAATGTAAGAGAAACTTTCCCAAGAAACTAAGAAACAAACAACAGATTGGCTAAGTAAAATACTGGTACCTTCATTTAATGGAACACACAGCGATCATTTAAAATGATAGAAAAGATCATCATGTTATGTTGTAAACTGAAAATAGCTCAGGCTTAAAACCCTATAATCCTAACTCTTAAAAATATACATATAAAAAAAGACTGTAGAGAAGACTAACTCCTCAAAATATCAAAACTACGTCTGGTGAGAGAATTATAGATTAAATTTTTCTTCTTTTGTTTGTACTTTCCATAATGAATATATATTAATTTGGTAGCCCTAAAGGAAATCCTGAAACTGTCAAATTTCAAACCCTGGAAACCACTGGATGTGACTATTTGAATGCTAATTTCCTAAGTCAAATAAGGGGTTTGATGGTTCTTCATCAAGGGGCCAAATCCAAAACCAAAAGCCAAGCAGTCAGTCTAACCAAACTGACAATCTCAGGCAGCTGAACAGAGGTGAAGAGCCCAAGCAAGTTAGCAAGAAAGAGAAGAGCTAAAGGATTCAGAAAAGAGTAGTCATGTAGCCTGAGACACACACCTCGTCTTGTTACCAGTCTGATCTTTCAATAAAGCTTCCCACATCTTATTTGCCACAGCTGTACTCTGCTCAGTAACACACTGCCATTCAATCTCATCAAAGTGTTTCTTCTAGAAGACAATGCAGCAACTACTGTAGCAAACATTAATTATATGCATTGATCATATTTTGGTGGCTCACGTATAAAGGGGTCATGCCACAAAGGGACACCATGACTCATAAATTAAAAATGACCAGTTGTACATTTTTAATTTCGAAGACTACTGGGCTTTTTTAGAAGTTACATTTAGAAAATTGAGGATTAAGGCCTTTGCTTTTATTTCTCACATTTCCTCATATTTCATTTTACCTCAATTATCAAAAGAATGCTAGAAAGTCAATTTCTTATTTCTTTTGTTCTCTCCCAACTCCGAAGTGGCAAAAGATCATGCAGTTATTCTTTGCGGTGTTGTCCTGATACCATTAATTTCTTTGTGAGAAGAAATGTTAAATTATAATCTTAGAGCCAAGCAGAGTAAATTAAAATATATTTCCTTCTATTGATAAACTACAAATTCATATCTACCTTGTCAATGATGATTTGGTTCATTTCAGACAATCACAACTTTACAAATAGGATACTCACATATTAAAAATATATGCAAGTTTTTGTAATTAAGTAATAGAAATAAAAGGAAAATTCTACTTATTAAAAAAGATATATGACTTATAGTTTATTTTACACAGTAGAACAAGAAATAAAGTATAGAGAGGATTCTTCACATAGTACTATAATGTGAATATCGATTAGCAGAAGGGCATTAAAAGTTTCAAATATACTGAGAAAGACATGAATCTGACTCCAAAAGCTTAACTTTATATTCCAGGTAAGATCTTGTTCATTCTTCATATTTATATGAAGATCATGAAAACATTGATTGGAAACAGTTCCCATAGTCTAGAAATAACTAACTCACACACGTAATGCTTTAAGTTTTGGCACTGAGAACCTTATTTAGTTAGATTAGCCACTTTGGAAAAGCATATTTAATGCTAAGACAGGATAAAGTAACATTTACTATGACTGTGGGAATGAACTTGATTTTCAATTAGTTTCCCCAACAATTCTGAAGAACAGGTAGATCGCACTATTCAAATTATACTCACTAAGCTTAAAAGTAATTCAACTCCAAGTAATGCAGCCACAAAACCAGGGTCTTCAGGCATCTTTAGGCTATATTGAAGATCCTCTGAAAATAGAAACTATCTAACTCATATTTTTGACTCCTCACATTATAAATTCCTGATAAACAGCAGACACTCAGAAGTGGATAGAGGCAAGGCTGGGAGAACAAACACAGGGTCAGAGGCAGGACAAGACTTACTGCCCTCCTATCACAGGCCCACTCCCCCACCAGCGTTTCTCCAAGTGGGACCTACCTGTACTAGAGTTACCAGGAGCTAATTTCAAGTACACTGCAGCAGCTTCCCACTCCCCCAACACCCACCAAGCGGCTAAATCAGAACATTTGGAGCTGGGGTCTGGGAATCTGCATTTTTAACAGGATCACCAAGTATAAGAAATGCTGCCATATTGTGGCAAACCCTGCCCTCTGCATCGAGTCCCATCAATACATAGTTCTTCCTCTTGTTTCCATTTATGATATTGCTGGCAAAGTAATGAGATGCTTGAAAAATCACGATGAGAAGCTCTAACACCCTGTGAGGGAGGCACAGAGTGACCTAACTGCTACAAAATCATGATAGCTGAATTTTGCCACTGCTTTCTTCTGCTTCTCCATATGGCAAAAGCTGAAGTATTACCATCACCATCTGGAGTTTTAAACAATAAAGCATCAGTCGAGATTTACAGTGTCCCTAGCTTGCAAGATCTGAATTCACAGAAAAATTCACTGAGTATAATTGTCTTTTACAGGCCCTAATCGCAAATAACCTGTAATAGCAGGAGGAAAAATAAACTTATTGGCATGTTTCTGGCCCCCTGTGGGCACCATCACATATCCAAACTCATTAATTATGTGGAACCCAGAGGTTTCAAACAGAATCTTCAAACTGAAAAGGTCAGAGGCATAACAGGCTTCAGAAAAAAATAATGGGGACAGATCAACTGTTGGTACATCTTTCACTACTGTTAATAATACCAAACACACTTACAGTCTTTTCTAGTGTATAAACTACACTTCAGGTCTCTTAATTAATTTGATCCTCTCTAAAATCCTGGAAAGGGCCTAGCATACTTTGCACACGTCTATTAAGAGGTCTTTTTATCTCTCTGCTGCATCATTTGACTTCTCTTCTCCAGATGAGTTTCTAGGAAGCAAAGACAGTATATTCTGCATCTTTAGCATCTAGCATGGTGTCTCTCTTATTAAAGAAGTTGCTCACAGATTCAGGAATCTTTTTTTTTTTTTAAACAAATACCACTTTCTAGGAGATGAGCCAACAGAGGCTCAGAGAGATCGAGGTATTTATCCTGGAGAGATGACCTGGGAAGAAAGCAGGCATGAAGCCCTCAAATGTGACTGGGGCTACTGTGTGGGAAAGGAATTAGACTAATTCCACATGACATCTCTAAATCTAGATGGAAATTAGTGGAAGACAGATTTCAGCTCATATAAGTAAGACGTTTCCAACCATGAGAAACATCTAAGGTAGGAGATGTGTTCTTTAAAAAGGAGAGTTGCCCAACATGGGGAAGGATAGGAGAAACTGTACAGAAGGGGTTTTATGAATCTGCTGGATGATCAACCACACAACCTGTAGAGTCCATCCAACTAGAAGACTCCTTGAGTCTGTGCCATGAGAAAACTCACACAGCTGGTCACTGAGAAAGGATGAGAGTCTCAGCCTTATATCACTGTTCCCACTGAACCGCAATGGATGCCTCTGAAAGCATTTATGTAACAGGTTCTGACAATTAAAAAGTATCCTATCAGACTTCAGTTCCAGTGCAAGATCGGGTGAGAAGGTCTGATTTATTCTCTAGCCTGAAACCAACCAACCAACTACATGATATGTATCTACAAAGCATATGCCTGATAAAGGCCTTGTATTCATAAAAATAAGCAAGTCCAAGAACTCAACAAGAAAATAACTCAATAAAGAAATGGGCAAAACATGTGAAAATACACATCATCAAAAAAAAAAAATACAAGAATGGCAAATAAACACCTAAAAAGATGTTCAGCCTCATTAGTCAATAGAGAAATACACATTAAAACCACAATTCAGTACTACTAAATACATACTAGAACGACTAAAATTAAAAAGCCTGCCACACCAAGTGCTGGTGAGAATGTGGAGCAACAGATTCTCTCATATATTGCTGCTGGGGTGTAAAATGGAACAACCACTTTGAAAAACGGGTTGCGAGTTTCCTAAAAACCTAAGCAAGGAACTACTATATGATCCAGCTATTCCAGTCCTTGATTTACTCAAGAGAAAAAAAAGTATATATTCATATAAAAACTTGTAATGAATATTCATAGCAGCTTTATTTGTAATACCCCCAAACTGGAAGCAACCCAAATATCCATCAACAGGTGGATATGGATAAACAAACTGCAGTATGTCCAAACAATGGAATACTATTTGGCAGCATAAAGGAATGAACTATTCAGACATAAACATGGATGAATCCCAAAGTAATTATGCCGACTGAAAGAATTCAGACAGAATAGTATATCCTGTATAATTACAGTTATATAAAACTCTAAAAATGTAAACTAATCTACACTAAGAGAAAGAGTATCAGTGGTTGCCTGGAAGACAGAGCTGGGGTGAAAGGGAATGATCATCAAGGGGCCTGAGAAAAACCTGGGGGGTGGTGGATACACTCACTTTCTGGATTTCATAGATGGTTTCATGGATGTACACAAGTGTCAATGGAGGAAAAGAGGCCGATGACACGTGGCCCACTTGAATGTCACACTACCAGAAAGAGGCTAACACCCAGGGTGTCTCTCTACTGAGGAGTATCATGCATCTGCGCATGGAATGGGCCTTTGATTTTATGAACTCACCACACGGAAATATGTTCTTGCATCTGATACGATTTCTTGATTAAAGGTATAATAAACTCTTGTTTTACACTCATACATACACCAAAACTGGTTTCACTGTCTAATGAAAAGATATTAGAAGAGTACTTCAGCATGCAGTTAAACCTGATAAAAGATTATGGATAATGGTTTTTCCTGAAGCAAGAACTCAAACTAAGATAAATGACAGTTTCTAACTGTGCACACTAGATGATTTGCTGGATTTTCTCTTTTTTAATTCTGTCAATCTTTATGGAAAAGAAAAGTGTCAGATTTTCCAAAAAGGTTCTGGCTTTCCACACTGCACTAACACCAGAAAAAAAGAAAAAAAAAACTGTCACAGATCACATTATTGGGCTTTTTGTTGATGAGCTGGGTCTCAAAGGGGACTGGTGCCCTCAGCCCAGACCAGGTCACTGTAAAGGAGTGACCTCTCACAAGTAAGACACAAGTAAACCAAGCAAGCTTCTTCCACGCCAAATGCATTCTCCACGGACCCTACATAAACAAGCCCCGGGAAACATTTCAACCTGCATGATCAGGAATTATAGATCAGCAGGATCTCTGGGCTAAACACTTTACCTACATTAGAAACAAGTGTTTTGATAGGAGTAAGAATCATGGCAGCAGGAAATACACTGAAAAATTAAAGTATATCAAGGCCATAGAATCAATTTCTGAACATGGAGAAAAACTCCAGCTTGGTCAGTTAGCACTCAGAATTAACATACACTGGTGCTAGAAGTGGAATTCTTCTTGCAGTACACTTAAAAAGCCTAAAATTCAGTTTTTCAGTTCTAGTGAAATCTAAGATCTATGGTAACCAAGAACCTCAAATGCACTTCAAATTTCCTTAGACCTAAATCTTGTTTTCAGGTTGGATTTGCATAGCCTAATTTCTTAAATGGGGCCATGCAGACAGCCTTTAAATAGCACTTTTAAAACTGATCTCAGAAGTGGGCCTCTTTCACAGAGCAAATTGGCAGCACAACAGAGGACATTCATTATCTGAGCTACATGAGGGTGAGTAAAGTGGTCTGTCAGAGCCACGAGAGAGACCTGACCATCGTGATCAGTGGTTAAGGTACATTTAATTTATGAGCACAATGCAATACAATCATACGTATTTGCTAACCATATACTTGATGGGTTTCTAAGAAAGTCAAGATCTAATAGGTTCATCCTCAAATTTTACCTCTTTTAAAGCCCAAGTCAGAATATTTTCGAACTGGAATTGTTCTTCTCTAGGGTTCCTAAATTATTCAAGATAGAGTTTCACTAAGAAGAAAACATCTGCCATGAAACAGGGAGGGCCAAGATGAGTCAAGCTCAAAAAAGAAAATGTATGAAATATGACACATCGGTTAAGATGAAGCAAAATTCAGCACCACTGGTTATGAAAAAAAACAAACAAACAGCAACAAACAAATCTCAAGGATAAAGGAAACTGGAGAAAAACTATTTAAAAAGAATAAAGGGGTGGAGGTGGTGACAACAATGTCAAGAAGCAAAGATGGCCACGAGGGGAAGAAAGAGGACAAGGCACCAAGAATAGTCCAGAGTGGAGGGACAGACCATTCCCGATCCATCTCAGAGGCCCTGAGGCAGCCCTGAGTCACAGAACATCTGGAATGGACATGCCCAGAGATAAAGAGCTGCTGAACTATCTCTGTACACTCCATTCAATAAAATAGGGACAGGCTGCAGAAAATCCACATGCTTCCAAGAGGACAACTGTGAAAATATGTCTCTCCAGGGCTCACCCAGTATTTGGAATGTAAAGAGTATGTGATGAGTATGTGTGAGATCATGTATGTCTATGGGGTCACTTTATTGCCTGTTTGTGGTGGGACAGGATTCTGATTATCAATAGCAAGTGGAACAGACTTAGGCTGTGCTTTCTGTCTTAGGGGGTGAGGATTTCGTGGTAAGCTCTAACACCTGTAAAGTAAATGCCTGGTGTCAGTGAGAACTCACTCTCCTCTGGCTGAAACATATGTATATACTCTTCAGAAAGTGAACAATTTTCCACATCAGTGGATGACTGAAATGAAATATTTACATTTAATCTGAGCTTCTGTTCATAAATACAACAAGTTCACAAAAGAGACTGTAACATAAACTCAGTGTAACACAGTAAGATACAGGTAGCTCATAGAGAATGCTATAAGGTGCCACCAGCTCACCAATGTTTTGTCTGCATTTGTACTTCAATTACACAGCTTTCAAATACACAAAGGACAACAAACAGCCCTGGAGAGTTGAGATCTGAAATTAAATGCCCCTAGAGGGTGCACACTGATATTACAAATACGTTCTGCGTAGCCCCAAGAAGCAGACTCGGAACCAAGAGATGAGAACTAGAAAGCATCTTCAGCTCAGCTTCAAGGTACGAACACAATGTGAGGGACTAGCTGAGAATAACAGTTACTGAATTCTCATAACAGCCTAATGAGGTTACAATAAAGAAATGAAGGATCAGAGAGGTGACGGTCTTGCCCAAGACAACAGAGCACATGTCTTACAGTCAGGACACAGAGATCTACTAAAAAGCCAAGGTTCTTTCTGTCATTCTAGCTGCCCTCATAAGTTTCCGGTCTTTAGGGTGGGTCAACCAGGTTGGCTGACCACTCATCAACAGTGTAGGGGCTTTATATGTCAAGTGGTTGTACACAAATGTTGCGTAAAAGTCCCTTTCTACCTTGAGATGCTATGATTCTCTTACCAAAGCGCACTGATTGAACTTCCTTTCAACACTTACTATTTTGTGGAGGCAAAATCCTTCAGCAGCTTTCTCTAGCCTTCTCTGGCTCTTCGTTAAGTCTCTCCTATATGAGAAACAGGATTTTTTTTTTTAATCACTGTTCATTTGAATGGTATGAGGTTAGTCTTAGACATCAGGAAGAAAGGGACAAATGAGGAAGAGCCAGGTAACCTGAGCTGCCCACCTATGACAGGTCTGATGCTGGGAGGGCAAAAAAAAAAGATGCAGATCTTTCTTCGTAAATAAAACTTTCCAATAACACAAAAGAAATCAGAATGAAGACATGAACCGCATGTGCCATATAAATGAACACAGGAAAGATTAAATGCACTGCATTCATTCATTTTTATGATGTAGACAAATGACCATAAAAGTTCACCAGGGTAACAAAAGACAGGAGGAAAATAAGTGAGCTATGTGTTTCTTTAGGAATAGCAATTGCTCCTGCTGCATCTGGCAGCAACTTAGAGCACAGGAAGGTTCATGAAAAGGTGCTAGCATCACAGGCAATGTGGAGAAAAAGTTTAAATTAAAAGCCCATAAAAACACACTCATGTCTGCCATGCCCTACTGAAATGCACACATTCTAAGGAAATGAAGAGAATTAATCTAAAGGTATGAAAAGAAGTGTGATCCTGTAAAAAAGGACACAGGCATGAGGACTGGGAGACCTGGAATCCAGGCCCTTCTGAGTGGCCTCCAATGAATCCTTTAGCTACTCTGGAATAAGAAGGGGTAAATTCTCAAATAATACATTTCTAAGTTTCACTTAAAATCTGAAATCTATTGACAAACTGGATGAAACTGGCACATGTTCTTCTAAACAGTCACATCCATTTTAAAAATCAAATTTATTATGATTATCAAAATTCAACCTAGATCAGTCTCACAATTAGTTGGTCTCACAGCATCTTAAATATCTTCATGAAAAGAGGTTCTCTTAGTCTAGCTGTTTAAAAAGAGTAATATTTTTTATTGTTTTTTTTTTCTGAGCTACAACATCCTTAAAATATTTCCACACTCAAAGAATGTGGCTGACCTTCATTTGGGGAAGGGTCAGGAATTCGGGAGGCAGTCAGGCTACGTCCACGTTTCATCTGGGTTGAGTCTTCTCTCAAGAGCTTGAGGGTCCTGCCAATGCCTAGTGTATACACACCTTGAAGGACTGAGTGGAGACTGCTGGGTTGTCATCTGTCATAGTCCTAAGCAATTTCTAAGGCCAGGGTGCAGCAACTGGCTGCATTCACGTCAGAGCAAGATCCAGGATTAACAAAAGGATAACCAAGTGACATAACAAGCTACTGCAGGCATTAACCGATTCAAGAGCATTTGAAACACTGCCAGGGGGTAGTGTCTAAATTTAGTTTAATGGGAATTTCTGCAGCATATTCCTTCTCTTTTTAATTTATTTTTTTCTAATATTTCCAAAGTCACAGAATATGCCATATGTGTGTGTGTGTGTGTGTGTGTGTGTGTGTGTGTATCTGTGTTTATATATATGTGAATATTGCTACAAGATTCATTTTCCTTTGCCTTTAACATAATCATGGATACTAAGGAATCATTAATTTTTTGTTATGATAATGGTATTTTAATGTGTTTTTTAAAAGGCTCTCTATATACACATACACATGAGCACACATACCTACATACACAGATATTTTTTGGGTGAGAGGATATGATAGCAAAAATTAGCTTCAAAATAAACAGGATTAGACATGTGTTGATAAGGTTGAAATTAGGGGATGGGCACATGAGGGTGTATTATGCTTTTTTCCTAACTCTTCCATTTGTTTAAATCTTTCCATGACCCTATTGTGGCGTTTCTGCCATGCACCATGATTTCTTTTTATGTAGATGTGCATATTGTTTCTTTCTCTTATAGCTTCTGGGTTCGGAGTCATCCAATCAGGCTATTGGTTAAATTCCTCCACAGCTTCCTCTTGTGCTTTTATAGTTTTGTTTAGAAGCATTTAAATCTTTATTCCATTAGGTATTTGTCCTGGTATAAGATATGAGCTATGAATACAACCTTTTACCACAAGGACTACCCATTTGTCCCAGTAACATTTATTGAATTAACTATCCTGTCTTCACTGATATGAAATGCCACCTGTATCTTGTATTAAATTCCCATATGTGCCGGGACATTATTCTTGTCTACTGATCTGTTTCTTAATGAACCAGTACATGCTGTTTTAAATACTAAAAATTTTAAAATATGTTTTAGTATCTGTCAGGGCTGGTTCTTCCTTATGATTCCTCTTTGTATTTTCTTAAGCTCATTTGATTATTCCTCCACATAACTTATGAAAATTTTAAAATAGATCATTTTTACATGTATCACACTACATTTATAATTTAATTTTGGTAAAACTGATAACTATGATGCTGAGTCCTTTCATCCAAAAAAAAAAAAAAGGTATGTTTTTCTGTCTCTTATGTCTTCTTCTAAGGAAGAGCTTTAATTTATTTAACTTTAAGATAAAAATTTTTATTCCTATTCTTTGACGCTACTTTAAATGATGTCTTTTCTTCCACTATATCCTCTAACCGGTGGTTGTCTCTGTGTAAGCTATTTCTGTATGTTAATAATTTTGTATGTTAAAATGAATGTGCTTATTGTTTGCAATGTTTTTCTACTTGATCCCATAAAGTTTTCTAGGTATGTAATCATATCAGATAATAGTGAAGATTTAACTGTCTCTTTCAATTTCTATATCCCTACTTTTTTTTTCCTTGTTGAGCTTTGGATGACAAAGTACCTCCAGAACAAAGTTAAGCAATACTCTTATTCCTGCCTCTAATGGGAATATTTTAATATTTCAGCATGATGCTGGTTTGTCAGGTATCATGAGGCAGATTCAGGAAGCATTAATCTATTTCTATTAAGAATTATTGAAATGGTTACTGAATGGTATCAAATGTCTTTATAACTTCTGGAAATAATTACATATGTCTCCTTATACCTAATATAACAAAATGTATTAGCAGCCTCCTAATATTAAGCTATCACTAAGCTTGAATAAGACCTTGGAAAAAGACCAACTTGATTTCTCCCCCAACATTCTGCTACATTAAAAACTTGAAAATAACAGTACAAGGATTATCTATATACATATTATCTTAATTTTTAAAATGAACAATTCTGCGTATTTGTTTTATGTGTGTATATATATCACACACTCATTTACTTTTTTTTTTTTTTGCTTAACCACGTAAAAGCAAATTCCAACTCTGTGACACTTCACCCCAAATATTTTACTAAGCATCTCCTAAGAATAAGTACATTGTCTCCAATAACCACATACACTACAGCACTTAAAAAAAAATAATGTCCTAATATCATCCATGTCTCGTCCATAGCTGTGATTTGCTTTAGACAGCCTCAGAGTATCTTTTAAACTCACTTTTCCAAAACACCAAGAATAGTTAATGGGTGACATTAAGTTTTTACACCTTTCTAGTCTTTCAGTTCTGAAATGTTTCCATGACACTGATTTTTTTTCTCTCCATGACACTGATTTTTTTTTTTTAAACAAAATAGGCCAGTTGTTTTGGAGAATGTTACAAACTTCAGATGCATCAAACTGTTTTCTGATGGTGTCAATTAACTTGTTCCTCTATCTACATTTTTTGAAATCTCAAAGGTAGGTGCAAAGGCTTAATTAGATCCAGGTTAATTATTTTTCTGAAGACTGCTTCCTAGGTGACGATATTTGCTTCATGTTACGTCATATCAGAAGGCATACGTGTCAGGACTATTATCAATGCTCAGTTTGATCCCTTGGTTAAAGTAGTCATCTCCAGGTTTCTCCACGAAAGGGACTTAACATGAAAGGACTTGCCCCAAGGGCAGGCACACACCAGCAAAAGGAGACACAGCTGAAAAGTTCATCTGTCTCTTTAAGGCAAGCCTTGGGGACAAGTTCATCTGCACTCTGCTTGACATGGTTTTGATCTTAAAAACCATTTGCCTAGCATCTTTATACCATATGTTGAAGTCCTCAGAGTTTGACTCAAAATATCAGAGTAAGTGTTTCTTTATCTGTGAAATACCTAAGAATCCATATGGTCTTGTCACGAACAAAATTTTAACATGGGCCTTTGTAATATTTAGGAGACCCTTCCAACCAAAAGCACAGAATATATGACATTTTCCAAAGAAGAAGGGTAAAGTAAAGAGAAAAGATGAAAAATTTGAAATGGCAAGTGAATCCAGGCTAAAGAACAAAAGGTAGACAGTAATTGGTAATCTTTGGAAAAAACAACAAAGACAGACTCAGAAATCAGTACTGGCTAGCCTAACTTGACCTAACCATCAGGAAATCTACAGAAAAAGAAGGTCAAGTGAGAAAGCTCTAAAAACTTCACAGTTCCGCTCAGTTTTCAGCTCACAGCTGGGTTTCAGGATGTCACTTTAAGAAATTTTAATTGGAATTCTTGAACTTAAATTTATTTTACTGGGTAAATCATAGGTATATGAAAAACTACAACTTAAAAAGTCATATATACCCAGCAGACTGAGAGAAATACAGCCACGTCATCATATATGATGAAAGAATATGAGATAAATTAGCACATCCTCTAAATCCAAGTAGGTTGACACAATCACTTCAAAACAAACTAATAAGAAATAAAAAGAAAGAAAAACAGTAAGTCCCTAACAGATGGATCCTGAACACATAGGGGAACTCAAGTTCTCTAAATATAATTTTGCCGATGTGTGTGGCCATATGTTCTCCTTTGGAGATTGTGGTAGCCAGAACTATTCTCTTCTCTCACAGCAGCAAATCTGACAATGCAGAGCACTCCTGTGCACTCTCATTGGGAGTGTAACTTAGTGCATCTATTCTGGAATGCAAATTTGCAACATGGGTCAAAATTTAATAGGTTTATTTTTTGATCCAGCAACATGACCCTGGATATTAAGTTTAAAGAAACAACTGAATAGGGCATTCATTGTGACATAATTAAAACAAATGCTGGCAATGACCTAAATGTTCACCATCAGTTGACTGGCTAAACAAATGATAGTACAGGTCATCAATGAAGTTGTATGTAACACATACGATGGGTGAGACACTGAACGAGCCAAGCTGCCCTTGTTCAAAGAGCTACACAGCCTCTGCTGGGAGTTTAAGCTCAGGGCACAACACAGTGAAACAGGAAAGCACTGCTGGACAGCCACGTGGGCCAGCGTTCATCATGGCAGGAGGCCTAAGGGGGCAAGGACAGCCGCAGGAGACAGATGACGGCTCTTCAAGCCAACCTCAGTGAATTTCCTCTTTGGACTGTGTAAACCTGAGGTGGGGGAGAGAGGAGAGGTTATCCCTGAAGGGTAATCCAGAAATTCCCGTCAATCTGGCAAGTGTGTATGTCAGTTGGTTTTAATTTAGCTTGGAGAAGTACAAAATGTGACCACTTGTTTCCCTCACCTTGAATGTTATGAAACATTCAGTTTATGCTGGCTGCACAGAAGCCTAATATCTTCACCAAATGATTGACAGAGAATCAATCATATATATATGGAAATATTTCAGGGAATTTTAGCTTTTTTCCCACACAAGCCATTCCGATTTTTTTTTTAAACAATTTGTATGTACTATATACCTTAAGGAAAAGAACAAAAACTGATGAAACATCTAACTTTTCTTCAAGGTCAGAAACATCTTTCACTGTATTTGTGAAACAGGAACAGAAGCCTGAAGTACAATTTAGTCCAACTTCTCTACATATGCAGAACCAATGCCAGAGAGTTTGTTAAATGACCTGCCCAGCATCGTTTTATCCATCTAATTTAAACTTGTATCTTTCCTTTTCTTCTCTCACCATTACTCAGTACTTATCAGCTTTGGCTGATGAAATTTCCTTACTTTATCTAAAGTCTGGGATTCAGAATCATTCCAACATAAACTTATTCACACAGACAAAAAAATAAAAATAAAAACTTCCCAAGGACTTTCTGCTGGTTCTCTCCCATTTATGAAGAACTTCCAGGTATCTATCTACTCTATTCCATTCTCTCTCGCTCCCTCCCCTTCTTTCTCTCCCTCCCTCTCTCTCTCTCTCTCTCTCACACACACACACACACAGCTGTGAGGAGAGTCTTCCCTTTCATCAATCTCCTAGAACTGTACACCATAAAGGTTCTTCAACAACCACACTGTATTTCCCCACATAGACTTCCCACATTTCCCCATAACCCTTGTCCAGTATTCTAACTTAACAATGACCTCAAGGCCTTTGTTTCTATGTCCGACATAAAAGGTTAAAGGCTATGGAGCACAGGGATGAGGCTGGTTTTCAATCCAATTCCATTTCTATATGGACCGAAAACAGTGGCTGGTTTCAATAATGTTCAAAAATGTCACCAGTTACATTTTACGTTCCTGGAGCCACTGGAGACAGGAAAGCTCCCGTATTTGTTTAGTCCAAAACTTAGAGTAGGTCTGGAAGGCTCTCTATCTCCCAAACTGATGTGAGGAGCAGTAATCACCGACAACATGGCTTGGATTATTTTATGAGGCAGACATTCAGAGTCTGAAGGCATCAAGTTTTAGACAAGGCAACTGAAACCCAGAGAGGTTAAGGTATTGACCAAAGCTATAAGCAAAGAGCTGTATCTGGAGTTGAGTCCATGTCTCCGAGTCTTCCTATGCAGGATTCTATTAAAGTACATAATCTTCATCTTTAAATTCTTCCAGGATCCTCTAGGGAAGTACCTGGTCAAATATATTTGAGGCTGACGATAGAATCCTACACACCAGCCATGGAACAACATTAGGGGTGAAAAAGAGTAAGCACAGAGAGACAGAATGCAGAGAATGAATGCTTTTCAAATTCTAACAGCCCATTTCCAGATTCTGGAGATTCAACACCAATTGACATTACTTCTTCCTTTCAAACAACATCATGACAATAGAGCATATGATAAGAAGAAAGCAGGGGAAGCAACCCAGGCCACATAAGGAGATCTGAGTTACAACTCCTAATAGTTTCTTCATTTGTGAAACTGGGATATTCAAAGCCTCACTGATCTATTTCAAGCTCAGCAGTCAAAAAGACTGAGAAGAAATGATGGGGATTCCTTGACGAAATCATTAACAGAAATTATGCACCAGGGGATTTGTAATGAAGTTGCAGAATTGTTTATGCCAGATGACTAAAAATGTTGCTTTGAATTCCTCAGGATATGTTAGGAACACAAAAGCTGGGACTGGCTACTATTCTGATTGGAGTTTATACAGAAATTCATTTGAGGATGAGCCCAAGCTGAAAACGGATAGCCAGCTATGAACATGGAAAAGAGTGGACTGTCTGTACAGCTTTTAGCAGTGCACCTGCCCACCCCTGAGTGTCTGCAACCCAGTTTCCACATCCCACGTGTACTCTCTAGCACCTCTGTGGGGTACCTGTCAGCCTGTGACAGCATCAAAGTTCCAACTGGACTTAGTCTATCCCCCTAATGGTCCTTCCCTTCTATATAAAACTTTAAAAATCAGCTGTTACATCTGCAAGAGACACTGAGGCTTCTGTATGTTCTTCTTCTCAAAACCACCCTAAAATGAGCACAAGTCCAAGAAAGTAAAGGAAGATAAACAGTCATAGAGACACCGTGCAAAGATACATGAAGGTCAATTTTAGTTTCAGCATCCACACAAAAGATGTAAGGGGGAAGAAGAACCAAAAAAAGCAGGCAAGGACCCACATCCTTGAGAGTCAAGTGACCATTTTTCTACTGTGATACAAGTGAGCATTCTTTCTTTTTCCTTTTGTTTACAAAGCTGTTTTGTTCATAGCTAGTTATCTTCAAAATTTTCAAATTTGAAATCAACATTATAAAATACAAATGCAACAGCAATCTGTGGTTAAAATATCCTTCTTTGAGTTACAAAGCTAGCTTTAAAAGATATCTTCTTTAAAAAAAAAAAAAAAGGTGTCTTCTTAATTTCAGTAATGTGGGCACTGAGAGGGACTTGGGGTTACACAGGGCCTCCGTGAAGGGGAAGAGGTCATGTGACTCAGATCAGAATGCTCAACAACTGAGACCACAGCACCGCCCCTGGCTAAAACTAATATACTTGCCTCTTCCTGGTCTAGTGTCCCCCTCCCCCCACCCCACCCCCAGCAAGTCAAGATGCCTTTTAAAAATGCAACATCAATACAAAAAGGCCCCCATTACTGATGAAGGTCAGATTTAAGAAATGACCTTGAATTCCCCACTAATTCCTTCAGATAAAATACCATTCTCTCCAATTTCAGAGCCATCCAGATATTTTGTTTTTCATAATGTTTCCATTTTAAAAAAAATCTGAATAGCTTTTTCTTTGCTTATTCTTGCCAAGAAGAAATCCTCCTCTAGCTCTCTAAATAAAGGCCAACCTGGCTGGAAAACAGACTGTGATTATGTAACTGCCATTTGACCCACCACTACCACCCGGAGCATCAGGACAGAAAGGGCTTTTGACAGAGAAGGTCAGAGGCTCCAGGGGAGCACACAGGTAATTCAGACACCGCCTGCTTACAGAAAGTTTCCATCTGCAGCAGTATGTTGAGACCCAAGCAAACGTGACACCAGAAACCTTACTGACTCAGTGAAAATAATCCAATTACCACTCCGTACGTGTGCAGAGGAGAGGAGGTAGGTAAAGTTTCTAACCTCTTAGAAATAAAGATCTCCAATATTTACTGATACCTCAGGCATCTAATCTACTGTGTATCAAGCAGAAAGAAGCTCGCGGGATCCCTCAGTTCCTCTCCCATCCTTCATCATGTGCCTGTCACCCTAAGAAGGTAGAGGAATTGCATTTCACTTTGAGAAAATGAAAAGATTTTGGTAAAATGTTGAGCTAAGAGATAGATATTACTGAATGTTTCAGAATTTTCACCCACTGAGGAAAGCTGTGAAAAAACAGCCAGGGGAGAGAATAAGATGATATTTCTTATTATCTGTTTTCTAATTATTTTCTTCCTCTTCCTCTGTATTCCTTCTAGTAATCTTTGCTTGCCTCTTTCTCCTGTAGCAATTTGTGGCCATTTTTCTATTTTTTCTTATTTATTTTATAGCATTCTAAATTTTGTATTAGATTTCCTCAAAATTCAACATGACTGCTGTGAAAGGTATCATGGAAGTGCTGCCTGCCTTACTCCATTCCCTACAAAAAAAAAAAAAGTAGTCCAGTCCATAACCACTGTTTGCAAACATTTTAGTGAGATCTATGAATATGAAGTTTGGTATTTAACCCAATAATTTTAAGACCTCAGAGTAACACCTTAGGGAAATCTTCATCTCTACTTTACTGGCACAAAGAAATCTAAAGAGAACACACTTGCTTGACCTAGAGATGGATATTTTTATTTCCAACTGTCACATACTTACAATATTCACATCCTCAAATATTTGCTTTTTTTCCTCTCCTGGCTTTAGCTCTACTATGTCAGTTGACAGAAAAAAAAAAAGTGACATTTCATAAATTGAATTCTGGAGGCTAATGATAGTCAATACTGTTGAGTTGGTAGAGACACATCATGCCTCGTAGATGGCAAATCCAGGATTATAGTATAAAAATGCAATAGTTGCTTTTAGAATAAAACACTTGAGAAATGCCCAAGAAAAAAAGAAGTAATGTTTTCTTATTAGTATAAAAATGGGCAGTCAACACCAGACTCTTGGTACCTTCCAAAATATACTCCTGTCTCCTTTCTTACCAGGATTTTTCCTTTCTAAATAACATGAAAGTTTCCAACTAGCTAAAAAAGAGAGCTGTTGCCAATGGACATTCTCAAATCTTGAGAAAGAGTAGACCTAGAAGAAAGTAGTAAAATGAAAGCTAATATATACTTCATATAAGTTCAGTTCATTAATAAGCATCCTCGATTTCCATTATGTATTCAATAATAAACTCTTCTATCAACAGATATTAAATTATCATAAAAATTCTGACCAAGATATAAGTAGTTAATATTATCCCAAATATACTGATGTTCAGTGCCTATCCTGAGAGCCAAACGAGATCCGTCTCCCATGAATGACTTTTCCATGCATTCCACTCACTGCCTGCTTGTTTCACCCAGCAGGGAACACATCAAGTTCTTAGCAACTTCAATTCAATTCTTGAAAAACAATAATATCTAGAGAGAAAATTATAAATTTTCACATGGCAATTCTGCTGTCCTCTTATATGTGTGTGGAGACGCTCTTATACAAAATGATAGGGTAAGAAGCATTTTGTTTCTTTGAAGGGCCTTTATACCACTCACATTGTACCAAACAAAACAAAACAAAAAATATTACCTCTATCCTCATTTTACACAAAAGCAATGGCAACTCCTAAAACGTAGAAGGTCTGTATTTAGTTCATCTCTTCGTTTTTTTTCACACATCTAATACAATCAAAGGAGTATCCATTAGGTTTCTTACTATTAGGATTTCTGTTGCAAATTTCCAAAACTTGTTATCAAGTCCCAAGTGGCCAAGATTTTTTTGTTAAATGTCTTAATTTTAATGGGCTACTGCCCATTGAAACCATTGACATGGTTCAACAGTATTAAAATAACAACAGTATAAAAAAAAGTATATAGTACTTATGAACATCAATGCAAAAATCCTCAACAATGTATGAGCAAGTTGAATCTACCAATGTATAAAATATGTATATATTTTACCTCAGGTATGCAAGGCTAGCTCAACATTCAAAAATCAATTAATGTAATACATCACATCAATAGAATAAAGAAGAAAAATGACATGATCATATCAATAGATGTATAAAAAGCATTTGACAAAATGCAACACCCATTGAAAACTCTCAGCAGGCTAGGAATGGAGGGGAACTTCAACTGGATAAAGCATATCCACACATACACTCACAAGCCCTACAGTTAACACCATACTTAAAGTTGAGAAACTAGAAGTTTTTTCACTAAAATCAAGTACAAAGCAAGGATGTCTCCAATCACCATTCCTTTTCAACAATGTACAGGAAGTCCTAGCTAAAGCAATAAGACCAAAAAGAAAAAAGAAATAAAAGGTACACAGATTAGGAAGGAAAAAAATAAAACTGTCTTTGTTTACAGATGACATGATTGTCTCTGTAGAAAATCAAAAAGCATCAACAAACAAATTCCTGGAACTAATAAGCAATTATAGCAAGGTTGCATGATACAAGTTATTACATAAAAAATCAACTTCCTTCCTATATACAAGCAATGAACTATAGATTTTGAAATTAAAAACACAATGCCACTTATATTAGCCCACCCCAAAAAAGAAATACTTAGGTATAATTATAACAAAATATGCAGAAGACCTGTTTGAGGAAAGTCATAAAATTCTGATGAAAGAAACCAAGAAGAATTAAATAAACCAAGAGATATTTCATATTCCTGGACAGGAAGACTCAATATTGTCAAAATGTCCATTTTCCCCAACTTGGTCAACAGAGTCAATGCATTCCCAGTTCAAATCCCAGGAAGTTATTTTGTGGATATCAACAAATTGTTTCTGAAGCTCACATGAAGAGGCAAAAGACCCAGAACAGCTAACCCAATACTGAAGGAGAATAAAGAAGCTGAACACTACTCAATGTCAAGACTTACTATAAAGTAAATAACAGTGCGGTACTGATAAAAGAGTAAACAATGGAACAAAACAGAAGGCCCAGAAACAGACCCACATAAATACAGTCACCTAATCTTTGGCAAAGGAGCAAAGACAATATGAATGGAGTAAAGACAGTCTTTTCAACAAATGGTGATGGAACAACTAGGTATCTAGATGCAAAAAGATGAGTCCAAACATAGACCTTACACCCTTCACAAAAATCACCTCAAACGAATCACAGACCTGAATATGAATCGCAAAACTATAAAACTCCTAGATGGTAACATAAGATAAAGTCTAGAAAACCTTGAGTATGGCGATGACTTCTTCACATTAATTGTTCTGAGACATCCAATACAGGACTGTGAGTGTCCTAGAGTGATAAATTAAGAGTGTTACTTCAGATGATGAATTTGTTTGGGAATGTATGCAGAAAGACTTCACTGCAACAGAAGGAGCAAACAATAGAAACAAGACCCCTTGTAGTGCAATCATTAATACCCTATTGATGGACTCCTTAAAATAAGACCACTGAGTCAAGGGACTGGAAGGCTCTTTGCTGGTTCTGCTTCTGGGGAGAACCCTGACTGAGATAGATACCAAGCATATAACTCTTACAAACCATCAAAGCTTCAACCAGGTACTAGGCTCAAGGAAAACTCTAAAGTCACAGGCAAACCTAGGGATTGAAACACCCAGATGATTTACAATGGTCAGTTCAGTTCAATGTCGCTGAGACCAGATCCTTAATCTTCATTTTCACAGGTATTTAAATCTTGGCAGTGAGGAGTAATAAGAACATCAACAGATATGTCTTCTTTCTTTCTGTTTCATTTTGAAAGATACTTTTGATGTATATAAGATGCTGGGTTGACAATTCATTCTTTGAGCTTGCCTAATATTGATCAAAATATACTCTGATTCTTATCTCTGTTCTGTATTTAATGTGTCTTTTCTCTGTGGGGCTACTTTTGAAATTTTGTTGTTTTTTTTTAATAGTTTTGAATATGGTGTGTGCGTGCATGAGTGTGTGTGTGTGTGTGTGTGTGTGTGTGTGTGTGTGTGTGTGTGTGAGAGAGAGAGAGAGAGAGAGAGAGAGAGATATTCATCCTGCTTGCTATTTATTGAGCTTCTTGGATCTGTAATTTTAGAAAATCTTCTGCCATTATCCTTTCAATTATTTTTTCTGTTCTATTCACTCTCTTCTCATTCTGGGATTCTAATTACACATATGCTGGTTGTTGTCTAATCGTCTAATTACACAGCCTGATGTTGTCCCAAAGCTCTTAAAGGCTCTAATTTTCTTGGTTTTGTATTTAACTCTTTTTCTCTTTCTGTTTCAGTTTGGGAAATTTCTTTTGACTCATCTTCAAGTATACTAATTAATTATTCCTTCTGCTGTAATCAGCAGTACCAAGGAGCTGTCCAAGGCATTTTCATCTCTGTAACTGTCACCTCTAGCACTTTCATTTCACTCTTTCTTATAATTTGCACCTGTTTACTGAAACTCCTCATCTGTTATGCATATTGTCCACTATTTCCACTAGAACCTTTAACATACTGATCATAGTTATTCTGTTTTTTTGTTTGCTTTTTTTTATCTAACCCACCAAGCTGAAGAGTTTTTATTTGTTTTTGTTTTTGTTTTATTGCTTTCCTTACTCTCAGGACTACAAGGCACCTTATATTTAATTTTTTTAACTGAGGTATAATTGACATATAACATTACATCAGTTTCAGATATACAACATGATTTGATGTTTGTTTATAATGCAAAATGATAACCACAATAGATCTAATTGACATCCCATCACCATATACGGTTACAATTTTTTTCCTTATAAGGAGGACTTTTAAGATCTCTCCTAGCAACTCTCAAACATGCAACACAGTATTAACTATAGTCATTATGCTGCACATTAAATCCTCATGAAAATACTTTATAATTGGAAGTTTATACCTTTTGACTCACTTCATCCATTGCTCCCACCCCCCCATTGCAACCCTCTGCCTCTGAAAAACATCAAACTATTCTATATCTATTAGCTTGTGGGTGGTTTGTTGTTGTTTTTTTTAACTCAACATATAAGTGAGGTCATATATTATTTTTCTTTCTTTGTCTGACTTATGTCACTTAGCAAAATGCCCTCAAGGTCCATCCATATTGCTGCAAATGGCAGGATTTCATTTTTTTTTTATGACTGAACAGCATTCCAGTGTGTGTGTGTGTATGTGTGTGTGTTGTGTGGGGGGGGCATTTTCTTTGTCCATTCTTCCACAGACTTAGGTTGTTTCCATATCTTGGCTTTTGAAAATACTGCTGCAATGAACATGGGGGTGCATATATCTTTTCAAATTAGGTTATTTTCTTCAGATAAATACCCAGAAATCAAACTGCTGGATCATACAATAGTTCTATTAAATTTCTGAGGAACCTCCATACTGTTTTCCATAGTGGCTGCATCAATTTACATTCCCATCAGCAGTACACAGGGCTTCCCTTTACTCTACATCCTCATCAACACATTTCTTGTCATTTAGATAACAGCCATTCTAATAGGTATGAGACTGTGATTTTAATTTGCATTTTCCTGATGATTAGTGATATTGAGCATCTTTTCAAGTACTTGTTGGACAGCTGTATGCCTTCTTTGGAAAAATGTCTATTCAGATCAACTGCCCATTTTTAAAACGCATTGTTTGCTTTTAGGTTATTGAGTTGCATGAATTCTTTACATATTTTGGATACCAACCTGTTATTAGATACATGATTAGGAAATACTTTCTCCTATTCAGATGTTCTTTCATTTTGTTGATGATTTCCTTTGCTGTGCAAAAAGCATATTAGTCTGATATAGTCCTATTTTTGTTTATTTTTACTTTTGTTGCCTTTGCTTTTGGACTCAGATCTCCAAAAACTCACTGTCAAGACTGATATCAAGGAGCTTACTGTTTATATTTCCTTCTAGAAGATTTATGGTTTCAGGACCTACATTCAAGTCTTTAATCCATTTGAGTTAAACTTTTGTGTATGGTGAAAGATAGTGGTCTAGTTTCATTCTTTTACATGTAGCTATATACTTTTCTCAACATCACTTATTAAAGAGGCTGACCCTTCCCCATTGTATATTCTTGGCTCCTTTGTTGTAAATTAATTAACCATACATACATGAGTTTATTTCTGGGCTCTCTGTTGATCTGTGTGCCTTTTTATTTCAATATCATACTGTTTAGATTACTATAACTTTGCAATATAGTTTGAAATCAGTAAGTGTAATGCCTACAGCTTTGTTCTTCCATCTTGAGATTACTTTGCGTATTCAGTGTCATTTGTGGTTCCATAACATAGGTGCACCTAAATATATAAAATGCTACCTCTTAGAACTGATCCAAAGCAGATGAGCAAAGGAAGAGCATATTATTTCACATTTGATACCAAGTTTCCTTAACTGAAGAGTCAGACTTTCTAGTGACACAAACATGTGTCACAGGAAAGCCTACAGCCAGTGTAGCAATACACTTTTTTTTTTTTTTTTTGATTAAGTGAGAGAGGACAGCACAAGGGGAGCAAAGGAAAAAAGAACAAAATCATTAACTGATAACATTACCAGGATGTCACTCACTGTTCCTACAACACAGGCTTCCAATCCTGTACTGATTACACTAAGGCATTTTTTTGCCATTTCTCTCTTCCTCCTTATGTTTAAGAGTAATACAGCATTTCCTAAAAATGATTTGTGGTACTTTCCATCATAAGTTCCTACCTATTTTTCACCCATTTTAATGAAGTTACTTTTAGATTCTTCAGAGCTTATAGAAGCAGCTGTGGCTGAAAGATTTAGTGTGAGTTGTGTGAAATAATGTGTTCACTTAACACATTAAAGGAACCACTGCAGATCCCAAAATAAGTGCTTGGTGGAAGGTTATAAACTGCTAAAGCCTTCTAATTGACAATATTTCAAAGCATTCACTAGAAAAATCAGTATCGAAATATCACCTGCATAATGTCAGAGAACTGCATCCCTGAAAAATTATCCAATCCTTATTGTATGCAGAAAGGTCAAACCTAAGCCAAAACCAAGATTATTTAGTGAATGTGAACATGGCGGTGGGCAAAAAAGAAAACAATGAACAGATTCCAGTGTGTGCACAAATGGGTACAGATGAATCTTTTCAGGGAAAAAAGTTGTTAAAATCTTCACAGAGAACAAATTCGTATACAAACATGGTACTTAGAAGACAGATGCTCATGCTCACCCCACAGAAATCCCTGAGTCCACAGGGATGGCTAAAGGCAACTGAGGAAAGGGGAGCTTCTTCCATTAGTCACTCTGGGAAGGAACCAAGACAGAGGAGTTAAGGTATTTGGCACATAAGGTGGGAAGGCCAATAAGAGAACTTGGGGAAGAAACAGGGAGGCAGAAGTATGGAAAAAAGCAATAGAAAAAAAAAAAAAAAAAGAAAGGAAACTAGGGACAGATGGAAAAGCAAGCTGAGCAAGGACCTGTTACATCTCAGGCATTCTCACTTAACGCCCATTTACTCAATGCAGATGGGACCATGGTTCTCATTTGAAGAGAACAAACCTAAATTGTGAAAACGGTATTGAGACTACATAGGAAAATGTCATTTTCAGAGATGCACAATTATTTATTATGGAAGAAAATGTAATGAAGTCTGTGATACACTGTTCAAATTTTGGGCAAAAATAATTCTCCCCACTCTAAATGCTTAATTATTTCCATAGTAAAGTTGGGGGGAAAGAGAAGAAAAACAGGGAAGACACCAGGGACTAAGATCAGGAATTAGGATTAAATGCAGGGATTTATGTTTTCCAGACATAACACAGGGCCTGGTGAACCGAACAATCCCTAAACTAGAATGCATTTCTCTCCTTTCTTCTAACCAAACCTTTTACATTCTCCCTCTCTCTAGCTCCCTGAGGTATACACATAGCTTCTATGTACTCTAAGAAAAATCAATGAAATAAATCCAACATGCAAGTAAAAGCTTTAGGATTTTTATTGGGTTTTACTGGTCATCCATGAAGCAAATCCAACATACAATTAAAGCTTTAGCATTTCTAGGAGGGTATTACTGACAACATGTCCATCAACAGATGAGTGGATAAAGAAGATGTGGTACATGTATACAATGGAACACTACTCAGCTATAAAAAAGAATAAAATGCCATTTGTAGCAATATGGATGGACCTGAAGATCATCATTTTAAGTGAAGTGGGCCAGAAATAGAAAGAAAAACGCCATGTGACATCACTTATATGAGGAATCTAAAAGACACTAATTTATTATCTATAACTTAGATGATTGATTTCTTGACTCTGTGTAAACACATTTGACTGTCCTTTATGATTGGATTACCACATTCTGTTGATTCCTATTTTGTGGTTGGCTTTATTCCTTTGATAACTATGTAAGTTTAAAAAGCTAAAGCTCTAATCTGTTCTTAGAAACAATGATTAGTACATATATGTAAACTAAAAAAATGTGCAGTATACTGTATATATGTATTTACATGCAATATAATGTACATGTGCAGTCGAACTGTAACAACTCTACCTTATAAAACTGAAAACAGAAAAAATGCAAATCCACAGGGGAAAAAAAGCAATACTAGACACAGCATGTCTACATCCTTAAAGCACTTTTATCTACTGCTCCCTCTCTTGTAGCAAAGAATTTTGAAGTTCCACAGAAAAAAAAATAAACTCTATACAACTTAAAGAACTCTGTAATTAGCTCATTCTTTTCAGATAGATACTGACATTACCCAGATGCTTATATTCACATGTATGGGTATTTCCTTGGCTTTAAATGAGGTTCCCAAATAATGACTCAACTAAATTTGCAAGGCAGAGTGCTTGAATTCATTCTCCCTTTGAAACAAGGTCATAAATGGTTGTTAAAAGCTCAAGTCAGCCAACAACAGCTCATTATAACTCACAATGTAACTGCACAAGCATCACTATTTTAGCTATCAGTTCACATTTCTATTTCAGGAAAGATGTTCACAGTGGGAAGCAGACAGCTATATATTATATCATTCTCTAACTTTTCTGTATACATATAATATTTCTTAATTGAAAAAAGATAATTCACTGCCTAAGTATTTATTGAAATCCTGCCCAATTAAAAAATCTGATATACTCCATGAAGTACACCAATGTTTATTAATGCGCTTTCTATATGCAAGACAAAGATGACTTACTACAGAAGGAAGTAAGCCATACAAGATGTAAATAGTGTAAGATGGCTACTCAGAAGTAATACAATGTGCAAAAAGGACCAAAAGTAGAGAAGTCAATCCAGTTCTAACAAGGAATACTGTGCAGATATAAACTCCTCCCATCCCTGTATGCACATGCCTTTGCAATGTGACACGATCACTCTTTCCACCACAAGTGGGCCTCACGCTGTGAATCTGGGCTGCCCTGCTGACTTGCTCTAAGCTAAAAATGTGACAGAGAAGCCACCATGGCACTTCTGGGCCTGCAGCTTCCACCCTCACTTTAGTGCAGCCCTGAGACCACCACGTAAGGAAGCCTGGGCAAGTTGTTTGGAGGATGAGAAGGAGGCAGAGCTGACAGCCAAACATGTGAGTGAGGTCATTCTAAATCATCCAGCCCCTGAGGAATGAAGATACATGAGTAATCCAAGACGAGACCAACAGAAGAAACACCCAGCCAAGCCAAGCCCAATTAGGAGTCCCTAATTTTCTAAGAAAATCATGAATAAATAAAATGTTTATTGTTGCAAGCACGAAGTTTTGGGGTGTTTTGGTATATAGCAATAGACACCCAAAATAAATATCTAAAAAAAAAAAAAAAGAGTCACTACTTCTCATTGTCACTAGAAAGGCAAAGACACTCCTTGCTACCGTTATGCAGTTAATTCTACACATCTTCGTAAGCAAATGCGTAGATCAATTCATCATGATTTCAGGAACCATAGTCAAGAGGAATACAAGGAGAAATAAAACAGAAACCCTCCATCCAAAGAATTGAAAGATGGACTCAATAAAGTGGAAGAGATTCTACTACAGAGATGTACACAGGGAGCCATATGGAGACCTTTGAGAAAAAGCAACGGACACTCTGGGATTGTAGTAGGTGGGTGAGCAAGAGAAATCAAATAAGGCATCCTAGAGGAGCCAGAGTAAAGTCTTAAAAGCAAGAGACTCCTAAGGGGCACAAAGGTCAGTGAGAAAGACTAGCACAACCACAAGTGAGGATGTGTGAAGCATCACAGCATTCTCAGAGAAACAAAAGTAGTTCTGAACTGCCACTTTCTGAGGTAATGGTGGACAATGGCAAGACATCTAGCTGGAGAAACAGATGAGAGTGAGATCACAGTGGGCGATAAATGGAGTTTGGGCTTTATCCTGCTGATGATCAAGCATCATCCAAGTGTTTAAAGGAAAGTAATGTGGTCAGAATTATGTTTCTACAAGATTTTGGCTGCAGTATACAAGATGGACTTGAGAAAGTCATGCCCAGGGACAGGTAGAATAGTCAAGGTCAAGATGAGAGAGACCATAGGAGAAGAGAGGGTAAACCTACTGAGAAAGAATTGACAGGCCACAGCAAATGACCAGACGTAAGGGGAATACAGGAGAAATCAAACAGCCCAGCGATATTCTCAGGTGCCATCCCCAGACAGGACAGAGCAGAGCAGGCGCAGCAGTCTTCTCTGGAGGAGAAGGTCGGTAAGAGATTAATTTCTTCTAGGACATTTTAAGTTCGACTTACAAATGGAACAGTTAAGATGCCCAGCATGTACTGGAATATACAAGTCTAAATTCTCAAGAAAGAAAATGAAGCTGGAGGTATATATTTGGAAGTAATCTGTATAAGCAGAAGAACTGAAACTATGAGCACAGATGAAATCAACCACAGAACGCTTCCAGAGTGAAAAGAGAAATATCGCAGGGATAATTAGTATTAACAGTTATTACAGGGTTTGATGACTGAAGGCATATTACTCTTTGCATCTTTTATAACAACAATCACTCCTTAGACCCTCCATTTCAGAGGAATTGTAGGGAAAGAGGCCAAGGCTCTGTTGTAGGTCTTTCACCTCCTGAGGGGTAGTAGCTCAGGATTCCCACATTCACTAAGTCAGAGCTTGAAAACTAAATGTTTATTTAAGTCCAACAGATTTTCAAGATCCACCTACATGCCAGAGATGGTATCTGGGCTCCTCTTCTTGGAGAATTAGCCATCTTATTCACTAGCCTGACCGTAATGAGCTCAGGCCAAGGAGCTTAGAATTCAGCTGACTATATTGGCTGTTTTAGTTTCTTTTCAATCAATTATTTACACTTCAGGCATCTTAACATTAAGCAAGTGGTACATGGATTTGATATTATGCGGCCAGTTGCTTGGAAACTAAGATTTCTCAAATTTTCCTTCTCTGCTTCCAATTTTAACTATTGCAAAACCAGAAATTTCCATGTATCACCTTAATAACAAAATAAGAAAATTCAGTATCTGCATTTTAAGTATCTTAAATAACAGTATTTAACAAGCCAGAGTAGATTTAGGGCAAAATAAAACATCAAGTTGCAGAAGTCAGTTTCCTATTTATTAGGTCTTCTTTGACATAGTAGGCCCTCAAATTGCGTGTACGCTACCAATTCTACACTGGTTTAAATGGGGTTACCTGACTGGTGTGTAGTTACATTTCAGTCAAGGTATGAGTACAGTCTTTGATGAGGTAACACAGTTGTTAGGAGGCAAGATTAAATACCTAAAGAAATGTTTCAACCAGCAGTCATGTCACCTCAAGGCAACCAAGATGTCATCAGTTATAAAGGCCATTATCAAGTTTATGAAATTAAATGTCAACTTTAACTTTCAGCTCTATTACAGTAAAAGTCAATTATGTATAGAAAGAAGCATAGAATTGCCAGGGTTATTCTAAAGGTCCTGAAATCAAGGGCTTTTTTTTTTTTTAATGCAGGATCTTAGAAAATATATTTAATTTTCCTTAAACAAAATTCTTCAATATGTAAAACAGAAGTCCTTGTACTTTCTAGTAAATATAGCTGAAAGCTAAGAAATCTGACGAATAAAGTAATTATTCAATAAATGAATGAATTAAAACTAGACTATTCTATCTCTTTTCAGTACTAAGACTTAAAGGCCTGTTAGATATCTTGCCTCTTAAGCAGTACAGACATGATGACATCTGTCCTCTACAACCACTCAAATAGCATCAATCATAGAATAAGATCTAACAGCTTCCTTGAGATACTCCATAAACCATTCCATTAATTCAGACTAGTGGTTATTGAAGTGCAGCCCCAGACCAGCTGCATCAGCATTGCTGGGATTATAGAAATGCAAATCATTTCGTCCCACCCCAGACCTAATGAATCAGAATCTCTGGAGGGCAGGGCCCCCTGTCTTAACAAGCCCTTTGGTGATTCTGATGCCCATTCAAGTTTGAGAACCCCTGAGGTATATAGAAGTCCATTGTTTTGAGTAGATAAGAGAGGAATAAAACTTGACTCCGAAATTTTATTTTCCAAGCTAAACTAGCCCAAACATAGTGTTGAAGTTGGGAAAACAGAGGGCATCCTACTTGATGGCCCATTTACAATTTAATAAGCAGAATAAATTAGACAAAATCACGTCACTGACATCATCCAACGGTCTCTCCCCATCCATGGTAGAAAAACAATGAAAGAGAAGTTACCACGGGGTACTAGCCAAGACCATGAAGAAAGGCCCTCTCCCACCTTACTGGTAGAAATGAAAACTGGTATAGCCATTACGGAGGGGAATTTGGCAATATTTAACAAAACTACTTACGTGTTTACCTTTTGACCTAGCAATCTCACTTCTAGGAATCCAGCCTAAATATACACCTCCAACATGATGAAATATATATACATAAGGTTATCCACTGCCACACTTTCTGATTGCAAAATACTAGAAACAACCTATATGCCAACATTTGGAAGGCTGGCAGAATGAACTATGTGATAGCTAGACAAAGAATACTGCGCTGCTGTAAAAGATGAAAGAGGACAGTCCTATGAACTGATATATAATAACCTCCAGAATATACTGCTAGTGAAAGAAGCAAGGTTCACAAGGATATACCATATGTCACCTAGTGTATACGAAGGAATGGGAAAAGAAAGTACACATGTACCTGCGTATTTTTGCAAAGGAAATAAAAGAAAGATAAACCAGAAAGTAATGACACTGGTAGTTACTTATAGGAACTAGGATGTGAACTGGGTGGAAAGAATTGGAGTCACGACATTTCCAGGTACATCTTTCACTTCTGAATCCATACTAATGGTTTACATATTCAAATAAAAATAAATCAACAGGCATGAATAGAGGGATCCTAAAGTGGAATACAACAGAAACAGATGACCCAACTGTATTTCAAATAAAGAACATAATCACATTGAAAAAAGGAAAAAGTGAATTAGCCCAAGCAACTGTTGAATGCAGTACTTTCACAGCACACCCTCAGACTAAGGACAAAAAGGACCATAAACAAATAAGGAACTCCAGTGATTAGGTTTCATTTCCACAGGAGCTCAGGTTAGAGCTTTTTAGGATTGAGCAAATAGCCAGTATATTGAGAAATAATGAAAGCCAGGTTTTTCACAGATGGTAAATGAGTTATAAATATGGAAAGGAGGAACTCCAGAAAGAGCTTTGTGGTACCGGACTGAAACTGATGGTATCAGTGTGAATTCATGGTTTTTAATGGATGGATGGATAGACAGACATATTATGCGTAATGTGTCTGTCTACAGATTTTTTTTCTTTTTTTCTAGCTCTGCCCTCCTTAGCTGTTAACCAACTTCATTTCGACATACTCAGTGAAAGCTTTCATGTATGAACACAGTAGAGCTAAAATTAAAGACCACTGCCAAAGAACATTTTTTTAATGATAGCAATATTTCTTTGTTTCAGAATTTTTCTCCCTTAGCAGTCTTTCATTTAAAATTGCCACAGGTGGTGACAATAACCAAGAGATGACAGTTGGTGGAGTATCTCTTTCCATACCTAAAAAAGAGTAGTTCATTTCACTACTGAAGTGGTGAGTCTTTAATTCATGCTCTTCTAATAGGTATTTTTTAGTTTCATAAGAGAGGTTTATTTTTGCTTTTGATTTTTTGCTGTTATTTCATTTTCTGACTCAAATTCAGCCACTGAGAGAGACTTCACTTTAGCTACAAGAGCATTTACAGTCAGTCTGCAGCGCTGAGGCAGGGGTTAAATCATACCACAGCAGACTTCTACCAGCTTTCACATATCCATGATGGATCATTCCCCAGAGTCACTAATAAGAATATAATTAACAAGTATCTATTAAACATCAGACTACAGTCACAGAACAACAGATCCATATTTCAGAACTCAGTGCTCATGTTTTCTGATACCAGAATAAATTTCTACTTCCCTGATTCACAACTTTGCTAAAAGCCAGACTTATCTTTTGTAAAATGAATCAGAGCACACACATTAAAATTTAAGCCTAACAGAAATAAAATGTGTAACATTCCAAACCAGTGGAGAGGAAATAATGAAAAATTTATTCTATATAATAAATAAGGGAAAGAAAAAAAAAAAGCATTAGCACAAAGTGAAAAAAAAGCAAAAATAAATCAAAAATAGAGAAAAAATACTAAGAAGAAAATAAATCTCAATAAAAGAGCCATCATAGTTGATGTAACTGTTCTATACAAAACCCACCAGCTAACAGATCAATTTTGTTCGATTTTTTTTAATTCCAGCAATATGCTATTTAAAAGAGACCCCTCTAAAATACAGTGGCACTGCTCTGCTATGGTTATTATAAACTACTGATGTTTCAGTGATCACATTTTTGTGTCTTTTTTGACACCAATAGATGCTTAGCTGCTTTAGTTTCTCTTAATCCCAGGGGGGAGAAAAACCCAAAGAAGTTGACAACTCTCTCCAGAAAATAAGGCATACAGAAACAAAATATAACTTTCATGAATGACTGCTTTGTTAAGGTATAAAGCCTTCAGCTATTTTTTGTCACTTAATATGTAACTCCTTTCTTCAGCATTAGAATATATCTTCCCCAATGGGTTTATTAAGAAAGGATTTGGACAAAGGACAGAAAGCATATAATTTTACATGTTCTACTGTGAAATGTGAAAACATGTTAATTCTACGTGCTAATATGCCAAAAGAGAGGGCTAAATATGTGAATCTGTATCTGACTGAGAGTCATTAAAAGCTAGAAGAATAACCTATCCAACTTATTTTATAAAGAGGGGATTAGAGATTCTGGTGTTCAAGCTTACTCAGCAACCATGAGGGTGACAAAGATTTGACAGTATTTCTATAAACCTAGAGAGCTTATGGTGACAGACTCAGAGATTGAATTCATGGGAAGCCATAAGATGAGAACACTTCCTTGTATGAAGCCAAACATTCTCCCACTGTGGTTTCTTTGCATTTGTTCAGAGGGGCAACCTCTGTTTTCCATTAAGCAGCCCTGCAAACAGCTGAAGACCTAATATCATGCACGTATTATTTAACTCTTCCCTAAGGTGTACCATGCTCACTACTCTTGGCACTTCACAAAAAAAATCACCTCACCATGGAGACTACAACATCCCACTCTCAGCAACTCACAGAACTACTAGATAGAAAATCAGCAAACTAGCAGAGATAGAGAACTGAACAACACATCAACCAACAAGTTCTAACTGACATTTATAGAACCCACCACCCAAGAACAGCAGAATACACAGAATCCTTACCAAGTGACCACGGAATATTCACCAAGACACATCACATCTTGGGTCATAGAAGAAACTTCAACAGGTTTAAAAGAACTGAAATTATACAGAATATATTCTCTGACCATAATGGTATCAAACTAGAAATCAATAGCTGAAACGCAATTTAAAAAATCGTCTCACTATAACCATCCCAACCTCCTTTTCTAACACATTTTATAATGAAAAAGTGAGACTCAAAGAAGCTATGCTACCTATGTAAGGTCATAAGCATTAAGTGTTAGAGCTGAAATTTTTGTTCAAGAATATCTGACTCCAAAATCTAGTTTCCACAACACTGTGTTACATCTCAACAAGCAGAGCTTCCAATCCAGTAGTTGCCAAACTTTATCACACCCTCCCACTCTATTTTTTTTAAAGCCTGTACTCCAAATGCATGTATTTTTTGTTTTTATTCATGTATTATCATCCTACTATGTAAGTCAACATACAAAAATAGGGTATTTTGAAAAGATAGTTCATCTTAAACATGAATAGAAGTTCTAACGTTTTCTTTATGTAACACAGTGATGGCCGTGGATACCCACTTGTGGTTGAACATTCCATCTAAAACCCCACCTCTTTTTCACCTGCTCTCGGGATATTTTCCTCCCCATCTTAACTCATACAGTTCATTTTTCAAACCCAAATTATAGCACTGCCCATTTATCCTTGTACAAGTATGGTCCACTGCTCCATTCTATAAAGATATTTTTCCATCCTGAGTCTGTCATCCATCACTGACTGTCACTCCCTGCTTCACATGAGCTGCTACATTGATGTACCTGCCCTCAATAGTTTTATCGAATCAACAATGAAAATTTCAACAGCACAGGGCTAATTCTGCAGCTTATCAGATTGATATTATCAACAACTTTCAACATAATTTTTCAGTTATTTTCTAATTCCCTTAATTGTTCTTACAATCCATACTTCACCCTTTTCTTTATAGGCCCTCATACAAGACTTTTTCAAACACCCTGTGGAAGTTTAAGTGTGGTATACACCACTTTTCAGACAAGCTCACTACTGGAAGAAATGCTGAGAACCAGCTAATCCAAATGCTCCAGCTTCCCTTGGAAAACGGTGCGTTCGGACAAGTTAAGTGGTTCTTTCAGGTCACCCAGTCATCTGAAACAGAACCTAGTTTGGGGCTGCAATCATCTGGATCAAACCTGGGTTCTCTTCACTACATCATCAGTGGTCTAGCAGAGAGAAGGGGAAACACCTACTGAGAATGTCATGTACGCCAAGTGTCACACCCAGTGCTGCACACTCTCTAACCAAAACCTCCATTTAGTCAGTGCAAAACAGTAAATGCCTACAGGATCAGCTACACAGCATAACTGAATGAGCAGGCAAGGTGTAAGTCATCAGGGAGCCGTGGTCCCACCCAAAGAGACCCACAGGCACACAGCTTAAGGAGTGCAGCCAGCCAGAGATGCAGGTGCAAGGCTACCAGATCTTCTGACTTATATTGATGCTGAAATGTTGGCAACTGTTCCAGATTTGACCCAGTCTTGGTCAAAGAAACCACATCCAAATGGCAAACCACTCAATACACGCCAGGCATTTTGCATGCATTCTCTCATTACATTCTTTCCACAATCAGGGTTCTAATGGATAAGGGACTTGTAACTCAAAGAGATTACATAAGGTTGTCCACATAGCTCACAAGTGCCAGAGTCATAATTCAAGCCTGTATACTGAGCACCTTCATTATACTGCTCATTTAACCCTTACAGCTACCCTGAGAGGCAGTTATCATTATCTGTGTATACAGATTAGGGGAAGCAAGCCACAGAGACTAGCAGATTCTCTTCTGACGTCATATCAAAAACCCAGTTTCATGAAAATCAGGATATTTTTGTCTTCCAGTTTTAAAGGGGATGAAGGACTCTCAAGCAGTGAGTCTTAAACTAGAAAGTATTTCTTGACTTTCCAACTGCTTTGTGTTTAGCTTACAGGTCATTGTTGAGATTTCTGTACCTCTAAAGTAAACCAATTTCAACTTTAATCGAACAGATAAATAACACTAAATTCAAACTCTGATGAAATAATCTGTGAACATTAAGAGTAAACTCATTTCGGTATTTTAGCACCAGTTTCTAACTTGGATTCAAGAAGACGTGTAAATACAATATTCTTTGTTGCAAGGACTAAGAGTTCTCTCCCTGAATCTAAATGATAGAGTTCAAAGATTAACTACTGCATTTTCATTACCTCTACTCATTCATAAACCACTCTCCAGCCAGGGACGTGGGACTAAATTGGTGTGAAAACACACGCACACACCACACTTACTTTAAGGGCTGCCATTCCAGGGACAACTTCTATGTCCCTGGCCCCACACCTAAGAGGCAACTCAAAAACGGCTTTGCTGGCTCCTTTCCTACAGCTGCAGCATCTACTGCCCAGCCTGTGCATGGGGCTGAGGCGTCAACCCAGGAACACACAACAGAGGACCAAAGAGAACCAAAGCTTTGTCTGAGGGCGGGGATCAGAGCCAAACAGGGACTTTCTTCATAACTGGGGATCGCAATGTAGGTACAGGAAGGGGCCTCGTGCCCTCTCCCCGTTCCCATTCTTCCTCCCCACTCTATGTTCCCTCCCTAGGTCCCCAGTTCTACTTCCCATTAATTCCCAAGGAACTATTACTAATGAGAAAAATTTATCACCTTTCTGCTGTCTCCCATCAAAAGTCACTTGAGCCTTCATTCAGCGCCATTCTTGCTCAGAGGAGGATAATTTCGTGGCTGATTTCCTATTTAATCAGATACCCCTCAGGGACATCTACATTTTAAGCAGGACTCCCAAAGGTGGGAAGACTTAATCTAAAGGAGTCATTTCTCTTAGGCGATTTCCTGATCCCCTAGTAGGGCCAGGGATGTCGACCTCAAGGAACAGCTTGGAGATATGAGTCACACTCCTCCCCATAAGTTCCAACAGCTCCATCCCAATAAATACACTACAGAGTTCTTACTACTCAAATGCAGCTTCAAGTCACCTTCGAAGAAACATCTAGTTTTTTTAAAAAATTGCTGTGAGGGTATCTCACAATGTCCTTAGGTGATTAAATGAGATCAGGTATTAAAACGCCTAGCACTGTGGCTGGTATATATAGTGAACACTTAATAGGCAATGTCATTTGGTACTGCTTTTTTTTCTTCTTTTATCAATTGTTATTATAAAACCCACTTTTCTTTCACACATCCAATTTGATGAGCCAGTGCAATTCAGATGAAATAAGGCTTTTTGTTAAGACATCCCAAGGGAACTAAAATATGCCACTAAAAGAAATCAAAGAAGAAGCATTATAACTTGCTACTAAAAAAGAAAAGCTATCAGAAATGACTGTTCACTTTACTGCAGTTGTCTAAACAAAACAGGATTCTCAGTAAAGGAAAAAGCACCTGGAGGAAACTGACACCTACCAGCAACACTACACAGCCTCATAAGAAAAGGAGAGTTTGCTCTTCTAAGTGGCCAACTGAAGGGAGGGCAGCAGACACTCTAGGCTGAGGTTTTTAATTAACAATGTATTAATGACTGTTAAGAGGGCAGCATCTCAACCACTGTTCATTAAACCTATATGATCTGAATTGAAGAAAGAGGCATTTCCAAACCATTCAGCCTCTGATGTGAGATAACATGGAACACATCTTATGTTCCTACCTGCAGCTAATCAGTTAATCCAATTTTGGAAGCTCATCTATAACAGCAGTCCAACAACATACAATATTTACTTAGTCATTACAACTACATGGAATTCTCATGTTGAGAGCACTGTAAAATGAGTATGCTATATATCTTTCACTAGAATCACTAAGAGATGGGGTAAACATCTTCTGTTGCAAGAATAATAATTAAAATAATGTCTAGCACATAATAGAAGTTGGTTACTATCTTAAGAGTTTTGCGTATTTTAACTTACTTAATCCTTACAATTACCCTAGGTCAAGGAAACTACTATTATCCTCTTTAACACACAATAAATACAAAACACAGAGAGGTTAAGTAATTAGCTCAAAGTCACAAGGTGAGTGTCAAGAATGTTAACAATTAGCATGTGTATGCAGTTTCCCTGTTTACAAAACCCATTCAAGCATATCATCTCTCTGATCCTCATAACTGCCTCACTGTGAGGCTGGTATTTTAACTTCTGTTTCTAATTCATAGATGAAGAAACCAATTTTGGTGACTAACTTGCCTAAAGACACTGACATCAGAATACAAGTCAACCACAAAAGCCTACCCATGTTGGCTATGTGATGACACATTGCCGGAAACCTCACCACTACATGGTGTGATTCACAGGGACCTTGAGGACCATCTGCCCCTAAATCTCTCCGCTTTCCTGCCTCAAACTTTCCCAATGCTCATGTGTACATACCATTATCACGGTGTTTACTGTAGTGTAATAGAATGGCCTGTTCATGCAACTTTTTCTCCTATTAGACAAGAAGCTCCTGGAAGGCAAGATTATGTGTTATTCATCACTCAATATGCTAATTCTCAATATAAATGCATAGCAACTAGTAGGCACTAAAAAAAAAGCTGAACTGAAATACTAATTCAGTGTGCATAAGTTTATTAGATCACATATCCTCTTCAAGGTAGATGACTAAACGGTATTTCATGGCCATCCCCGAGGAACAGTCACATGTTGCTTATAATTTAAAATGTTTTATGTCTATAGTACCAGGAGTACTTTTGTTGGGTCTACACTTCAATTATGTACCACCTAAAGATTTTTCTTCATTAAAGGAAATCAGTTTTTCCATACTCAGCATAAGTAAACTAAATAACTAAATTATTTCTCCTTTTTAAAATTCTATTTTCCTAGCCTAAATTGTGTAATATATAGCTTGTTAGGCAATCACATACATATATTTTTTAAGCAAAAAGAATATCCATATATGCATGGAAAAGCCTTTTTTGATAAGCATAAGATATTCAAACATTTCAAGAGATCTGAATATAATTTAAATAGCTACCCTTAGGAGTTATTTCTTCTTTGCACGAAGAGTATGAACAGAATTATGTTAAAAGATACCAGTTGGAGGCATATACTTTAATAATTTATGTTAATTTATTGAGTACTTGTGATATTGCAAACATACAAGACAATTTCACCTACGTACCACAGGCAAGGCTATCTATGTTACTTGCAAGCTACAAAGCAATGGCATAGAATCATCTTTCTAAATTATGGAATTCTTGAGATCCAGATTTGGTCAAAACCTCAACTTTCTCCAAACTAGCTATTTTATAAGGCCAATCAGACTGCTGATTTTAATGATACACTGATCAGTTAATCTTCTGAAAAAATAATACATTTTAAACAGTATTAAAATTTTCTCTAATATATCTAACTCATGGATAACTCTTAGTAGAAGCCTGCCTATCAAAATAATTAAAATTGAAAACATTCCAAAAGAAATGATTAATGAGATAATACTGCGTACAGCTTCATCAACACAATTTATATAGAAAATAAAGAAATTTAGTATTGCCTAAGTAACAAATAGGGAAATCATTTGCAGAAAATTAATCTAAGGACTTAATTCTAAACTAGTCTAGTTCTCGGACTTCAAAAAGAGGAACCCTGCCTCTTAGTGAAGGGCCACCTAATCGCTCTGTTGAAAGAGCTGAGGGGGAGGAATAAGGAAGGACATTGCATCCTGCATTCCTTCTCCAACCCCACATCACGTCATTCACGTCAACTCCTCAAATTTTCTCTTTCAAATATGATCAGGCTGAGCATTTATCATGTACTCTATTTTTGGATTGAGAAAAATTCCAGCAACATTGCGATCAATCAGTTGGTACTGTTACCAGCAGGTATCAACATTCCTTAAATGCAAATCAGGTTAATGACCATAAGACTCATATGACTGAAGCCTCTGGGTGCAACACAAGAATTGTTTTCCAAAAAATATAAGGTTTAAACTTCTCTTGGAGGCATTTCTGACTCTTCTGTCTGAAACCAGAACCTGGTCACAGATTTTCTCGAATCCATTTTCTCCCCTTAAGTTATGGTATGAGCATTACTTCACGTAAGGAATACATTGCTATAAAATTAACATCATTAGAATGAGTTTCCTTTGTACTGAGCAGTTCATCTGTCCACAAAATTAAGGCTAATGTTGCCTCAAAGCCACTGCTGAAGTTTAAAGTATTGCTCTAGTGTTTTTACTGCTTCTGAAATTAAGCTGAGCTCATAACCAACAGTATCTGCAGATAGTCCAAACCAATTCAAAGTTTTATATGGATACTACAGACACTTTCAGCCCAGGAGAGAGCATGAATATATTTTACGTATGGTACCTAAACCAAAACAGTGTCAGGATAAACTGTGCCAGCATATTACTAGATACCCAACACATGGAGATGGGAAAGGAAAGAGCTTATTTATACATACCCAGATTTCATTCCTAATAAGATTTCAGGGCACTGAAAACTGAAGGGATGAACCAACCTCAAATTTAATCCTAACTGAAAATGTAACAGATTAAGCCTTAACAGTACTTTTCTTCAGTCAGGAAATGCAGCTCTCTGTGCAGGGCAACCTGGAAGCCCTTGTCCCCTCTTCCTGGGACAGAGCAGGTGGGGCTGACTTAGGAGGGTCTGGCTGAAGACAAGCACTCTGAGAATGCTATGGCAATCCTAGAGCACATGAGGCTCAGACAGCGCGGACTGGATACGTTCAGCATGCTCCAAAAACACACACAGGGCTAGCAGGCCAGAGAAGGCAGACAAGAAGATGAAACAGCAACGAGGTCACTTGATGTGAAGAATAGAAGGTGCTTCAATCACAATTTCAAAACATGAACTTTTTAAGTGATATGTTTAAATAAATACTATTTTTGGCTTTTTTTTTTAAAGGTTTTAGGCAATCAAGGTGCAATGTAAAACCAATTTCTGCTTAAATGACGTTTCAAAATTGACTATTCACACTCAACTTACAAGGCACATAAATCAATCTATCATATAGAATGCATTGTGAAATATTAAGTCCTGCTGCGTGTGCTTTATTAGAATGGACTCAGTTCACAGCACCCACTTCCCAAGCTGCATGATCAGGGAGGAGACTCAAAAATAAATCACCCCATTTCCCTACGACAAGAGTTGAACTTGTGGAGAGGGAGGGAAAAGCCTTCATTCAGTGTGTTTCTTATTGTTATCTTTCCATGGCTGTTCGAGAAGGGAAGTGCTATGCGAATTCAGAAAGGTGAAACCATGAAACATCATTCAGGTACTTACTTCATAGTAACTTTCAGTCCTGTGACCTGTTGGGCTGTAATGTTCCTTTTCACCCTGGACAGCTCTGTACTCACAGACCTGGGCTCAAAGCCTCCTAGGTGGCCAGAGCATTTCCAGGGAGAAAGGAAAACACCTGCTGACCCAGGTCCTCTCTTCATCACCGCCCTGTGCTGACGGATTTTCAAGAAAGGCAAAGAACTGTCTGACGTATGAACATGTGCAGAGCACTGGACCACAGATTCCTCCAGGACCTATTCAATCTCATGACGGAGTTCTTACCACATCTTCCCAGAGCAGCAAGTCTTTGTCATTAAAAAAACAATTTAGATGGAAGACGTCCACATGTTACCACACCCAGTTATTTTTCCTTTTTTTTTTTTTAACTATTACCTCATTTTCTCCACTTACTATACTCTTCAAGTACACTTACAATAGGGGTTATACTTTTGTCACAAAGACAATGTGTTCTCACCTCCCTCAGCACACTATTTCTCATGCATGCTAACAACTGGTTAAGACAGTCACAGCGGTGATTAAATTCATTTTTACCCACAACTTTATTTTCATAAATTTTTCTTTCTAAACGCTTTCTTCTCTTCATCCTAGACACAGTATATATTATTTTCATCATTATATAGTTGATTCTGGGCCTTAATCTGCTCTTTTGGACTAGTCTTACAGATAAGCATGCTGGCTCAGGGTCAGGGCTCTCCTACAAATAAATCAAAACCTGCCACTGCCTACCAAAGAGGCAAGAGTCATATCTACTTCTACATTTTCAATTATTGCTTGTCCACTTATTTAGATAACAAAACTTCCCTGAACACATAGGAAAAAACACCACAGTCCCCACTTTGGAGTTCAGTCATTGAGGGGGAACAGCACAGAAACCCATCAGATAAATATACATTACAATCACCACAGTAAAGAGAGATTATGAATGATGTATGAATAAAAGACACAGAGAACAGAAGACTAATTCTTCAGCAAGACATCAGGGGTCAGAGAGTGGCAGGAGGGAGCAGCCAGAGAAGTATTAATTTTTCCAGCCTGGTTTTCTTTTGACTGGGGAAAGGATTCTCATTTGCGTCTCTTTCATGCCCTCCCACCGCCTGCCTGCCAGCTCTGTCCTTGGCTTGACACCTACTGGCAGCTAGTTGCTAATTAGAGTCAAAGAAAAGTCAAAGCTTAAAATGCAGAGTGAATAATGACAGAAACCTGGCTATGTAAATATACTGTGCAACTACTTTTCTTAGGGTTCAAGAAAAATCGTTCTAGTCATTTCTTCTGTCGTGAATTAGATGTTTTCCACCTACTTTAAAGCTAGGCTATCACGTACCCTCCATGTCAGCCTCTGGTGAAGGTCCCCACTGTGAACCTTCACCAAGGAAATAACTGTCCTCTTCTTTCATAGGACCAGCCCAATTCAGTCGTCCACCAATTGAACTGCTTTTGCCCTCAGGGTTCCTCTGAACAACAAATCATTTCAACACACTGGTCTCTGCTAACCCCAACCCACACATCATCATGCAGGGAATGCACAGTCTGAAGCATTATGACTTTGTCAGCTCCCCTCTTCACGGCCATCCCAGGGTACCTAAAGCTGGTGACCCCCCTTCAGACTCTGCTCCCTTGCTGTTCGCCACTCCCGTCAGTTACTCTCCCTAGGTCTGTTTGTAAAGTGGGAATGGTAGCTACCTGCCCCTCAGAGGATTCCTGTTGGAATAAATGAGAATACTGTGGGACAGTGCCTAGCACAGAGGTTAATACACAGGAAGAACTCAATCACTGAAATTCTTTTTCTTTGTTTTTTTCCCTACGGGGAAAACTTAATGCCAAACAAGTTGTCCATAAAGTCACAAAACTCTTGCTTCAGAGGAGTCTTGAATTCTCAGGTAGAGAAGGGCTTTTCCTCCCCTTTTTTCCATCAAAGTTTTCTTGTCTCAGGTAGACACCATTATCAAGATAGGCGGTAATTCCAGGGGAATTAAAAATGAGTCCAGAGAAGATTTTAAGGCAGCTGAGGAATACAAGCAGCACGAAAGAAAGAAAACAATCTATCTGATCTGAGTAGACCGGGTCAAGAAAGTTTCCAGATGAGTCTCCTAAGAATACAGAAATGTAAACAGATGAGAGAAAACAGCTGAAAAAGTAAGTCAAGAATTTCCAAGAACTAGGGGGCGCTCGGGCAGGGGGGAGGATGAGACATGTTTCAGTAAGTTGGCAGAGTTTCCACTGGGAGGTAGGAAAGAAGAGCAATACAGGAAAGCAAGCAACCAAAGTAACACACATGATGAAGAAAAACACAAAACAAGTGGCATAAATAAGCCTGACAGAACAGTAAGTAAACGGGTGAAACAATACCAAAAAGATTCTCAGACTGATTTTTTTTTTAAGTCATGACTCAAATAGTGAACATTAAAGTTATGGAAAATTTATGTCAGAGTAGAATGAAATGGAAGAAAGCCAGTGTAGCAATTTCACTATCAGATAGAAAAAGAATTTAAAGTCAAACATAATAAAGGCCAAAGAATTTGCCTACTAATAAAAAGAATGAAGCAGAATAAAAATACAGCAAAGAATTATTATGTACCAAAAAATGTGACCATAATATATATAAGTAAACAAGTCATCTACTGGAATAAATAGATAAATCAACAATTTTCATTGGCTACTTTAAGATGCTCACAATAGAAATTAACAGTATATTTGAATAAATGGTTAATAACATAACATATAATATTAAAATACCCCTCTCAGAAAATATAAATATACTAATTAATAGTAACACACAGAACTTTAGAAACACAGACTATTTGTTAGGCACTCATGGAACATTTACAGAACTTTCATTTCATAGACTATAAGAGAATCCTCAAAAAAAAAAACAAAACCCAAAAGTTCAACAAATTATATTCTAACCTCAATATAATAAAGATAGAAACAAATAATAAAAGGAGGACTAGAAGATATCTCACCTATCTGAAATATAATATATGTAAGTATAATAGTAAAAAATGTGTGATTTCAAGAAGAAATAATGAGAACTAAAAACCCTTAAAGCATAAGATCAAGGGAAGAACTCATGCCAAAATTTGTGGAATGCACCTAAATCAGTAATAGCAGAGAATTCTGAGCTTTAAATACCTTTAATAAAAATTTAAAAAGATTTTAAAAGAAGTCCAAAAGTTAATTCATTAAGGAGGACAAAATTAAGAGAATAAAGCCAGAAATGAAAAGGCAGGGAATAAAGATGGGGCAGAAATTAATGAACTAGAAGAAGACCAAAAAAACAAAAATTAAAGTTTATTCATAAACAACCAAGTGGTGTTTTTTAAAGGCTACTAATTTAGAATAGCCTCCGGCAAGACTGACACGAGAGAAGGCAAAGAAATGGCAAAGATCCCTCCCTCACACCATAAGAAAAAGCAAAATCCACGGAATTTAAAGACAGAATAAAATAGAGGGACAATAACTACTGAAATAACGTATGAGGGAACAGAAAGAATAAGATTTAAAACAAGTAATAGCAATATTAAAGATAAGAAAATACTGGAAATATGAAAGTGACACCATGAATAGGCTAGGCTGACAGGAAAAACCATCAACTGTCTTTACCCAGCAAAATATCTTAGGACATACTTTTTCAAGAGAGATAAAAGCCAAAAGAATTCATCACCCACAGAACATTAAAAATAAAACAGAGACGTACAACAAGGTAATGGAGAACTAATGGGAGAGTTCTGAGAAACTGTCAAGTACAAAACCAACACACATAAAACACTAATATTCCTCTTTACTGTAATAATCTTTTTGAAAATAGGAAAACAAACACTGTAACAGCAACTAAAGCAATATATCTAGGCATTAACAAAGACTGCACAAGATTCTCAAGGAGGAAATGTTAAAATCTTAAAGGACATTTAAAAATCTCTGAATAAGTGGAGAGAGAAGATGCTCACAGGCAGGACGAGGTAACATTTTTAAAGATACCAAATTTCTCTAAAATTAATGTATAACATCAGTGCATTTCTTATAAAATCTCATCAGGAACTGGAGGGAGCTTGACTGATTAGTTCTAAAAATATATATGGAGGGAAGAAAGAAAATTAATAGCAGAGATTTTTTTGGAAGAAAATAGAGTAAAAGTTGATGGGGCTTATCCTGCCAGATTTTAAAATTCATCAAATCATAATAATTGACAAAATTAATGGAAAAGAATCAAGAAGCATAGTTTAAAAAAAAAAAAGAACACATGTTCTTTCTTTCTATCACACACACACATACACAAAGTAGGGGGAAAAAGGGAATTGGAGATAAGGTGTGGAGTCAGTGACAGGGTGTCAGAATCCAGGTCTGGAGAAATTCTGTGGCTCTGTAATCAGGATATCAACGTGAACAGTCAAAGGGCAGGAAACACATTCTCCTGAGCAAGAAACAGACCTATGCAGTAGAGAAAAGGTTCTAGAAGCTCTAAAACAAAGAATTACCATGAGCAATCTCATGTATTTATATATTCCAAATAGGATCAGATTCTGTAATGAAATAAGGATGCTTTATCCTTGATATTACCATTTACCTATGCTTTTACAAAAATATGCTAGTTAGTCGGCCGTGAAAACATCATGCAGACATACCCTTAAAGACCTTTCAACCAGTCTGTAAGGGGACAGCCGACCCTCCGTATCCATGGATGCGGAACCCAGGAATATGCAATGTGGACTGTAAGGAACTTGAGCATCAGCAGACTTTGGTATCCACGGGGGCCCTGAACCCAATCCCCCACGGATCCTGGGGAGGGCTGCAACATGACTGTTGAGGAACACACAAACCAGATTTCATGCTCTTTTCTGTACTTCAGATGGTTACAAGAATGTCATTTATTTCTAACCCAAGTAAAATCCTGGCAGTAATCCCATCTTACTTATTTTATATCAATACACATGTGCAATATTTTATTCCATAGCTGAGCTGAGAATCTGGATGAAAATGACATCATCTCAACTGTTGTTTCTAGTTAAGGCTCTAATCAGAGCTGGTATGAAGTCAGCCTGACTCTCTCCAGGGAAGACATCGTCGTCAGTGTATTGGAAATGTGTGGGACGCTAAATAAAAACTGGTGAATATGAAGGTTTTTCTTTTAGGTTAAGTTAAACTATGAGTCATTCTACATTTTTTCTGGGTAGAACATCTGGATTTATTAAATACCATTTTGGTACAAACCTGTCAAAACTGTTAGATGTGATTTTTCTTCCTCATTTCTCTCTGTTATAACAGATGTAGAACAAATTGGTTTGAAGTGTTTATCTGCTCAAAATTTAGGCATAACAGAAAAAGTACCTAAAATTCTCTGACAGAGTATTCTACATTTTTATTCAAAGTAACTAAGAACATTATTTTACTATGCCTGAAATGATGCCTTATATGTTTTTACTAAAAGAAAACTGCAATGCCTCATTGAGCTAAGTCTAGTGAAGCAAACTCACTTGTGTGAGCTAAATAGGCACAGAGAAAACTATTTTTTAATTTGAAGAAGGAAAAAGTAAAGTTTTATGGCATCCTCCCCCTGCCCTTTTAAATATCATATATTTAGTAATGTAGATTTATCTCTGTCATACCATTATTATTTTTTCACTTAAATACTGAAAACATAGACCTTTTGACCAAATCAGAATGCAGTATTTGTGAGGCAGTTAAAGTGAGTTGTTAAATTCAAAATACGGTGGTAATTCTCCCTTTAAAAATGATACTGTAGAACCTTATAATGAATGCTTGAGTTAAAAGGCATGAAGCCCACAGTGACAGATTCACTTTTATACACACACAGTCACACACAATATTACACAAGAAATACATTTATACTCAGAATAAAATACAATCCTTGATGAAGCAGTGCTTTTTCTATCTGAATTTCACCCTAATACTTTTTTTAAAATGTTGGTGTGATGAACAGCCCACAGTACTCTGCTTCTGGGTCCTCAGCCATGACCTACATTGTCATGTCAGCTCTTTCTAGGAGTTGTCTTCATCATGTCAACCTGACTAACCAAGCCATCATGGAAAAGTCTTTGGAATATATCAGATATACCAAAAGAGAGACTTGAGACAATGTCTGAGATCCAACTGCACAATAATTTAGAACCCTAAAAAGCTACCTGAAAGAAGCCAATGGCTCATTTTCTGAGCAGCTTTGATTATATCAAGGCACTATCTCAGATTTTGGAAAATGAACGTTTTAAATAATAATGGCAACAAGAAAATAATCCAAGGGAAAGCTCTCTCTCAAATGTCTAAATCATTAATTTACTAATGCTAAGAAAAAATATTGCACATTTTTGAGCAAGTTAAATTGGCAGAGGCTTTCCAAAAGAAGGATAAAGCCAAACTTCTTTGCCTGACATTCATTTTTAATGATCAGGCCCCAAATTACCTTTGCTACCCAGCTCCCTACACTTCCTAAATTCTTTCATGTAGCTAAACTGACTACTTAACAGTCCTCAATCCCATCTCAATACCTTTAACATGCATTTTCCTAATCTTGATTATGGTTTTCCCCAAGCACTGATCTCTCTATATAAAAACTCTGTCAATTTTTAAGTTACAATTTAAAGGACGCCTCGCTGAGTCTTGGAGTACCTATGTGCCACACTGTGTGCTAAGTGCTTTATATACATTATTTATTTTACCTTTACATTGCCTTCCCATAACAGCCACTATCATTAAGTACTTACTATGTGGTAGTAAGTGTTTTTTAGTATGACTGTATTTAACCCTCATAACAAGCTAGTTTGTTATCCCTATCCTACAGATGAGAAAGGTGAGGTTTGTATGTTAATTGTGGGAGTTAAGAACACCAGCTCTGTGGTCTGAATTTGCATCCCATCCCCAACCCTTGCATTTTCCTAAAGCAGTAATTTCTTCAAACATTAATGGGGGTGTGTGTGTGTGTGTGTGTAACTAACAAGAGCTCTTTCCCAAAGCTGTTGCAGGCACTAAATTAAATCACTCACATAAAGCATTTAGCATAGAATCTGGCACACAATGAGAACTTGCTGAGTGTTAGCTATTGTTCATTTTAGTCTTTCCCCACAATATATAGTGTAAGGGCTCTGCAAATTGGAGAACATGGATTGATCTCTCTGATGCACCTTTGCCCTTACCTGTTACTAGAAGCAACACCTACTCTAGGAGATGTGCGGAGACAGTGACTGAGCTTAACTTCGGAGGGACAGTTAACACTACTTGATTGGGAAGACTACTAGGTGTTAGAAGGCAAAAATATAATATTCAGCTCAAGCACAGAGTCTATAACATTACAAAACGGATAAAAGAATCAGAATCTACCGCCCCCAAAAAGGCTCCTTTATAAAAATTTGATGATAATAATTTTTAAAAATGAACTTATTCAGGTAAAAACCAAACAAAAATGTTCAATTCTGTTAGAATCAAAAAGATTATATAATTCTATGTCTAAATTCAATGCCAGTACTTCACTTAGAATTTATGCATAAATTTAGACAATCTCTAAAAGCAAGTTTTCTATATTCACATTTTTCCTTGGAGTTAATTTTAAAAGTTGAGCTCCTATGCTAGTAATTATTTTGCTACATTAGGCAACATGCAGAAAGAAAAAAATCAATTTGGCCTTAATGATATGTTAAAATTGATCTGAATATTTGTATATGATAGCCTTTATTTCAAGGACACAGTAATAATAAGCAAATGGATAAATTAAAAAGTCACAGCAAATAAACATTCAAGTAAACCTTTTAAAACATTCCCAGGCCTTGGCTCTGAGAAACTTGTTCCAAGCGTTATGGGAAGCAGAGGAAAGCCACCATCCCCACCGAGGACCACGTCTGTGTAAAGGACGGCAACAGCTGACGGACGGTCTCAGGTCACATTCACAGCAGCCCTGAAAGGGCAATGCTCAGCCTAAATCACAGGTAAGAAAACCAATTCAGAGAGGCCCTTTTAAATAAATACAAATACTACTGGTTTTCTTTAACATTATGAAGGACAAGCGCTCTAGTTCAAAACAGAACATTTGTCCCATACACCTGTCTAGTGTTTTCAGTAGTAAATGAAAAGAATGTTCTTGGGAAAAAACAATAAAGGGCCAGCAAATTGGATTAATACAGCTTAAAAAAAATAAAGAATAAGAAAGGGAACAAGCAACCTCTTTCCAAATCCTCCACTCACATAATGACTAGTAAAAGAATAAGTATAAAATGGTTAGAAGAATAACCCTTTATTATCACATTTAATTAAGAAACACTGCAGAATGCTTCATTGGTAGAAGCAAATAAGATAAACTGGCAGAGGCTATAAATATTTTAAATGTTTTTGCTTTACTGAGATATAATTTATAATTTTACTGATTAATTACAATTAAAATAATGATAAAATTCACTCATTTTAACTGTACAGTGTAATAAATTTTGTAATTACACACGATCTCATATAACTTCCATTCAAGTTATAACAAGCCCATCCCCTTAAAATGTTTCCTGGTTCTCCTCTGCAGGCAATAGTGCACAGGTAATCACTGATTTGCTTTCCATCAATAGTTTTGCCAATTATAAAATTTCATTTAAGAGGAGTTGAAAGTTTTTTTTTCAGTTTGATCTCTTTCACTTAGCATAATTTTTTTTTCAGGTTATAAATTTTTTTAACTTTTTTATTGATTTATAATCATTTTACAATGTTGTGTCAAATTCCAGTGTTCAGCACAATTTTTCAGTCATGCATGGACATATACACACTCATTGTCACATTTTTTTCTTTGTGAGTTGAGAAACATTTTGTGAGTTATCATAACATTTTATGTATATTTCCCTGTGCTATACAGTGTAACCTTGTTTATCTATTCTACAGTTTTGAAATCCCAGTCTATCCCTTCCCACCCTCCACCCCCCTGGTAACCACAAGTCTGTATTCTCTGTCTGTGAGTCTATTTCTGTCCTGTATTTACGCTTTGTTTTTGTTTGTTTGTTTGTTTTTGTTTTTGTTTTTTAGATTCCACATATGAGCGATCTCATATGGTATTTTTCTTTCTCTTTCTGGCTTACTTCACTTAGAATGACATTCTCCAGGAGCATCCATGTTGCTGCAAATGGCATTATGTTGTCGGTTTTTATGGCTGAGTAGTATTCCATTGTATAAATATACCACCTCTTCTTTATCCAGTCACCTGTTGATGGACATTTAGGCTGTTTCCATGTTTTGGCTATTGTAAATAGTGCTGCTATGAACATTGGGGTGCAGGTGTCATCCTGAAGTAGATTTCCTTCTGGATACAAGCCCAGGAGTGGGATTCCTGGGTCATATGGTAAGTCTATTCCTAGTCTTTTGAGGAATCTCCACACTGTTTTCCATAGTGGCTGCACCAAACTGCATTCCCACCAGCAGTGTAGGAGGGTTCCCCTTTCTCCACAGCCTCTCCAGCATTTGTCATTTGTGGATTTTTGAATGACGGCCATTCTGACTGGTGTGAGGTGATACCTCATTGTAGTTTTGATTTGCATTTCTCTGATAATTAGTGATATTGAGCATTTTTTCATGTGCTTTTTGATCATTTGTATGTCTTCCTTGGAGAATTGCTTGTTTAGGTCTTCTGCCTATTTTTGGATTGGGTTGTTTATTTTTTTCTTATTGAGTCGTATGAGCTGCTTATATATTCTGGAGATCAAGCCTTTGTCGGTTTCACTTGCAAAAATTTTCCCCCATTCCGTAGGTTTTCTTCTTGTTTTACTTCTGGTTTCCTTTGCTGTGCAGAAGCTTGTAAGTTTCATTAGGTCCAATTTGTTTATTCTTGCTTTTATTTCTTCTAGGAGAAAATTTTTGAAATGTATGTCAGATAATGTTTTGCCTATGTTTTCCTCTAGGAGGTTTATTGTATCTTGTCTTATGTTTAAGTCTTTAATCCATTTTGAGTTGATTTTTGTATATGGTGTAAGGGAGTGTTCTAGCTTCATTGTTTTACATGCTGCTGTCCAGTTTTCCCAACACCATTTGCTGAAGAGACTGTCTTTATTCCATTGTATATTCTTGCCTCCTTTGTCGAAGATGAGTTGACCAAAAGTTTGTGGGTTCATTTCTGGGCTCTCTATTCTGTTGCATTGGTCTATATGTCTGTTTTGGTACCAATACCATGCTGTCTTGATGACTGTAGCTCTATAGTATTGTCTGAAGTCTGGGAGAGTTATTCCTCCAGCCTCTTTCTTTCTCTTCAGTAATGCTTTGGCAATTCTAGGTCTTTGATGGTTCCATATAAATTCTATTATGATTTGTTCTAGTTCTGTGAAATATGTCCTGGGTAATTGGATAGGGATTGCATTAAATCTGTAGATTGCCTTGGGCAGTGTGACCATTTTAACAATATTGATTCTTCCAATCCAAGAGCATGGAATATCTTTCCATTTTTTAAAGTCGTCTTTAATTTCCTTCATCAGTGGTTTATAGTTTTCTGTGTATAACTCTTTCACCTCCTTGGTTATATTTATTCCCAGATATTTTATTACTTTGGGTGCTATTTTAAAGGGGATTGTTTCTTTACTTTCTTCTTCTGTTGATTTATCGTTAGTGTAAAGAAATGCAACTGATTTTTGAATGTTAATTTTGTAACCTGCTACCTTGCTGAATTCTTCAATCAGCTCTAGTAGCTTTTGTGTGGATCTTTTAGGGTTTTCTATATATAGTAACATGTCATCAGCATATAATGACACTTTTACCTCTTCTTTTCCAATTTGGATCCCTTTTATTTCTTTCTCTTGCCTGACTGCTGTGGCTAGGACTTCCAGGACTATGTTGAATAGGAGTGGTGATAGTGGGCATCCTTGTCTTGTCCCAGATTTTAGTGGGAAGCTTTTGAGTTTTTCACCGTTGAGTACTATGCTGGCTGTAGGTTTGCCATATATAGCTTTTATTATGTTGAGATATGGTCCCTCTATACCCACTTTGGTTAGGGTTTTTATCATAAATGGGTGTTGAATTTTATCAAATGCTTTTTCTGCATCTATTGAGATGATCATGTGGTTTTTGTCCTTTCTCTTGTTGATGTGATGTATTACATTGATTGATTTGCATATGTTGAACCAGCCTTGTGTCCCTGGGATGAATCCCACTTGGTCATGATGTATAATCTTTTTTATGTGTTGTTGGATTCTATTTGCTAAAATTTTGGTGAGGATTTTGGCGTCTATGTTCATCAGTGATATTGGCCTATAATTCTCTTTTTTTGTAGTGTCTTTGCCTGGTTTTGGTATCAGGGTGATGGTGGCTTCACAGAATAAGTTTGGGAGTATTCCCTCCTTTTCAATCATCTGGAAGAGTTTGAGAAGGACTGGTATGAGTTCTTCTTTGTATGTTTGGTAGAATTCCCCGGTGAAGCCGTCTGGTCCTGGACTTTTATTTGTAGGGAGGTTTTTAATTGCTATTTCTATTTCCTTTCTAGTGATCGGATTGTTCAAGTGTTCAGATTCTTCTTGATTCAGTTTTGGTGGACGGTATGTTTCCAGAAACTTGTCCATCTCCTCTAGGTTATCCAGTTTGGTTCCATCACTTAGCATAATTTTTAAGATTCATTAAAATTCAACATGTATCTGTATGTATTAATATTTGGTTCCTTTTTATTTTTGAGTAGTATTACAGAGTACAGATATGTCACATTCAGGTGATGATTACAAATAACACTGCTATGAACATTCACATAAAAGTCTATATGGACATATATTTTCATTTCTCTTTGACAAATACCAAAAAATTGGATTGCTTAGTTATATGGCAAATTTATGTTAATTTTATAAGATACTGCCATACTGGTTTCTAATTTGCATCTCTACCAGCAACATATAAAGGTTCCAGCTGTTCCACATCCCCACCAACACTTGGTATTATCAGTCTTTTTAACTTTAGTCATTTTTGTGTTTATGTAGTAGTATCTCACTGGGGTTTTAATATGCATTTCCCTGGCAACGCATGATGGTGAGCATCTTTTCATGAGTTTATTGGTTATTAATGTATATTTTATGACATGTTTCTTCAAATCTTTTCCCCAAATTTTAATTGGACTGTCTTTTTATTATTGTAAGAGTTCTTCATATGTTCTGAACACAAGCTCTTTATCAGATTTATGTTTTATTAATATTTTCTCTCAGTCTACGGCTTGTTTTTTTAACCCTAGGAGTTCTTTGAAAGATGTAAAAGTCCTGAGTTTTGATAAAGTCCATTTTACCATTTTTTTCTTTTGTACTTCATGCTTTTTGTGTCCTGTTTAAGAAATCTAATCCAAAGTCACAAGAGAAAATGGCAATGATTTCACTTTAACTCCCACAATTCAGAATTCACATATTCATTGAACATGCCTTCACAGAGCAACTGTTACAGAAACTACACTTGGTGAGTAGCCTCTCCTGCCAAAAGTCACTTTCTAGTCAGTGTTTTAACATACCACAGGGCTTAATAATGGGAAGATTAGATTTTATTTTCACATATGGAATGAGAATAAGGGAAGGAGACTTTAAACACACACACACGTCAGCCCACTATACAAGTTAACTCGTATAATCATCAAAGAAAACCCTAGGAGGTAGATATTGTCACTACCTCTGTTTCCACCCAGTGGTGAAAAACATGGACTCTATACCCAGACTGCCTGTGTTCAAATCCCAGTTCCACCATTTCCTGGTGAAGTGACCATGAAGCTACCCAAGCTCTCTGTACCTTCATTTCCTCACCTGTGACATAAAGAAAATTAATACCCACTTCAGCTTGACTAGGTGCTCTGTGAAGGTGGAAACTGTGCATCCTTGCCCCTAGAAGGCAAATGCTGGATACATTCTAGGGACTGACATGATTCTGAATTAAACTGACTCTGAAAAATGAAGCAGTTCAAATCCCAGCTTCATGACTCAGTGCCAGGGGCTCGTCTCACCACCCCTTTCTTACTCCACTTCATCCTTATTAGAGATGTTCAAATAAGTACAGGCATTGGACCTCGTGCTCACCCACAAAAGCTTTCATCACACCATGATGTGAGAAGACATGTCTTCTCTACCGAGACCCCGCCGCACACTCCATGAGGCTGAAACAAAAGTGCACAGTCTCGTCCTGTATGTCCCAGGGCCAGAGTGCCTGCTTTTATGGGGGACTCAGAATTTGCTGGCCGACTGAGGTGTCCAGACATCTCTGCCCATCCACGGGATGTGCATAAATGCGCAACGAGCAAACCGTAGACCAACCAAGCCAGAGGTTAGGAGAAGAGAGAACGACAAAGTTAGCCTAACTTGGTTTTAGCCTTAAAGAAAAACACCTAGAAACATTTAAGAGATTTGCCCAAGTCACAAAAGTTAGCAGCAGAATCAAAGACCACAAGCTAAGTCTCTGCTGAGTGTCAATGAGCCCAGCACTATGCTAGGCACAGGGAGAATAGGTGGACCCATTTCAGAGGTGCTGGACACACCCCACCTGGAGACATTTCTATTTCCTTAAACAGCCAACATCTTTCATTTCATCATCAGAGAAGACTTAAAGGGCAAAACCTACTGTGGAATTATGAGTTGCTCTTTTTATTCTTTGTGATCTTCTGGTTTGTCTTTTTTTTTCCCCTGATCTTCCACAATGAAAAAGAATACAATGGTAATGAGAATTTTAAAAATTCAATTACAATGATCATAATCTTTATATCATCACCATCATCAAACTACAGTAGAGTACTATGCTGTGCTCAGGGCTTCACTAGTGTTAACCAACGTGATCCCCACAATAACCCTGAAGGGTGAGACCATGGTGGTCTCCACCATACAGATAAGAAACCATTACAGAGCCCAAAGTCATAAAACCAGCAGGGGCTCACACTCAAGCCGTTTGAATCCAGAACCAGCATCTCACCATTACACTCTGGTATCTCATACAAGGTGTACACAACTGACCTCAGATTTTCTATGAGCAGGGAGAGAGAACTGGCAATGTGAGACACATGTCACGGGGATGAAGAAAGTGCAGAGAGGGCAGCCAAAGGCTACTGCAGGCATACTTGGGTTCAGCAAAACATTCCTTTAGCTTCCTAAAGGCATTAGGAAGAAGTAAGAAATTTTCCTGCTAAAGACATACTTCATCCCCAGAGAGATCTTAAAACATATTCACATAGACATACAGAAAAAAAAAAAAAAAAAGGCACAGTGCTCATGTCAGTTCCAGAAGATATACAGACAAAGCATGTGTTTTCAACCTCCATTTCCCAGTGGCTTAACCAAAAAATCAAATCCTCCTTTTTCAATTTCATTTCACAGACCTTAGACTCCTACATGTCTAAACTAAAAGAGTAACTTCAAACCTCTACTAAAAATGGCTAAAATACTAAACAACACATTGGCACACACACAACAAAAACCCAGAAAGAAATACCCCTTAATCTCACCATTACAGCTATTTATACTTTCTTAAATTATTTTGAATATATGCAAAAATTTTAGGATGCCTGCACAATATCTAGACCATTTTGTATTTTGCTTCTACATTTAATACATTCTAAACAGTTACCCATTTGCATGGTCTCTCAAAAGACTTTTTAATGTCACTGGAAGCAGTGCAGAGCAGTATCTTCTCATGTCACTGGTGCATATCAATGGACCGGGCTCAAAATGACCCCAGGAGATTTCTAGCCCACTCCTGCCAGGCACAGCTAGTACCCACATTAACCAGAGTCCTATTTCATTGTCATTCCCATATGCCTGGGTTGTCAAAGTAACCTTCTTAGATTGCCGAGTTCCACCCGTGAGGACACACTCACTTGAGAGACAAAGCCTACATCAGAAGACACTGGCTAAACTCTGCTGGCAGAAAGTGAAGGGCAGGGTACGAAAGACCACTGATGGCTTGCTCAGGGGAGGGAAAAGGCGAGACCGGCAAATTCCAAGCGATGCTAACTCTGGCAGCTCTTCTGCAGAACTCCAAACTACTTCTGTCCTCAGGCTAACAGTCTCTCAATTTACTGAAACCATTTCCAGGGATGAGAATGAAGGACTAAAACACCACAATCAGCAGCCAGACTGATGAAAATACTAGACCAACTCAATTTAATTACCTGAGGCCCCTGGCAGAATCTCCTTCAGGCAGACCACAAATAACAGGCATTTATTAAGAGCACAAAATAGTCAGAATGCATTAACAGCATAAATAACTTACGTTGTCTGACTCCTCAGTGCACTAAATCTAAAACCTTGCTCATCACTTGTGATCTAGTTGGTTGCAAGAAGAAAAACTTCTTCTAAAAAGTGTAAAACAGAGTATTATTTCAGGGCCATGAAAGTTACTTTGACCCAGAAATTCCAAATTTAATTTAAAGAAGTAATCCTAAAAAGAAAAATATTACAGGCAAAAATACCTTTCCTACAATATTATCTACTGTATCAAAAAATATCTGTATCTACTAGATACAATCTAAATCTAATGATGTAAGAATGGTTACAGTAAATTAACTGTATAGCCCATTAACTAACCATTTCAGTGATATTTGTACAGTACATGGAAAAATTGGAAGTGTGATACATTAATAGCAGGTAAAAATCAGAAATACAATATAATTACTCTAGTTTATAACTGACTTATAGCTTCTTAAAGAAATATAAAAACAACATACAAAACTAAAAATAACTGAGCTAGAGATAGTGAATTTTTTGTATCTTTTTTTCCTTGTCACAGATACTTCGTTTTTATAACGAAAGGCCAGCTTGTTATATTTTCTATTTCTGGTGCTAAGCTTTCATCAATTTTTAAAACTCTTTCCTAATGCAAAGACAATCTGAGGCCAGCTTTAGAGAAAATGACATTCACTAATTAGTGTCATACTAACCCTTTCATTGATCCTTTCTCCCATAAATTTAGAGGAAATAATGTATGTGGTTAATAAAGTCTGTAAACTCTATTAAAATCTTTCCAAAAACAGTCCTTGGAAAGAAGATGCTCAACCCTAAAAAGAAAATGGTTTTGCCAAGAAAATTAATATTTTAACATGTCCAAAAAGGAATTATCAGATAAATTTCAAAACTAAAACAACGTATTGATGTTTTAGGTCAATTTCAAAACTGTAAACATGAGCACATAAGGAGAAGCCCTAAAGCCATCAATAAATCAAAACAAAGTATGTCTCCTCGAGGTATGATTGTGATATAATTTCATTTCAGAAAAAGTATAGAAAAATATAAAATGTTTGTGGAGGTTGGTGAAAAGTGGGTTGGAAAAAAGGATGTTTTAAAGACCCACAGAACACAAGATCCTATGCTTAGGGTGGTATTCAAAACATTTAACCCTAGTGCCTTCAAAGCAATGATTTATCAGCACTGTAACCAGCCCGGCTGATGTGAACATCCAGTAAGGCAGGGACTCATTTTTTCCAGGCTACCAAATTAAGTCTTTATAGTTTCCATCTATAGAGCTTCCAGAAGTCTTGTTAGGTGGGTTTACATAATAATAAACCCCAGAAAAGGACAGCAAAAGAGATGATAGCTGGAACAATTAGAATGGCCAAGATTCACCAAGTACATCCCATGCCAAGGTAAGCGTGAAGACCTGAACAAGAAGGTACAAGAACACATAAGCCGTCGTTTTTATTTTAACTATACTCTATGAAGGCAAAAACTTCATCCTTAAAACCTGCTGCCCTCTCAACACACTGCAAGATACTTAATAGTCAATAAAGGTTTTCTGAATTATTATTATTATTATTCTTTATCATAATCTTTCCCAAGGAAAGGTAGAAGATCCTGTTACTTAACAATCAGACAATGGAACGTCCTAATGAAATACATTGTTTTGAGCAAGAAAGACATATAATCTATTCCAATGGTCTTCTAACTCTGAATACAAACACTAATCAGTACAAAATTTCAGCATGCAGGCCCCTCATATTTTTATTTAGAAACAATATACAACCTTCTATATTAATTCAGAATACGAAAATAATTTTTAAGTTTGACAAAAATACAGAAATACTAAGTTCTAATATTTTTCCTTACATCTCCACATACCATCTTACACACCCACTGTGGAACCACCCATCTGCTCTTTCCCATATTTACATTACCAATATTTAGTGAGTTTGAATATAAGTTTGTGTTATACTCAAACTATAACTAGCATTATCTCTTTGACAATTTAGAAGACACTTTAGTAAGCCGAAGCATTCAAAGTCAGTATCAGGTCACCTATTTCAACATCTATCTACTACATCCCTCTCATTTTACTGATGAGCAAAGGAAGGCCAAGACACATCCAATGGCCCCCCAACGTCACACAAGCCATGCAGGGCACAACCAGGAATATGTTATGGCCACGGCTCCCAGGGGCCTCGTGCGCACAGACTCCTGGTTCTCTTCACTCGTCCACACAAGGCAGGGTCTCTTGTCACAGTCATCACTGCACTGAAACCTGCGATGGAACTCAGTCAACAGAGTCCAGGGGATGGCACAGCAGAGAAATCCACCATCGGCATTTCTCCCAAAACTGGTGAAACTGCAGTGCGACCTTGGAATACAAACAGTTTATCTAAGTTCAATCTGACGTTCAAAGTCTTTCTATAGCAATTTAATCAAGCTATAGAGTATGTTCTCAATAAATCTAGGAAAGAGGGAAATGGAGGCAGGAAACGTTTTTTTGTTTCTGTTTTTTTAAAGAAAGGATACTGGGAATAGATTACAGATGCAAAGAGATCTAAAATATTCAAAGTAAAGTATGATCTTAACTAAAATGACGATCCATTTGGAAAAAATAGTCTCTTAACAAGAATCTAACTATTAGAGCTGAAAGAGGCCTCCAAGACAATTTGGGGTACAAAATTCTCATTTTAGACATAAAACACCAGAGACCCAGACGACTAGAAAAATAACTCACACAAGCAATGACTATGTGAAGGAGTTACTATGAAGTCTAGGGGGAATAAAGATGGATAGTATCCATCTTGCTCTCTGAAAAATAAATTACTAAAATTTTTGTTCTACTTTCTTAAAAACAAAATGTACTGCCAAAACAGAATTAGTTAGGAGAAATGTGACAACACGGAATAGCCTGCTATGTGTACATTATTAGCTATTAAGTTTCTGTGTTTCACCTTTTTAGGTTTGTTTTACTAACAGGACAGTTTTTAAGAATTAATAAAGCTGGGTATCAGTTCAATTCTCCCTTTTATCCACCCCTCTATGGAATCACCATCTCCATGCCATTACTCAGACTGAAACTAGACTGTCCACCAATAACAGCACTCACAGGCTCGAGACACTTTTAATGTGATCAAAGAACACATATTAAATCAATTGCCACTTACCTTTCCTTTCCACCATTCTGACTAACCCTACCTGCTGTACACCCAAGTCCCTCAACAGTTAGAGGGTCCTAATCCTCTACTATCATGGGGAAAAGGGGCCATGACTGAAGAAATTACCACTGGTCCTGCCCTGCCTTGACCAGGAAGAGCAGTCAGAAACTTGGCCTCAGAACCAACCTCCACTTCCCATCCCCCATCTGCCAAATGGGATTTGGAAGCCCCTCAGGTTACATCATCATTACATAATGAAGCAAGGAAATATGTGATTTCTAGACTAATTAGTAACCAACAGTAACTTCTTTAATCAGTGCATCTGCGGCCTTGCCTGGTGTCTACTGTTAGTGGTGTTAAGTAACCACCACAAAGCTCAAAAGCTCTAAAACAACAAGAAAAAGCAAGGAGCCAGAGCACGTGTCTTTTACTTTTTACCCACCCACCACACCTGCCCTTCCCAGTCAGCCCACCTGACGGCCCTCCTAACCCTGGAACCCCTGCGTGCATGCTGTCCTACCAGCTTCTCACCAAGGGAGTTGTGTTTTCTGAACGCAGGGTGAAAGACACCAATGTGCAACCAGTGCATCACCCAGTAATACTCAGTATGTACTTGATAATGTTCTAACACAGATACACTGTTTTTGGAAGACTACTATGAAATGAAAGGTAGTATGTCAGAAATTTATGAATGAAAAAATTACTCCCATCACCTTGTTATCAACATGATTCATTCATCCGAGTCTGCAATATAAATGTGCTGATAGAGGTTTTTAATGGCTTTCCAATTAATTACTACATATTCACCCATTCCTGCAATGACTGATTTGCTCAAAAAATACTCATTGAATTCTAGTCATGTTAGCTCTCCAGAGCATGAACAAAGGTATAGCCTCAATTCTCAAAGACAGATAATTGAGAAGCTTGCTAAAAAAATTAGGATTTTTCATGTCTTATCCCAAGAGACATGGCTCCAGTAAGAATGGGATACCAACAGGGAATCCATACTTTTATCAAGCACCTCTGGTAGTTCCACTGCAGGTGGCCTGGGAACCAGACTTTAAACAGTGGTCTAAGGCAGGTCAGAATATATACAGGAATAAATATTCAAGGAATCACCTGAAAGTCCAAATCAGTGTCAGTGAACAGGACCACAGGACTTCACTGAACCAAGAAACCTGGTCACAGGCACGTGTAGAAGGTGGGCCTTACAGGAGCCAATGACAAAATGCGAAACCTGGATAAATGGGAAGTAAGTAGGTTTAAGGCAAGCTAAAAATGCTCTTCAAACACAGAGCAAGGGAATCCACTTAACATCTCAAGGATGTTGTGCCCGATTGCCAAAAATCAGTATCTTGGTTCTTTAAGTCTCATTTTTTTCCAAGCTATTCTTCAGAACTACCCAAGCTACATGGATCTAAAGGATACAGTATCACAATTTTAGGAGAGACACTTACAAACACTGTATTTCATTTCTATTATGCAGCTATAATAATTTATTGAAATTAAAACATGAAGCAATTTTAGAGATCATAAAATCTCCTTATTCGGTAACTGTACAATCTGAGGGCCACGATGGCCTGGTGACTAGACCCAGGTAACACACATCATGAAAGACAGAACTGGGGCCACAACCCAGGTCTCCTGGTTCCCAGCTCTTCCAACACCATGCTATCCCAAAATGCTTAAAGTCAACATTCCAATTCATCTCTAAGTTCTCTGCAAAGGCCACTTCCTGAACTCTGATACAGTTTCATGCAGTTTGGACAGAAGGCATAAGGGGAGGAAAAAGGCTATTTAATTTTCTAGAAATTAATTAAAACATGGATTTTATAAACAGCTGGTATTCCATATCACTGTATGCTGTGCTTGGGCGAGAGTTACTTCTAAAAATATTAAAGCTGTTCTGATGGAATTAGATCTGAGATCGATTCTTAGCTGGCAACCTAGCTGAAGCCCTGTTTCACACTAAAGATCTATAAAAGGGTAGCTGGCAGAATTTCATCCATTAATAGTGCCCAATATGCAATTCTCCCTTTAGTTAGACAAAACCTACCTAGAACTTTTTTGCTGGAAATTAAAGCTACCCATTAAAAAAAATCCTCCAAACAAGCTATTAAGTTTTCTAGCTTCAAAAATATGTTGTTACTCTATCTCTTCTCACCTTAAGATCTTCAAATCAGGGTCAAAAAGACTGAAGTCACCCAGGCAAGCTTCTCCTCATTAGGTGAGACCCTGACTTATGCATACATACACACACAGCCACCCTCCCTACCTCCGTCCAAAACAGAGTTGTCTGGCCATCTCCAGAGCTAGAGATATATTTTTAAGTTGGGCACTTGGTTTGAGAAATAGATTTATGTTCCTACTCTTCTTCCAGCCAATTAAAAGGTTCTACTTGGGTTGGGGCACTTAGGGAGGTGATGGGGCAGCGACAAGAGTCACAGACTTGTGCTTTGTATGGCAAAAACACTTCCTTAGCAGGAAAGCCCTCCTCTGAACCAAGAGAGCTTAGAGCTATTGTATCTCTTGTATACTCATCTTCACAACCAGCCTGTGTGATGCTGGAAAAAAGGAAGAAATGGGAGCTGTGAAGGGGTTAAAGCACAGAAGAGGAAAGGCTAAAAGCCAGACTTTGCAGACCACTACTGTGTTACTGAGTCACTAGACCAGTTGAAAAAAAAAAATCCCCCAGGTTCATGTGCAAAAAGCCACAGGGCCACTCTGATGCCAGGTGTCTCTTCAGCTAAGGCCATCTGGAGCCTCTGTCTCAGGAGGTTTACCTGGGTTTTATCTTTTGTTTACAGAATTATCACAGAAAGATGGAGGGACTCAGTATGATGACGAGTACCTTTACTTTCTCAGAGAGCCAGCAGGCACAGCCACAGCAATTTCTTTGAACTGATGATATTCATAGAATTACATACAAATTATGCTCCCAGAATTTAAATCCCTGAGCTTCAAGCTTATATTTTTCATGTCAATGTGACTACATTAAATACATCTTGTAATTATGATTAATTATTATTTTTAATTTTAAGAGTCAGATAGCAGATGGTGTCTGCTTGCTAACACTACACTTGTGTTACTTTTCTCTCCCCAGCAGAATCGCTGCAGGCAAGAGGCCACAGTTTCTGGTCCTCACTTTCAGAAGAGTTCTCAGCTGGGCCAGGAATGAAGAATCCAGCAAGTGTTTGGGGATGGAGCCCCTTGCGAGAGCTCTGGCATTATTCCCCTAAGACCAGGCTAGTTCTCTGCCTCTCATAGATGATGAGCTGAATGCAGCCCCCAGGCACTCTCTGTGCTTAGGGTGACTTACAGCAGCACTGCAGGATGCCTGAGAGGGGGCAGAAATGGAGGGTGTCTTGTTGGGGGAGCTGATACAATGACAGTTGGTGTTTGTGTTCCTTGCGTGTACTAGAAGAATACTGGCTTTGGAATCTGGCAAATGTGACTGGTGGTCCCAGGTCCCCTATTTAATAGCTTGAAAGCATTATTTAATGCTTATCACCTCCCGTACAGGGAACCGTGAGATGAGATGAGAGGAGGTGCCCACAGCATGTAGTCCAGGGCCTGGCACTGGAGAGAGTCCAAGAGAAAGAGAGCCGTCCTGGCTCAGAGCACTGCTCAGGGAAGCAGGCAGCACAAGACCGAATATGCTGTAGTAAGAAGAGACCATTTTCAAGGCCTCCTCTCCCTGGATTCTTCCACAAATTAAAGGACTCAGACACCTACGAGGGACACATCAGGCAAGGGAAGGTGGGAAAAACATACTGGAGACCATGCATTGGAGAAGGGCTGTCAAACAACTGAGAGAATCTGCAGAAAAACATTTGTACACACATACAACATTTTGCATTTCATCTCAGTGGATCCACAGACTCCCCAAGACCTTCTTATTTGATGGCCTTCAATTCCTTGGTGAAGGGTAGCTGGTATGTATCTTGAAGTAACTGCACTATATCGTCACTATTTTACAATAATATCATCACTGCCACTTGAAAAATCCAAGCTCATGAGCCTCCAACTAAATAATGAAAACAAAACTGGAGCAGGAAATAAATATGAGAGATGGAAACACAGCCCAACTTCAGCCATTCTGAAGCTACGCCTCAGGCTCAGCCCATTTCTGAAGCTTTCAGAAGGACAGTGCTGTGGTTCTCTAACCTCAGGCCATCTCCTCAAGGGCCCCTCAGAAAGGTTCCCCTCGACATCACTGCGGGAGTTCCCAAACCTGGCCTCAGGCCAGAGGAAATGTGGAAATACTCATACGGGGTGAGATCCTCCTGACACACCGTGCCAGGCAGAGGTCAGAAGCCACCCAAGACTGCGCCACCCAGGCACACACACACCGGCTCCCACAGGCACCATCTGCTGTGTCCTACGGCCAGAGAAACAACAGGACATCTCTCCTATCCCCGCAAGAGAGCCCATCAGCTCGGATGAGCAGGATGAGGTGAGGAAGTCAAAAACAAAGACAAGGAGAAGAGAACAGCTTTTCTGTTCTGCTTCATCAACCACAGAGCTGTCAGACTGATTTCTACTGTTTCCCCTCACTGCCTTCAGATAACCCTGGGGTTTGGACATATTTCGTGGGTCTGGTTCTCCATAAGGACACAGAATGACCCTGGCCTCTCTTTCACTTTGAAAAATTATACCCTTGATCTGTGAAGTCCCAGACAGGAAGTTAAGAAGGAAGAAATCTACCCTCACCAATTTCCACACCTAGGCCACTTCTAAAGGGCACACTTACCTTCTTCAGTCTTTGAATTTCCAAGACCAAGATGAAGGGGTGTGGAAGTGAGAGACAGGAAAGCTGGACTGCAGTCCTGGTTTTTCCACTTACTAGGTGCTCCCCCTTCAGAAAGTTACTCTTTTTGCCTAGCCTCCTCCCCTGTAAAACAGAATTAATCTTTCCCTGATTACCAAACAAGGTTACTGTCAAGAGCATCCCAAGGAATCCTTTTTTAATAGCTCCAAACAGACAGAAAACATCAGTTTCATTGAGAAAAATGAAGAGGGGTGGACTTAAAAAGAAACCATATGCTCCCACAGCCCTGAAACCATGATTCTGCTCATTCTGCACAGTGGTACAAGGTCTGGCTCCCAGACAAGGATCCAGTCAACAACAGCCATGGACTCAGTGGCATCTGCAAACCGCTCTCACCCACCGAGGAGCCAGAACACCCTCCCTTCACCTCCTCTACCTGTTCCTTCACAAGCAATGATCCAGTGTTACAGGAAAGTCTATAGAGCTTGGTAACAAAGGGACAACTAAAAATGCAGGCATGGGAGAGGACCAGAATACGAATGGCACTCTCATTAAGATGCAGGCCAGATCCTTTCCAAAAAGGTATGGCCAGAGGCAAAGGGACACCATCTGTCAGGCTAACTCCAGCCAAGGCGTACAAATAAATGCAATAACAATCTTCATCTCAGAGGTACTCTGACTATATATTCTTCATTTAACAACTGCAAATCAAAGCTGTCCTTCCTGACTACCAAACAATTTCTACTTCATCCAAAATTCCTCGACCAAGAACTGGCAGTTTCCAAACCCTGAGCCCAACACTCCATACAGCAGAGAGGATCACTGAGAACATGCACCTTCAGGTGCTGTATCCTTTCTCTACCAAAAGAAACCTGGGCTCCTCAGAGAAATGGCTGATTTCAGAGCTGGGGCAGAGTATGGAAAAGATGAGCCTGGAACATCTTTTTATGCCAGAAAGTAAGAAAAGGTCTCCAAAAAGGAAATATCACATGGACACAAAAGCCAGCTTGAAGGGGCTCCGACTGGCCAAGTCTGGGGCAATTTAAGCACCAAATAATTGAAAGAATTAGAAAATAGGAATTCATGGCTCCATACCAATAACTGATTGACAGACAGACAGACATTGAAGGGAAGGCTCTTGCTTACAGGAGAGTGCGGAAAACTGACTGGTAAGTATGGAAGGAATACCGAGTTGGAATTTCATGATTTTGTACCCATCACAGAAAAGACTGGATCCAGTAAGAATCACCAATGGGATGCTAAATATTGCCCTGATTTTGATGAGAAGCAGGATATTTGCAGGATCTTAAAGTGTCTCCCCATAGTTTTATTTTTCCTCCTCTGCAACTAGTAAGCAAACAGTCAAGAAACTGGACCACATCTTGACCGAGTGATTAAAGTTATCACCACCAAGAGGACTTATTCACCTCCAGATCTGGTGTCCCAAGAAGGACACAGTACCACCTATGCAATATTCCAACTAAGACTGTATAACCAGAATCTGTCCCTGAGGAAACATCAAACAACCCCAAACTTAAATCCATTCTATTTTTTTTAGGTGGGAGGATATATTCCTATAAATTGTCAATGTCATGAAACACAAAACAAGGCTGTGGAAAGTGCTTCAGATTAAAGAAAGCTAACTAATGAATGAAATAAAATGACTAGAACCTGTATTGGAGAGGAAAATATTACAAAAGACATCATTGAATTAACTGGCCAAGTCAGAATATGAATGCTAGATGTGATTTAAGAAAAACATTTTAGCAATTGTTAAATTTCCTGAAGCTGACAATTATACTGTGGTTCTATGAGAGACCATCCCAATTCTTAGGAAATAAATATTTAAGTAAAAAGAGGCAAAAGGTCATGATGTATGTAATATATCTTCAAAATGGTTCAAAACATACTGTGTGTGTGGATGGGTGGAGGTGTATAGGGGTGTGTCTGTGTAAAAGGAAAATGATAAGGCAAATAGGGTTACATTTTGATAGCAGGTGAATCTGGGTAGAGGAGACAGTTACTCTTTGTACTTGTTTTCCCGTAAGCTTGAAATTATTTCCAAGTAAAAACCAAAAACACATGTGCCCTCATTCTCTGATGATATTCTTGAAACCTTGCCCTGTCATACCTTCCATAACAGCATTCTCTTTTGGACTTCCTACTTCCTCTCTGACTTGTCCTTCACAGGCAATTCTTCCATTCCCTAAAACTGGGAGGACTCTTGTTCTCAGCCTACACTCCAGCCTACAGAAAATCCCAGGCAAGGTTCGAACTCCACACAGACACACCACCACGTAGGCCCACAGTCCCCACCACTCTACCCACTGGACCTCTCCATCTAGATTCCCACAGGCCCCTCACCCGCCACTCAGCACTGACAGAACGCAGCTTCCAGGTCTGCAAAACACTTAGACTAGCCTGGGGCCTGAGAAAGCAACACTGCCGGATACCAGCCTCTGACTCCTCACTCTTACTCCCCACGAAGAGGGGCACTCAGGTGGAAGGGCAAGGGGAAGGAACAGAAGCAGGCTCTGTTCCTTGCTTTCCAACAACAGTCAGCTGAAGGAGAACGATGACCCATGAGCTCCAGGGAAAGGGGAGAACTGAGGAGACAGCCGGGATAACCTCACTCTGCAGTGATGGCGAGGAAAGTCCGCACTCTCAACAACATGCCACAACTTTAGGTCTTTTCTCATGCCCCAGGCACGTACGCTGCCAAAAGAGGACCCCGCAGCTCAGGCTCAGGTCCACTGTTCTTTACCTCCCACAGCTGCCTCTCAACCTCCCCATTCTGCACATCGGGTCATCAGGGTTCCCACTTTCTCAGGGAACAACACAGGCCCAGGGCTGCATCAGAAAACCACAGGTATTAGTCAATTTGAATTAATATCCTTTCATGCTTTACAGTCGGTATCACTTTATTTTTTTTGGCCTTTGTAAAGGGATAAAAAAATAAAGTTGAGGACATCTCTGATGATACATAGGCATGTTTTATCATATGAAACACAGCCCACAGGTAAACAATGAATCTGGAAACAAGAGATAGTTTAACTCACAAGTGGCTTGGGCACCCAATTCCAAATGTCCCCATGGGAACATTTTTAATCAAGCTGCTTCCTAAGAGATCCCCGCCCTCTTAAGAAAACTACTGAAATTACTACCCAGCTTCTGGCAGATCTCTAAGAACTGGAAGCTACCTCCCATTTGGACTTTGCAGATGGCTTATTTGCATATTACAATTCTCCCAGTTGATGACTGTTTGGGGGGATATGGGAAGAAGCAGATGGATGGACAAACACATTTTTCTAATGTGTCACTTTGGCAAGTAAGTAGGCTAATAAGTAACCCCTGAATTATAAACTTTTATCACAACTTATATGCAAAGTCATTAAAAGGTTACAAGGAGGTCAGTTTATAAATGCAGCAAATTCCAAAAGGACAAATAGCCTAATTCTAGTTCTCCCAAAATTTCACTTGGGAATAATCAAAAGAAGCCAAATCCCATGGCTCTGGAGGCAGGTATTAACAACTTCAGGAAAATTACACAAAACAGTGATATTGGCAGTGGAAAATTAAGGTGGACAAATTACAGAAATGAAAGGTTAGAGAGTAATGTTTTACAAATCTGAGGCCAGTACTGGCATAATTCTAGTCAACAAGTTATCCTAATTTTGCCCAAAATAATCAGGCAATTTATAGTAAAATTTGTTTTTGTCCTGAATTATCCACATAATGGCTTCAATTCTCCACTTATCATACAGAGACAGGCAAAATGCACACTGAAGAACAGGCATCTTTTACTGAATTCCAGGTGTTCATGCTATTATCAGCCAGACTTTGGCAGACAATCTCAAATGACTTTGACTATCATCCTGACATCAACACTTTTAGACAGTTAAAGAACCATGATAATCTCCACAACTTTAGCTGATTAGATGTATAAAAACTCTTATGAATATGTGATCAGATATTGATTAAAATGAAATAAAGTCAGTATACAAAAGTCATCATTTGATTGTGATTATAGGATATTTTATAAAAAGAAGGAAGTGAACAATGGTGTCACAAAAATCATCAGGACAACATCCTGCACATATCTGGTACATGTAAACTAGCACAAGAAAGTAATTCTTCAATATGTACTAATATCCAGCAATTCTCATTCTTTCTGATCTACCTCCAAAGAAATAATACTGAATGATGGAAGTGTTTTACACACATTCACTATAAAATTATCTACAATCTAACTAAAGAAAAATGGCAATATTATATCCCTTCACAGATTGGTTATAGAAATAATGTTACAACCACATTACAAAGTTGTCTACAAGCATTAACAATAGTTTTTAAAAGGGCATTAAAATGACATAATTAAGTTTGTACATATTCGATACATGAAAAACAAAGCCATCAACTGAAACTTTGTTGACATCTGTAAAAGCTGTAAAACCTTCTCATAAACTACATGTAAATATTTAAAGAAAATGACTTTCTGATAAATAAACCACCTGGCCAAATTTCTGAGAGCCGAAGCTAGTAACTCTCAAATATTTTGGAGATAATGGCCTTCTGGGCTTATCCATCTTTCAGACCCCTCCAGTGTAGCCAGTCCAAGCCTAAAATCATCTCCTCCTCCCCCAAAACATGTTGCTCCTTCTCCCCCAGTCTTCCCCAACCAGCTGAATATACCACCATCTAGCAAGTCTCTCAAGCCAAAGAACTTAGGCTTCACATTCCCGTCACATTCAATCTGATACATTGGCTAAGTCTGATGAATTCTACCTTGAAAAAACTTTCTGATCTTCCATCTCTCTCCAACCCCATTGCTGGATCATAAGCTAAAGCCACCATGTTCTCATGCCCAGATTACTGCACCAACCCTCTACTGTCTGCCTCTCAAACTAGTAGAGTTAGGCTTTGCCTGGGTTCAGATACTGACTCTGCCACCTAGCAGCTATATGTCTGTGATCACGTCACTCACCTTCCCTGAGCTCCTGCAGATGATCATAGTACCCACCTCACAGGGGTGCCATGCGGGTGAAATGAATCAATATATGTAAGCAGGCAGAACAGCATCCAACACCTAAGAAGCACTGCAGGTGTCTGCTCTTGTTACTCCTTTTTCCTCACTGCGTCCCCAACACAAAGTACAGTGTGTGGCATGTAGCAAATGCTCTGTAATGTCTACTGAGTGGCTAATTGAGTCCTACACTAAACACACACCAACAAGATTCTGACCAAAACATTTCCCAATGCCAGATATCCTTATTTCTGCCAATACTTCAAAATAATGTGAAATGGAGCCTCAGTTTAACTCCAGAGATCAACCTGAAAAGAAAGTGGCCATAAAATTTAAGTTTTGAAATGTAATGTTTTAAAATTCAGTTGTTGCAACTATTTAATTTGAGTGTTTTTTCCTTGGGAAATTTTTAATTTTAACTCTAGTATCCTGAAAATTTTTTTAATCATAATAAATGTCCAGCCATCTGTCCTATCTTCTCAGAAAACACCAAAATACTACATCTCAGAATCAGAAAAAAAATTGTAACACTCAATGCTGATGAGAGTGTAGTGCTAGTGGGAGTATCTACTAGCATGTTTTGCAGTGTATATGAAGAGTTTGTAAAGAGTCATACACGCTAAGGTTCCCTTTAATCCCTAAAAAATAATAAGAGATGTGAACAAATATTTAAACATAACTGTGTTCTTGTCAATGTTCTATTGTGAAAAACTGAAAACAGTCTAAATGCCTAACAATAGAAGACTGTTTAAATAAATTATGGTTCACTCAACTATCCTTTTAACCCCTCTAGCTGTCAGATTTTGGATGATTTCCTTCTTTGTTGCTGAGTTCAGAAAAGCAGAACTCTGCCATTTACCAGGTATGGGATCTTGAGCAAGTTCCTATGCCACAGTTTTGTCACTTGTAAACGTCAACTACAGAATTGTCAAGACTGAATTAGTTAACTCCTGTAAGTTGAGAACAGCCCTGGGACAAGTACCCCGCACAGGCAGGTGATGGTATGATTTCCTTTTTGTACTTATCAAACTCTTCGCAGGGATCCTATGTCATTTCAAAGCCAAAAAAAAAAAAAAAAAAAAGAAATCAATAAATATCACTAACAGTTTCTAATTTCTTAAAAGAAATCTAATTAGGCAAAAATTTAATTCAATTAATAAATCTATAATCCTTTATCAGGAACCTCTGAGACTCAAAATGTTTTCAAATACATAATTTTCAGATTTAAAAAAGACGATACGGTAATGCATTGACTGTTCAATATAAAACCCTAAGCCAGGTCTGGGCCAGCACCCTACAATTAAAACATGAATGTTCACACAAAATCAAATCAGTCAAGACAGTAAGTCAATGCAGGTGAGGTTTTACTGCTAAATAAATTATTCGGAAACTTTACATTTTCAGAGCTTTTTAAACTGCAGAACTGTGAATAAGGGGCCCTGAAGGTCTATTATCAAATGCTAGCCTCACGGCAGCAGCAACAATCCAAACTGGCACATGGCTGATTAATGCCACTACAGATGCTTGGACGAAAAAACAAATAAATAAAGACGATTTACTAAGTCCTCAACCCTGGCAGGATGTCACTAGAGCAGGTTTATCAATGCAGTGCTACTGACATTTTGGACTGGATAATTTTGCATTGCCCTATAGGATGTTTAGCAGCACCCTGGTCACTACTAGATGCCAACTGCACCTTCCGAGTCATGATAACCAAATGTTTCCAGACACTAAATGTCCCCTGGGGGGAAGGGCAAAATCATCCTTCCTTGAGACCAGGGTACTAGAGAAAAAAAAAAAATAAACTACCCTTCTCTTCTCCACAACAGAACTCTAAACAGCAACTTCTGCTGGAGTGATGCTTCTTTTATTGTCTCCCCACTCTCCTCAACCTCCACTACTCCCCAAACCACAGCCAAAATAAACCCACTGCTGTCCCCAAGTACAACATGATTTCACAACTCAAGGCTCCACCCAGAGCAGGTGACTCCACCTGCCTTCATGCCCACCTATAGAAGACAGTCTGACATACAGCTTTCTCAAGAAGGCACGTCTCACATTAAGCATTATGACCAGAGACATGAGCAATCTACAGGCGTCAAGAAACATGACTCCAAAGGCAAGAAATTTGTCAGCTGAAAAATCCAGTGTTTAGCTAGTTTTTGCTATCTATAGAACTGGGGAGACAGGGAGGAATCACACAGGCAACATTTCCCAGACTGGTTTTTCCCAGAAATTGTCTTGAAAGACGTTAATAAGCATCTTCATATTTGTGATGCTCAAATAAGGTTAAAAATTATCTTTGACCTTTATTTTTGGTTGCTGTTAGTACCACGTGATCACTTTAAGCCTTTAATTGGCTAATTTTTTATGAAGTTTCAAGACAAAATAGAGAACATTGCATTTCCCAATCTTATTTGGACATTAAAGCCCATTTTTCCTTATGCTCCAAAAATATCTACTTCCCTGATGAAAGATCCAAGGAGCACCAGTCTGGGAAACAGTGAAAGAGTCCTACCCACAGGGACAATCCTAAAATCATCTTTCAGCTATTAGTTTCCACTTCCTTCTAAAAAAAATGTACCTATACGTACAGTTTTACAAATTGCAGCATTATTCAAAAGAGCCAGTTGAAAACATTCACCTATAGGGCACAGGTTAAGAAAGTCATGGCATAATAATATAACAGAACACTACCTTGTCTAACCTTCTGTACCATGCTGATGGCATTATACACTCAGAAAAATTAAAGCTGAAAATAACTATATAAACCAATTTCACCAGTCTCTTCAAAACAGAAAAATAAGAAGTTAAGATGCAATAATCCACTAAAACTGCAGGCTCTATTAGCAAAAAAGCAAAACAGGAAACTTAGTCTGTCAAAGATATGATTCTGAAGGCTGATATCTTCTTGTTTTAAAAATAATAAATAAAAGAGAATACTTCTGATAAAGCAGTAACAATATTTTATTTCCCTTCACAGTTTCATAATGATTCATAAGCACTTTGCTCCCTCATTGATAGCCTCCTCCAGCTCCCAGACCCTCAGCCTCCCCCTCTCCCCTCCTGCACCGCTTCACAAAAAGAAAAACAAAACAACCACCTCTGCAAAAAATACAACAACTTCTTTTATTAGCTCAGGGCATATGGAACTCGTTTTGGCAGATTTCTCCTCGTTGATTCCAATTTTTAAACGGTATCACTACAACCAATTAAGAACAGTTGAAGTTATACCCATAGATTATGTTTTCCCCTCAACGGAACAAAATGCAGCTGCTACTGCCTGAAAAATGGATCACTGATTCACTGCATATATCCCAGAAAGTCATCATGCCTCTTTGCTAGCTCTGTATGTCTCTGTCACTCTCTGCTACTGAACAAAGGCCTCATTAATTAGGGAGTCTTGCAGAAGGCAGAAGGCAGACTGTCTCGGAACCTCGACTCCCATGAACACCTTTCTGGGTCCTGCCACTGAGCGCAGGTTTTAACCTTCTCATTCACAGAATTACAACCTGCCATGCAGTGGAGAAAGTAAGATGGTGCAAAATTATTTTTCAATCTACGAGAGCAAATTATTTACTGATTAAAATGATTACACTGCCATTTGACTGAATTCAACAAGGTTAGTGGTAACTATTTTTCCTACAGGAAAGATAATGATGTTAATTGACTTCATAATGGGGTAGTGGGTTTTTTCTTTTAATTTGACTTTTGTTCTAAGTTTTTTACAATGAGCATGTACCAATAGAGGGAAATAAAAAAATAAGATGTTACAGGGGAAAATTTGAAGATGAAAAGATTACACATTTTTCAAAAGGCCAAATTTATTCATAGAAAATACAGGTGGTCAATTATATGGTTTTATTTGAGAACTGCTAAAAGGTTCCAGAAAACACTTCTTGCAAAATAGACTTTGGGCAGGTCCATAGCCTCAGCCCTTAGAGGGTACTCACTAGAAAGCCAACGTTTGATTCACCAAATTTTGCAAGAAACACTCAACAATGAGTTGCCACCAGTCACTGAGCACCTGTAAGCAGACAGCACACAGCCAGATTTTCTAGAACAGCCAGGAGGGGCCACAAGGACAGAAGACCCTCAGTAGGGAAAGGAGGGCATTCTCAGATGGACCTGAGAATCACCCTAGTGAGGGAGTGTCATTGGCACCTGGGCACCTCTGTGGGTCCCTGGAGGCCAGGGAAGCTTGCCCTTGTTCTGGAAATGCTGCTTCTAGCCACGTGGATGTGGGAAAATTTGAATCTTAACCTTTCCAGGCCTCTGTTTCTCTATTCATAAAGCAATGGTGTTAATAACAACGATAATAATAGTAATACACAGTGCACAACGGTTGTTAACAATTTTGGTCACCCTTTTTCCCAGAGTTTGACCTACTACAGAAAATAGCTATCCCATCCTAATTCCAAGGTCACTAAAGACACTGACACAGATTTTCAGTGGGCCAGCCCTGACTGCTCCCTGAAATCCAGCCAAGACAATTTCCTTGACATAAGGGTTCAGTCCAAATACAGAGCCCAGAAATAACCCACAAACTTTAGGTCAATTAATCTTTGACAAAGGAGGCAAGAACACACAATGGAGTAAAGACAGTCTCTTCAGCAAACGATGTTGGGAAAACTGGACAGCTGCACATAAGTCAATGAAGTTAGAACACGCCCTCACACCATACACAAAAATAACTCAAAATGGCTTAAAGACTTAACCACAAGACAAGATACTATACATTTCTCAGAAGAAAGCACAGGCAAAACATTTATCTAACATAAATCTCAGCAATGTTCTCTAGGGCATAGCAAAGGAAACCATAAGCAAAACGAAAAGACATGGGAGAAAATATTTGCAAAGATGAGACTGACAAGGGCTTAATTTCCAGAATATAGAAACAGCTCATACAACTTAATAAGAAAAAAAACACCCACTCCAAAAATGGGCAGAAGACCTAAACAAGCAATTCTTCAATGAAGACATGCAAATGGCCAATAGGCATATGAAAAAATGCTCAATATCGCTAATTATCAGAGAAATGCAAATCAAAACTACAATGAGGTATCACCTCACCAGTCAGAATGGCCATCATTCAAAAGTCCATGAATAATAAATGCTGGAGAGGCTGTGGAGAAAAGGGAACCCTCCTACACAGCTGGTGGGAATGTAGTTTGCTGTAGCCATTATGGAAAACAGTATGAAGATTCCACAAAAGACTGAAAATAGACTTACCATATAATCCAGCAACCCCACTTCTGGGCATATATCTGAAGGGAACTCAAATTTGAAAAGATATATGTACCTCAACGTTCATAGCAGCACTATTTACAATAGCCAAGACATGGAAACAGTCTAAATGTCCATCAACAGATGACCAGATAAAGAAGCTGTGGTATATTTATACAATGGAATACGACTCAGCCATAAAAAATAATAAAACAATGCCATTTGCAGCAACATGGATGGACCTGGAGATTGTCATTCTAAGTGAAGTAAGCCAGAAAGAGAAAGAAAAATACCATATCACTCATATGTGAAATCTTAAAAAAGAAAAAAGAAAAAGACAAATGAACTTACTTACAAAACAGAGAGACTCAAAGACACAGAAAACAAACTTATGGTTACCAGGGGGAGACAGGATGGGAAGAGATAAATTGGGAGTTTGAGATTTGCAGATACTAATTAATATACATAAAATAAATAAACAACAACATCCTACTGTATAGCACAGGGAACTATATTCAATATCTTGCAGTAAGTTACGGTGAAAAAGAATATGAAAATGAATACATGTATGTTCATGTATAACTGAAGCATTATGCTGTACATCAGAAACTGACACAACATTGTAAACTGACTACACTTCAATAAAAATATATATATACAAGAAAAAGGGTTCAATATCTTTCCTATTTCCTCCAACAGAGGAATGTGGCTAACCCAGTCATGTTAATTTCCAAGACTAAAAGGGGCAAGGATTTTTATCTTTTTTTCCTCTTCTTGGAATCCACACATTTTCAGCATTATCACACAAATGCACAGACACACAACAGCAACTCTGTGGGGATAATGAGGAAGAAAAGAATGCTTGCAACTTGCTGACAATCATCAGCACTTTACAGTACCCTGAAAAAATAGTAGTCAGGTTAAGGAAAGAAACTTACTTCCCAAAGAGATCTGTTTAGAAAGCATGTCCCCAAAGGTTGAAAAGATAGATAAAGGGCATTTTGCCCAGAGCCTTCTCAAACACAGCCAAATGATTGAGTCTACCCACCAAAGAGGGAGAGGGTGACAGAGTATAAAGGAAATACAAAGCCCTTTAGAAAGTGACCACACAAGATCTCCAGTATAGTTGTCAGTCATTTGATTTACCAGGCAGCCACCCAAATAAGGCACTGGTAATTTAGTGGCATTAAGATGAGCTTAGTCAGGGAGGAGAGCAGAGGGAAACTGAAAGCTTTTCATGCGGCTAAAACCAAAATAAAGCATTTCCAGTGACTGTGTAACACCATAGGAGCAGTGAAGTGCTAAAATGACTTCTGTGCAGATATACAAACATCTTGCTGCCATTCTTTTCCTGGACACCAAACATTACATTGCATTATGAAATGATCACTGGAAAGCCCAAGGATCAAGCAAAGATTTTCTCAATCATTAAGGTACTCTTCATGACAGATTTCTTAAAAGGTCTTCAAATATCTAGAGGAAAACAAATGTGTCCTTTATTTGACAAATGAAAACTTCAGAGCTTAGCACAGACAACAAAGGAAAGAGTGCTGTCTTCCTCTGGGAAGCTTAAAATCACTGAACATTCAAAACTGCAGGGAACAGACTGCCTGGGGGAGGGACAATCATGTGGTTTTTGCTAAAAATATAGCTATTGTTGTTATTTATCTGAACACAATATTTTGTCATTTTAATTTTCACCAACATCAGCTGGATATTTTGTAAAGACAGCCAGTTTTCAGCAGCGCATGGATGGCATAGCACTGCTTTCATGGGAAAAAAACAGTGGATGAAAATTAAGGAATCAAAACTTCACTTGGAAAGAAAATGGAAAATAATACTTTTATTTTTTCAACTATAGGCATGTAACAATGCTCCTAGTGTTTCACTGCCACACAGCTCTCAGATCCTAGAGCTTGTGGTGCTGGAAAGCAACAATTGTACTAAGAAACTACTCTTGCTGACTCTTACTGTACAATGAAAAGACTGTCTCAACTTCATCTAGGCTAAGAAAAAAGGCAGCCTCTCCTTACTCCCATTCAACATAAACTCACAAGTAAAATGACAGTAAAAGAAAGAAGTGAAGCATTGAGACATGCTACAACATGGATAAAGCTTGAAACCATCACACTAAATGAGAAAATTCAGACACAGAGGACCACACGTTGTACGATTTCTTTCCTAAGTGAAACGTACAGAATAGGCAAGTCCAGTCCATAAAGGCAGAGGTACTTCCGTGATTGCCAGGGGCTTCCAGGAAGGTGGGTGAGCTTCAGGGGTAATGGCCAGTGCGTGTTAATGAGGATCAAGTTTTTTTCATGGTGATGAAAATGTTTAAAATTTGTTGTGTTTATGGTTGTACAACTCTGTAAATAAACTAAAAACCACTCAATTGTACTCCCCAAATGAGTAAGTTACATGGTCTGCAAATTATATCTCATTAAAATTTGTTATTAAAAATTAAATGTTATTAAAAATTAAACACATTTACAAACATACACAAAATTAAAAGTATCATCTCAGTAACATGTACCCACACTCCCTCTCCTCACTTTAGTCTCAAACGTAGACTCCCTTGACCTCTGTATTCCAGAGCTGGTGCTTCGCAAACTTAACATACATAAGAATGACTGCAGACTTTGTGAAAGAGCAGATTATGATTCCCTAGGTCTGGGGGGGAGCCTGAGAGTCTCCCTTTCTAGCAAGCGATCAGGTGTGGCAATGTGAAGCGGGTGGTGCTGCCCCCACACCACAGATGTTGTACCACAACCACGGACTCATACCATCCTAGAGCACGAGGCCCAAGTCCGGCCACAAGCCACAGCCAGGAGTATCCCAGGAAGGACTTTCTCTCCCGGCCCCTCCCGTGCACAGTGCTACACAGACAGAACGAGTGGCAACCCCACGCCCGCCACTGGGACTTCTTTACACATAGACAGGGCGCAGGCTTGCCTTCTAGGCCGGCTCTGCTGCTACTGCTGCTCTGTTTCACAGGGCATCCCTCGGGCACTGAGACAACTTCCTCATACTTTACTACGGGACCCCACCCTACTAGCTGCTGACTTCAAGGAGTTGTTTCCAGGGTGAAATAAGAAAATGTGAGTAAAAGGAGACTAAAGAACCATAAAGTGTTATATTATCTTATGATGGGGAAAAGTGCTGAGAGAGGCAGGTTCTCATTCCGAGTCCCCTGATGGACACGAAAGACAGAGAAGTCAATTCCTGCTGCCTCCTCCTGTGGGCACTGAAGGTAGAGGCCAAGGCAAAGCCCCTTCTTATCCCTTTTAAGGGGGAGAGAGAAGACTTCAGTGACCAAAGCTAACTAGACATGTTCTGAGAGTCGGTACAAGTTTTAGTCCTCATCTTTAGGGTCCTGTGAGAATGTCAGTGTGAGATCACGAACTTAATCAGGAGGAACTTCGTTACCATCATGGGGTCTCAGGTATGATGTCTCATACTCAGTTCATGCACATCTCCAGCACATCACTGCCATGCCATGAAAATTCAACATCTCTGGTTCTGCTGTAGCCAGAAAGAACTGAAGCCAATTAAGTTCTAAATGAGCTTTACCTTCTATTAAATTGTAGATCCCTGAGGATAAAAGAAAACTTATTTCAGTGTAGAATATATTTTAGTTTTCATGATCAATTTCAACCAAAAGCAAAAATAAAAAAAAGAAACCAAAATGTACTATATGTCTATCGTGGACCCATATTTAACCCATAAAAATTAATCTTGCTTTCAAAATCATGAAAATACTCAAGAAATATAGAACTTATGATGTATTTCTCTAAAAATAACTTCAAAAATAAGTTCCAGAGACTTGTAAAAAGCCAATCATCCACTTATTACAGAATAGTCTTAAAACCTGATGGAGTTACTCTACCTCCGTATTTCCTCATAGCAAAAAGATTGTTTAACTTTATGAAATAAGACTAATAAAGTGTATCTTCTATTTGCAAGTTATATTTATATTATAAACCCATAAACACCAAAAACTAATTAAGGAAATCATTCACATTTTTCATACAATGAAATCTGTCATAATGAGTAAGTACACTCTTAGAGAAACAGAGGAAAAAAGTTAATTGCCAATTCAAAACAGATCCTTCACTGGAAAGAAATGAGAGCCTTATTTAACACCCTGGCATTATTAAGAACTTTTCTTTCTCCAAACAGTAATGTTTGAGCTGTATTAACTTTAATGTAAGGAGCCTACAACCTAAAAAAGAGATGAGTAAAGATATGAATTAATCATTTTAAAAGCATTCTTATAATGTAGGAAAAGCCATCATTTTAAGGGGGCATTGCCCTATTTTTATTACAATTCTCCTGTGAGTCAGCAAACTAGCTTATAGAAGACAATCTAAGTTTTTTTTTAATTAATAAGCTTTTATTTTTAACAAAAACTTTAGAAAATTCACTAGAGTTCTTAGAATAGCTTTTCTTGAAAAATTTGCATGAAAATTGTGCTTTCCCCCCAAAGGAAAAAAACATCTAGACATTGCTCAGCCATCACAATGCTAACACCCTGTTTCTTTTTAAGTGTATGTTTTAATAGTTCAAGGGCCTTCCCAAAGTTCTTGCTTCCCACTATAGGGTGCATTCACCCCATGAAAGTCACTGTAGTCATTCCAAATATATCGAACACTGAAACCAATCCAACAGTCAAACATCTACTTTTATGTATCTCTCACCCTAAATCATAAACTCCCTGAGAACAGAAACAGCCCTTTCACTCCCATTTTTAACTCCCCTAATGCCTGAGCCCAGCCCGTCAGCCAGAACAGACTGTAAACAGAACAAAGCCCTCTGCTCCCACACAGCACTGATCAGAAAAGATCATTTGTTATCACGTCCATAGATCAAGTGATCAGTTAAAAGGATGAAAAGAAAGGAAACTATCATTTGCTGTTTGCCAGAACCCAGTGTGCATTTTGGTGTTTAGTCCTTTCAATATACCCTGAGGAAGCTGAATTTTGAGAAGGCACTGTTGCCAAGCTTGAATAAGGTGGGGCCTCAAATCAAATCCAGGACCAGAGAGTTAACACTGCATTAACACACTGACCCATTTAGTGGTACCAAGGGCTCCACCCTAACTTAGCAAATAAATACTTGAGCAGTACATTTGCATCAGAAAGCACTTTTGTTAGTGGCCTGCAGATCTCGGGGCAGCAAAATGACTCCGTGAGCAGCCCAAGTGTGGTACATCTTGCTGTGGTTTCCAAGAGTCTCCCACCGCCAGTGGAAGTCCAGGCAGGGGTGAGCCAGGAAGCCCACACCCTTCTCAGGGGCAGCCTTACCGAGCTCAGCTGCAGCTCTGTAACATGATCTGCATAGCTTTCTTCTAGAGAACAAAGTGTTTTTCCCACATTCTCAACAATTCTCCCCAAACCACTTTCCAGTACGTGTCCAGGGTTGCACACTGGAGATTCACAAACTTGCTATGGCCCAAAGATCTATATTTGTGACCCACAGATGTTTTTTAGACCTTTAATTAGTTGTCCTCCTAAAGAGGAGCCACACTAAGCTCACCCCCATGGCTACAGCTGCACCCAGCTCCCCAAACCCCACCTGGCAGGCTTCACTCCACCCGCATTTGATGTGTAACCCCTGCCACTGTCACAGTTCTACGGGTTCAGAGACCAAGACCCAGAAAGTGCTCAATGGGTCTGTTTAAACACAAGACTGGGTATCTTGGCTCCTACTCTTGAGTCTCATCTCTCCTTCGCAAAATCCCAGAAAAATTTCACCTGAGCTATCTATCTACTTGGTTCTTGGGTTGTACAACCCTGACTACCTGGATCCAAACTCTAATTCCTTCTCATATAAACTGTCATCTTAAGCAAGCTATAATCTCTCTGCACACCACTGTCACATCTATATTTGGGGATGCAGTTAGTAACCTCTTCACTGGGCTAGAAAATTATTGTTCATTAAGTGCTCAGTAATGCTGGTTGCTAACACCTGCTGGACTAAAGCTCACTGAGGGCAAGACCGTATCTTCATCAGCTCTGTACCCGCTATTTCCCAAGAGTGAGATACAGAAGTAACAGATGCTGGGATCAGTTTACTATCCTAGGTAAGGATAATGAAAGAACAGACCACCTTTAGGTGTCAGTGGGTCACCTGGATCTCCAGTCACCAAAACAGAGCTCCTTTGCTAAAAATTTGTAACTTTTCAAATTATTATGAATTCAGAGCAATGCAGCCACTTTCATGGAATTTTACGTGTCTTATATCCACTAGAACCAAATTCTATTTTCACTTTGATGTTACTGAAAATAATTCATGTTTTGCCCCACCTCATTTCAACCTCAAATCCAGCTTGACAACTCCTTTGCTTTGAGCCTTGAATAATTTTATTTGCCTTCTGGAAATGTCTATGTAAGGAGAGACAAGGAAGAATCATGAAAGCATAAGCAAGTCTCAAACTTCAGGTCTCTGTTCCTAACAAGACTTTCTGAGGGAATGCAGCTTGAAATATCACTGTGCTTCATCCATCAACAAACTGTCATGTCACTTGATAAGTTATGAGTCAAAATAAAAATACTTGTTGCTTCCAACCTGGCTGGAAGAGAACTGGGTGAAGGGAAACGAAACAAGTTTATCAATGTTTCCTTTAACAAGTTTCTCTCATAAGGTCTGACCATAGAGAGGGCTGCTTTCAAATTCAACAAAGATTTTATTTCTAAATAACGTAACTTCCTCAGTAGTTTACGCACAAGTGCAAATCAGGTCCCCACCCCCCAAAAAAGGATTCCATTTTAATTTCACAGATGAGCTAAAGGGAAAGAAAAACCTTGAATTTCTTCAGAGTAATAAACAGTTCACGTTAAAGACATCCAGCACTGAGCACAGATATTTGGGACAGAAGAGTATTCAATCAGTAATGAAATGAAATGAACTGTATTTAATCCCTGAGTTTGAATAATCAGTTTGTGATGTCACCACATTTCACACAATTATTTTCATGTAATTTCAACAGAGGCAATTCTGCTATGGGCTGAAAGAAACAATACAGCAGACAAGCTCTCAGAGCCTGCTGGAAGTTTTAGCCATTCGAATTTTGAAGAAATGGGTCAAAATTACAACTGTACATCCTATAATATGACAAACATATACAGACTACAAATTGTGAGCCTGTAAAAACTACTGTGGGAAAGGCCCTATATGATTTACTCCATTAAACTATTTGCTAAATATGTCATTGTTTTAAAGAGCCAGAGTCAAGTAATCTTTTTCCCTGGACACACAAACTCTCCTCCTCTAAATCACCCGCTCTAAGAAGAGGAGAAAGAAAGGGCATCACTGGTGAAGGTTCCTGGGAAGAAGCACTGTGTTTCTGGGGTGCTTCCCAGGAGATCACAGTGAGGTCCCATTTTAAACCGCTGGCACTCCCTCTATATTGCCATTTCATGACCAGAGAAAAAGCTGCCTAGACAAGAAGCTAGACAGGATACATCTTGAACATATCTCAACATAATAAAAGCTGTATACGACAAACCTACAGCCAGCATAGTACTCAACAGTGAAAAACTCAAAAGCTTCCCACTAAAATCTGGGACAAGACAAAGATGCCCACTATCACCACTCCTATTCAACATAGTCCTGGAAGTCCTAGCCACAGCAATCAGGCAAGAGAGAGAAATAAAAGGGATCCAAATTGGAAAAGAAGAGGTAAAAGTGTCACTATATGCCAACAACATGTTACTATACATAGAAAATCCTAAAAGGTCCACACAAAAACTACTAGAGCTGATCAAAGAATTCAGCAAGGTAGCAGATTACAAGATTAATGTTCAAAAATCAGTTGCATTTCTTTACACTAAAGATGAATCAACAAAAAAAGAAAGTAAAGAAACAATCCCCTTTAAAATAGCACCCACAGTAATAAAATATCTGGGAATAAATCTAACCAAGGAGGTGAAAGAATTATACACAGAAAACTATAAACCACTGATGAAGGAAATTAAAGAAGACTTTAAAAAATGGAAAGATATCCCATGCTCTTGGATTGGAAGAATCAATATTGTTAAAATGGTCACACTGCCCAAGGCAATCTATAGATTTAATGCAATCCCTATCAAATTACCCAGGACATAATGTCACTGAACTGGAACAAATCATAATAAAATTTATATGGAACCATCAAAGACCTAGAATTGCCCGAGCATTACTGAAGAGAAAGAAAGAGGCTGGAGGAATAACTCTCCCAGACTTCAGACAATACTATAGAGCTACAGTCATCAAGACAGCATGGTATTGATACAAAAACAGATATATAGACCAATGAAACAGAACAGAGAGCCCAGAAATGAACCCACAAACTTTTGGGCAACTAATCTTCGACAAAGGAGGCAAGAATATACAATGGACTAAAGACAGTCTCTTCAACATTAGGCAGCTCAGACTTTGGGAAAATATTAAGCTTTCCCTTCACTAGAGAGCATCAGTTAAATCTGATATAAACTTCTCAAACTGGTTTTAGCTTTCTGCTTCCGACATCCAACTTCTAACATGACTAACAAGGAGATACCCAATTGGTACAGCCATGAGCCACTAAAGCAAGAAGTCTAGAATGGTTCTCATCAAAAGGGAAAGTAGATGCTTCTCAAGCAAAGGAGAGGCTAATAATTCTCAGTACAGGCTGCATGGTGGTACTGCCTGAGTTTAACTGGTCTGGGGAGGGTTGAGGTCTGAACTTTCTTTTTTAAAGCTCACCCAAGTGATGCTAACCCAGCAGTGAGGGCTGAAACCTACTGGATTAGATTACTTGAAGAAAGAATAAGCCATTAATGAAAGTGATCATGTGGTCAAGTGTAGAAATTTTAGAGCAGATAAAATAGTTGACTTTGATGAAATTTGAAGTCCACTTCCTGCCTGGGCCTGATACCTGATCCGGGAGAGTGTGCACCACCCAGAGAGGAAGCCACACCCCCTGCCCACTCTGGCACCAGAGTTTTAAAGTCATTCAGGATTCACCCGGTTGGGATGCCCACAATATTGAGAAGCTGTTTAACTAGGTATGTCATTGACTACGACAAATCTCACCTCGTGAATTTTTTGATATGCAGTTTACCATATGTATGTCACTTATATATGAACATTTATGTATACTCTGAACACAAACACACACATTTAAATAATACATAGTAGAACCACAATGCTGGCCCCAGTCCTCCTCACCCAGGAGCTGCCTGAGCTAAGAGGAACATCTCCGCCTGGTCCTTTTCTAGTTCTCAGGGGTGAGGATGGCACATGGACTCTACAGGGTGGAGCCCCTCCAGGGCGAGGTCGTTTCAGTCCTCTTTACAGCTCCAGCCTCTCACTCTGGCTAGGTGCCCAACTGATCCATACTTGTTCGATACATGAGTTTGCCTTGAGCACAAATGACCTTCCTGGTTACCTTAATTTTGGATGAAGTTTTCCACGATAAGCTAGGAAGACTGACAATTAAAAAAGAGCTTAAAAAGAGCGAACAAGACTAAGAGTTGGTAATGAGGGGATGCTCACCATCTGGGTCAGAGACAAAAGTACTTGTGAGATAACACTCTGTCCCGCCTTAAACAGAGCCAAGTCCTACCTGCAGGCTGAGGGCCAACTTCTGAGGATAACTGGCCCAGAGGAGTCGGGGACCCCTTCCTCAGGAGGCCCCGGAAAGCAGGCCCAAGAGGACACATCTGCAGCCTCAGCCCTTGATGAGAGTTTAGCATGTCTGCTCTTAGAGCCTGTGAGGCCACCTGCCCACAGCGCCCTCGCCTTCACCACTACGACTGACCCAGCCTGTACAATCCCCAGGTGCTCCATCAGGCTCTTCACACCCACCCTTTGCAGCCACGCCAAGATGGGCACTTCATCCACCCCATGTCACACACTGGTTAACAAGGACAAACTAAGCAGTTCGGTTAAGGACAGAGAGCTAAGACGTGATTATTACCGAGCCTCAGTCCCAACACTTCTGTCTCCAAATCCTCCTCGCAGGAGCTATTAAAAGCAGTAAGAACAATAATGATCATTTTAAACGGCTGACACATTTGTTACTCACTGAGCGCAGAAACACGACGCTGAGTGTCGAGTGCTAATATGGGTCAGCTTATAACAATCTCATGGGATCCTGCTCCGATTCCCACTTGACAGATGCAGAAATGGGGAGGGAGAATTGAACTGTCTGTGTGAATTTAAGCTGCAGGGCCAGAGTGAAGCCCAGGCACTATGACTCCACAGCCTGCCTCTTACTATTCCTATACTGCCTCCACAGAAAACTGGGCGAGCCAGAAGCGCGGAGGACCACGTCAACCAATGAAGTGGGCAGATCCCCTCACCTGACAGCCAGCTTTCTCACCCGTGAAATGAGAGTGTCAGAGCTGATGATGTCTAAGATCCCTTTTTTGTGAGTTTTGCTCACAGTATCAGCCCCAGCACCAATCACCAGACCAGGAGAGGCATATCCCACTGCAACCAAAAGCCAAAAACCAAATCCAAGTGATTCACTATGGATTTTTTAAAATCGTGATAAAATATGCATAATATAAAATTTACCTCACTACCCATTTTTAAGTGTATAGTTCAGTGGCATTAAGTTCATTCACACTGTGATAGAACCAGCACCCTGACCCATCTCTAGAACTTCTAACTTCCCCAAACGAAACTTAACCCATTAAACACTAACTCCCCATTCCCTGCTCCAGCCCATGGCAACCATCATTCTACTTCTGTCTCAGTGCATTTGACTACTCTGGGTACCTCACATAAAGGTGATCATACAGTATTTGTCTTTTTTGTCAGTGGCTCATTTCACTAGGCATAATGTCCTCAAGGCTCATCATGTAGCATGTGTCAGGAAAAGCTGAATAATATTCCATTGTGTGGATATACCACATTTTGTTTACCCATTCATTTTTCAATGCATACGTAGGTTGCCTCCACCTTCTGGCTCTTGTGACTAATGTTCCAATAAACATGGGTATACAGGTAACTGCATTTTTGATGAGGCAGAATGGATTCAACTTATGTTCAAAAAAATTAACACATCAGGAGATTTCTCATAAATAAATCTTCTTGAATTAAGCCAAGCTCTCTAAGCACAAGCTCAGGAATTGGAGTCATACACAGTGCGCTGTTCTGTCTCAGGGTCTAGGCTCCCATCACTAATATGGCTCTTTGCCTACGACTGAAGAATAGAACAAACACATGATGCCCAAAGGAAATAATCTCCCAAAAAACCTACCACAAGGAGGATCTGAATGCACTTCAAAACAGATTTAAGGTACAGATTTCTGGACAGCACATCAATTTCAAGAATAACGTTAGAATTTCTTTTTATGTTTAAACACCCTGAAGTTGGTTCAGAAATATTTTTAAAAAAGGAAATTATTTGATAATAGAAGTCCTTTGTTATTCTTACAAGATATTTTTTCCATTCTTGAACAGGTGTTTCCTATCTGTCCCCATTCCATCCCTCCCCCCAAGATGGAAGAATAAAGAGGAAATGATGATCACCAACTGTCTTACTATCACTGTTGGTAATCCTTCTTTCTAAAATCAATATATTTGTTATTTTTACACTCCTAGTTCCTTATGGGGCCAGGCCACTCCCTATACGAGGGGTCAAGTCTCAGGTGGAGGGCAAGATCCACCATTCTGACAGTCACCAGACCCACCAATCTCCTGGAAACAAGGGTGAAAGAGAGAAGGCAGCTGGTGGCCTCGACAGGCGAATATACTATAAAACACTTGGAAAGAGAAAAGGAGAAGTTGCACGAAAATGTTGTGGCTAAAATGTACCAAATCAGAGATACTTTTGTGTGCTTCATCATAATCTAACCGTAAAATTAGGTGACTTCGACTGTAACCTGCCACAATCTCCCTAAGTAAAACAAAAAAGAGCTCAGATAATAGCAATCAAACTGACACCCCTGAGTGGGTTTTTGAGGTAAATAAGCTAAAGAAAAGAAGTGTCCCTGCATGGGACACTGCATCTGGGGGGAGACACGTGGGCTGAAGCACAATCCACGGGTGCAGAGCCTGCGAATCCGGAGGCCAACTGCACTACCACACTGTATATAAGAGACTCGAGCGTCCACGGATTTTGATACCCACAGTGCGTCCTGAAGCTAATCCCCCGTGGATACCAAGAGATGACTGTTGTGTGTAAGAAGCCAAGCCCGAGGGCAAGAGAGAGGCAGGCAGACCTTCCTTGTTTAGATGACAACACTGAAAATAAACTCAAAGGTTACTGCAAGCTGATTTCAAGTCATGGGCCCATGAAGTAAGATCATTTCTGTGTCCAGAGATCCTGATGCTGACGAAGGGCACCAAGACACCAAGAGCATCCTGCCTGGAGCCCAGAGGAGATTCAAGGACGTCTGATTGTCATTCTTCAGTTTGTTCCTCTTCTAAGTCATACCATCCAAAAAACAGAGCTCCCCCTCTTTTAGCACTTTTTATAAAGAATGCCAATTTGGTTTTCAAAAGATGGGAGAGACAGGCTGGGAAGGAAGAGTTAGGTTTCACCAAGTTAAGCCAGACGGCTTTCCTGCAATGCCCTTAAAATAGTGAGGTCTCAGTTTCCCCTAGGTGAAATGATCTGCAAGACCTTGATATTTAATTCAACTCATGACTCCATGACTCCCAAGCTTGACTGTTTCTCTTTTGTAACTGACTGGAACTAGAATTACTTGTAACCACCTGACAGAATCAAACCCACTACAGACAGATGAAGATTTCCCACAACGAGACACACTCCCCTGGTGACCTACATCCAAATTCTGAGGGGAAGATTCAACAAGTCACCAAATGAACTCAAATGATCTAAAAAAAAAAAAAAAAAAAATTACTTCTGGCTCTATCTTAACCATTCCAGAGAACCTGAAAATTAACAATGTCATTTAATCACTCACTGGCTTCTTCCATTAACGCTTTTTTTTTTCAGTGTACTTACTGTCATGTACCACTTCACCTTTTCTGAAACTTATGTGGAAAGATTTGATTTCTGTTGCTTTATAAGGGATGAAAAAGATACTTTACAAGGGATGAGAGGAAACACTATACACAGAGCCGTAAGATAAAATAACCACGCTCCCTCCCATGAACTGGGGAACCACACACACACACACACACACACACACACACACAGTTAAAAATCAGCATTTCATCCTTTAAGGAAAATATAACAAAGGGGAACGTGAGCTATTAATCACACTGGACCATTTCACGGAAAACAGGAAAACAGCAAAGCTGCTTCTAAGTCTAAAAATACCCTCTGAACATTAAGCCCTGTGTTTATTTTTTTCACCCTTCACTCTTTTTGCTATATGCCCTTTGGTAACAGATTGGTTCAAATTAAAGAATATGATACCACTTAAAACACCATGAGCTCGCAGGATAGGGCCTGAGCCATGGGATGAAGACGCCGAGAGGTGTGTTAAAGCTGAAGAAACAAAACATGCAGGAGGCATCCAAGGAAAAGCTCCGGTGCGGCCTGTATACAATGGTTAAAAATACTGAGGAACACAATGATTAAGGGAGAAAAATCACAGTGGTTATCACAGAACTAATGAAAAAAAAGAGAGGGAAAAAAAATTGTAGCGATCTGTTACTTATTGCAGCTCCAACAACATATTACACTCTCCATATCCTAGACTCTAAACCCAAATTCACGTGGCACTTTTCACCTACACAGACAATGTATCCCAGTCTTCCCTCTGTTCTGCTTTCCAATGCTCCCTCACCTAGGACAACGGATAAAGACATCTGTAAAAATCCCAAGTGTGTCCACACATTGTGGATTATATTAAAACAATTCTCTACAATCCATTCCTTTCAAAATACAAGACAGTGGTACATATGCACTGAACCAGGTAGAGTGCTGAATACCGCTTGTATTCAGCCTGCCCCGCATCTCTGCAGCCTGTGCTGTGTAGGACACCTCACAACAGGCTAGAAATAGCCTTCCATAGATACATCGTTAGCAAAATTATGCACCTACATTATTGCTGTCTACAGAGTGCGCAGGGCTGATGCATAATGAACACTTTAGTAAACTGTTCTCTCAAGCTCTGAGAAAAGATCAGAATCTAAGCCAGCTGTGCTGTTTAATATTACCTCTAAGGGAGGTGAGTGTGTGGGTGGTTTATTTGAAATTCTCCTTTCAACATTACATCCCTATCTTTGACGTTGGTGGATTTTTTTTTTTTCCTTTCATTTGTCTTACTCTGTCTTCTAAGGCTGAAGAACACAGCAGATTTAATTACAAACAGAGAGTTTAAGAACAGTGATGCTTTAAAGGCTGTGTATCTATTAAACTTTGATCCCATTCATCCAAGAAGGCTTTGTGCTGTAGAATAAACTCCAGTATTCATGCAATTTTAATGATAATGCTTTTGAACCCCATTTGCTTTCATGTGTTTGACCTTCTGTTCAGTACCCTGAATATTTCAAGCACCCCTAATACAGTGGTTAGGAAGGCCAAAAGAGCATTTATAGGAGCCAAAAATAAGTGTTTTAAGAATTTAAATACTTACAAAAGGATAACAAAATGTCTTAATTTTTTTTAATTTCAGTAAGCTGGAAAATGGTTCAGATTGGAAAAAAATAAAGATACATAACCCTAAATATTTATCCTCATTTTCTGGGTTATTTTCTTATTTAAAAAAAAAACAATGAGCATATATACCTTCTGAAAGAAATAACATCCAAAAAAAACTTAAGAAAAAGAAAACTTTCAACAGCCCACATCTAGAGATAATTATTAACACTGTGAACCTTGTTCCAAATCTTCAACCATGCCCACAATTTTATACATAGGTTCATGCTACACACACCTTACTAAAATTCGTCCCATGACCCCAAGTATATCAAGGAAAGGTGTTCACATAAATAGGTATAGATTATATCATTTTCAGTGGTCACACAGAACTCCATTGGATGACTGTACCAATATTTCACTACCATTAACACAGTGATGAATTCTGAATGTATGTCTGCCCACGTCTTTTATTTTCCCATCTGTGACAAATTCCAAGAAGTACCTTAATCAAAGAGAATCACATATTGACACATTACCAAACTGGCTCCCAGAAAGGAGGAACTTGCAGGACCTGAGAGTAACCCTTGGCCCCACACCCTTGCCAAAGCTGGGTTCTGTCCATTTTATTTCTTAGTTGCATGCTGCATATTTTAATCTCATTAGTAATTTAATCATATTTAGGATGCTTTGGCTACTTGGAAGTTCTTCTCTTTTATGTAGCAAAAATCACCCACCTAATTTATTCCACAGTCTCTGCTCCTTATCAATCATGTTCAGAAAGGTTTTTTTACTATTTTATATTCTTTTATCTTTACACATTCCAACTACCTAAAATCTATTTCAGTATCAGATGTGATAAAAGGATCCAGTTTTCCAAATGGCTAGGTAACTATCCAAACATCATTTACTGAATAATCTATCCTTTCCTCTGCTGATTTGAATTGCTGCCTTTATCGTATACCGAATTACCACAGTACACCTGTACTACACATCATTGGGCCTTCTAGTCTACTCCACTGACTGACTAAATGAAATGTTAAATGGTTGGTTTAAAGTCTATTCCAGTATCCAAAGGATGGGCTGCCAATGTCAAATTCTGCCTCCACCATGAATAGCTGTGTTACTTTGATTTTTGTTTGTTATTTTGTTTTTATTTCTTTTGATTCAGATATAGTTGATGTACAATATTATATAAGTTTCAGGTGTACAACACAGTGATGCACAAGTTTTAAAGGTTACATTTCATTTACAGTTATTATAAAATATTGGCTATGTTCCCTATGCTGTACTATATGTCCTTGTAGCTCATTTATTTTAGACATAGTATGTTGTACCTCTTAGTCCCCTAACCTTATATTGCCCCTCCCTCCTCCCTCTCCCCACTGGTGGTAGCCACTAGCTTTGTTCTCTATATCTGTGAGTCTGTTTCTTTTTTCTTATATTTAGTAGTTTTATTTTTTAAATGCCACATATAAGTGATATCATACAGTATTTGTCTTTCTCTGTCTGACTTATTTCACTTAATAGCTGTATTAGTTCGGATAAGACACTTAACCTCTCTGCCTTAGTTTCCTCATGAGTTAAATGTGTATAACAGTACCTACCCCATAGGTTTTTTTTAATGGGGATAGGCTAAATGGTAAGTACTGTATATATGTTACTTGTCCTTATCATCATCCCCAAAAGTAAGCCAACAGAAACTTGATCCCTGTCTTTAGGAATTTAGAGACCAATGAAGGAAATAAACATTTCACCAAATGGCCACAAAATTAATGCACGATGACAAACCACAGTAAACAGATCAAAGGGGAACGTCATCCAATCTAGCAGATCAGAGAGGGGCTTCCAAGAAGTAACACTGGAATTAAGGGCTAAAGGATGAGTAGGACGGATGTGTCCCTAGGGTGACAGGAAGGTGGACACCCAATCCAGCCACAGGGGCCACCACGTCTGCCTGTTCCAGGGACCTCCTACATGCTGTTCCCTCTGCTGGCAACTTCACAATGGGCTGGTTTCTTCTTACCTTCAACTTCTCAGTTTAAATTTCCATCCTTAGAGAGACACTCCATGACCACCTACTTCTGAAAAGCCAGAGATACGGTCTTTGATAAGAAAGCTAATGCTGTAAATCATATGATTTTATTCCCTCAACAGAAACTATTCCAGCTGGAGCTGATCCAAGATCCTATCCTCAGTAAAACACAGTAGCCGTATTTATCTTCAAGGCTATCTTTTCTGAATTACTATTTGCAGGTACCTGTGAAACCATCATCTGCTCTTTATGTCAAATAACAGTACCTTTCTTACCTTTCCCTGCTGCACCTGATGAGCACCGTTAACCTTCCTACGTGCTGAAGAGAATGTAGTCTAGCTCCACAACACAATGTCAGGAATGACCTCCTGTCATGACACCCTAGCATGTCTCAGCTGCGTTTGTGACAATGTCTAATTACATATTTGCATGATTACTGGTCTGTCTCCCACTACACTGCCACTTCCATAAGGACAGGGATTGAGTATTTTACTCATCTCTCTACACTCAGAACTTAGCACAGAACCTGGCAGGTAATCGATTTAATGCCTACTGTTTGTAAGACAGATGGATGTCCACAGCACCGTGTGAGCAGAAAACTGGCACTAAATCAGGGCTGAGAGGCAAGGGTTACATCAGGCAGGCCCTTGCAGCTCATGATTTAGGATGTTAGTCTCTGCAACCAGAAGCTATTGAAAGGTTTTAAGCACAGAAGTGTCAAGGATATATTCGGTTTTGAATTTCTCTGGCTAAAACGTGACCTGACTGGAGACAGGAGAGATACTGGGAGACTGAGAGATGGTCCCAGGTTGGACCAGGATGGTGGGGGGTGGGGGAGGGTGAGCAGCCAACTGTCAGAGGAACTCCCACAGCATTTCAAAAACAGACATTGTGACAAGTGCCAATATTTCACAGGGAGAGCTTTGGCATCAGAAAAGAAAATTCTATGATTAGTAATCTCAATACAAAAGGTGAGACTGTACAGTGCAGACATAAGTCATTGTAATCAAGGAAACTACAAAGCCAGAACAGAGTATAAAGTCTATTCCCTACAGAGGAGTCCCAGTTCTAGACAATTTCACTCATCCAAGGGACATTACTTACTAGCCACGAAAAGACAGCTCCTATGTATTAAAAATACTGAATATACAAACAGTATTAAGCCAAGACTACAGAGCACAGTGGCTAAAGGCCTTTGCATTTCCACAGTTGTAACTCTACAGCACTGTGGTTTACTACTCTTAGGAAAATAGATAAGTAAATAATATATTACAAAGCTTCTTTCTCACAATGTTACCAAAAAAAGAAAATATCTTTGAATGCTTACTCTTCAAGCCTTGTAACATTCCTGAAAACCTACAACTGCATATTTTTAAGTCCTTTCTAATGTGAGAAAGGAATGAGTTTCTGTATTTGCCAATGGCTTCTTAGGCAGGGGCACTCTACCTACCTATGTTGCCTCTTGCAGCATCTTGAGAATATCACACTCTTATGTTGCTACTCTACCTTCCTGCCCTTCATAGCTGCCATGAACACATCTGGCACCGCAGGTAGGGGTTTAGGCACCTAAGAGCCTGCTGACTGGCAAGAAGGATGTACGAGAAGTTTGGGCCAGACTCTCATAATAACATTGTTTCTGCAGAAACTTTAGGTAAGGCACTCAGACTCTCTTTTCTCCTGTGTCAAACAGTTCAGTATCAACCTGTGTTCTCCACAGAGAGGTGTTAGAGTAGTAAATAAGTACACGCACAATATAAAATGTGAAGGTGCCACTCCACAATTACCAACTAACAGGGAGAAGTTAATGTGAGTTTCCTGTCTCAGATGGATGTTAGGAGAGCAAGTACCTGAGTAGCTACGGAAGAGTAAAATCATGATGATCTAATTATGTGACAGATTGAATAAAAAACTTTAATTCAGTAGAAGGGATTATTCAAAAGACCCTAACACTTGTTTCAAAATATAGGTGATGCTTCCACTTAAAACACATATCAAAACCAAACTGTAAGAACTTTTGAAGGAGAACTATTATTTTTTTTTAATGTATGGGGAATCTACAAATCTTTATTTAATTTTTTTTTAAAGATAAACAAATAGGGGGGAGGAAAGAATAGAAGGTGAGTGAGAAGGAAACAGGCAAGAGGATTTACTAATCAACTGTATATAATCATACCTTGCTTCAAGATTTCTGAACATTTTATAACAGTTAGGGGCTCCGGAAAGTCCCGTAATACAGAAGCATGCTTAACTCTGCTTCCAATATTTCTCAAACTTACTTGTTTTTGGTAGGTGCCTCTCTCCCATGTTCTATCTATTAATAGGAGATTCCCTGGACAGCAGTCCTTAAACCTGAGAAGTTATTTTGGGGTTGAGGGGGCAGTTATGGTAATGTCTGTGCCCCTCCTCAGACCTATTTCAGACTCCCACATGGTAGGAACTAAATGTGACACACAGCCAGGTTTGGGAACCACTGTATCAGCATAAGCGGTTTTTAAATTCCCTGCACATTTCTAGGCTGGTAGGCTGGGGCCAGAATCACTTCTAAATGAAGCATGAGGTAAAGAAATAGCATCTTCAAAATTATAAAGAAAAAGTGAGGTAATTTAATCCACAGAAACAGAATAGCACACCTTTTTCCGGTCCACGGGTACTCTATAAACCAAGTTGTTAGGATTCCAACAGTCCACTCAGGAATCAGGGACTAAACTACTGATACAAATAAGAATCTACCTTGCATCAAGAGAGTTTTTAAATCAAAATAATTCACTGAGTAGCTTAATAAAACACATTTTAATAACCTGCTCTCAAAAAGCTTAAAAATCAAATAGACTCACACCTCACCTTCCACAAGTAATGCCCAATTATGAGAGAAATGTCCTGCAAAACCCTGGCACTCTTCAGAAAACCTCCGAAGGGCATAGTACGGCACGTACAGATAACAGAGTTCCATTATGCTACATCTACCTCAATTCAAAAATCACTCTTACACAGTGATGTATTTACATGGTCAAGTTTGACATCATGGATGAGGACCAAAATCTGAAGTTCTGCAGCAAACAAAAGCATCAGTTTAATGTACTCAGGATTACTACGCAGGAAAACAAATTTCTTGAGACACAGTCTTCAACTCTTGCTTCTCAACTTACAAAGTAATGTTCACTCAAGAAATTTAAAGTGATTCTGCAGAGGGTGGAAAAACAAGCTTTAATCCAGAAATGACTTCACAGCCTATTTGTCTCAGAGCTCGAAGCACTTTTCATTGAAGCCATTAAAGTGTGCCAGGCCCCAGAGAAAGCCAAGCCACCCAGAAAGGCACACTTGTGCCCAGGCAGCAGCCACCCTTAGTGCTCCGGCTGATCTTGCCAGACGTGCCCTCTCTCCTAGGAAGCTGACTGACGGTGGCCTGACCACCTCGTTCCTGAGGCTGTGTTTCTTGGTTGTAGTTCCTCCATTCTGTTCTATTTTGCTTGAGGTGGAAGAAAAGATGTATTATTTTTCCATTCATGCTCTCCTACACTCTGCATTTTCTGTCCTCAAAACAGAAGACCACCAAGAGGATCACTGGGAACGTCTCCCATCTTCTTAGAATGTCTCCACCGTTCTTCATCCTTCTTTGCTGAGTAGCATTGCTTACACATCTTTTGCCAAGAAGCTAAGAAAGAAGCAATGCCCTGGAGACCCCTGGTATGAGGGCTGAAGAACGAAGCTGGCCTGTGCGCACCAAATGACCGAGAGCATCTTGCAGAAGCTCTGCTATACTATGTCCTAGCTGCCCACCTTCCCTTTGCTCAAAACAGAGTCAAAGCCATGACACTGTCTTTCCTAAGGATCTGGGGGGAAAGCATTCAAAAGAAACATTAGCAAAAGTCATAAGCAGCCTTCTTATTCACAAGAGCTCTACACTTCTTATAGAAACAGGAAAAGCAGCCACGCATTCAGAAGCAACCCAAGCAGCACAATTTAATTCTGGGCTCTACAGAGGGTGAGGCAGGTATTCTAATACTCTTAAGCTAATCGCCTAACAGAGCAAACCTACACTGACTGATAATTCAAGAATTTGGCTGGAAACTGGGTTTGCTCCCAATCCCAGTGAGAGCTTGTAAGATTCTTCTGTCCCTTGTTTTCAGTCTAACCTGAGCACATGGAAGTGGAAGAAGTAAAGATGATGGAAAGAAAATGTAGTGAGAGAGAAAAACCTAATTACAAAAGACAAGGAAGAAAACGTAGAAACACAAACTGCTCATCCATAAGTCCACTGACCAAGAAAAATCACTGTTTAAATGTTAATTTTAAAAATAATCTTACAGCATTATATAGCACAGTGCCTGGTATATAAGTTCTCAGTGTATTTTATCTACTATCGTAGCTCTTTTTTCCAATATAAGGCTTGTTGAATATCTACTTTACGTCCTGCTTTTCTCAAGAGCGATCATCATGAATACTCCCCTACACCAATAAGAACTGCTGTGTAGATAAAACAGCTACAGACACTCAATGATGCATAAGTACTGTGATCTACTTCCCTATCCACTAGCATTTGCATTCAGGTTCTTTCCAACTTTTCACTACAACACTACTGAAGTGAACAACTGTGCACACAAGTGTTTCAAGTTCATATATTTATTTTCTGTAAACAGATTCCTAAAAACAGAATTACAAGCAAGAGAACTGCTGATATCAACACTTCCACCATCAAATGAGAACCCACATACTTACACCCTTGCTGACTCAGAAAGTTATCATCCCTTTTAATCTACGCTGACTTAGACAATGAACAATGTCACATATTGCTGTGTGATTTCCATGATTTTATATCTGCATCCTGGCCCCTTGCAGTCCTTTCCTATGCGGTCAGCGCTGTTTCCACAGACATGGAACCTGCGACTACAGAGGGCTGACTGTACCACGTCATTTTATGTACGAGACTTGAGCATCGGCAGACTTTGGTATCTGTGGGGGTCCTGGACCCAATTCCCTGTGGATAACAAGAGAATGCAGTATTGCCTTTCCAAGTTCTTTTCTAATTTTTCTATTAAGGTGTTCATCTTTATCTTACTGATTACTAGATGCTTTAAGATATTTTTTAGTTTGACATTTAAAGTTGGAATAGGACTCATAGTTGAGAATTACTGGCAGTTATCAATTCTGAAACTAGCCAGTCTGGACAAAAATCCTAACTCTGCCACTAAAGCTGTACAACCTTGAGTGACTTACTTAGCCACTCTGTGCATCAGTCCCCTCATCTATGAAATGAGAAATAATAATCCCCTTATGGGGTCTTTTTGCATAGTTGAGTTAAAATAATGCCTAGACATGCTAGCCATTTTCATAATTAAGGAAGTTTATCTTATATTTACAACTTTATAACTTTACATGGGCATGTTTTAATTTAATTTCTAAATTAATTCTTAAAAACATGTGATGTATTTTTAAGCAGAAATAAGCAAATATAAAAATACAAGTACAGGATAACCCCTTTCAAATATATACAAATTGGATAAAAAGAAAAGAAACAGGAAGGATGTATTCATTCAACAAACATATATTGAATTCCCACTAAGAGACAGACACTGGTGACACAATGAAGGACAGAACAGAGTCCCTTTCTTTATACCCACCCTGAGGGATACCAACAAAGAAATAAACTAACAAGCAGTCCAGTGAGCCAAGCCCTATACTTCAGAGAAGCACTACAGGCAGTTCTCACAATGAAGAGCATTTAACCCACACCAAACAAGGGAAGGGCACATTTCCCTAAGAAATGATCAAGCTGAGACCTGAAAAAGAAGTAGTGATTAGTTTGTATAAAGTGGAAGAAAGAGAAGGGGAATTTCCACAAAGGGGACAGCATGGTGCAAAGCCTGTAAGGCAGGCAAATGTGTGCAGTACACAGGGAAGGGGTAAGAGATAATCACACGTATAAAGAGCTGCGAGAGATGATACCACATAGACAAAAAGGGTCAGACCACACTCCCTTCAAACTCTTTCATGGGCCTTACAAGGGCTTTACATGGGAGCTTTAAAGACCACTGAGGAGCTTTAAGCAGAGAAGTAACATTAGATTTGTTTTTTAGAAAGATGATTATGGCTACACTTATGCCCAGGTCCATTTTACCTTGGCTGTGCAACTTAGGAATTGGGGGCCAGGGGGGTGGAATTGAAATCAAGTGACTTGTGATTTGTTTGGGGTCTCACGGGTCCTCAGAATGGGAAAACCAGGAGGACATCTGAGGTCTCTGAGCCTCTGATCCTGGGCTCCTACTGATCATGTTCTACACAGCCAAATGACGGACAGTCTTTCACCATTTTCTAAATGATTTCAAGAGCTTCCTTCGAAGTACGCCTCTGCAATCCCTTCTGAACATCAGGCACAGAACAGATGACTCTGTGCTGCTCTCATCAAATGACCTTCCCTTTTATGATACATAATCAAATCCAGCCGTGGGCAGGAAATTCCCCGATGGTCAGATACTGGTCGACCATTTACTCTGTGAAATTGTGGGAGAAGGCAAGTTTTGAACAATACAGTTGGTGCACACTTGTGTCTTCAATAACACCGATTCCCCCAATGAAGATCTCATTTGTTTTAGTCTCCTTATAATCGCTCTGATTTAGTGAAGGAAAAAGTCTTCAGTGTATTGTTAGGATATTTACTACCTGCCTAATATTTGTTAATCTCCTGTTTTAACAAAAGCAGAATAAACTTTGAGCTCACAGATTTAATCAAGTGAAAATATCTAAGACTTAACTTTTTGTGTATGATAATTTTTTATACCTCTACTTATAAAAAGTGATAGCGGTTTTTCCATTTATCAAAGTGATGAATACAGATGCCCAAAAGTCATGAAGATAAAACTGAATGACAAATTTTGGAAACAATCAAATTACTCCATCATAACCAAATGGAACCGTACAGAACTTGAAAGAGCCTACAGAAATTCACCTGAATCATTCAGAGCAGCAACCAGCAGACAGTGACATCAGACAGCAGTAACTTAAACATAAAGGGAGAGCCAATATGTATCACATGATAGCATAACTCACTGCCTCATAAAAGTAAAGTAACAGTTACCAAATTCAGACAAATGTACTGATATAAAGATTTTATGGTAAGTTTCTGATGAGGACATATCCTTTGACATAAGGTGGTTTATGGTAAAATGGATCAAAATGATTTAAATGGGTACATCTTGAGACAAAGAAAGTAGCTGAAAGCTTGTAAAAAATGAATTAAATGCATCTTGATGATCACAAAATACTTGCTGAATAACTTAAATCTTATAAACATCGACAACCTTTTCCAGCTTCTGTTGGAGCTAAGAAAAAGGAGTTTTCCAAGTCTACATCAAGAAATTTACAGACAAGATGCATTCTAAATATCTCTCTAGAAAATGTGGACTGGATTGAAGGCAAAGGTAATCACCCCCAAAAAAGTAGAAAATCTAAAGATTTTGGGTTGGTAAGCTTCAAAGGGACCAAAGATACACAGAGAGTAGTGGATGAGATGAAAAGAAATGCGCTTACTGGAAAACAATTTTAAGGTTTATTAAACTTAATTAAAAAATGGAATAGGACACAGCACTCCAGTGCAAAGTTAAGCATATGAAGTAGAATAGAATCTCTAGGTAACAAGATACTAACTTTCATGAGCAAAATCTTGGTAACAGTAATGATGAGAAATATCTGCAGAAAGCCTCTCCCTCAGTTTGCCTAAGACATGACGGAGAACAGCCACAGTCAAGGGTTTGGCTTTGTAGGTCCCTCTTGCCCAGAAGTAGCTATTTAAGCAGTTTAATGAGTAATATGAATATGGCCAGCAAGCCACTGAATACAGCATTCATGAAACATAAAGAAGCACTCCAGGGTCACTTCAGTGAGCAGTACAAGCAGGGAATGAGAAGGGTGAAAGCTGCACCCACCCTGTTATCAGTTCCTACAGGACACCCCTTCTTTGGGTTTCTTCATCACTCAGACACAGAACAGTGCCTGACTGTTCTCTCCCTGGCCAAGCTGCTCAACTGGCACCAAGTCCTTACAAGGACCTCTCAGGGGGCCAGACCTCATCCTTCCAAAAGATGTCTGTCACTGTCCACCAGCTGCACCGAGAAAATCACTCAGGGCTTTGGATCCAAGAATCAAGTCAAAGAACATGGAGCTCACACATCACAACCACCACCAAGTGTGCCACACGTATCTGCAATCCTCAACAACAACTTAATGAACAACTTCAAATTACCATGTAGCTGTCTGATGTGCTCAAATGAGATCAGGGCATTTCTATGCATCTACGTTGGCATCAGCCTTCCACAAGCACAGACACAGATGCAGCGTGAACAGTCAACCACCCACTCTCACTGTAAACGTCCCTGATGCCTTGCTGGAGACTAATAATTCAAAAAACTCTTCAATGTTCTACAGTCTCTCCACTCCACAGTTAATGAGGCTGTCACTGCACCACCAGCCTACCAAGCTAAGAGGCTGCTCGGAAAGTAATTAACAGCCTCACTGTTTAATACAGATGAGGGATTACAAAAAGAAATTTGAGTTTCAGAAAAAAATACCAAAAACCTAAGCATAGGGGAAAAACCTGTAAAATACAGCACGTACTAAAAGAGGCATATGTAACACTGACCTTGATGTAATATGAAAAGATTGATTCAGCAAGTGAGACAAATTTTACACATGTGTTCATGCTGTATGTATATGTACACATACACACACAGGCACTCATAAGTGTGTGCATTATACAAATGAATGTGTTTTAGACAAAGGGGATGACAAAGACCTCTAGCGTTTTACCCACACCCACCTCTACATTCTGGGTGCACTGACAGACTACAGTTTCCAGCCTCCTCCCTTCTTCCCGTGCACTTAGGCATTATGGTCTGGCCAGGTTACAAGTTCCAGCCAACTCAACTTAAACTGAAGTGACTGTTCCTTCTATTAGTTTTCTGGTGTTGCAACAAATCAGCACAAATTTAGCAACTTAAAACAGCAGCCATTTATTAGCTCACAGCTCTACAGGTCACAGTCTGGGCCTGCCTGACTGGGTTCTCTGCTCATAGACTCACGAGGCCAAAATCAAGGTGCCAGCAAGACTGGGCTCCTATCTGCAGGCTCTAGGAGAAGAAGTCTCTTCCAGTCAAATTGTTAGCAGAATCGAGTTCTTTTAGGCCCCAGACCTCAGGAGGTCCCTGTTTCCTTGTCAGCTGCCTTCCAAGAGCTGCTCTCCACTCCTGGAGGCTAAGCACACTCCTGACCCGGTCCCTCCATCCCTAAACAGCAACAGCACTGTCCAGTTCTTCTCACACTTCCAGTCTCTCTGACCTCCCCTTCTGCTACCAGCTAGGAAAAAAAATGCTCCTCTTTTAAAGGGCTTATGTGATTAGGTTAATCCCAATTGTATAATCTACCTTTGCCATATAAAGTAACAATCTCAGAAGGGACATCTTTTCACAGTGACAGGCTGACTCACACTCAAAGGGGAGAGGACTACACCAGAGCGAGGGTCACTCAAGGTCTCAACATTCTGCCAACCACATTCCCCTCCCAGATCTCATCCACTGAACTCCTATGCTTGTTCCAACACACTCTTTCACTCTGACAATTTTGAAAAATGTGTGTTAGAGATGGCAGAACCCTAGTCATCCTGGATCCCTGAAGCAAATAATAGGAAACAAGAATGAAAGGAGCTGTGACCAGCAAATATCCATTAACACTTCTTGGCTAAACGAAAGCATTAGGACATCTTGCAAAATTCAGAGTAACAAAACCAAAGCTACTGGTTGAAAACAAGGTTTAAAAAAGATCAACTGGGTCCAACAAAACCCAAAAAGATTCCACGGTGGTAACTGGCCAATGGAACCGACAAGATTTTGAAGAAACTGTATTGCTCAAATCAGCCATGAGCCATTAGTAGTTTAAGGCCTGTGACTGTAAAGTGACCCCCAAATTTAAATAAACAGGGAGCTGACTAAAGAAGCTTTGCAGCTCCCAGAGGCCACGCTCCTTGTCACCCTCTTAGATTTGGCCAAATAGAAGAAAGAACAAGAGTGCTCCCCAGATGGTAGAAACCACGCAAAAAAAAACAGAGGTTGGGGACTTCACAATGCTTGCTCAGCAGGTGGCATCCATCCCCTTTACGGACCATCACCGCCATGACTGCTACTCTTTCCTTTCACAAATGGGAGTGTTCCCTGTGAACACGGCTTCCTACACACTCAAAAGCACGGGCAAACTATCCATCAGTACCTCACGAGCATTGCACCTTGCTACTGAGGTATCGTTCAGCATTACAGAACTGCTCCAACTAGGATCTATTTGTAAATTCAGTTTACATTATAAGAAAGACATTTCTGTTTCTTTCAGATATCATAACTCTGAAGAGGCTAGAAAATAAATGGAAACCTCCTAGGAGCTGGGTGGTTCCTGAGAATGACAGACAGGGTCCCCATAGACATCATACCATACACAACTTGACCCAGGGGTTGGGGAGAAAGGTTAGAGTAAAGCAACTAGAGCATCATATTCCAACTTTAGAAGTTGTACTAAATGTAAAATCTTCATAAATAGTAAAGTTACTTCCTGAAGCATAAGACTCAGCTGATTAGTTTGTAGTGTGGTTTGAAAATATTTTGTTGATAGTCTGTGAGAACACTTGAGAAGGTCTCACAACATGACATTTTAATAACAGCTGTACTGGAGCTGTTGTCTTAGTCTTTAGTATCCATAGTAGACCATATAAACCACTCTTAAACATTTGGGCTCAAAGTGAATAAGGAAATAAAGAAAATCTAAGCCAAAAAGAAAGAGAGAGAGAAAGGTTGTACTGTAAAAATTTTAAACTTCTTATTTTGTCTCCTGCTCCCTCAACATTCCCCACCCACACAAGTGGTGAGCACCCCACCCAGGTGACTAAGTGCACCAGTGTGATAAGGTGGCCTCACCACAAGTTCCCGTCTCTGTCTGCCCTGACTGTGACCTGGTAAGTAATATTCTCACACACTTAGGAAATTCCCTCCTGCCTTTTCTTGAGTGCTCCACGCTGACCTTCAATCAAGATACTTGTCAAGGGTTTTCGAGCTCTCTCTCGGCCCCACCACCTGCTTGGTTGAGCCCACTCTCTTGGCCATCCTCCCAGGTGGCCCCCTCTCAGTGTGCAGGGACTCTACTCTGTCTCTTTAGGACCTGAGAGTATAATAAACTTTGTTCTTCTAAACCTCTGTGTACCTCCTTGTGGCCACAACCGATTGTCACATAAAAGAACGTAGAACAAGGGAACAAAGGACTGAAAGAACAGAAATGGGAAAGAGGGAGGTCAAGGAAACCCTTTGATTGCTTACCCCCCAGTATCTCACCCATCTGGCCTTAACTCGTGAAGAACTGCTCAGGAAAGTCCCACAACTTTAAACCCTAGAGCTGTTCTTCAACTCATCTCACCCAGTTCTCATGATTCACTTATCAACAAGTCTTGCCCTTCTCACTCCTCCCTCCAGCTACCCACTCTAAAGAATGCCCAGGCTCCTGAGGCTCTCATGCAGCCCAGGATCTGCTCTGCCAGCTGAAGCTCTTCCCCCAACCCTGATATTATGCCCCTCCCTGCACAGCAACATTTCTTCTCAAAACAAGTTACCACTTTCCCAACCAAGTCTTGACATCTTCAAGTTATTTCTGATTAATTCGGGAGATACTTTAAATTTTCCAAGTTGACTGAAACCAAAATTCATATAAACTTAATTTAAAACATTAAAGAATCACTGTGGGGGAGAAAAAAACCCTTGCAAAAATATAACTGGGTCAACAACAAAAGCTTCGATCAAGAAGAATCTAGGTGATAAGCGAAATTATTTTCAGTCATCATTTTCAGTTCAATCACCCCACAGGATCTGTCCATTTGTCAAGCGTATCAGGAAGTTAGAGCTCATTAACAACTTTTTTTTTTTAACCTGGGTCAGGTTATCCTAACTATACAAGCATGGCACTCTGACAAACATGATTCCATTCAATCCCAATACCTCTGGAAACGTTTTTTTAATATTTGGTTGCCCCTAAAATTCATTCAAGATGGCTGCATTTTGATCAGACATTCTAAAGCCCAGTAAAAGAATGCATGGAGTGATTGCTATTATAAGCACCACCCCATTCTCTCCTGATGACATGATCAACTTCTTATGATGTATTTTTACTTTGTAGGGGGAGAGTAGGGATCAGGAATTCCTTTAAGAACCTGGGAACAGGCTAAGGACACTGTCCCTCAGGAAAATGCACATATAAAAATGTGACATAATTTTAGAAAATAAATAGGCCCTCCACAGCCTATTACAGACCCCAGGCTAAGAACCTGATAACAATGCAGGGATAGGGACAAGCCAGACTCGAGATTCTGAAGGCACCAGAGATTTTACTGCTCAGCACAGGCAACTAAAGAACAGAGAACCTCACTCAGATAAAGTCATAGCTAATTATATATTTAATTACATACCTTAACAAATTAAAGTCTCGCCAAATCAACGAACGCATAAACACATTCATGTTAAAATTCTCCAGAGCAAAACGTCTATACAAAACACACCTTACATGTGATGCAAGCATGAAGAAATTAGTTAAAACAGAAAGGCATAAAATACCAATGTAATTAAATGTTTCCAGTTGGAGAATCTGAGTGTGACAATAATTACATGCTAGACTATACCATAATTAACACAGCCTAACCAAATATGTGTTATCCTTTTAAAAAACCAGAAGATACAGTTTATGATAGGTATATATCCTAACCAGACTCACTGAAAAGAAAGCATATCTCATTCTATGCAATAAAAAGTTATTTATAGGTTGAATTGACTTTTTACATGTTGAATCAAATACAATATTTAGAACAGTGTGGTGAATGCTTTTACGAAAATAAGAACTATTACGGGCTGATTATGCCCCTTTCCCCCAAATTCATACATCAAAGTCCTATCCCCCAGTACCTCAGAATGTGACCTTATTTAGAAACAGGGTCATGCAAATGTACTTACTTAAGATGACGTCATACTCATCACTCTACTGTCCTGGAGTCCATACAAAAAGGGGAGATTTGGACAGAGACAGACAGGGAGAACACCATGTGAACAAGAAGGCAGAGATCAGGGTGATACGTCTACAAACCAAGAGAAGCCAAACCATCATTACAAAGTCCACAAACGATAAATGTTAGAGAGGGTGTGGAGAAAAGGGAACCCTCCTACACTGCTGGTGGGAATGTAGTTTGGTACAGCCATTATGGAAAACAGCATGGAGATTCCTCAAAAAAACTAAAAACAGACTTGCCATATGACCCAGCAATCCCACTCCTGACCATATATCCACAGGGAACTCTAATTTGAAAAGATACATGCATTATTCACAGCAGCACTATATACAACAGCCAAGACATGGAAACAACCTAAATGTCCATAGATAGATGACTGGATAAAGAAGCTGTGGTATAGATATGCAATGGAATACTACTTAGTCATAAAAAATAATAAAATAAAGCCATTTGCAGCAACATGGATGGATCTGGAGATTGTCATTCTAAGTGAAGTAAGCCAGAAAGAAAAAGAAAAATACCATATGCTATCACTCATATGTGGAATCTAAAAAAAAAAAAATTTTAAAAAGAGGACACTAATGAACTCATTTACAAAACAAACAGACTTGCAGACATAGTAAATATCTTATGGTTACTGGGGGAAAGAGGATGGGAAGGGATAAATTTGGAGTTCGAGATTTGCAAATGATAACCGCTATATATAAAAACAGATAAAAAAAACAAATTCCTTCTGTATAGCACAGGGAACTATATTCAATACCTTGTAATAATCTTTAATGAAAAAGAACATGAAAATGAATATATGTATACATACATACATGGCTGGAACATTATGCTGCACACCAGAAATTGACACATTGTAACTGACTATACTTCAATAAAAAAATAATAATAAATTTTAAAATGTTAAAAAAAAAAAAAAAGAAAGGCCAAAGATTGCCAACAAACCACTTGTCTGGACAGAAGCACAGCCCTACTGACACCTTGACCTCAGACTTCAAGTCTCCAGAAGTATGAGACGGTAAATTTCTGTTGTTTAAGGCACTCAGTTTGTGATACTTTGCTACTGCTTTATCAGACTAATACAAAGACATAACAAAATTTACTCTGAACGAAATTTTGTTATACAGTAAGGTGTGTCCATATCAAATGCTTGATAAACTTAAAAAAAGTAAGTATAGATTTCATAAGAACAGCAGGTTAACTAGAACCAGAGAGCTATTTTTACCTAATCTGCTGCCAGCTTAAACCAACATGTGGGGGAAAAAAGGCATTACTCTTGCAAAAGTGAAATTTCAATACGGATAAAATTCACTAAAGTAGAATAATGTATGTCCATTTGTCCTATTTTATAGTAAAAAAAAGAATATCTTATTTTATTTTAATTGCATGGTAAAGTATATCTTCATGAGCAATTGAGTAATAAAGTACATTCAAGTGAAAAAAAAGATGATCCATATTTGCTATTTTAATATATTCTAAAGCTTATTTTCCTCTTTAGTAAAATGTATTTGGTGAAAGCATCTTTTAACTTCCAAAGAGCAGAGATGTTGAAAATAACTGTCAGTAACAAGGTAGAAATAATCCCTTCTAACGAAGAACAGTTGTGTAGATTAGTTTAAATCTAATCAGAGATTTGAAATCAATAGGTAAACACTAAAAATATTCTGCTTTATTAATACAAATATCACCCCTTACAAACATAAGCAAAGCACTCAGTTTCACAGACACAAGAGAAATGTTCCTCAAGAGGGCCTTCCACTTATAAACACAGGCTATCTAATCCAGCATACCCGTTATCAAAAGGAAGTAATTCTAAAGTCTAAAGTTTCTTCTGTAGATAAGATCAAGTTCATGGAACTGTACGGGAAAAAATGGCTTAAAAAGTAGGACATGGCTATTTCCCCTAATATCTTTGTCACATGCAAACATTAGCACTGGCTTTATGTACCTTGAAAAACCCATCCACGCGCAAAAATAACATTTGCCTTGGGTTTTCTAAGATTGTGCTACATTAAGTTTTGGAAAAGAGATTGTACGTTAACTTCATCTTTAAAATGAAAGGTTTTTCAGTAAAAAATAGTAATAATAATAAAAGAAAAAGAAAAAAGAAAAAGAAAGGAAAAAAGAAAGGAAGAGAAGAGAAAGAAAAGGAAATGACAGCGATTCTAGAGTCAATGTGATAAATACCAATCTTATCTCATCACAAGTAGACCTCCTGCAAGGCTCTGTCTAAGAAGTTCTTTCATATTCCAATTCAAGTTTTTTACTCTGAACTTCAGAGCTACAAATAACTTCAGGATTTAGCTGAAATGGAGCTGCCTGATTATTTTTTTAAGGTAGCAAAGCTAGAAATTCCAGTTTCTGTAATTTCCTCATGTCTCACTATTACTAATAAAAGGGACAGTATTTTATACTAATAAAAATATTTTTAATGTTAATACTACCATTTACTAAACACTTTTTATGCATGTTCTACAAAATCATTTATCCATACAACAATTCTAAGCAATGGTTATTATCCTCATTCTAGCAAAGACAGATTCAAAAGCTAAATGACTTGCTCAACATCATGGATAGCAGAGGTAGGTCAATCCTCTGCCTTTCCCACTCCAAAGCCAAGATTCCTAATCGCCTTTTAGGGCACTAAGGATTGCAAACGAAGTCTTCAGAATCAAAGTAGAAAAAGGATGCAGTGTTGGTAAATACAGTGCTGGGAGGTGCTTCACAGAAGTGACAAGTATCTGAAATAAGTAAGGTTGGTGACAGCAAAGAAATCCTGCCTGAGAATTTATGGGTAACTCATACGCTGCTTCTGTAAACCTGAAGGAATCTGAAGTAAAAAGTTATTAGAGGGCTTCCAAATTACACCAACAATATACTTGTGTTTACAAATGTTTCTGGCAGAGAGCTCAGGAAAACCCAAGGTGAAAAGCAAAAATAATTACACGAATAGGGATTTTTTTTTACTGAAATAGTCTTCGTTTCCTTCCTTTCCTAAGTTCGCAAATATAACTACTCTATAAAGGCAAGTCTGTGGTGACAGAGGTGGCGGGTGAGCGCACAGGGGACGAATGTCACACAGCATCTGTCACTGTGGCTTCACCAACATTCTGTAAGACACAACCCTCACCTTTTCTGAAGGCGGTTTATAATAGGACTGTTACTGTAGTAGCCCAGGAAAAAGCTCACTACTTCTGAGAAATTATGAGAAAGTCTGATATTAATTATGGCAACCTATGAAAAAAATATGAGCCTAAATTATGAGAAATATTTAAAGAAATTAACGAAGTCCCTAGCAAATGCTCTCTTAAACTAGAACTGTTGCAGAAGCGTAAAAAATTAGTAATCATACTCATTATATAAGAAATAGGTCACATAAGTATTCACTTATTCTTGCCTATATAAAATTCTTCACCCCAGTTCAATGAGATTTAAATTACTAGAATCTGAATTAAATAAGCTTTATTACAATCACAGCTTATTAACCCCATGAAGATGGGCACATCCAAGATGAAAAAGGCTCACTAAAAATAACACTTTAAAATACATGATGATTTGATAACGTTAAGGCTGCAAAACCCATGGGAAATTTGTAAAGGTATGCAGACTGCTGGCCAAGCCTTGGCCTCAAAGGAGTTTGACGACCGAGTTCTCCAAGGAAAAGTTAATGCATGAGCTTCCCAGAAGGAAGCCCCATCCTCCCATTTCCTCTGGGAGCCTGCGGACTACGTGGAAGGACGGATTCTGAGACCTCAGGGGAAGAGCGCAGACCGCGGGCATCGCCGCAGCCACCCCCAGTGCGGGCCACCGCTCATGCCAGCACATCCCGGGACAGCCGGACGCACCGGCACCGCAAGGTCACCAGGGAAGAAGCGACTTTACATAATCTCCCGCAGCGCCGCCCCTCCTTGCCGTGCCCCGGCCGGGCGGTGAGGGGGCGGCGCGCAGGGCGAGGAGGCCGCACGCGGGAGACCGGCGGCTGCCCTCAGCGCCCCCACGAGCTGAGGGTGGAGGACGGAAGGCGGGCTCCCAGCCCCGGGATGCCCGGGCCGCCGCCGCGGCGGGCAGGGCGGGCCGTAAGGGGCTCTTCCCGGGGTAGGGAGCTCGTCGCGGGCCGGGGTCCCCACGTTGCCGGATGGCTGCCAGCCCCGAGGGCGCCCCTCAGGGCTCCTCCCGGGACCGCCCCGCGGCGCACCTGTCACGCGCCCTACCTGAGTGGCTTTGTGGAACTGTTTCTTCAGCCCAGCCACCGACATGGTGCGGGAGGACGCGCGGGCGGCTGCGGTGCGAGAAGCGGGCGGCGGCGGAGCGGAGAAGGAGGGCCAAGCGGAGAGACGCGCTGGCCGAGCCGCCGCTCGTCGTGCCGCCGCCGGGGCTGTGGGCGCGGGGGCGCGGAGCGGCGCGGGACGCGGGCTCGTGCGGAGAGACACCCTGACGTCAGGGGCGGGTGATGCGGCCTCTTAAAGGGGACGCGGGAAGCCCCGCCCCGGGCGCGGGCTTGGTGCGGCAGGTGCTGCGGCAAGCGGTACCTGGCGTCAGCCGCCGGTGCACCTGGCTCCGCCACACCAGCGGGCTGGCTGCTGCTCAAAGGGCCAAGGACGTTTTCCCGCCCCAGGAGTGTCACTCGTGCTCCCGCGGACTGCGGCCCGCTGAGTTGGCAACCCAGGCACCGGCACGACTCAGGTGACTTGCTGGGCTTCCAGGTAGCCGCAGGGGCATTGCCTACAGCCCAGCCGGCCTGCCTGCCCTTTGAGCCTAGCCTCTCTGCAGCCTGGAAAGGAGTGGTATTCTCTCTGGGGTAATGAATAAGTCTTTGCTCCTTCTCTGACTTGCACCCGCTCACTTGGTCACAGAAAAACATTTCTCTGTCCTGGTTTCAATATCGCTTAAGCCTCCATAACGTTAGGTAAAGCCAACTAAAGCTTTTTTTTTTTTTTTCCGATCTGATACAATTTAACGACTTTTTAAAAAGATGAAAATAAATTTTAAACTTTAAAGCTGGTCAGGTAAATAGAATTGAAGTAGGATATTGCTACAGTAATAGCATTTAATCCTCTGTTTACAGACATTAAAAAAAAACAAATATGAACCTGACTTTCAGTTATGACAGTGGATTTAGGATTTTCAATCTAAAATCAGCATTACATAAGGTGAAAAAGCATGACGCAAAGTTGTACGAATACTACATATGTAACAAAGTATATATGACTAGGCTGAAGGGAAACTGATGTAACAAGATGGACTGGTAGCCCAACAGGACTAGAGAGCTTCTGTATTCTGGTAGTTAGCCACTTCCTCTGGTTCTTCTAGGACTAAGGAGAGCATAGAGAAGAACTTGAGTTCTGTCCCCTTGTGTGGACCAAAAGTTTTATGGAGGAGAAGCCACAGTGATGGAAGCCAAGATAAGAGACATTGCCAAGAATGGATAAGGAAACATGGGAGAATGGGAGCATTAGGAATGCCTTGCGTTACCTCCATGACCCCCACTGCCAGGTGGGAACCACAGACCCCACTCCTACCCTTCTAGCCAGACTGCTTGGGCACTGGGTAAATACCTTATATTCCTGTCCATTAGCTGGTCTACCAATCATAGGCCTTCTTGATAATGTGAACTGAAACTCATAAAGGCAGAATCAAGCAAATAGTGGTGAATCACAGAGCAATAACAGCACATGGACTCCTGACCCACTCTGCAAAGGGAAGCAGACAAAAGGAGCAAATGTCCAAAGTGGAAGTCGTTACCGATGTTCACATACCTTCTGGATCCACGATTGAACTGCACTTTCTAAACTCCTTGTGGTTAAGTGAGGCACTGTGACAAGTTTTAACTAGTGAGATAGGAAGGAAAGTGACTGTCACCTCTTGGCAGAGAATCTAACTGCTGGTATGAGATACTACAAGGCCCTATTACCTCTCCAACAGGATATTAGGTAGTTGTGGTCTGTCAACCAGAATCCAGGGTGAGCGCAGAGCAAAGTTCCCAGCTGATGTCCAAAGACATTAAGCATGAAGGAGAAATAAACCTGAATAATTTAATTCACTTGAGTCTGGGGTGTTACTGTAGCGAAACTAGTCTCTCCTGACTAATGCACAAAAGAGAAAATGCTTTCCCATTTCTTAAAAGATGAAGGGAGATTTTCCATTTATGCCATGGCCCACGTGTATTTTATTTTTTGTCATTACGTGTACATGAAGTGGCCTGTTTCTTTCTTACAAAAGCTTCAGTGAACTCTGGGAGTTGTGTTCTCTTTTTTTTTTTTGTAGCCTCATGAAGCAGTGGGCAGACTCAGCCCCGAGGCCCAAGGGTCACAGGGAAGGGTGGCTCCAAGTGTTGACCATACCCTGACCTCCAACTACAGACAGTGAACAGTTAGCTCTGGAGATCCAGAGGAAATTCTAAAGGAACGTCAGGGCAAGAGACAACTGTGTTTCAGAGAAAGATCAGACAGGACAAGATGATAGATAAGTGAGGCTACTGACCCTTCAGAACCAGAACAAACCAGGAGAGTGAAGTTCCTGAGGTCCCATGGGGTGGTTTGCCTCGGGCACATTTACTCACATCTGTAAGACCCACCATGATGATTTCTGGATTCTTGGTATTAGAAAATTCTGAAGGAGTTTGGACTCACTGCATGACTAGGTGGAGCTCTAGACTAGAGATGTTGTGAGTTAGTGTTCCAGTGGCTGCTTCTGTACTCTCGGTGTGGCAAAGCCTGCACGCGCGCACACACACACACACACACACTCATGAAAAGACTGCCATAAAATGCTAATAATGCTTGGGCTGCCAGAGCCCTGCTCAACCTTTAGCCTGCATCAGAATCCCCTGGAGGACTTGTTGAAGTACAAACTGTGAATCATATCCCAGTTTCTGATTCACTGGTTGGGGCCCTAGAACATGCATTTCTAACAAGTTCCCAGGTGATGCTAATGTTCTGGTCTTGGGACAGTATTTTGAAAACTCCTGGGCTGGAGGAGAGATGTTAGGAATGAACTTTTTCCTCTAGTCTCCCCATTTTTATCATGTTTTCCCATTACTTGTATAATACAAGTATTTTATAGTTAATATTTCCTACCTGGTCCCTCATCTGAGTGATGGAACATGTTCCTAGAAGGATAGGCCTTGGCTGAAGATGCTAAGAGACAGAACAGTTAATCTACAAAGCGGCAGGACTGGAGAGACACATGAGCTCTGGTCTCTAAAGGTGGACAGTGTGAAAGGGGGCCCTGAAAATTCTCCTCAGAACTTTGAATACTTAACAGAACTCTAAATGTAACAAAACAAGTCCCTCTCTTTCCCTGATTTTTCATCTACCAACTTAGAATGCTTATCCAGCTATCCGTCAAAGGAACTACTTAAGAGAAAGGTCTTTACATCTATCTGAAACTATGGTTGATTCTCCCAGAAATCCTCTGGACTGCAATGTAAACTCAGTATTTCTATTGAAGCCACAATGTATACCTATAAAGACCTTTAAGATGTTTTGAAAGAGATTTGTTGAGCTTTTTCTAGCAGGCATCATGAGGAGGATTTGAGGGATGGGTTGTAAGGGGAAATACCAAGATGCATATAGGCCTAGATCGTGAACCCCAAGGAGTTTGCAGGCTAGCAATTTAGAAAACTCTTCTTATAGACATTTCTTGTGCCTTGAATGTAGAGGGACAAATGCACCAGACACTGAAAAGATTTCAAACGTGAGTGCCCTCTCTGGTTGCAAAGAAGCTGTGATAGAGGCTCTATGACAAATGCAGAAGCACAACGACACAGGGCAAGGGGAATCAAAGGTCAATGAGGAAGAACTTCATTTAATAACAGGTTATTGTAATTCAACGTGCTGCCCTCTCATCTCCTGAGATCAAATCAATGTAAAATGGTAAATAAACCTAGATCTGCTCAGGAAAGTTCCAATTAAATGAAACCCCACACAGACTTGACTCACTAATTGGGCAGGAAATCCATGGTCAGCAATAATTCCATCACATCATTCATGCACTAGTTCTCCTTGCATTATGCCAAAGCTTCTGGCAAATACCAGACCTCTAGTCTGCGCAGAGCTGCTGCATCCCTGGCACCTTTCAGAGGGCCCCTCGTTCCAAGGAGGCAGAGGACAAGCAGCGCCTCTTCTTCGCCCCTCAGCCCGATGCCACTCCCCGGCCCATGCCAGGGCAAACTGCTCCTGACTTTACGAGTAAGCTCATGAAGCACAGAAACATAGCAAAGCAAAGGCACTAAATCCCAGCTTCTTATTTTTATTAACTACAAGCCAGGAAAAGAAGTAATTTACTCATCATTACTTTTTCTACTCCAGCCTCTAGCCTCAATTTCGGGCAGAGATTCCAGTCAGTGTTAATAAACACAGATTGGAATGAATGAATGAAAAATTGAACTGTTTATCACTGTCACTGATGCTGAATTTTTCCTACAGCGGGTCTGATAGGATATAACACAGCCTTGTGTTAAAGCATGGTTTGGGCAGGACCCAGATGGTTGTTCTGGGGTAGATGGCACTTAAACATAAGATTGTGTGCCTCCGGATGCTACCAGTAGCATGGGACCCCCACCCAATATGGACAGAGCTAATATTAGAGCCCTCTCCTAGAGAGAAGAAATCAAGGAAAGATCACCTTTGTTTCCTTGCTCCCAGGTTTGTCGCCTACCAACCCACCCTCCAACAGATACACAGAGAGAAGCACACTTTTGTCACTCAGAGGTGGAACATGTGTGTCTTTCCCTCCCCTCCCACCTTTCCTTCTCTCCCACATAACCCTCCACCCTCCAAAGCACAGGGACCTTTCCCTGCAAAACCTTTCTCTTCATTTAATAAGCCCTATTAACCCAAAAACAGGAGGAGGAGGGGACTTAACCAAGTGTGTGACTCACATTAGGCCCTTACATCTAGCCCAGTATTTATTACTTGCATCCCAGTTTGAGATGCTTCCAGCTTCCCAGCAAAATCCTGCCATCTCCAATGCCCATCTCCAGTGCCTTTCCTTCCTCTCCTATCCTTCTAACCCCATATCCTCTCTTCATTTGTCAAATCTGAAAGCCCTGATTGGGCACCTCTGCTGTGAACTTGGTCTAACATGTGTTTTACTTATTGATATGTAGTATTAGGTTCTTAACTCTAACTCTCTTAAGTGTAGCCTCTTATCTTTACTTTTACAACTCTTAGCAGATAATATAAACATGGACTAGATATGGTCTAACTGAAATTTTAAAAGCCTAATGAAATTTATAAGGTGAGGTCCAAAAAATACTGGAACTACTGGCTTCTCTCCACCTGAGCTGACCATTCGATGGTCTTAGTTGCTGCTCCCTTGCTGTATCCAAGCCTGAATCTCCAGTTTCCTATAATTTTGAGAGTTCCCACTGATCCTCTCATAAATTCCCCTTTAGTCAGTCAACCAATATTGCTTTCTGTTATTTGCAATCAGCCAACTATAAGTGATATATCCCCTCCCCACTCTGACCCCTGCAATAATGTTCTAATACAGTTCCAGTTCTTGTTTGGATCTAGCAAGTCAAATAAGCAATTTGGACAACTGCAGTCCCTGACAAGCACTCCATTAGCTTCCTTCTCAGACTAGGGTGGACAGATTGACTGACAAGGAACATTATTCTTCAGCAAGTGTCAGTTCTCCCTATAAGACACTGACATTCTAATTTACAAATCAAATCTTTTGTTTATTTGACTAGTATGTATCAGGCTGCCATGGTCTGAACCTCGCAAGCCCCTGAGAGTTGGCAGCTGAATTCAAGTAAATAAATGCCAAGCAACTGGAATCAAAGACAGCGGTGTTCACACTTAGAATGAGAGCAACCTTAATGAAGTGTAAATTATTAGGGCATCATTACCATTGGCTTATTTATTCTATTCCCGGATGGATATTATCATTAGAGATTCTGAAGACATGTTGTTAACCCTGATCATAAGCTCTGGCTAGTCAGCCTGTTAAAGCATGGTGTTAAAGAGGCCAAGTTCTGTTGCTATTTTAGTAGCCAGTTAGCCATGCAGAGAAAAGTTATTCCTTAGTACAGTATGCATTCCATCCTGTCATCTCAAGGATGCATCCTCTTGATTACAGAAAAGTTCAAGTGAGGAAAAAAGAGATAACTTAGTTCAGCCAAACCCTGTCAACAATACCAAGAACTCAGAGTACAGTCTACCGGTATTCTTTCTGTCAGCATTAGCTTTATATATTAAAAATAATAATAGGTATTCTTTATGTTTTTAATAGGCAATTTATACATATTTAAATAGATCATTTATCTTTGTTTTTTTCAGGACATTTTTTGCATTTTAAAAAATGATTAATGATTTTATTAAATGTGCACAGCTTGTATTTTCTCTGGCCCACACCTATAAAGCTTATTTCAGTGACAAGGAATCAAATATAAAGCACTATTTTTTTAAAATCAAAGTATAGTTGATTTACCATGTTGTGTTAATTTCTGGTGTAGAGCATCGTGATTCAGTTATACGTATATATTCCTTTTCATATTCTTTTTCATTATAGGCTATTATAAGGTATTGAATATAGTTCCCTGTGCTATACAGTAGGACCTTGTTGTTTATCTATTTTATATATAGTAGTTCGTACCTGCAGATCCCAAACTTGCAATTTATCCCTCCCCACTTCATTCCCCACCATAACCATAAGTTTATTTTATGTCTTTGAGTCTGACTCTGTTTTGTAAATAAATTCACTCGTGTCTATTTTTTTTACATTTCACATATAAGTGATATCATATGGTACTTTTCTTTCCCACAAAGCACTATTCTAAGACAGCATTTCAAAAATTTAACTTAACATGACTACATCACCCTCTCAAGAATACCAGTTTTCTCTCAAGTTCTAGTCACAGGAAATTTGCCAAGGAGAGAATTCCTTAGAAAAAAGATCTTGAAAAGATTGTTAGTTTCCTGTGAATAGAGTTGGATTGACTGGGGAGAACTTTTGATGGCAATTCTTAAGATGCCCTTACTTTTGAAGGAGGAATGAAATCCCATCCCAGCCTGCAAGCATAAGACCGATGAACACAAGTAACAGACAGGAAAGCCTTTTTATTTATTTATCTTTCTTGCACTGGGGCGATCTGGGCCTATTAACTAACAAAGGGAAGGAGTTAGATTAAATGGCAGTTGAGAGTCACACTGGAGACTTAAAAGGTTCTCTGAGCCCAGTCCCTGAGGGAAGCAGGAGGGAAGAGAACAAAGGCCAAGTAAAGAAGTCACCTGGTAAAGATAGAGGAATGCCTCTTCCCTGAGACAGAATAGCAGTAAGAGACGTGGAGGGATGACGCCAGAAACAATGAGGTGGGAGAGTCATCAACAGAATCAAGGCAGATGCCTGATGGCCCATATCTGCTTGGACTGTGAACAGGTGGCATCAAGGGCATTACAGCATCTTTCCTCCTCCACTTCTCCAGCCTCAGGCACCCAGCAGGCTCATGTTCCCCTGACGCCTTTACTCCTCTCACCCAAACGTCAGTCCCTGTGCCCTCCTTCCTCTGACCAGGCCTTTGCAGGCACTGTTCTCTCTGCCTGGAATAGCTGTTTTCTGCTTTACAACTAGCTAACTCCCCAGCTTGTTCTTCCAATACCAATTCAAAAGGCATCCCTGACCTCCCCAGCAGAGCCAAATCTCACCATTATTGTCCCTGGGAACTAAGTACTGTTTTCCTTTGATGCACTTGGCACAACTGTAATTTTGCATATAATCATGGGATTTTTTTTTTTTTTGTATCTCTCTCCTCCTTTCCCCTATTATTTACAAATTCCAAAAGGCATACAGGAGGTGCTCCACAGGGCATTTCGTGAATGAATGAGTGAGTGGAGAAGCTTTGGAAAATTTAGTAAGACGAAAGAAGTTTAAAGCATTTCTGAGGAACAAAGATGGCCTAGATTCCTAAGCCTCTCTAATCATGAGGCGGGGGCCCACCAATCGACAAGAAGGTCACTAGGTGATCACCATATGAAAACTGGTGCCACTGGTGAATGTATGATAAGCACCTAACAAGTAGTATGAAAAATGTGTCCTGAGCCCAAAGAAGGGAGGAGTCATGGTGAAAAGCCTTCCTGGGGGAGGTGAGACAGTGCTGAACTTAACTTTCAGTCAGATCTCAAATCTCAGGAAAGGTCAAGAAGGAACAATAGGTAGACATTCAAGCCCAAACCCTGATATACAAGGGAAAAAGAGTCCAAATTCAGAATGAAGATGGAATAAAAACCTGTAACCAATAAAATACTATAAGCCTTTCATTTGCTACAGCATGGGGGAAGGGCCAGATTGGTGAGAGCCCATTCAGGGTAATGGGATTTAAGGTTAATCTGCACATGATGCAAAGATCCCACCCTTTCAGGACTCCCTCTAAAGCTGACTTTGTTATTTCCCCCCATAAATCTTCCCAAGCATCTATCCTATAGTATTTGAAATGTGGTCCCTAGACCAGCCGAATCAGCATCACCTGGGTCTTTGTTAGATTAGCAAATTATCAAAGCCCCACCCCTGCCCTGCTGGATGAATGACTCTGGGGTGAGGCCATGACGTCTGTGGTTTAACAAGGCCTCTAGGTGATTCTGTGATTCTGATGCAAACTGGTCTCCAAACCTGAGAGAAGGTAGAGAAGTTATAGGAAATTGCCTAAGGCCAGAAGGCTCAGGCAGCCAAACGTAAAACCTTTCCCCTATAGAAACTCACTGGGTCCTCACAATGGGCAGGTATTATTCTTTCTCTTCTATAAGAAACTGAAACAAACTTATTAAGCAGTTTAACTAGAGATCTAGAGCCTGTGTAAGCTTGCTAGGGCTGCTGTAACAAATTACCACAAACTAGGTGGCTTGAAACAACAGAAATTCGTTCTCTCAGTTCTTTAGGCTAGAAGTCTAAATTCAGGGTGCCTCCAGGGCTGATTCCTACCCAGAGCTGTGAGGGAGAATCTGTCCCATGCATTTTGCCCAGCTCCTGCTGATGGCAGGAAGCTCTGGTGTTCTCTGGTTGCTAGATGCATCACCGCAGTCTCTGCCTCTGTCCTCCCATGGCAGTCGACAGTCTGTGTGTACCTGGGTCTCAGTTTTGCTCTTATAAGGACACCTGTTTTATTGAATTAAGGGCCCACTCCATTCCAATATGACCTCATCTTAATTTAGCTAATTGCATCTGCAACGAACCTATTTTCCAACAAAATCACATTCTGAGGCACTGGGTGGTTAGGACTTCCACAGATTTTTGGGGGGACCCAGCTGAAGCCATACATGGCCCCGACTCACAACTCCTGTTGGAACACTTCACGTTCCTCAGCATCCCTAAGTCATCTCCCCGACACCAGGAACACAGGGACATTTGGCAGATTTCCTTATTTAATGCTACTGGCAGAGAAAAAGTCACTCCCTTCCCTAAACCAATGATGTTCACATATGCTAACTTAGGATATTTTCTGGGACCTTTCTTCTCCATTCCGTATCTGGTACATTTAAACATAATAGTTTCCTCCTATTTCTTGGATCGATATTTAGCTATTTAGCAACATCATTTAATGAAAAAAGCATAAGGTCCCCCATAAATCCCTCATTACTCTGTGTCCCTCTGGCTTTAGCCATATGAAACAACCAACTCTGAGTAATAGGGGAGACTCATTAGGCCTGGAAAAATAGAACTTAAATTCAGAAGAATATAAATTCAGTACTCTGTAGTTGCAGATAGGCCTTTTGGGCTCACAGATTTTCCTAAAGAAAAAATGGAGATATTTGTAATCCACTTACCTTATGAGCAGTTCTGACTGTTAAGCATTAAATAATCAGGGAGAGAGATGGAGCTGATGATTCAATGTCCACCAGCTCAGCCCTCACACTAGTACTGCAAGTACTATTAGCCTGAGGGTATACACTTCAGCCACTTCTAAGAGTCTTGCTAGTCAGAAAACGATAGAGAATTCAGACCCAAAATTCATCATGAAATTCTTTTTCAATACAAGTCAACAGTGAGAGAGCTACATTAGAAAATGTAGAAAGAGTCCCCAACTATTTCCATGAACGAAATTTAAGTGCCTAAGAAGCTAAAGCAATGGATCAACTTCCAAGTAATTACCACTTCTAATTTCTTCCATTTCATTCAACATATACTATCATCAAATTTTCAGTTAGATTGAGGGAAAAACATGAATATGTCTGTTGCCCTAAAACAAATAGACTGCCAGTTATTTCTCCAGCAAAAAAAAAAGGGGGGGTGGGGTGGAGAAAAGGAGGTTTATTTGGATTCAACAATGAAGTGCAAAAACAGCAACAACAATAGCAAAAAACACAATGAAGTGCAATCTGGGGACTGTAATCTTGGCAAACCATGTGCAAATCTCCAGCAAAATTGGAGAGGGGAACTCTTGAGAGTTTTTTTCACATCTCTTTGCTCTTCTGTCTTATCAGGGGTTTATCAGTTTTACTAGTTTCTCCAAAGAAGCAATTTTTGATTTATTGATTTTCTGTATCTTATATATTTTTTAATTTCATTAATTTCTGTGCATAGCTTTGTCCTCTCCTTTTATTTTAATTTGATATTCTTTTCCAGCTTTTTGAGAGGAATGATCAGTTCACTGATTTTCAGACATCCCTCATTCTTTATAGTTACAAATTTCCCTTTAAGCATAGTTTTTGCTGTGTATCACAGGTTTTAATATATAATACTTTATTCTGTCTGAAATATTTTCTAACTTCTATTATGATTTTTGCCTGACATGGGTTATTTAGAAGTATATTGCTTAATTCCCAACTATTTGGAAATTTTATAAAAATGTCTTTATAATTGATTTCTAACTTCATTCCATGGTAGACTTAGAACACACTCTATTTCATTTGAATCTTTAAAAATTTTCTGAGATTTACATCAAGTCCCAGCATACAGTCAATTTTTGTAAATGTGCTGAGTTAATGTACATTCTGCCATTGCTGAGTACAGGACTTTATGTATGTCTACAGCTGGTTTTCTAATTATGTTAAATCTCCTATGTCCTTACTGATTTTTGTCTGTATATTTTATCACTAACTGAAAATGTTGTGTTAAAATTTCCTACCATGAATGTGAATGTGTTTATTTCTTCTAATATGTCTGTCAAATTTTGCTTTATTTACTTTGAGGCTTTATCCTTAGCTGCATACAATTTGGCTTTCTCATATATTTCTGGTGTGTAAAACCCCTTATTCTATTAATTATGTCATTTTAATTAATGCCTTTTAAATCAAAAGTAATTTATCTGATATTAATATAGATGAAAGACAGATACTCTATATTAGCTTTTTTTTGGTTAGTCTTTGTATTTATTTCAACCTTTCTGCATCCTTGTGATTTAGGTGTATCTTTTATAAACCTTATATAATATTTTAAATCTAGTCATATAAAATTTTTAATAATTTCTTTTAATTAGATCATGTAGTCTATTTACCTTTAGTATAACTTCTGATGTATTTGGTTTGAAACTGTCATCTTACTTGAGTTCTCTTCTTTGTTCCACTTGCTTTATCTTCTGCATCCAGATTTTCTTAACTTGTTTGGATTGACCCAGTGTATGTTATTTCATTTTTCCTGCTATAGCTTCAAAATTATAAGCCCTTTTACTATTCTTCTTAACAATTACCTATGAGATTACAACATGCATTTTTCACTTATTAGAACATAATGTTGATTGGTCTCTTCTCCTCCTATTGGACAATGCAAGGACTCCAGAATTCTTTAACTCCATTTACCTGCCTCCTGTTACAGGTCTGTAAGACGTTTTTATTATTGTTTTACATAGCCGATATTCATTCAGATTTATTCACGAACATCCCTTTCTATCGCTCTTCCTTTCTTCCTGCTTCTCCCACCCTCCATCTGGGAACATTTTCGTTCTGCCTAAAAAATATCCCTTGTTATTTTCTTAAGAAAAGGTATGCTAGTGATGAATCCTTTAAGTTTTTGTTCATCTGAAAATGTCTTCATTTCACTTGCATTCTTTAAGGATGAAAATAGAATTTCAGGTTGGCAGTTATTTTCTTTCAGCACTCCATGGATATTTCTCCATTGTCTTCTGGATCCCATTTCTCATACATAGTCAGCACACAGTCCAATATTTGTAATTTGAGGGTAATATTTCTTCACTCCTCACCACCCCTGACTGCTTTTAAGATTTTTCTATTTGTCATTTATTTTCAGCAGATTAACTGTGATGTACATAGGTGTGGACTTCTTTTATTTATTCTGTTTGTAGCTAGTAGGACCTCTTGATCTGTGCCGTGATGTTTTTCACCAGTATGGTAATCTTCTTAGCCATTGTATCTTTAATAAGTAGTTCTGCCACATCCTCTCTGGGTCTACAACTACTCATTTCTTAAGCCTTTTCACTGTATTCTCTATGTATTTTACCTTTTCCTTTGTATTTTTGCCCTTTCATCTATCTATGCTTCATTCTTACTTATCTTTTGCTAGCTATATTCCTAAGTATGTTCTAATATCCATTCTTTAGTTTTCTGAGATAGTATATAAAAATAAAATTGATTTTTTGTGTACTGAGATTTTATTCAATGACTGATAAATTCATTTATTAATTATAATAGTTTGTCTAAAGATTCTTTGCAATTTTTCTGTGAAAGCAAACATCTGGTGTGTGAATGACAGTTGCTTCTCCCTTCCGAATATTTTATTGCTTTTTAGGACTTGACTGCACTGACTAGGACCCATAGTAAAATGGGTAAGCGTTGTTTCTTTTTCCTGTTCTTGGGAGAAAGTTTTCAATATTTCCTCATTAAATACTACATTTTCTTTTTCTGTTTTGTAGGTAGTTTTTATTCTATTTAAGAAATTCCCATCTATTACTAGTTTGGAAAATGGTTGAATTCCATCAAATATTTTGGCTGCATCTATTTAAATAATTACATAATTTTTCTCCTTTATTCTGTAGTGAATTACATTGATTTTCAAATACCTAAATAAATTTGCATTCCTGGAATAAACAGCTTGATCATATTGTATATGTACAGTATACTTGTCGTGTGTTGATGGATTAGATTTGCTAATATTTTACTTAGGATTTTTGCATCTATTTTCATAAGAGAAATTGGCTAATTTTCCTCTCTTGTGCTATTCTTTTCAGGATTTTTGTTTGCTTCTTTCGGACATCTGAAGGCACAAGCATTCTACAATCATCTTAATACAATTTCAGGACTAGAGATGATTCCAAACTGGCTGCAATTCCTACTTACTCCTCATTTGCCCTTACTCCCCTCTGGATGCCAACCCAAAACATGGATTTACCTGCCACCAACACTTTGGCAGGCCTTAGACTTCAGATTTTGTTTTCCTCAACTCTGGAAGTTTTAAAAGTTGTTGCTTAGTTCTCAACCTATCAGCTTCACTTTCTAGAATTTGCAAATCTCCCCAAGGAAAAGCAGTTCCCAAAACCATGTTTACCTCTCTAGATTTCCCTCTTTTCCCAAGATTTTGGCCTGGTAATTTTTCATTGCTTTAAGTCTCCAATGCCTTGAGGTAGATTTATAAAAATATTTTGCTCAGCACTACTAGTTAGCCTTAGCAAACGGTTGACCCAATTTCTTTGTACACTATTACTGGAATCAGATATTCCTGGCTACTTTTAAGTAATTCAGCGACTGCATAAAATAAGGTTCTGAAAGTCACTGGTGGTTACCAAAATGTTCACTTCACAAAGAGAGGGCTGCCTATCTCCTGCATAATACAAGGATAGTATATTCAAAGCAAAATTTGAAAAAAAAATACAATATGCCATTGATGATATGGCCGAATAAGAATTTAAGTTATCTATTGAATGATTTTATTCAGGATAAAACAGTTCTCTTAACAGAGAAATTACGTTCTTCATCTCTGGAGAGGAATCAGGAAATGTGTTTGGAACGTCTAGTGACTGTATTGAAAAATTTAGAATTTTTTAAAAACAGAAAAAAAATTAGATTGACATTTATGTAAGGAAATATAACTAAAATAGGGAACTATTGAACAATTAAGTTAATAATATTAATAATATCATTAAATAATCAACCCCTTAACTAGTTCCACAGTCATGACCCACAAATATCCACATTGGCCTGGTGAGTACTGGCTCTCAACACTATATTTTGTAGAACAAAGTTAACGGCTCAGACTCAGAGTAATAAGCCATATGCCCCACCTCAACGCCAGCCAGGGAAAATTAGAAAATAAATACGGCAAATGCCCACGTTCAACAAAATGCCCTTCTGTTTGTATCTGGTCTTATTTTCACATCTTTAAACAGGTGTTTCCTTTTCATAAGATGTTATCTAAAAAGAGGAGCTGACTAACAGTCTGTGCAAATGGAAAGTGTTAAAATAAGCTTCATAAAAATGGCTCAGGAAGACTCCCTCCACAACAATCTAGAATACACGCTGCTCCTTCTCGCAGAGGAGCAGAGATGGGCTACTGCTGAGTAATAAATACATTCACAGATAACATCACCAAATCCTTAACAATCTCCAGAGTGAAAAGGGAGGTCTTGAACAACACAGGAAATATTGAAGTAAAGTCAATAGTATCTTCTAAGGGGGAAATGCAATGCCTGAATTCCCAATATTATAGCATTCCATGACAACAAAAATATTTGAATTTCCACTGATCTTAATGCTTTGGGATAAAAGAATCAGCTCCAGGCAGTAACCCATATAGAAAAACCATATCTTAGAAAGTAAATGGAGACCATATTGCCTTAATCTATTCTATACATGTCTTACCATCGGTGTCAGTGGATATTTACTGAGATCTCAGAAAGCATTTAGCCATGTCTGCAAACATGTGCAGTAAAAATCACAGAGAAGATACAGTTCTTTCCCTCAGGACATTTCCTTCAAAAATCTGCCTTTCTGTGGGCAGACAGGACTTTTATTTTTCTTTCTCCAATATGGGGACTCTTAGCATCCGCACTCCAAATGAGGATTACATTGATGGGATTTAAATGTCTTTGCAGACATGGAGAAGGAACCCAGCTTGATGACTATGCGCAAGAGTGTTCCATCTATGGGGAATTTAAGGAATCATGAGTTGTAGGAGAACTAGGTGCAGTGAGGGATCATGAAATCAAATGTCAGGGACACAGGCCAGATCACATCCACAGAAAGATAGACCCTCTCCCTTTCTGCCTGAAATTCGAGGCCCTCTTCCCTATTGTCTCTTGTTTTTATAGGCCCAGTAGTTTAGAGAAATAGTTCTCTCCTTTAAGAAAATCTACTGGCAAGCCTGATGGTAAATGCTAACCAATCCTTGGTATCAGGGGAGTACACAGAGCAGAGTGGCAGGGGTGGATCCAAATTTCGTGAGATCTAAACTACGATTGTGGAGGCCTTTGTAAGAGAAAAATACAAAATGGCAAATGCAATATTAGGTCAAGGGCCTTGGAGCAGCAGGGCCCTGATGCTCCAGCTTCCTTGTCTTTACAGTATATGCGCCTCTGCTCTGTGTCTCAAGTGGGCAGCTCTCAAATCCAGCTGACTCTTACCTTTAAGAAAACTGGCCAGAATGGCCAGGTCTTCTGAGATTTTTAAGAATAGCCAGAAATCTGGATGTTTATAGGAAATTTCCCCCATTTAAAAATATTGACAAAAAATTCAAATAAAAAATTCTTCATAAGACAACTTTTGGTCATCACTTTGGCACACCTGGCAAATTGAGTTATACAGTAATCAAGGTCAAAGAAAGGTTGTTGCCCAAATCTGAGCTGTACACCCTGCTTGGGGCTGACTGAGCTGGAGCAGTGGACAACATGTGAAACGCCTCAGGATGAGATGATTTGGGGTGAGGAGCTTGAGAAGAGAATGCAAACATAAAGAAAATGTTGCAACATAGTGGCAGAAGGAGATGACAGATTGAATGTGGGAGAAGAAAAAAAAAACTACTTTCAGACCCCTTTCTTTGGAAATAAATTGAATTATGGCACCTCACAGAGTGATTTGATAGCTGGGGTGCATGGAAGATCTTAAGGCAGCATTTCTGAAAATGTGGTCCACAGACCACCTGCTTCTGGAATACCTGGTGGGCTTGCAAGAATGCAGGTATCTGAGCCCCACCCCAGAAATTCATATGCAAGTCTCTGTGAGTGGGGCTCAGGAATGTTCACTTTAGCAAGTACCAGATGATTCTCAGGCAAAATGAAATTTAAGAAACTGGAGAGATGTTGCTTCTTCTTTTAAATCTAGCCAAAGTGCTGCCTATGGGAATGGATACATGTGGAAGCTTCCAGACTTTCAGTTACTAGAATTGGTACCTCTGGAAGGTATCAATAAGTCAGTCCCTGATCATTTACTGCCTTATCTGTGGCTCGAACACTTTTAGTTCTGAACCTGAATGGCTCCCCCAGCTGTGAAGCAGAATGAGCCACAGGCACTTTCAGAACTCCATGTAAACTAAACAAGCCACGTCCCAGAAGATCTGACTCTTTGACTTCCTCCCTGACATCCTTGCTGACACATCACAACCTCAGCTGTATTTGGTTGACACTTAGCAGATGAAGTGTCCTGAAAACCCAAGGTCTTCTTTATATAAATTACAAGGACATTGTCAATAACAGGGCTTCTTATTAACACATTCTTGATTGGACTAACTCTGTAAGTCTTGTGAGAAAGGAAAGTCCCCCGGTGTATCTGGGCTGCTGCAGGAGTGTGTGTCCATACAGCAAACAAACCAAGGAAACCCCCTTCTCAAAATATGTCAACTTCCCTGCTATGTGTGCCTGAACTTGGAGCCCGCTGGTCTGTACTTCCCTATTTAAAATGAATAGTTTGACATTATCTGTGTCTATACTGTTGTTCTCTATCAGAATTTTAACTCCCTAAGAGTAGAGAACACATCTTATTTAATAAGAAGACAACATCAACCAACTGGGAAAAAAGGATAGGTGTGATTAAGGCCTTTGAAGAAGGGAAGATAATGTGAGATACTGGGGAACTGAACAAAGGCAGACACTTGGGAGGGGACTGTCTGGCTCATTAGGGCTCTTTAAATAATCTGACCTGAGAGCAGGCAGAACCCACATACAAAGGTAATCTGCATAGCTGTCCAAGACTGGCAGACTTAAATCTTAAATATCTTTTCCTATCCTTACCATGGCTCACTGTGTTCTCCTCACCATCTGTGTTATCTCTTCTCTGGACTCATCTACTAGACTTACCCAGTTAGTGGTTATCTCTGTTCTTAGCTTTACTTCTGGACTCCCATTGTCCTCTTTCTCCTTCTCCCCTGGATAATGATAGGAGGAACTTCCAGGTAACACCTCCTAGCTCAACTTGCTCCCAATGCCATCACTCCTGGCAAGTCAGGAGCAGGGCCCAGATGGGATGGGTGGGAAGTGTTTTTAAAAAACTGGAAAGGGAATGGGGAGATGGGAAGAACATACCATGGTTTAAGGTCCACCCTAACCACATCTATATCTCAGTCAAGGAATACTAAGAATACCATATTATACTTGGGTATCACTTTCCATATGATGAAAAATGACTGGTTTTGATACCTGGTGTTTTGATCAGCATCTTGAATAAATGATGCTCCAAGGTCACATTTTTCAAACTGGCCAAGCTACTGAAATGGTGCCAGCTCTCTGTCCTTCTTATAAAAATAAAGAAAATCCACAGTCAATTCAGACTTTTTTAATAGACCAATCTTATCTTGCCACTTTTTCCCCCAAATAATCTCTTTAAAAAAAACCCGAAATATTTATTTTTACCTGCCATTTTTTCTTCAACTCTTTGTCACTGCCTAGACCTGATGTCAAGTGACTATAGTCACAGTTTCCTGACTGATGTCTCTGTCCAGTATCATCTGCCTTCAATCCACCCTCTACAATAACACCAAAGTGAACTTCTAAAACCCCGACCTGATCAAGTTGTTATATTCCATGTTTCCCCTTTGCCTAGTGGTATGAAGGGTACTATATCTCTCAAACAAACTGAGTCCTTGGTTAAAACCTTCTCTGTGAGATAGCTTTAGGTCCTTATGACATTACTAGTGAATTAGTCCAAACTTACCGACATTCTTCCAGAAATTTTAAAGTATTACAAGGCTAGAATGACCAAGATACCAAAACCTGACAAGATCATTTCAAGAGAGGGAAATTACAGGTCTATCTCTCTCACGAACATAGGTGCAAAAAAATTCTTTAAAAATTTAGCAAATCAAACCTAGCTACAAATAAAAAGTATAATACAAGACAACTAAGTTGGGTTTACTTCAGGAATACAAGGTTAGTTTAACATTTAAAAATTATCAATCAATTGACCATTTTTAACAGACCAAAAAATAAAAACCATATGATCACTTCAATGAATACAGAAAAAAGTTTAACATTTCTTTATGGTAACAAATTGTTAGCAATAAGAAATTATTAGCAAACTATGACTAGGAGGCAACTTTCTAATCTGATAAAGTATATTTACAAATATGGAGTAAATATCATACTCAATGGGGATATACTGAAAGTGTTTCCCTGGAGATCAAGAACAAGACAAGAATTTCTGCTGTCACTATACTTATTCAACAAATTATTGGAGGTATTACTGGCCAGTACAAAAGGCAACATTAAAAAATAAAAGGTAATACAGATAAAAAGTAAGATATAAAATTTTTACATATGACATTATCATATGTCTAGAAAACAAAAAAGAATCCTCAGATAAGTTAACATTTATTGGAATTAGTAAGTGAATTTAAAAATACAAATGGTGCAAGGTTAATCAATTTTAGTTTTATATACCAGCATCAATGACATTCTAAAAGGAAAAAAGATTCCCTGTTCACTAACACCAAACATCACCAAATGCAATGGAATATATCTAAAGAAGGTTGTGAGAAAACCTCCAAATAAAGCTATAATATAAACATTGTTGAGAAAAAATAAAGACTTGAATAAATGGAGAGATATAACATATTTACCAAAAGAAGCCATTAAGAGAAAAGGCAAGCCACAAAATAGAAGACTTGACATTCAGATATTCAAGAAAGAACACAATAGAAAAATGTAAAGATATTTTATGAATAAGTACAAAAAGAATGTGAAACACAATTTCAAAATATAAGCAAAGATTTGAATGAGGATATCACCTATGAAGATATCCAAATGGAACATAAAATTTTGAACCTTGGTATTCGTTAAAGAAATGAAAATATTATTAGCACTAAAATCCATAGAATGGAAAACATTTAAAAGAGGGGAAAATAAACATGTTGGTGAGAGTCTGTAGCAATTTGAACTCTTACAGACTGCTGCTGAGAGTGTAAACTGGTACTACCACTTTGGAAAACCGGCAGCCTCCGTATATGTATTCAGTGACCAATCAATTCTACTCCTCAGTGCATAACAAAGAGAAATGCACACATATGTACATTAAAAAAAAAAAAAAACCTGTACAAGGACGTTTTTAGCAACATCATTTATAATGGCCAAAAATGGAAAATGACTCAATTTATCAAGAATGGAATAAATTAACAAATTAAGGTATGTTCATACCTTAATCTCACAATACCTGAATCTCATAATTCTGAGACTAAGAGGCTAAACACACAAAAAAACACATACCATACATTCTCATTTATGTCAAGTTTCAGAGGCAACACTGATCTGTTGCTGTTTCAGAACAGTAGTGACCCAGTGGGGGGCATGTGGAGGATTCTGAGATATTGAGAGTGTCCTTCTTTCTTGGCCTGAATGCTGGTTAAACAGATGGGATTACATTCAAAACTCCATCCAGCTGTAGGCTTATGCTTTTTGCACTTTTCTACATGTAAATTTTGCTTATTTCGGGCTGCAGAGACTGGGGGACTTAACCAACATACATTTATTTCTCACAGTCTAGAGGCTGCAAAGTCTAAGACCAAAGCTGGGCCAATTCTGTGTCTGGCGAGGGCCCACTTCCTAGTTCACTGAGGGCATCTTCTCGTTATGTCCTCACATGGCGGAAGGCTCTCTGGGGTCTCTTTTATAAAGGCACTAATCCCATTCATGAGGGCACCACCCTTGTGACCTAATCAGCGCTGAAGGCCCCGACCTCCTAACACAATCACACTGAGGATTAGGTCTCAATATATGAATGGGGGGGTACAAACATTCAATTCATAACATCATTAAACTTTATTAAAAAGAAAGACATCACTTTCTTCAAAGTGATCTCATTTGACTCCCTGGAGGTGACTGATGGATCTAGCAAACGCAGTGGATGGAGACACGGGAAAGAAGCCAGATTGGAGCAGGCCACAAGGTGAATGAAGAGTACACAACCGGAAACAGGTTATGTACATAACTCTGGAGAATCTGATAATGGATGAGAATAGAAAAATAAGGCAGAAATACAGACCGTCAAGGCGGGCTTGTTGCCAAGATTATCTGGTTTTGTTTTATAAGGTGGGAGATTACGTCAGAATACTTGTTTGCTGACTCTTCCTCCCAGCTGCATCCCACATTCGGTATTGGAGACAGGGCAGCCTCAAGTAGATGGGGCAGGAGAGCCGTGGATGACAGGGTTAGGGGGGCAGGCAGCACAGAGGATTGTGGGAATGAAAGGGAGGTGGGGAACGCAGGGCTGGTGGGAACGCATTCTCAGCAACCTCAGAGTTTTACAAGGAAGGAAATTCGGGTTGGAACAGCTTCTTCTGAGGGTTTTAGTTTCAATAGACTATTAAGTTTCCTTATGTTTTATTCCACAGTAGAAGTTTTGCTCCAGGGTTATTTAAAGACAAACAAACAAACAAACAAAAAAACAAAGACAGAGGCCTGGGGCATCATTTTTTAAATGGCAATTTCCTCAGGGTAAAAAAGTGACCAAAACCTCTACTTACCCATCTACTAAATAAATTGAACCAGAACCTCTGGGTGTGAGGCCTGGGTATCTGTATTTTTTAAATTCTCCACATTATTCTAAAATGCAGCCAGGTCTGAGAAACATAGGTTTAGGGGACACATTTCACTGTGTTCTATATCTTTTGCTGAGATACCTACTGAGAAGCTCTCTGATACTGGGAACCAGAAGCATTTCACTGGTTACAAAGGCCTGTTTACTAAGCTATAAGGACTTGAAGAATGTACCATTCTAGGCATTTAAAAATGGCAAAAACCAAGTGTGTGCACAGATGTATATGTGTAACATATTTATAATAATTAACCTGTGGTGATCCTTTCTAGTTTATGAAGCACATTCATCAACAGGGTCTCACCCAATCATCAGGGATCCTTAGTGGAGAAGTCTTATTATTGATGTCCCCATTTTACAGATGAGGACAGTAAGTCTCTTTGAGGACTCATGGGATCACCCTGTACGGTCCTGGTGGTGTTGGCTGGGCCCGGTGTAAGAACTTCCAGGAAAAGCCACTGTGGGGCTGAACTGCATGGAGCTTCACCTGCTCTGAAGAATGTGAATTTTTCTAATTCGTACAAAGGCACTGTCTGTGCCAGTGTCAGATACTAGAACCTGGAATTCCTTCCCCATCACCCTGCACTATGATGTCTGCCATCGAGCCCCACCCCCAGGTGGCTCATGGTGTTCAGACTGGAGGAGAGGAGCTTATGCACACCCTGGCTGCCAGGCTCTTCCCTGCCATCCCCCAGTCATGGTCAGGGTCAAGGGGCCGGAGCAGCCCGAGGCAGTGGGTACCGGTTGGCAGCACTGGTCTGAGAGTCGAACGCTCTGGGCGCTCTTCTGGGGCCACCACTGTCCAGGAGACCAAGAAGCATGTTTCATTTCTCTGGGCTCCCATTTCCCCAGCTGCCTCACCCCTATATTTAACCACCTATATGTTTTAAAACTTACTATTATTACCTTCCTAAAACTGTGTCCAGTGACTCTCAAGCCTTTATAAAAAGAAACAGTGAGAGAGTGACTGCCAATCCTACTTTAAGGAGACAGATCTGTTAAAGAAACTCTTCATCTCCTCTTGTTAAAATAAGAAATTCATTTAATTTCGTAACTCCAGAGGTGAGACATATAGAATCTAAATAAAGGTTAAGCTCAAACTGACAGTGGTATCTTTTTCTTTCTTTTCTTTCCATTTTTTTTTAAATTGTGAAAGTAAGCCAACCTAATTAAACTCAGAGTATGACATTTATAGTTTATGTATTCAGAGTTAGGAAACATAAAATTTTAAATTTGAAAGTCATGAAAATGGATTTTTCTCCTTCTTGTCCTTACCCACACTGGGGTGGTGGCATGCCTGTTCCTGGCAAGGCCCCCCGCCCCCCGCCACAGAGAGGTCACGCTGTTGTCTCTGACATAATGTTCTACCACAGTCACTCACTATGGAAAAAAATCTATGAGCACAAGACTCTGCTGAGCCTTGGCTTCAGGGCTGGAATGACTGGGAAGGACTGAGGCTGGCCATCCCTGGATGTCTTAACAAAGAACACGAATTGGGGCAGAGAAAGGTGCTGGCTCCAGACCACATTTCACTGAAGGTGGCTTTAAAAGCAAGGATATTTAACCAGGTATCTCATCTTTCTCTGTGGACAAACTGGACAGCACAATACAATCCTGTTTCCTGGAAGATTTTCTGATGGTGACTTGCCACAAGTTATAAATGCACAGTACTTAAACATAAAATTGTGTTTATTTTGACACATCTAAATCCTAAACCTCTTACCACTCTCACTTTAAATGCCCATCTCTCTTATGATGCTAATGAGGCCACTAAGTTAAAAATGACTCTACGATGGCACATCTGCTTTGGAAAGCAGTCTGGCAATTCCTCAAAAGGTTAAACCTAGAATCATCCTACGTGCAGCCATTCTACTCTTAGGTATCTACCCAAGAGAAAGGAAAACATATCCCCACACGAAACTTGTACACAGATGTTCACAGCAGCAGTATTCATGATGGCCAAAGAACAGAAACAACCCAGGTATCCATCAACTGATGAACAGATAAATAAAACGTGATGTGGAATAAAACACAGTGGAATATTATTTAGCAATATGAAGGGATGGATTACTAATGCATGCTGCAACATGAATGGACCCTGAAAACATTATGCCAAGTAAAAGAAGCCCATCATAAAAGACAACATATTATATGATGCTATTTATATCAAGTGTCCACAATAGACAAATCTATAGAGACAGAAAGTAGATTAGTGGTTTCCTAGGGCTGGGGGGAGGGTAAGGGAGAGAGAAGGGGAGTGACTGCTAATGGGTAAGGGGCTTTGCGGATGCTGATTAAAATTTCTAACATTGATCATGGCCATTGTTGCATAACTGTAAATAACAGCCACTGAATTGTACATTTCAAATGGGTGAATTGAATCTTAAGATGTTATTTTTAAAGTGACTCTGCAAACTGATGGTGGGAGTGAGAGGGAATCTCCAGTCCAACCTGAGTGTATAATTGTTCACTGGAAAGTGCACTATCATTGTCTAACCCACTAGGTTTTCAGTTTAGAAAATATAATCTCTCATCAATGCTTGATTGTAAAACATCAAAGCCACATGTGCAGGGCATCTGATGGGATGGAAACATCTGAGAAAATCCAGCCCAGTCTCTGGTGCAGAGCAAGATCCTGACTAAACCCAGGAGCAGAAATAAGGCTTCCCAACCCCACATCAATACTTTGTGAAAGAAGGTCAAGCCTCATAGTCAGGAGCCTCTCTTTGCAAAATTGTGTGGTAGCTAAGATTTGTATGGTGCCTGAATATCACAGAAGTAGGTTTCAAAGACTTCTCAAATGATAGGACATTGGGAACGAAGGGAAATAAAGAGACAAATGTACATCTGGAATTGCACGCCCAGGAGCTGGAGGAGAGAGATGCTATTAGCAGGGATCAGAAGTGATCACAGTTCTGTGCAGAAGTTGGGAAAAATGATTCCGTGGGGTAAGACTGATTTTGGGGTGATTCAGGACATCCAGGCAGTGACCTCCAGCAGAAAGTTAGACATGCAAGAGTGAAGGCAGAGCTTAAGGCCAGAATTTGGTTGTCATAGGATAATCCTTCATTTGCTTATTTATTTGTCCAGCCATTCACCTACTCAGCTCATTGAATGAAACTTTGAGTCTTAAGCACAATATTGGGCTAGTTCTGGGGAGACAGATGCAAGAACGACACAGTTCTGCCCTCTGGGATCTCATAGCCTCATGGTCCAAGAAGGTCATGACAGCCCTTGGATCTGGAGGGCCCCTTTGCCCCTAGTAATAGTAATAGCTTTTAATTTTATAAAAGACCTTAAAGACTTCAGAGTACCTACTGGTACGTTCTGAAATCTAACAAATGGGCAAGAAAATTATCCCAACGCTGTACAGATGAAAAAATAAAGGCTTAAGGGACTTATTCCAGAGCTCTCAATGGGTGGCAAACCTGGACTAGAACCCAGATCTTCTGACTCCTTGTCTGATCTCGTTCTATGGCTGCTTGAAAACCAAGAATCAGAAAAAGGAAAAACCCAGTGCGCATAGCCCTGTCGCATTGTGCTACAGACAGGGAACTTGTTAGGAAGCATATGAAAGTGGCGACAGCATCTACCAGCATGTCGTCTCTGTGACACCTGGACAAGGCTGTCTTGGCAGGAGCAAGGGCAACCAGCTTGCCTAGATGCATGTGACAACTCAGTTGTTCTGACCCAGCATGTACCCGAGAGGTGGGCTGAGAGCAGCTGCCTGGTCACTTAACTCCCACAGCTCTACAGAGCTAGCTGGACAGGACTCTGCTATCAAATAACACAACATGATGGTATAGACACTGGCTTGTCCAACCCCTTACCATCCTCCTCCTTGGCCCCATTCCAGCCAATGGGATGTAAATGGAAGTCAGCTATGGGGATCCTAGAAAAGCTCTTGGATTTGGGGTGCAAGTTCTGCCTACTCTCCCCTTCCCCCTTTCTCTTTTGAATCTTGCAACAATGAAGAAAAGTCAGGACAATCACAGCACCTCTGACCCTAATATCACTGGACCAACATGTGCATCCAAGTGCTGCCACACTGCCTTTCATGTGAGAAAATAACCCCCTGCTGTTTTAAACCACCACAAATTCTGTCACTGTAGAAAGCATCCTTGATTGATACAATGTGTGATGTATGGAAACAGACATATTCAAATCCTGACTAGTAGGAAAGTGAGTTCCTTGACCCTAACCCTCAGTCTCCTCATCAGTAAAATGGGAAGGCTGAAATAAAGTAATTATCAAGGTCCCGAGCATATTGACTGGGACATAGTATTAGCTCGCTTCCCTTAAGAATCCTGCATCTGTTATTTTGATAATTTCATTCATTATTTCTCCCTTTTTTTCTCAGGTATACTAGCCTGTCCAGAAATTGCCAATAATTTCTAAAAATAAATGATGAAGATATATTCTAGTTTATGAACATTTCCACATTTCATAAAACATAAAATTTATTTTCCTATTATGATATAAAGTACAAGTATTTCTGATAGATGTACATATCACCCATAACGCATACTTATTAAAGCAGGATAATACTGAATACTACTGAAGCAGCTAATAAGCATTTCCTGAATACTTTCTCTTGGTTTAGAGCCCATGCTAATATTCCAAATGATAAAAAGATAATGACACAGATGTGATTCTTCTCTTGAGATGTTTGACTTCTAGTAGAGGTTATAAAAGTTAAAAAAAAAAACCAATTCTGTAACTAGGGAGTGGAATTAAAACAATGAAAGGCAAAAACACCATTGTAAGTTTCAAATAAGAGTTAACTATGCCATCATAAAAAACATACCATTTTTCATACTGACAAATTATAATATATGCATTCAAATTATTTACCTCCAAATCCAGTTACTGAAATTCAGAATAAAAGTTTTTTTCATTCACAGAAAGTTCCTTTCTCATTTTGAGACTATTACAGTATAATAGTCAAGATTGTAGCCTCTGGTACCAGACTGTCTGGGTTCACATCCCAGTTTTGAATACTTAGTAGGTAATGTGTTCTTGGCAGAGTCATTTAACGTCTCTGTACTCCAGGTCCCCATCTACAGAATAAAGATAACTATGATACCTTACTCTATAGGATCATTATAAAGATTAAATGTGTTTTTTAATAGTTCTTTTTTAATTGAAGTATAGTTGATTTACAATGTGGTGTTAATTTCTGGTGTACAGCAGTTATTCAGTTATACGTATATATATTCTTTTTTGTATTTTTTTATTACAGGTTACTACAAGCCATTGACTATAGTTCCCTGTGCTATACAGTAGGACCTTGTTGTTTATCTGTTTAATATATAGTAGTTTGTATCTGCTAATTCCAAACTCCTAATATATCCCTCCCTTTCTCCTTTCCCCACTAGTAATCATGTTTCTTTTCTATGTCTGAGTCTCTTTCTGAAGACTGAATGAGTTTTGAACAGTACATGATCCCCTATAAGCACTATATACAGTCCCACAAACAATAGCTATTTTCCAGGATAAAGTTGCAGTTTATATTTATTTCCAAACATATCACAGGTACTTGAGGGTTTCTTTCTCACCTGCACTCTGTAAAGGTATGGCAGTAGCTTATCAAAGGTTTGAGGGCTTGATAGTCCCCTATTTCTGGTTGATTTTTAGTAATCTTCCTTGCCCCAGGTCCCTAGAGTCAAAAGGGCTAAGCCAGAAGCTATTGGCTGAGTGCCAACAGTTACTGAAGCACTTGAGAAAATATAAGGAAAAGAAACACCAAACCATCACCAACAACCCAGGGTGTTGCAGTAACAGGAAAGCCTGAGGGGCAATGCCATTGTCGTCCTCCCCCAGTTCTGCACAGGGACGGAGGTGGACCCTGTACCTGGTCCAAGCCCCGGGGAAGGTAAGCTCTGGGCTTAGTCTGCTCTCCATATGTTCCCAAACCACTGGCGGCTCCAGGTCTCCTTAATCTCTCCTCTCCATGGTGCCTTTGTGCACCTGTCTCACTATGACCATAGCCTTGAAACAGCTGTCAAGCAGAAGCCCATCCCTTGGCCCCTGTGTCCCAGCCCCTGGGAATCACTCTGCTGTCACTCCCATCACCAAGTCAGGGGCAGTCTGCACACAGGCCTAGGGCCTCTCAAACTAGGATGCCCTGACTTAGGAACACAGAAATAAGCAATTAAACATAGTTTTCGGTGATTCTACCGTGAAAATGAGACAAAATGATAAAAGTCAATTAAAAAAATAGCCTGTCCTAATGTTGAGTCTAAGAAGTAAAAAGGCAAACAATTTAATTTGCAAAGCCCCATCAATCGTCAAGATAACAAGAGCATTCACAAACTGAATCAGATCTTCTGATTGACTTAAGGTCCAAACGAACAACACTTTGAACACAATTCTGTTTAATATCTCTTGAACAACAGAAGATATTGGAGAAATTCATTTTCAAAGGGGAAATGTAGAAAACCATTAATTAATTAAACTTGATTAACAGAAGTTTGAAGGGGAAAAATTTCCATATGCTGTGTGTTACCACCCCCCAGTGTTCATTGCCATTATTGACACATGTATTTTATTTGGAAAGACTAGCACCCTGGTGATGCTTTCTGACTTTAATTTTGATGAAGGTAATTTGGTTTGTTTGATGTTCAGTGAATTCTCACTGTCTTCCTGGGTTGAAAATTTAGTATTCAGAATAGTGAGCCTACAAATCAAGGGAAGACAAAACAAGCCTGGGAGTGAGAATTGGGTGACGCAAGAGGTTGCTCTGAATTAAAGCTTTGTTATAGTGCTCCAAAATCGGTAATATTTGGAAAATAGAAAGTACCCCTAATTCCCAGTGGAACCGACTCAGGTAACTTTCTATAGTAAATCCTCCTCCTCCTCTGGCTCCGTTGTTCTTGGCTATCTCTTAACATTTCTTTTCTGGAAGTTGACAGGGACCGTTAACCACCAGCCCATCAACTGGTCACCAGTTAGCATCTCAGGTAGGTCTGAGAGGGTGGGTTTCCTTCACCACAGCATCTCCTTCAAATAAAAATAATGGATGGATCTAAATGAGATCTGGGTGTTGTCTTAGATTCCTGTGACTCCTACGTCAACTTTTTGTCACCAACTGCATTCCTAGGGTCCAGGCTAGGTTTTGAAGTGTCTCACTTTTCTGCACGTGTCCTACTAGCTATGCAGAGTCATCAAATACATTGAACAAGCCAACATCCTTCCCTACTCCTTGCAAGTGAGTAAGGCTGTAGAATGAATACAAAAGAAATCCGTATCTGTGTGTATGGGTGAGTGGGAGTTTGCAATCATTAGATGTATAAATACTATACTTGTTCTAATTTAAATTTAATCTTTTGGAGCCCCTATTCTGTTAGGTTACGCTGGAGAGGATTTGAATCCAGCTTATTATTGGGGTTCCCTATAACCTCACCACCATCCTAGACTCAGAATTGTCTGAGGGTTTGAGGACTCTTATGCAGAACAGAACATTCAAGAAAAGCCCACTGACCTATAGTGGAGAAGAATCTGAAAAAGAATATATATCTGAATCTCTTTGCTGTACACCTGAAACTAACATAACATTATAAATCAACTATATTCCAATAAAAAAAGAAAGATGCCTATCGATCTTTGATCCAATTTGTGGTCATAGATGTGCTGTGAGAATGGATGAAGAAGCTGACTCATTAAGTCCTTAGAAAATTTGCTTCAAATTTCACAGAAAATCCTTAGGAGAATCATTGTTAAAAGCTGGGTCTTCTGACCACTTGTGGAAGCTCACCCAGTATATTTTAATTTAGCTTTTTGGAGTTGTAGTTCACAATTCATAGTATGTTAGGTGACACTCCTCAATTTATCCTCTCCTCATTCTCCTATAATTCTCCTCATAATAATGCCTGTCATTTGTTGAATTCTGTTAAGTGCTTTTCATTCATGATCTGATTTGACCCTTATATCAACCTTGTGAATATTACCCCCATTTTACAGGTTCAGAGAGGTTAAGTAATAGACCCATGGTCACACAGCCAGTAAGAGGCAGAATTAGATCTGAAGTTGAGTTTGTCTGGCTCTAAAACCTATGTACTTAATTAAGTAACATGCTATGTTGCCTTCTCTAGCAAAATTAGGAGTAAGGAAATAATATAGTTTTTAAAGACTAAATTAAATCAAAATATTGTTTTACTTCTTATGGGAGAATTTTAGGCACTGACATTACAAACCCACTGGTTGGAGTTCCTTCATTAATCTTTACGTTTTCAATGGCAAACTGGTACAATAAATAAATTTGTCTCCATATTTCAAGTATAAAATTATTGTAGATGTATGATAGTAACTTAGAACTAATAGTCTAAGGCTTGTGTCAATTAAAGTATTACTAGTAACAATTTAGCACTCTTACAAGACAGTGTGAGAATGCATATGCCTAATCCAATTTGAGTACATTTGCCTAAATGTACCTCTTTTTCTATTTATCTTCATTTTAAGAGGTTTCCAGATTCTCATGTAAGGAAAAAGTAGACTAAAATTTCAGAGCCCTTGAAAAAACAATAAAGAAAATAAAGATAGAAGAAACATAGGTAGAATTTTTAAAAGCCTGTATGGAATGAGAAAAAAAATTAGAAAAATTTACAATTTCACTTCAAAGAGAACTTGTGAGAAGCCCAGAATTTTAAGTGGAAATATCTTTTATTCAAGTCTGCCACCTTGAGGTTAATTAGAGAAATGCTTTTGGGGGAATCCACACTGTATAAAGTCTGTATCATAAAAAAGGAGCATAAGCATTCTCATTTGGAATGAGAATATTTTAACTGCAATAATAAATAAAAAACAAGAATTGCTCTCAGAAAACATGAATCCCAAGCTTGCCACTAGTAACATGTTTATATTCATCGCTCTTTGATTGAATCATGGTTTTCCCAATGCCCTCTAGGCAAAGACCAACAGAAACACAGGTGGAGTTGAACAAGTTGGGTTATTTCATATTGCAGTAAGGGAGGGCACGTAGGATGTGCTGCTCAGGGTGTCAGAAAAGACTTACTATAGGATTGGTGGTTTAAAAAAACAGGGCTTTGTCTGGCATTAGATGCTTACGTTTTTATGGTGCATTTGTTAATGAACCAGTATTGATGTATTTTTATTTAAGTCCATAATTTATTCAAATGTCATCAGTTTTAGCCTAATATCCTTTTTTTTTTTTTCTGTTTCCAGGACCCATCCAGACACTACATTAGTCGTCATGTCTCCTCAGGCTACTCTTGGGTGTGAGAATTTCTTACGCTTTCCTGGTTTTTGATGAACTTGATAGTTTTGAGTACTGGTTAATCATTTTATATGATGCCATTAGAATTTGTCTAATGTTTAGCTTATGGTTAAACTGAGAGATGATGAGTTTGGGGGAGAAAAACCAGAGAGGTAAAGTGCCATTACCATCACATCATGTCAAAGGCACATACTTTCAACATGACTTATCACGGTTCATCTTGACTGTGATCCCTGAGGTGGTGTTTATCAGACTTCTCCACTGTGAAGTCACCATTGCCCTGCATTTCCCTACTGTCCTCTTTGGAAAACAAAAAAGTCCCTACAAACAATCCACACATAAGAAGCAGGGGTTTATGCTTCCCTCTCTGAGGGCAGAGTATCTACATAAAATATTTGGAATTCTTCTGCACAGCAGATTTGTCTTTTCTCCCTCATTTATTTATTTATTTATTCAGTTACTGACCGTGCCAGTATGGACTCATGGTTCTTCAGTTTATACTTTGGGTGATAATCTAATCCTACTCTGTTTATTTTGCTGAGCAACTTGTTCCAGCCTTTGGGAATTCTTCCAGTTGGCTTCTCAGTCCCTTTGATAAATTCCACCCGTGTAGGTTTTTTGTTTTGTTTTGTTTTGTTTTGTTTTGTTTTGTTTTTTGAGTGCTTCCTTACTTTCTGGCGCCCTCAAAATCCTCCAGGCTCATCTTGCATATTTCCTGCCCCGGTTCTAGGACCAGCCATTTCTCCAAGTGGCTCCAGTTCCTTTTATTGCAAATTCAAGATCCTGGTGCTAGGTGTGCTTGTTGCTACTGGGGTGCTTGTTGCTACTGGGGTGCCTTGCTTCTAACAGAGCACAGAAACACATGTGTGTGTACTGTGCTAACTGCATATATACACATATTCTATAAGTATTTGTATGTGTAACCATCTGTATGTGTATGAAGCTAAGCATGAGTCCATACTTATGTCTTCAACTCTCATGACCACACAGATCATTCTAACCTCCTCTTGCTCACCTGTAAATTCCCACCCCAACATGAAGAAACCTGGCCTCCCCCAACCCCCACCCATTTACTTAAATCTTCAGTTCCAGTGTACATGTATAGTAACAATCAGAACTGTTAATGTGTACACCCAGCTAGGGTACAATGAGAGCTTGTACCCTACAAGGATAAACTTTAAGTCTTTGATAGTATAGCCTGCCTTGAAAATTTTAGCTTTTCTTTAAAAACATAAACCATTAACAAACATAATTAAATCAAAGACCAAGAGGAATCTCTAGAAAAGCGGTGTAGGGTATAGACATTTGGCTAACAGAGGCAAGCAACCATGGGATTTTCTTCTTCTAAATGTAAATGAAGGAGGGTGGCTGTATTGGGGGCATCACATTGGATGGTGATGTGTGTACAGGAAAGAACATTTCATAAGAGGTGAGGTGACTAGCTGAAAAGTGGTGAGCATCTGTGTCTGCAGAAGAGTGTGTAAAGCATAGGAATCATTAAAGTTAGTGGAGGTTCTGGAAATAAATTGAGGTTTTTACACGCTTTACCATTATTATTATAACTCTTAGAGAATGGGCGTATGACTTGGCCATTGGAGCTAATGAAAGACTAAAAGAAGCATTAGGTCTCCAATGATTCCCATGAGTCAGTGTTCGTAGAGTATGTCCAAACCTTTTATGAACAAAGAGGAGGAAATGCTTGTGAATCTAGAATTCTGGAAAAATCTTTTGGCATACAATTATTTTATCAGTTAATGCACTTAAGCATGAGTGTGTTTCTTTTAACTTGAATATATTCAACAACTGAAAGATGTGTATGTGTTAGCATAATCAACTTATATGTATATATTTCTCCAAAGAAGATATACTCTTTTTATAGTTTGTTTTTGCACACTAAGTTTGGTAGAAAGTCTCTCATAAAAATTACTTAATTAAAGTTTGGAGAATTTTAGACAAACCTAGTTATTCTTATTGCCCTTTATTGATCTATAAGCACTTATTTCATATCATCTTGACCATTATGAGGCAAATAATACATACATAATTATTCAAAGACAATTTTATATTTTGTTACTCTATTGCTTTTTTTAAAAATATGGGTTAAATTATGTTTAGTAACCAGTGTTTTGTATATTTTAAAAAATTTATTTAGGAACTGCTCAGACATTTAATGAACTTAATCATTTCTCTGTGATCTTAATGTTAGTGAAGGACCTGGAAATTACAATTTAGCTAGTATTATATTTTTGATTTGGAGCATTGTAAACTTTCATGAGATTAAATCTTCAAAAAATATTTATTATTATTATTCTGTTTCATTGAATTATATATAATATGTGTATTATATATATATATATATATATATATATAATTTTTAATTTCAAACAAGCCTTGGAAACAATGTTAGTTCATTTAACTCATAGAATCATTGTAGGAAATTTAATTTTGAATTACGAGAAATTTAACCCTGGTCTTGAAAAGAATCAAAACATTTTGCTAACATAATTTCTCTTTGATAAACTAAGTTTTACAACTCTGATCATGTTCCAAAATTCCTCTTTTATTTTGAAATTAAACCTTTTCTTACTATCTCAAAGCTATAAAAACAAAGGCTATTATGTAAAGACATTTTCCAGTATTCATAAAAAGAAACCCAATTGATTAACTTTTTCTCTCTTTTAGAAAATGCTTACTGTTTATCTATACTCTATATGAAAAATGACTTTTTTGATCGGTTTTTTGGAAAAATTTTGAAAAAAAATTTTTTGGATTGGTTGATCTTTAAACTTTACAAGAAAGGAGAAAAAAAAACAGAAAGAAAAGGACACACAGGAGTTTTTTTTTTTTTTTTTTTTTTTTTTTTTTTTCCAAAACCTGGCCCCTTGTCATGCAGTTGGGAAAAAAAAAAAGCCATCATTGATTAATCCTTCAAGTACAGGAGCAAGAAGAGGATAACTCCTGACTACTATGTTAAATAAAATGATCTCTTTTAGACGAGCAAGGCAATTTCCTAATGAAGATTCTTTTGGTTTTTCTTCCCAAAGGTACCTCTCAGATGAACAACCTTGTTCATGTCAAAAGCTCCCAAAATGATCACTGAAATTCCAAATTGTTCCTGGTGAAATTTTGCCAGGGATGAGATCAGTGTACAAGTGAGCGTTACAGTGAGAAAACATAATGAAGAAGGCAGATGTCAGCCTGGAAGAAGTGCTGTTGTAGATTGAGACAATTCCATGAGAACTGAGTGATCTGGTCTATAAAGATAATGATTCTATAGCTCTGTGTCTCTGGAACCCGGCCAAAGGCCAAAAATCACTACTCAGGCACTGGGCAAAGCCTCTTGATAATGGGCAGATTAAATGAAGTCGAGCTCAGGAACACAAAGACCAAGGAAGAAATCCTTATAAGGTTTTGATTTGGTGACCAGAGGCAAAGTTTGTCCAAAAAACACAAGACCTCGGGCTTTAGCCCCCAGGGTTGGCTCAAAGAGAGAGTTAACATACCTACATCTATCTTGTACTCAGAGGCTTTTCCTTTTATAAATTAACAACACTCAAGACACCCAAGACAAGTAGACAGACACAGAAGACATGAAGACAGGCCATAGAGTCATGTGTTACAAAGAGAAAATAATTGCATCAAGGAACAATAAAACTCCAATCAGAAATTCACAAACCACAAAACATCCCAAGGAATTTTATTCTTAGGAATACAAAATAAGCCCAACACTGAAGGCTTTAATAAAATATCAGAGCTGAATTCAGTGTGAATTTTTCTCTTAGGCAAGGGCAGGTAGAGAACAGGAAGAGGGGTGTTAAATGTGCACACAATTGCTGATCTGAGTGTCCTGCTGCAAGGCAGGGAGGGCTTCAGCTGAAACTCAGCAAAGTTCCATTTTTGTTAATGTTGTTCAGTTAATGACCACCAGGAGCACATCTATAGTTGAAGTTGGATTATGACTCATTGCATTGAGGCAAACGTGGGGAACTGTGGGGTAACAGTAAGATATGTCAGAAAGAACTTACAGAGCTTGGGGAAAGTTTAAAGAAAGTGGGCTTTACTCTGGATTGAGTGCTGTCAGGAAATGGGACTAGAGTGAGGCTCAATCTAGAATTGGTAAAGAAAGCAGCACTCATGTTAGCCAGGAAAGGAGGATATTTTGGTCATATTCATGGTTTAGACAATGTTCATGGTTTTCTCTATGTTTAAACATAATTAGAGAATGGTCTTGTTTTGGTGTAGGTCCATGATAGTTACTGACTGGTCTTGTCTGATTTTGATATTCTGTGAAACTATTTATGTTTAATAGGGAAATACCAAGGCCAGCTCTTAGCAACAGCAAGGCCTTGCAGACAGTATCAAGTTAGTTTCCAGATGTCGAGGGCTGCTTTTGTCTTTCTCTTAAATGTGTAGAACCCAAACCTAAAAAAAAAGGATGCCTATAGCACACGGCTAAGTGTGTTTTGATAAAGCTACTGAATCATAATCAACCAAGAGCAGGGTTTTTGAGTTTATAGCAAATAGCTGTGCTCTTAAGAGCCTTAATAGAAGCTGAGAATGAAAGTTTACTCTGACGAAATGTTATCAATAATGAAATATTGTGAAGGCTAATTTCACTTGCCAACTTGACTTGGCCACAGGGTGCCCAACATTGGCTTAAACACTATTCTGGGTGTGTCTATGAGGGTGTTTCTGGGTGAGATTAACCTTTGAATCTGAAAACTGAGTAAAGCAGACTTTCTTCCTTAGTGTGGGTGGGCTCATCCAATCAATGGAAGATCTGAACAGAACAAAAAGGCTGAGTAAGGAGAAGTCTTCCTGCCTGCCTGCCTTGAGCTGAAACATCCGTCTCCTGCCTTCAAACTAGGACTGAAACATCAGCTCTTCTTGGATCTGTGCCCTGTGGGCTTTCCACTGGAAATACATACACCACCAGCTGTCCCAGTTCCCAAGCTCTCAGACTTGGACTGAAACTACACCATCAACTCCCCCAGGTCTCCAGCTTGCTGACAGCAGATCTAGTGACCTCAGCCTCCATAATCTTGTGTGCTAGTTGCTTATAATAAATTACTTATCTCTTACAATAAATCACATGAATCTTTATGTAAATGGTTATCTATAAGTCATACACATACATACTCACACACACCCTACAGGTTCTATTTCTCTGGACAATGCTGACTAATACAGATGTCAAGGTACAATTAACTGGTATGAGTCATACTCAGAAAGTCAATTTACAAATAACTACTTCTTGAAACTTTCCCATTTTAGGAAACATTTCATACACTTGAAATAAGAGTAAAGGAATCTTTTCAAGAGGGAAAGCAAAGGACTTAGGGAAAACTGTTCTGAATGTTCTCTGATCAAAGAAGTCTCTACAGATCCACAGGAGGTCAACCCTGTAACGGAGGAATATGTTCAGTTAACGAGTGCTCCTTAATGCAAGGTTTAATTGATTCTCTAACTGTCATAGACCCAAGCTTCTTCATGGGATCCCTCTTAAGAAAGAAAAAAAAAAGACACCAGATATTCTAGTTTCTAAGATATAAGTGTAAAAGATGTGGAAGTCTCAGAGATAATGAGCAAATGCAAAAAAAAAAAAAGTATAGAAGGCCATAAATTCACACAGCACACTCTACTGCTAAACAACAAGACACAAAGTAAGAAATCCGTAAAATAATCTTCAAATTCATTTTCCCATTGTGAAAAATCAAGGTAGAATTATATGCAAATTGATTTTCACTTTCGAAGTCTCTTAAAGAAATACATGTGTGTCTCTAGGAACAACCTTATGGTTATAAAGTTAAAAAGTTTTATAGATGAAGAAGTCTCTAAATATTGGATTTCCTAGATTGGTCATAAAGATGTTCTTGGGGTGATGAAGTTGGGGCCTCCTTAAGAGATTCTAGCCATCTGCATTCTAAAGGTTTCCAGCTCTCTTATACATCTAGGGTTGCACTAGTACATTTTACCTGATGATTTTAGAAACTGAGCTACCAAAAAAGGGAGCAGCAATTTAGAAGAAAGTGTCCATTGAAAAAGAGGTAAGACCCTGGCAGAGGGGACCAGAATTTAGTAAGACTTGGAGAAATGAATGGGAATCAAAAGGATTTTGTCAGTAGGTACCACACTGATGAAAGGAAAATCAAGACAGACAGCAGCAATCTGGATGTGAGTTTGTGCAAGTCTTAGAATAAAAGTAATTTTTGAACATTTCTTTTTCTTGGTTTATTCTCATGTGTAGCATACAAAAGTCACCATTAGGAGAAATGGGTGCCCACGGTCAGTTGTGTGTCCACCAAGGCTGCCTTTCTGAATCAGTCTTACGCTGTAGGGCTTGGCAGTGCTGCAGCTTCAAAAACTGAATTTGGTTAAACCACAAGAATTCTTCTTCCATTGGAGTCTAGCTCCCAAAGTGATTCCAAGGCTGCCCTAGGTATAATAGGATTCAGTCTGAAGAATCACGGTCAGAATGGTAAAAGGTTTCAAAGTCCAGAGGTTAGGTATCCAGCTCCCCGACACACTGGCTGTGGGATCTTGCACAAGTTCGTATCTGAGCCTCGTTTTCCTTCCATGGCTGTTTTCGGGATGAAACCAGTTAGCATAATGCCCAGTCCACCCCTTGACAAATGGCAGCCCTCTGTATTCCTAGCACCTAAACGGCATGAATGGAGAGATGCCAGATGCCATTTAAATGGCATCTACCATGTGGCAGGCAGTGTACTAGTCACTTCCACGTATTACCTCCTTAAATCCTTATGAAGTACCCGAGGGATAGATACTCTACTTCTACGTCAAAAGAGTCTGGAATTGAGACTATCACAACAGAGTAGAGTAGACAACACACTGAGGGGTGGAGGGGTGCCTCATTGTAAACAGACAATTGCTAATTCCTCTTTCCGCTAACAGGTCACATTCTACGACCTAACATGATAAAGAGAATATGGATAGAGTTAGAGTAAGAGTTCTCAATATGGATAGGCATTTTAAAGGGGAAAATACGATCTTTCAAAAGCTGTGTTATAATGAATCAACATTTGCAATTTTTTAGAGCAATTCTGGGAAAAAAAACTGTCAGTAATCAGAACTTGTCTAAGCAGTCTACAATGTGAAATACAGTTTTTCCTTCAAGATATGGCTTATAATGTCAAAGACAGTCACAATTACAGGGCTATTTAATGCTTGAAAGGAAGAGTTTTTCCTGCTCTTTTTATCACCTGCAAATTTGTGAGTTGCCACCTGGTGATAGTAGAGTTCCATCCATGCCATCCAAGAGGAAAGGGTGCTCCTTAATATGAAATAAGCCACAAAAATGCCAATTGGTTTTTGTTCAAGGACTTTCTCTATTAAAAAATGACTAAAAGCTAGGTTATTAAATTAAACAAGTGCTATCTACACAGACATACTCAAGAGTGAATTAGGGGGAAAAAGGAATTATGCAATTGAGCAAGTCTCTTGCTAGTCCTCATCACAAGAACCAGCCAAATCACATTCCTGTTCGGCTCCATTACGGAACAGGTCCCAGGGCTGATCTGGCTTACAGTTTAGATTGTTTTAGAAGCACCTTGGCAGCCTCCTCTCTGATCACCATAGCTCTCCCTACTATTCCTTAAGTCCCATCCCTCCTTCCCTCCTCCCTCTCTTTTCTAAACCACAGGGGATCTTTTTTTCTATCTTCTAGGAACCTTCAAATCCCCAGATAACTGCAGAGTCTTTAACCAAAGCTTGCAGTCTTTCTTCTTTTTTAAAAATTTCATGTTGATAGCTACCTTGTACCCTCTCTGGCTGTGTTATTAGCAGATAAACAATTTGAAGACTCTTGCATTCATTTTATAAACTTGTATTGCAATCCAGTTTTTAATTCTAGAGCAAATAACAGTTGATGGACTTTTTCATGCTTCTGACCTGCATTATGTTTTATAACCAGGAGAGAGCAGCTTTAATTAATTTCTTTATTACACAATAGATCACTCAAAATATTGCCACTGTCTGGCTTCAATCACCAAAACATTAAGGAGAGGGGACTTCCATGACCTTTAAAGTTAGGGCTTTTTGCTAATTTCAGCTTCCTTTTCCACTCCAGTTCTTAAAGCTGATGTCATTGATGGACTATTTCCCTGATTCTCTCCCTGTAGCATTCAGAGCCTCTCCTTATCGGCTCCCCCATGTATCTGATTCCTTTATTAAATCCCTTTCCTCCTGTAATGATTGCAGTGGCTCTGTTTTCTGGAATGAACCCATTTCCATTACTAAAAACTATACTAATAGATGTTATGGAAGATCAGACAAGGAAAAAATTCACTAGGTCCTGCCAAATTTTCCCAGTGAAAGGAGATTAACAATAGTAATTAAAGGAGCAAATGGAAAGGGGAATGTTCTATTCTTAAAAACGGCTGAATTCACACAAGAAAAATAAATATTTGAATGCAAGTGAGGATTCTGTATTAGGCATCTTTACTGATAAAACTCTTAGACTTTTCACTCTTGAAAACTCATTTTTTTTTTTTTTTTTTTTACTACTTCCTCTCCTATCTTCTTTGAAAAGGCTGACCGGACTTTCCAATTCCCAGGGGTAATTTAGCATATTCCCGGACATGCCTTTTGCTTCGCCCTGGCTATACTGTAGCTGTATGTCCTGTTTGTTAATATCTGAAAGAGATACTCTACGACACCCAGTGCTTTCCACCTCTCCACTGACATTGGCTAGCAGACTTCTTGTAATTGTCTGACCTTCTCATCCTTGCTGCTTTTTAAAATTACTTAATGAATGGATGTGCTAAAAGTTCGGTGCCCTCAGCTTCTTGGAGGAAAAGGTCACACAAATCCAATAAACATCTAATTTTGTTTTTCACTGGTGATGAAGTTCATGATCCAGTGGCATACACCTTGCGAAGACGGTAGAGAAAAGCATTCAGCCTTCAGAGAGTACTGGGGATGGGGGGTGTCTCCCTACCTCCCACACATTTACCCACATGTCCATCTATGTTTGAATTAAATTTGTAATTTAGCATTCTAGAGTAGTGAACCACTGTTTTATATATGTTTTAAAATTTAGTATGTAATCAGACCAGTAAGAAGTAAAATACTAAAAAACAAACTCAGAAAAGTTACATTATAATTATGTTTTAAAACTTAGTTTTTCCTTATGAGGACTAGGTCAAATTAAAATTAAAATGAGAAGAAGAGTTAATTTTCTGCATCTGACTTTTTCCCCATGCAGTACTATTTTTGTCAGGAAGAGGCAGGATTTTCCATAGTAACAAACTACCCCCACATCCAGTGGCTTTTCCCAGCAGGTTGTTTCTCACGCACATACACTGTCACCGTGAGGGAAGCGGTGCCCATCACTCCCACTCAGGCATTCTGGTTACTGGAGACTCCAGTGGACCCTGCGTCCCAGGATTACACAAGAGCAGGAGAAAGAAGGGTGGAGACTCAGGCACATATTCTTCAAGCCTCTACTTGGAGGTGACCCATGCATTTGCATTCACATTCCAGCGCCTAAAGCAAGTCATATGGCATCACTTCAGAGTGGGTGGAGAATTAAAATCCTATCATAGGCCAGAAGGAGAGCTGGAATATGCATGCATGAGCCATAACTGAGGTTCCTTTTCAGATTACAGAAAACTTTCATTTATTGCCATTATCATATTATATTACAATCTAGAGAGTGTATGCATTACCATTGGGGACAGCATTCTCACTAGGGGACGAACACTGCGTCTTTGTGGGGTGGGGGACAGAATGGTCTGTAGCCTTCCAAAGGGCCACATTATATCAACAGGGACACTATAATTTTAAGATTTCATTTGTGAGGTGATCAGGAAAAAATTCTTGAAAAGGACCTTAGTGGGGGTTAATAATGAAAATAAAATTGAGGAGCATTGGTCTAGGAGAAAATATACTGCATTTGAGAAACAGGAAGTAGAAATTCGTATTTGGCATTTAATGAAGTAAGTTGATTGACCACTCAACTTGCAAAGCTTAGTTCTTCCCATTCTTTGTATTAGTTTCCTAGTGCTGCTGACCACAAAATAGGTGACTTGAAGTAACAGAAATTTATTCTCTCACAGCTTTAGAGGTTAGAGGTCTAAAATCAAGCTATTAGGAGAGCCAGGCTTTCTCTGAAGTCTCTGAGGGAGAAACCATCCCAGGAGTCTGTCCTAGCTCTTGGGTTGTGACGGTAGGACTCTGAATCTCTGCCTCTGTCTTCACACGGTCTTCCCTCTGTGTGTGTCTGTGTGTCTCCAAATCTCTCTCTCCTTCTACAAACAATATTCCCTGGAGTTTAGCCCACCCTAATCCAGTATGAGCTCATCTTAACTTGATTCCATCTACAAAGGCCCTATTTCCAAATAAGGTCACATTCACAGGTACTAGGGGTTAGAATTTCAACATATCCTTTTGGGGGAATCAAGAGAACTAGAGTCCAGACCCTTCGATTTCATACCTGTGTATGTGAGATTTCCTGCAGTGCCCACTGTACTTCAGGCTCTGTGATTGAGACAGATTCATTTACTTGGGGCATATTTATTTAGTCCCTACTCTGTGCCAGGTACTGTTCTAGGCACTAGGGTTACAGCCATGACAATAAGACAAACAAACAATCTAGACCAGTTTCTAGCAATTTCCTAGGGCTTCCAATCTATAGTAGAAATGGATGATGGATACATACACTGTAACACTAAGAAGAAAGACATGGCAAAGTAAGATGATAGTGACAGAGGAGTATGCTATTGTGGGTATGTAGTCAGGGGGAGCCTCTTTCTGGAGATGAAGTTGAATAGAGGCTTTGAATGAAGAGAGGGAAAAAAATCATGTGATTACGGAGGAAAGAGAGTTCCAGACCAAGCACTGCAAGTATAAAGGTCCTGAGCTTGCAGGACCATAAAGTGCAGCCTTCTTGGGGAAGAAACACACCATGGGCGGGGTGTGTTTGATGAGGACACTGTGGCAGAGTGTAGGGAGCGAAAAATAGAGGAAGGAGACGAAGTCTGAGAGGTAATTGAGGGACAGATCATGCAGCCCTTGAAAGAACAGCCCTAGGAAATAGTTTGGCTGTTATTTTGAATAAGATGAGAAGAAAGTGAGGAATTTTGAGCAGAGGAACAGCATGATCTCCTGATTTAAATGAATGCTAGGTGGTGAATATGCTGTATTAAAGCAACAGCTGAAGCGAAGACCAGTTAAAGCGACTGCAGTAGTTCAGGCTGATAATTTGAACTAGAATGAAAATCGGGAAGTGGTGATAAAATGACTTGGATTCTAGACATATTCTTAGGGTAGTCAATAGAATTTGCTGATGGATTGATGGGTTAGGGTGAGGGTTAGAGTTTTCATTTCCTATTTTAAATTTATTCCGAAGTATTTATTGTTTTTGATGCTCTTGTGACTAGGACTGTTTTCTTTTTCAGATGTTTCATTGTTAGTGTATAGAAATGCAACTGATATTTGTGTTTATTTTATATCCTACAACTTTACTGAATCCGTTAATTAGTTCCAACAGTTTTTCATTGAGTCTTTAGAATTTTCTATGTATATGTAAGATCACATCATCTGCAAATAATGACAAATTAATATCTAAAATATATAAAGAACTCATACAACAAAATAACAAAAAGAACAATCTGATTAAAAAATGGGCAGAGGACTGGAATAGCCATTTTTCCAAATAAGACATACAAATGGCCAAGAGATACATAAAAAGATGCTCAATATCACTAATCATCAGGAAAATGCAAATCAAAATGACCATGAGCTATCACCCCACACCTGTTAGAATGGCTATCATGAAAAAGACAAGAGAGGGCAGGTGTTGGTAAGGATGCAGAGATAAGGGGAATCCTTGTACGTTGTCAGTACAAGAAATGGAAATTGGTTCATCCAGTATGGAAAACAGTTTGGTGATTCTTCAAAAATTAAAAAAAAAAGAACTACCATGTGATCCAGCAATCCTACTTCCAGGTTTGTATCCAAAGGAAATGAAAACAGGATCTCAAAGAGATATATGCACTCCCATGTTTATAGCAGCATTATACACAATAGCCAAGATATGGAAACAACCCAAATGCCCATCAGCGAATCAATGGATAAAGAATACACACACACACACACACACACACACACACACACACACAGAGGAATATTATTCAGCCATGAGAAAAAGGGAATCTTTCCATTTGTGACAACATGGATAGAACTTGAGGGCATTATGCTAAGTGAGATAAGTCAGACAGAGAAAGACAAATACTGGATGATACTTAAAAAAGTTGAACTCATAAAAACAGAGAGTAGCATGGTGGTTCCCAGAGACTGGGGGGCATGTCTGGTGGAATTGGGAAGATGTTGTTTAAGGGTACAAACTTGGATCTAGTAGATAAATAAGTCCTGGAGATCTAAGGCACAGTGTAGTGATTATAGACACAATACTGTATTATAAACTTCAAAGTTGCCAAGAGATCAGATCTTAATAATTCTCACCCACAAAAAGGAATGATAATTATGTGATGTGATAGAGCTGCTAGCTAACGCTATGTTGGAAATCGCATTGCAGTAAAGAAACGTAATTAATCAACACGTTGTATACCTTAAACTTACACAGTTATGTCAATTATATCTCAATAAAAATAAATTTTTAAAACTTCAACTGCATTTACTCTGATATATGTCCCCAACTTTGTCCTCAACATCTCATTCCTTCTTCTTAAGGACCATGACTATGAATAGGAGAACTGCTGGGGACATTAGAGTAAACATAATTAGATATGCTAGAGCTGTGCATTCACACACACAGCTTTTTTTTTTTTTTTTTTTTGTAAATTTACTATTGTTACAAACAGACAAACAGATCCTGGACCTAATTTTCAGTCCCAATGTGCCTTGTGGTTGCAGGAGATGAAACCTCTTTAAACACTGACAAACAAGTTTTCTGGTTTTTACACTATGCCTCAAGTTGATAATTGACTGACCAGAGGCTGGAGTTTTCTTCCTTCAGTGTGTCAATAGCACTTAATAGTAGCCACACAATTTCAGAGTCTTTATAATTATTGCTGTCCCTATATCTTTCAAATAGTAGACATCTTACACAGGGACATCCTTTCCCACTCAGATCCTCTCCCAACTGACCACAGGTAAGAGTCTTAGTAACTGTGATACTACAGCAAATGGGATCATCCCCAATTACCAGCAACAATGGGGTCTTTGCTGTCATCTGGACAGTGAAGGAAACAATTTAAGAACCCCCTCCTGAAAACCTACTTCCTAAGACCATTTCTGATACTGTCTCTTAGTTGGGTTCTTACAGAAACAGACTTCAAGACTAAGATTTTAATGCAATGAGCTTACTAAGGAGAAAATACCAGGAAACAGTAGAAAAGGGAAGACAACCAATGAAGCGTGCACTATTATATATGACGTATCACTGTGAATAACTAGATCTCAGTCCTGTAGGGGAACTCCAGAAAATGGTATAAATGTGTGCTTTAGAGTTTGCCACTGAAGGGGCAAGGGAGCTGGAGTGTTTATATACCAACTTCGGGCAGTTGTTAGTTTAGTTTAGTTTTCTAGCATTTTTGACTGCCAGTGGGTACAGGGGTTTTTTTGGGGGTGACAAAAATATTCTGGAAATGGATAATGGTGATAGTTGCACAGACTTCTGAATATACTAAAAACCACTGAATTGTATAATTTTATTTTAGGTGAATTATATCCTATATAATATATACAAATGGTCAATCCACCTGATTAAATGTATGTAGATTTTTGCATTCTATTTAATAGTTAACCATGGATAGGGATGTTCCACAATTTGTTCAACAATTTGTCCATTGACAGACAACCATTTGTCCACTGATGATTTTGTCTCTACAACGTATTTGTTTCTGCTTACTCCTATTTTATTTGTTCTTTTACTCTATAGGGAAGATTCCCAATAGGGCCATTTGTGGCCAATTTTTAGCAGATGCATTAAATTACATTACAAAAAGTTAACAATTCACATTATTACCAGCAATATATGAAAGGGCTCACTTCTATATACTCTTACCAGCACTGAATTTATTTTTTCCACTTTGAGAGGTAAAGATTATTTTTCATTTCCACTTGTGATTCAATATTTTTAGGTCTATTAGCCTTTCTCAGTTCCTATTTTCTTTTCACTTGTCAGTACTATTACTATATAAAAGCTGTTAAATCTTATCATGTACCATATCAAATATTTTTCTCCTTTCTTCCGTTGGTGTAACAAATTATATTATTTCTTAATCATTATATTTGGAATAAAATCTATATGGCCATTAATACTGTGATTTGAATAATCAGAATTTCTATTTTTGCTTAGAATATTTATATTTTTACTTATAAATAATATTGGCCTCTAGTTCTCTTTTTAGTTATGTTTATCTGGCTTTATTATTTAGCCTGCCTTCCTTCATAAATATGACCTACGGGGTCTCATCTTTTTCTGTGAATAGTTGAAATAACAGGAACCACCTGCTCTTTGAAGCTAGATAGATGTCAATGATAAAATCTGCGGTCCTGGTGCCTTTCTGAAAGGCAGATCTTCAACTGTGTTTATAATTTCTCTTACGTGTAATGGCTTATTTGACTTCTATCACTTAAGTGAATCTGGGTTATCTACATTTGCTGGAAAATCATACATTTCCTTAAGATTAACAAATAGTTTACATATTCTTTTACAATTTTAAAAATACCTATCTTTTCCAGTTCCTAATGTTGCACGTTTTCATTTTTCTTTTACCTTTAATTAGGTTTCCCAGGGTTAATTAATTAAAGTATCAGTTTTGCCTTTATCTCTTTTTAGTTGTTTTTCTTTTTAATTAATTTTGTGAATTCTTTCTTCTTACACTCTTTAGGTTTATTTTGTTTTTGTTTATTATTTGTTAAGTAGCATGTTTAGTGTATTTTCAGTCCATTTAAAAAAATAACTTTATGAATTATCCATTTTCTTTTGAATACAGATTTAGCTATCATCCATACTTTTTTTGATAAAAGGTGTTCTCATGTTCATTACTTTATAAATAATTTTCCATTTTCTTTATCTTTGCTTCAGGGATAGTTTAAAAGAGTTTTTAGAGACTATTTTTAAATTTAATGAGAAATACACGTCCATGGGAACACACTGAAACAGTGTAAAAGAATATACAAGCAAGTCTGTCTCCTAGCACAGACCTCCTAGTCCTCTCCAGAGATAATAAATCTTACAAGATTTTGGTGTTTCCTTTTGGCAATATGAATATATTGTACACACATATTTTTTGAAAACAATTCCTTAACTCCCAGTTTAATTTGTTAGGAGGCCTCCCAAAGCCCTTTGCATGGTACAGATTTGAAGAGCCCAAGCTTTGTTCTACTTTGGTCTTACATTTCTAACATTTTCTTAATCTCCTTCCACTTGCCAACAATGTCTCTACAGTTCAAATCTGAGAAAGGACCATAGAATGGACTCACCTGGTCTTCCAAATTTGTCAATTTCTGATATTGGTTTTATCTTCTTTGCTGTGGAAGACTAATTATGGTGTCCCAGCCTCTTGCTCTCAAGCATAAAGGTGAGAATTAACTACCTCCTTGACTCCTTCTGTTAAACATTTTTAAATGATAGACCCTACTCTTGGTGGAGAGGGTTCCTTTTGTTTATATCTTATGGTGTTGGTGCCAAGAGGTATTTGTAATTTTACAACCCGTAAGCTCCATCCATCTTCCTTCCCCAAACCACCACAAATAAATAATCATTCTAAGTAAAATCTATGCTTACCTTGAAAGAAGCTCCAAAAGTAAATTCTCCAGCATCCTCTGCTTCATCCAGATTGTCAAACCTAAACACCTGCTGTGGTAGGCAGCTCCTGAAATGGTTCCTAATGTTCTCCCATTACTCATATTCTTGGTAATTCCCTGCGAGTGTGTGTGTGTGTGAAAGAGAGAGAGAGAGATGAAGCAGGTTGCCATACTGAGGAGACCCACGTGGCAAAGAACTAAGGGCAGCCTCTAGCCAATAGCTAGCAGAAACCTCAGTCCAACGTCCTGCAAAGAACTGATTCGTGACAAATACCAAGTGAGCTTCTGATCCTTCTGATCAAGCTTTGATGTGCCTGCAGCCTTCTCAGAGTCTCAGGGTCAAGAGAACCCAGTTCAGTTGTGCTCAGGCTCCTGACACACAAAAACTGGCCCCAATAAATATTGTTGCTTTAGGCCACTAAGTTTTAGGGTAATTTGTTCTGAAGCAATAGATAAGTAGATCTGCGTTTTAGAAATTCCTTGTAAAATCCAAGGTGATTACTTGGAATTCCTTTTTCAGATAAATGGTCTGGAAAAGAATTGTTACCTATCTAGCCCCAATTACCCTGTTCCCACCAGCCAATGTTTTCTGAAAAGACCACAAATGCAGATTTTGGAGATAGAAAAAACAAAAAAATGATAATTTAAATATGATCAGGGAGAGAACAGAATTAAAAAAAAATCACCACTATATGCCTATTACAATGGCGAAAATTAAAAAATACTAACAATATCAAGTCCTCAAGAGGATGCAGACCAACATGATCTCTCTGACTTTGTCAGTGAGTCTGTGAAATGGTATAGCCACTCTAGAACACATTTTGCAGTTTCTTACCAGGTTAAACACACTTACCACACTACCCAACAATCACACTTGCGGGTATTTATTCTATAAAAATAAAAATTTTGTTCATACAAAAACCCATGCATGTAAGGTATCACCTCACACCAGTCAGAATGGCCATCATTCAAAAGTCCACAAATGATAAATGCGGGAGAGGCTGTGGAGAAAAGAGAACCCTCCTACACTGTTGGTGAGAATGTAGGTTGGTGCAGCCATTATGGAAAACAGTATGGAGATTCCTCAAAAGATTAAAACTAGACTTGACTTACCATATGATCCAGCAATCCCACTCCTGGGCATATATCCAGAGGGAAGCTTAATTTAAAAAGATACATGCACCCCAATGTTCACAGCAGCACTACTTACAACAGCCAAGATATGGAAACAACCTAAATGTCAATCAACAGAGGACTGGATAAAGAAGTTGTGGTATATTTATACAATGGAATACTACTCAGGCATAAAACATAATTAAAATAAAGCCATTTGCAGCAGTATGGATGGACCTGGAGATTGTCATTCTAAGTGAAGTAAGCCAGAAAGAAAGAAAAATATCATATGATATCACTTATATGTGGAATCTTAAAAAAAAAAAGGACAAACTTATCTACAAAACAGAAACAGACTCACAGATATAGAAAACAACCTTATGGTTACCAGGGGGAAGGGGGTGGGAAGGGATAAATTGGGAGTTTGAGATTTGCAGATACTAACTAATATATGTAAAATAGATAAACAAGTTCATATGTATAGCACAGGGAACTACATTCAGTATCTTATAGTAACTTGCAGTGAAAAGCATATGAAAATGAATATACATATGTTCATGTATGACTGAAGCATTATGCTGTACATCAGAAATTAACAAAAGATTGTAAACTGACTATACCTCAATTAAAATATATATATATATACACACACACACAAAAACAAAACAAAACACACACCCGTGCATAAATGTTTGTAGTAACTTTATGTGAAATAGCCAAAACCTGGTATATTACCCAGGGTTATCCAGAGAAACAAAACCAATAGGATATATGTGTTATACACATATTATTATATACACATAATCTGCTTTAAGGAATTGGTTCATGCAATTATGGAGAATGACAAGTCTAAAATCTGCAAGGTGGCTGGCAGGCTGGAACCAGGGAGAGCCAATGTTGCAATTCAAATCCAAATGCTGTCTGCTGGCAGAATTCTCCTTTGCTTGGAGAAAGTCAGTCTTTTGTTCTACTTAGGCTTTCAACTGATTGGATGAGGCCCATCTCCATTATGGAGGGCAATGTGCTTTATGCAAATTCCACTGATTTAAATGTTAATTTCATAAAAAAACCCACACTTATAGAAAAATCCAGAATGTTTGACCACACAACTGGCACTGTGAACCAGTCAATTTGACATAAAAAAAAAAAAACTATCTTGTCTATTCTATCTTGTCTAACTAACTTGTCTATTCCCAGAGCAAGAGTTTTTTTAATTTTGATGAAGTCAAATTTGCCAGTTTCTCCTTTGTGCATGCATTATGCTTTTGGTGTTATATGTAGAAAGTCTTCACCAAGTCTTGGATTCTGAAGATTTTCTCTTATCTTTTATATTTTACATTTAAATGTATGATTCATTTTGAGATAATTTGTGTTTGAAGTGTCAAGTTTAGTTTCTTTTTTTATGTAGGGATTTCCAACTCTTTCAGTATCATTTGTTGAGAGACTATCCTGACTCCCCTGAATTGTTTTTGAACCTTTGTTTAAAATCAGTTAGGCATATTTGCAAGGGTGTATCTTTTGGCTCTCTATTCTGTTCCACTGATCTGTGTGTCTGTCCCTCTGCCAATACCACACACTCTTGATAAGTGCAGCTATTAAATACATCTTGAAATTGGGTAGAGTAATTTCTCCCATTTAAAACATTTTGTCTTTCCACACAAATTTTAGAAGAATCTTGTCTCTATCTTCAAAATAGTTTGCTGTGACGTTCATAGGAATTGTGGTAAACCTGTATATAAAGTTGCAGACAATTGATGTCTTTGCTATGCAGAGTATCCCAATCCTTGCTCCAGTATTTCTCCACATTTATTTAATCTCAAGTTCTCTCGCCAGCGCTTGTAGTTTTCAGTACAGAATTCTTATGCAAACTTTATTCGATTTATACCTAAGTATTCCTCTCCTTTTTCTTTTGAGCAGTTGTCAATTTTATTGTCTTTTAAATTTTGGTTTCCACATTTTTTTTTACTAGTTTACTAGTGCATAGATATACAGTTTATTTTTACATGTTGCTCTTGTATTTTCAGACCTTGCTGCCTTGCTGAAGTCACATTAATTCTGGGAGGGTTGGTTTATTTTTTTAGAGATAGCTTTACTTTTTCTTTCCAATCTGTAAGCTTTTTATTTTCTTTTCTTGCCTTACTGTGGTGGCTAGAATTTTCAATATTACGTTGAATTAGAGTGATGAGAGTGGACGTCCTTGTCTTGTTCCTGATCTTAAGGGAAAGTGTTCAATCTTCCATCATTAAGTTTAACGTAGGCTTAGATGTAGGTTCTTGTAGATGTTCCAATCAATTTGAGAACATTCCCAGTTTTCTGAGCTGTTTTTTTTTTTTCATGTATGGATGTTGAATTTTTCAAATGCTTTTTTAAAAGTTTTATGATCATATGATATTTCTTCTTTAGCCTGTTAAAATGGTGGTGTACATTGATTGATTTCTGAAAACTGAACCTGCCTAGATCTTGTATCTTCTGGCCAGTATCACTTGAGAACATAGATATAAAAATTCCAAACAGAACATAAGCAAATTGAATAAGTTTTCTATTGCTGTAGTCACAAATTACCACAAACTTAGTAGCTTAAAACAGCATTAGATTTAATCTCTTCCAGTTCTGGGTATGCAAAATTGGTTTCACTAAGCTAAAGTCAAGGTGTCAATGAAGTTGGTTCTTTCTGGAGGCTCTAAAGGACAGACCATTTCTTTGCTTTCTGCATTCTCCAGGAGCTGTCTATATTCTTTGGGTCATGGCACTCTTCCTCCATACATACAGCTAATAAAGTAGAGCCTCTAAACTTCTGCATCTCTGCTTCTGCAGTAACATTGGTCTCTGTCTGTCTCCTCTTGTCTCCTTCTTAGAAGGCATTAGGTCCAAAAATAATCCAGGATAATCTCCCCAGTCAAGATTCTTAATTTACTCAGATTTGCAAAGTCCCTTTTGCTATAAAAGGTAAAAATTCACAGGTTTTAGGGATTAAGAGGTGGACATCTTGAAGGGCCATTTTTTAGCCTACAGTCTATTTAGCCACAGTCTATTTCTTTGTGCTGCCTTTGTTTAGTTTTGGTATCAGGGTAACACTACGCTATCTCATTTTAATTTTTGTAACAAAATTCTGCTGTGGGATTAGATATTAAATTTTGTAATTTTTTTCTTATTGTTGCTTTACTGTGAGTTGGGAATATTGTGATGAGTACTTAGTCTGATAATGTATGTAATGAATTCATTTAGCATAGCTATGTCATTACATAATAAACATAATGCTTTGCCATTGAGTTCAATAGCAAAATAACCCACACTTCACTATGCCTTAAAAGTGTGACATCCGATAGCCATTTTTCTTGTTTCTACATGATGGATATGCACTGCTTTAAAACATTTTTTCAGTATGGTTGTAATTGTGGCACTTGAAATACTGTCAAGTTGTAACTATGTCACTGTGATTTTGCAGTGTGCCTAGCAGCCATGCAAAGCGGTGACAGCACTACATATGGTCTCTGCTGCAACTACTCACCCACATTACTGTAGCGTGAGAGCAGCTATAAACAATATGTAAATGAATGAGCATTTCTGTGTTCCAATAAAACTTTATTAATGGATACTAAAGTTTGAATTTCATAACTTTCACATGTTACAAAAATATTATTCTTCTTTTGAATTTTTTAACCATTTGATAATGTAAAAACCATTCTTAGCTTACTGTAGGCCACAAAAAAACAGGTGGCAGCCCAGACGTGGCCTGTGGGCCAGAATTTGCCAACCCCATCTTATCCTCATGGACCTATATTCTAAAGCAGGCGGGGTTAGGGAGAAGAACAAGAAAATAAAAAAGTGGACAGGTGAAATATATACTTCTGTGCTAAAAAGGAAATTAAAAAGCAAGATGGCCAGGGAATGTGTCTCTGAGGAAGTAAATAAGGCAAACCTGAATGAAGAGCAGGAGGCAGACAAGAGAAAAGCTGAGTCCAGACTATTCCAGAAAGAGAGTAGCAAGGCTTAAAGCTGGAGGCAGGCACAAGTTGGGTGAACTGGAGGAACCAAAAAGTCAGGAGCGTTAGGAACATAGCAAAGACGGGAAAGGGAAGTTTTGGGAATCTAAATAAGGATGATATCACTGTTAAGAATTCAACTTTAATCTAATCAGTGGACTGCTAGGACCAACCTAATTAATACACGGATTTGTGGTCCCTTGCTAATTTGTATGACCACACAAGGAATTGTGAATTTAAAAAAAAAAGAGAGAGCAAAGGAGAAGATGTTTTTACTTTTGCCAAACTGTTCTAAGAAAATACAGTATCTCCTATGTAATCCAGTAGACTGAGAACAGAGACAATTGGACCACATCATTTACTTCATTAAATGCTCATCCTTAAGTTATAAAGCTTCCTTTTTTATTTGCCTAGGGTACAAATTTATTGTTCACTGGCTGATTTAAGGCCATTTATAGCGAATTTAATGTAAAAAGTAGTTTCTTAATAAAACTTAAAACACTAAGTGCTCAGTTTATACTTTTTTCTTTTTATGTTCAGACTAATTTGTGTGTGCCAAGCTTGTTCTAATTTCTTCTAATATACTGGAAGGAAAATCATTTTAAAGTTGCATTGATTTGTGGCAATATTTGTATTCAACAATCAAATGCTACACTATTTCCTTTTAAATGGCTATGCACTTAATTAGTTTCACTTGTTCAGCAATTAATTTGTTTCAGAGACTTCTTATTTTGATATTGAACTGAACTATTGATAGTTGGAGCAGATACTGTATCAGGATTGCAATGCATGTTTTCCAATCACACCACATAAAAAGTTTTCACATTTGAAAAAAAAAGGTCTCAATCATATCATCTAGTATCTTTCATAATTGCAAAATATCTTTCAACTAGTCTCTTTTTTTCATTTATTTTCTCCAGTATTGCTTCTAGTAAATATGTGGCAAAAGGAAGCTGCAAAAGAAACACAGAAAAAAGGATGATCAAAATTGTATATTTTCTTCAGTTTAAAAACATACTAAATATCATTAAACCATTAGAATTCAACTATCTGCAAATCTGCACCCATACTGCTACCCTACTGGGTCTCTTTTTCAACTGATCTTGCTGGTTAGTGTGGGTAATTTTGTCTTTTATAATAAAAATGATAAAAGAGCAGAAGTAAAATGAAAAAAGATAAACGCCTTATTGAACAATTCATGGTTTACTGACCATGTTAATGTTGTAATCTGCAATACAAGCAGCTAAGCCATTTATCTTCAATCAGCTGATCAATAGCAGGTTACAGTCATCTCTAGGGCCCACAGAAGTCATACTGTATGTTCATCACTCATAAACGAATGAGAGAGAACTATCAATACACTTGTCTGCATTAGAACTGAACATTTCAAGAACTGTAGGGTAAAATTTCAGAGAAAAAAATGGCAAAAATATACCCATTGATTAAGTTGTTACAGAAAAGTTTGTTTGGCATATCAAAGTGTAATACACATGTTGCAAAGTGCTGAGTTTATGAAATGTAGAGCACATTTTAAAATTTCATAATTTATATAACTTTTCTGGTAGTTTCATTGTTCCCTGTGCTTCACTGGGTGGCCTGTAGAATTCCAACTCACACAACACACTTATGGGTTGTAAGTAAAAGAAAACCTGAAACGTTCCCCCGTGACTCCCTTAGCCTCACCAACTTCCTTTCATCCTCCTTCCCAGCTATCTAGTCTCACACAGAGGTTGATAAAAAGCAAGAAGTTCATTAAGTCATTTCTTGGAGCTGTCCTTTTGATTAACCAGGAAAGAGTACTTTTGTGTCCTTGAATGTATTAATGAGAATCCTTATCAAGCCCAGCCTCTTCCCTCCAGGGATGTAGCATCAGGCCCTTTTCTGTGCTAGGAAACCACCGGCAGCATCACTGGTCAGTATCTGACCAAAGCCAGCCTGATGCCTGCTGTGCGAGTCGCTCTGCTGTGCTCAGCTAAGGTGATTACAATTAGCTAAATCCAGCAAAATGGTTCTTTTCTAAATTCAAACTGGGAAAAAGAGAAAAGACTGGCCAGCAGCAATGAAACAACAGGCCAGACAGGCATAAAATAGATTATATAGGCCATGAATTAAAAATAGAGACTAAAGCAGGTCCATGGAATTGCCTCTGATTCTAAACAGTTTTCTAGGTTAACTTCCTTCTTTTCTTTACAATAAACTGCCTTCTTCTTAAGATACTCTGAGTCTATGTCAGGATAGAATATACCTATAGCCTAGTCTATGTTAAGAGCTTCACACATTTGCCTTACATGAAACTTACCACTAAAGAAAGAATAAGATACCAAAATATGACATTTCTTCAGTTCCTAACATACAGGTGAATAGAAGATAGACACACTGACTCAAGAACAGCTTTTTCTGGGGAAAAAAAACCTACCACATTAAATATACACATACTGCACATGCATTTCAATTTCAAAAATGTGAAAATGGGGGAAAATGCATCTTAGAATCAAAGAAAAGGAATATGTTAGATTCCCTTCTGGAAGATAATATATAGAGCAAATTCTTATTTTGACAAAATTGCCCTTCTCGGATGCAGAAGAGTTATATTTGGTGAAACCACCAGTCTTACAAATGAGATAATTTAAATTCTCAGGGCATTAATATAAGATGTTACAGAAATATATATGCACACACACACACACACACACACAAAGGCAAAATTACCAGGTAACTTTCTTTCGACTCTGGTACTCAATACCATATGCATTCAAATCAAAAAAGGAAACAAACAAGATGAGAATAACCTCCTATCTCTTCCTGGTAGAAACAAAAGAAAAATGAGTGCTTAAAGATCATTTCCTAAAGAAGTTCTAAGTAAAAAATGATTCTCTTATCAAATAACTTTGGGAAACAAACCAGACTTTAAAATGTCATTTTATTTCAGATCTTTTAGAGAAGCACCATGTTTCTCCAAGAGGGCAATGTAATACCCTGATTTTAAATTCATTTGTCCATGATTTTCTCAGTCTATTTATCATGTGGAACTAGTGGTCCATGGAACATACTTTGGGAAACATAATGGCTGTATGATTTCCTTTGTAATAATGTCACAGCACTTTTACCAGGCCACAATGTACTGACATTAATCATCTTATTTACACATTTCATTTTCAAGTTAAAATCTAAACCAACTCTTATTATCTTGTGATCTGAACAATTTTCAGCATGTCATGTACTTGGACTTTTTGCTTCTCTCTAAAAAAAAAAAATCTATCTCAAAGAATCTCTCTTCTAGGAAGCCTCCAAGGTGGAACAAGAGGTCCATTTACTAACTTATTGCTGACAACCTCTTTTATTCTCTTCCTCTGGCTCCCAATAAAACAAAAAGCCCCACAGTTAAACACAACTGTTTGTCAATCCTTTTCAATTGGATTGTAAGCTTCTTTTAAGCTTTGTATAGAGGCTAACACATTATGGATTTCAAAAAGCAATCAATTCTTTATTCAAGAAGCACAATTTGTGCACACACCCATCTGACCTTGTAGATTCTTCTATTTTTCTCTACAAATAGGTCAGAAAAATATTAGTATCTGTCTTTATGTAATATTAGACAAAAAGACTTTGGAGTCTAGATTAAACGGAAGTTCATTTCATACAGGCGGCTTAGAGCCTATTCACTTCTCTCTATATGCATTCCAGAGGGAGCTGAGATACCCCAAAAACTCCCTCAGATACAGAAAGAAAGGACAACCATTCTTTTACTGACAGGATTTTGGATTTGGATTGAAGTAGTAAACTTACTAGCCAACAGCAAAGTTATTTTCTCACTTGCCTCATCAAATATATTTGAAACAACACACCCCAAAATCATACTGCCTTGGGTTTCATCTCAGATGGCATGTGCCAGGGCCTACAAAGTCCAAAACTCCAGAAGCTCTGCTGGACTTTCTGCATAATTTCTTTATTTTTCTTGCATAAAAAAGAAGTGGTACTCTTAGCAATGCCACTACAGAATTATAAAAACTTCAACTCTTCAGCACAAGGAGAAAAAGGGACATGGGAAGAGCTGATACTGTATGAGATTTCCTGGTATGGAAATTTAATTAGGACATTGGAACAACTGTGAGTTTTGCTTGGTCTATGCTATAGTCTTAATGTGGGTCTTCTGGTTCTTCTGCTGTCCCCGTTGGAAAAGGTGATTTCTCTTCCTGGAGAGACTTCCCCTGAATTCACATGGAATTTAGGCTTCTCTTACGTGTAAATGTCTACAGCTGTTTGCCTTTAGGAAGCAATATGCCACTGATACAATCTCAAATTTATCACTCACACTTATAAATTATGGCTTTGTTTAGAGGTGTTTCTGTATAAAGGTAAGATATGAATGATGTTTGCAGATGTTGGAGAGCTACCTTGGAAGGATAACGAAGCCTCAAGTCCATAGCTGTGAAATATACAGATGATTTACAGCATCATCACTAACTGGATAATATAAAATTGAAGTTTTTTGTGTTGAAAAAAATGAAATAAATAAATCTAAAGGACAAGATTAACATTTTAACCATTTTCATTCTTGTTTCTGGTTTGAAAACTGCTACCAAAAAGATACTGCTTTTAAGATAAAAATGGACTTTAATCTGGCTGAGTCATATTGAAAGTAAAGATGTTAACCTTTACATATTATCCCTGCTTTTACAAAGGATATGATCCAGCGAGATTTTGAAAGTTTAGTAAGAATGACCAATGTAGTTTGATTATTATAAAATCAAAGGTGCAAAATTTGGTATAAATAAATAAATATTTATACATTCACTCTATTATCTTGTAATTAAAAGATCGAATTTGCTAAAATAACCAAGCATGCTATCAGAGGAACAATTTATTTATAATTCAAATTTGGCATTGAATTTTGAGCTAAGTTTCCTACATGTTTATATTTCTGGCACATTATCTGTCTATCTATCTATCTCTCTATCTATCTATCTACCTATCTTGGAGTTCTGCTGAATATAAAGTCTGTATTTGCTATCCTGAAGCTTTGGTAAAGACTATGATTTGTTTTCCTTTTCATTTGTCCCCAATTTTCTTTATAGTGGTAAAATATACATAACATAAAATTTACCTTTTAACTTTAATGACATATGTCTTTTCCTAGTGTCATGAAAGTAGGCTTGAAATTGTTAAATTACGAAAAAATCTGAACAAGGCTCTGAATAGAGAATTTTCAACTCTTGCTACTTCAGCTACATGTGAAGAGTGAGTCTGTGTGGGTGTCTGAGAGTGTGGGTTTCTGTGTGTGGAGAGAGTGAGTGTGGGAGATGCCTGTATGTGCATGTTTTAAGTGTGTTGTAAGTGCAACACTGAAAGCAACAGAGTCAAATATCTTCAGAGTTGTAAAGAGAAACTTTCATTTAACCTTCAGGCCGAAAGTTACTCTATTTACAGAAGCCAGGGAGGTTTATAAAACCTTCTCACTGCCATATTGCAAGGCATTCTATAGAAGGGAAGCATATTTTGCTGAGAGGGCACTAGGGAAAGAGCCCTTTTAAATTTCAGCTTTTGCAAGATCTGAAGCAACTAATAGTAACAGGGATATTTAAAACTAAAGAAAAATCACTGATCAAAATCTGTACTTTCAATTATCAACAACTGAAGACAGAAAGATGGAATTTTTGATATGGTCTCAATTTAAGAAAATGATCCATACAAAGAGGACTAAAATGAATTGAATGATATCCAGAAAAGGATTAACAAATAACAAAGACTATGACAACAACAAAACAAAATCAAGACACATTTTCTAGCCATTCCTGGCTAAAAGTTTTTATACAAATACTAGTATAGAACTGTATTGTGGTTATAACTGCGTTATTTGTTTTATACAAGTATATATATTTTAATATACATACCCATAATTCTGTTCAAGTTAGTCATTTAGCAAATTTTAGTTTATATATTTTAACTATTTGTTTACTGTCCTCCATCACCAGAAATGGAAGCTCCATGAAGACAGGGATTTCTCTCCCAGTTCACTGCTGTACCTACAAGCCTAAAACATTACGTTACATGCAGCAGACACTCAATACATGTTTTTAAAATGGATTCCATAGCTTGGGTTTGATTTTATCTGCACTACACCTTTACAAACTCACAAGTACAAAGGACTGTTTCAGGTATTATTAAGCCCTGGCAACAAAACTAAATGACCTTTATTATAATTTTAATTCTGAGGGTCAGAATGGATAGAACAATAAGCAATGTCTCTTAGAGTGCAGAGTATAAATAACTGACTCCTTCTTGTTTGGATATATGAGAAAGTAGTATCAATTAGAGCATGATAGAGGGACATCTCCTGTGCCAACTTAAAAAAAAATATATTAAGTATTAAAAAAAATCTGTCTCATTTATTAATAGTATGGCCAGTAGACAGAAATTCAAATTCGAATGCATTTAACACCATCTCTGCTAATGGTGAGGAATATTTTATGGCTGAATAATATTCCATGTATGCATATACCACATTTTTAATCCATCCATCAGTTAATGTGCCTTTGGGTTCCTTCCACTTTTGAGTTATTACTGAACTATTATTGAAATGCTACAAACATTCATGTAGAAATTTTTATATGGACATTTGTTTTCACTTATCCTGGGTGTATACATAGGGGTGGAACTGCTGGATGATATAATCTCTATTTTTAACTTTTTGAGGAACTGCCAGACTATATTCCACAGAGTTGGCACCATTTTACATTCTTACCAACAATGTATGAGGGTTCTAATTTCTCCATATCCTCACTAACACTTGACATTGTCTGTCTTTTTAATTATAGTCATCCTACTGGATGTGAAGTAGTATCTCATTTTGGTTTTTGGTTTGCACTCCCCTAATGGCTAATGATGTTGAGTGTATTTTCTTGTGACTACGGGAAAATGGCTATTTGTGTATCTTCTTATAGAAATGGCTATTCTAATCAGTTTCTATTTTTTAACAGTTTTTATTGATTTATAATCATTTTACAATGTTGTGTCAATCTAATCAGTTTCTTTTTGTTGTTGGTGTTGAGTTGTAAGAGTTTGAAATGTGTTCTTAAATGGTTAAATTTCAATGAGAAAAGCCAGACAGAAGGTTGGGATGAATTAATGAAAAACTGTGAGTCCCTGAATATTGTTTTTGAAATGTACCTACTAAATTTTTTAAGGCTTCAATCATTGTCATCTTCTCTCTACCAGATCTGAGCTACCTCTTTAGATCCCTAAAACTCTTAAAGGTAACATCATCTTTCTCATTATACAAGGTAGTAAACTTACTTGTCTTTGGTTTCTGCTTTCTGACTCCTTCATCTTGTCTCAGTACTGCTATGGATTCAGTCACTATAAAGTGGGTCACATCTCATTCTTCCTATTTGTATGGCTAGAGCCTACGCACCATCCACTGCCCTTTCCCTAAACTACCTTCTTGCTCCCAGTCTCTTCTCCCTCCAAACCATTCTACAAGCTAATCTCACGTATCTTTCTAAAGCACTACTCTGACTACATCCCTTTCCTACTCAAAAGCTTTTATAGTTTAGCACCAGACTCCTTTTCCTATTTTTTCCCCCTCCCACTTCCTAAAATACAGAAAAACTGATTTTGGGAGGTTCTCCCATCCTATTATCCATCTCCATGATCCTGTCATAATCATTAATCTGCTTGTTTGCCTCTGCCATAAAGTATAAGTTTAAAAAAATGTAATAATGTAAAAAGAGGAATTAATACAAGTAAAAATGTTCAAAGAAAATTAAAAGGCAGCTATGTTTTAAAAAATGAGAGTAGATATTAGAATTGTTTTTTTCAGTGTGAATCTTATTCCTAGAAATCTGTTGGGACAAAAGTTAGGTGTAAATAAAGACCAAATACTTAAAATTGCATTAGGACTATTTAAAATAAGGAGGACATACATTTGCCTTCTGTGTTAACTATAGATAAGTTACGTTTTTAGACCTTTCAGTTCTCATGCACTTCTGGGGTAACAGTAGCAGTTGGTATTATATTATTGTGTAGTCCCATATTGCCGCATGGCAGAATAGCTTTTTATTTTGTGGTAAATATTTTATCAATATAAATTTTAATCAAATGGATGCAGAGAAATTTTTCTTTAACAGAAAATAGTTCTATGTCCTGATTCTTAAACAAAAGATAAAACCACAGGGCCAGATTCACTCCTGTGATGTCAGAATTCTAATACGTACAGCACCTGACACAGAGGGAGGACATAAAAGGGAAGTGCCCTTATAATTTTATCTGCAAAATATTTTAATAATCAAATATCAATATTGAATTAATCGTTTTTTTTTTTCAGGGAATGTACTCAATTATTCCACAGCTTCAAGATCACGTAACCTCAAGATCATGTACACGGAGCTGTATGCCATAAACAAAATGCAGTGAATGAATAAGCACATTTATACTTTTGCCCACACAATCTTGTGAGCATAACTTAGTCAAAAAAATTGGTGGACAAAGAAAACATGTTCTAAAATTCAGGACAAATATAATTGCTGGGATTGAGAGAGAAGAAAAGTAGGCTAAAAAAAAAAGAGATGTTTTCTATTTTATAGATTTTTCTCTTGGGCGTAATTATAAAGTGACATTCAAGTACAACCAATGAAGTCCCTATTTTTTTTCTCGCAAAATTCAAAGACATCAGCAAAACCACCTATGTCAGTAATAAAAATAAAACGTCTTTGACTTTTTAAATGTTATCATACCGTCACAGTGGAATAAAATTAGCTTGAAAAATGATCTAAAGGCACATGACGCAGTTCATTATGTATAACAGCAACAGCAGCGGTCTCCCACTGTTCATAACGGCTGCTCCATTAAATTTAGCTCCAGTCAATAATTAGGAGTCCACAAATAAACCTCGGCAATTAAATCAATACTGCCAGGCAATTATATTCCAGAGTCCAGGCTCAGTGGCACAAAAAGGCACTATATCAAAATACAGTATTAAGTGGTCTAATGCCATTTTCAACTGGATTTGTTTTTACACTAACTGGGCAGAATAAGCATATATCCAGATAATGTAGAATGTATGTATGTGTATCTACATGTGTAAAGTTATAAAATTAGACCTGGTGTCAATATAGCTTTAATAAAATTTAATAAAGATTTATACATATTGATTTATTTTTATGTTCATGATTGATAAGATTTCCATATTAAAAGGTCATATTCATAAGTTGAATGTTAAAAAAATCATTAAGTTTATTTTTATAACTTTAAAGCTTAAAAAAACCCCGTAACTATCATTACTGAACTCCTTTGGTGTGCCAGGCACCTGGCTGGATGCTGGAAATGCAACATGATTGAGAAATGGCCTTTCTTCTCAAAAGCAAGAAGACTTTGCCCAGCACCTACACATCTACACTTAAACTACGCTAAGTAAAAGAGAGTCAATCACCTTCCATTACTATTGACAGTAACAATAATAGCATTTCTAGATAATGTTTCAAAAATATGTAGAACAGATATAAAGAATATGAATAGTTCATATATAATTTACTTTTTCTTGACTTTTCCAAAAACATAGAGACTGCACTCAAGGGACAAAAATAATTTTTTTGCTATTTCAGGAAGTATGTTTTAGCTGTTCTTAATCCAGTTCATTTGTGAAATAGACAACAATTAGGCCAAGCAAAAAGAACTATAATGAAAAAGTTTTAGAATACATTACATGCTGTCAGTGATATCAAAACAAAAGCTGGCTATGACTAGAAAAGCAGGGCTCTCACCTGCCAATAAACTGCCCTGATCACTTACAAGAGGGGCACATCCCCGCAGACTATATGTGTATTAAAAAAATACTTGAAAGGGAAGAAAAAGTATCACACAGGTCACAGCAGCAGTCTCAATAGACCCCTCAGGGATTTCAGCTCGTCTTGGCCTTGTCATCCTCTATGCAGCTTTCCACTCGGCCCAGAAAATGTCGATAGGAAAATGTTTGAGGGGCCTCTGGTGGAAATTTTTTCATTCTTTCTGCATTGACAGGATGCCAAATCAATATTTACTTCCCACTAACAAGCTGCTCGAGGTCTCAGTAGAAAATATTGTAGAGAATGCGGGAAGACACAGTAATAAACAGCTGTCTGGCTGTGAGGAAAACATGAATTGACTGGAAACAGGTCCATAGTAAAAGGTCACTGAAACCCATGAACTCCTCAGGTGTCCATATCAACTACTAACTTTAAAGACACATAATAAAGAATCTCTTTTCCTAAGAGGGCTGAGAGAATGGATCCTTTTCTGTCTAGCAAGCATAGAGGTTGACTCAATAATTTAATTAATGCATTTGCTAAGACCCATGTTGGCTCTTTCCCAAGGCATTTGTTTCATTTGTTAAGTCCAGAAGTACAAACAGAGGGTTAACTTCCCTGTCTACCTATTGGAATACTTCTTTACCTAACAGGACTAAATAATGCATAAGTATTTATAAAAAGTTAGGCATCTAGTAAAAAAGTATGGCTTGGAATTTTTATCTGCAAGTTTTAATATATGGAGTAGAAAAATTAAATACCTGTCCTTCAAGAAGTTTCTGAATGTACAACAGCCATTCCTTGTCATTTTCAGCATCTATTTTTGTCCTTTCGATTTCCTAAAGGAAGAAAATAAAAACACTGTTGTTGATTACATTTATAAGAACTTGATCACATTGTTAGATAATTAATAAATCTAGAGAAATACTGGTAGAATTGGATTCAACAAAGAGCAGCCTGTCCTTTCAAAATAGAGAATATTCAAATAAATGTTCTTTAATATTAAATAATTTATAAATATTTACATATATGTGGAATATAAAACTACATTTCCATATTTCACAATATAATTCAGGAATGTTTTATTTCTGCCTCCACAGTTGGAGCTCAAGACAGGGACTGAGGCGGAGGTGAATGTGATTAAAATAAAGTGAAAAAGAAGATGGAGTTCTATAAAAGAATCATTTATAAGTGACCCTCCTGAGATGACATAAAGCCTTAAACACAAAAATCTGACTTGTCAGTAGATAACTAAGGAGTAACTATTACAATTACAAACAAAATAGGACATGGCATGGCTCTGGTGTATTTAAATGCTTGCTTATTTAAAATATTCAGTGACTAACTGATAGGCAAGGGACACTCCAACTTAAAGTGTTGTAAGCCACTAAATATTTTCAATGCATCAATTATCAAGGCAAAATATTTCTAAAAGCATAATGTAGTCACATGTGCAATTGATTACTCAGTTAAAATCATGATTCAGTTTGCAAAAAAAGACTTCAAAAAGGGAAAGGTTTGGGAAACTAACATTTGTTGAAATTTACTGTACACCAGGTATCAAGCTAGGTACTTCACATAGGCTGTCATAGTTTTTTACATGAATTCACAAGAGTTCAACGTAGCTTAAAATATATAATTCAGGTGCTTTGGGCTCTGCTTGGGCAAGTCGCTCAGATCTTTAGACCTCTGAAAGATGCAGAGATCAGTCTAAGTAAGTTCAGACCTATAATTAAATTTAATGAATATATCCAGGTACCCTGATCCTTCTCGGAACTGTGTATTTCTACCAGAGTCCTTTTTTTTCCTAGGAGGACTTCCATTTAAGGTTGTGTGGTATGCATACTGCAGGGCTGTGCACTCTGGCTCCAGACTGCATCTGCCCAGAGGCCAGGGTGCCATTTCTTCACAGAAATCTGCCAGCTACTCTTTGGGACTAAAAAGAGATTTCTAATTTATATACCCAAGAGGACAACTTTTTCTAATTTGTCCACTCAGAGGGGGTGCTTTTTTCTAAAGTGTAAGCCCAGAGAGGGTATCTTTTTAAACCACACAAAAGTGGTGGCCTGTCTTCCAGAATATGTATCTGTACTTGTGTACACACATGCACACAGAAACACACATGTACACACACATATACACATGAGGGATGCTGCTAAATCTGTTGGTTTCAAAACTCTTAGGCGATAATGGGGGACTCAACCTTAGTTTTTTGTTAGGTTTCTCACAATCAGTCCAATTTTAATTAAATGTTTATAATAACGTATAGTCAACACCATTGCCAGAGATACTATAATTTCCTGTGTATCTTATACTTGATACTATATTTGACAGTTCTCTTGTACTTCAGAATTCAGTAGAAAGTCACAGACCTTGTGGCATAGGTGCTGAAAACAGGAAACGGATAAATCACTATACTGTTCACCTATAGGATGAAAGTTTTCTCTGTAGGATTCCTCTGTCCTCTTTTCTAGGAATTCTTGGCAGTTTAAAAACCTTGCAAGTTGTAAATCTGCTCTACTCCAGGAATTTTTTGAGAAGCTGATGGGAGCGGTGTTGAAGGATGTTCTCATACAAATATTTAAGTCTATCATTTTGTTCACTCATTGAGCAAATATTTATGGGGAAGCTAAAAGAGCTATCATCTCTTTAATCTTTCTAAACAATAAAAATCTAGTATTTATGTATTGACATTCAGAGATTTAACAGCAGAATAGGACTGAATATCCTTCGCAGGTTTCACAGAAGACTGTATGTAAGATGAGATTCTGCTGTTTATGAGGCAATAACCATCAAAAATGCAGTGCCCTCACCAGGAGGTACAGAAATGCTGCTGAAGACCTACACCTATATACACATAAATTCACTCAGACAGGAGTATTTTACCCAATTTAAAGCAATAAATATCTTTTTCTTAAACTTGATCAATGATAATTTTGAATTTAGCTAGAAAAGCCAATATATTTACAGATTTTTAAAAAAATCTCATATAGGAGGAAAAATCTTCAAATCAATGGTGACCCAGCTAACTAAATCCATTCAAACTGGCTTAATTAAAAATACTAGCTTACAAGATATATGATTAACCAAAGAAAACGAAGGAGACAGGAAAGGATAACTGACTTGAGTAACAAACAAGCAGTTCTAAAGGTGATTATGTACAAGTTTATCTCTGTATTGCATAGTTAAATTTCTCTAAAGGTTTTTTTGAGTTGGTTAATACTCTTGATGTAACTTTCATCGTGCATTAATAATCTTACCTTCATTAATATTACCTTAAAGATGAAATTCTAAGAATTTTAAAACAAATAAAAATATGTACTTAAACTCAATGTATAAAAAGCCCTTTATTAATAAATATTTAAGTGATCTTACCTCTTCGTCTTCTGTGTCCAATATTTCCTCTAGATCTGACCGTGAAATGTTCAGGATAGAAGCTGCCAAGGTCTGGGCTTTATGGGTTGAGGTTTTACAAGCATCCCTGTTTTTCTGCATCTTTTTAAGCTCTCTCATTTGTTGCCTTATCGAATGGACATCATTTTGTAACTCTCTGACCAAAGCCTGCAACATATTGGAAAGAATGTGGGCTCATATGGAAGTCATAAATGAAAAGAAAGCAGTCATAACATAAAAATGTGAAGACACTAGCAAATCATTTTTTATTAGGATTACTCTGATTTTATTTATATTGGAACATAATGGATTGCTCTTCACTTATTGTCAGTATGCAGTAAAAAACTCTCTTAAATGACCACTTAACCAACTTGCTGGATTAACCAAATCTCTTCAATCTTTTTTTCAGAGTCACCAACTGCTATCTTGGTTGGTGAATACTTGCAGCAAGCAGTCTACTTATCATTGTGCCAGATCACAGCTACTCCCACCAACTGTGCAGATGCCAATTGTCAGATCTGTTTATTCCTAAGTGTGTCTATTAGTCGTAACAGGTTATTTACATAATTAATTTAATTATTGCATAAGCTAATGAAACATAACTGCAGGAAGAGAGTTGTTGCTATTTTATTAAAACTGGATCAAAATCTTTAGAAGGATTTGATAAAGACAGTTGGGTAAAGAGTCCAATTAAATTACGTGTGGGTAAGACAACAATAAAGGATTGACAAAAATCATAAAAAGTCTAGGTTTGCTTCCACAAGAGTTTTTAATTTCTCCCTTTGAGAACACATGCCTATGTGTGCATAAGAAAAAGGCAGCCGTTACTCTGGGTGGACAAAGCTCTGGAGCCCAGTGCCCGGCTTTGCGGGCTAAGAGCAGGCTAGCTAGTTGTCTGAGCTGTTTTCAATCTTTTCCCAACTTAATCAATGCTACAATAAATAATGGTGCTTGTGTGTGTGTGTCTGTGTGTGTGTGTATTGCATTCCTAGGATATAGACCTAGAAGTGAAATTGCTGGACCAAAGGGTATGTATAACCGTAATTTTGAAAGCTACTATTTCTCACTCTCCCTCCAAGATAGTACCAATTTACACCTCTACAAAGAACATATGAAAGTACTTGTTTCTCCATGCCACTAGCAAAACATTTCAGTGGATTGTTTTTTCACTGTATTTTAAAGTTTCATTTCTCTTAATAAAAATGAAGTTGAGCATCAGCCTTACTAGATTACATTTCTTTTGTCTTTTTTTTTTCTATTTTTCTTAGTAATTTATAGGTGTTCTTCATGTTTTAGGGATATTATATTTGTCTGTTGTATATTTTTTAATTTTTTCACACTTTATATTTTTCTTTTGACAGTAATAATAGTGTTTTATGCCAAGAAAAAAGTATTTTAAAATATTTCTGCAGGGAACCCTTTCCTACACTGTTGGTGGGAATGTAGTTTGGTGCAGCCGTTATGGAAAACAGTATGGAAATTCTTCAAAAGACTAAAAATAGACTTACAGTATGATCCAGCAATCCCACTCCTGGACATATATCCAGAGAGAACCTTAATTCAAAAAGATACATGCATCCCAATGTTTACAGCAGCACTATTTACAATGGCCAAGACATGGAAACAACATAAATGTCCATCAACAGAGGACTGGATAAAGAAGTTGTGGTATATTTATACAATAGATTACTACTCAGCCATAAAACATAATAAAATAAAGCCATTTGCAGCAACATGGATGGACCTGGAAATTATCATTCTAAGTGAAGTAAGCCAGAAAGAGAAAGATAAATACTATATGATATCTCTTATATGTGGAACCTAAAAAAACAGACAAACTTATTTACAAAACAGAAACAGACTCATAGACAGAAAACAAACTTATGGTTCTGGGGGCTGCGGGGAAATGGGTGGGAAGGGATAAATTGGGAGCCTGAGATTTGCAGATACTATTATATATAAAATAGATGAACAACAAGTTTATACTGTATAGCACAGGGAACTATATTCAATATCTTGTAGTAACTTATGGTGAAAAATAGTGTGAAAAAAGAATACATGTATGCTTACGTGTGACTGAAGCATTATACTGTACACCAGAAATTGACACAACATTGTAAACTGACTATACTTCACTGAAAATATATTTATACAAAAAAATTTCTATGTACTAAATCTTTTCCTTTCTCACTTTTGAATTTAGTGTGATACTTTAAAAAGCATTTTCCACAATTTTATACACACACACTTATATCAAATAATGTAACTTTCAAGTTTTTATTTTTCAGTTTTAAATGTTTTATCCATTTATAATCATCTATAAAATTATTACATAAAATCACAGTTGTCCCACTACCACTTATTAAATAGTTTATCTTTTGTCCACTGATCTCATGTGCATCTAGGTCAATTTCTGGGCTTTCTAGTCTGTTCCATCTGTCTTATTAGTGAAGTTTTATACTATATTTTAACTAGTGAGGCTTTATAATAAATGTTAACATCTGGGCAGGGTATCTCCCTCTTATTACCCTTCTTTTCAGATTTTTCTTGGTAATTTTTGTTTGTTTGGTTTTCTATATAAATTTCAGAGAGCTTGTCTAGATCCCCTTCCCCTAAACATTCTTACTGGTAATTTTATTTGAATCATGTTAAATTTTATTTGCATCATGTTAACATTTTAGAATGTTGAGTCTTACTAATCAAAGACCATGGTATTCCCTCCCAGTTGTTTAATTCTCTGTGTCTCTGAGGATCATTTAAAATTTTTCTCTTTACAGATGTTTATTCCTGGGCATTTTACTTTTTTTTTCAGCTGCTTTTGATGTTGCTTGTTGCTTGTATATATAAAGATTGTTGATATTTATTTAGCTCACTGAAATTTTCTATTTCTTGTAAGAGTTTTTCAGCTAATTCCTCTTCAGCTTCCAGGAACTGAATAATATCTGCAAATATTGATAAATTTATCTTCTATTTTCCAATTTTTATACCTCTAATTTCTTTTCTTATTGCATCGGTTGTTAAGTTCCTCCTGAACAGTATTAAATAGCAATATTGATACACATATGTGACTCTTTCCTGATTTTAGTGGAGTCCTTCTACTTCCTTGGATCATGCCAGCTTTTGAGTTGAGAGCTATATTTTTAATATATTAAGAAATATATTTTAAAATATTAATATATATCATTTTACATAGTTAAATACCTACTAATTTTATCTATTTTTTTAATAAAAATGGACACCAAATTGTCTTAAATCCATTTTAGGATCCATATAAACTATCATGATTTTTCATCATACATCTATTATTAGGATTCTTACTAATTTTCTTAGTATTGTATACTAGCATTGGTAGAATAAACTCCATTTGGTGTCGTATTATTTTTTGTTATGCTGCTGAAGTGTAATTGCTAATATTTTATCTAAGATTTCAACATTAATAAAATTTTGATTCATTTTAATTTTGTGCAATCTTCCTAAATTATTTGGAAGGTATCTTCTCTTTCCATGTTCTATATCAGTTTAATGAGACTGAATCTATCTGCTTTTTTACTGATGTAGTAGCACTCATCTGAATTTGGCCTAGTGTTTATTGCAGAGGAAAGTACCTCTTTGGCAATTTGTTTTAACTTTCTATTTGTTCTGGAGGGAGTTTTGATACATCATAGTTTTCCTAGAAAAGTATCCATTTCAGTCAGGCTTTCAAATTTATTTGCATAGAGTTGAGCTAAGTACTCTGCCACGATTTACATTTGTCTACATTTATTGTCCCTTATCATTTGTTATTTTGTATAGTTGTGCTTTCTATTTTCATAATTAGGCAAGCTAAAGATTCAATCTATTTTATTCCTTTTCCCCAAAGTTACTCTTGTATTCATTTATTAATTCTACTTTTTAATTCATTGATTTTTATTTTATAATCTTTAGATTCTATTTAATTCTTGAACTGGATGTTTATTTTCATTTATTCTTATTAATGTAAACATGTAAGGCTATACTTTTGAGCACTGTTTCAGCTGTATCCTACGGGTTATGATACTTCTAGATTGTTACTTGTTTAAAAATACTCTGCAATTTGTTCACAATTCCTTCTTAATGCAAGAACTTTATCCTTTTAAATATTTAGGTGGTAGTGACTTGTTTTCTTGTTTTGTTATTGATTGTAGTTTTATTGCATTCTCAGAGAATATTACCGATACTATTTCTACTTTTCAGAATTAATTGAGGTTTTCTTTGTGGTGTGTCTTAGGCTGGAGTGCCTGAAAGCACACCCTCAGGTGGAGATTTGCGTGCTGGTCTGTGGGAGAGAGCACTTAGGAATACACTTACACTTAGGAAGTATAAGAAACTTAGCGAAGCAGGAGCAGGCAGAGGGAAATGTTGAACTTCATTGTGGTTCCAGCAGAGGCTTCGTGCCATCTTATAAGGAGCTCCGCAGCTGAGAAAGACTTTCAGAATTGTCTCATCTTTGTTTTTTCCCCCTTATACACGACATGAACTTTTTAACTTGGATGTTCTTTATTTTTTCAGTCCGTAACCTTACTAGAGCATATTCAGGGTATGACTTATTAGGTCAATTTTCCCTGGTTCATGTTATGTTCTTAGAAGTCTTTTCATTTCTGAAAATTAATTTTGGGTTATAGCTTCAATATTTGCTCTGTTCCATCATTTTCCTTTTCTTTTTTCAAGACTCTAATTATACATATGCTGAATCTCTGTCACTTGTTTCATACTTTATTTCCCAATTTAAAAAACTGAAGCATAATTAGAATGAAATATTGCGCACATTTTAAGCATTTAGTTTAATGAGCTTTGATAGCTGTATGCTTCTGTGTAACCAAAACCCTGCTCAAAATATAGGACATCTTCATACTCCAGAAATTTCCCTGATGCTCCTTCATAGGCAAGTCCTCCCACACGCAGACAGCACTGCTAGGATTTATATCATCTTAGATTAATTTTTCCTGTTCTAGAATGTCATGTAAGTAGAATAATATGCTATATACTCTTTCATGTCTGACTTATCTTGTTCAACATGGTGTTTTAAATTAAAGGTTCATCCATATTATTTTGTATATCTGTAACCTGTTCTTTTCCTTTTAGTTTATATTAAATGTAATAAATTCAGCATATTTTTACATACATACTTCCATATGAAACCAGAAATATATATGTTTTTCCTGAGACAATTTTATTTATTTTCTTCTACTTCTTTGCTTTGTCTGCCAACTTGATTTCACTTGTTCCCATGTCTTGCCATTTTTTCTCTAAACTCTTAAATTCAACACATGCTTTTTAGAGGAAATTATTTCATTAATATTTTTATTCATCATAAAATATTTTCATCTGCTGTGTAGCAACTATTTGTAATGAAACTTCTTTTCCTGCCATTTACTTTTCCTATTTCTTTCTTCCATTTTTTTCCTAATCTATTTGTATAGATACTATGTTGGTTCATTCTTCATGACTCATTTTTGAAAGAAAGCTTTTCTTACATCACTTACTTACAGAAAGTTATGTGGCAGAGGGACCTGTTCCAGGTCAGTGAAATTTTATATACAAATTTTTCTTCTGATGAATTCCATTAGCCAGGTTATTTTTGTTATGGTTTGTTTGTATTTTTATAATGCAAGGAATCTGTTTTCTTGGCTGCTTATCAGAAAAGCTGCTTCTTGTAGATACGCTTTGTCTGGGTTATTATTCATTAAGTCCTGCCTCCTCCTCTTCTCTGGAAGCAAACTAGTTCTAGGAAGCTTCTGTACAAACCATTGCAGACCAATTCCACTGTTACAAATAGGTGATTTAGAATTTGTACCTCACATGATCTTCATTTTTGGGGAGTGAATTTTTGCTTGATCTTTCAGAGGTCTGCAGCACCTAAGTCTTCTCTCCATGGTGTCTCATTTCTACATTCCTTTGGATGCCTTCACCAATCTTACCTGGTTTTGACTGTTCCTCCATGTCTTCTAAAATACAGGATTTTAGCCGTGACCTAGGTTTGCTGTAAAAAGGAGCTGAATTTTCATTTTTTATTCCTCTTGTCTGTTGCATGATTCCAAGGGAGGGAAGAGGGGTAAATGATTACTTCACCCCTCTATAATCAAGTCAGAATTCTTCAAAGTGGATTTTCCCCTACTATTTTATTATGAACAATTTCAAACATGCAGACAAGTTTAAAGAAATGCATAGTACTCACTACCTATACGTCACAGTTAATTTTTGTTATACGTGCTTTATCACATGTCAATCCATCTCACTTTGCTGATGCATTTCAAAGGGAGTTGCAGACATCTGTACAGTTTTCTCCCAAACACTTCATCATTCACATCATTAACTAAAGTCAGTATTTATTTATAGTTCTCATTACTATTTTTGGAGGTAAAACTTATATACAGTGAAATACATATCTTAATTATACAGTTTTATGAGTTTGACAAGTGGAAACATTGGGTAACCCACACCTAGATCAAAGCAAAGAACATTTCTATCATTCCAGAAAGTTGGCTTGTGTCTCTTCCTAGTCAATCCCATCCCTAGCTCTAAGAGGCAAATAACCACTCTATTTTGTTAAAAAAAACTCTATAGATTAGCTTTGCCTGCTCTGTTCATACAAATGGAATCATACAACATGTACTATTCTGTGTTTGGATTCTTTCACTTACAGTGTTTTTTGAGAGCCATCCACATTGTTAGATATATAAGTAGTTTATTTCTATTGCTGAGTTTTAGTCCATTACATAATTATAACACTGTACCCCTTTCCTATAGACGTACACCTGGGATGTTTCTAGTTCTTAATTATTATGAATAAAACTTCTATAAATATTCCTGTACATTTTGTGTGTATGTGTATACACGTTTTCATTTCTTTTGAGTAAATATCCAGAAATAGAATTGCTGAGTCATACAGGAGGTGAATGTTTCATTTATTAGAAAGTTCTAGAGCTTTTACCTAGAACTTGCACCACTAATGGATAAAAACAGTCTTTCCTATATTTGGAGGCTTACATTTTTTTTCTTGAATTTATTTCTAAGAATTGTATTTTTGATGATATAGTAAGTTGGAAGTTCTTTAGGTCATTTCCCAATTGCTTACTATTAACATATAAAAATTTTGATTTTTGTACTTTGACCTTGTATCCTATGAAATGGCCAAACTCTTTTGTTAATAATAGTAGTTGTTTTATGTCTTTAGGATTTGCTATGCAAAGAATCATGTCTCATCAGAGAAATATACATCGAAACCACAATGAGGTTTTATCTCCTTATACCCAATACGATGGCTGCTACTGAAAACAGAAAAAACAATTGTTGGTGAGGATGTGTAGAAATTGAAACCCTTGCACACTGTTGGTGGGGTTGTAAAATGATACGACTTCTATGGAAAACAGTATGGAGTTATCTCAAAAAGTTGAAGAGTACTACTACATGATCCAGGAATCCCACTTCTGGGTATATCAAAAAGAACAGAAAGCAAGGTCTTGAAGAGATATTTGCACACTTAGGGTCACAGCAGCACTTTGCTCACAATAGCCAAGAGGTAAAAGCAACCCAAATGGTCATTGATGGATGAACTGACAAACAAAATGTGGTATATACATACAATGGTATATTATTCAGCTTTAAAAAGGAAGGAAATTCCTGTCACATGCTCTCAAATGAATGAACTTTGAGGACCTTATGCTAAGTAAAATAAACCAGTCACAAAAAGACAAACACTGTATGATTTCCCTTAGATGAGGGATCTAAAGTAGTCACATTCATAGAAACAAAAAGTAAATGATGGTTATCCAAGGCTGGGGAGAGAGGGAAAAGAGGAGTTGTTTAATGGGTATAGTTTCCAGTTTACAAGATGAAAAGGGTCTAGAAGTCTATTTCACAATAATGTGAATATATTTAACACTCCTGAATGGTACACTTAAAAATGGTTAAGGATGTTAAATCTTATGTTTTCTACCACAACAACAACAAAAAGAATCACAGTCACCTGCAGATAGGGACATTATTATTTCTAACCAACCTTTATATCTTTTTTCACCTTTTCTCTTGACTTATTGCACTGGAATGTTGAGTAGAAGTGGTGAGTGAACAATTTTGCTTTGCTCCTACTGTCAAGGAGAAAGTGTTTAATATTTCACCATTAGATGTGATGTTTGCTGTGGGTTTTTGTAGATGTCCTTTAACAGATTTATCAAGTTCCCTTCTACACTTAATTTTCTGGGTTTTGTTGCTTTTGTTATCATAAATGGGTGTTGAATTTTGTCAAATGACTTTAGGGGTTATTTGTTTGAAATTTTCTTTTATTCTTTGAATAGAGTGGATTACATTGATTGATTTTTTAAAAATTGTTGAATCAACCTTTCATTCCTAAGATAATATCAACTTATTCATGATGTAAATCCATTTCATATAATGCTAGATTCCACTGACTGATATGCAGTTGAGGATTTTTACATCTATGTTCATGGTGAAATGAGGGTCTGTGATTCTTTTTATTATAATGTCTGTCACATTTTGGTTTTAAGGCTATGCTGGCCACATAAAATGAGTTGAGACTTATTTTCTCTTCTCTCATTTTCTGAAAAATTTTCTGTTAGATGGTGCTATGTTTTTCCTCAAATGTTTGATAGAATGTATCAGTTAAACCCTCTGGATCTTGAGAGAGTGCATTTGTGTTTTGTGTGAAGGTTTCAGATTTTTTTTTAATCCAATTTCTTCAACTAATAAAAAGCTACTCATACTTTCATTTCCATCTTTTGTCAGTTTTTGTGATGAAAAGGTTTTTCAAACTCTGGATGGTTTTGGAAACTCAATTTCCTTTTCCTCTTGGTAGTTTAGTAGGGACTCAGGGTAGTTTAATAGCTACACTGAGTCAGTCTGAGAAAAGAGGTCTTTTTGGCTGATGTCCGTAGGCAATGCTCAAGGCAGGATTCTCAGTCTACACACACTGTGGGGATGGGGCTCTTTCTCTCTCTTGATGTATGCAGACCTCTCTCTGCTGAAAATTGTCCATGGTGCATACCAAATATTTATACTCAGTCTTTGCTGCGGAATAAAGGAAGTTCTAGGGCTGTCTGCATTCTACTACTTCTCTGCCTCTCAGTTTTCCCCCAACAAACCTTATGTTATCTGACATGTGTAGTGCTAGATATATGACAGGTAAGATATTCATTTCACCTAAATTGTCAAATTGATTGGTATAAACTTGTTATATAACATTTCCTTATATGTTTAGGATCTGTAGTGATATCTCATCTTTCCTTCCCAATATTGGCAATTTGTATTTTTTTCTTTTGATATCTTTAGCTAGAGATTTATCAATTTAGTTGATCTTTTCAAAGAACCCATCATATGTGCATTTTAAATTATGAAAGAAACTGCCATGTTGCTCTTTAAAATGATGTATCAGTTTATACTCACTTTAAAAGCATGTGAGAGTACTTTTTCCCATAGATTCTTGTCAATTTTGAATTTTATACACCTTTTATAGTTTTTTGGTCTGATATCAAATAGATGATAAATTATGTTTAATTTTTATTTATTTTGCATTTCCTGGATTTCTAGTGAGACTGAGGATCTTCACAATATATTTATGTGCTATCTGTATTTCTTCTTCAGTGATTATTTTTATTACTTGCTCTTATTTATATTGGGCTATTTGTATTTTGTTCATTTATTTGCAGAAATTCTTTATATATTCTAGATATTGCTTTATCAGTTACTTATGCACAAAGATTCTCTCTCACTGTCACTAGTCTTTTAACTTTATTTACAGTATCTTTTCCCTATAGTTAAGTGTCTTTATATAATCGTAGTTTTTAGTTGCATTTATTGATTTTAGGTTTTGTGTGTTGATTAGTTTCCCATCTCAAGATTATAAAGTATTTTTGTAATGCTTTAACCGTTTTATTTTTTATTCCTGTATTTTATGTTAATGTGTAATATATATCTGTGGGTTTTGTGAATTATAAGCCAATCATATTATTTTCTAACTTGAAATCAATTTCTCCAAAATGCCATTATTGACCACTTTCCCTAATACTGATTTGAAATGCAAAATCCAAACTTTACACTCTAAATTCCTATGTATCTGAGTCAGTTTTTGGAACTCTCTTTTCTGTTCCAGAGCTCTAAGCATCTGTTTCTGCATTCATCGTGCTGTTTCATTTACTACAGCTTTATAGTATGTTTTGGTATTTGCTAGGAAAAAACTTTCCTCTCTTCCTGCCCATTCTTCTCCTTGTTCAGCTATCTTCATTCCCTCTCCTTCAGTTATATTTTTGGAATCAATTTGTCAGTATCTTGGACAGCACTGACATTTAGATTAGATATGGAATGAAATCTCACATTCACAATATTATTTCTTCCCATTCAGAAAAACAGTATATCTCTTCATTTATTTAGTTCTGTTTTATGTCTCTCAGTGTTTTATAGTCTACATTATATTTTTTGCATTTCTTGAATGGTTTATTCCTAGGTATTTAATAGTTTTTAAAATCACTGTAAATAGACATTTAAAAATAGTATTTTAAATATATTATTACTTGTAAAGTCTCCTTTATTTTGTATGCTGACCTTGTTTTGAACTTGTTGCTAAATTATCTGGTTAGTTCTAATAATCCATGATTTGATTCTCCTGAATTTTCTAAGTCCACAAATATGTCATTGACAATCACAGTTTAGTTGTACATTTTCAATTCATTTTTCGGGAGGAAAAAAGGAGGTATTTTATAGGTTATATTTAAAAATTTTTATTCAAGCCATTTTAAAATTTTGAATTTATTGTTTTCTTTTTCTAGCATCTTGAGTTGAAAGTTAAATTTAACAGTTAAACTTGGCTAAATTCCAAAGGTTTTTGATATTTCACTGTAGTTCATTTTGAAACAGTTCATAAACTCACAATTTATTTCCTCCTTAACTCAAAATCATATAAATGAGTTTGGAATTTCTAAGATGATGGAAACATTTGACCACTTAATTTTGTAAAATCACAGTTATATTATACCATAGTTAGGGTACATAGTCTAAATGAGTTTTGCTTTTTCAAACTTGCTGAACTTTGTGGCTTAGGATGTAAGTACTTTTTGTGAATGTTCCTCATGGGTTTGAAAAGAAAGTAGCCTTGCTGACATTTTCTCTACTTGAACTGTTGATATCTGAGTATTATATAGATTAAATAAAAGAGGATAGTAAATACACTTGGGGATTCATTGATTGCCTTTTATATTTTCACCAAAATTGTGCTTAACATGTTTTCAGTCCTTAGTTACGAATTTAAATTAATACAAATCAGCATGGTTATGTTTTTCTTTAGAGACATTCAGCTGCTTAGGTCAGATGGAAAACAGGTAGAAATTCAAAACAAACTAGGTTTGGATTTTTTTCCATGTGAATGTGACAGAGTGACAGATGAGCCTGGGGATATATGTTAAACAGTGACCATGACAGAACATGGAGTCCTTGCTGCATGAGGAGGGAAGTAAAGGCACAATGAGAAGGAGAGTGGTAATAACAAGTGAAAAAGTGGTAAAGTTAATGAATTTAGGTTGTAATCACATCAGAGAATTGCTGGAGTATAAGTACAAGAAGAAATGGGGATCAGAGAATAAGATGCTGGAAACAGAGATTTTAAAGTTGATGCAGCTACTGCTACTGACAAGGCTAAGAGTAATGTTTCTTAATGGTGATACTTTTGGTATTTTGGAGATGACAATTTTTTATTGCATAGGACTAACTTTCACAATGCAGGATGTTTAGCATCCCTAGCTTGTGGGCACTGAATGTCAGTAGCATTTCCTTGTCAGTGTGACAACAAAGCACCCACATATATTTCCAAGTGCTCCATAAGGTAAGGTGGGTGATGCTTCCTTAGTGGAGAACCAAGAATCAGGGATATGATTATGAGACCAATCACTGGAACTGAATATGCTAAATAATTGAGAGACCAGGGTGTTGAATGGCCTACATGGATATAAGGTCACCCCAGATTGTAATAGAATTGTGCTGGAGAGAAAGACTGCAAGCTAAGTGAAAAGCTGTACAATTAACCTTCTACAATGAGGTACAAATGAATTTGGGTGGGTTATTATATGTCCCAATGGGCTTCTGAGATCTATTTCAAGAATTTCTTAATCTTACGTATTCCAATCGAATTTCTAAATAGGATTGAATAATATTGGGATTCCAGGATCCACTCACACATATTACTAGAGTGTCACTAGAAAGAGGTACCAAAAGAAGGTAGAACCAATCAATGTTACACAGCAGACATGATGAGCAGTGCTGTGACTAAATAATCTATCCTATATACTCGCACTTCAAATGCCTTTATTAATAGTTCTCAGCATAAGAAAAAAAATTGTAACTATGTGTGATGATGGATGTTAACTAGACTTACTGTGGAGATCGTTTAGCAATATATACATATAGTGAATCATTATGTTGTATATCTAAAACTAGTATAATGTTATATGTCAACTATATCTCAATTTTTTAATGGTACAATTTTAAATTGCAGTATTTGGTAGGAAAAATACTGGGATACATGTAGACGTTTACTCATTTAAGAGCAGTAATTCTGTATATATTCATATCAACAATGTTCTTTCATTCCTTTTACTTCTGTCAACTACAGGCATCCTAATTCAAAATGCTTTGAACTGTCATTCTATACACAGGATACACAGAGTTTTCAGCAATGTTGCCATGATCTGGCTAAAAGCAATACAGGTATATTTGGGAACAAATGCCTCTATTATTAGAAAATGTTATATTACTTGGTTGAAATATACTTCATGATGCTTGAATATTCCTCTCCCCTTCCAAACTATGCCTTTCAGATATACAGTAGAATCTCATTGCATTAAGATCACTGAAATGTTTTATCTTCCATCCATACATCCAAGTTAAGTTTTTGTTTTCATATGATTACACTTGCTTTGTGTTTATATGCTGGGTCTCAGCTTTACTTCTCTCTCTCTCCCTTAAGTAAATCAGTCTGCTTTCAGCTCTGGGTGCTTCTTCCATCTAGATTTTATTTTTACTTCCCTTCCATCCATTACAAAATTGCCTTCTATTACCAGTTCAAAATCAGCTCAGTTCTTTTTTAAGGAAGTCTAAAACCCTCAAACTATGCAAAACTCTCTAAATATTTCAATGTTAAAAACATTAGAACCTTTCAAAAGTTTCACTATATTTGCATGAGTTGAATAATGGTCCTTGGCAATCACTTATTATCAAGGTAAGTAAAAACACTGTATGGTACAAAATAAGCATTCAATAAATGTTACCTGATTTTCTAAAAATTTGTGTCAGCTTTCTTAAAATTCTTGGAAAATCATGGGTTAGGAATTGTTCTAATATATGAGTACATTTTCAAAATAGGAATACTTTCTTGGATGTACATCTTGATGAAAGTCTCTATATTTTTCAATATTATAAAAAAAAATTTTTGTAATCAGCCAGCAATGCAATAGTGTTAGAGCAAAAGACAACAAGCTATTTCATTCCAGTCTTATTAGATCTAGTTTCCCAGTCTTTATCAATGAGTCTTTATCTGTGTTAGCTTACTACAGAAAATTTTGAGTTTCATTGAATCATAATGGACTGATTGGATTTTTTTCAATAAGATTAGATTATTGTAAAGAAGTTATAATTGGCTACTCAAATGTTCTGGAGTCACTCCTACTATCATAGTTTCTTAGAGAAGTAATGTATTTTTAAAAACAGCTTCTTAAACAGATTTGTTAAGATATAATTTACATACTTGAAAGTTCACCCACTTAGATTTTATTATAAAACTGTTTAAAAATTATAATTAAGAAGTGATGTCACCAAAATGGTAGAGTAGGAGACCAAGCCTCCATCTCACCACAGAAATAAAAACTCAGCTATCCACAAACAAAAATAGCTCTGGCAGAGCTCAGGGGTCCACTTAAGAAACTTCAGCTACACCGTGGAGCAAAAAACCTGAGAATAACTGCACAAAAAGAAAAAATAGGACAGCTTCATTTTGTCTGCATCATCCCATCCACCAGGGCGGCACTGCTCAGTGCCAAGCAGGAACTCCGCAGTTCAAAAGAGTTCCCTCACTGGGCAAGGTAAAATGAGGCAAGCAACCAGCTTCCCCAGTCTTCCATATCACTGTATGAAGCACCCACCTTGGTTTCACGCCACCCAGAGACTGACAAAGCTGCAACACACAGAGATAGGCTGGCACAAGGAAGAATGCCTGAGGCTACTCCAGTATCAGCTACGCAGCAGAAGCAGTCATGGTTCACAGTGGCCTGCTCTGTCGAAGACCTGAACAGCTTTCACCATGGAAGAAACCAACGGCCAGGATGGCTGCCATGGTCCCCCTGCAGATTTCACCACCGTGCTTCCCCCTCCATAGGTTTTCACCTTCACAGATGCCACCTGCCTGAGTCCCTCCCTACCCCAAACTGGACCCTGCAATCTGCACTGGAAGCCAGCCGGGCCTCTACAGTTGCACAGGGGCAACACACCAGTCCTGATCCCTGCAGCTGATGCCCATGGCTGTGCATGCATTTGGGGCTAACCCTTCGTCAGAGGACCTGCTTGCCACTGGCCTGCCTCCTGGCACTGGTCTCCAGTGACATGCAAGTACCTGTGACGAGACCCTGTAGCCACCACTGTTTGGAGGCCCACATCTGGCCTTGCCTTCTCTCACTGGCCTGTACTGTTGGGCTCACCTGCAGCTAGCCCCTCCGTCTGAGCACCTGCATGGCAACACTCAAATCCTGCAACTGACCTCCACTGCCATGTGGGGCCCCACATAAAGCAAAAATTGCCTATACTAAGCAAAAAGAAAGACATCAAATAAATAATCTAACTGTACACCTCAAGGAACTAGAAAAAGAACAAACTAAGCCCAAAGTTATTAGAAGTAAGCAAATAACAAAGAGCAGAGGAGAAATAAATAGAGACAAAAAAGACAACAGAAAAGATCTGTGAAACTAAGCTACTTTTTGAAGAGGTAAACAAAATGGATAAACTTTAATCTAGACTTAGCAAGACAAAAATAGAAATGAAATTAATAAAATTAGTAATGAAAGAGAAGACATGACAACTGATACTACAGGAATACAAAGAAGCATAAGAGGCTACTATGAACAATTATATGCCAACAAATTGGACAACCCAGAAGAAATAAATAAATGCCTAGAACATACAACCTGCCAAGACTGAATCATGAAGAAACAGAAAATCTGAAACAGACCAATAATGAGTAAGGAGATTAAAGCAGCAATCAAACACTTTCCAACCAAGAAAATCTCATGACTTGATGGCTTTACTGGTGAATTCTAACAAATTCTAACAAATTCTAAAAATTAATGTCAATCCTTCTTATACTCTTCCAAAGAATTGAAAAGGAGAGAATACTTCCAAATTCATTTTATGAGGCCAGCATTAACCTGATATCAAAGCCAGATAAGGAAACTACAAGAAAGGCAAATTACAGGTCAATATCCCTGGTGAATATAGACGCAAAAAATCTGAACAAAAAACTAGCAAACTGATTTCAACAACTCATTAAAAGGACTATATGCCATGATCAAGCTGGATTTATCCCTAGGATGCAAGGATGGGTCAACATACACAAATAAAAAATGTGATATGCTACAATAACAGAATGAAGGATAAAAATCATATGATCATCTCAATAGACACAGAAAAAGCATTGAAAAAAATTTAACATCTTTTTATGATAAAACTTTCAACAAACTTGGTATAGAAGGAACATACCTGAACATAACAGAGACCGTATAATACAAATCAAAGCTAACATCACACTCTATAGTGAAAGGCTGAAAGCTTTTCCTCTAAGATCAGGAAAACAAAAAAGGTGCCCACTCTCACCATTATTTTTCAACATAGCACTAGAAGTCCAAACTAAAGTAATCATGCAAGAAAAAAAAGCATTCTAATCAGAAAGATAGAAGTAGAATTGTCATTGTTTGCTTATGACATGATCTTTTACATAGAAAGCCCTAAGGGTTTCATCAAAAAGCTGTTAGAATTAATCAACAAATTCAATAAAGTTGCAGGATACAAAATCAACAGACAAAAATTAGTTGTGTTTCTATAAATGAACAACAAAACATCTGAAAAAGAAAACGATCCCACTTGTAGTAGCACCCAACACAATAAAATCTTTAATAAATTTAACCAAGGAAATAAAAGATATATACACTGAAAATTATGACACTGAAGAAAGAAACTGAAGAAGACAGAAATAAATAGAACAATATCCTGTGCTTACTGATTGGAAGAATTGAAATTGTTAAAAAGTCCATTCTACCCAAAGCTATCTAGAGATTTCAATGTACACTCTATCAAAGTTCCAATGGCATTTTTGATAGAAATAGGATTTGTATGAAACTTTGTATGAAACTACAAAAGATCCTGAATAGCCAACTGTTCTTAACAACAAAGCTGAAGGCCTCACACTTCCTGATTTCAAACTATCTATAACTCATACAACTCAGTAACAAAAATCCAAATAATCTAATTTTAAAAAGGACCTGAACAGACATTTTTTCCCAAAGAATATTTACAAATGACCAACAAGTACATGAAAAGTGCTCAACCTCACTAATTATCAGGAAAATGCAAATCAAAACCACAAGGTATCACCTCACATCTGTTAGAATGGCTATTATCAAATAGACAAGAGATAATAAATGCTGAGGATGTGGAGAAAAGGGAACTACTGTGCACTATTAGTGGGAATGTAAATTGGTTCAGTCACTATGGAAAACAGTACAGCAGCTCCCCCAAAAATTAAAAACAGAACTACATATAATTCAGCAATTCCACTTTTGATTATGTATCCAAAGGAAATGAAAACAGAACCTCAAAGAGATATATGTACTCTCATGTTCATTGCAGCATTATTTGTAATAGCCAAGACATGAAAACAAATTAAGCATCCATTGATGGATTAATGGATAAGGAAAATATGATGTGTGTATGTATGTATGTATGTATGTGCGTGTATGTGTTTATATGTATGATGGAATATTACTTGACCACAAAAAGGAAATCTTCCAATTTGTGACAATATACATGGATCCTGAGAGCATTAAGCTAAGTGAAATAAATCAGACAGAAAAAGACACTTATCACTTTTATGTGGAATCTTAAAAAGCCAAACTCAGAAAGAGTAGAAAGTGGTTGCCAGGGGCTAAGAGGCTGGAGAAATGAGATGTTGGTGAAGGACGTGTTAACTAGCCTTATTTTGGTAAACAGTTCATAATATATGTGTATCAAATCATCACATTGTACAGCTTAATCTTATACAATGTTACATGTCATATCTCAAGAAAGCTGGGAAAAAAGAACAGAAAAATCATAATTTCATAATTAAGAGAGTAAAACAGTGCCAAAATATTAACATACTAAAAATAAAATTATAATGCTCTACAAATGTTCTCACTAAAGAAGCAAGGAATTTATATGCCCAAAACATACTACTAGATCTTACCAAAGCGAATATATATTGACAATTAAATAATTTAAGCTTCTCGCTAAATGTTGCTCTTTGACTGACATTTATTTATCAGCTAACAAAAACCAGTGAGAAAATGGAATTTGGCGTATGACTCTCACATACAAGCACATTAACAAGCCTATACTATATCAGGGCTCAATCAAACAGAGCAAATACTTCTAGAAATTTCCCTTGTGCGTTTTATTCCATTATTAGGAGAATTCAAAGCCTCAGCTCTGCCATATATCCAGCCCAGATGCTCAAAACACTTGATTTTACCCCAGGGCAAAATTCCATATTCAAGACTAGATCTAGAACAGATGGCCACTCCACCTCTTCTATAATCTGGTTGTGCCCTATGAATAAATGAAAAGACTAAAGGGAACACAGATTCCACAACAGGGCCAGAACAAACATTATTACTATTAATACTACTAATAATATTTATTAAGTACTTTTGTGTATCTGACACCCTAATAAGCTCTGCATAGAATGAGTCCAGGTGATCACAATGTTCCAGGTAGGAACTGTATGTATTCTTTAGCTGTGCTCATTAAGGAATATGCACAGCTCTTGCCTTCACAGAGTTTTCAGTCTGAGCCGTGATTAAGTGTCCAGTACTATTCTTGAAGCAGATGTAAAATCAACTCCTCAAGAATTTAATGAGCCCTATTATGTGGGTAAAATGAATGATAGTGTCCCTGACTTCATATTGGCTATAATCTACTTGAAACAAAAAGGCAAACACAGAGTTCACAGTCATGTGTTAATTTATATGGTACATACCATGATTATTCAGGAAATAAATGATAGCCATACCACCACCACCACCACCACCACCACCACTACTACTAGCTGACACTCAGATAACACGTTAGGTATATCGGGCAGTGCTTGAGCTTCATCTATGTTAATGCATTTAAATTCTCACTTCAGGTATGTTCCATTATTACACTCATTCTATATATAGATGGGGAAACTGAGGCACAGATGATTAAGTCACTTGCCTGAGATAAGAGAACTAGAAACTGGCAGAGTAGGGTCCTTTCCTCTTAACCACAGAGTTAAAAAAGAATTCATGGAAGGGGAAGGCACCAAGCTAAAACTGAAGGATTTAGAGCAAAGAGCAGAGAGGGAAGGGCATGTCAAGAGAGAAGAACTTGAGCAAAGGCAAGACTGAACACAACCTGGGTGAAACCTGAAAAGTAGTGGGGGGAAAAAGATTCCAAACAGGATAGGGTCAAATAATGGAAAGTCCTAAATTTTTAAAGAGGTGGAAGCTTAGCTTTAACACAGTAGTATTTAGGAAGTCACTGATAGTGTGTTGCCTCAGATGGCAACACCTGAGCATTTCTGCCCAGTCCTAGGGCCATACGTGCGAGGAAGAGAAGGATGATGGTAATCTCATTCCCCAGACCCAAATATCCAGCCTTTGCCAGCACTTCAGGTTTGACCAACAGTTTGCTTGTGGCTCTTTATTAGATAAATGAATTAAATGGCAGAAGTAATGCCAGTATCAACTACATATTGGCCCTAAAACACAGTAAAGAAAAGCAACTGCCAAATTACCATCTGAAGTCGTAAGTCGTAAAGGGTGTCATTAAATACCAAACTGATAGATACTTTGTTATATAGAGTCAATCCATAAAAGCAATTTGGGGCTTTAAGAAAAGTGTTTTAAAAACTGTATTAATGCATAATGTCACCTACTTAGCTTGTTAAATGCAGATTATTGGGCCCCACCACAACCAAGATTTTGATTCAATAAATTTGGGGCCCAGAATTATGCATTTTATTTAAATACAATAGAATCTATTGATTTTAATGCAGGCAATCTCAATACCAAACTGAAACAATGTGGAAAAGTTCTAAAAGAGTACTAAAAATACTTTACCCATATATGTCATCATCTCTACTATACAATCTTTAATACATTACTCATATTAAAAAGCCATGAAACCAGGGCAATCCTGAATTTATTAAAACATCTACACTCTATCATTTTGGTGAAAATATGAAGGACTAACATGTCACTCTTGAACAATTTGAGTTAGACATTCACTATCATTAACTATAATTCATATTCTCTGACTTAAAATTTTTATTTTTTAAAAGATAGTTTTTGCTAAACTACTTTATGTGATGAAGTACACACATTACATTATCACGAAGGTCATGAAACATCATCAAGTTTATAATAATCAGGTATCTAATCATAAAATCCATTTTTCTATTTTAAAAACTGCTAGTTATCAATTCTTCTTTTTAAAAAGGACACATTCAAAGTCTGTTTCAGTAAACCCACCGACTTACAGTCAATCTTTAACAGAGGAGGCAAGAATATACAATGGAGAAAAGACAGTCTCTTCAGCAAGTAGCGTTGGGAAAACTGGACAGCAGCATGTAAATTAATGAAGTTAGAATATTCCCTCACACCATACACAAAAGTAAACTCAAAATGGCTTAACAATTTAAATTTAAGACAAGACACTATAAACCTCCTAGAAGAAAATATAGGCAAAACATTTTCTGACATAAATCTTGGCAATGTTCTCCTAGGGCAGTCTACCCAGGCAATAGAAATAAAAGCAAAAATAAACAAATGGGATCTAATTAAACTTACAAGCTATTGCACAGCAAAGGAAACCATAAGCAAAACAAAACAACAACCTATGGAATGGGAGAAAATATTTGCAAATTATGTGACTGACAAAGGCTTAATTTCCAGAATATATAAACAGCTCATACAACTTAACAACAAAAAAACAAACAACCCAATCCAAAAATGGGCAGAAGACCTAAACAAGCAATTCTCCAGTGAAGACATACAAATGGCCAATCGGCATATGAAAAAATGCTCAATATTGCTAATTATCAGAGAAATGCAAATCAAAACCAAAATGTAAATGTAATTAATTTACACCAGTCAGAATGGCCTTTGTTTAAAAGTCCACTAATGATAAATGCTGGAGAGGCTGTGGAGAAAAGGGAACCCTCCTAGACTTTGGTGGGAATACAGTTTGGTGGAGCCACTATGGAAAATAGTATGGAGACTCCTCAAAAAACTGAAAATAGACTTACCATATGATCCAGCAATCCTACTCCTGGGCATGTATCTGGAGGGAACTCAAATTTGAAAAGATACATGCACCCCAATGTTCATAGAAACACTATTTACAATAGCCTAGACATGGAAGCAACCTAAATGTCCACTGACAGAGAACTGGATAAAGAAGTTGTGGTATATTTATACAACGGAATACCACTCTGCCATAAAAAATAAAATAATGCCATTTTCAGCAACATGGATGGACCCGGAGAAGATTATTCTAAGTGAAGCCAGAAAGAGAAAGAAAAATACCATATGATATCACTCATGCATAGAATCTAAAAAAAAGAAAAAAGAAGGCACTAATGACACTTATCTACAAAACAGAAACAGACTCACAGACATAGTAAACAAACTTATGGTTACCAGGTGGAAAGGGGGTGGGAAGGGATAAACTGGGAGTTTAAGATTTGCAAATACTAACTACTATATATAAAATAGATAAGGTTTCTTCCATATAGCACAGAGAACTATATTCAGTATCTTATAGTAACCTACAATGAAAAATATGAAAATGAATAGTATGTATATGTATGACTGAAACATTATGCTGTACACCAGAAATTGACACATTGTAATCTGACTATACTTCAATTAAAAAAGACTATTTCAGGACAAATAATATTAGAATTTGAATAAATTTTATAATTATGTATTTCTAATTTTATATTTTGGCTAACAATGCAACAAATAAAACTCTAAGCTGAATATAAAACAAGAAAAAAAGATTTATGAAGGTAAAATCATGTTGTGGAGGCAGAGAGTAATTAAATAATTAAATGTTGTCCTTGACTTTAAGGAATTCATCATAGTCTATAATTGACAACAGATTTGTTTGCTGATGATAATACAAGGCAGAATGGAAGGCACTAAACAGAGATGTAAACCACGCACAGTGGGCTCAAAGTAGTGGTGCAATCATCAGACTCCCAGCCCTCAGTACCTCCTGTCTCTGAAACCAGAACTGCTCCTCTTTCATTTTTCTGGAAAGGTTAAGGCAGGAATACTGGCCAACTATACAGGGCAGAATTACAGACTAGAGGTCTAAAAATTCCTTATAAAGACCTCCAAATGAAACACCCATTTAGCCTGGTATCCGCCCTTCCCCTACCATCCTCAGCTTTCATGATTCCTTGCGCAGCCTGAGCCCTTCTGGGATTCTTCAGCTGTCAGATAATTTCTAGATGGTACACCCTTTGGAGGCACTTCGGTTTGCCTTCCTTTGTCCTGCTAAATCATTTACCGTTCCTCTACGCATTCCATGTCTTTATAGGGCATAAACTGACATTAAGAAAAGAATATTAATAATAGAGTGGAAAATTTTAAACTCAAGTTATAAAAACAAATCTCTTATAGAGAAATTTTGAACAATGTGGCAAGTAGGGTAGGAGAAGATGCTTTGTGGTTTAGGAAAGCAGAAAGGAACTTCCAAGTACTCCCCATATCTTCTGAAATAGGCCACTGCCTTCACTCCCTGAGGGCAAGTACAAGTTAGTAAAGCACAAAGATTCAAACCTTCACAAATATGGTGAACTCTTCCACTTTGTCATTGGCTAACAGCAATTTCTTCTGTGCACCTTCGAGGGCCTGCTCACTTTGCATCGCTAATCCTTGAAGATGCTTTGACGCCGCTGTTTCAATTTCTGCCATTGCAGATTCAGCCTCATTTATTTTTGATACGAGAAAGGAAAGCCTGATATCCTGCAAAAGACCAGTAATCATAGAATAAAAAAATATTTCTTAAACAGATTTGAAAGTTAGAGATGTCAGGTAAAGAAAGGGTTTCATTACTCTATGTCTTGTATTTATTTTTATTTGAGTAAAATTGACAGTTGTTTTTACTTTCAGTGAATATCCTGAGCATATATTCTCATATATTTATCACTAAAATTAGTTTATGCTTTTTAAAAATAATAAATCATTAAAGGCATGGAAGCTATTTTAGAACAAAAGATCTCATATATCAAATGGAAATATTTAATTATTTTATAAGTTTAGGTGGACCTAAACATTTAATTATATCCACTCACATAAATCCCAATTCTCAACAAGAGTTTTCATTTATTAGAAATTATCAAGGCAAACAAAATGTTTCTCTAATACAGCTCTCCCTTTAATAGTAAACGTATTGTTAGCATTTCATGTAGAGATAGAAATATTCTTTGCAGTTATTGGAAACGTTTAAGTAGCCATAGTAGTTTTGAGGAGAAAAGAATGACAACTTTAAAAATAAAAAGACATTGTTACATTCCATCTCTAAGCTAAAATGTCCTAAAACAATACCTTTTTTTCTAACTCCTCTTTAGTTTTCTGATACATCTGTTCATACTGTGACTTCTCTTTCACAGCAACACTAAGTCTTTGCTTTAGTGAATCAATTGATACCTTCTTATTGGAACACTCTTCAGTTAATGTCTTCACCTATAATAAAAGCATAAAGGTAATTATTGGTAAAAGCATTCTAGTACTACACAGTATTTGTTTCAACAGAAACCAACTGAATGCATGAATAAATCTAGTTGCATTTATTTTTCTCATAAATAGTATCAAATTCAAGTGTAAGGTTTATAAAACTCATGCAATGAATGAGACTAAATCCCTATGAATCCTTAAATCAATAGCAAAACCCCAAAACTACACAACAGCAGGAATATTGGTATGTGTAGACTTTTACCTAATAATATAAAATGAATTTAAACTATATTTCTTTTAATCAAGCAGTAGATGGTTGGTTTTGGTTCTTAAATAAGCCAAATAATGGATAACTCTCACTTATATCCCCTAATGAAAGTAAAACATGTACCTTATAGGATAAAATTAAATCAGTAATACAAAATATGTTGAATACATTTCAAAAAATAGCAGAAGAAATAGTTTTTTTCAGTTTAATGCTACTAAAGATATATGATTACTTACATGAACATTCTAAGACTATATCTGAAATGAGTACAGAAGTTAAAAAATGAGCAAAATTTAAAGGACAGCATTGAAAAAAACCTATAGGAAGTACTTATAATTCATGTGAGTGTATGCAGGAGAAAGAAAGAAAATCTATGCATTTGTCTTGCGTATGAAAATTTCCTCTCTTAAACCCATTTGAGCACTACTTATATTTTTATCTCCAATAAGGAAAATAAGGGAGATGCTCTCTCTGGAGTGGGTGACATTTAGTGAATGCCAAAGCACAAGCTGCTTTATGAGTTGTGTAAATAACACCTTTTAAAATTTTTAAAGAAAAAAAAACCTCTTAGTCAGCAAATTGCTGATTTCTACTTTGGGATCAGATATTGTACAACTGTTTTAAATATGACTCTTTTTGTAAGTACGCTGAATTAAGTGTATACAAGGGGAAAATACATTTCAAAAAAACTGTGTGGGGGAGGGTATAGCTTGAAGTGGTAGAGTGCATGCTTAGCATGCACTAGGTCCTGGCTTCAATCCCCAGCACTTCCTCTTAAAAAAAAAAAAAAAGTAAACAGGTTAAGTAAACCTAATTACCTCCCTCCCCCTCCCCCCAAAATTAAACAAAATTGTGGTGAGAACACATTTCAAAGGACTTCTGAAATTATTATCATATTTCTCATTTAAAATATACACTTCATTCTATCAATATAAACAGTTTTAAATGAAAGAAAATGCTAAATAAAATGGAATTATATATCCCAGAAATGTTGAAAATTTTTAAGATTAAACTTGATTATCTTCTTACAGTATATTTACAAATATAAAGAGAATGTATGGCTGTATTATATATGAGATTTTGAAGTCTTGAATTTTAAAATAATGTACTTTAAGAGCAAATGATGTCATTATATAACAATATACATATTTTATGAATATTTGCTATAAATTATATTAAGATTGAATATTTGAGTTAAGAAAGTAAATACAAGGGGCTATTACTTTTTAGTGTCAGTGAATGCAAAAATTGATACCTTTTTTTCAAGATTTTCTAGCATTTCATTAATACTCTCATTACTTTCCAAATTTACTTTCTGTCGAAATTTCAAGTCTTCTATCAAATGCCTTTTCATGGTTATATCTCTCTCCATTCGAGACATCCTTGAAAGGGAAGAAAAGCATTTTATCAAGAGTGATAGAAAATAGCTTAACATATTATCCAGTGTTACACCTAGTGTTAATTTTTAAATGCTACTTGATATTAATAAAATAATTGTATGGGATAAAATATTGCTCTATTAATATTTTGAGTACTTATAAAATTTATAATCTAATTATGACTTGGTAATTACAATATAATACATATATGCATTAAAACATTAAAAAATGGCTGAACTGAGAAAGATTAATAAAATTTATGAAAACAAAATTATTATATATTTTTGTTAACACTCTTGCATTGCTAAGGAAAATCAAAGTGATATTTAGACATTATCAAAAAGCATAATACTGATAAGAAACAATTCTAATATTTAATAAACAAACACAAAATCTAATAATATCATGTAATTCTAGGTATGTAAATCTAATAATATCACTAAAATTAGGCATGTTATGTTCTAATTTAACATCATATGAAGTAGAATTGACATATCAGTTTAGCTTAAGTTGACAACATTAAGTATAAAATGGTAGATGCAGTAACAATTACTACTATTACTACTATAATAAGAATAACAACAGCTACGTTTATTGAGTGCTTACTATGTGCCAGTCACAGTTACAAGTTCTTTACATGTACTAACTCATTTAATCTTAAGAACTTTATGAGTTAATTCTATTAAATTGAGGCACAGAGCTAGCAGGTAAAGGATTCAAAGAATGTTTCTCTAGAGTCCTCACTAGCAAACAGTGAGTAAAACTACCTTCTTTATCTATAAATAAGCTTAATGATATGCTGCTTAAAAATGAACCAACCTTTTCTGTCTAATAGTTTTATCTATTAATACCACTTTTAAGTGACCTTCAATTCTAATGTTGTATACATGTATTTATACAAAATATAAGTAACTCAAATTATGAATTACTAGAATTCTTTCTAAACTTGTTATCACCTCCAAGCTCTAGAACATCTATAAAAAATATAGAAAGGAAATAATTTTGATTTTATAAGATACATTTTTAACCTCTTTTTAGTATAAACACAAAAAGTACAAACTTTCATAACCCTCTCATTACTTTAAATACAAATACTTTAAAAGAATATAAATGCCACTTTAGCTTTATAAGCTTAAGCATTAAGCCCAATATAAAGATCAATCTATACGTGTATTTTTAGTCAAATAATGACCATATTCTCAAGTTTTTTGTTCATAGTCTTTAGGTTATTAACTGATACTTATTCAAAAGTAAATATGTTTAAGGAAAAAAATCTGACTGTAAACATTCTTACTCTATGTAAAAAATAGTAACTATCTTGCCACCAACCACGCTATATGTAATATTCCGTAAGTTTTCATCTTACGTAGCCTTAAACACGAGCTAAGGAAGTGAAACTTAATTTTTAACGTGTTGGTATTGTTTCTTGGGTGCACTGTTTAGTAGAGTACTTGTTGCCACTAGGTGGCACCAAATACAATGGGTAAAAATACAAAGCACATACTTTTCATGCATTTCCTTTATGTGTTCTTCTTTTGCTAGGAGTTCAAATTTCAGAGACTTCAAGTTTGATGATTGTTTAGTGAGTTCATTAGTTGCATTCTAGATTAAAAATACACATAAATTCAAATGTATCTCTTAATCTTATCCTAAAGCACAAATATAAATGCCATTCTCATGAAGAGTAACAAAATTGCAATAATTATAATTAAAATAAACATGTAAACATTTTAAGATGCTTCATTTTGTATTTTCTAATAGAAATATCAGGACACACTAAAATTTTTATATAAGATGCCAAAATCATGGAGGAACACAATCATATAACAACTGCAGGGCGCCTACCCAAAGTACCTTTATGGAAAATATGGATTATCTTTGTAAAATGTAAATGTGCATGTGATTATTTTAATGGTTTAATAAGATCACTTGAAATGAATTCTAGATTTACTAATAACCTGTAACAGACTAAATATGGTCATAAATGCTTTGCTGTTTCTCCCATCAAGAGGCGGAATCCATCTCCTAACCCTTTGAATATGCTCTGGCCTATGATCTGCTTTAACCCAAAGTATGTGGCAGAAATGACATTGTGCAAGTATCAGATCCAGAGCCTAAATCCCTGTAGCTTGCACCTTGCCCTCTTGGAATGTTGCTCTTGGATTACCTTCCAACAAATACTAAAGCCATTTGGGGGAGTACTGAGGTACCCTAGATGACAGCCAGCAGAACAATTACCAGTCTGGGAGTAAGGCGGTCTTGGAACTTTCAGCTCAGGTAAATCTTCAGTTTAGAAGACTACAGGCATATGGGGAAACCCAGCAGATAGCAGCAAAAGAACTACCTACAGAACCCACTGGATCATAAGAAATAATAAATTACATAATAATAATAAATTGTTTTAAGCTGCTAATTTTAGGATAATTTGTTAGACACTAATAGACAACCAATTAGAGAATCTTATAAATGCTAAATACTTCCTTACTTGAATTTCTTAATAATACTAGTTATTAAAGTAATTTATTTTTCAAAGCAGAACAGCTCTGTGGTATTTGTTGTCTATACAGCCTAGGAGTCAGAGGTAGTAACTAGAGTGTTAGGAACCCCAAACTTTCAATTTTGAGTCAAGTTCCAAGTAAACATGTGATCTGAGACATCATTTGATATTTTGGTTTTTCTACCTGTAACACAGTGTCAAAATACATTAATTCATTTATTAAATTTAAAAAGTATCAAACTAATATAAGTAGAATAAAATACAACTTTTAAAATATTTGGAGCAGTTATTCTGCTAATTTTTCTAATAACTATAATCAGTTGTTTCAATTAGAACTATTTCCAGGTTTGACTGACTTCTGCTAAAAAATATAAATCTGAGAAGATGAAACCATTAATCACACAATGTAAATATGAGTCAAATTCATTAGATAGACTTTAAACATCTCATTAGTATAGCATATGTAAATTAAAAATTCACATTCAATATGATACTAATTTTCTTAAAAACCCAAAGCTACCTCCACATGGCAACTGTGTTGAATGTTAAAGGTTTTGATTAAATGTTTGTGTAATGCAATCTAAATTTCCACCACATTTTATGAGTTTACAGTGAGGTATGGTATCTTATTTCCAGCATTGTGAGAGTAAGATGTTCCACACTAGTAAATTTATAATTGAAGCTTTTTTGCTTTAATCATTAATCTTAAATTCTTTCTGGAATGATTGTTCATTCATTTAGAAATATAATAATCCATGATTATATTAAGCTAATAGTGAATTTTTAATACAGTTATATTATATTGTAAATATTACTATATTAATTATATTACTATATCTATTATAATATCATTGTATCATTATATAGTGATGCCTTTAAGAACTATTATGATACAAATGGCTCCTCAGCCCTACTCTAAACGGTCCCAGACTGCTGTTTTTCTAATTTTGTATTTTTACCTTAACATTTTTATATTTCCCTTTTCTCTCTGTCAATCTGTTGATCATCGTTTCTTGCTTCTGTCAATATTTCAGCCTAAAAACAATCCTCCTGTCCCTTAATATGCACTTCTAATTTACTGCTTTTGAGGTGTTTTCTGCTGAGAACTTAAACAAACTCATTAGAGCTATATTTAAAATAAAAGACAACAGGCAGTAAATGAAGGCTGACAATAATTTTCAGGAGAATACACTGAGTGGATTTTAAGAGAGCTGTTTGATTCTTTTCTGTTTTTAGACTTAGGCCAGTTATTTTAATTGGCTGGAAAATGCTGTACCTCTGACTTCTAGATAATTGAGAGATTACAGAATTATAATAAATAAAACAATGCCAGCTTGATACATACTTTTGCCAGACTCTTTAAATCTCATATCTATTTTGTTTAATCCCCAAAAAACCATTTGAAGTGTATAGAAAGGTATCCCTGTTTCAAACCTCTGGAGAAGGTAAGTAATTTCCTCAATCAGGTTCCACAAGAAGTGAATGCACAAAGAATGATCAAAACTCAGGTCCTCTAACCCTTTTCCATCTCCTACAATACAGTACTTATCTGCAGCATGACAAAATCTGGAGTAAAACACATATTACAAAGATGTCATAATGTAAGAATCCAACTTGGTTAGAACTTTCCTACATAAGTTTATTAATTAAAAAAATTTTTTTTCATAGCCTAATGAGTAAAAGCGTGGACTCTGGAGTCATACGGCTTACATTCTAATCTCAGCTCCATCACTTAGTAGCTGTGTGACTGTGGATGATTAATGTATTCATTCTGTGTCTCAGTTTTCTTAAGTGTAAAGATAGAGATCACCTAATCTATATATCTAACAGGGTTAAAACTTTTTTAAAGGACTTAGAGTCAGAGTGGCAACAGATTATATATAGAGTAACAGTAGTTTGAAAAGTACTATTCTTCATTATTAACTTACTGGACAACCGAAAGAGACCATGGTATATACCAAAAGGAATGCTTTCAACAATTAGGACGTCAAAAAAAAAAATCACAAAAATAGATTGGAGTACAATTCAATCCAGATTGTATAAAGAAATACAAATTAAATTAAATACAAATAACTGATTTATATATCATTCACTGGAAGGAATTTATATGTCTCTAAATATTTTATTATCTAACTATATATAATTGGGTGCCTTGATAAAACATGTCTTAAGTAAAAATGAAGATCAGAAAATGCATATAAAAAATTAATGGAAAAAAATTTAATGGGGAGGGATATAGTTCAGTGGTAGAGAGCATGCATGCTTAGCATGCATGAGGTCCTAGGTTCAATCACCAGTACCTCCATTAAAAAAAATTTTTTTTAATTCTTTAAATTTGAGAGAAAAGAAAACGTACATGAGCACTCTAATTTCTGAATGAACCATATATATCTGAGAATACACTGAAGAAATTACATAGAAAAGTCTAATATTAATCAGATAAAATTAAAAAAAGATGTATGTAGACCTTTAACAGATTAAAATATAACCAGTTTTTCTTAATTAGGCATAAAAAACATCAAGTAGACAGTACATTATTTCTTGGAAAATCATTATGTTAGCAAGTTGACATCTGCTACAGACTGAATTGTATCTCAGCAAAATTCATATGTTGAAATCCTAAGCCTCCCACCTCCGATACTTCAAAATACGATTGTATTTGGATAGGGCTTTTAAGGAGGTAACTAAGGTAAAATGAGGTCACTTGGGTGGGCCTTTATCCAATATAACTGTTGTCCTTTTAAGGGGAGGAGATTAGGATACAGACCACACAGACTGAGGATGACCACGTGAGCAAGAAGGTGGCCAGTTGTAAGCCAAGGAGAGGTGCCTCAGGAGACATCAAACCTGTTGATACTTTGGTCTTGGACTTCTAGACTCCAGAACTATGGGAAAATAAATTGCTATCATTCAAGCCACCCACCCAGTGGTATTTTGTTATGGGAGCCCTCACAAATGAACACAATTATCAAAACAGAAATTTGTAGCATTAGAGAGTATTATGTGCTTAAAAGTACCTGGTCTTCCAGAATATTTCCACATTAAATATGAAATAAGGCCAAAGTAAAGACATACTCCTTTTTGTCCCCACATACCCTGGTGAGCATTCCAGGACTCCAGGTTACATATGGACAATGTCACTTCAAACTTACATCAAGTGTGATCTAAATTGCTTTAGACTAAATTCTCATTATCTCACCTTTGTGACTCACACATTCCTTCAAAGAGAGAGAGATTTATATATGGTCAAAAACTTACACCATGGGATACCACAATGCAAAAAAACTTACAGATATCTATATGGGCCTATTATTACTAAAATTTATGTTAGTGTATTAGTAGTAAGTGAAACCAAATAAATAAAATAAAAATCAACTTATAACTATCAACAATTGAAAAATTTAGAAGTCAGATTAGACACTGCTGAATCTAACATTCTATTTTATCTTGGCAAAAATAAAAGTTATATTAGGGCCACAAACACTTGTATATAAGAAGAATCACAGAACTGTGACTACAAGTCTCTGTAGCAGATAAGATCAAAGAATACCTCAATAATTTTATCCTCCATATAAAACCTAAGCATTGAAATGTTCAGTTTATACATTTTATTCCACTTTTTCAGAAATAGGAACACAATGTAGGAGAAGATATACAGTGCCAAACTTGCACAACTATTTTTTCTCACATTTCTATTTTGTAAGGTATTTCAACTTATAAAATGTAGTTCTTGAGACAAGTTGTACATATAAAACCCTCTGAAGAAGATGGTATTTCAGAAGCATCTAAATTAATGCCAATGGGTATATCTGATTATTATTAATAAAGCAAAATACTTTCAAGCAATAATACATGAATTTACTTTAAACTTTATCCTAGTTTATCTTATTAGTAATCCTTCACTTAAAGATGTTATCATTGAAGAGCACAGATATAATATTTGAAATAAAAACAACAAAGTCTATTTGACAATTCTATATACTAATACCTTCTTAACAGTCATGGTTATTCCATTGCTAATGTATTCTGTGCATTTTCAACCAGAATTTTCTTTCCAGTAACTCTCATTATACCTATGGTCCCACATACACTGACTTTTTAGCTTCCAGCTAGCAATCCCCACTGAAGAAAATAATTAATATGTATGGAATAAATGAGCTTGTTTTAAGAAGCATGAAAATGAACTTTCCAAATAAAACTCACAAATCCCTTTTCTTACAAGATAATTCTATTTAACCTAAGGCCAGCCTTACTTTTTGAGTTGTTAAGTTTGAAGTCCAGTTTCACCTGGACTTAGACACAATTCTTCATACACAAAGGAAAACTGCCTTTTTTTTTCTCACTCTCAGGTTTAACCTGCTGAAATCTATTAAACCAACCCACCTTTGCTCTGTTCTTCCTCTTCCTCCCTCCACCCTCCTCCTCCTTCCCCATCTCCAGCCAAGAATCATCAAATTAAAATAGTAGCAAGTGTGTACAGGAAAGCAATTCTGTTTATGTTGATAGATTACACATTCAAAAGGAATTCTGGAGGGCAGAGAGGAGTGAATAGTGGAGAAGAATGACAATAGCCAGTTTCCATCATCTGTGTTAGGATTTCATGGTGTCTTGTCAATTTTTTCAGAGAAAAGAATTATGAGTTACCAGATAAGAATCTACCAGGCTAAAATAGAAAGATGAGGTCGAATGCAGCATTAATAATTTGGAGGTTATTTATACCATAGTTTACCTTTACTAGTATAATTAAATTAGAATTGATAAAAATATGTCTTTTAAGGATTCAGTAACTTATTATATGTTTTCATTAATAAAATTTATAATCACCTTTAGTTTACACTGCAATTGCTTCATTTCCAAATCCATGCTCCTTGAAGGGCCAAGTGATGTAACTTGTATCCGTGGAATTGCCACCCGGGTAACGTCTTCAGCCAAACTTGTGATTTCAGATGAGGACTCCAATTTCTTTAGTAAGTCTTCTTTTTCTTTCCTAAGCTCAGCCAAATCCAAATTTAGCTTCTTTTTTTAAAAAGAAAATATAAACATATTATAAAAGCAAGTACACTTAACCTAACAATTATCAGTATCAAATTTGATGGGTACAAAAATGCTAAAGAAAAAAGTGAAATTGGGGGGGAGTGTATAGCTCGGTGGCAGAGTGCGTGCTTAGCATGCACAAAGTCCTGGGTTCAATCCCCACTACCTCCATTAAAAAAATAAATAAATAAACCTAATTACCTCCCTCCTCGAAAAAAATGACAAATAAAAGATATTATCTTAAAGAAAAAGTGAAATTAGTTATAAAAATAGTTATTATAAAAACTTTACAAAAATTATAATGTCAACTAATTTTTGCTTAAGGTTGTAGGGCTTGTAAAGGTTAAAACAAAATAGACCAGCTGTACTCAATATCCTTTGGTTGGCTGATCTTTCCTCATGATGTGCCATTTCTCTGCCTTCCCATAAACATGGGTGTGCCAGAGATTCACATATTTGATAACCTTGACTTCAGGGCTGATGTACTTAACTGGTAAAAGCTAAGCTGGAGCAGGATGGGATAACAGATGTTTAGTTGTTTATTCCATTGGGTAGATCTTACCACCCTATGTAGCAGCCAAAATGCTTCTCATTTAGCAACATAAATGTTAAGTCCAATTAGCAGAAGAGGCTTATTAGAGATTTAGTTCAAATAAATAGCATACAAACAAACTTGCTCAGTTTGATGCACTTGATCGATAGTTGACAAGTCCTCTTTGTAATGCTAAGGTAGATTGCACTAAACTCCTTAGATTTGAATTTTTAATATCATAAAACATTTTACTAAATGACATACTAGTGTTGCTTTTATGAAACAGTGTAAAAGAAATTGTCTTAATGTTAGCCCCTCTTATTCACCAATCTGTAGTCAGCAGAATGCCACCAAGCCGTAATGGCATAACAACTTAGAGATCCTTAAGAGGATACCTGCACTACTATTTTATTATTCCAAAGAAGCTTATAATATGGCAGTTGAACATAAGGAACAATTAGACAAAATGGTACTGAAGTCTCTCAGAGGAGGAAAAAATCTTTCTTTGTTAAGAAGTCTAATTAAAACAGTAAAAGAGGTAGCTAACATGTACAGTAATATAAAAATGGGACATAAGTTACCTAAGTATTAACAGTATATTTAAACACAATATCTAAGAAGTATACCAGTAAATATATAACTACATATGTATACATATGTATACACATGTGTATACTGTTACATATGAATAGGTCATGAATTCAAAACTAGGGCTTAATATATTTGAGATTAAACTAGGTGTTAGTGAAATAAAAAGTACACTTTGGAAAAAAAAACCTATTTAATTGGCTATATTTTAACTTATGATCTAAAGTGTGTTTTTTTAAGATATTCAGGAAGTATTCACTCATGAATTGTCCCAATGGTATCAAATAATTAACATCTAAAAGCAAACTCATAATTTCCCTAAACCTGAAAATCTTCCTGGTTATCATCCAAGCTTGAATCAATCTCCCTCCCTGTTTATTAATTCTCTATGTCCAAACAATTGTCAGGTTCTCTAAATTATATAATGTTCCTCATATTCATTCCCTCTGACACTTTCTTAATAAAGACTCTCATTATCCCACTAAGACCACTGCAACAGCCCTTCCCCTCCCAGCAACCATCAAACCATCTTTGTACCTTCAAAATATCTTTTATACAACTTTCCAAAACAACACTGACCTGTTATTCTCTTACTCAAAATCCTCCAGGGGTTCCCCAGCCCAGTAGAATAAAGCTCAGATATTTGTGGTAATAATAAATCTCTGTAAGGTTTAGCTTCAGTTTATGTTTCAATCAGACATCACCTGCAGTCAAACTTGCCTGCCATTCCCCCCATCTCTTAGCCATTTCTACATTGATGACTCTACACATGGTGTTTCCTTCTGCTGAAATCTCTCTCATGCTTTAAGAGCAGCTTAGTATTTCCTCCTTTTTGAAGACTTCTCTGCTATTTTCTTCTCTTTTTCTTCAACCAAGTGGCTTCTCCATTGTCTTAGCTCCCATAGCACTGTGCCTGTTCTTCAACCAGAAACCTTAGTAAATCCTTGAGAGAGGACTGTTCCTTTGTTCATCTATGTATCTGCCCACTCATGGTATCTTAAAACTATGCCTTCTGTATAGTAAGAACCAGAAGAAAGGTTTCAAAAATTCAAGTCCCCCTATTTGTAGCACAGATAGTGCTATAAAGACACATCAAATTTCAGCTTATATTTATAATCTTCCTATTATTTTATTTCTATGTAAATTAAAATACACGTTTATTAGCAATATTATCATTAGCTTTAACTTAAATAGTACGCACCAGAATATTTATCAGTCCTAAAGTTAATGCTCTGCATCTAATTTAGACTTTTTGAGATTTCAATTTGGTAAGACATTAAGTCATGACTACAATTCTAGGTGTAATCTCAGGCAACACAGAAGACTAAATTTTGATGAGGCGCTTTTCTTTCTATGAACAGCCTGGTGGCTTCTCTCATTTGTAAACCCGTGTGCCATTAGTTCTATTCTTTTCATGGTGGCAGATCCTGACACTATAACTACATCATTCATTGCAGAAAGACCAAGCCAATAAATGTATTTCTCTAAAAACTATGTATATGTAGATTTTAACTTCAATTTAACAGTATAAAAATTTAGTAAATGAAGAAATGCTGAAATTATGGAGACAGTAACTCAAATGACTTATTTATTGAATAATTTATTAAAATGTAAATTGTGCCTTGATTAAACTATTTTAAATCCACAGTCTTTAAAACATATTTCTAATGTTAATTATACATGCCTAGAAATGCTACAGAGCACCTGCTGAAATAAAAGTAATAGGAAAATCATATATCTCATCAGTTTGGAATCCTTTGATTATCCCTTAGAATTTTGGACAAGTAGTTATGGCTCTGTTACTAACTTCTCTCAGTTTAAGCACTCTGTTTCTTATTTCAGAAATTTTATAGACGAGACAAGAAGCATAAATAACTTTCTTTTGTTTTTACTTGGTTTGGAATGTGAGACTTTTGTTGTGACCTTGTTAGAAAGGGATTGTGCTATAAAGTCTACCAATAAATTAAGATAACTCTTAAAATAGTTTTTTTAATCAGAAGCATGATTCCTATTTCTATATTACCTTTTCAACTCCAATCAAAGATTTTAAAACATTTAAGTCACATTACATTAAAACCATAAATAATATAAAACACATGAAAGAGTCATAATTTCTGGATTCTTATTTGGAGTCTACTGCTTACCAGATGAGTGACACTGAGCAAACTCTTGACTTTGTTTCTCTATTTAAAAACAGAGACGATGGTTGTTTACCTAGCAAAGGTAGTTTTGAGGGCAGAATTTTAAAAAAATCTATGTAGCACTTGGTAAATTTTAGATTTACAGCATTATTGTTAGCATTATCTTGTGGCAAATGCTACCATACAGTCTAAGAACTGTCTTAAAGGCTAAGGATCTGAATTAATAAAAAACTTCGTTTTATACACACACACACGTACATACACACACAATATACACGTACCAAATAATCCTATAGTTTCTCTCACAACAGAAACCTTACCTTATCTTCAGTGAGAGTTATTTGTTTGATATTAATTTAGGATTCCCTACTAGGCTACAAGCTCATTGAAGGCAGATGTATTATTCTGATTCTTTATTTCCACAGCAGTGCAATCCCTCTACAATCTTTTAAAAGTCTATTTCAATTTAAAAGTTGACATCAATGAGAATAAGTACTGAGATCTGTATTGATTTATGTGTAGTCAATTACTCTAACCAAAGGTTATAAAATAGAACTTAACACTATAAAAGTTTAAAATGAGACACTAGTTATTATTTATTTAAATATAACATTGAAGAAGTACAAGTCTCTAAAAAGGAAAGAAGCCTCCAAGCAACTGTAAGAAGAAACAAGAATATATTAGCAAATTCGTTCTTCAGGAATGAGCACTGTGGCAGGCAGAATTCTCAGATGATCCCCAATGGCCCATGCCCTGTATGTGAGTGGGACCTGTGAATGGGATAGGCTCCCACTGCCATGATTGTGCTATTTGCAATGTTATGTGCAAAAGGGATTCTGTCGATGTAAATCATGGTTCCCTAATCACTTGACTTTGAGTGAGTCAAAAGCAAGATTATCCTCACTGGTCCTGACTCACCAGGTGAGTCCTTTAAAAGAAGGCCAGAGAGATTCTCCTGCTGGCCATGTTATGATAGGACTATGGAGAAAGCTACAAGGTGAGGACCTAAGGAAGACCTCAGGAGCTGAGAATGGCCCTTGAGCAAGAAAGCAGGGACTTCAGTCCTGCAACTACAAGGAACTGAATTTTTCCAACAAACTCATGAGCTTGGAAGAAAAGCCTGAACTGCAGAAAGGCAGCTTGGCTGACACACGGATTGCAGCCTTCTGATGCTCTGAGTAGAGGACTCCACTAAGCTGTGCCAGGCTCCTGACCAGGGAAACTATGAGGTAATGAGTATGAATGTTGTCTCTAAGCTGCTAAATTTGTGGTAATTGGTTATATACCACAGAAGACTGAGTCCCAATTTTTAAAAAATCATTCCCTGTCTTAAACCTATTCCTTTCCCCCTATTGCCACCTTGCCACCCCTTAAACAAGTGTCCTGAACTCCACGCTATATAGTTTATATAATATCCTCCCCTCTGGTTTTTCTTTCCTCACCCATAATTTTGTGCTCACTTCTTCAATTACTTAAAAAAAGTTCAATTTTCTGTCCTAGAAATACAAATTGCCTCTTCCAGATCTGCATTTTGTAGTCTAATTGCCAAGCAAAGTCTCTGGCCAGAAGCTTCCTTTTGCTGCTCGCAAGAGTAATCCTACGAATGGGGTGGATAAGCCTCTCCTGATGTACTCTCCTTTATTCTGTTGTATAGGAGTTCTTTCATGAATGCCTTTTATTCTGAGCTCCAACTTGATGTTTTCTGAAAGATTTTGATCAGGAATATCTAGATTCAGGATCTGACTCAATATCTATTATTCATCCTTTTCATACATACTATGTAGTAGGCAATGTACCAGCTCCATGTTTTCAATGATAAACAAAAGAGTTATAATCCTTGCCTTCTGGTAGCTACCCATCTATAACCTAGAAATATATCACAATAAACTACAGTAAGTGCTATGGAGAAACAAATCAGGGAGCTGAGGGAACTGCTGCTGCCTTCAAATTCTGTCTGGTAAATGCTGGTTACAGCCAGTTTCCTTTCACGTATCTCTCCTGATTTGTTTTGTCAAATGTTCCCTGGAAACTAGATATAGTGTTAAAGGCCATGGCTAGACCTACAACCTTCCTGCTTTCCAACTTTTACTCTAGAGAAGGCATGTGCCAGAACACTGCTGGGGAAGCCTTGGGCAGCCCTCATGAGGTGGAGGATCTCTCCTCCAGCAGGAGCTTTGGTAAACATTTTACTGTTCAAGAATGAATTATCAGAAAAGATAAAACAGGTCCCATGGAAAATATTCTTATAGCCCAAATGAAAATAAGAAAAGGGCTTAGAAAAACATCAGATAAGAAAGAATCATTTCCCTAATCACCCCCCAAAACAGACACTCTCTGAGCTTGATGTCTCCAAAGAATAAAATAATCATCAGCCACCTAGTCAGTGAACATGATGCTAGTTGCATCAAGAAAATGCTTATGAGTATTTAACTAGTTTAGGAGCAGTGCGCCCAGGTAAAGGAACAGGATGTGGTACAGCTCTTCACTTCTAATAAAAGGCTGATTCTGATCTTTTTTTTTCTTTTTTCTGGACAGTAACTACTCTGTAGCAATGAAAAGACAGTATTCAGTTCTCATATATTTTTCACCACTGAATGAGAAACTTAAAACAATGAACCATTTAAAAAATTGAAAATGTCCTTAGTTGGGATAGTGAGATCCAAAAAGTAGACACATGGAAATTCTAGAAAACACAGCTTAACGTGAGGGTGAATGTCAGGTCACAGGAGCAGGATTTCTGGGAAGCCGATGGAGGAAATAGTTGTTGGCAGAAGGATTCTCTCCAGTTCATGCTGGGGCAAAGTTAAGATGTCAAATGTTAGAAATGGCCAATAAGTAGCCAGAGTAAGTGAGGGTTAGTCCTCATCTGTAACAATAGTGGAGTCTCGGATTTTTCTTTCTCCTTTTGAAACCCAAAGGCCTTGACAGTCAAAGTAGGGAAAAGCAATCACTAAACGGGAACAGTCTGTAATGTACCAATTATTTCACCAAAATATTTAATCTTGAATTCTGCATAGGGCTGAGGATATTGAATACAGTTATTTCATCTTGAATACCTAAATAACTTCATTTACATCTCACAATCAGATTCACATTTAAGTAGAGGCAGCAATTAAAAAACGTTATGTTATAATCTTAAAAAAATTACAACATAAGAATTTTGTTGCCAGAACTAAAGCAAAAGAGACTGAACAGAAAATTCAAGATGAATAATATCTATGTAAATTCTATAGGCAAGAGTCTCCTAGAAAGTCACCACACTCTCTCCTTCCTGTGGCTAGTATCACTATTCTTTCACTGAGAATATTTTTTCTTTTACAAGGAATAAAAATGAAAGAAATAAAATTGTCCATGTTGTCTATGTATAAAACTAAAAGCACAGTCACTTAAGTAAAACATTATATGAGTTACAAAGAGAATTACGTGGGTTTCTAGGTCACTAGCAAAATATTTTCCATACAAGTACTTATCTAGAAAGATAAATAGTTCAGATTAATAACTCTTTCAAGTTAGTAACAAGTGTTTTACATTTAAAACATGTTTTCCTTTGTTATGATACTTGAGATTATCAAGAAAAAGAATTAAAAATGAAAAACTAACCAAAAATAAAACAAAGATCTTAGGCAGAGGTGGAATTATTTGTGTAATAAAATTTCTTATGAAAAATACACTTAGTTACAACATCACTCATTTATAGACTATTTTCTGACAAATGCAGTTATTAAAAGCCTATAGTATGCTTCACAAAATGTCAAGCAAATGAAGGTAATATAGAGGACTTTTCACCAATGCTTTTGCTAGCAGTTAGACTTCAGTAGCCTTTAGAGACCATTAAGCACCCTTTGGCTAATTGGCCAATGGTAGTTTAATCCTCTTTTTATTCCAGCAGCACTATTTTAACACCCTTTACACTCTGTCGGTGTAGTGTCTGAATGACAAAATAATATTGTGCATGAATAATAAGCAGAAAAGTTAAATTAACATTTCATGTTTCACATGCCATACCTATGTGTCAGAAGAACTTTCTTTTTAAGCCACTGACATTCAACTTTTTTAAACAATCTCATGTTGACATCTTATTGAGGTGAATATTCCTAATTACTGCTAATTGCCTATCAAGAAAAAATTCTCTTCATGAAATGCAGTTGTCTAGTACAGATGAACCCAGCTCTAGTATGCACATTAAAGACAAAGCATGACACTTAAGGTGCTACTTTGCTATAAGGTCATACTAAATATGGTTGCAATTAACAAAGCAGTTTTTTATGGTACTAAAAATGCCAATCTGTCTTGATGTGTTCAAATTAGATTCTATCAAAGAAATATGGATATCTGCATATGGATAAGAGTTATGCTACTCTCAGTAACATTTACAAGAAGTAAAATTAATTCAATGCCCTTATACTTTGTAATGTAAGTTCTAGATAATGCCCAATTAAATAACTGTTTTGTAAACATGTCTGAATATGATTTCTCAAAATGAAAATCGACACTATTATTTCAAATGTCAAATTGTTTAAAACACTTTACTAGTTTTAATTTTCAAAACATCTCCCAATAGTGAAAATATTTCACATGTATCTTTTAATTTTTATTAATAACTTTGACATTGTAGGCATTTATAGTAACTATTAATCTATTTGATACTAACAATATGTTATGTTTCAAAATAATTTGAATAACAAGACTAATGAATTTAACTGGACTGAAGTTAAATCAAATCACTAAAACTTCTGTTTCCACAACTACAGAAAAAGAATCAGCAAAATGTATTACATGTAAAACTTGAAAAATTAACTAATACAAGTGACTTTCAAGTATTCATGGAAAACCAATCAATATTTGGTTTATCATAGCAAGAGCTGCTCAACTGTAGGCTTGTTATTTCAAATCCTCTATTCTAGTTACTAAAATGAAAGTCCCACTAAAACTTACATACCACGTACTAAATACAGAGACACATATTTGGAACCAGAAGTATAACCTGAATAATTCATCATTGTCACCTATGTTAAGAATTTCTCAGTGTTCATATGGTAATAAGTTCAGTTTCAGCCCTCCTGACAACTGATTTACACATGGCATGCTTACCGATGACCATCAAGTGGCAATGCATTCCCATTCTGATTCCCTTCCCCAACAGGAATGATAGAAGATGGTAATGCCATCTGAGGTCCCAAAGAAGAAACTGACCAATGTCTTTCTAAATCCCTCGTTTCACTGTCCTTCTGCCTTCTACTGCTTAAACTCAGCTAAATCAACATAGAAGTATTTATTCCTCACAGGTTCTGTGTACACATATCCTCTTTAATTCTATTTTTCCTCTTCCACTTTTGTCAATATATTTTCAGTTACTTAAGTTGTGTGGGGGCAGGAGGAAAAGAATGCCCCCAATTGAACCACTCAAACAATGAAGAAAAAAGAAGAAAATAAACAAACATACCAAATACTCAAAAATAATAGTTGGTGTTTCAGGGTGATATTAATACTATACTTACATCTACATAAAGAACAATCATAAAATTTCAAGTGAAGTTATAGGTACCAAGGCTATCAAACTCCAGAATATCTGCATAAGTCTCATGAAGCCTGCCTCATTCTCCCTATTAAATTTGGTTTTCCTAAGCAACAGATTTCAATACTTTCATTTGATTGTTTTTTCTATCCTAGTGGGGTGAATATTGCTTCTCAATGGACTGTATTTTTTTGTACAAAAGGCTTTTGTGGACTGGCCTGAGGAAGCTAATGTCCACATATATAGTATTGTTACTAAATGGAGGGCAGAGTCTACACAATCTAATATTGCTCATAATATTTAATTCTTACACAGATTTCAAAAGAAAGGCATCAAATTGATTCAAATATTTTTGATCTCTAAAAATTTATAACAGACCATGATATACTTTGGAATTCATATTTTTTTGAGATAAAGCACTTTTAATAAGCCTCTAAGAAGCATGTAAATGAACATTAAGTTTATTTAAATTATACTGGAATCAATTCATAGGAACAGTGCATTATCACACTAATCTAAATGAAATATTACCAACTTTCTAGATAATAAACCCAAAGGCTAAATATCATTAGTTCTAGCTCCGACTTCATATATTCAAATGAGTAAAATGATATACATATTTTAAGTATATATTAAATATAAATAGCATCTTAATGCTTAGAAATTAAAATTTTTTACTGATAGGGTCAATACTTAACCACATGTCTTTCCTCAGTTGTACTACATCTAAGCTTTGCAAACAAATTACTTGGATGAAAGCCAATCGGGGCATTTCAAAAATCCTACAACTCATTACACATTTAACAGCAGCATTACTAAGTACTCATATGATTTTGATTACATTTATAAATATACCCTGCTAAAATTCTCAAGGGAAACAAGTTAATAATGTTTTTCTCCATTTCCTGTGCAAGTTTCATAAGAGTCAAAAGAGTAAAAAAAAAATAGGTATTTCTTCAAAATAATAGTATTTGCAATCACTAGATCTGATAAAATAAAAGGTTACTGATACTGCTTAAAATGGGATTTTTTTCATTAAAAACTAATATATGTGAAAACTACTAAAAATGCCTACCTTTCATGGCACAGAGTACAAATTTCTTTTAAGTAGACTAAATTATACATTTCTTACTGCTTTTACTTGAAAAACTTTTTTTCAACACAAAAATTTCACATAGAAACTTCTTCCACCATCCTTCACTTCATTTTCCTATTTAGAATTATCTTGTTTATATTTTTTCAAGTAGTAAAGCTTGATCTAACAGAGTAGCCCTCAATAAATTATCTGACTCTTAGTTGTGCTAAGTGAAATATAATGATTTATATAGATCTTTAGGAAGTGGGTAGTCTGGAGTTCTTTTTATTTTTACTAATCAAGCTGCTTTTCTCCTATATCAGTGGTTCTCAAAGAATATATACTACCTAGATATATATTTTGGAAATTAGTGAGGGCACTTTTGAGTGCCACAATGATTGTCACTGAGATGAGTGAGAGCCAGGAACACTAGATGTACTGCAATGTGCATATCAGTCCTGTCCAACAGAAATGGCCCTGTATCCTGCATGACTTTCAAATGTCCTGCCAATTATTTATGTCAATTAAAAATACACATATAATGAAATGAACATAAATCCTAACTAAAAATTACAAATAAACCAAGCAATTTTTCCTGTGGTCCCAGAAGTTTATAAACTGTGTAAATCAAAAGAAGACTGAAAAATGAGAAAGAGAAATCCCTTTCTTCTCTGGGGTCTAAGCTCTAAGGATGTTACCGTATGGCTGATACCATGGCCAGGGCCACATGGAGAAAACTGGTCTCAGAGGAAGAGAAGTAAGTGTGTGGTTCCAGTTAACGCTGTTCTTCCCAAGTCTGTTCTCTTCAGTTCATCTTTGATATTTTGAGCTTTCCCCCTCTATATTAGTTTGAGTTCAGTTCCTGTAACTTGCTCTCAAGAGTCTTACTAATAGAGCCTTCTAAAAAAAGTCCAACAACCTCTTCCCTATTTTCAGTTCCTCTATGGCATCTGACACTGTTGATCAGCTCTTCTCTTTCTCTTGTTTAAAACCTTCCCTCCCCTGTTTCTGTGTTACAGCACTCCCCTACCTTCTCCTTCTCATACTCCCCCAAATTTATTACCTTGCTGCAAAGATCTGTTCCACTTTCAGCACTTCTTCTCTAGAATGACATCAATAGATTTCATTTTTAAGGAAAATTTCAAATATGCAATACACAAATAAAAATGCATACATAACAGATGCCCATGTATCACTCACTCAACAAAAACAATGTGTTAGCAATATAATTGAAGGCCATGATCCTGTCTCCTCTGATTCACCAGAAATAATCACTATCCCCAAACATCTTTGGTGTTTATCATTCCCTGACTTTTTTTTATACTTCTAATACATATATGTGTATTTCCAGAAGACATTCCTTTGAAGACATTCCTTTTTCATTTTACTGTTTCTGAATTTGGGCTGCATCTTCCATTCCTGGATACCATAGAATTCTTGCTATTACTTAAACAATATTTCTTTTTAAAATTTGCATATATTGTTGAATTCTGGTAAATGTTGTCTCATCATTTTAGCATATGTTGATTGTACATATAGCAATATTGCTGAAATCTATTATTAGTTTGTCTTGAGATTCTGTGCTGACAAGCAGTTTGGAACTAATGATGGTTTTGTTTCTTCATTTCTAATACTTTTGACTTGCATTTATTTTTCTTACCTTAGTGTGTTGCCTGTGCCCTCTGGCACAATGTCTGAGACAAAACAATGATAGCAGGCATAAATGTCTTCTTCCTAACTTTAAAAAGAATGCTTCTAACTTCCACCATTAAGTATGATTGTTTCAGGTTTTTGGTAGATACTTTTTAACAGAGTAAGAATGTTCTCAGCTATTCCTATGTCCAGTTCCATCAGTGCCCCAAACTGGGCTACATAGATACTCGTCCCTGGGCAGCCCCTGAAAAGCCAGAACACTGGACACACACTCCCATTCTTCTTCTCTCTGAGGGAGAGACCATCAAACCTCTGTATCAGCTTCCTGTGTGATGTCCTCTGGTACATCCAGCTCTCTGGTTCTCAGTGTCCCCCAGGTATCTATAGCATGTCAGGTCCCATCAGTGCTCTCGGACAGATGAGAAAGAAGCCAGTCCCTTAGACAGCACCCCAAGAAGCCAGATCAATGGACATAAGGTCCAGTATATCCTTTCCTTCCCTGGGAAGAAGCTGGGAACTGGGGGTTTCCCCCAGATCACAAGGTGGTGTGCCAATGAGTAGGACTATGGCAGGACAGTGCCACCAATTTCCTAAGCAACTTCAGTGAAGCTGGTTTTGTACTTGTCAGAGGTGCAGATGCCTCTTGAATGGTTTCTGGATTTCACACAAAAGAAACTGGTCCAAGTACTGGTGTCGAAGTGGTATCTCTGTGAGAGGAGGAAGGTCTGGTCTTCCAATTCTGCCATCTTGTTGATGTCATCTCAGATTCTCTACATGTTTAATATATCTTCTTTCTTTTTGTTACAGTGGTAAATTACATGGATAAATTTTCTAATCAAACTTTTAATTTCTGGGAATATCCTGGTTTATTCATGACATTTATCCTAATAGTTCGGAAATCAATGGTACAACTATGTTCACAACTGAGATAAGACTTTAACTTTCATTTCTAACACATTCCTATCTTAAATGTAGTGTCAATGCTACATCACCCTCATAAAATGAGGAAGAATTTGTTTCTACTTTTTGGAAAAATGTATATGCCTAATATAATTTAAATATAAAACTAAAATTTCAATCTCACCTAAGCATTTAAAATATAGTATTACTTTTTTAATTAATAGCTTTATTAAGGTAATATACATACCATAAGATTCACCCATTTTTTGGATTGTTTCCACTTTGAGGCTATTATGATTAATGCTGCTATGAGTATTCATGCACATGTTTTTGTGTCAATTTATGTTTTCAATTCTCTTGGATAACTATCTAGAAGTGGAATTGCTGGATAATATTGTAACTCTACATTTTACCTTGGCAGTACGAGAGGAACTACCAAATTTTTTTCCAAAATGGCTGTGCCATTTTACATTCCCCCTAGCAATGTATTAAAGTTCTGATTCATTCACATCCTCACCAACACTGGCTAATCTTCATCAATTTATTAGTTTCAATAATCTAGTTCTTGTTTTTTGATCATGTATATTGCATCTTTGTTTTCTACAATATTAACTCTTATCTTAATATCCTTCTTTCTATTTTCCTTAGAAACCTAATTCTTCACTCTTACATTGAATGGTTAGCTCATCAAATTTTAGCTTCTTTGTAGTCTTAATAAGTATGCAAAGGTATACATTTCCATCTGAGTACCACCTTACCTGCATCCCACAAGTTTATCATTCAACCTGAAGCATTTTCTCAATTCACATTTTATTTTATTTGACCCATTCATTATTTTAAAATATCTCTATAAGTTTGCATGAGAATTTTAAAATTTAATTTATTAAACTGATGTCAAATTTCACTTGTGTTAGACAATACTGTTATATGATACCAAAATTTTGAGATTTGTGGGGAGCTGTGTTTTGGCCTAGTTATGTGACCATTTTTGGTAAATATTTAGAGCTAAGACTTTTTTATTGCTATGTTCGAATAATGAACATCCTTAATGACTATTTGTCAGCTTTATCTTAAAAGTACTGAAGTTACCAATTATAGTATTATTTATTTTGAGCCTAAGTTATTAAATGTTTATATTTTAGAGGCTTTCTGCTCCCCTCAATAACAAAATTCATTGGAATAACTAAAGTACATGTACATTTAATGATATTCTCCAGTTATTCTTCTTATTTATCAGTTCTTTGCATGGGCTCATCCTACTCAGCAACATTTGACATAGTTGGCTGTTCACTAGTTGAAATACTTTCATCACCTGGCTTCTTAGATACTCCTTTCTCTTTTTTTTTTTTTTCCTACTTAACTGGCCTCTCTTTTTCTGGACCTTCTTCATCTGCTCAGACTCCAAGGGTTGGAGGGCCCAGGGCTCAGACCTGGTATCTCTTCTCTTTTCTGTCTTTCATTCCCTAGGTGATCCTACCCAGCCTAATGTCTTTAAATATAATCTAAATACTCAAATTCCAAAATTCATGCCTCTAGCCCAGCCCTCTCCTCTATATTTTACTCAATTTTCTTACTTCTCACTTGATATCTTTATTTCAGCGACAAATTACACTTGGTTACAATGGCAAGCCGTCACTGATTTTAGCCCCTAGGGTTTTACATTTTTTGGGGGGGCAAATTCTGCTGTGCATTTATAAGGATAATTGTTATATTTTACCCAACTTTATTGGTATATTTTCACATATGGTTTCTCTCATCCTACAATATTTAGAATATTCTAAAGCCCAGTATACTCTATCATCAACTTTCTGGTCACTTTAATTAGAACCCTGGTAGGTACCTTAAATACTTAACTTTTTTTAACCTTTCTTATGATTGGTCATCAAACTCTGTGTTATACCAGTGAAAAATCTTTTTTTTTTTTCCAATTTTTCTACTTCGAAATACTTACCTACTTCCTGTCTAAATATGTACTGTCTAGATACTTATCTTTTGCCTTGATATTTAAACAATCTCTTATTTGGCTGCTTGCACTGAATCTCTGTTCTCTCAGACTTTAGTCTCAGTCCTCACTGTATATTAGAACCACTTGAGAGCTTTCAAAAACTAGCAAGGTGCAGGGACACCCCACCTCAGTTATTCGGATTTAATTGGTTTAGGGTACGGCCTGGGCATAGGTATTTTTTAAAAACTCCCCAGGTGAGGATAGCATGCAGCTAGGGTTGAGAACCACAGCTTCATCAGATTACTATTCACAACAAACTGCTTTCTCACCTTGATGTCTTTCCAAGCTTTCCTTTTCTTAATGATTTTGTTCCATGAACATAACTTTCAAAATCAAACCAAATTTTAAGTCTAAGCCCAAATGTCACCTCCTTCAAAAGCCTTACTACATAATGACTGCAGTGAATATCTGTCTTTCTTTGTCAATTACATGTCCATGGTATATTTTATACACACACACACACACACACACACACACACACACACACACATCAATCATGCTATATATATATCACAGTTTCCTTGTATTGTGATACACATGTCCAACTTCCCCGGTAGTATCTTGTAGAGCGGACAGGACCATTTTTAATTCATTGTTGAATATCTCATTGTTAGAGTGTTTTATATGTATTAGGTACGTACATTCAACTAAACTGAATTATAACAAATATAAGCACACTTATCTATGTGCAAACCAATGTTTTAGACATTTAAAACCAAACTCCAAAACATATGCATATTTAAATATCATAATAATCCCATAATGAGAAAAATGTTATAACCTGTTACTTTCAGGTATGTTGATATTTTAATGAGACTCACTCACCTGAAAATATGCAAAGAATGAAAACACTACTTGGAATATAAGACTGTGCAATATATTATAACACTTGTTCAATATAAGCAGAAAATAAATTTCTAACTGATGTTTTTAGGTCACATTTTCGTATCTTATTATTTTCTGTGGTAAGATAACAACTGAATGTGAAAACAGTACAAGAAGTACGATTTTACAGGACATTGTGTTCTGAGTGATAATAATAGTTTCTAACAAAGTCTAATATAAGGCACAGACGTTCTGTTAACAAATATCACTTGGTTCACCTAGAAGATAGGACGTAGGAATAAGACAGTCACGTCCAATTCCACATAGATTCTCAGCTCAGATCCTGGTTTTTGCACAGTTTACCTTGCGAACATGATCCGAGTGACATTTCACAAATTCCTGGATAAATGTTGCTACACTCTGCCAGGAGAGAGACAGGCTATGTCATGCACAGATCAATAATAGCACTGTGTTTCATCAGCCTCAAAATCAAAAGTGCTCCATCTGGCAAAAGCCATGGCCCTAGAGAATCTGACATATATAAACTGAATACCCTACAAGGAATGTGTACTATACAAGCTATTGGGGTAAGATAAAAGAAAACTCTGAGATTAGCAATGAAGTACAATAAGAGAGTACTAGTTTTCTACTTCATTATTACTAGAGGCATGAACACAGATCACAAAAATGGAAATAAGGCTATTTAAAATTCTCTACTTCCTAACAGAAAAAAAAAGGGGGTCCAGTACAATTTAACACCTTCAATCTTTTTAATAAAATTGCTATGTAAATATAAACCAAAGACAAATATAAGTTTAGGATACAATAGTAATCATATAAATCTACATAAATGAAAATGTTTATAGAGAGCCATAAAATACAGAATTACAGTTTCCTGAAAGGTTCTTCAGATTTAGTAGTTACCATGCTCAATGTCTGTATGTTAAATTAACCTAAAAACCCAACTTATTTGCTGAATGGGTTATGCTCTGTTGTTTTTAATTGTGGATTCTGACACTTGACAAAAGGCCTTTATTTGGGACTTGATTAAACTAATTTAAAACTAATTGGTTATTGTAACTGAACATAAGTTGAAGCAAACTTGCAAACCTGAATCCTAAAATGATTATGCTTTGTTTAAAATGGATGTTACCAAAAATGTTTCTGAGAACAAAATCTGCTGTTGTAGAATTTAGCTGTATTTGACTCAGAGAGCAGAGGAATCAAGAATTCATTAAGATAAAAGAGAAGATAATGATGTTTAATCACAAAATAAACAGCAGTGTATATTTATGACACGTGTGTTGAAAGATTATATTTGAGTTCTGGGATCACTTAGATACACTCCAACTGAGGAGTTAAGGTTAAGTTAGATCAAAGGCTATTAGGCAGCAATGATCTTGGATGAGAGTTTGGTTTTCCAGGCCATATTTTGTAAAGCATCTATAACTTTTGGAAATACTGTAATGTCTCCTTCTATGAAAACGAAACTGTGCGGATTAGTTAGCGGTGTTGTTAATACAGATAAATAGCCTTTTGTGGGGACTAAAAGGTGTATCCTCTTCCTTTAGAAAATGTATAGTGCCAATATACAAATCAGGATTCAGAAAATTAAATGCCTACAGTTACCAAGTGGACTTGGTAGGATTTGTGACAAACAGGAGACAGTTTGCCTCATTTTCCTTGGAAGCACCATGCCACTAACATTACTCTCATATCAAAACCACATTTTCTAACACTTTATGACACTATATAATCTATTAACTGATTTTGTCAACTTTTCAGCCACCTCTTTCAATGTCATCAATGCCTTCACTTCCTCAATGTGAATGAATATTCAGTCTTGACTGACGTGATCTGCCCTTTAATTTCTAACTTTCAAATCGATTCTCTAGCTCTTAGTCACAAAAGCCTATAGGATATTTTCACTTACATATCAAATTAATACCGTAAACTCAATAGATTATAAAAGAATTCTTTTATTTTATGTTAAACTTAGAAAAGGAGAACAGCTCTGGGAAATGCTGCACACATGAAGTGGTACATGAACCAGGCTTTCAGTGATTTGCTGGAAGTAGAATAATGTAAAGAAAAGAGGGAGTTTCTTGAAGCAGAAAACAATTTTTAAATCTTGGTTAAAAATATGCATTATCATAGCAGTGCCTTGGTAAAACTACTCAATAAGTCAAGCTTCATCCTTTTCATGAGAATGTAATATGCTCTCCATCACTCAAAATTCTGTAGAAGTTATCAAAGGAAGAATATATAATTTTTGCCTTTAAGGAGCTAATTAGCTATTAGATGCAATAGAACTAACAAATGTTAAACTTTAAAGCTATTAAATGCAAAGTTGTTGAAAAATTTAGTTTAGAAAAGCAGAAAGATTATGGAGTTAGGATTAAGAGATAGAGGTAGGTTATAATCTATAGCTACTAATTTAGGCTGATCTTGAGCAATCTGTTGCAATTCTTTAAGCCTTAATTGCATTATATATAAAATTAAGATAATATCTTCCTTATAAGGTTGATACAAAGACTCAATTAAAAAATTAATAATGTCTAGAAAGTAGGTCTAACAGTCATTGAATAAAAACTACCTGGTGTTTTGTGGAAGACAGTAGAGCATAGGGCTTAAGAGCACAGGTTCTGGAATCAGGCTGCCTGGGCTTGGACCCACTTCTGCCACTATGAGTTCTGTGACCTTGGGCACATTATTCTCTCCGCCTCAGTTTCCCCATTTGTATAACAGAATCAGATACAGTATCTATCTCACTAAGTCACTGTTTGCATTAATGAGTTAATACACACAAAGTGCTTGGAAGAGTACCTAGCATACAAATACACAAAAGCAATGGGTAATATTATTTCTATTATTATTAAAAACATATAAAATAAGATTTGAATAATGCTGCTATAAACTTTGGGGTGCATAAGTCTTTTTGAATTAGTGTTTTTGTTTTGTTTTGTTTTGTTTTGTTTTTTGGTATACACCCAGGGGTGGAATTGCTGGGCCACATGGTAGTTCTATTTTTAGTTTTTTGAGAAATTTTCAGACTGTTTTCAACAGTGGCTGCACCAGTTTATATTCCCACCAACAGTGTACTAGGGTTCACTTTTCTCCAAATATCTGCCAACATTTGTTATTTGTGTTCTTTTTGATGATAGCCATTCTGATTGGTGTGAGACGATATCTCACTGTGGTTTCAATTTGCATTTCTCTGATGATTAATGATGTTTAGCATCTTTTCATGTGCCTGTTGGCCATCTGTATGTCTTCTTTGGAAAAAATATCTATTCAGGTCTTCTGCCCATTTTTTAATTGATTGTTTTTTTGATATTGAGTTGCATGAGATATTTATATATCCTGAATATTGCTGCCTTATTGATCATATCATTTGCAAATATTTTCTCCCATTCAATAGGTTGTCTTTTCATTTTTTTTGATGGTTTCCTTTGCTGTGGAAAAGCTTCTAAGTTTGATTGGTCCCATTTATTTAGTTTTGCTTTTATTTCCTTTACTTTAGGGGACAAATCCAAAAAAAAAAAAAGGCTATACTTTATGTCAAAGAGCATTCCACCTATGTTTTCTTCTAGGAGTTTTGTAGTTTCTGGTCTTCCATTCAAGCCTTTAATCCATTTTGAGTTTTTTGGTTTTTTTTGTATATGGTGTTAGAGAATGTTCTAATTTCATTCTTTCACATGTAGCTGTCCAGTTTTCCTGGCACCACTTATTGAAGATACTGTCTTTTCTCCATTGTATATTCTTGCCTCCTTAGTCATTGATTAATTGACTACAAGTGCATGGGTTTATTTCTGGGCTTTCTATTCTGTTCCATTGATCTATGTGTTGTTTTTGTGCCAGTACCAGACTGTTTTGATTACTGTAGCTTTGTAGTACAGTCTGAAGTCAGGGAGTGTGAGTACTCCAGTTCTGTCTTCTTTCTCAAGATTGTTTTGGCCTTTCAGGGTCTTTTGTGTTTCTATACAAATTTTAAAATTATTTGTTCTAGTTCAATGAAAACTGCCCTTGGTATTTTGATAGGGACTGCATTGAATTGTAATTTATTTCTTTAAACATTTTATATACTGTTATTTATTATTGACTATCACATGGTTTCAACAGCTGAAGTTCTTGGGTGTTCTAACCTTTTTACTTGCTGTTTTTGTTAACTCTCACACATAGTGACTTGCTTCTGTATGTACAAGGTGATCTTTAATTGTAAACTAATATCTGCATGGGAAACTTGTAGGTTTAAATTGAAGACACTTTCCACCAGAGTAGATTTATAAGCATTTCTGGCCAGGACCCAAGGCGGCCCTGGATTAATGCTGACTCTGGTTCATCTCCCCAGTACTGCTAATGTAAAGCTTGTTATCCAGATCACAGACTGCACTGCTCCCTGGGCATCTCTGTGTATTCTTCTTGCTTAATTAATTCTTGCTGCTCTTAGCTTATAGCTTGTCTTTCTTGGGTGGGATATGAGTGGTGCATCTTTTTAGATTTTCTCTATTTTTTGAAAATTCAGCAATGCATCAAAAGTAATTTTTCATTAGGATTTAGTTTTTTAAATATTCTAGTAAATATCTTCCAAGAATATAAACATGTAAGCATAAACTTATAACTACATAATACAGATACTTCTCATGTAAGAGATCTAAGTATAGCCACTATTATGGAGTTTATTATAAACATATTTCATGTATTCCCAGAATATATATATTATATGGTTATATCATAATTGTTACAATAAACTAAACACTGCTGAACATCTGCTTTCAAATTGTTATAATAAGCAGCACTATGTAGATGATCCTTATTCATCTCTGAACCTATTGGATCATATTAATTAGAAAATTAAGTCTAAATATGAAACTCTTGGGTCAAAGTGTATAGGTAGTTAAAATTTTAATCAGTATTCCTAAATCACGTCATTGAAACTACCGTACCAACAAAACGTGTAAGTACTTGTTTCCACAAAAAAACTCACCAATGCTGGGCATTATATATTAAACTTCTTCCTCTCCCAACCTAACAACTTTTCCTTGTTAAGTTGAAGTGCAATTATTCAAGCATAATCACTGTGAATTACTTCTTATTGAATTTTTGAAGACAGGCCATGTCTAATTATTCTATTAAAATGTCTACTCATTACCTTTGTACATTTTTTTCTACTGGGTGTTTATCACTTTCTTATATATTGTTAAGGGCTACCATTCTTTGAAACATTTTGAAAACACTTACTAGAACTTTGTTTCTTGCTTTTTAATATGCTCAATGATGACAAACCTTGAAAAATGAGAATGAATTTCCTTTTTTTCTATATAGACAAACTTCATTCAAAACAGTAAAATAAAGTCGATGATGTGTATGTACAGGTATAGAAATGAAACTATAATTTTTAAAAAATAGTAGTGCTCCTGGAGTCAGCACTAAGCTTCCTTAGAAACTATTTTAAATTATGGAAATAATAGTATATTTATAAAATTGATCTAATTCATTCAGTCATAATCTGAATGGTAGAAGCCATACATACTGTTAAATGTCTCCTTGTAAGCTGAGCCAGGACCTAAACAAAAGGGGAAACCCAGCCACCTAATAAATTCTATCCCAGTGTCCCCAATATAATTTTCTTCATAATTTCCATTATTTGAAATCATCTCATTGATTTGTCTATGTGTTTACTATTAGTTTCTCCTAAAATACAATTCTAATTTCATGAGGACAGAGAAATTCTCTGTTAATGATCATTGCTCTATACTCAGAAATAAAATATTACAGAGGTTAATCCAACTATATCACTATTCATTTTGAATGTCAATGTTCTAAATATTCTAAATGTACCAATTAAAAGACACCAACTGTCAGAGTGGATCAAGAAATAAAGGCCAACTATATGTCTACAAAAAACCCATCTTAAATATAAAGACACATATATATTAAGTGTAAGTGGATGGAGAAAAATTTACTATATTAAAACCAATCAAAAGAAAGCTACAGTAGCTATATTAATTACAAACATAGAAGACTTCAAAGCAAGGAAATTTATGAAGGATAAGGAATGGTATTACATAAATATAAAGGGATCAACTCTCCACAAAGACATGACAATCCTTAACATGCATGCATCTGACAACAGAGGATCACCTATGGGACACAAAAACTAATTGAGTTACAAAAAGAATTAAATAATTACACTATCATAGTTGGAGATTTCAATACCTCTCTATCAGAAGTGGACATATCCAAGCAGAAAATCAGTGAGGACACAGTTGAACTCAACTGGAGTTCACAATCAACTAAACATAACTAACATCTATGGACTACTTCAACCAGCCATTATTCTCAAGCTCACATGGAACATTTACTGAAACAGATCACATTCTGAGTCATAAAGACATACCTTACCAAACTTAAAAGAAATCATAGAATGTCTGCTCTCAGACCACTTTGATGGACACTTGAAATTAACACAATATAGTAATACAGCTATATTTAAATAAATAAATAAATTTTACAGTATGTAAAATTCCACAAAAATTTACATTTGATATCTATCAGTTGGTATGTTATACATAATTATTTAATACCTAACAAAAATATTCAGAATACTTCCTAAAAGGTGGATTTATGGGTAAAGCTGTATTTTCTTTTATAATATGGATTCTAGTAGTTTCCTTCTGTCAGTGAGTCAATGCTGTTTAAAACTATATGATGACATATTTGTGACTACAAAGGAGTTCCCACAGCCATACTATACTTAAGTAGTACTGCTGGAACAAAAAAAGATGACAATTACATCTTGTTACTCTTAAGATTTGGGACTCATTTTTCACATGTTTAGATATATTATGAGCAAGGCTCTTAAATCAAAGAACTGAGCATTCAAACTGGAAAAGCTAGTTAATATTGTTAGCTTTAACATATTTCTATTTCTTGATGTTCACTTTTGCAATAGTAAAGTGGATATGTTAGGAAAACAAAACCACATTGTTTTAATTAGAAACTAATTTTAAGAAAGTTCACCTTAAGTACATTTTACTTTGTTGAGCTTAATAATAATTGAAGATAAATGCTTCATGTAACAGTGGGTTCTTTACATACCTAAAAATGTTATATCTCTCCTACATTTTACCATAATATTTATTACCTAATTAATTTTTATGTAGGCTGCGGGCTTTATTAATTTGAATAGAGAAAGGTTTTGATTACATTCTTCTGTCAACAATGAATTTATTACCAGCAACATTCATGTAGATACTACTACATGTCTGTATATTTTCTTATTTAAAATGAACATTTTAAAAAGTTTTAACTGATATATAATTCACATATCACACTATTCATCTATTTAAAGTGTACACTTCAGTGTTTTTTAGAGTATTCACAGATATGTTCAACCATCACCACAGTCAACTTTAGAACATTTTTATCACTTTAAAAAGAAACCTGTGCACTTTAGCAATCACTCCTATTTTCTTCTTTTACCCAGCCCTAAGCAACCACTAATCTACTTTCTGTCTCTATAGATTTGCCTATTCTGAATATTCTGGATAAATGGAATCATAAGATGTGTGCTCTTTTGCAACTTGTTTTTTTTTTAGTAGATATAATGTTCTAAAGATTCATCCATGTTGCATCTTATATAAATCCTTAATTAATTTTTCTGGCTTAATTATATGCCATTGTGTGAATATACCACAATTTGTTTATCCATTCACTAACTAATGCACATTTCAGCTCTTTCTACCTTTTGGCAATTACTAATAATGCTGCTAAAAACAATATTGCCTTAACATTTACTATCTTTTTGTACAGCATCTTATGGTAAAACAGAGATGAGGGATTGGGCCTTCTCATTTCTTTCCTGAGTATGCACATAGCTCTGTGAATGCATGTGTCCTCCATATTCCAAAGAATATGTCAGAGCCTTTCAAAACTCTTATGGGCATCTCATTCCCCAGCTTTTCCTTTTAAGCTATTTGATTAATATGTTGTTTGACCTAAACTGGAATCCATCACTTCAGGCAACCTAAAGTTAAAACACTTGCCTACATTGCATTTGACAACCCCATCTACCAACTCCCCTGCCAAGAAGAAGGCTAGTCACACTGAATGATATGAGTCCCTGGGGTCTACCAGGGAACCATCAGACAGGTTATATGGTAATTATTTGGGAATAAGGCTTAAAAGGAGCTCCAACTCCATTCTGCTTCTTCTGGTAGCTGCCAGGATGCTTGGGGAACATGAACCATTATTTTTCCCAAGCTACTGCTGAGCTGGGAGAGTGGGAGATGCTAACTAAGGCAAACTAAAATGCCACCAATTTTTCTGTTCCTATCTAGATACAGTTGTTTTTCTTTAATAAACACTCCTTAGATCCTTGCAAGTATGACTAATTTCCTGAGTTTAACTGAAGAATTGTAAGTGTTCCCCAATATGCACAGTCTCTATAAAATGCTTCATAGTTCTCATGTAAAATACTTTTGTTTGATCTTCAATCTTTTTAAAGATAAAAAATTTATAGCTTAGAAAACTTGTAACTTTCTTGAGCCATCAATTAATTGCCTTAGGAATATTACATAACCCTTAGAAGACTAGGTTCTGTACCTAGTGTTATAAAAATGTTAATTCCCAACAATCTTTGCCCTTTTTTCCGTTGCTTTTATCGATGAGTAAATTTTCAAGGTCCTTACACTAATAGTGATACATGCTACAACATGAATGAACTCTGAAAACATTACGCTAAGTGAAAGAAGCATAGCTAAGTTATAGGAACACATCAATATAGATATTTATGTTAAAATCTTCACATTTTATATAAGTATTTGCAAAGATTTGGGGCAATGACTAGTTAATAATGTGATTTATACTGATAAATTCAAAGTTTTAGACGTGGGCAAAGAGGCAAGCTAAAAGAATTTATGGAGACCTTTTTTTAAAAATTCCTCAATAAGAGTAAATTCTTTAATGACTGTATCTGAATTTTTTTAAATATATGGAGCCTGTTTTTAAAATCTAAGAAACAACACAATAAATATCATACAAAAATGTTAAGATAAAGAAAAAAACTAAGTGGAAAAGGAATTCTAGTAAAATATTTGTCAAAAGATTTGGAGTTCTTGCTATGACCTTATTAAAGAAATCTAAGTGTTAAACTTTACATTAGTTAGCATTGCCTGGGAGTTTTTTAAACTCACAGACATGTCTAATGCAAATATGAACCAAACAACACATGTAAAACAGAATATTCAGTTTTATAATATAGGTTACTGTAATTTATTTTTAAAGTTCCTTTTACCTTTATTGTCTGCCTGTTTGTCTGAAATCGTTGATCAGACACCTGCTGCTGATGAAGGAGTTTTTCATTGACTTCTTTATATTCTTTAACAGACAGCTCCGCTGCTTTTTTGGCACTGAAAAGTACACTGTTTTGTTGTTGCAAGGATACAATCCGTTCTCGTAATAAAATAATATTGCTACTTGATTTCTGGGCAGTTATATTTTTCCACTTTTCTCTGTTAACTATACAAAAATAATGTTAATTTTTTTTAACAGTTCATTAAATTTAAACGACATTGTTAATTTCATATATCTTCTTACCTGTGGTAGGACCTGTTGTATGTGAACTCTTTTGAATATGACCATTCTTCTTTTGAAAAGCTGGCTTTTTGGCATTCTTGTGAAAATAACTCTAAATTTTAAAATTTCATAAAAATTAATTATTCAATAACATCAAGTGAACCAATATATATAATATATAATCTTTGTTTACGTAAAAATACATTTGTTTGTGTAGAGTAAAAATGTCTAGATAATAAAATTCTACAGTTGATACCAAAAACTTCTAAATGAACATAATACATGCACTAAAGTTAACCTAGCAGACAGAAGGTACAAATACAAAACTCAATCCAAAAGTCACAGAAATTTAGCCTAGGGACAGTTTTAAAAGCTATGAATAAAAATCATAAAAGCAACAAAAATAAAATAACAATATTTAATAACTTATTCTCTGGGAATCTTGATCTTTTTCTCAAATACTATTCTCTGTTGTAGACTGATGAATCCCTTCTGACAAATGAAGCTAAAACAATGTTGATGATTATAAAGTAACTTTCCTTGAAGCTGCATGTTTTCCTCATGACATTCCAGTACACTGAGGCTAAGTAAAATGAAGTCGTGTTGACTTTTGTTCAGAAATGTTTCATCAATCTATAAAACCTTTCCCAAAGCAAAAATTTAAATAGGAATATGTTACAAAATATTATAAATTCTAATAATAAAATATTTGGCCTTATTTAAGAATTTATTGCCTGGGAAACAGGAACAATATTAATCCAGAAAACTATTTCTTTAAAAAAAGGAATTTTTTTCAAAGAACCCAATTCAGGAACAAATAAATAATTATGGTAAAAGTGGAAGGAAAAAATAAATTTGACTGAATGTTACTTTGACAATGAGCTATATATTTTATACTGATGAATATATAAATTACACTATATTATATATAAGGCATGGCCCTAAAGTAATAAAACTGATTTATTAACACAAATACCAGAAACTCCTATCTAAGATAGGGTTTTCCTTTAAACTAATTACTTCCTTTAAATAAACTATGTTTCACTTCTCAAAATATTTTTAAAATGTCTCATTTGAACTTGTCTTCAGAACCAGTATATAAGATGCATTTTTAAATGTTTCATTGCTTTCTTAAGATTCAATGTTATATCATGTACTGATTACTATAAAAAGATCCAAAACAGAACCACCAAATTACCAATATCAGTTACCATACTTGGCATCAAATTAATTGCACCTAAAATAAAAGAGACTTTCATTTACTTTGAAGCAAGCACACTTAAAGTCTATTTTAAACATGAGAAAGTGTTAAGGGAAATTCTGAGGCCAAAAATAAAGCAAAGCAAGAATCCAGTGAGACTAATGACAAAGAAGCCAGCAAAAATACAGGACAATTGATAATCCCTTGTGACCCCGAAATTCCATATAAATAGCAAATCAGAATATAGAAACCTGTAAAGAAAGCCTAGGTCCCAACTCAAGATGAGAAATTTGAAGTCATGAAGCTAAGCTATTGTATATATCAATAGCCTGTACCTTTTTTATTGCTGAATAGTATTTCATGGTATGGATGTATCACACTTTGACTAACCAGCTATTGAAGAAAATTTTGGTTGTTACAGTTTTTATCTATTACAAATAAAGCTGTCACAACCATTCATATACAGGATTTTTGGTAAAGATAAATTTTCATTTCTATGCAATGTGTCCAAGAGTGAGACAGATGGGTTGTATGGTAAGTCTATGATTAGTTTTTTTAAAAAAAGGAACTGCCGTTTCCAAGAGTGCTGTACCACTCTGTATTCACACTAGCACTGTATGAGAGATCCAGTTTCTCTGCATCCGTGTCAGCGCTTGGTATTGTTTCATATTAGCTATTAGATGTGTATCTCATTAGGGTCTTAATATGCATTTGCCTAATTGGTAATGATGTTGAACATCTTTATATGTGCTTTTTTGCCATCCATTTATCCTTTTCAGTGAAATGTGTGTTCATGTCTTTTGCCTGTTTTCAAATTGAATTGTTCGATTTTCCATTGTTGAGTTTGAAAAAAATCCTTATGTATCCAAGATACCAATCTTCTGTCAAATATATGGTTTACAAATACTTCCTCCCAGTCTGTAGCATTTTTTATCTTCTTAATAGGGTCTTTCACAAAGTTCTTAATTTTGATGAAGTCTAATTAATTGATACTGTCTTTTAGGGATCATGCTTTTGATATTATGTCCAAAAACTCCTCAGCAAGCGCAAACTCTTTTATGTTTCCTTCTAAAAGTTTTGTATTTGTTTTACATATATATCTGTGATCTATTTCAAATTAATTTTTGCATAAGGTGTGAAGATTAGGTATAGGTTCATTTTATTGCCTAGGGATCTCCAATTGCTCCAGCACTATTTGTTGAATAGCACTATCCTTCTTCTATTGAACTGCTTTTGCACCTTTGTCAAAATCATTTGTTCATAGTTGTGGATGCATTGCATCCATCATGTGAGTAATACATTCATTCCCCACTTGTTGAGTGTTCTGTGTCATTAGTCTTGACATCAAATTAACTGGTGAGGACTGATGACATCCTCTGTGGGGTGAACACAAAATAGTTATCTTACTTTTTGGTTAAAATTTCCATCTGGTTCTATTTTATATCTTCTATTTCTTTGATAAGACTTTCTATTTCACTCTTGTTTCAAGCCTGTTAGCAAATGCTTATTGAAGAATTTTTATGACAGCTACTTTAAAATGCTGTCATATAGTTTGAACATCTGTGTCATTTTGCTTCTGGCTTTTGCTGTTGATCATCTGTTTTTTTTCATTCAAGTTGAGGTGTTTCTGGTTGCTAGGTATGGTGAATGATTTTCAGTTGTATCCTGGACATTATGGGTATTATGTTTCAAGACTCTGGATCTTATTTAAATCTTCTGTTTTGGTAGGCCTCCTCTGATGTCACACCTATGGGATGAGGGAGTACTAACTCATTACTGTCAGTTGGGGATGGAAGTCCAGTCTCTGCTGACACCCTAGATAGGGAGGGGCACCTCATTACTACTTGGTGAGAGTGAAAGTTCAGGCTCCCCACAGACCTCTGTTGATACTAGCCTGGTTGGGATACAGAGCATGGCCTTGTTTCTGCTCCTAACTTGACCTCTACTGACACCATGGGGAGAGGGTGGGAGGCTTTATAGATATAGGAGTTGATGAGAGTCTGCATCTCTACCCTTGACCTCTGAAAAATCCCTACTAGAAAGGAAAAAGGAACATCTCTTTTTTGTGGATGAAGATGGATGTCCAGCTCCCTGTATGGTCTCTAACGACATAAAAGGAGGGAGTGATTACTATTGGCCCCTCATGTGACCCTGACAGAAGGAGGAGGGATGCCTTTTCATAGCCAGGTGAGAGCAAAGTCTAGGTTCCCCATTGGGTCTTTACTGGTCGGGTAGAGGTAGGGTTGCAATTTTTTCCATGGTGATTGGCTCCAGAAGGACAGTTAGTGTGTAAAAGTTTTCTGTCTCTCTGGGCTGTCACTTTGATTAGAGAAAACAGGATTTTATAGGGGGCTTTTATCCTCTGACCAATTGGCATTTCCAAGCTGCAGGTTTCTTCAGCACCCAGGCCAGGATGTATGAGGCAAAATGAAGACCCAGAGAACTTATCAGGTATGTTGTTCCTCGAGTTCTGAGATCCCTAGCTGGTGTGTCTCCTTTACCTTTCAGAGTCTTCTTATTGTTCTATTATTAATTTATATTGATATAGTCCCTATCAAAATCTCAAAGGATATTTTTGTGAGAAAAACTGCTTATAAATTCATTTTGAAGGGTAAAGGACCAAGAATATTGAAGAGACTCTGAAGGAAAACATGATGGGCAATTTGCTCTATTATCAACAAAGACTACTATAAACTAACAGTATGATATAGAGAGAGTATGATATAGATAAATACACCGATGGAACAGAAGAAAAAGTCTAGAGACATACCTATATGTATATGCACCTTTGATTTACAACAAAGGTGGTGCTGTTGAACATAGTGGGGAAAAATGTGAAACTTAACCCTACCTTATACTACATGCAGAAATCAATGCCAGACATAGACATGAACATCAAAACAGTAAGTCAGATAATACAGGGAAAGATAACAAGTAAAGTAGTATAAAAAATATCTAAGCTGTAGTAGGTAAAAAATTACTATATAGAACACAAAAAGTCCTATTCATACAGGCAAAAAAATTGTTGAATTTGGTCACATTAGAATTATGATGTTTTATTCCCCAAAAGACTCCACGAAAAAAGAGTGAAAAGGCACAGCATGGAGTAGGGCAAGATATCCACAATGTATACAATCAACAAAAGGCTCCTAAGCAGCATATTTAAGAACTTCCACAGATGAATAAGAAAAAGGCAGACAATTCATTTGTAAAATGGGCAGAGACTTGACGAAGCAATTCACTGAAGAATTCCAAATGGTCAATAATTGTAAGTAGTACTTACCAGCATATTTGTAATCACTGAAATGTAAATTAAACCCACAATGATATACCTCAACATACATACAAAACTGGCTGAGATGAGAAGAACTAACATACTGAATGTTGACGAGCAGCAGTAAAAATGGTCATAGTCTGTTGGTGGGTGCAATAAACTGGCACAACATTTGGAAAATAACATTATCAACTAAATCTCAGAAACACATAATCTATGGTGCAGTAATTCCACCTGTAGGTATTTCATTACAGAAATGCCCATATTTGTACCATAAAAGACATTTAGAAGAATATTCATTGCAACATTATTTGCAAGAAATCCAAACTGAAGCAACCCAAAATTTAGCAGTAGAATGGATAAATAATTTGTGGTGTATTTCAACAATGAAATACTTTATACAAAAATAAGAATGAATGAACTCCACATAATACTGAACAAAGGAAGGCCAGACACAAAAGAAGACATACCTTACAGATTCCATAAAGTTCAAAAATAGGCAAAATTAACCATAATATTAGAAGAAATAAAATTATGAAGAAAACAAGGGGGATAATTAATTTAAAGTTAAAATAATGGTTATCTTTGGAGTTGGTAGAAAGTTTCTAATATTTTCCAGACACAATTGGTATAATTTGGTCAACTGTTATTTTGTGACTTCCAACAACATAGATAGATCTATTCAAAGTAGTTTATACTATACTCTCTTATTTTATGAATGGAATTATGAGTTACTTTTATTTATAAACTCATTAAGCTGCACATAAATGAATGCAACTAAGCAAAATTCCAAAGCAAATAATGCGTGGCAAGTTGGAGATTTCTGTAAAATATATTTATCAACCAACCACTCAATCAGCAGGTACTCAGCATGTAATTCTTCATCTAAACTTTATTCTGGCAGTAACTAAAATAAACTGGTGTCATCCTTGAACTTTTTCCTTCAAAGTTCTGGCTAGATCTCAAAAAAAAAACCACTTTTGGATTTGAATTTTAATGAACACTATAGTTTAGCTCAAAGATAATCTTTTTTTTAAAAACAAAAAGAATTATCTTTCCCCAGATTTTCACTGATTTATGCTGAGTTGATAAACTTTTTGGTGACATGATGTACCAGTGGTAAGAATTATTGAATAAGTTGTTTTGGAACATCAATAGTTTAATATTTAAAATACACTGGGGAATAAAATAGGAATCAGAAATTAAAGACTTAGACTAAATAATTTATTATCATGAAGGCTAATATAAAAACAGAATTTTCTTCTCTTCATATATTTCACATACCTGAAAACAGTAATGAGCTTATTATCACCTTTATTTACTTATTTTCTGGCTGAGATATAAATATCTTAAGATTTATATTTAGGAAAATAATATCCACTTCTATTTTCATCTATGCAAAAGACTAAAAATTAGTACTTAAAATTATTTAAAAGTGAGTATTTTCACTGCATACTTCAGAAATATCAATTTTTTAAGGTTTCAAATTAAATCACTGGCAACAAAAATTGATTTAAGGTATGCAGCATGAACTAAAATTAAAAACATTGCTTATAATTAAGCAAAACTGTGTCATGTACCTTTGAGGTCTTGCCATCTACATTTGGATATATTTGTACTATTTCTTTTCCTTGCATCTGGCTGTCTTCTGTTTGGTCATTTTCTTTCTGGTCTCTTCTATCTTCTGTAGGACTTATTTCCTGGGATGTTTCTACAATAATTGTTCCCAAATTCTGTAAGGTCTGCGTTTCAGAATCACTGATTTTGGGGAAAAGGGGGGCATAAAACCCAAGAAGAAGAGTCATTAAATATATCTCTTTTAAGTTCAAGACGAAATAATATCATAGCACGTGTTGCATATGTAGCTATAAGTTTAATTTGAGCATTTACTGGTTCTCATTGTTAAGAGAGAATCAGTCAAAATATATTGAGAGAAAATTAATCTAAATGTATTTTACAAAATTATAAAATCTCATCAAGAAGTTAGATTATCTAGCATCACATGCCTGCTGGCATCACAGCTATAGTATTTCTCCCAGGGTTCACTCAGTAAACACTCATTTTAACACTTCCAGGGTTAGAAAACTCACTACTTTCTGTGCCAGGGCAGAAAGCTTTAATAGTTCTAACAGAAAGTTTTCTTTTAGACAAGTACAAAATTTGAATCTCTGAGCCTTACACCCAACTGACCCCAGTTTCATCTCTTATGAGTATTCATCATTCAATATAATACTTGTTAAGCACCACTCTTCTGGGCAAAAGGGATAAAGTAGTGAGTGAAAAAATTAGATAAAAATATTTTCCTTCATGTAGCTTCATCCTAGTGGGGTGGGGGTACAGGTAACAAATAAGGGGACTAAGTTATATACACATATATAGTATGTTAATAGTTTGTATTAAAGAAAAAATAAAGCAATAGAGGAACATGTAGGTCCAGTTCCTTTTCCATGTGGATGATCTTTTAATTATTTGGACATAATTACATGATGCTTGCAACGTCTCTAAGAAAAACATACCTTGCTTATTCAAATATTCCTAATATGAATGTTTTTAAGATGCTTTCCCACTCTGGTCCCTCTTGAATGTACACCAGCTTATTTTGATGGAGCATTATGTCCAGAATTCAATTTCATATTCCAAGTGTACTAAGTACTATGAGAAGTACTTAGTAGCACTCCTGGTAGATGCAGACTAAAATTGTGTAAGCTTTTCCAGTAAGCATATCATACTGTAGACTCATACAGGATTTAACAAAAATTCTTATGTATGCTGTTATAAAGTCTGATATTTTTCCTGTTGCATAGTTGAATAATTGGTATTTTATAGCCAAATAAAGGACTCTGTAGTCTTTTAGATAACTATATCTTCCCAGTCTATTGAGATCTTTGGGAATTGTGATTCTATTTTGTATTTTCCAGCCCTTTCAATGTCACATTATCCACAAATTTGATAAACATGGTTTGCTGAAATTCTGTTTTTCTTCTTCAAGGCATTAACAACTCCTCCTGATTATCACTCATCACTGAAAGAGCACTGATAAAGGTAATTCATGTATCAGAACCCACTAAATGCTGGCTGCCCCAGTGGCCCGGCCCATATCAGAAATCGGAACCCTGAACTATGGGAAATGTCTATCAAGGAAACCTAACATACACCAGTCACAGACCTGCAACTCAGCTTTATCTAGTTTACTTTACTCTAGAAAATAGGACCTGCTACCCGTTACAAGAAAATCCCTGACCTCCTAGCCAATCATATCCTGTTTATACTTTGCCTCTTCTCATGCTCTATAAAACTCCCCCTTGCACCAAATCCTTTGAAGAGTGTTTCTGAGCTTGTTAGGCACTGTACTCCCCCAATCCACATGTGTTTTCCTGTGAATAAAGGTCTTCATACTCGTTAATAAATCGCGTTATTTTTGTCATTTGACAGCATGCTCTTGTAATGCTATTCAACTATGGGAAATAAATATTAATGAGGTAATAATTATATAAGATAGTATTTTATATCCAAATATACAAAGGGCAAAGTTCTTTTTTCCTCAGTATCCAAGGAAATTTCTTATATTTCAGATTATGAAAAGCTAAAAGGAATAGAATGTTCTGAAGCCCTGAAGCTTCATTGCGGGATTTCTAATTGTTTGAGAATTCTTTACAGCTGAGTGAATCCTGAAACTGTTCTGTCAAGCAGGAAATGTAACACTTAATCCTCACAGAGTAAAACTGAGTTTCACTGCTAAATAACTTAAATGACAATCCTATGTTTTAAGAGATATCGTGTGATACATCTCCCAAAATATGTGACCCTCTGCATATGCACTGGCAAAATGAAACTGAACTGAGTGTATTCCTTAACTTTTATGTATTTATTCACACATACATATGAGTAAATATGCACCACTGTTTTATGAAGAGTGTGGTAGTACCAACTAACTGGGATATAATTAGTAGATGAAACCAGAATTTCCTTGAAGACAGATAAATGCTTAGTGGGTTTTAAGCTAAGTAGGATTTTATCTCTAATTGCTTTTTTGAGAACAACGAAGAAAACCTTAGAAGAAGTAACAAAGAAATAGGAATGCAGATTTGGTCTATCTTCTTTATATTCATAAATTTGTTCTTAAGTTTTTCACCAGCTTAAGGACAAGAGGCTTGACCAGTGATCATTTAAAACACAGGTTCCCAAACTTGTCTGCATATTGGAATCAACTGGAGAGCTTCAAAAAAAAAAAAAAAACCAAAGCTTGTAACCCATTCCAGAAGTATGATTTAACTGTTTTGAGATGTGGCTGGAGCTTTGGAATTTTTATAAGATCCCCAGGTGATTCTAACATGCAAACAAATTTGAGAACTGCATTTTAAAATAAGTTTCAGTTCTATGTCTACGATTAAGAAAACTATCCAAAAATATCCCAAATCTAAAACAGACCACTACTGCAAATTAAAAAAAAAAAGTGAAAATAAAAGGAAAATATATACTATTATAAAATAAGACCAACTATGGAAAATTGTTCCGTTTGTCTGTTAGCAATTCTGGCAACATTAAACTTCCCTATTATCTATGTATAAAAGGAGGTGTTCTATTATCCATTTGCCTTTGTGGTTTTACTGATTGCTTCAAGTGCAAATATGAATGTATAGCCAGGGGTAAGGGAAAGAAATATTATAGATTTTTAGTATTCCCCTGTTGCTATTCACTAGGGGTTATATAACTTAAGACTAGGAATCTGTAGAGCTTTAACTTTAAAGAACTAATTTTTAACCACCATTCAATTAAAGTTAGTACAATGACTTTGCATAATACATACATGAAATAATTAGTGAAGATGGTTCTTAATTTAAAGGATGTTAAACAGCTTGTAGACATCTGGTAACAAGCTGAAATGGGTCATTCAAAATTTATCTAACTAAATTAAGGGGAAAAAATGTTTCTCCTCCCAGGTTGCCATGTCACAAGATAACTAAACCGACTTAGTAGGCTTGCCTGGGAATCCTTAGCTGTCAGTGGTGAATATGCAAAGGGCCAGCAAATTAAATCAACCTGCCAAACTGTCAATTTCAAGCCTCATGACTGCATGAAAATAGCATCACTGGAAGAAATCAAGCATTGCCTTCTTTTGGGTTTCCTGGCACCTATTCAAATACTCATGCAGTTGTGGCTAATTTTGCATGCAAATTTCAGTCAATAAGCTCAGAACAAGACCTCCCAAGATATTTCAAAGGATCTGACAGTATTTTTTCTGAATACCAAATCAACAGTAGTTGAAATTCAATCTCCATTTTCTGGTGCTTTACATATGCACAGTGTCCCAACCACAGAGCTAAGTTAATGAGAGCCTTACCTGCTTTCACTCACATCCTCCCAGTCGTCCTTGCTGAGGTTCTCAAACATATTGCTCATAACCTTGATGGAGTGATTGAGAACAGTATGGTAACGACCCACAGAGCACTTTTTCTTGGCGGCTTTAAATTTAACCTTAGTAGTGGTGGTCTTACAAGCAGACTGTCCTGATCTGACTTTCGTGGTGGCCATCTCAGATTTAGCTTGGTCTGCTGAACGCTGTAATTTCTCCATTGAATTCATCAGCTCTTCATTTTCATTTCTCAACCCATTAGTTTCTGCCACTTGTCTCCTTAAGGAAGTGACTTCTGCCTCCAGCTCACTGATTTTTACTTGAAGTTCAGCTTTGTCTTTTTCTACATCTTGACTTCCCTTCTGTAACTGTTCTAGCTCTTTTTCTCTGGTCTTTGCATCTTCTTGCTGCTGTTCTATGAGGGATTTCAGGAAATCATTTTCTTTTATTAATTTTTTATTCCCTTCTTTTAGTTTTCTAGACCTTTTCTCAAAAGTTTTTAGCCGATTTTCCAATTCAATGACCTAAACAGAAGAGTTTAATTTATTTTAAAAGTAGAATCATGCAGAGGGAATAGGACACAGAGAGGAATGTTAACAAACAGACTGTGATCGATTCCTCCCTGTCTACACACCGAGTTCATACTACAGTTATCTACAGTAACGGTTCCCTTCCTGGAATAGATCCTCTATCTTCATTCTTTTAGGCATTTGGGGGTAAGATCAAAGTTTCTACCTGAGTCTTTTGGGCCTTGATTGTTTTCAGCTCAAAATAATCCACATGCCAAAGAGACTTCCTACAGTATATTTCATCATTTACTAAAAATTTTAATAAACATGATCTCTTCTGATAATCTCAAAAACATGTGAGGTAAGTAGAGCCAATAATTATCTTCCTAGGAGAGGAAATGGAAGCTTTGAAAACCTAACATACAGAGGTAAACATTTCCTGGTTTAAACAGGGATTCAAATTCAGGATTTTGTGCCCATCCCACTACTCCACAAGCCATATGGGAAAGGAGAGTTACCAGATGTATACGGAAAATGGACAAAGAGCTGGGATCAAGAAAGAAAGAGTGAGACAAGAAACCTTTATGTAAAGGGATTACTCGTGACCTGGAGTAGAGGTACACAAGTTTGCACCAGACTATCGTAGACCTCTGTATACTTTTGTGAATCAAATTCTATTGTTCCTTCTCAATGCATATACTTTATTGGAGAGCTGAATAATGTGACAAAAAACACAGTGTTCAAGAATACATGAACATTTTTACTTCTTTCAAAATACTCTATCATCAAATTATATTCTCCAATTAGTCAAAAACACTACAAAAAATAAGGAGTACCATCTTTTTATAATCTCTTCGGTTTCTCTCGGTCATTTTTAATCACTTCCCAAAACAGTATACTTCTCATAAACATACTTTAAAATATTTTAGCATCTTAGATTCAGGGTGGACTGAGTAGAGAGACTGTATTTTTTAAAATTTACTTTATGGAAAGATGCAATTACACTTAAAAATGATTTTTGGCAGGGGTGATACAAAAATATTAGTAAGAAGTAGTTGGTCTATGGGAAATTTAATTTTGAGTTTGGTATGGATCTCACTTCTACCTCTAGTTGCTTTACCTGGTGAAGTATTTAACTCATTTTACTTTTAGTTTCCTCATCTGTGAAATGGAAATAGTAATAGCTATCTTGCAGTTTGCAAGTATTAAATATGATCATATACCACAGTTCTTGGCAGACAGTAAGTTTCAAACAGTTTATCATCATCACCATCATCCTTATCATTATTGTCTCTATTATTATTAATCATAACAGCTACTAAATAAAATTACTTGAAAGATTACTTGCACTAAATATTGCTGAATTAGATATTAAATCAATTTTATACTTTGGATTAAAATATAACATGTTATGAACAAATATAACAAACATCTTAAGTTTCAGATGTCAATTTTAGAAATTAGCACTTTTTTCTGTTGACTAAAATTTGTTTACAATTGGTTACAACTTAACAAAAATTTTATATACCAATGGAAAAATATCTGTTTAAAGTCTGTTATGTTTAAAATGTTTAAAGTCTGTTAACTATCTAATGTGAAGCTATGTTTAATCGTAAGACCTGGTCAAAGTTTTCTGTATTTAAGTTTAAAATGGAGGAAAAAATAGCAAAACAGAGACACAAACTTCTCAAGAATTTGACAAGGCAAAGTCCATAGTACATATTAAAGTGTTATTCAAAGTATACTCTCAAAAAATTGTTGTTAAACTGATTTCACATCTCCAAAAATAGAAAGGAAAAATTCAATATATATTTGTGAATGAAAGTCTGGGGGACTGTTAAAGGCATTTGGTTTGTGTGCTACTAGATCATCTCAAGTCCATATTTTTCCTCCAGTACTGAACATTTAAATAATTTACCCAAAAGATGGCTCCTTTCAAAACTGAAACACTTGATTTGTGAAGTTTATGTATTAGTTTGCTAGAGCTGCCATAACAAAGTCCTATGACTAAGTGGCTAAAACCCTAATAACTTCATTTTGACTTAGCTCTTTAAAGACCTCCATCTCCAAATATAGTCACATTCTGAGATACAGAGGATTAAGAATTTGAAACAAGAATTGGGGAGGGGGTACAATTCATCCCATAAGAATACAAACTGTTATTTTATTATTTTAAAAAGAATCTACTTACATGTTTCATTTCTACTACGTACAAATATTGTTTTCACGATGTTACTTCCTTTTAAACCCATTCTGAGCAAGTTTCATATACATCCTTCTAAAATAAGGAAACTCAACTAAAAAAGGTTAAACCACGACTATTGCGTTAGATTAACATTTAAAAAATAGGGGCAAATTGGTACGCTAATTTGACACATAGTCTAATGAAAAGAATTCCTGTTGACTTTTCAGGAGTTAAAATGGATTTCTGGATCCACTATGATAGTAGTCATTGAAGGCGAGCAGAATTTTGCCACCCCAAAATGTCTTTTTGGCACCAGTATTATCTTGAGCTGGTTATTTTTAAGAATCTGCAGATACAGGATAAGCTCTGAAAACTGAGTAGTAACTGACTCCCCAATCTCAATATTCTCTCTTGCCTTTTGCTGAAGAAAGTGTATAAGGTAATGGCTTGAGCCATTTCGAGGAATTACTCAGTTTTCCTGGGTGTCTCCCATGTATACAGGAGGTCTGTATACATGTTATTAAGCTACTGTTGGTTTTTCTTTTTTCCTGTTAATCTGCCTCTTTTTTATAGGGGGTGTCTCATCCAAGAACCTAGAAGAATAGAGGGAAAATTATTTTTCCTCCTCCACATCATTTATGGCAGTTGGAATGAAATAATAGATTTCTTTAGGGTTTCCATCCCAAGGTAGTAAGTAGTAGTGCAGCATTACATATCCATAGAGATAAAAATTATACAAAATCTGGCAAACAAGAATATTCTTCTGAAACAAAGATAAATTGCTATAAACTGTATGACATTCTAGATAGTAGTACAGATATTATTTCAATTACTTATTTTACCTTAAGACAAATGAACATGAGCATTTCTTGTTCTCTGTGTTACAGTGTTAACCTGATATGTGTCACTCAGTAATAATGAGATGACAGTCTCTGTTACCTGACCACAAGTGTCAGAAGTATAAGAAATCACATCAACTGCTGTTAAGTTATTAGATTTCCTTCAAGTCAATTCACAGATAGAAAAAATGTAAGTAGCTGCATTAATATTTTTGTCTATATATTTGTACATTTCCAGCTTTGTCTCAGTATCCAAGTGGTAATCGGTTATAAGAATAAATCTATTTAAAGAACATTTTCTTTATAACAATAACAAAAAGTGCTAAAATAAAACCAACATTTTACTACTAATGATAGCCATGATGTAAAGTGACTACAGCATTTATATGGGGTGGTTCTATTAAAACAGGAAGAGCGAAACCAAATCGTATGAGCATAAATTTTTTATCTAAAATGGGATGAGGCACATGTAATTTTCAAGTTTAAAATGAAAATTATAAACACATTATCATTTTACTGTGGTAAAGCTAAAACTTTGCTCAGTTTTTTAGTTCACATATTATAAATCTGGATGACTGTTGAAATGTAACATAGTTTCAAGTACCATTTTAAAATAAAACTGTTAAGTAAGCACAAATATGGTAAATTTTTATAGTTTCTATTGTTATCATTCTTTTCATCTTTGAAAATAATTTTAATCTATGTCAACAGAAGCATAAGTGTTTCCACATTTATTTCCCTAGCATTGATTTTTTTTAGCCCTATTTTGGTAAGCCAATGATTTTGAATTATGAATTTAAATTAAGGACTCATACAAGGTTTAAGTTCATAAGCCCTCATTTTAAAATATAATCCTTTATGTTAAAATTCAGATTTAACTTGCTCAGCTCAATATCGTAAAGATTAGATTACCTTCTGTAATGTCTGCTCTGACATTTCTTTCCAATTCTTCTCTGGAGTACTCTTCTTGACCTCGTCATCCTCACCGTATCTTAAGAGTTGTTCTGGGAGACAATAAATAATATATTATGGTACCTCGTATACTGCTGAAACACCGTCCTGTCATTTTATCAAAAAGGTTCTGTGGTTTTCCAACTGTGAATAATGTAGTCTATTTTATTGTCAAGAATTTGGCCAGTAACTGAATGGTGACTTTTTCATGATTTTCAGTCACACAATTATGTATCTTTGTAGTGTCACTTTTTTTTTTTCAGCATAAGATTTTTCAAAGGTACAACAGATCTACAGGTTAACAATGCTGTACTTTTATTCCCATTTTCATTCTTTTGTAGAGTATTCCCCCTTTGCCTTAAAAGCAGAATTCATTGCCTTTTTATCTACACAGTCACTACTAGTTTTGTTCTCTGGATCTTGTTCCCTGCCAGGAGGATCAGAGTGATTGCAGAACAAAGCAAACAGTAACAGAATTAGGGTGGACTGAAACTGTAATATCTTCTACCACCACCTTTTTTTTTAAGTAAAAGATCATGCACTGGGCAGAGTAAACCAGAAGAATCACACTTCCAAAAAAACGGATTTTATAACAAATAGAAATCCAGGTATAGGTCAAGTTGTTTCTACAAATCATTTCTACATTAGCCATGTATTTGACTACCAAAACTCCCTCAAACAAGCAAAAATGTACAAGTAACATACCAACATTAAAGGAAAAAAATCATAAAAGTTCAGTTAATATTATTAGAATTGAAATACATTAAAACTTATAAATAATTTTTTTCTTATAAGGTAAATTTTATGACAAATTTAACTAACATTTTCTTACTAAATTATTTTTGGGATACAGCATTTCTCAAAGAATCAAAAAGGGGGCAAAAAAAGAATACAGAAAGCTGAAAGGATCCATAACTGTGTTAGCCTGAGATGATTTTGCTTTAAAGTATGCTTGGCTGCTGTAGGTCAGTGTAAAACTTTGATTTATCAACAAAGGAAAAAGAAAACAATATTATTCTCTGTAGAGCAGAAATCCTCTTGGTATAAACAGTGACTAACAAGTTTGTTAGAGTGAATTAGGCATTTCTTTTGTCTTTGAAACATGACATATCCAATTAAAACTTCTGTACTCATGAAATAAATAGAACACTATTCTAAGGATAATAAAAGCTAGAATAGGTAGAATCTGCCACCTGGGGAATATGTACCTTTACCTTGATAATAATCAACTGGTTCCCAAGTTTCTTTTTCTAGTCCCCTAACACCATGGTGCTGAATTCATTTACAACACTCTTTTAGCAATATAGAAATAATATGCAAATACAATTCATCTGTTCTAGTCATTTAAATATCTGCTTTAGTTCTAAGTGAAATATTTACACTTAAAAATAAGAAAATAGTTCTGTATTCAAAGAGCCAAGAGTGCTAAAAATAGCTAAATAACTCCAATAAAATAAATGCTGAAGCATGATTTTAAAATGAATTTGATTGCTGCTTTTGTGCTCCTGGGTGTGTGCAAGATTCACTGATGGACTTGAAGACAATGCTCAGTTGTGGTTTTCTATTGAAAACTCTGTTTCTAACCTTCACAGGTTTTATTAAAAATACTCAAGTAGATAGGCCCAGGTCATGGAGAGGAACAAGAACCTGACTCTCAGCCCCCTGATTTCCTTCCCCTTCCCCTTCCAAGATCTCAGGATTTGGGAAATGAACAAAGAGGCTCTAGTTAGAAATATACACTTCTTCTGTTTTGTCCTTTGGTGGATGTGTGAGCATATGCTTCACCTTACTGAAAACTCATTCTTGATATTTTGGTTTTAAATGCTTTAATTTTAATGCTTTAATTTTTACTACTATAAAAATTCATTCTGATTTATATTCCTTCTCAGGAGCTTCTTTTCTCTCCAGTTTTCTTTCTAACTTTCAACTTTGCTTATTCATAATTGTTTAAATTTATTTTATTCTATCTCATATTTTTCCCTTAATTGTCTTGGATTACGTTAAAAATTAATTAATTAATTAATTCTTTTGCAACTTTTCATCCTCTTTTTTGATTCTCTTTTAGCTATTTTAACAAATTATTGTTAAAAGGTCTGTTATCATTATGAAGGGTTGTACAATACGCTACTTTAAAATATGCCGCTTGGTATATTGATTATTTTAAGCAGTAGGCACTTGAAAAACAGTAAATACATGGAGGGGCTTTCTCTAACTCCCCTTATCTACACAAAGATCCTCCCAAAGAAACTCAATTGTCATTACCTGCTCCCCAAAAGATTCATTAGACAGAGAAGATTAACTCTTATCATAGGAGAGGAGATTAGTCCTTACTATCCCCAGACAAGCTTTGTTACAAACTATCATATCTTTTATCTAGTCTTCTAATGGCCCATTTATCTCTCCTAAAATAATTTTCTCTCCTCTAAGAGACCTACATCTCTCCTCTCCTTTCCCTATTAAGATGGTATGTAATTCTGAATTTTAAAGCCACCTCTATGAGAATTCATTTTTCCCTAGGTATCTTCTATGTGTACGTAAGGTATACATGTTAATTTCTATTTTTCCATAGTTAATCTGTCTTTTATCATAGAAGTTTCAGCCAATAACTTCGAGGCAGAGAGGGAACATTATTTTTCCTCCCCTACAATTTTTGTTTTTACTGATCTTTAGACTATGCTTCCTGCACTAACTTTCTTAAAGGTCTGTTTGTGATATCAACTTGGGAGATAAAGGTATATTGTGTCCTGGCAATTTCCTAAAGAATATTACTATTTTTATTTCATGTTAGGAAAAGTAAAATAAGAGTCATAGCAAGTAGTTACTGTAGAAGGTACCTGCCATACCATACAATAAAAAATATGTATTTGGTCTTTGTCCCTGGCTTCCAGCATAGAACTTCTGAAGTCCTTGGAATTTCCTGAGTGACAGGGGTGAAAGGAGTATTTTTTGTTATTCATAACAAGCTCCTTTCAACAATAACTGAGTTTATGCTAATAAGGTGGCTCCTACTGGGCCACTAGACAGCTTCTGGACTGGGGTTGGTTGCAAAAGAATGCAACCATGTGATAAGAGGGTCGGAATTTCCAGCTCCACCCTCCAGACCTCCAAGGAAGGGAGAAGGGCTGGAGGTTGAGTTCAGTTGTCAATGATCAATGATTTAATTAATTATCCTATGTAATAAAGTTTCCACAAAAACCCCTAAATGACGGGATTCAGAGAGCATTTAGGTTGGTAAACATATGAAGGTTCGTAACTGTTTCCACCCAATACATCTCTCTCCTATTTAGCTGTTTTGAGTTGTATCCTTTATAATAAACAAGTAATAGTAAATAAAGTGCTATCCTGACTTCTGTGATCCTTTCTAGCAAATAATCTGAAACTGAGGGAGGGTTTGTGGGAATACTTGATTTATAACCAGTGGGTCAGAGGTACAGGTGGCAACATGAAGTGGGGATGAGCCTTAACCTGTGGGGTTTGTGTTAACTGAGTAGTCAGTGTCAGAATCGAAAAGAACTGAATTATAGGATACCGAGTGGCTGTCCAGAAAATCAGAGAATTGGTTGTTGAGCAGAGGAAAAAATTCACACACTTGGTATCAAGAAGAGCTGTGCCAAAAAACAAACAAACAACAAGCAAAAACCTCATAGTACTGTTTAAATAAATAAATTTGGATAAAATGCAATATTCAAGAACTTTCATGAAAAAGATTGTGATAATTAAACATTGTCTCTTTAGGCAAGATAAAAGTACATTAGCCAATTAAATGTAGAACCCATTTTTTCTGAGAAGTAACCTTAAGCTAATGAAAAAATAAAGTGCCATTTCTGATGGATGAGATGGAAGAGCAAGAAATAAATTCTTCTGATGGGTAGGAGAGAATCTCAGTTACTAGATGTGACTGGGTGTTCAGCATAGCTTTTTTGAGAGCCAGCCTATCCCCTTTGACATTACCTGGACTGGAGCCTTGGAGGAATCTACGCAGTTAGCTTTGAAAGAAAAGCAAGCCATTTTTGTTACTTGCCACAACTGTTCTGAAAAGGTCATTACCAGGACAATGAAAGAGAAAAGGAAGTGGGAGAGCAGGATAATAGGTAGGGGTTATTACCCCCACATTTTCTTCATTGTAAAATGAACCCTTAAATTGGCTTCTTAAAGTAATATGTCTTTTTTTTTACATTTTTTATTGAGTTATAGTCATTTTACAATGTTGTGTCAAATTCCAGTGTAGAGCACAATTTTTCAGTTACACATGAACATACATATATTCATTGTCACATTTTTTTTTTTGCTGTGAGCTACAAGATCTTGTATATATTTCCCTGTGCTACACAGTATAATCTTGTTTTCTATTCTGCATATGCCTGTCAGTATCTACAAATTTTGAAATCCCTGTCTATCCCTTCCCAACCCCCGCCCCCTTGGCAACTGCAAGTCTGTATTCTATGTCTATGAGTCTTTCTGTTCTGTATTTATGTTCTCTTTTTTTTTTTTTTTAAGATTCCACACATGAGCGATCTCATATAATATTTTTCTTTCTCTTTCTGGCTTACTTCACTTAGAATGACATTCTCCAGGAACATCCATGTTGCTGCAAATGGCATTAAGTTGTCATTTTTTATGGCTAAATAATATTCCACTGTATAAACTATACCACATCTTCTTTATCCAGTCATCTGTGGATGGACATTTAAGCTGTTTCCATGTCTTGGCTATTATAAATAGTGCTGCTATGAAGTAATATGCCTTTAATCAACTGTCCTCAATTCTGTAGTTTCATGTGGATGTGTTAAAGAGATTTGAATATGCTATCTTTAATTTCTTTAGCTAACTAGGAAGCCATAGGTAAACACTCTTGTTACCTTTATTCCTTCAACTCACAATTTAAAATTATTTTAAACAGTTTATTTTCCATGTTCAAGTGTTTTACTAGATATTAATTACTATTTTTACATTTAAGTAATTATGTGAAGTTTAGCTTAGTGAAGTTTAACATTTTAATTTGTGTTTTTGGTTTCATATATATTTCCTATTACAAAATATTGTTTTAATTAACTTAATTTGTTTCAATTGATTGTAGTATTTCCCATATTCCTTATATTAATCCTTTGCTTCTTTTAAAAACTGTTTCTCAATCTTAAAATTCCTATTTTTGATCTTTTATTTCATTCGCTTATATTTTTATTGCAACTAGAAGAAAGCATGATCTTAAGCATAAAAACAGCAATAAAAAATCACACACACACACAAAGTATATTATTTGTTTTGTACAGTATATATAGAAAACATTGAAGGCACAAAAGAGAAAGCTGATAAAAGTGGAGAAGGGCACAATATGCCACCCCAAAATATGCCTCCTTGGCAAAAGGATTATTTTGAGCCGATTATTTTTAGAAACAACAGACATAGGAGAAGCTCTAAAAACAGAGTAGGAGTTACCCTTTAGTAACGATAATTTACATTTATAAAGTCAAGCTTCATTTGTACAAGTATCTACCTGTCTGTACCAGGAAGACAAGGATGTCTAAAACACAAAAATCTCTTATCAATGGAGAGGGTACTGACTTAAATCTGCATAATAAACCATACTTTTTTTTTAATCCTGCTTTTTCTTGGTCATCTTCCTATAACTGGCCTCTTTCACATCCTTCTTTTTTTGTTTCAGCTAAAAAGGGTATTTAAGCCCAAATTCTAAGCTACCTTCTTGGGTTACTCATTTCCCTGGGTATCTCCCATTTATATATATGAGACATACATGCTAATAAACCTGTTTGTTTTCCTCTTGTTAATCTGCTTTTTTTTTTTTTTAAACAGGGGCCTCAGCCAAGAATTTAGAAGAGTAGAGGGAAATGTTTTTTTCCCTCTCTCACAAAAGCTTCCAATAGGAGGGCATATCCAAATCCAGTCATTAAAAATAAGTAGGTCTTTTGCCATATAGAACTGACAAGGAAAGGAAGAGAGTACTACATATAATGGTCCAGAAGTAGTCAATGATAGAGCACATTTGGGATTTTATTTTATTGACTTTTTCCTTCCAGGGTGAAAAAATAAGGCCAAACATATGAAAGATAAGGCTAAAAAGGTGGGCAAGGGCTAAATTAGACTGGGATAAAAATTCAGAGTTTTATTCTATATCAGTAGGAAATTGCTAAATAAAAGAGTAATATAAGATGAGGAATTCTTCAGGGTCTGAAAGAATGCTCTTAAGCTAGGCCAGATAATAATTATAACAAAAAATTGCATTCTGACCTTCCTCTTCTTTATAAAATGTATTACATAGGTTTAGAAACTTCTTATTTATTCTCTTAAAAAATTTTAGGTGCTTAAGCATGCCTTCAATATATTAATGATTGTGTAATTAAATTATGGACATGAAAATTACTTAATATTTGTTCTATGAAATAAATGACATTTTGACACTTTCATTTCTTTTGAAAAAAATTTGGCTTCATTTAAAAAAAATCTGAATGTGCCTAAAAGTTTTCCCTTGACTTATCTATGAGTTAAATTAGGATGACCATAACTCAAGGCCTGACTTATCAGTAAGGTTCTTTTTGGTATGCATGTGCCTGCAATCTTTCCTTAATAGAAAGTAAACCTGAGATACTTGCCCAAAATTCTAAACTTGATTTGTATGCTACTCAACTATTATGAAAGTCCCAGAGCAAAACAACTAATAAATCCATAATTCTATATAAACAGCAGAATGGTTGCTGCTCAATCAAGAACCACAGCAGCATCTCCTTTTAATAAATTAAATGATTGAGAACAATACTTAAAAAAAGAGTTGCACAAGTTTCCCTTAAATCTATTTTTCTGAATATTTCACTTCTACTTAACACAAGCTGGATATAAACGTTTTGTTGGGAAAACTTGTGGAAGATATGAGAAACTAATGCTGGGTTCACATTATTTGTGATGAAAAGAAAGATAAACCAGACAAAAACAGCACATACATATGTTTACAGTATAACTGCTATTTTAATATCCACCATAATGGATTTTTAACATGTTTAGGGGGAATGAGGATTGGCGGGATCACTGCGGCCACAGGAATCTGAGGCAATGGAAGACACAAAGCAGTAATCTTTCCCGTGCCAAGAGGACTCTGGCACCTGTCAAACAGATGCTGCAGTTCAAACTGCAGCTTGTAAGATAGCTATCAAAGGCAGTGGGCCAGCAGATGGAGAGTGCATATTGTCATAGCCTGCCCTGGTAAAGTCAGAGCTAAGACTTAAAAGCTGGATCTTATTTAAAAAGGCAGGAGGGACAATTATTAAGGATAGTCTGAAATTTGCAATCCATTTACTCCATCGTAGATGTGTTATTCCTGGAATGAGCCAGATCATCTAGAAAGCCATATATTTGCAACATTTACTCACAGACCCAAAATACTTTTTTTTTCCAAAATACTTTCTTTCATTGGTTTATACTTTTGTATCACATGATGGTAGATTATTACTCAGCAAATGCTTAGTATCTTCTTTTCTGCTTTCATGGGAGGACCATAGATCCCCGCTCAACTGCTGTTGAGCGTGGCCTCATGAGTTGCTTTGACTAAAGGAATGTGGGTATAAAGGACAGTGTGCCTGTTTGTGACAACAAACCTAGAACTTAAGTATATTTCTGCTCTCCCCTTAGAAGTTTCCCAATATCTGCTTTGAAAAGAACATGTCCATAGAGTCACTGTCCCCTTCAGCTTGCGCCTGAGACTGAGAAGAAACCATAAGCAAGAAATAAATGTTTATTATTACATGCCATTGACAGTTTTGTAGCTATTTATACTGTATCAAAAGCTGTCAGATTCAGAAATTGGTAACTATTAAGTAGAGTCCTGCTATAATAAAAACATAAATTATGTGGTTTTGATTTGGTTACTGGGTGGTGGGTCGCAAAAATATGTTATAGGAAGCTGAGAAAATGGTGACACATGTTACATAGTGGAAAACATTTGGCAAACTTCACCTAATATAACATGGAAGACCAAAAAATGTAGCTAATTAATTTATAACACTGAGTGAGGAAATTCCATTGTTGAAGTGTGACTTGGTTGTTGCTAGCAACACCTAACTAGGTACCACAGGAAAGAACCAAGCTCAGAAAAGAAGCGGCCATAGGCATATAGAAGTGCACATGTTCCAGTACTTTCAGGGTTCGAAAATCAAAGTGTTTTTCATCGTATCAAAGGAGCAGCCACTGAAACACTGGCAGGATAAATCCAAATCTAAGATGCTGACACTAAGACATGGTCTCTGTGTTTGGCTGTCATGCCTGTTGCTAATAATCTCCAAAAGGAATAATGTGATGCCCAGTAGATCCTTTCAACCAGACAAAAGGGACTTCAAGAAAGATTATGGGTAAGGGCCTACAAAAGTCTGATATGCTCCCCAACCCTTCACAGAAACTCATACTGATAGTATTAATTGTTGCTAGCTGTAAGTAATAAAATGACTTATTTTAGCTAAAGAAATGTGAGTGGAAGTTATAATGTGCCAGTTCCAAATCCAGGCCTGAGAGGCTCTACATTTTTAGATTTGTTCCTTTGAGGCCACGAAAGACACATGGAGCAGCAGTGAACCCGACTTGTAGCCTGAAACAGAGCTGGAACAGATGATCTATAGCAAAGAGAGCTGCTTCAGGCAACCCACAGATTCACATGCAATAAATAGATGCTTGCTGTTATTTGTCATTGAGTTTTCACATTTGCTTGTTTGTTGCATTTTGATTAATAAAAAAGGCTTCAGCTTTCAATAGGGAACACTATACATAAACAGTGGTTTTATCAACATACTTCTGCTTCTGTGGTAAGAGATTGCCTGCTCCCAGCCAAATTCTACATACAAGTTTTAGGTCTGACCATGGGTAACTACATGCTTTACCTGGCATATCTCATGGGAGAAAGCTGCCCTCCCCAACCAGACTTTGTGCACAGCCAACAAACTGCAGTCCCTGAAGAGAGGACTCAAGTCAAGAAACAGGTCCCCTGCCAATCAAATTCTTATCCATATCTGTATTTCAAGCCTGGGTGTCTCCACTAAGCCTCCATTTGGAGGCCTCTTTATTGAAGGTCCTTCGGTGAGGTCTTTCTCAGGTGCCCCTGTCAAGATCTCCTTATTTGGTAGTTGGGGGAATGGGAGGGGATGATAAACCCGAAGACACTTTTCTTAATTCTGACTCAGTAATCAGTACTTTTCCTCTCCTGGAACCTTCCCTCCTCTCCCTCCCCCAGGACCCAGGTCAAAAAAATGCAGGAGACGTTTGTTCAGGGTTCCTTTGGCAGAGAGACAACCCCTATGTCTGTGCTAATCCACAACTGGCATGCAGTTCCAAGGGGACAATGGAACAGAGGCAGTTCACACTTTGTCCACTTTAGACTCTTGCTTATACAGTAGGTGATTAAAGGCTTGACTGGTGCTTTAATTTTGGCTTATTATCTTAAATCAGCTACTTGGACACCTGGCAGCTCAGCTCTCTCCAGTTCAGCTGAACTCCTAACAGAGCTATTGTGGGACTGCACTAAAGATTCACTATGAATTCACACTGTGAATTACAATTTTCAGTAAAGAGAACTTTAGTGTGGTAGGGGCTTAAGGTGTTCATGTGGGAGGTCTAGAGGAGGTAAAAAGAATTTGAAAGTAAAGGTAATGAGTTGGCTTTTTTTCCCAAGAATCTGCTTAACTTTTGAAATCCTTATAAAAACAGTCAGGGGAGAAACAGGTAGCAGGAAATAAGAAATATACCTCTGGTATATAGAGAAAGGTTACTATTCACACAGATTTGGGATTTTAATCCAGGAAAAACATATTCAATGACAATAAAAGTACACAGAGCCGTAAGACTTACACTTTCATATACAAGTAAAAAGTAGACAAAATATATGAAAAAAGTGGTTTTCAGACATTGGGCATAAGACAATGCAAGGTAGTCATCCCTGAGCGAGGACAAACAATGAAATGAGCCTATGATTGCTCTACATACTGCCGAGAGAGAGCTTCTAGGCCACAGTACATAAACTGGAGACCTAAGTGGAATCTGGTGATATTCCTAAATTGAAGAGACAGATCCCAGAGTCCAGGGAAGCCAAGCAAGTTAAAGGTTTTTAGGGAAAAGCACCAAAGAGGAAAGATCTGCTCAAAGATAGGGAAAGCTCTGAAGATTACCAAGGGCCCCCTTCAAGCCTTCACCTAAGTCTGATTACCAAACGTGTGTGAGTGAACAGCTCAAAGAAAGAGCCATCCAAAAGGATTAGAGGAAACAGTCTCCAAAGATCACACAGTCCCAAAACTAGTTCATGGTCCCAAAGGCAGAGAATGAAAACAAACAAACAAAGAAAACAAACAAACAAACAAAAAACCACACATGAAGAAAAGTCTAAAAAAGATAAGAATGATGGCAAAATTCTAATTGGAAATAATTTTTAAGGGAAGTATAGTTGATTTACAACTCTCTCTCTATATATATATATACATATGTATGTCTATCCAGGTCTTCTGTCCATTTTTTAATGAGGTTCTTTGTTTTTTTTTTGTTTTGATGTTGGGTTGTATGAGCTGTTTATATATCTTGGATATTAACACCTTATCCATCATATCATTTGCAAACATTTTCTCCCATTCAATAGGTTGTCTTTTTGCTTTGTTGATGGTTTCCTTTGCTGTGCAAAAGCTTTTAAGTTTAATTAGGTTCCATTTGTTTATTCTTGTTTTTACTTCTTTTGCCTTAGGAAACTGATTACTAAAATATTGCTATGATTCATGTAGAAGAGTGTTCTGCCTATGTTCTCTTCTAGGAGTTTCATGTTTTCAGGTCTTACATTTAGATATTTAATCCATTTTGAATTTATTCTTTATATGGTGCGAGGAAATATCCTAATTTCATTGTTTTACATGTAGCTGTCCAGTTCTCCTGCACCTTTATTGAAGAGATTGTTTTTCAATATTGTATATTCCTCCCTACTGTGTCATAGATTAACTGACTATTAACTAGCCATTAGGTATATGGGCTTATTTCTGGGCTTTCTATGCTGTTCCATGGATTTATGTATCTGTTTTTGCACCAGTACCATGCTGTTTTTTTTTAAGCTACCAAAGATTGAGATGTCTTTATTTTTATTTTTTCAGTACCATGCTGTTTTGATTATTATAGCTTTGTGGTAAGTATGAAATCTGGGAGGGTGATACCTCCAGCTTTGTTTATTTTTCCTCAAGATTGCCTTGGTAACCTGGAGCCTTTTTTGGTTACACATGAATGTTAGGATTATTTGTTCTAGTTCAACAAAAAATGTCATGGGTATTTTGATAGTGACTGCATTAAATCTGTAGATTGTTTTGGGTAGTAGGACCATTATGACAATATTAATTCTTCCAATCCAAGAGCACAGGATATATTTCTTTTCTGTGTATCATCTTTCATGTCTTTCATCAATATTTTTATAGTTTTCAGAATATAGGTTTTTCATTTCCTTTGTTAAGTTTACTCTCAGGTATTTTCTTTTCTTTTTTTTTGATATGATGTTAAATGAGATTTTTTTCTTTTTCTGATAGTTAATTATTAGTGTATAGAAAAGCAACAGACTTCTGTGTATTAATCTTGCAACTTTGTGAATTCATTTATTAGTTTTAAAAATTTTGGGGTGGAGACTTTATGGTTTTCTATATAAAGTATCATGTCATCTGCAAATAATGACAGTTTTCTCTCTTCATTTCCAATTTGGATGCCTTTTGTTTCTTTTCCTTGTCTGATTGCTATGGCTAGGACTTCTAATACTACGTTAAGTAGAAATGGCAATAGAGGGCATCCTTATCTTGTTCTTGAATTTAGAGGAAAGGCTTTTAGCTCTTCACCTGTGAGTATGATATTAGCTGTGGGTTTGTCAAAAGTGTTCTTTACTGCTTTGAAATATATTTCCTCTACACCCAATCTGAGGAGTTTTTTTTTTTTTTTATCATGAATGGATATTAAATTTTGTCAAGCCCTATTTCTGCACCTATTGAGAAGATCATGTGATTGTACTGTTCCCACTGTTAACGTGGTGTATCACATTGATTGATTTGCAAATACTGAACTATCTTTGCATCCCTGGAATGAGGCCAACTTGATTATGGAGTGCGATTCTTTTTATATATTGTTAGATTCTGTTTGCTAATAATACTTTGTTGAGAATTTTTGCACCTACTATCATCAAAGATATTGGCCTATGTTTTTTGTTTTTTGTAATGTTCCTGTCTGGTTGTGGTATCAGGACAATGGTGGCCTCACAGAACGAATTTGGGAGTGCTCCTCCATTTTTTGGAATAGTTTGAGAGGATAGCTATTAGCTCTTCCTATATGTTAGAATTCCCCTGTGAAGCTGTCATGTCCTAGGCTTTTGTTTGCTGGGAGCTTTTTTAAAAAAATTATTATAGATTCAATTTCACTGCTAGTGAACAATCTGTTCAAATTGTCTGTTTTTTCTTGATTCAGTCTTGGTAGCTTGTGTATTTCTCAAAATGAGTCCATTTTTTCTAGGTTGTCCAGTTTGTTGCCATATAGTTATTCATAGTATTCTCATGATTTTTTTTGTATCTGTGTGGTATCAGTTATTTCTCTTCTTTCATTTTTATTTTGTTTATATGGGTCCTCTCTGTTTTATTCTTGGTGAGTCTGGCTGAAGGTTTATCCATTTTGTTTATCTTTTCACAAAACCAGCTCTTGGTTTCACAGATCTTTTCTACTGTTTTTAAATCTCTATTTTATTTATTTCCCCTCTGATCTTTATTATTCCTGTGCTTCTGTTGACTTTGGATTTTATTTGTTCTTTTTCTAATTCCTTTAGGTGATAAGTTAGGTTGGTTGAGATTTTCTTAAATGCTGAGGAAGGCCTGTGTCACTATAAACTTCCCTCTTAGAATTACTTTTGCTGCACCCTGTAGATTTTGGAGTGTTGTATTTCCATCTTCATTTGTCTTGAGGTATTTTCTAATTTTTCTTTGATTCCTTCATTGACCCCACTGTTTTTTCAGTAGCATGTTGTTTAGTCTCGTGTTTGTTCTTTATATGTTTTTCTTTCCATAACTGATGTCCAATTTCATACTGGGTGGCCAAAACTAATCCTTAATATAATTTCTATCCTCTTAAAATTGTTGAAATCTCTTTTGTGGTCTAGCATATGGTCTATCTTGGAGAATGTTCCATGTGCACTTGAAAAGAATGTATTCTGCTATTTTTGGACATAATGTCCTGTAAATATCTATTAAGTTCAACTGGCCTACTGCATCATTTGCGACGACCATTGTCATTGATTTTTTTGGTCTGGATCTTCTGTCCGTTGATGTAAGTGGGTGTTAAAGTCCCCTACTATTATTATGTTATTGTCAATTTCTCCCTTATGTCTGTCAGTATTTGCTTTATCTGTTTAGGTGCTCCTGTATTGGGTACATATATATTAACAAGCATAATATCCTCTTCTTATATTGGTCCCTTTATCATTACATAATGCCCTTCTTTCTGTTTTGTTATAGCCTTGGTATTAATGTCTGTTTAATCTGATAGAGTATTACTACCCCTGTTTTCTTGTCATTTCCATTTGAATGAAGTATCTTTCCATTCCCTCACTTACAGTCTATAGCTCTGAGGTGAGGATCTTATAGGCAGCAATAGCAGGGTCTTATTGTTTTATACAATCAGCCAACCTGTCTTTTGATTGGAGCATTTAGTCCACTTGACATTTAAAGTAATTGCTTGATAGGTATGCACTCACTGCCATTTTATTACTTGTTTTCCAGTCATTTTTGTAGTTCATCTTTGTTCATTTCTTTTTTTTTGTTTCTTCCCTGTGGTCTCATGATTTTCTTTAGTAGTATGCTTGTGTTCCTTTCTTTGTGGTTTTTGTGTATCCATTGTAGGTTTTTGATATGTGGTACTATGGCATTCATATCTCTTGTCTTATAGCTATATCTACTTGTTTGAAACTGGTAATCATTTAAAAGTTCAAACACACTCTAAAAGATCTACACTTTCACACCCCTCCTATACATTTTGTTCTTTGGATGTCATATTTTATATCTTTATGTTTATCCCTTAACTTTTTATTGCTGTAATAGCTTTTTTTTTTTTTAACAGTTTCTTTGCCTTTTAATCTTCATTCTGGAATATTTACGTGGTTGAGCCTCATCCTTACTACCATATATTTGCCTTTCCTAGTGGGATTTTCCCTTTCCTATAGATTCTTACCTCTTTTCCACTTGGAGGAAACCCTATAACATTTCTTTTATGGTAGGTTTAGTATTGGTGAACTCTTTTAATTTTTGCTTCTCTGAGAAGTTCCTCATCTCTCCTTCTATGTTAAATAATAATATTGCTGGGTAGAGTATCCTAGGTTGTAGGATTTTCTCTTTAAACACTTTGAATATATCATGCCACTCTCTTCTGGCATGCTGTTTTTGCAGAGAAATCAGCTGATAGCCTTATGGGAATTCCCTTGTATATGACACTTTGCTTTTTCTCTTTCTGTCTTTGGAGCTGTCTCTTTAATTTTTGCCACTTTAATTATGACATGTCTTGGTGTGGAACTCTTTGGTTTCATCTTGTTTAGGACCCTCTGTGCTTGCTGTACCAGATATCCTTTTGCTTGTTTAGGTTTGAGAAGGTTTCAGCCAAAATTTCATCAAATACATTTTCAATCCCCTTCTCTCATTCTTCTTCTGGGACACCTCTAATGTGAATGTTGGTAAGCTTAATGCTATTCCAGAAATATCTTAAACTATTTTCACCTTTTTTAAAATTTGTTTTTCTTTATGCCACCCTGAATTGATTTCCATTAATCAATATTCCAGATCACTTCTGTATTCTTCTGTATCACTTAGTCTGCTATTCATTCCTTGGAGTGTGTTTTTTATTTCAGTTATTTAAGTCTTCATTTCTGATTGGGTCTTATTTATTTATTTATTTATTTTGTGTGTGTGGGGTAATAGTTCTTTTTTATTTTATTTTTTTAGTTTCGTGTTAAAATTTTCAACATGTACACCTATTCTTTTCCCTAATTTACTTAACATTTTTATTACAAATGCTTTGAAATCTTTACCTGGTAAACTATTTCAATTTCATTATTTATTTTTTCACGGGTTTTCTCTTGCTCTTTAAATTGATAACAGTTCTTCCTTTCCATTTGGCTTAACCTTTTATGTCTTTATGAATTTATGTGACAGTTACCTATTGTGCTCTTGAAGGGATGTTGTTATATGGGAGCATCCCTACACACACTGCGTGTGCTCATTGTCTGTGGTGGGAGAGCTATATGTGATGTGGATGCAAGTCACATCTCTCCCCAGGGTTTGCTGGCAGCTATCACCTTTGTAGGGGGTGGGCCTAGAGATGGAGTGGCTAGAGCGGGAGCCAAGCGTGAAGCAGGACCTCCCCTCTGTTCAATGGTTGTCACAACATTATCAAGTAGGGTATGATCCTAAATTGTGGGGGCAGAAGCCTTGAGGGTGAGACCTGAGTTAGTTTCGTTCCATTTAAGTGTGTGCTTTCCCCCCTCCTCATACCTGGACCCTTCCCCAGAGCAAGGGAGTACTGAAGCAAGTGGGGCCCAAGCAGGCTGTCGGCTGTAGACAGAGCCTCTCTGATGCACTGCCTGTGCAAACCCCAGCAGTTATTTCCCTTGATCTGCTAAGACACAGCCTAAAGCACAAGTCTCCTTTGTCTCTCATAGTCAATCCCTGGCTCCAGCCTTTGCCATCTGGGGCTGCTGTAGAGCCACACCCAAAGCAGGTGGGGCACATGTGGACTTTCAGAGTGTACTGGGGTATGAGCTGTGGTGGAGAGGCCACCATCAGAGATCTGGGCTGCTTCTGATGCAATGTTTGAATAAGTGCCAACAATGGCCACCACCATGCCATCCAGGCTCCACTCCATGACCTGGTCTCTTCTGCTTCCCAAAGTTGAGTTTTCTTCTTGGTTGTGGCCGTGCCAGATCCAGTGCCACAATGTGACAAGGAATGGGGACTAAGCATTCACTCAGTTTGGGCTGGGGAGAGTAAAGGGGCAGTTGTGGGAAACCCAGCAGCTGCTAGATTAGTCTTCTCTCCTCCTTGCCTCAAGAGCAAGGCAGCCCATGAGTTCCTTAAGAGTAGAGTCCAGACTTCCAACAGCCTTCCTGTTAGTCCCAGTGATCCTCCAAATAACCAAGGGAGCTTGTCTCTGCCATGCACTCTCCAGGACTTAGGTGCCTTATCTGTGGCTCTCACTGTTCACTTCCTAGGGTGGGTATCTGTCCTTGTATTATCTGTTTTCTTCTGGGTCACCTCCAAGGGTCACAGGTTCCAAATCAGTCACTTTTCTTCCCTTCCTATCCAATCACATGTGCTTCTTTCTAACAACCTTGATTGTACAGGGGTCTTTCTTCCAGATTCCAGTTAATTTTCAGTGAAGATTGTTCCACATGTAGATGTATCTTTGATCTGTCTGTGGGAGAAGGTGAGCTCCACATCCTCTTACTCCAACATCTTGATCTGACTCCCCTTACCAAAAACAATTTTAACCAGAAAATAGTAAATTTTTTAAAGTCATAAGAAAAAAAAAAACCTGCCAATGCTGAATTCTATATTTAGTGAGAATATCTTTGAAAAATGAAGATAAAATAGAGATTTGTTTTTTTAAGTACATAGAAGTTGAAAGAATTCATCACCAGCAGATGTCACCAGTAGATTAAAGAGAATCCTTCAGGAAAAAAGAAAACAATATCAAATGTAAATCCGAATCTACAGAAAGGAAGGAAGCATAGTAGAAATGGTTCTCAGGAGAGAAAGATGAGAGACATCTATGCTGATTATATTTGAGACTCCAAGCTAAATCCAGATAACAATTTGAATACCTGGGATACCAGTGTTTCAGAAACCAGTGAAGGAGACAATATGAACTCTCCTCCTCCCAAGGTCACACTGAGTCTACAGCTACATAGGAAACAATTTCCTCTTAAAAAACCCTAAAGGCTGGCTGAGCGATTATTACACATCAGGTAAATGAGAAGAAAACCACACAGAAGTAGAGAGGAGAGGCCAAGATACAATCTCGCCATAAACCCTTACGCCAGCATGGCAATTAACAACCAGGAGAAAACTCAAAACCCAGAGCTTCTCCCCAAGTAGAAAAGGGTTTGAACTCCACTTTGGGAACCTCAACTTTTAGGACCTGTACCTAAGAGATAAGCCCCCCAAATATCTAACTTTGAAACTCAATCGGGCTCATATCTCGAGACCCATCAGACTATAGTGATCTGGGTAGGCTCATGCACTCAGGTGTACCCATCCCAGGGCTTAGCTAAGAGGCAGCCAATCATGCCGACCTGCACTCATTTTAAAGTGCTGGCCTGACAGACAGGCGTCTAATTTAAAAAACACATCTAGGAGCCTGCTGGAACACTCTATGGGGACAAAGACTGATGAGTATCATCTTTGCACCCTCCCTTCACCACCCTTCAGAGGACCAATATCTCCCAGGAGAGAGCTTTATATGCATTTGGTGCCCTGATTTTTATGGCTACCACCCAGGAGACACCTCCCAAAGGCTCTGAAGACCAGAGTAACTTGTATTCCCAATAAAATGGGACTGTGATAATTGGTGTCACCCAGAAAGAAGCACATACCTGTCTTTTACATCAATTTATGTGTCTGCTGCCATGGGACACTTCTACATCACCTATCTCTGGAGGCTAGTGGGGCTTACACTGTGAGTCCCATGGTACTGTACTAAATGGAGAAAGAGTCCTTTACCAGCAACAACCCCCAGGGCACAGCAACAGAAAGAGACCCAGGGGTGTGGTCTTTATGACTGCAGCCTGAGGGGCATGATTCTAATTGAATATGCATCTAGGGGCTGACTGTAATCCTTTCCAGAGGACTTGGAAGATGGGCATCAAGTTTATAATCTCCCCCTGCCACACTCCAGAGCATGAGTGTTTCCTAGAGGTAAGTACTACACACAGCTGGTGCCCTCATTTTTGTATCTAGTGCCTTGGTCTTTATAGCAACCTAGAGGATGCCCCTTGATCACTTGGCTCTAGTAGCCAGAGGGTCTTCCATTCCTGGATCCCATGGGAGTATGGAAATTAGAGAAACAGTTCTTGGCAGGCTGCCATCCCCAGGATAACGTGCATACAGCAGGTCGAGGCACATCACCTAGCCTTTCTGTAAAGAACTCTTTGCATGTCCTGGAGCTCTGGTCTGAGATTGGGAACACGTCCAGTGGACTACAAAACTGCTGTCAAGGAACATTGTCTATGGACGCCATCTTGGTACTCCCCTTCTGCCTTGCTCCAGCTCGCTGGTGTCTCCCAAAGTAGAGCCAAGACAGTTGTCTGGAGCCCTGATTTTTATCCTTGCTCTCCCAGGGAAACCTCCAGATTGCCTAGCCAGTGGAACTTACACTTGTGGTCCCACATGACTATACATATTTGCATACTTTTAAAGCTGTTGCATAAGCATCTAGTCTACATGGCCTGAATCTAGGTGCTCAGAACCTCCCCTTAAGGACACTGACAGATCTTGGCACACCCTAAATGACTGGAAGCTCTTAAAAATATAATAGGCTGCTTGAACATGTAAGTCAATAAAGTTAGAACACTCCCTCACACCATACACAAAAATAAACTCAAATGGCTTTAAGACTGAAATATAAGACAAGACTCTGAAAAGAAAACACAGGCAAAAGATTCTCTGAAATAAATCTTAGCAATGTTCTCCTAGGACAGTCTACCAGTCTACCCAGGCAATAGGAATAAAAGCAAAAATGAACAAATGGGACCTAATTAAACTTATAAGCTTTTGCACAGCAAAGGAAACCATAAGCAAAACAAAATGACAACCTAGGGAATGGGAGAAAATATTTGCAAATGATGCGACTGACAAAGGTTAAATTTCTAGAATATATAAACAGCTCACACAACTTAGTAACAAAAAAACAAACAACCCAATCAAAAAATGGGCAGAAGACTTAAAAAGACAACTCTTCAAAGAAGACATCCAGAAGGCCAACAGGCACATGAATAGATGCTCAATATCACTAATTATTAGAAAAATGCAAATCGAAACTACAATAAGGTTATCACCTCACATCAGTCAGAACGGCCATCATTAAAAAGTCTACAAATAATAAATACTAGAGAGGGTGTGGAGAAAAAGGAACCCTCCTACACTGTTGGTGGGAATGTAAATAGCTGCAGCCACTATGAAAGACAGTATGGTGGTTCTGTTAAAAAACTAAAAATAGACTTATATGACCCAGCAATCCCACTCCTGGGCATATATCCAGAGAAAACTATAATTTGAAAGATGCACGCACCCCAATGTTCACAGCAGCACTGTTTACAATAGCCAAGACATGGAAACAACCTAAATATATATCAACAGATGACTGGAGAAAGATGTGGTACACACACACACACACACACACACACACACACACACACACACACACACACAATGGAATACTACTCAGCCATAAAAAAGAATGAAATAATGCCATTTGCAGCAACATGGATGGATCTAAAGATTATCATATTGAATTAAGTAAGACAGACAGAGAAAGACAAATATCATATGATATCACTTATATGTAGAATGTAAAAAAATGATAAAAATTCTATTTACAAACCAAAAACAGACTCACGGACATAGAAAACAAACTATGGTTACAAAGGGTAAAGTGCGGGGAGGGATAAATTAGAGGTTGAGGATTAACAGATATAATTACTATATATGAAATAGATAAACAACAAGGACCTACTGTATAGCACAGGGAATTATATTCAATTTCTTGTAAGAACATAATGGAAAGAAATCTGAACGTAAAAAATTTATAGGTATGTATATGTATAATTGAATCACTTCGCTGTATACTTGAAACCAACATTCTAAATCAACTACACTTCAATAAAAAATTAAAAAAAAAAAGAAAAAGGAAAAAGCTAATGTTTCAAATCTGACTATTACCTATTTCAAATACCCATAACTTACCACAAGAGAAACCTAGCATTACAAAGATTTGATTGCTTGGGTTACAGCCATTTGCTACAGACCTCGGGGATAATTTACATGTTTTGGTTGCTTTGAAATATTACTTGTAAGATTTGGAAATCATTTTAAGGTAACAGTCACATAAACAACTCTGGTTTGCTAAAAGAATTGTGAGTATATTAAATATGTTCATTAAGAATAAAGAAAAGATTAAAAAACCCACAATACGATATTATCTTACACCTTTCAGAATGACTATTATCAAAAAGATGAGAAGTAACAAATCTTGGTAAGGATGTGAAGAGAAGAGAAGAACTCTTGCACTCTACTGGTGAGAATGTAAATCAGTACAGCCACTATGCAAAATAATACGGAGTTCACCAAAACATTTAAAATAGAACTACCAATATGATCCAGCAATTCCACTTCTGGGTATTTATGCAAAGAAAAGGAAAACATTAACTCAAAATGATGTATGTACCCCAATGTTCACTGCAGCATTATTCCAGATAATGTGACCATATGACTTCCAGAAAAATGTAATGTCATATGAAAATGAAGTATTGATAGTGAGTATAATCCCTTGTATTATCTATAAAACTTTGAACAAACATACGAGTAAAACTTTATCAATGAATAATGAAAACGAATAGTTTTCTCCTTATCAAATATCTCTTTAAAATTTTTAATAAACTATAAAACTAACTTTTAGGTGTTCTATTTGATTTTCTCATGAGAGGTGAAAATGTTAAAGAGATATGAATGAGTAAAGCAGTGGAAAGAGGGGGAACAGGGTAAGATTCTTAGAAGAAATTAAAAATAAAATATAAAGAACTGGATAGTTTTATATTGCCTCCATTAAATATTTATTGCCATAAAAAATTACCTTCTTTTCTCTCTGCTATAATTGTATTCAATTCCTGTATCGTTGCTTTATCAACAGACATATGTACTTTAAGTTTATCCAATTCTTCTTGAAGATTCGTCCTATAAATTAGCACAGTAAACAACTATTTAAATGCATAAGTTAAGGAATAATGTAACAAATATACAAAGGCAGCAAAAATATTTTAAAATATATGAATTAGACAGTAGTAAAATAAAAGCAAAAGTATATTAATATTAACAAATCCTAACAATTAAAACTGAATTTTAATGAGGATCTGAAAAGTAAAATGTTTCAAGTCATTTTTAACTTTATCTAAATAAACATGCTAAATACTTAAAGCATAAACTATATAATTTAAGAAATCATGTATTGAGGTACCAGCCTATTTGTTAACACACAGATATGCTATGTAAAATAAAAAATATTAATACACACCATTCAAAGCAAAGAGAGTAAATCTCTAGATGCCAAGTAAAGACAGAGAAACATTACTAGTAAAATGGAACTGAGCTACCATGATGAGAGACTGGTATCAAATACTGCCCATGGAGACCTGAGACTCTGAGACCTGAGTGGAGATGGAAGTTTATGTGCAACACCCTTCATGGCTGAGAAACAAAACTGGGCTAACTGTAGGAGGCTGGGAGACACAATTTTGCCTAATGAAAACCTCAGTATCTGAGCTTATTTAGCTGAAGTTCCATTAAAAAGAGCCATCCTGCTCTAATCTTAGGGCAAGACAAAGTCAACCCTGTGAACTCAGAATCCTAAGCCTACATTACCAGTTTCAAACTAGAGCCAACATTGGCTGAGACCTGAAGAGTTGACAGCAATGTGAAAACTGGTTTATGGCCAGTGTACAGGCACATACAATCATTCGCTGCAGAGAGGCTTCTATGATTGAGAGAATGGACTGTATAAAAACCACCACAGAAAATAATTCTCAAAGAAGTCAACTTTGCAAATAAGAATAAATGTATGAATAAGTTCAAAGCCATGAATAACAGCCAATATACACCCCATTCAAAATGAGAGAATGCACAGCAATGAAAGAGGTACAAAAGAGAAATTCAAAATGAGTTTTTATAAAATTGGAGTTCTTAAAATGTTGGAAAAAAGAAAAAGAGGTGACAAACATACATTAAAAAAAAAAACAGGGGTTTATGAAACAAGAGCAGACAAATAAGAAAAAGAACCAAATAATATATCTGTAAATGCTAAATAAATCTGAAGTTAGTAATAACAACATAACCAGAATTTAAAACTCAGTGTGTAAGTTAAATAGCACACAGATAAAGCTAATGAAAATTGGTAAACTCAGAAAGAACACAAAGATACAAAGAGAAGGAAAATAGCAACAATCTACAGTGTGTTGGAATGAGAAGGCCAGAAAGTATCTAATAAAAATTATTCTGAGAGATTGAGAAAATGGGGAGAAGACAATATTCAACATACAATGTCTGAAGCTTGAGAACTGATCAAAACTATGAATTAACAGATTAAGAAAGCATTAAAAATTGCAAATAGCATTTACAAAACTACATTCACACTTAGAAATATAGTGAAACTAAAGGACACCAAACAAAAACAGACAATTTTAAATTCAAAAGATTGAAAAAAAACCAATTAACAAGCAAAGAACTTAGGAATGACAGTAGACTTTGGATATCAACAAGAAAAGCCAGAAGGAGAATAAGTAATATTTTCCACATTCCATAGTTTACTATCTATAGATCCTAGATGAAAGAAATATTAAAGACTGTATTTGAGGAAAAAAAATAAACTCAAAAGCTATGAGGGAATGATGATGAAAGACATTTGTAAATGTGTACATGAACTAAGCAAACATTTATTATGTAAAGCAATCGTAGCAATATCTAAGTGAAGGTAGAGATAAAATTAGGTAGAACTAAAGTTCTGAACATAATGATGTATGTTGAAAGAAAGAGTTAAAGCATTTAAGATCTTTGTATGCTAAAAGAGGGTAGAGGTATACTGATGAACTTTAGACAGTCAAATAATATGTTATAATTTCACAAAAAATTTAAAGAATGAAAAACAAATATAAACTTTTAAGTCAAAGGAGATCAAAAAAGAAATCAAAACATAATCAAATTGAAGGCAAGAAAAGGATTTTTCAAAGGAGCATAAAAAATAAAATTACACTGAGAAATTAATATTAAAAATAACTATGATCATTACATAATGATCAAAGGAATTATTTACCAGGAAGATGTAACAGTAGTTCTAAACTTTAATGTACTCAAGAAAATAAGAGATACAATTCTTAGAATAATTCAAATAAAAAGTTACATAAAGTGAGAAAAAAAAGTATTATCTGCTTTCCCTCACTCAATTTACTTCTTGAAAAAAATGTTGTTTACAGTTTGTATACTTAAACACATTCATAAAGATTTTAAAAATTAGGATCTTATGATACACATTTGCAGCTTCTCAGGTTGCAGATTGATGGGAAGGGTACACACACATACAAACATATATAGCCATCCACACAGTGATTAAGTTTAAATTATATGCTTGCTTTGTTTGGCTAAGAACATGGAACATAATGTACATATAGAACATAAGATGGCCCCACAAAGAAAAAGCAGATGTAACTCATATCAACTTACTTTTTCTTGGCTCTCAGATCACTAATCCAGTAGAACACAGGGCTATAGTTGTTGGAAACATTATTTCATGTTCTTTAGAGGTATTCTATGCCTACAGCTTGTTTGTGCTTTTTTTTTTTTTTTAAGAATTCACACAGTTCCTACTTTTAATACAGAGCATTTATAAACATTAGGGACAACCTTGTTCTTGAGTCAAACTATGCACCAACAAACCACATCTTAATGGGTATTTGGGGAAGGCGCTGACAGAGACAGTGCCCAGGTTTCTCTAAGCAAGATAAACACTGGCTATCTACTGACTCTGATTTATTACCCATTTTTTCTGGTGTTTCAGATACTCTGGTATGAGAACCACAATTCAAAATCTGCCTTATAGTGGACAAATTATTTGAGATGAGTGTATTCAGACACTGGACAATAGGTCACAGAGAACTGTGATCCCTGAAAGAAAGGAAATGGACAAACAGACCTAACAACAGTCCAGGTTTCTGCCAGGAGGAACTTGCCAGACCATGATGCAGGGGGAGAGAGTCTTCAATGGGCTGAAGGAAATGAGCCTGGAGTTTGGGAAGGCTGAAATGTTTGGAATTTGTGAAGCACAGAGGAGGAAGCTACAAAGAGAAGGAGCTGCAGAAATCAGCTTTAAGAATTGGAGTTTGTGGTTGAATATTTTGTAGCACATGCATAGTATGAAACTCAACAAGGCAAGCAGAGAACAACCAGAACTATAAATGGAACTATTCTCACAGCTCTCACAGGAATGGAAGACATGTGAATTCCAACCAGTTAGAGAGGAGGATCTTGTTGAACACTAGGGGCACCCAATAAAGAACCCAAAAGGGTCATTCTGATGAACTGGGATAAAAAAGGCTCTGGTAAATGATGATCTAAACTTGTGCTAACAACTGTTTTGAAAAATCTGAAAATACTTAAACTGAGGTTTTTAACATACTTCTCTCAGTAATCAACACCCAAAATGGATGGAAGTCAGTAAGGACATCGAATATTTGAAAGGCACTATGAAAAACCTTGACTTAATAGACATTTATAAAACATTCTGCCCAATAATACCAGGATACACACTCTTTTCAAGTGCTATGGAACTTTCACCAAGATAAAACCAAATGCTGGACCATACACCATTTACTCCAGTGAAATATCTGTCAATAGATACAAAATAATGTTTTTTCCTTAGCCAAGAATCTTGTTAACTGTACAGCAAAATACAATGAAAATACAACAAAATTATTATTATATTCTACCAAAAGATAGAAACAACCCAGATATCTATCAACAGATGAATGGATAAACAAAATGTGGTATATACATACAATGTAATGCTATTCAGCCTTAAAAAGAAATTCTGCTACAAAATGGAAAAAATCTAAAAGACATTATAACAAATGAAATAAGCCAGACACAAAAATAAAAGCATTGAGGGAAGGGGGAAATAGGGGATTATTATTTAATGGGTACAGAGTACAGAGTTACAATTTAAGAAGATGGAAAAAGTTCTGGAGATGGATGGTGGGGAAGTAAAACAACAGCATCAGTGTATTTAATGGCAATGAACTGTATACCTAAAAATGGTTACAATGGTAAATTTTATGTTTTGTGTTCTTTACCACAATAAAAATATATTCTATCTCCCATGATTTAGGTTGATTGTGCAGGACACAAAAATATAAACCATTTCTATATTTTAGCCAGATGGGAGGGCAGGAAAGAGAAAGAAGGGAAAAAAAACCAAAAAGGATTGGGAAAAACATAAACATGGAGATGCACAGAAGAAGATTTATCTTCGTATTAATCAAAGTTTGTAACTGTATATCTGCACTCACTGATTATTGTTTGTTTTCTCCAATAAACTGAAGTGCTGTGAGGACTAGAGCCATGCGTCCTCTGCTCAGTGTTTTACTTCCAGTGCCCAGTATATTTATTGAATCAATGAATGAAATTACAAACAATACAAAGGGTCACATGGATTCAGTAATATGTAACTAATATTATAAAACTCCATAGTTTAAAGGCCTTTTAAAAATATATTATTTACATAATTATAATTGGTTTACTTGTTTCCAGGACCCACTACTTTGAACAGCGTCATGAGTGAATTCTTATAGGCCTCAAGTTACATCGTACTCTGAAGCATTCTAGAGATACAAAAGAGGAATACAATGGGCCCTAGGCTTGGGGGTTCTAACTCAGCAATGAATTAGGTCTTATGCTAATCTTGTCCTGAAACGTCTCACTCTTACCAAGGAATGCTTAGTAGGTGAGTTTAATTCCTATGAGTCCAATTTCTGTGGGTGAATTTCTTATTCCTGATTCTCAATCATAAAGTAGCTGAGATAACACTTGTTGCCACAGAGTTGAAATCTGCTGCCTTTCAACAGCCTGGGATAACCTGTACAACACTTGAGAGCACTAATATACAAGAACCTATATTCTCTTTTACCCCTAGCTTATGATAGCCCGTGCTATTTCATGCTGAACTCAAGAATAGATGCATTTAAGTTCTCATCTTACTAATTTACTTAACTCTTACATGTGATCAAATAGCCTCTTTGTCAAAGCTATAAAAAATAATACATGGGGCAACTGGATATTCACATGGAAAATAATGAAGTTGGATCCCTACTTTACACCATGTAAAAAATTAACTAAAAATGGACCAAATATCTAAACATGAGTTAAAACTATAAAACACTTTAGAAGAAAACATGGGGGTAAATCTTCATGAACTTGGATTTGGTGATGCCCATATAGATATGACAGCAAAAGCATAAGGAAAAGAAGGAAAAAAAATAGATCAACTGGACTTCATCAAAATTAAAACTTTTGTGCATCAAAAGAACTATTAAGAAAGTGAGGACACAACCTACAGAATGGGAGAGAATATTTGCAAATATCTGGTAACTGGACTATGTAAAGAATTCTTACAGTGCAAGAACAGAAAGACAAGCAATTCAATTTTAAAAATGGGTAAAAAAAATTTGAATAGATGTTTATCCAAAGAATGGATAAGTAAAAACATACAAAGATGCTCATTAGACATTAAGAAAAATGTAAATCAATACCACAAAGAGATACTACTTCACACTCACGAGGAAAGCCATAATAGGAAGAAAGAAAGAAGGAAGGAAGGAAAGAAGGGAGGAAGGGAGGGAGGAAGGAGAGGGACAGAGGGAGGAAAAAAGGAAATGACAAGAGCAGACAAGGCTATGGGGTAAGTGGAACTTCATAGATTGCAGGAGTGAATGTAAAATGTTGCAGCCACTTTGAAAACAGTTTGGCAGTTCCTCAAAAAGTTAAACATAAATTTATCCTATGAGCCAGCAATGAATGAATAAATGAATTGTGGTATGTAAATACATATAATGGGATATTATTCAGCTATAAAAAGAAATGAAGCACTGACACACACTACAATACATATGAAACTTGAAAACATCATGCTAAGTGAAAGATGCCAGACACAAAAGGTCACTTGATTTTATTTATATGAAATATTCAGAATAGGTAAATCCATAAGGACAGAAAGCAGATTAGTAGTTGCCAGGAGTTGGAGGAAGGGGAAAATGGGATGGGGAATGCTTTGGATTAAACAAAGACCATGACTGTACAACATGTTAAATGCACTAAATGCAATTGAATTGTATGCTTTAAAATAAAAGTAATAAATAATTTGTACATTGTTAATGGTTACCCAAAGATACATTTGTTTTCAAAATATGTCATTATTAGCAGATTTTTTTTTTTTTAGGAATTGTATTTCCAACTCATATTAGAGAAATAAAGTTCCTAAAATCCTCATTTCTACATATGGAAAAAATAATATTCTTGCTTAGGAAGGCAAGGGGTCTTGCTTTGCAGAAGAAAAAAATTAACAGAACTTTCCAACCATAATATTTTTATTTTAATTCCTCAAGCAATTATTATTGAATTTTAAGTATTCTTTGAAACTATGGCCTACATATATTTAATGTTTAACCCAAGAGAGACAAAAGTACTCCATCCTGGGCTATGCCATTGATCTATAGCATGTTTACTTTTTATCATTAAAAAGTGATCAAAAGATCACTGAAATAAGAAGACCTTATCAAGTTATGATATAGAGGGTAAAATTCCCTACTTTCATAAAATAAAGTTGAAGTTTTTAATCACAAATCTTAAACCCCTTTACCATTGACCCCCAACTCTAACGGCCTTCATTCACACATTCACTAATAAGAATTCTCAGTATCAACTGAGAAAAACATCAGTAATTCCTTGCCAATATTTTGCATTCTCATACTTATTTTCAGGTAAGAAAATAGTAAGATAGGAATGGTAAGAAAGGGGACAAGAACTTCAAGTGTATTATATAAAGAATTGTAATTTTATTTTAAGAGCAATGGACAGATATTAAGGGCCTTTAAACAGGGGAGATATCTGCTCAGATTCATATTTTAAAAGATCACTCTGCAGCGCTGGGGAAGATATGATGATGGCCTGGATAAGAGCATTGATAATAAGAATGCAAAGGAATAGTATATGCTAGAAATATTTGTGATATGGGGTCATTAAGATCTGGTGTGGACTATTTTACAAGGAGGTCAGATAGAGAGACAATCAGTTATAACTCCCTAGATTTCTGGTTTGAGGAACTGGAGAAATCATAATGCCATTGTCCCTGTTTTATGCCAGTACTATTTCCTTATTACAGTTCTTAACATACATTTGCTTGTTATCCCTGATAAGGTGTGAGATCCTGATAAAAAGGGTGGCATATTATTTCTCCCTGTGTACCTGTGTCTAGCAGAGTGCCTAGCTGCAGCGTTTTATATAGGCTATTGATTAGTATCATAAGACCAAAATTACCCACCCACTGCAAGTTCCTGATTTCTTTAGCCGAGAAAACAGAAGACACACAGTGAATGTCTGCACACCTTCCCTTGACGTCTAGGGTTCCTATCAAGGATAAGCTAGACTTGCTGTGTAAGAAAAGCTTAATACACTGTGGCACCTGAGCCCCTTTTATAGTTTTATATTACTACTCAGAAAAAAATGTTCACAAATATTTTTACACTAATGTTTTTATTTAGGAGAATGTTAACATGTTTATTTAGCAGAATGTTAACTAACGGAAGTTTGTTGGTTCATAAATCTAATTTACTGTCAGTAAGGCAACATCGTCGACTAAGTGAAAAAGCTATGAGCCTATTAGCATTTCTAAAAGCTTTCCTTGCTTCTTTCTTTCAAGTAAACAGTGGTTTCTCTTCATCAGCACACAGCAGGTGCTCCTAGAATAAACCTCATCAGAGTATGAAATTATTACTCTTCAGTACACCACCACACATTCAGTTCCCAACTTAGTGCCTATCTCTGAATGGTACTGTTTAAATACTGAATGGATAAATAAGTGAATAAATAAATGAATATTTGTTAGATAAATACTGAAGGAACCAGCCCATTTATTAGTTTATACATTACTAAGTTTTTAGTATTTTTAAAAAATATTATTAAGATAATAAATAGATACATTTTATAAATCTAAACGAATTATTATAGGAACTATGTTCCATGCAAATTTCTCAAGTCCTCTGATTTCTATACTATAGGAGCAACAAATACCTTTGATCATACTCAATGGTAAAAACATTGTAATATAAGTCAGTGGTAGTATCACTTTTTTAATCCTATTTTAAAAACTGATTTAGAGTTGCCACACAATTTTTATCAGGATCTTGAAAAGTTAAGTCAACTTTAAAAACTGGATTGGAGTTAGAGTTGCCACACAGTTTTTTTTAATCAGGGTCTTGAAAAGTTAACTCAATTTTTAAGACTGAATTTGGAAGTACTATTCAAATTTGTTTTAAAAGTAGTTTTAGTAGACACCTTCTTTAATGTATTCTAGCCTTAAAACTGAAAGACAGTTATTACTACATAAATAAGGATAAATATTATTCCTATAATAAACAGTCTGACTATTACTAAACTGTATCCTACTATATGACACAAAAATAAGAGTGCCTGGTCTATAGAAAAACAAGCTGAAACTTCTAGTTCTTGGTACGGAGTAGATATATTTGTCCCTATTCCTCCCACTAATTAATATAAAAATCCTGAACACAACACAGGAGGTCCCTTACTTAAACTGGTTTGACAATGATTTTTCAACTTTACAATGGTGTGAAAGCAATACGCATTCAGTAGAAACTGTAGTTAGAATTTTAAATTTTGATGTTTTTTCTGGGCTCGCAATATGCTGTATAATACTCCCTCATGATGCTGGGCAGCTACAGAGAGCCGCAGCTCCCAACTAGTCATGCAATCACAAGGGTAAGCAGCCATTTACAACTCACAACCATTCTGTACCCATACAACCATTTTGTTTTTCACTTTCAGTACACTATGCAGTAAATTACATGAGGGATTTAGCACTTTATTATAAAATAGGCTTGTGTTAGATGAGTTTGCCCAACTGTAGGCCAATGTAAGTATTCTGAGCACATTTAAGGTAGACTAGGCTAAGATATGATGTCAGGTGTATTAAATGCATTTTAAACTTATGATATTTTAAACTTACAATGGGTTTATTGGGACAGAATCTCATCATTAGTTGAGGAAGATCTGTACATAAAACAAATATAAGAAGACTCTGAAAGGCAGAGAGAAGAAGAAGGATAGGATAAGGACTTTAGGAGTAAATGAACAACAGAAGAAGAACAACTCACAGTGGTTAAGTTCTCTGGCTTTCTCTTTTCCTAAGTATCTCAAACTAAGTACTAGAGATATCCATGACCCAGAAATGCCAACAGACACAAGCAAAGTAAGTCTCAAGGAAAGTCTGCTCTCTCAAGCCAAAGAACCAACAAAGGGACAGACTAGCAGAATAGAAATCTTATTGACAATAACCATCCCTACTCTAGCCATATACCACTGGGGAAAGGAAAAAAAAAAGCCTTGCTCAGTGAAGGCCAAGTGAGAACCATGGACTTCCACCACCACCAAGTGATAATGAGGAACTCCCTCACACTCTCTTCAATGTGATGTCAGCAGGGGTCAAGTTAGGAGAAAGTTAATGAAAACGTACTAAAATTTACTGTGATGGGTGTACAACTATTCAAATATACTAAAAACTACTCAGTTATTCCTTTTATATGGTGAAGTATATGGCTTGTGAATTATATCTCAACAAAGCTATCAAAAGTATCAGGGAATATTTCTAGGACAATCTATAAAATCTATAAAATAATTTGTGAGATAAGAGACTTCATTATTGGCATCAAACATTTAATACTAGTAGTGTAGTGTACTTTACAAGGTAATTGGAATTATACATTTAAATCTGATATGATCATTTCCTCAAAAGCTTATCATTACATGGAAAAGGTAGTGATCTAAAGTTACACATGTTATTACATAGTATATAAAATAAGATTCTAATTTCTAGCTATGAAAATTCAATGATATTTGATTACATTATACCACATGATGCTATATTCTAGTAATCTAAAAGACATCCAGGCTTTCAAAAAGACTGCATGGCCTGAGTGTCAAAAATTAACTGTAAATGAAGAAATAGGTAAGTAGCAAAAGAGGCTAATTATGTTGGTCTAACTCCGTTTTTGTTTCAAAAAAAAAGTGTTCTTTCTTTGCCAAGCTGAATATAATAGCCTGTGAATTATAAGATCAAGGACACAAACTGTATGTTTTCTAAAATATGAGTATCCTTCATCAAGTTTTATACTTAGGGCAGCTAAAAGACCTATGTGGAGGGATCAGCATTAAGCCCAAAGGACAGGCAGTGCACAGCAAGAAAGAAAGCAATTCCCTCGTGTCCTTTGCAGGTCACTACCAAGGACCATGTTAGCAGATCCATACCAGACCCTTAACAGGCAGTTCTGCTGCTACCAGTAATTAGCTTGGACAGCTCTGGCTCCAAGAGTAGCAGCAAGGCTACACCATAATGAGCTCAGCTGGGATTAGCAGGACAGGGCAGGGAACCAAGAGAGCTCAGGCATTCTGCATTGCGTATGTATCTAGGAGATCAAACAAGGATGGCTGGCTAGGTTATCCCCTCTCCACCTCATTCCAAAAATGAAGTACGGCAGTGTCTAAAATACAAGCTAATGAAGAGCGACACCTCCAACAGATGAGAGCCACATTAATTAACACAATCCCTAGATCATATTATACAGTTTCAGCTAGAGCTAGCAAATGTGCAACTTGTTATTGCATTATACATATATATATATTTTAAAAGCCAGCCTCTTTTTTCTTTACTTTTATTGGCAAAAATCAGATTACTTCATTTTCCAAATTTTATAAGGAATTTCTCTCATGGCCTTTAAGACATAAAAATTTTCTCTCAAACATTTATCTAAGTCCACACTGTTAAAAAAGAAACTCACTTTTGAATCATTAGCTCCTGGTTCTCTCTTTTGAAATAGGCCAGTTCATTCCATACAGCATCAGAATCTTCTTGTTGAAGTTGTTGAGGATCTGCTCTCTTTATTTTCCTGATTTCCATCCTATTTTTAAAGTGAAGTTGCTTTCTTACTTAACATGTTCAAAGTGCAATAAAAACTCATTTATACATTCTCTAAAAATTTTAAATATCTATTGACCAAATTTCTAATTAAAGCTCACTATTTTACGAATTTCCTAAAACCTAAGTACATAGAAATTAAAATCCTTGATCATGTTATCCTAAAAAACCTAAACTGCTACTATGAGAAGCAAACTTTAAAGCAGACACACAGTATTTTTAGCTCTCTCATTCATTCTACTAGTGATAAAACACTGTAGAACAGTCACAGTTTCCATAAAAGGATATAAGCAATCAATACATCTGGAATTTGCTGCAACTAATCTGAATGTGGTTTATGTACTCTATCTTAAAACATGCATTAATCAGTGAATAGCGTAATATCAGATAGTTAGAAAGTAGTTTTCACACTTTTAGTGGCTACTAAAAAGTTAGGTGAGTAGAGGCTAAATCCAACTGCTTTACCAACAGGTCATATGAAATACTTTCCATTCTTCAAAGGAAAAATTTAGATGTGACAATTATCTACAAAACATGCTAAATGCTCTTTATGTTTTCATTTTCTGTACATAAAACAAACTCTTCATTTTATTTTGTAAAAGTGCTGTACTGGCCAATTTAGAAACAGTATTTCTCTATAGAAAAGACCAATGTGTATCATCAACATTGCCCTAAAGGATCCATCTGAAAAGATGAGAGGGTAGTAGATTTTCTGTACTCATTCAGTCCTTTGCCCTCTGTTGATACTGTTAACAGGGGAGCCACTTACGACCAACCAAGATCTGAACACCTGTTCAGAGCAATTGAACTGAGACCGCCAATTCATTCAGATAAGCTGCAGAACAAACGGATGGATAGTAAAGATTTTCAAATTGCATCTAGGTTGAAGTAGTTTTAAGGCAGTTAACTATATATGTGAATTTCATATTTCTCATGTCTTTCAATTAAAACTTAAATATTCTTTGATTCATATATACTGTAACACCACTATTTTATTTATTTAAAGTAGTTTTTCAATCATATGGATAGGAACTATTTTTGCTTTAAGCTATATACTTGTATTAAGTTACTCTATAGATACCAAAATATATACAATAATTCAATCATCCATGCTAATGATTTCTGCAAACGATAGGAAAATCAAGTTATTGCTAGCATATTTCTGTTTTCATTTATTATATTCTCTATTCAAAAATCCTTGATAAAGATTTGACTACAAAATAATTTCTTCACAATCAAACAAAAGCCATTAAAGCACCTATATGATGCTATTCCATTCCATTTAATATTTAGGGAAATGTCTTTATGAGCTATGTAACTCACATGCCACTGCCTTCTTCCCACTGTTTTAATTGCTCTTTTACTGCTCTGTAGTTGGTCTGTAACATCTGTAGCCTTTCTTTGCGTTTTTCATGGGCATCTCTTAGCTCATCATTTTCCTGGCTCTGTAGAACACAAGAAAATCAAGTATAAAACTTTGAAGAAAGTATTAGTATAGTGTTGCAAATAAAAGTTTACCCATCTAAACATGAAATTTGAAAGAAAAAATTGTGTAAATATGAATGAATTTGTAATACTTGTTTAAGCAGAAGAAAAAGAATTCCTAGTCACAGAACAGGTTTGCTTGATAAATACTCACTGCATTTTCAAAAAAAGCTTAAGTAAATTCAAAACTTTGCGATCAAATTATTCTCATTCCTTTCCCTGTTGTTAATTGTATATATACACATATTTATGAATCAATCCTACATACCAAAAAATTTTTTTCAATACCAGGAGCTGTCCACACATAAGACATGATTATTTTGTTAGCTATAAGTACACATATAATTAGTGTAAGCTCATAGTAAGACCAGTTCATTAATCCACAGATTCATAATTAGTTTGTTATAATGCACAAAGATTACATATGAGGAAGGAAATTAGTCTGGACCTATGTTAGAAGTGGCATAGTTAACATTTTGGGTTGAACCATAAGGAACTAAAATAGGAAAGCTGGGCTTAGTACTCTTGAAGACGTTATAGAAAAGACAGTCTAAACGTTACTAGGTTAAACAACCATAAGTCAATGACTTCTAAATGTTTTAAATAGAACATATGCATAAATCTTCATCTTCTACATAACAACAGAACGAACTTATAAAATAGGCCAAAGTTTCAGTCCTCAAGGGAGGTATTTATATTACTTACGAACTGTGTTTCTCAAAGTAAAATAAGTATTGAGTTTTTTTAACCCCTGATAATTTCAAACTTTCTTCTTAAACTCTTTTCATTTTCTGTATGAAAGAACTCGTATACTTATTCAGTGGGGACAACTGGTACTCTTAAGATTATAGTGAGGTGAGAAGAGTAGGCACATGGCAGGCAGAAAGACCTGAATTGCATCCCTGGAGCTTTCTCCTATTAGCTGCATAATCTTAAGAACAGTATTTAAATTAATTTAATTTTTTACCGTAGAATATGGAAAAGAACACAGAAATTTATATTATGACAACTAAATTGAGTTAACATGTAGGCAAAGGCCCTGGCACTGTGCTTGCCCAACAGAGGCACAAAGCAAACCCGTTTTATTTTGTCCTCTTCCCAAGCATTAACACTGATGCCCTTATCATTCAGAAGCCAAATTTACTGTTACTATCTGTTTCTCATCCCAATAGTAAGATAATACTTTATAGAGCCTACATTACTTTACTGCAATTCTACTTGTCTCAACAGTATGAATATTTTGTCATTTCACTTTGAATATGTATCTAGTAGGATAACTTCAATAATTCTTTTAACTAGTTATTAAGAAGTATTTTTAGTCCTGTGTGTATAAAGTGGTCTGTATGCAATATGAAAATGCAAGTACTTGATGAAAATAGAATCACTTGACAAGAGCAATCAGAATAAATGTTATCCTAAAGAAGTTTAGAAGATACACAAATCATGGTCACTGTACAGCTACTTGGTAAAAAGTAGTATGGTTTAATACTATGGTTAAAAATTCAGCATACTGAATTCAAATTTGTTTGTTTCAACTGAAAAACCATATATTAAGAGCCTATTACATGCATGGTGTTCAGTGCTGATATGAGTTCAAGTCCTGTTGCTAAAAGTTACCAAATTTTACCTTGATATAGCTACTTAAATCCAGTGTGTCTCAATTTCTACATTTTCAAAATAGAACCTATTTATATCTCTTTTTCTAAGACATAAAGAATGATTTAACTATGACCTTGACTTTTCCATACTGTTGGTAAACAACCCAACTTCTTTGGACAATAAACTTTCTACTCTTATGCATGTGAAATAAACCATTTAAATTAGCCAAATAGAAGAATGATAATTAATAATGCTATCTTGTCATAAATGAACCAAAGTTAACTATGTTTATTAGGATTCTTTATAAACTAATAAAATTTATTATGAATTTAGGTAGGATATATTGTAAATGTATTAATAAAATAATTTAATTATTTATAAATTTACAGATATTAGAAAAGATTCATGTCAAAACATAATTTTAAAGTAATCTTACAAACTAACTACTTTGTTAGATACTTCTAGTTTCCTGTAACTATTCTTCATTGAATAAAAATCCTTCCCCATAAATTCCTATTTTACAATGAATTTTTAAAAACTATTACATACAAATTCAGTATTTTGAAATTGTTAAGTCTGTGTTAGAGACCCTAGAAATTTTAAGCAGATAAAACCTAAAAGATGGACCAAGAAGTAAAAATTAATAGAATAGGGTATTCAATTTTTTTCTATTAGCTTTCAAAATAACTCTGTTAAATTAATGAAAAAATTGAGTTTCTTATTGATAGTACTTTCATTATTTTAGTATTTTTCACTACTGCCTCAGCTACCATTAATCACTGAATTTATATCCAGTGTTTTCCCTAATTCTCAAATATAAGTCGACTATACTATGCTAATAAACCAAAGATTAAGACTCAGTAAAAATTTCCTAAGTCATACATGTCACTCACAAAGTGCGAGGCTCTGTACTAGGCATAGTAGTTAATCAAAGCACTTGATGTGGCCACTTGTGATTCCTAAAACTTCCATTAAGTAGTGATTATGGAAAAATAGTTTAATAGGTAAACTTTCTGCTTTAATTTTACATGCTTTGTAATTTATTACGCTTAACAGTAGAGTATTTACATAATTCTTATAATTCTTAAACATTCCTATACATTATTCTTATTCTTATAAATTTTTTATAAAATATAACTCTTAGAAAATTACTAAAATCCAAACTATTAAGAATAAAACCAAACTAAATATTTGGTAAATCGATTTGATAGACAACTTAAAATAATTATTTAAAAATACAGCTTCATCCATAGATTTTTGCTTTGAGAAAACTGTTCTCAAATTGTGATACATGGTTTAAACTTATCCTAGAGACCATTGCTTCTTTAGCCTACTTCAGAAATAGACAGCAAAATTTCATAAAAATGTAAATACAAGATAGATTAGGTATAGCTCAAAGAAAAATGCTTTTTCCTATTTAACTTCAAGAACAAATGCTGACTAAAACCTTCAGTCCAAAGTTGGATATCTCAAAAGAAATGTTTTAAAAGAATAATTAAAATACTTTAAACAATATTCTAACAAATACAAGTTATCTATTAGTTTGGATAATGATTCTTTAAGTCCTATTTGACTTATAATCGCCTAAGTCAAAACAATAGTACATCATTTGGGAAATATTCTCAAAGATCTTACAAAAAATTAAGTATAAAGACTGAAAAACACATTTAACATGATTAATTACTACAGTTTCCAATGAAGACACATCCAAAAATATCCCATGGATTTAGGTCCATCTATTAGATCATTCAATATAACATTTACAGAGTATCTTCTACATATTTTGCAATTAAACTAGCTAAACTAGAAGCTCTAACCAAACAAGTGTACAAACAAGTCTCAATAACTAAAACATTAGAAAATAAAAATAGGAACATTGTATCAACTGACTTTCCTCAATGATCTTTGTAATTCTACTTCTGAGTTCGTAAGAACAGAAATGATTGATAGAATCTTCTAGTTTGGTCAAAGGCTTTTTGACAGGCAAAAGGCAAACTAAGAGCATGAACACTATTAATAAAACAGTAGTTCAATCTTCAGAGAATGATAGCAAGGTTTTAAAGTTTTTTTATAAAAAAACTTTTATAAAATCCCAAGGATTCCATGGATGCTTAACTTCAGCAGAATGTACAAACTTCATGAATATTAGAGCATTGAAAAATGAAAGACATATAAACTGTATTCAAAGGACATATTGATGTTATTAAATGTCATAGAAAAGTACTAGCAGAATCAAGTTGCCAAATGCATGAAAGTCAGTAAAGCAGGGATTCATGGCATTAGTAATTTCAAGAGTAGTAAGAACTTCATAAAGCTCTGCTGGTTTCCAAATTACACTTTATAAGCTTTTAGTTCACTATATCCATGAAGTCAGGATTTGGAAATGGGTGAGCTTTTTATGATAATAGCTTTCATCTCTTCTATTGCTACTGGCTCTATAATTATAACATTGGTTACCCACCTTGAAAACAGCCACAAAAGAGAGCTGAGCAAGACAATGTGTTATTTATACAATTTCATGTAATATTATAATATATATAGAATTAGGATAATATGCATGACTACTGCTGATATAATAGAAAATAGCATGTCAATGTATCAACATTTATATACCTGTGTACCATAGGCTCCTGAAACTTCTTTGTCCCTCCCTCCCTTCAATCCACCTTGGTGATCAACTTAGGATCCTAAAGCTACCTACAATGCCATGGAGCATGTCTTTTGCCTTTAGTGTTTCCAAAAGTATCTTCCATGGTCTTTTGAGAAATATTAGTAGGCATAATCAAGTAAATATGAGAAATAATATTTCTCTACCTTCCTATGGATTCACAATGCACACTGATATGTCAAAGGCTCATTAAAAAAAAAAAAGAAAGCTTTTAATCTACTGCTTAAAAAATTGAGCATAGAATAGTTTTGTCTGCAATGTTCCCATTAGTTTCTGGCAGAGCAATATTCAAAAGAATATCAATATGGGAAAGGCCATGACAAAAATTCAATGTGTGTTAGTGGGGAATGGTCTTCAAAAGGAGCACCAAGATCCCAATGTATTTTAAAAACCATTAAGACACTGTTTTAGGTTCAAATGAATCTCTCCCAAAAAGATACATTGGAGTGCTAACCCCCACAATCTCAGAATGTGATTTTATTTGAAGATAGGATCTTTCTAGAGGTAAGCAAGTTAAAATGAGGTAGGGTGGGACCTAATCCAGTATGACTGGTCTTCATAAAAAAGGAGATATTTAGACACAGAGACACATACATAGAGGGAAGATGATGTGAAGACACAAGGAGAGGGCCATCTAAAAGCCACGAAACATCTGAGGCTACAAGGAGCTATAAGAGAGTAATGGAACAGATTTTCCCACACAGACCTCAGACGGAGCTAACCCTGCTGACACCTTGATTTTGGACTTGTATAGCCTTCAGAACTTAGACAAGACATTTCTGTTCTAAGCTAGCCAGTTTTTGGTAGTTTTTCACAGCAGCCCAAGGAAACTTAACTCAGACATTATTAATTCCTATCTTATGTTATATTCACATGTACTTGAGAAACAGCAGTAGTATCAGTATTACAGCCTACTAATGAAGAAGACAGAACAGGTCTCTATCTTCACTAAATATGACAGTGATACTTACTAGAGTCAGGTTGTAAATTAAAAAGTGCCTCGGACCAAATTACTCTCCTTGGAGTTGCTTTACTTTACAGGTTTTGTTTGTTCATTCTTTTTGCTAAATGCTCTTGACTTTAGTGCCTTTTTTATTCAACTATTTTGCTCCTTTAAAATAAGAAATCCTATCCTAAATGATAAAATACAAAGAAAAAAATTTGCTCCCACTTTTTCCCCTTATCTTGCAAATCTGTGAAAGGAAACAAACATTTGAAATTCATGATTATCAATAATTAACTTGAAAGAGGAATACAGAAAAAATATTAATGAAAAAGAAGTTGTGTGAAAAATAATTTTACTCTAAAAATAAACTTGGGCCCTCATCCAAAAGAGCTGTTGCTAGAAAAACGGAATGAGGAAATAAATTATTATAATGTTTCTGAGACACTTTGAAACTAAGAAATTCAAGAGGCTGAAAGCGAACAGATCTAAAAATGTCTGAATTGCTCTACTCCTTCCTGCCAAAAACAAGGAACTGAAAAAGACTCACAGACTTCTGCTGGCATATGGGTGGAGATCCTCTACTATTGAAGGATATGTGATGGTTAATGTTATATGTCAATTTGACTGTCCAGATATTTGGTTAATCACTATTTCTGGGTGTATCTGTGAGGTTGTTTCTGTATGAAATTAACATCTGAATCAATAGACTGAATAAAGCAGACTGGTCTCCCCAGTGTGATAGGCTCCAACCAATCCACTGAAGGCCTGAATAGAATAAAAGGCAGAGTCAAAAAGAATTCTTTCTTTCTGCCTGTCTTTGAGCTGGGATATTGGTCTCCTGTCTTTAGACTCAGACTTGGACTGGGACTGGAACTTCAGACCATCAGCTCCCCTGATTTTCAGGCCTTTGGACTCAGACTGGAACTATATCATTAGCTCTTTTGGATCTCCAGCTTGACAACTATATATGTTGGACTTCCTCAGACTCCGTAATCATGAGATTATGCGATCATGTGAGCCAATTCTCCTTATAGTAGATCAATCTCTGTCTCTCTCTCTCTATACACCCATACATACATACATACATACATACATACATACATACATACATGCACATATATTTCAAAATAACGATGTCCCATTAGGGAAGACTAAAGGATTATATCCTATTGGTTTGATTTCTCTGGAGAACCCACATTAAAAGAGGACAGAAGCAGAAGGCTTGGTGTGTGAATTTCAAGAATTATGCAAAAGGCAGATGATGGTTTCCTAAACATGCCCATAATATACTGAGCATACCCTGACGTTTACTCTAATACACTAGATTCTAACTACTCACTCAGCATCATTATTTTCTCCTATTGTACAGTGATTAGCACAGTGCTTGGCTAATTGAGTTATCCAATAAGTTACTGAGTAAACGAATGAGCAAATAACTCCAGGTGTATAAATTTCAAGTACACTAAATGCTAGCAAGCTGAGGTCATCTGGTCATTTTATTCTGGGGAGAAACAATAAATGATAACATTTGTTGTTTTAGAACTAATAATTTAACTCTGAATAAATGTAAATTAACATAATGTTTAGTGAAAAGGTAGAAGAAAACTATTAATTGTAGCTTATGGTTAACCGTACCTCTAAACCATATTTTGCTCTAGAGCACAAATAATGTAAGTCAAAATATATTTCCCCTAAGAAAAATCTATATGACCAAAAAAAAGCTTTATATATATAGGATTTTAATCATGTTTAAGTTGGGTTTGTCAAAGAATGTTATAAAACTATTTGAGATTCAATTAAATGGCTAAATCTCAAATAATGCTGGTCATTGGGTACTTATAAATGAAGGATGACAAGTCTAGCCACATTAAATTCACAGAAAAATTAAAGCCCTCAATATAATCACATAAAATTGGTTCAAGATGTACAACTAACTTCATCTGAGAAAGATAATTCTCAAAGTAAAATTGGAAAGTATAAATGATCAAAGATAGAACAATAAAGGTATATGCTTCTTAAACATTGGTAGAACACTGACTCAGATGTCATGTATTCTGAGACAAATTCAGTTGAAATGGAAAAAATATTTATTTGGCATTTTGACTATGTAATTTTTCTATAAAGGACAATTTTAAGTAGTCTGAGCTAGGTTACCAAAGCTGTTAACTCACTTTTCTTTTTATATGTTTATCATATATAATGAACTATAAGAAATTCTCTTCCCATTTGCTGTAGTTCTATTTTTTGTCTCTGAGAAACAATAAGAAATTTATTCCCAATATTAAGCCAAAATATTCCCCAATAATTTTACAGTGAATAAATATTTAGTTTCAAGTAGCAAATTTTTTATTACTTTATGATCATCAGAAATCTAAAAAACTTATACTAATTACATTTTTATACATGTAATTAAATTCAGGAAAGACAAATGATAAGCAGTAATTTGTGAAATGAATGTTTACTTTCGTTCATCTTTATCTATGCAAGGTTGTTACTAAAGAAATGATTTAATGTTCACCTTTAGTTGTAGTGCTTTCTCTAAGTTTTCAATCTTTCTTTCAGCTTTTCTCAGCTTCTTTAGCTCCTCTGAGTCTGTGAAAGAGGTCTTTGGGGACAAAGACCTTGAACGTTTCACAGGTGGTTCCTCGAGAATAAAACAAGGACATGGTTGAACTAGTTGGAACACTGGATTATGAAAGACATGCAAAATTAAAGAACAAGTAATTTTGAATACTAATAATGAATTATAAAAAAAATCCTGCATGGAATACCAGAGAAATAACAAGCGGAATTACCACAGTGCTACCGCTAAAGGTTTCTCTGTGACTCGTTAATGAGAATATTCATTTACATTTACATTGTTTCTTTCAGAATAATGATGTCCCATTAGGGAAGACTAAAGGGTTATAGACTCAGAAATGCAAGAAACCTCATTACAAAGGAGGGGATAGAGGCTGGTCTAATTGCTCTATAAGGGTCCAAGGTTACACTTGATAGGACAACCAGAAACAAGAGGGAAAGGATTTTTTTTCCCTTTGAAATAGTTTAACACACTGTGAAGTTGAAGGAACAATATGCTTGAGGAATATAAATACAACAGACAGTAGATCTTATACCACAATGACCATATGGTCATTAACTATAATGTGGCTAACTAGAGACAAGAATGTGTGTTTATATTATGTACAGCTTCATATACCAGTCTGGAGAAGGAATATGTGAAAGCAACCATTAAGCTGGGCAACATATTGTTCATACTTACAGCATGTCCTTACAAAAAAGAAAGAAAATTTTGTTCAAAATATCTCTCATTTTTTTGACTTTTGTTAAAAGCAATGAAACAGCAAAGCAGTACATTTTTAAACTTCAGCAATACAGCATATAACCAAATTAGGCCCTATAATGTTGTCTCTCAATTTTGGGAATGTTTTCTTCTATTTAAATAAAGCTCAATGCTGTGAAACTACTACAAAATAGCAAGAAATATATAAAGTAGTTATGTTCAAAGATATACATACACACATACATAGATAAATAAAAGCTCATTCTCTTGAAAACTACTACTAATATTAGAGGGAATAAATAAGAATGTCACAGAAATATCAGTCTAATTTTAAATACTTCCTTTATTAAAATAGTTTGTTCTACTCAGGAAAAAAATGAAAAGAATGAAAAACAATTATCTTGAAAACATGCTTTTCTACTTTTAAAAACATTATTTTCTAATAGTTGAAGTAACAAGTGTGAGACATATGTGCCTAAAACTCTTTACTTTTAAAAAAGCTTATTTCAATTTATATGGAAATAATATATTTACAATGTGATATTTTGAAATTTTCATATTATTCAATGTTCATAGAATCTTTTGCAGCATAAAATATGTAATAAATACTACAAAAAAGGAAAAGTTGAGAATTAATAAATAAGAACCATGCTACAAAAATCTGCTTATTATTCTATACTGCAACACCTTTAAATCTGAAAATATGTATCTGCATATATTAATGTTAAATTCCATTTTATAGTATATTTCCACATGGGCAGTATTTTAAATATCATATCTGAATGAAACAGAAACACTAAGATACATTTTTCTTCTAATTAAAATTAGAAAATTGAGTTAAGGACTAAGTACCACAATAAAATTTCTACTTCTATCTATAGATTAGATAGATGAGGAATACTTATCAAAACTTTTTAATATAAGAATGCTAATTTACTGCAAAAGAGGTATATCATTACTAACATATTAACTTAATTAAATTAGGAATATATTATTCAGTCTTCAAAAAGGGAAAACTTGCTACTCCCAACCGTGATTTTATCAAACATTTGACATGTAATGTTTTTTAAAACCTTCCAGAAATATAAGCAGAGAAATAAATGCTGCTGTTTGCTTTTTAACTTCATTGCTTGCCTTGCCAGACTCACCCTGACAAATTCACAAAAATGACAAAATGTCCCTACCTTATGTTTCCCGTCAGCACTTGTCAAGATGCTCTTCTCTGAGGAACCCTTGTTGGAAGATCTGTTCTCTGACAGTTTCTCATTTGCTATTTTCAGTTTCTCCTGTAAATACTCAATTTCAGACTTCTGTGAGACCATTAAGGTTTCTAAGCTTGATAAAGATGGCTGTTGAGAAACCTATTTTAAAAAGTATGTTTGTATCTTACATTATTTACACATACATGCAAATATTTATATATAATATTATATTATATAAATCATAATTATTCTAAGAAAGAATATTTCACTTCAATAATAAACTGTAAACATGCATCAGCTAAGCTTCCATCATCCTTACAGAATGGAATTTTTCAATAAAATAACTATGAGTCTGTATAAATATCTTCATAAATAATATTGTCATACAGATTTGCAGGAGGAAAAAATTAAAAGTGTGGGTACACCATGTATACCATCCACCTATAAATTATTTCAGATTAATGATTTTACACATGTGTATTTCCCCAGGAAATATTCAATGCAATGCCACTAAATATGAAGCTGGAAAAAGGAAACCAACAGCACTATAGGTTCAATTAGATTTAAATGTACTATAATTTAATAATAACAACTCAAAGAACTCTGATACTTTTTAAAGTCAACAGAGTCCACAGTATTCTCTTTTGAAATTTATTCCTATGTCAGGTAAACTGTTAATGGTAAGAACCACATTTTTAACAACAGAAATCATAGGAAAATTAAGCTTGTAGGAAACCTATTCACGAAAACTAGCATTCTGCAAAACTGTACCACCATCTTGACCAAATGTATTTGAGACCATTATAATCTATTAATATATGCTATTGAAAACTAACCACTCTGTTGACAAAAAAACAAGAATAATAAATCATAGTGAAAACAAAGTTTTTGTTGATTTCCAGCAACGAAAAGCCACATCTTATGATTCAATATGGATCTAGCAGCCCTGAAAATAGTTTAAATGTGGAGAGCCCCATCCTTCCTAAATGAAATTTCCAAGGACTATGAGAAAAATATGTCTGTTTAACTTTTCTGAACCAACAATGAAATGGATTATCCTTTCCTGATTTTGATTACTTTTTCATTTTTGGGGGGAAATAGGCAATTTTTTTCTAATTCTAACCTGTAATTTTTTACAGTGAGAGAGATCACCTTTGATTTATACTATTACACTATCCTCATATATAAATCACCTGATTTGTTTCCCAATCTTTATTCTATCACACTACTAAATATTTTCCTCAGAGTGTTGTTTATACTGTACTGTTACCACACTTACAGTATTAAATATTAACTCCATTACCTTGCTTTGAATGTCATATTAAACGTTCAGTAAGGAGGGCATTCGTAGCTATTCAGCTCTAGCCGCTTGTTTTCCTGGAACAAACTCTACAGGACTTTGCCCTATTCTTTCCTCCCTCTTTTAACCACTGTATGGCTTTTATTTATTTATTCTTCCTCTCTTATAAACAAATTTATGATGTTTATAAATATTTCCTTTGATTGAGCTGCCAATATGAACAATTCACAAAGGCTCCCTGCTCTTGCCCAGGTTTTATTACATAAAATTATGAGGAATATATTAACATCCCATCATTTACCAATTTTAAATAAATTAAGATCAAACAAAAATTTAGAAAAAATAGGAACAATATAATAACTTTAGTTTATTGGTATATCCAATAGCAACACTGTCTTCTTTAATAAATGAGTTTTCTAAGGCATCACTGGGTTATAATGTAATAGATCAAAACGTAAAAACATGAATATTTGGTCAAGAAGCTGCAAAATGATAAATAATTAAAATACTCATGAAGGTATTAAAAATGCTCCAACAGTGGATATTGCCCCTGTAATAATAAAAGATTACATAATTAGGCAGCATTCCTTTGAAATTCCTCAATAAACAATAAAAGAACTTCAAAACTAAAATACTGTTAAAGTAGTGATTAACTCAAGTGCACAGAGGAGCCATAATGTAAATAAATAAGTAAAGTGGGTTGTGTTTCGTTTGTTTTTAAATTACAGCTTTATAATTCATTCAACAGAGATACTTTGTATACATATTAAACATGTAGATATGTTCTTCGCTTTCACAAAGCAACTTATGTATGCTCCAAGTTTCTTAAAAACGTCTTCTCTCTCTTCCTCCCTTTCTCTCTCCATTCCTCTTTCTTCCCTTTCATCCCTTTTGCTAGAGATATATGCACGAGAAATATTTCACATTTCTTTTAATATGACCATTTTCAAAACTATAAGTAAAATGAAATGTCAAATGTCAGCCTCACGTGCAGTAAGGAGGGCATTCGTAGCTACTCAGCTCTAGCCGCTTGTTTTCCTGGAACAATGTGGCCCACTATTACTAAATCTACTGATTTTCCAAAAGAAGGGAGGAATTTGTCTTTCTAAGTGAAATCTAATTTTAAAATGTTGGCCAGATTCAGTTTATACTGACTTCAGTATTTTGAAAACATGATGCTGGGAGTATAAACTGCTATAAATTTCCTAGGAAAATTGCAAAATACAAATCAAAGAAGATAAAAATGTACTAAGCCTTTGATTTTGTTCTAATTATGCTGAGGGTTGATAGACAAAGATAATCATGATAAACTTATAAGAGAGGAAAGCAGCTTACAAAATAATATTGCATACTGTACAGAAACAGATTGTCCTAAACCCTGAAATGTTAGTGTTATTTCTGAGTGGAGGTACTATATGTGAATTTTCTTCATACATATATGAAATTTCCTTAAATTTCTTTTACAATGAACATGTGGTCACTAAATGGTTTTTAAACGTATTTTTATGCAAATAAAAGGAATAAAAAAGTTCAACATAAAAATTTCAGTATAGATAGGGGAAATATAAACAAAAGTTTCTCCATAATTTCAACTCTCAGAGTTCACTAATTGTAAGTTTGGGATAGATGGCCCAGACTTTAAAGAGAAAAGAAAAACCATTGTAATTCTACTCCTTTTTTAAAATTAATTGACTATTTTTTAGAAAAGCTTTATATTTACAGAAAAACTGAGCAGAAACTACAGAGTTCTCCTACACCTCCACTCCCACCCATCCAGTTTCCCATATTATTAGCAACTAAAATTAAAACAGTACATTTGATACAACTAATGAACCATTTTTCATACATTATTTTAACTGAAGTCCCTAGTTTATTCAAATTTTACCTAATGTTCTTTTCTGTTCCAGGATCCCATCCATGATACCACACTACATTTAGTTGTCATGTCAGCAACTCTTGGCTGTGCTAGTCTCTCAGATTTTTCTTATTTTTGATGACATTGATAGCTTTGGGGAGTACTATTCAGGTGTATTGTAGGGTATCCCTCTATTGGAATTTGCCTTTGTTTTTGTCATAATTAGACTAGGGTTATGAATTTTGAGGAGGAAGATCTCAGAAGTAAAATGCCAGTTTCATCATATTGTATCAAGGGTACATACTATCAACATGATTTGACTCCTGACATTGAATTTGACCACCTAGCCAATGTAGTGCTTGTTAGGTTACTCCACTGTGAAGTTACTCTTTTGTCCCCCATTTATACTATACTCACTAAACCTGTATATAAAACTTAATAATTATACATATGCTTATTATATGTATAATATATATGAGAATATGTGTGTATAGCCTCATTATCCTTACTTTTCCTTTTTAAGTGTTGCTTTACAGGCTTAGCAAGATCAACACAATCAGTCCCCTGTCTGTGGAAATTCATTCTATCTATTGCCCTTAAAACCCTAGATTCTTTGAAAGGTTAACTTTCCTTGCTAAGAATTATTAGTATTTTATAAATAAACTTTTTC